>NC_088216.1:75515445-76853098 GCF_036934945.1 Oncorhynchus masou masou | reverse complement strand
TAGAAGGGCAGCAGGGTCAACTAATAACCATGATGGCGGTAGAGGGGCAGCAGGGCCAACAAATAACCATGATGGCTGTAGAGGGGCAGCAGGGTCAACAAATAACCATGATGGCTGTAGAGGGGCAGCAGGGTCAACAAATAAGCATGATGGCTGTAGAGGGGCAGCAGGGTCAACTAACAACCATGATGGCTGTAGAGGGGCAGCAGGGCCAACTAATAACCATGATGGCTGTAGAGGGACTGCAGGGTCAACTAACAAGCATGATGGCTTTAGAGGGGCAGCAGGGTCAACTAATAACCATGATGGCTATAGAGGGGCAGCAGGGTCAACTAATAATATGATGGTGGTAGAGGGGCAGCAGGGTCGACTAATAACCATGATGGCTATAGAGGGGGAGCAGGGTCAACTAGTAACCATGATGGCTGAAGAGGGGCAGCAGTGCCAATTAATAACCATGTTGGCTGTAGAGGTGCAGCAGGGTCAACTAATAACCATGATGGCTATAGAGGGGCAGCAGGGTCAACTAATAACCATGATGTCTGTAGAGAGGCAGCAGGGTCAACTAATAACCATGATGTCTGTAGAAGGGCAGCAGGAGAGAATAATAACCATGAAGGCTGTCGAGGGGCAGCAGGGTCAACTAATAACCATGATGTCTGTAGAGGGGCAGCAGGGTCAACTAATAACCATGATGGCTATAGAGGAGCAGCAGGGTCAACTAATAACCATGATGGCTGAAGAAGGGCAGCAGGGCCAACTAATAACCATGATGGCTGTAGAAGGGCAGCAGCGGAGAATAATAACCATGAAGGCTGTCGAGGGGCAGCAGGGTCAACTAATAATCATGATGTCTGTAGAGGGGCAGCAGGGTCAACTAATAACCATGATGTCTGTAGAGGGGCAGCAGGGTCAACTAATAACCATGATGGCTGAAGAGGGGCAGCAGGGCCAACTAATAACCATGATGTCTGTAGAGTGGCAGCACGAGAGAATAATAACCTTGATGGCTGTAGAGGGGCAGCAGGGCCCACTAACAACCATGATGACTGTAGAGGGGCATCAGCGTCAACTAATAACCATGATGGCTGAAGAGGGGCAGCAGGTCCAACTAATAACCATGATGGCTGTAGAGGGGCAGCAGGGCCAACTAATAACCATGATGGCTGTAGAGGGGCAGCAGGGTCAACTAATAACCATGATGTCTGTAGAGGGGGAGCAGGGTCAACTAATAACCATGATGGCTGAAGAGGGGCAGCAGGGCCAACTAATAACCATGATGTCTGTAGAGTGGCAGCACGAGAGAATAATAACCTTGATGGCTGTAGAGGGGCAGCAGGGCCCACTAACAACCATGATGACTGTAGAGGGGCATCAGCGTCAACTAATAACCATGATGGCTGAAGAGGGGCAGCAGGTCCAACTAATAACCATGATGGCTGTAGAGGGGCAGCAGGGCCAACTAATAACCATGATGGCTGTAGAGGGGCAGCAGGGTCAACTAATAACCATGATGGTTATAGAGGGGCAGCAGGGTCAACAAATAACCATGATGGCTGTAGAGGGGCAGCAGGGTCAACTAATAACCATGATGGCTATAGAAGGGCAGCAGGGTCAACTAATAAGCATGATGGCTGAAGAGGGGCAGCAGGGTCAATTAATAACCATGATGGCTATAGAGGGGCAGCAGGGTCAACTAATAACCATGATGACTGTAGAGTGGCAGCATTGTCAACTAATAACCATGATGGATATAGATGGGAAGCAGGAGAGAATAATAACCATGATGGATATAGATGGGAAGCAGGAGAGAATAATAACCATGATGGATACAGATGGTAAGCAGGAGAGAATAGTAACCATCATGGATATAGATGGGAAGCAGGAGAGAATAATAACCATGATGGATATAGATGGGAAGCAGGAGAGAATAATAACCATGATGGATATAGATGGTAAGCAGGAGAGAATAGTAACCATGATGGATATTGATGGGAAGCAGGAGAGAATAATAACCATGATGGATATAGATGGGAAGCAGGAGAGAATAGTAACCATGATGGATATAGATGGGAAGTAGGAGAGAATAGTAGCCATGATGGATATAGATGGGAAGCAGGAGAGAATAATAACCATGATGGATATAGATGGGAAGCAGGAGAGAATAATAACCATGATGGATATAGATGGGAAGCAGGAGAGAATAATAACCATGATGGATATAGATGGGAAGCAGGAGAGAATAATAACCATGATAGATATAGATGGTAAGCAGGAGAGAATAGTAACCATGATGGATATAGATGGGAAGCAGGAGAAAATAATAACCATGATGGATATAGATGGGAAGCAGGAGAGAATAATAACCATGATGGATATAGATGGGAAGCAGGAGAGAATAATAACCATAATGGATATAGATGGGAAGCAGGAGAGAATAGTAACCATGATGGATATAGATGGGAAGCAGGAGAGAATAATAACCATGATGGATATAGATGGGAAGCAGGAGAGAATTATAACCATGATGTATATAGTTGGGAAGCAGGAGAGAATAATAACCATGATGGATATAGTTGGGAAGCAGGAGAGAATAATAACCATGATGGATATAGATGGTAAGCAGGAGAGAATAGTAACCATGATGGATATAGATGGGAAGCAGGAGAGAATAATAACCATGATGGATATAGATGGGAAGCAGGAGAGAATAGTAACCATGATGGATATAGATGGGAAGTAGGAGAGAATAATAACCATGATGGATATAGATGGGAAGCAGGAGAGAATAATAACCATGATGGATATAGTTGGGAAGCAGGAGAGAATAATAACCATGATGGATATAGATGGGAAGCAGGAGAGAATAGTAACCATGATGGATATAGATGGGAAGTAGGAGAGAATAATAACCATGATGGATATAGATGGGAAGCAGGAGAGAATAATAACCATGAAGGATATAGTTGGGAAGCAGGAGAGAATAATAACCATGATGGATATAGATGGGAAGCAGGAGAGAATAATAACCATGATGGATATAGTTGGGAAGCAGGAGAAAATAATAACCATGATGGATATAGTTGGGAAGCAGGAGAGAATAATAACCATGATGGATATAGATGGGAAGCAGGAGAGAATAATAACCATGATGGATATAGTTGGGAAGCAGGAGAGAATAATAACCATGATGGATATAGTTGGGAAGCAGGAGAAAATAATAACCATGATGGATATAGTTGGGAAGCAGGAGAGAATAGTAACCATGATGGATATAGTTGGGAAGCAGGAGAGAATAATAACCATGATGGATATAGATGGTAAGCAGGAGAGAATAGTAACCATGATGGATATAGTTGGGAAGCAGGAGAGAATAATAACCATGATGGATATAGTTGGGAAGCAGGAGAGAATAATAACCATGATGGATATAGATGGTAAGCAGGAGAGAATAGTAACCATGATGGATATAGTTGGGAAGCAGGAGAGAATAATAACCATGACAGCTGTAGAGGGTGCAGCAGCAAAGTGAGTCATACTGCATCTCTGTGACAATATAGGTCAGGGATAGAGAAAGTTCTTCCTGACATCAGCTTTGAAGGGGCTTAGGACAGGAGTAATGAGCTTGGTGCCCTTCTGTGGCTCCTCTGTGGGCCAATGTACACACCAACTCAACAGGGAGGACCATCACAAGTCAGGAAAGAAAATGGAGGGACTCGTATCAGAGGAATGTTAAAGAAAAGTGAAATAGAATAAGGGAGTACACTTTGTGACCTTGTTTGCCCCTCGTTTTTGTAATCCAGGTCTAAGATAGTTTAACACTGCAGCCAAGTGGTCATGTTTGGTACTTTAAATGTGATGCCTACTTCTTTAGAGACTGATGGACACCCTCCCAAGACCTTGCCCAGATAATGGTCTCCTACCACAGGCTGTCATTTATATATACAGTACCTGAGATCTAAATAAGTGTACTGTTTTCCTCACTTTTGTGCTTATAGGTGCTGGAGAATCAGGAAAGAGCACAATCGTGAAACAGATGAAGTGAGTCTCGTAACTCTATTGTACCAATTTAAATGGCATAAAATGATCAGTGTCTCAACAATCAAATTAATTTGTGGAATCTTGTTTTCTCACAACAGAATTATCCATCAAGATGGTTACTCTCTTGAGGAGTCTATGGAGTTTGTCACCATCATCTACAGCAATACCCTTCAGTCCATCATGGCTATTGTAAAGGGTATGACTCAACTCAACATTGGCTATGGTGACTCCGCTCAGCAGGTAGTTACTGACTGTCTATGACAGGGTTCCCAAACTCGATCCTGGAGCACGTTTTGGCTTTTGCCCTAGCACTACACAGCTGACTAAAATATCCAACTCATTATCATGCTTTGAGTATTTGAATCAGCTGTGTAGTGCTGGGGCAAAACCCAAACCGTGCACCCAGAACCAAGTTTGGGAAACGTTGTTCTATCGGACACTATTCCGACAGATGGTTACATAACATAACCAAGCCAGGCATCATACTATTTGGGATATGATGTTCCTTTGTCAGACTGGGTATAGTACACAATCTAAGTGTGGAAGTATGATTTTGTACTTGCTTGTGTCTGTGTGTGTTGGTTTGTAGGACGACTCCAGGAAGCTCATGCACCTGGCAGACACCATTGAGGAGGGCTCCATGCCCAAGGAGCTGTCTGACATAATCATTCGGCTGTGGAAGGACACTGGCATCCAGGCATGCTACGACAGGGCCTCTGAGTACCAGCTTAACGACTCTGCTGGATAGTATGTTCACTGTCCTGGACTGGACCGACCCCATCCCCGTTCCCTTTTCACCATGACAGCACAACATCATATCCACAAAGGGCTTGTTTCCCAGACACATATTAAGTTAAATCCTGGACTAAAACGCTCTTTGAATGTCGGATCTCCATTGTGAATGCTTTTTAGGCCAGGACCAGGGTATGTGTCTGGGGAAACTAGCACCTAAGAGCTTTGTTCTCTCTTACTAGTCTGTTGATGACCAGATTAAGGTAGGTTGTTTTTCATAACCACTCTCTCCGTGTCCCAGTTAACTATCTGAGGCTGGATATATCCTCACTGAGCAGGATATAACCTCACTATGTCCCACCTAGCTTTCTGAATGACTTGGAGTCGCTGATCCAGCCTGGATATACCCCTACTGAGTAGGAAGTAACCACTCTCTCTCTCGGTGTCCCACCTAGCTATCTGAATGACTTGGAGAGGCTGGTCCAGCCTGGATATATCCCCACTGAACAGGACATGTTGCGATCCAGGGTAAAGACCACTGGTATCATAGAGACCCAGTTCGGCTTAAAAGATCTCAACTTCAGGTGAGGCTACAAACACAACACAAGACAATTATACCCGCATTAATCCCCATTGATCAGAATCACAAAAACATTGAAAAGCAATAATTATCTTTAAGAAATCGAATGAGTTTAGATGACCATTGTAATAATATAGTAATAACATTGGCGATCAACATTGACATCTGTCTCTCTCTCGCTGTCCTGCAGGATGTTTGACGTGGGCGGCCAGCGCTCAGAGAGGAAGAAATGGATCCACTGTTTTGAGGGAGTGACCTGTATTATCTTCATCGCTGCTCTGAGCGCCTACGACATGGTGCTGGTGGAGGATGACGAAGTGGTGAGATATCAGCATCATAGACACTAGATTAAAGGAGTCACTGTAGGGTGAAGTGGTGAGAAATCAGCATCAGCACCATAAACACTAGATTGAAGGAGTCGCTGTAGGATGAAGTGGTGAGATATCAGCATCAGCATCATAAACACTAGATTGAAGGAGTCGCTGTAGGATGAAGTGGTGAGATATCAGCATCAGCATCATAGACACTAGATTGAAGGAGTCGCTGTAGGATGAAGTGGTGAGATATCAGCATCAGCATCATAAACACTAGATTGAAGGAGTCGCTGTAGGATGAAGTGGTGAGATATCAGCATCAGCATCATAGACACTAGATTGAAGGAGTCGCTGTAGGACTGAAGTGGTGAGATATCAGCATCAGCATCATAAACACTAGATTGAAGGAGTCACTGCATTGTATCACGTCAGTTAGCACGGCGGCCGTCTGCACTGATGGCTCCTGAAGATGCTTGTCACATTAGAATGATGCCATCTGACGGAAGACAATGGTAGTCACCGTGGAACTGTATGGACAGCGTAGTGGTAAGAGTAGCGGCTTTGTGATCTCATGGAGAGATTAATTGTAGAATAATCAGTTTCATTAGCTTGTTTCATGCATGTTATCCATCTGTGTGATTCTCTCCTCATGAAGAACCGAATGCACGAGAGTCTCCACCTGTTCAACAGCATCTGCAACCACCGCTACTTTATAGCCACCTCCATCGTACTCTTCCTCAACAAGAAAGACGTCTTCACCGAGAAGATCAAGAAGGCTCACCTGAGCATGTGCTTCCCCGACTACGACGGTGGGCACACAACAGCAGATCTGCCACTGGTCTATTCTCCTTGGAACACTCAGTGTTTTCTCAATGTTCTTTTGATGTTAGACCAATGTCAGCTCCTAACTATTGCATATTGTGTTTGTCCATAGCATAAGCCAGCTTTGATTTCAGCTCTTGTTGACTCTTTTGACAGTATTGGAAGTATCATTTCCTTAAATGTTGTTGGATTCCCTGTAGGCCCCAACACCTATGAGGATGCTGGTAACTACATCAAACTCCAGTTCCTGGACCTGAACTTGCGGCGAGATATCAAGGAGGTCTACTCACACATGACCTGTGCCACAGACACAGAGAACGTCAAGTTTGTGTTTGACGCCGTAACTGACATCATCATCAAAGAAAACCTAAAAAGCTGTGGTCTCTTCTAAGAGCCACGCCGTATAGCCACATAGGTGAGTGGAACTCTTCTGGTCTAGACTATACTAGGATACTGAGAGATTGTCTGCCTCTGCCCATGGAATCCCAAAGCCCCATAGTAAACTATAGTTTACCTGAAAGGCGCCACACACAACTCACTATGAATCAGCACATCATTTCTCTGTCACCCACCCAATGGCAGACACGTTGTTATCTCCTCTAAACACTCCTCTGTTACAGGCCTAACTCCTATCTCCTCCCCCTTCCAAACTGCGGGCAACAATCTCCTCAAGACCGGACCAAGATGAGAAACTGTCCCTACGAGCTGCCATTCTCCAATAGATTACTACACACACATACACAGACATGAATTCATACAGTCCAACGCAGTATCATAACCAAAGACAATTCAGTTAATTTGAGACCTTGATGAGCCCGAAGAGAGGTGTAATGTCAGATGATCTATCCTGTACATATGTTATAAGTCGATCATAATCAAGCTGTCATACTTTCTTAGGAACTGTAGTTGAATCATCGACCCTTCGGTCAGCAGAAAGTGCTGCTTCTCCCAGACAGTAAATGTGAATAGGTGTAAGGCAATGTATCATCTCTACGCTCCAGTAACTGGCATATACAGCCAAAAGAGATGGAAACGAGACGGAAACAAGATGGCCTCCACCTGCACACGCACTTCAACTTGTGTTATAATAAGTTACAAAACCCATTCATTAGCAAAAATGGGTTTTAAGTGTAGATAAGGCATACTAGAACAAAGATTGAGCTGTTAAGTATAGTGGGCACAGTATGAAAGACCTCAAGCTACTGGAGAGGACCAATGTCACATGAAATCGGACCAGTTCATTTTTATATGTCAAACATCAAAGAATTGCAAAGGTAAGGGTAACTTGTATCTAGATCTCTAACTGATGAGCAACTGTAGTAAAAATGCAGTATTTTTAAGTTTGTTGCTTGGTCACAAACCAATTTGAATGCCTTGTAGGTCTTTGGGCCACACATTCTGTACAGAAATGACAAAGGATGTTACTATGAAATGTGAATCAGATGTTGAGTTATTAAAGCTTCTGTAGAAAACTAATAAATTCCTCTCAGTATCGTCACGTTCTGTACTTGGCATTTATTTCACATACAATATTTGTATAGATTTTTCTGACATTAAGAGAAAAACATTCTTACAGCATTGTCTGAACAGTATTGTAGAGGTCAAAAGCCCACTTAGTTAAAACTCAAGATGACCTGAGAGAAGAAATTTAAGTCCTGATTAGATTATCTAAGACAAAAAAAATAGAATTCACAAGACAGAGGCAAAACAAGATGTCAATCACAAAAAATATGTTCTTCCCCACATACTGGTACTTGACATTGTCTGTTAGCACCATTAAGTCAAGGGAAGGTTGCACAAGGTCATCCACATACACATACTGTACTGCTGTGTACCAACTCTTTGGATGTACAGCAAAATGAACATGAACAAACAAAGCAGCACAACCAGTGTATAGCCACATGAATAGCCCTTCCTTGAATATTAATACTTGGAATAGAAATTCAGAACTGTTCAATAGAGACATGATACTCTTACACAACCTTAAACATTACACACTTTATGGCTTTGTTTAAACCCACAGGAAGTGTCAGTAACATTGTACTAAAGAGGAATGCTTTCCACCTTCTATACCGGTCACCGAATGGAAGTTATTCACTTATTTCACTTTATCACAACCATCTTGGCTTTTATATTAAGTCACGTCTGCACCAATAAGGTGCCACGTCTGCACCAATAAGGTGCCACGTCTGCACCAATAAGGTGCCACGTCTGCACCAATAAGGTGCCACGTCTGCACCAATAAGGTGCCACGTCTGCACTAATAAGGTGCCACGTCTGCACTAATAAGGTGCCACGTCTGCACTAATAAGGTGTCACGTCTGCACTAATAAGGTGCCACGTCTGCACTAATAAGGTGCCACGTCTGCACCAATAAGGTGTCACGTCTGCACCAATAAGGTGTCACGTCTGCACTAATAAGGTGCCACGTCTGCACTAATAAGGTGCCACGTCTGCACTAATAAGGTGCCACGTCTGCACTAATAAGGTGCCACGTCTGCACCAATAAGGTGTCACGTCTGCACCAATAAGGTGTCACGTCTGCACTAATAAGGTGTCACGTCTGCACCAATAAGGTGCCACGTCTGCACCAATAAGGTGTCACGTCTGCACCAATAAGGTGTCACGTCTGCACTAATAAGGTGCCACGTCTGCACCAATAAGGTGCCACGTCAGCACCAATAAGGTGTCACGTCTGCACTAATAAGGTGCCACGTCTGCACCAATAAGGTGCCACGTCTGCACTAATAAGGTGCCACGTCTGCACTAATAAGGTGCCACGTCTGCACCAATAAGGTGCCACGTCTGCACTAATACCAAGTCTGTATAAATAAGGTACCAAGTCAAGTCTGTATTACTACATGTCGAGTAAGGCTGCTTATTAATACAAAGGCACTATGGTTCATGTGACTGTAAATCTCACTGTCATTGCACATAAAATGACATACATACATCCACCTGCCGATTGCAAGACAATTGCATGATAGTCAGAAATGCATATCACACATTCACCTCAGATATCTAAATAACACTGAATTTAAAAAAGATAACAGGATGCCTCAGAAGCTGAGTTGAAAACATAACTGTGACAATCCTAGTGAGGCACTAGTCACCCTGTATATCTATTTCTTTGCGTAATGCACTTAAAATGATGCTGTGGACATTAAACAGGTATCTGGATGGCACTGTTCCCATAACCCAATAACAGTTCACAGATCGGCGGTATGTTCAGAACACCTAGCTACACACCCAAACCAAAGCTCGAACAGTAAAGCCCTCATCACTGCTTCATGCATTCCTCAACCAAAACATCCCAGTTATAATGACACCAAACAACACCCAATGAGTCACATTTAAAATGCTGTGGAACAGGAATCCAGTAAACCTCTTACTGAAAAACAGAAAAAGATTGTCCTTTACTAAATAAACTGATGCATATTATAAAACAATTGAAATGCTATTTTAAAAAAGGTCCTAGAGAGTATTGTCCACCTTGGTCCCGAGCAGCAGAGCGGTAGAGCAGGGTGAGGTGAGACCCCTCTGTCCTCTTCACACAACAAGCTGTACCTGAGTTAGTGGGTCTACAAACTGAGGACAGACACAGCAGTGATCTCTCCTCAGAACAGGCCCACCATGTGATCGATCTGCCTCATGTCCACACTCTTCAAAGGCAGGGAGTACCTCCGCTCCTCAGAGACCCTGTCACACTGAAGAAAGGAAGCAGAGGAGATGATGATGATGATTTGTACGAAAAATAAAACATAAGTTGTTGATAGATGTATTTCAAATATGTTTGTGCTTATTTAGCAGAAAGAAATGTACGTCATTCAATACTGTATATTTTAAGCTGCAGTATTTGATAATACAGGCAGTGTCAGGGTAATATATATTTATATATCAGAGGTCATTACATTGATATTGTTGATAGAAAATGACCCGTTGGAGGTCTCCTGGTCTGTCACCACTCTCCTCACAGGGGAACAGGTCATTCCACTGCTTCTCCCGGAAGCGCGCATCAATAGGTACCACATGGCCCTCTGTGGTGTAGATGTACTTGTTCTCTGATTTGTGCAAGGGGTTGTCATCATCAAACAGCTGGAAGGAGAATGTCCCAGGATTAACTAGAAATGACAGGTTGTATTAGCTCAGAAAAGCCTGTTCCAGTTTCTGACCAACATACAGTACAGGTACATACCATGTAAAGGTATTTTCAGACAGTGCAGTACAAGTACTAAACAGCTCAGGCTAATGTTCCTATTGATCCAGTAAGGCCAGCAGGCTAGTTTATTTTTATTGGCATGTAACTGATATGAATGTAGTATTGTCAATTTGTTTTCTACTGTATTTAATTGGCACTTTAAACTTGTATATGATACTGCTACAATTTCCCCATGGGGACAATAAAGTCAGTAAAGTACATACCAGGTAAAGGTATTTGCAGGTCTCGCTGAGAAAAAAGCTCTCCATGCGATCCTCTTTGGACTTGTCCACCACGTGGTGAAGAGTGGCATACCCACACCTGTCATATCCACACATCAGTTTAGGGAACAGTAGAAACAGACTTCCTCTCGAAAAGTATGTGTTTTTCAACGACCCGACTTATACCAGACTTTGGCATTTTTTTCCAGGCTCTCAAGGATGTCCAGTCCTACGTGCAAATACAAAGGATGTTTGGTTGCCTGTGAGGGGAAATGAAATAGCTCACCTCAAAGCAGCTCAAAACAAATAAAACTAACAAACATTCTGTATCAAATGTTGTCTCCAATGCATGTGCTGCACTGGTACCTGGTAGATGGGTGGACTCCACCAGTTCTGGCCTCAGGGGGTAGAAGAGCACGTCAGGCACCTGTAGCTGCCAGTTGTACCTCTCTGGCAGGGCCCCGAAGCGCTTCCAGATGGCGTAGTAGAAGGCATGCATGCAAATGGCCTCCTCAACACCACCATTCAACACCTGAGGTGGTCAGACACGGGGTCAGAGCACAGACACGGGGTCAGAGCACAGACACGGGGTCAGAGCACAGACACGGGGTCAGAGCACAGACACGGGGTCAGAGCACAGACACGGGGTCAGAGCACAGACACGGGGTCAGAGCACAGACACGGGGTCAGAGCACAGACACGGGGTCAGAGCACAGACACGGGGTCAGAGCACAGACACGGGGTCAGAGCACAGACACAGGGTCAGAGCACAGACACTGGGAAAAACATCATAAACCGTAGTAACGCTGTCAGGTTGAACATACACCAAGGTATTCTACTGAACAACATTTATTGGGACATTGTAGGTTGAGGACATATGCAGGGTTTGTACTGCTCCCCATTCCCAGAGAGAGAGAGGTGTCTACCAGGAGGCCAGGGAAGAAGGCTTACAGGGAGTCGATCCAGGTGTTCATGATCTGGCCGTTGAACATGTTCACATTGACGTAGAGTGGAGGGTCCCCTTCTCCCTCATTACATGACTCCCTCCTGCAGGTCAACATCAACACACACATTACCTTTACAGAATGTAGATCAACACTAAACAACATGCCGCCACATTACTAATATAACCTCAAATATGGCCAATCATTCAACACACAACCATTAGCACACTATGTATCCACACAAACACACCCTCATCAAGTCAATTCAAGCACAGGACTGACCCCATTCTCAGGTGGTTCTGGATGCTCTCATAAGAAGCTTGGAACATCCGCTAGTCCTCTCTCTCTCCAAACAGGATGTAAGACTTAAGCAGGTACTCGTAGAACGAGTCCATCCCTCCTCCCAGGCCACTTTGCATGCAAACCCACTGTCCCGTTAAAATGTTCACCACGTTCCCTGAGAGTTGAAGAGAAGAGGTAACCATGTGAGATACAACAAGAGAGAAAGATGCAGCTCCACATGAGCAAACATCTACATACAAACTACAAAGATGATCTCTACTCACCTAGCAAGCCCGTCTCATTGCTCCTCAGGTTCCATAGGGCTCAGACAGCCCGTCTTGCCACCCACTCAAACGTGGAGTCTCCAATCAGACGGCTCAGAAAGCCAAACTCCACCATCAGGGACCCAGCCCCAGATGTGCAAGTCTCATTGATGCTGTCTGGAGAGAAACCACTCTTCAGGTTCACCTGAGGAAATGAAGTGACAGGGTAATCAGTCACTGAAGAACATTACTGTTATTTCAGTACGGCATAGTTGTGTTCGTTATATATACACACATTGTGTAAACAACAGGTGAAGTAAATGTCAAGACTGATAGTGGACCTCTGTTGTTGTTTAATGGTCTTAGATCTACCTCCACCTGTTGGCAAAGCCAGGCCTGTCAAATCGTTAAGAACCCAGGACAGACCAGGCCATTAACCATGCAGCTCTCCTCTCACCCTGGGGTGGGGGATGCCGGTGCTGGTGTTCTCGAAGGCTGGCAGCAAGCGGACTGCCAGGTCGTGGGCCAGGTGTTGCAGCTCATTGTCATAATCGTCCATGCCCACGTCACCGAAGGGATGCTTGGGGTCAGTCAGGAGGATGTGAGCAGAGATCAGACTACCCGGGATCCTGGAGGGACAAAGAATGAACGAATGAGACAACCATCAAGAGAAGTTAGAAGGCAGTCCTTGTTTAAACATTAAATTGGCTAGGATTCAGAGATAGGTGCAGAGTTCAATGCATCTACCACTAGATTAGAGCTACCATTACCCTACTTTAAACAATATAAACACCCTTCCCTCCCTCCACCACAGCACCTGCAATTTTTTGTTTTCTTTGCAGCTTGAAAAGATTACGAAATGGTACTTGTGGTTTACTGAAATGTGAGCTGCAACAAGTTCTAGTCAATACGGATATTACATTTATACCTGATGTTAGCCTCAAACACTTGCACTGTGTCGAAAGATACCGTATCTATCACCAACTTCACAGCTCTATGGAACTCTGACAAATTCCCCAGCACCTGGAGCAAGAAACATTACCAGGATCATTGAAAAACCTCCTAAACCGTTTGAATACCATTATCCTAAAAGCTGACACAAATAAAACAGGAATAGAAAATACAGCTGCTTACCAGTAGTGTGTCTAGGGTGTCAATGAATAGTTTCCCAAGACATCATTGATGTTGATGTTTCACTACTGTTGTTTCAGGTCAAACATGTAAAAAAAGAGGCTTGACAATAATTGAGGGTATGCACATGTAGGCAATAATGCAAACACCATGGTGGGAATTGTGGGACCACATTCAACTTGATCACAAACTGAACAAGTTAAATGGATTGACCCCGTTTCAGCTTGAGAGAAATTACGTTTCATCCAGCTGTGAATTTTTTTGTCCCTTTTGTTATCAGATTCAAAAGAATGTCGCTCAAAGTAGATAGAGCGGACAAACAAATAGAATACCAGCCTTACAGTAACTGTATTTGGTTAGCTATTTACATCACCTTAACCAGATTTGATAAGCAGTCCTGCATGACAGACAGATGCAAATTACAATAACCGCACAGTTAACATCATCCGTCACAATGTAAATAATGAATGGACACTGGACACACACTTCAGCTAGTTGGACAGGGCAGTCTACCAACCGAATAATCAATTGCACATGTGTTACCAGATTGGTTCTAGGCATATACTCACGGGTTGAGAACGTCTCCCTTGACAGTCAATGGGATTGAGCTCATCTTCGGGAAAGGCATATTTCATGTAGTTGTCGTATCCAAAGTAGAACATGTCTTTGGCCTTTCATCTTTAACTTGAGTGTGTCTGAGAAGGAGCTATATCTCCTGTCATTACTCATCCCTGTTCCCTTCAAAGAGGCTAAGGTAAGACTTCTTCTTCACCAAGTTTGGCACAAGAGGTCCTGCTTTGTGCGTCTCCATTTAAATTTAAGGGGAAGTTGAACCCCAGCTAGGTCCCAATCCAAACGCTAGCTATAGCTATAAAAATACGAAATTGTTTGACTACAGAGGTAGCAAAACTGTACTTCAACTCTATGATACTCCCCCACTTAACATACTGCTTGACTAGTTGGGCCCAAGCTTGCTGTACAACATTAAAACCTATTCAGTCTGTCTACAAACAGGCTCTCAAAGTGCTTGATAGGAAGCCCAATAGCCATCATCATTGTCACATCCTTAGAAAGCATGAGCTCTTGAGTTGGGAAAATCTTGTGCAATACACCGACGCATGTCTTGTATTCAAGATCCTTAATGGCCTGGCTCCCCCTCCACTCAATATTTTTGTTAAACAGAAAACCCAGACATATGGCAGCAGATCCACAAGGTCTGCCATGAGAGGTGACTGTATAGTTCCCCTAAGGAAAAGCACCTTTAGTAAATCTGCATTCTCTGTGAGAGCTTCCCATGTCTGGAATACACTGCCATCAGACACACATAACTGCACCACATATCACACTTTCACAAAATGCTTGAAGACATGGCTAAAGGTCAATCAGATTTGTGAACATGGTCCCTAGCTGTGTGTTGCCGCTTTCCATGTTGTCTGTTGTCTGTAGCTTGTGAGGTGTGGAAACACTGTTGCTTTTATGAATTTTGTCTTGCTGCTTTTTGCTCTATGTTGCTCTGTCTGTATGCTACGTCTTGCTTGTTCTATGTTGCTATTGTCTATATTGTAATTGTTTTTAATAACCTGCCCAGGGACTGCGGTTGAAAATTAGCCGGCTGGCTAAAAGCGGCACTTTTACTGAAACGTTGATTAATGTGCACTGTCCCTGTAAAAATAAACTCAAACTCAAATAGTAGACTACTGAAAGTCAGTCTGAGTACGACGAGACCAACCAGTATCGACTTCCATTGCATCTTTGTTCTGGATCGGTCTTAAAATACATAGTTCAAATCGACAATATTTGATGAATACATGGCTGAATTGTCTTCCGTGTATTGCTTACAAGCTACCTAGGCTAAACTGGCTGAAAACGTCGATAGCGCGCCACACGTTGTCAACAAACCCAGCCCATCGGTTGCCACAATGTAAAATGTCTATATGGTAACAATTCATGATTTTGTTAAGATATGTTCTCTTAATTGAAGGTTAGGCATAAGATTAGCAGTGTGGTTAAGGCTAAAATCTCATTTTAAACTGTATGAAAGAAACAGGCGGGGTTTATAATTATGACTTTAAAACGTTCCCGGTTTTAAGGTGTGATTGGAGCTCCAGGTATGTCGTCAAGAAAGAGGGGGCAGGCGCATTTCAGCAATTGGCTACCATGCATGTCAGTCTTGCCGTGTGTCAAGCAATATCACCTTTGCACCAATAGAAAACATCCACAAGCATTAAAAAGTAGAGGGGCTCAGACAGGTGAAGAGTCAGAAAATACCCATGTCAAAACCAATCTGGAAGTAAAAATCTCTTCTTTTTTTCTTCACTTTCCGACATTTGTTTGTGAATCTGATGTTTTCGAGTTAAAATCATAGTTCGAGACTATTGGTAGAGTGTAGTCAAATGTTGTCCTTCATTTTAATGACAAAGTTCATCTTTAAGCATAGTTTACGTTTTTTATCTACCCAGATAACATAGTTACTAAATAATTCCAAAGTATTGACACCATAAATATATATTTCAAAAATGCGCCACAGAAAATATCGCAACTGAGGGTGAAAAACGATAACAGTACAATGTCTAAATTAACAAAAATGAGTTTCGATTTCTTGAATATATAGGAGTGATGTTTTCTCTTTGCTCAGGAAGGCACACTTTGCATGCTGTTTGCTTCAGAGATGAGATATTCCACAAGGCACTTTGAATTCTGCCACTCTCTCTCAGCTCATTGACCGCAGTAGACATCATTTCACTGAGGCAAATTACAAGCAAGGCTGATAACCACACAACCAACCCACTATCTTGACCATCAGTACATTAATATAAAATATCCATATGCGCTCACATAAGTAAAAATCTTAACAGCTTGATATTTGTACATACCTAGCTACTGAACTATTTACATAATTCATTGCTCAAAAATGTGATTTGGCAAAAAAAAGGCACAGGCCATAAAGCAGTTAATCTCACAGTAGAACATGACAGAGACAAGAAGGGAAACCAGAAAGTCCATTTACTTTCCCAGTGACATATATTAACATACACTATATATAAGCGTATGTGGACACCCCTTCAAATTAGTGGATTTGTCTATTTCAGCCACACCCGCTGCTAACGGGTGTATAAAATAAAGCACACTGCCATACAATCTCCATAGACAAACATTGGCAGTGGAATGGCACGTACTGAAGAGCTCAGTCACTTTCAACGTGGCACCGTCATAGGATGCCATCTTTCCAACAAGTCAGTTCGTCAAATTTCTCCCCTGGTCAACTGTAAGTGCTGTTATTGTGAAGTGGAAACTTCTTTGCGCAACAACGGCTCAGTGGTAAGCCACACAAGCTCTCAGAACGGGACTGCCGTCTGTACTCAGTTGCATCACTCACTACCGAGTTCCAAACTGCCTCTGGAAGCAACATCGGCACAATAACTGTTCGTCAGGAGCTTAATGAAATGGGTTTCCCATGGCCGAGCAGCCGCACACAAGCTTAAGATCATCATGCACAATGCCAAGCGTCAGCTGGAGTGGTGTAAAGCTCGCCGCTATTGGACAATGAAGCAGTGGCAACGCGTTCTCTGGAGTGATGAATTACGCTTCACCAGCTGGCAGTCCGACGGACGAATCTGGGTTTGGCGGATGCCAGGAAAGCGCTACCTTTCCGAATACATAATGCCAACTGTAAAGTTTGGTGGAGGAGGACTAATGGTCTGGTGTTGTTTTTCATGGTTCAAGATAGGCCCCTTAGTTCCAGTGAAGGGAAGTCTTAACGCTACAACATACAATGACATTCTAGACAATTCTGTGCTTCCAACTTTGTGGCAACAGTTTTGGGTAGGCCCTTCCCTGTTTTAGCATGACAATGCCCCCGTGCACAAAGTGAGGTCCATACAGAAATGGTTTGTCGCGAGATCGGCGTGGAAGAACTTGACTGGCTTGCAGAGCCCTGACCTCCACCCCATCCAACACCTTTTTTGATGAATAGGACCGCCGACTGCGAGCCAGGCCTAGGAGGGACCAACTCCATATTAATGCCCATGATTTTGGAATGCGATGTTCGACGAGCAGGTGTCCACATACACTACATGACCAAAAGTATGTCTTATTTTCCCTATAGCTTCACACAGGACTGTCTGGAGAACATGTATAATGATGAGGCCCCAGTCAGTGGCTAAACAACCCATCCTGAGGGTGTAGGATCGCTACACTAGTGTTATAAACAGTTGGACTTACAGGTGTGGGAAAAGCCTGTCGTTCAGCCCATAGAATGAAAAAGGCTGACAGACTAAACCTCTCTCCGTTCAAGAGACTGAAGTAGCACCTCATGGCAGAGGTGTAATGCCCATTCTGTGACTCATGGATGTGGTATTTGGCATTGACCAGGGGCTACCATCTTTTAGTAGTGCAGTAGTATGGGGGTTTGTGGGGGAGAATCATTGGATAAAATTAGAACAACAGGGAGGAACGGGCAGGGGGCACAGTGCAGCATCGGAGTTGGAGGGAACACTGTACATGTGTGAACAGAGAGTGAACAGGGTGTGGTAACATGGAAGATGGAGCTGGGAGGACAGAGTTCCTGTACTTTCAGCTTCTCCCAGATTTTGATTGTTGGATGAGCCACTGCAGTGTGATATCTGGAAGGCAGGAGACGCATGGGGGTCAGTGTGAGACAGGAGAGACAGCAGGTGAAACACGCAACGCCTACAGTGGTGTGTAAGTATGATTTGGAATACACAAGTTTATATATGTAGCCACTTTGGGTGCACCATGTTATTGTTCATTTGTTTCCTCTCCTCCAGCCTTCCACTCAGACAAGCAAACCGTTCCACCATCACCATCTTACTCACCTATGTTGTCTCTCTCTTTGCAGGAAATGGAGTAGCAGCAAATCTCTCTGTCTTGAATAGCTGCCAAGTTCCTGTAGAAAGAAAGCCATAAAAAAAATTGATAACCTGCTATCAACTGTGATGTTGGTGTTAATATTAACTGGCCAACAGAGGGAGCTGTTTCCTTTTGAAAACCTGTATCATTTCTAAAAGCAGTAGAGTACAAGCAAGGAGTTTCTAAACCCAGAGGTGCAACATCACAAGACTTCTGGGAAATCTTGCGAAGCAGACCAGGCTGGGGTTTGAGAAGTGAAACATCCTTCCTTAGTTAATTTTCTCGAAATGTAAAGGCACAAGATTCGAGCCAATGACTTAAGTAGTTAGTGCTGAGCGACTAGTGCTTTTGAGATCGGTTCGGTTTTGATTAGATTATTTAAAAAATCACGGTTTATGTGATTGTGGGTTGAATGCTGTAAAACAGAATAAAACAATCAATAGAAGTCCCATGATGGTAGTGACTGCCCATTACTGCTTATCACTTAATAACCATTGATTCACATTACTATACTTTAATAAAATATTTCAGTTGTGTATATTACATTTGTTTTATTTTATTACTTAATTCCAAGTCATCTCTATAGAGCTGCTGCCTATGCTGTCTGACAAAATTAGTATTTTGGTAGTTCTTCAAAGTAAATAGCGCTTACTTCTGAATACCAACTATCAATCACTTATATCATGTACTTTCAGGTAAAGATACCTAGCGAAGCAACTGCTCTCTCTTTCTCCCTCTCTCCTAACGTAGCAGGCATAAAAGGAACACACAGACCAGACAAGAAGGCGTGCAATGGATTATGGTAATTGTAGTTAAAGGAGTGCCTTTGATTTGATGGCCTGTAAATGTGCAGTTTGGCACAAGACAACCTTCAAACCCGATGACGTGTTTCTGTGCATGAGCTTAGCTAGCCAACGTCGCCTACAAGCGTGATCAGGGATTTCTACTGGAGAAGCCGTTTCTGCCCATCTTCATACTGTACTGTATTTGGTACAAGTGACAGAATAATGCAATGTTTCTCTATGAAAAAGGAAAATAAAGCTGATAAAGGCATGCCTAGAAAGTCACAAATCATAACTTCTCTTCTAAAATAAAACCATTAGGTCTTTGCTGATGTGAGATTAGTAAGAGGATAGCAGTATTCAAAACTCCAGCAAAGTACTTCAAGAATGGTAACTAATCTTCCAAGCTAGTTATGGTCATAAGAAGAAAAAAATAACAATAGAAAATGTGACTACAATATCTAACTTCTTGGGGACCTGACCAAATTCACATAGAAATGTCAGTTATAGATCTTTAATTCTCATTGAAAGTGAGTCAAAGCGGTAGATCTGTTCTATGTGCGCTATTTCAATGCTTTCCGTTTTTTAAGTTTAGTTTTTGTACCATCTAAACAGCGGTTTAGATGCTACAATGATTCTCTACACAATGGACTGCTTGTTTTGTCACAAACTGAAATTATGGCAAATTATTAGAATTGTAGAAACCAGGAAATGGTGGAACGATTTCTGCATAGTGCATCTTTTAAAAAGTAATTGTGTGTGATGAATGTCTTTGTACTGCTACTATATTAGTGTATCCATCTTGAAGTGGATAAGCACAGCCAAGGACACAGCATGGAAGGAAACTGAAAAGCTGTTGTTTAAAAGTTTGTAGAAGAAACAATTGTGACATCAGTGACGCCATCACCATTTCATAAGTACCCTGTTAAACCTGAAATATTATGAGAAGCACATGATCAGAATATAGAAAGGCCCTAACTCACAATGGCAATGTTCAATATCCATCTCCAGACTTCTCAAATCGGGGAGGGGGGGGACCACAATGGTAATGTTCAATCTCCAGACTTCTCAAATCGGGGAGGGGGGGGGACCACAATGGTAATGTTCAATCTCCAGACTTCTCAAATCGGGGAGGGGGGGGGACCACAATGGAAATAAGTCTGACTTTGTGATATCCCCATCACTTTTTAAAATGTATGTACAGTGTGTATACATGTGTTGTCAATAAAAATCAATCAAGGCACAATAAGAGAGGGACTCCTCCGCCGTCATTTAGTTAGAATGAGTATACTCAACTTTAAAAAAGGGGGTGTAGAGTTGATTCACACTACCTCAGCTAAGATGCATCAGATGTTGTATGATTACTTCTGTGGGTTTACTACTAGGAAACACCATCTTTTCTCTTCATACTCACATGTTTTCAATGAGCTGCTTCTCGTCTAGAGCACTGGGGATATCTCTTTTGTTGCCAAGAACCAAAATCTAAAAAGCCAAACCACAGTTTAGCTCATGTGGCAGAAATGCTTGCTGATCATATTAAAGAAACTCTGTCATTTACATGAATGCATTCAATTCAGCAGTTTCGGAAGTGTAGGCTTACTTACAGGAATTCCTTGCAACTGAGGCTTGTCTAACAAATTGTGCAGCTCATTCCTGGAAGCCTCCACCTTCTCACGGTCAGCTGCATCCACCATGTATCTAAAGAAATCAAATATTTAAAAGACATGGCACAAGTTGACAAACGCATAAAAAATAATGTTATGTATACTTTAAAGAATTGAACGTGCTCAAAACATACCCAACTCAATGTTCGACCATTGACTGGTATTCACTGAACGTGTCTCTTAAGACAAACAGAACAATCAACAGTCCTGTACTCTTCCTGAATATAAATTGTACCCATGAAGACCGACAAATGGACAAACTCAGATACTCACACAATTGCGTTAACTCCCCGACAGTAACGTTCCCACATGCTCCTGAACCTCGGCTGCCCTCCTATATCCCAGATCTGGAAAAGCAGAGGTCCCACATTTTTTCAACCATGCAGTAGGTATAGATTGCCACTGTGAAACATTACAGTAGCCTACATACTTTAGTGACTGAAGACCTACCTTGATGTTAACGTTGCCTTTTGTGATCTTCCTCATGTTGAATCCAACTGTAGGGATCATGTCTTCACTAAAATTCCCAGACTGAACAAGAAGAGAAAAGACCATTGATCACTTTTGAGTGATTGTACAAGCTGAGCTGACATGGAACTGACATGGAACTGACATGGAACAAGCTGAGCTGACATGGAATAAACATGGAAAAGCTAGGTCAAAGTGTTCCTAATTCTAACATGTTCTCTGGAATTGCCACCTGTATACAAGGCCTAACTAAAATGGTATACCAGAGACATAAACCTAATTATCGTGGCTGGGTTGCGTTTGTAAATTCACACTGGCTATCTACTCAGATTTGACAGCACTCGTCTGAGTGTGCCAGAGTGCGAAATAAATGATGAATTTACGAATGCCCAACACCCGATGAATAAGACCGATTCAACGTCTGCAAAAAAAAGTTATTCAATTGTTGCCAGCAGCAGTTAGGTCACCAACGGTCGAGATAACCAGCTCTGCTAGGGTGAGTAAAACGGTCAGAGTGAGGTGCTCTCTCATTTGTGTCTGCAAGTAGCTAGCGAACTCTGCCAGAGTGTCCAGTGTGCTCTGAACGCTGCGAGAGCGAAACGCTCAATTTACTAACAGACAATCTGACAACGCTCAGAATTTACGAATGACCTGGAGCGCACTTTGGAACACACCCCATATTTTGCACATTTCCTGTTATAAAAAAAACTGCTCACCTGCTAAAAGTTTAGTGGTATTTGCACAAGTGCCTCCCTTATGTACATTTTTTTGATAGATATTCTTTCAAAAATAATGTTACTTGATTCATTTCTAAGACTTGTAAGGGGTCACAACCTCTAGAGGAAATATGTTTGGAATGCAGACAAGTTTCAGATTTTAAAGGAGACAATTTGTCCGTTTGTCACTAAAGCCCCATATACCACCCACCACCACGACCTGTATGCTCTCGTCGACTGGCCCTCGCTACATATTCGTCGCCAGACCCACTGGCTCCAGGTCATCTATAAGTCTTTGCTAGGTAAAGCTCCGCCATATCTCAGCTCACTGGTCACCATAACAACACCCACCCGTAGCACGCACTCCAGCAGGTATATCTCACTGGTCATCCCCAAAGACAACACCCACTTGGCCGCCTTTCCTTCCTGTTCTCTGCTGCCAATGACTGGAACTAATTGCAAAAATCAATGAAGTTGGAGACTTATATCTCCCTCACTAACTTTAAGCATCAGCTATCTGAGCAGCTTACCGATCGCTGCAGCTGTACACAGCCCACCTGTAAATAGCCCACCCAACTACCTACCTCATCCCCATATTGTTTTAATTTACATTTTTGCACACCAGTATTTCTACTTGCACATCATCATCTGCATATCTATCACTTCAGTGTTAATTTGCTAAATTGTAATTACTTCGCTACTATGTCCTATTTATTGCCATACCTCCTTACTCCATTTGCACACACTCTATTTTGATTTTTCTATTGTGTTATTGACTGTACTTTTGTTTATCCTATGAGTAACTCTGTGTTGTTTTGTCGCACTGCTTTGCTTTGTCTTGGCCAGACCGCAGTTGTAAATAAGAACTTGTTCTCAACTGGCCTACCTGGTTAAATAAAGGTCTATCGCCTAAGAACCCTGTCTTATGAGAAGAATAGGTGCAGGGAGGCAGAGGATATTCAAAGGTCCAATGCAGACATTTTTAACACATTACATCATTTCTGGGTAACAATTAAGTACCTTACTTGTGATTAAAACATTTAAATAAATAAATTGATTTTTAGCAATTTCTCAAGCAAGAATTGTGCTAGGACTGACTGGGAGTGGTCTAAGTGGGGAGGGGAAAACTGAAAACTAGCTGTTATTGGCAAATCAACTTTTTATTTGTCACATGCATCTTAAACAACAGGTGTAGCCGAACAGTAACATATTTACTTACGGGTCCTTTTCCAACAATGCAGAATTAAATATAAAAAATCTAATCTAGAAATAGTGACATGAGGAATACACACAGTGAGTAACCAATAACAAGTACAAGAGGTCTGGCAGAGAGGTTTGGAAGTCTTATTGGTCTATTAACCAAAACTCCATCCCACCAAAACAGGCTGACGTTTCAGGTGGTCTTTCAAACAGCTCTTACACTAAAAAGGGCATTTTCATAATTTTCACAATATTATTCCAACCGCAGTGTGGAAATATAAAACACAGAAATATCACGTTTTTGAATGCACTGGGCCTTTAAAAGAGCAATGCGAATTGTGACTTTTTAGCCAACCCTAAATCATAGACTACACTCTCGATGACAGGACAGAGAAACAATTGAAGTCATTCTGCAGTCAACTGTCTTTGCCCTTTACTTGAACCCAAACAGTCTCTGAGCAAGACATATGCTTTGTCTGCTGCACATTAGTAACCACATGACTTGATTAGTCACCTGACCAGGCCAAAGTAGAAGTGAGTGCAGTGGTCTCGTGAGTGAAGCCTGGCTGGAAACACCACCACCCTAACATATTACAACTAGCCACATGGGCACTTCCCCATCAACGGCATGCATCTCATTCACTACAACACTGACTGACTCAGAATAAGTCCATAGTGTTACTCTCTCTACATCCTATAAGAAATACCTGGAAAAGTTTAGGTATCAAATTATGAACAATTTCTCATTCATCTTTATTATGTTGTTAGATACAGTAGAAACAATGACTGGGTGTTTTGAGGCAAGAATGCTGCTGAAGGGAATCAGAGCACAGAATGGAGTGATAAATATGTGTTTGATATCACTCTATTCCAGCCATTATTGTGAGCCGTCCTCCCCTCAGCAGCCTCCACTGCATAGGTCTTCAAGTTCATCTCATTCTGTTCTGTTGGAACTGTTCTGGTCAGCTAGCGTCTTTCTGTCTTTGATCTTGCACATCCAAACCGCTGTGATGTCAAGAGGAAAGGATCACGATTTCCAAGGCCTAATAATCAGCTTTTGAGAAACCCTAGAGTTGTAACACTAATGACAAAATGATTGTATAAGAGACCCTGGCCTGTTTGTTTAGCCAACGCAACTAGCTGAAAATCAAATTTATTGGTCGGGTACACAGTTTAGTGGGTGTTAGCTGTGAGTCATTGAGAGTGAAGACTGTGGGAGAATCTGAACTGCATTCTCCTCGGCACCTTCTCAAACCCCATTGGAGGAGAAAGCCAAAGGTTCCTCCCCTCTGACCTTTTCCAATGGGTTTTGAGAAGGTGAGGAGCGAGGACGTGAGCAGCATAACAATGTTTTTTCCATGCCAAAAATTAAAACACAAGGCAGACCAAACTCTTTGGTCCTTTGAAAACCTGCTATATGCTAAATATTGTGTGCTATAGCTTGGAAAATAAAATGTGACTCTGGATGACAACATAATGATGCTTGAGAATGCCAAGTGTGTGAAAAGCTGTCATTAAGGCAAAGGGTGGCTACTTTGAAGAAACTAAAACATGTTTAAAACTTTTTTAGTTACTACATGATTCCATGTATTATTTCATAGTGTTGATGTCGTCACTATTCTTCTACAATGTAGAAAATAGTAAAAATATAAAACCCTTGAATGACGAGGTTTGTGTGTATGTATATATACACATACATACAGTACCAGTCAAAAGTTTGGTCACACCTACTCATTCAAGGGTTTTTCTTTATTAGGTTGGAATGGTACTGTGAAATTGTGAATATTATGATAATGCCCTTTTAGTGTAAGAGATGTTTGAAGACAGCCGGAAATGTCAGCCTGTTTTAGTAGGAGGGAGTTTTAGCCTTCCATGGTGACATCATCATGCGGTAAATGAGTTAATCAATCAATAAGAGTTTCAAACCTCTCTGCCAATAACAGCACATTTTCAGTTTTCCCCTCCCCACTCAAACCAATCCCAGATAGTCCTTGCAATCTTCTTGCTGGAGAAATAGCTTTTTTCAATAACATTTTTTCTTTTATAGCCCAGCCTAAATGTCCACCAGAGGGCGTTATTCCTGATGTTTGGCTCGTTCATAAAACATCCTCTAATTAAGCTGCAAAGGCGTCAGTTTCTTCCTTAAACCGATCAAATTGCCCCCCCCCCCCCCAAAAAAAGGACAAATTCTTAATAAAAACAATTTTCCACCACCATGCTAGTGGCTAATACTACTTCTGGAATAAATTACCAAACTATAAAACTAGATAACCAGCTATGGGTAACTGTAGCTAGCTACATGACAGGAGTGCTAACTAGATACATTAGCTTACTATGTACATTAATAGCTTTATGTTGGTTGTTTTTAAGGTCAACATCAATAATTCCAAGGTCGTTGCCTCTCTTATCATTCCTCACTTTGGAAATGGACATTTAAGGTACACTCGGACGTGACGATGCAAAACGTCATTCTAGGGCCGAGTGTTGTCTACTTTGGCTGCGTTTCAAACTCATAGAAGACACACTCGTCCACTGACCCTCGCCTTATGCCCTTGGGGGAATCCCCGCAGCCATATTGGTCGTTGGTCCAAATGATTAGCCAAGCAAGGGAAGTTTGCAACACAAGCCCTTGTTTTTAATGGAGTTTGCGAGTGTACAATTACATTCACTACTGGGCTTGAAACGCACAGTAATTCAATTCGCGATGATTGTACATCCGCCAAAACATAAAACCTCAACGTCAATATGGAGTCAACATACACGTACGTGTAAGTAAAAAACAAATGTAAAAAAGTTAGAAATTGCTACTAATGCACATGACGGTAATTATGTTTTTGTTCGGTTAGCTTTTGGGAATTGTAGAAAAAAACATCCTTCAGCAGTTCCAGGTAGGCAGGCTAACATTATTTAGCTAATTCATTTGCTAGCTATCATACAGTAGGCATATATTAATAATTATATTTTATGTAAGTAGACATACAATCATAATTGACTATCGCATTTAAGGCACCCACAAGCTACCGGTGGCCGAAAAGACAATCGCGGGATGAACGAGTGACGAATTTCCGGGCAAGGGAAGTCCATTTAAAAATCATTCCTTCCTCCTTATTTTTTTAATTATTAACAACAAAACAATACAGAAAGTACACGAGGGAACACAGGTATATATAGATTATATACAATGGACAATCGAGCTAGGGGGTACAATATCACATAATTAATAAAGGACCTTAAGGGACATACATAAAGTTACAATTCTAACAGCTTTTTTTGTTAGTAGAGTATTTAACTGTCTTGAAATACAGTTCAATTTATTTTTGTAGAGTAAGAATAATGAAATTAATTACATAAAAATGTTTCAGCTTATTTCTATCGTATGTAAAGAATCCAAGCAGTACATCTCTCCATATTTTTGTAGAGTAAGAATAATGAAATTAATTACATAAAAATGTTTCAGCTTATTTCTATCGTATGTAAAGAATCCAAGCAGTACATCTCTCCACAATAGTGTAAAATCTTCATAAATGTGTTAAATTATAAATCTACTGATGTCTTGCCAGTTTTCTTACATGAATACAATGCCAAAAAAAGATGACCAGAAACAGTGTTGCATCACAAAAGGAGCAATTTGAGTTGATGTTTTCCTTAAACTTCTTCATATAGTGGTTGGCAGGATAATATTTATGAATAATTTTAAAGGAAACTTCCTTTATTTTGTTAACAAGTAGGTATGTGTGTGGCAACATCCAAACTTTTTTCCAACAGATATTATCAATAAATCCATTCCAATAAGGCATGACATAAATAGATACAACATCCTGCTGAAACAAGGTTTGTATCGCTCTGTTGTTGAATGGACCAAAAGAGAAACAAATCTTTCCTACTGATGAGTCAACAGGGTCAACAGAAGGTAGGCTCTGAGGGTCAGGTCTTGACACGTTCCTGAATAACAGAGCAACACCTGAGGGAATGGCATCTAAAACAATTGCAAAATTTGTAGGTGTTACAGGGACCTGGTAAAGTAAAGTTCCTTATAACTGATAAATAATAAAAAAATATATCCCATTTAGAATTTTGTCCAAAGCGACTTATAACTGAGTAAAAGACCCTCTGCATTTACCAGTTGGCTCACCAATAGGACATCATTTCGGAATCAATATTCTAAAAACAAAGAAGTATTTTTATACAATATATCCCGATTATTCCATATATAATATCTGTGTGGAGAAAATATGTGTTTATAAATTAAGGACCATGACAAGAAAACCTGCCGATGAAAAGCAGAAAGTTTCACTGGAATTTTGACAATATTATAATTGCAAAAAAACATGGAAGTTAAGGTCACCAAAATTAGAGAAGACATGATGAGGAATAAAATTCTAGATAGAAGTGAGTCTTAGGAATTGTTTTATCCAATTGATCTTAAAAGTATTATTTAAAGTAGTAAAGTCGAGAATTCAGTCCACCATTCTCATAAGTGTTCATCACAACAGTTTTCCTAATGTAATGGGTACGGTTTCTCCACAGAAAGTTGAAAAGCATCTGGTCTATCTCCTTGCTTATTTTACTGTCAAGATATAAAGATAGAGCACCATATGTTAGTCTAGAGATACCTTCAGCCTGGGTTATTAGGACTCTTCCTTTTAAAGATAAATCCCTCTGTAGCCATTGATTTAGCTTCTTCTGGGTTTTTTTTAATAAGAGGGTTCAAATTGAGTAAGCCTCTAGACTTCTGATCCTTTCTAATGGTTATGCCTAAATATGTAAGTTCTTCTTTAACAGGAATACCATAATATGAAGGTGTCACAATATCTTTGACAGCTAAGAGTTCACATTTATTAATGTTAAGATATAGACCAGACGCTTTGGAAAAGGATTGTATCACATTGATCGATATGGGAATTTGGTTAGCGTCTTTCAGAAAAAGGGTAGTACCATCAGCCAGCTGGCTTATAATCATTTCTTTACCAGCTATGGAAATACCTTGTACAGGACTATTATTTAAAGAATTTGCAAGAAGTTGGGTGATTAATAAAAACAGATACGGGGAGATAGGAATTAGGCAAGGTTGTCCTCTCTTTAACTCAAATCTAGGTGAGATGCCATATTTCAATTTGATAGAGCTGTTACCATTTGCATAGTCTTAATAGCCTTACAGAAAAAATCCCCAAAGCCAAGTCTCTCAAGGGAGTGGAAGAGAAACTGATGCTCTACCGTGTCAAATGCTTTATAAAAATCTACAAATAATATGAAGCTATCCTCAGTTATTAGGTCTGAGTAGTCAAGTACGTCTAATACTAGTCTGACATTGTTAGAAATATGTCTGTTCCTCATGAAGCCAGACTGTTTCATCAATGATTGCATCCAGGACTTCTTTAATTATTTTTGCAAGTAGTGAGGCTAATATCTTATAGTCATTATTAAGAAGACAAATTGGACACCAGTTATCGATGAGCAGCACTTCTTTATTAGTAGGTATCCGTGTTATTAACCCCTGACTCATTGTTGGAGGGAGAACATTGTTTTTAATACTCTAAAAAAAGACTTCAAATAGGAAGGGAGCTACTTATTCAGAAAATAATTTGTAAAATTATGATGTAATTCCATCAACACTTGGTGATGTATTGTTCTTTAGATGTTTGATAGACGCTAATCTCTTCAACTTTGATGGGTTCATCACACTGTTTAGAATCTATATCACTGATAGAGTGAACATTATTCAGTGAGTTAAAAAAACATATCTGTGGATTCCTGACAGTACGTAGAGCTATACAATTTTCTGTAAAAATTGCTACAGTATTTAGCGATTAATTTTTGGTCATCTAATAACACCATCAATGTTAAATTTATGGATAGCGTTATTTTTAGTGTGAAATTTCTCAAGTCTAAAGAAATAGGATGAATTCTGTTCGCCCTCCTCAATCCATTTTTTCCTAGATCTAATAAAGGGTCCTTCTGCTTTTAATCTATATATATTATCCAGTTTATTTTGTAACTCAATTAGTTCCATCTTCCCCTCCCGCAAGAGGCCGGCTGGGGACCACTGAGAAAGGGAAGTTATCTTAATGATCACCTTTTCCTCCTCAGCTCTTCTGGTCTTAGCAAGATTACTACCATATTTTCTAAGGTATTTGGACACCTCAAATTTAAAGAGCTCCCAGTTCTTGCAATAAGATCTTTCTTCACAAGCCCTTTCCCAAAAGTGTGAGAGCAGATCTTTTAACCTCAAATTTAACTATATCATTATTTAATAATGAGCTATTTAGCTTCCAGTAGGATGCTCTGCCAAGGTTAGTATCAGGGGTAAATATTTTGATATCAATGTAAATAGCCCTATGGTCTGTGAGGGGAGTAGTACAAATATTTGTAGTAACACACTCACCATCAATACATTTGGATATAAGCCAAAAATCTATTCTAAGTACTTGTGTAATTGTAATGTGATATTGTACCCCCTAGCTCGATTGTCCATTGTTTGTAATCTATGTATGATTGTGTTCCCTCGTGTCCTTTATGTATTGATTTGTTAATAAAAAAATATTTAAAAATAAAAATGTAAAATCTGTGAACTTGCCAGTTATAGCTAGCTAATAAAGAGCTAGGTTAAGAATTATCCTGTAGTACTGCATTTCATTATTTTGTACAAAGTGTGCAAAACAAAACAACTTGTATGTTGACTTCACCATTGCTGACGTTTTTTTAGCGGATGTACAATCGTAGCGAATTGAATTATGAGGAGTTTCAGGCCCCGGATTATTCACTCGCAAAACCCAATGAAAACGAGGGCCTTACAATGCAGACTTCCCTTGCTTGGCTAATCATTTGGACCGGATTCCCCCAAGGGCATGTGGTAGAGGGTGTATTTTAAGTGTTTGGAAAGTAGCCACGGTGGAAAAGTTTATTTACCACTTTTTTTTAAGTCAGGTGTTTCACCAGCTGGGTAGATGACATTTGGACGTCAAAAGACATGCCTACAGGAATAATATCGCCCTATTGTGGGCATTAAGGCTGTTGCTTGGCCTGTTGTAGCTAGTAAAAAGGGAAATTGGCTAATTAGCTAGATGATGTTTTAGGAATACATCTTGACTAGCGAGCAAAATAATTTTTTGCCAAATTCCCAAAAAGTGGATGAACAGTCTGACTATATTGCCATCAAACCACAAATAAAGACCTCTAACTAGCTGTTGATAGCTAGTTTGGAAGGTTAGCCGCGAAGTATGACTTGTGCTATTGTACGTTAACGTCGCTGGCTGACTTTGCAGAAGACAATTGTCGGATAGGCTAGTCAATCAATAATATAGAGGGACGATACTAAATCGATATTGCTGAAGTCGCTAACTTAGCTAGTTAGTGCTTAGGTAACTAGAAAGCTACTATAACTAGCTGCTAACATTAGCTAACAGCAAAATAAAAACTTACAGCAATAACGTTAACAAAGGTGGTTTTCCCCGAGTGTTGAAGTCCAACCATAGTCAACTCCATCTCCTCTTTCCAAAAGAGGGACTTGAACCAGTCCAAAAGCCGGTTTATGAGTGCCAGCATCTTGAAATTGATATTACCACTCAACTTCGACAGAAAACGACCAGTGTTGTGGCGTTCGCACAAAAGTGTAGAGGAAATGCTTAGTGCTGTCATATGACTTGCGACCGCGCACAATGGACGCTTCAAGAAACGCATGCTCTCTTCCTTTCTTTTGTCCCTTCATATACGGTCACTGGGTCAATCTCAATTGTATTCTCGTCGCGTCCTCTGTATTCCCTCCTTCTCAAAACCCATTGGATGAGAAAGCCAGAAGTCCCGCCTTTCTGACATTATCCTCCAATGGGTTTAGGAGGCAAGGAGAGGATGCAAGCGAAGAAATTGAGATTTTCCCACTGTTCTACTTCTGTCCAGTGTCCACTCTTCCTTCCTTGCGCCCTTTACTATGCTCAATTTTGATAGTTTCTTTCTGTCCTTTGACATTGATTGCATTGATTTTACTTGTTCAAATCTTGTTAAAAAAAAGTAATATGAGGAATTAGAAGATGCCTCTACATGTTTTTGTCATAGCTGAGAGAACAGTTAATGTTCTTATCAGTAATTTACATTAGTATTATTATTACTCTTAAGAAATAGAAAAGAAGAAAAAAACAGTATTAATTGTGCAAAAAAAGTAAGAAAAGCTGTAGAAATAATAATTACTATTGATGAAAGACTGCACAAATGAAGGAAGCAAGCGATAAACAAGATGACAAAATACAGGGGAATTATAGGTGGCTAAATGCACGTTGTTCCTGTAGAAGACTTCAATTTGTTCACTTGGGACTAGCTGCCATGCTATCTCTGAAATAAAAGCATTCCTGCAACACATGTCAGATCATACAGTGGAGATACTCTCCATTGACAGCAGACTGGCTGGCATGGTCCTTGGTTTAAGCCTGCAGGATGAGCAGGCCACCACTCCTCCTTTGACAGCGGACAGACACATATATCTGAGGAAGCGATGGAAATACTTGTAGCAGGGCAGTTCTCTGAGGGAGAAAGGGTTGTGAAAAGGTTGTTTTGAACACGTCACTATTTGAACTTGAACTTTACATCTGAATACTGTAATTCATTTGAGAATACAATGTTGCCTATGCTTTATGTTCCAAAGAATTTCAAAATGACAGACACACCATGTCAACGATGTGTTAACCTATTCTGTGGTAGGCTACTCACTGGCTTTAGGCTTCTTGTGTCTGATTATCCTGATGCAGGCTTGAGTGAGGAACACCAGGAGTGTGACAGTAAAGAAGAAGGAGCCAATGGCCAGAATCAGCTGAATGGCACACCCGTCCCCTTTGCTTCCTGTCGCTGATGAACAGTCAAACAATTAGATCTACCCAAATACACTACATGGCCAAAAGTGTGGACACCCCTTCAAATGAGTGGTTTTCGGATATTTCAGCCACACCCATTGCTGACAGGTATATAGAATTAAGCACACAGCCATGCAATCTCCATAGACAAACATTGGCAGTAAAATGGCCCATACTGAAGAGTTCAGTGACTTTCAATGTGGCACCGTCATAGGATGCCACCTTACCAACACGTCAGTTTGTCAAATTTCTGCCCTGCTAGAGCTGTCTCTGTCAAATGTAAGTTTTTTTTATTGTGAGGAAAACTTCTAAGAGCAACAACGCTGCAAAGTGGTAGGCACACAAGCTCACAGAACGGGACCGCAGAGTACTGAAGTGCGTACAGCGTAAAAATCGTCTGTCCTCAGTTGCAACACTCACTACAGAGTTCCAAACTGCCTCTGGAACAACATCAGCACACAAACTGTTCATTAGGAGCTTTCATGAAATGGATTTCATTGGCCGAGCAGCCACACACAAGTCTAAGATCAGCATGCTCAATGCCAAGTGTCGGCTGGAATGGTGTAAAGCTTGCCGCTATTGGACTCTGGAGCAGTGGAAATGCATTCTTTGGAATGATGAATCATGCTTCACCATCTGGCATTCCGACGGACAAATCTGGGTTTGGCGGATGCCAGGGGAACGCTACCTGCCCAACTGGATAGTGCCAACTATAAATTTTGGTGGAGGACGAATAATGGTCTGGGGCTGTTTTTCATGGTTCGGGCTAGGCCTCTTAGTTCCAGTGAAGGGAAATCTTAATGCTACAGCATACAATGACATTCTAGACGATTCCATACAGAAAGGGTTTGTCGAGATTGTAGTGGAAGAACTTCACTGGAATGCACAGAGCCATGACTTCAACCCAATTGAAAACCTTTGGGATGAATTGGAACGCCAACTGCGAGCCACATCTAATCGCCCAACATCTGTGCCCGACCTCACTAATGCTCGTGGCTGAAAGGAAGCATGTCCCCGCAGCAATGTTTCAACATATAGTGGAACGCTTTCCCAGAAGAGTGGAGGCTTTTATAGCAGCGAAGGGGGGACAAACTTCATATTAATACCTATGATTTTGGAATTAGATTTTCGACAAGCAGGTGTCCATATACTTAGTATACATTGGAAATTACTTTGGATTGTGATTTGTTTGACTAATTGCCAACATACCATGTATGCCACATTTTGAGATATGGGTCTTATTCCCAGGGAAGATCACATCAAGTCCATGTGCACCACACCTGTTGGTGACAAGGTATTACAAGTTATTTTGGAGCCACTAGAAACATTTCACATGATAGAGGAGCTCTGCTAAAAGTGATATCTGGCTATTTTTTAAAACAGTGTTCTTACTGTGTTAGCAGTTTGCAGTGACTATGTTCAGTGTCAGAGTATGTGTTATTAGGACATGGGACACATTTCCAAGTGTACTCCCTGGAACCTGTAGATGGAAAACATTCTTCAGGTTAGCAGTGGTATGGACATGCCTGTTGACCACTTCCCAGCATTAAGATGATGTTGTTTTTTGCTGCATTTGTAAACGGAGTCAGTGACAGGTAGTAGAGGAAGGAGGCAAAGGAAAAATAAATAAGTGCTACCAAATATAACAATATGCATTTCATAAATATTACAAAAGTGTATAAATAAGGTGTATTAAACACGTCTGTAAAATCTCAATAAGGACTTTTGTAATACCATTTATGTTTCTATGATCTCCACTCCGCTGAGTTGTAGTTCATTTTTAACTTCTAACAGGCAAGTCTTACTTGGTGGACAAAGTTCACAACATTTGCCATCTTTCTCATACGAATCATTGCATTATTGATCAGCTGCTAAAGCCATAGTCCAAAAATACAGAAGACAGATGACTGTCATATGGATGTACTGAATGTCCATTATGTTTAACACATTCTCCTTTCTCCCCCAATTATTTTATGTACTGTATACAGTGACGTCAGGTATCTCTCTCCGTCTGGGAGTGTGAGTGTGTGGTAAGCAATCTAGGAAGCAAGTGTTTCTGTGGCGTTTATCTAGCTGAAACAATCTATGATGTGTACAGTATGAATGGTGTGAGTTTGACAGTAGACCTAGGTACATAAGCTGAATGTGTGAGCATCTCTCTCTTTCTCCCAATGTGCTAACTTTTTTTTCTTCCAAAACACTAGAACTGCTGGGCCTTGATGCCCCCCCCCTGCCAATTTTCAGTCTAACAGTGTAATTAACACATGCATGCTATCTCAATAAATAATAATTTGGTTGTGTTTATGAAAACACACACACACCTTCTAGACATTTTTTTAGCCTCCTTTCTCGTCTCTGTCACTCTTTCATTCCTAACCCACCGATGTTGATTGCATCATTTGTGAGACACAGGAACACATCACAACTGTCACAACGCCTCTTCAAAGTGACGTCAGCTGCAGATCAGGACCACAGGGAACGAGGTAGGTGGTTGTGTGGGGCCCTAAATGTCACAATACTATCGTAGGCTACACACACAGCTATAGTTCCCCTTATTGAGTCCTCTTCTCAGTCGACAGAGCCATGACACACACCACTCACTGCTGCCTACAACTAGGATCACACGTCACCTGGTCAACTCTACCCTTTAGTGGTGGAGACCCACTTTTATTTATTTTATAAATGTTTTATATAACCTTTATTTAACTAGGCAAGTCAGTTAAGAACAAACTCTTATTTACGACGACAGCCTACTGGGGAACAGTGGGTTAACTGCCTTGTTCAGGGGCAGAACGACAGATTTTTACCTTATCAGCTCGGGGATTCGATCCAGCAACCTTTGGTTACTGGACCAACGCTCAAACCACTAGGCCCAAAATTATTAAGCTGTCTGGTTTAACTAACTTTTGATGTGCTCAGGTATTTTGTTACATATACTGGTATATTTTTACAGGGGTGCAACTTTCACTGGGGATGGGGGGGCCATGTTCCCCCCACATTCTGAAATGGCATTTTTGTCTCCCCCAGTTTTATCATCGGAATGTGATAAAAAATGAGGCAACGGTGTGCTTTAGGACCATGAGGATGCCTCTGAGTGGTCGGGTAGGCTGTTTGGAGTGTTTATACAACTGGATAAAAAATATTACTAACGTGTTGTCCCCCCCACGTGTAAAACCAAAGTTGCGCCCCTGTATTTTTTATAAACTCATGTGTAGTGTTGCAAATACAACAGGTTGATTATGCTGATCAAAATGGAATGAGTTACAAAAGCTTTTTACAGGAGTTACACAACATATGTCTGGTCCATGTTTACTGCTCACAGGATATATTTTTATGAAGCCAGTGATGCTACATTTTAACCAGCCTTTGTCATGTTTCTTATGTTTCTATCATTTTGGCCTGTTAAAGTGATTATGAATTTTGACACATTTCTGTAAGTTTTGGTTTTGGTAGAAGCACATGCAGAAACAGAGCCATCATCAGTGTTGCATAGATTACAAATTATAGAGAGATCCTGATAAATTGTTACAGGGCCTATGTCATAATCCCTCAAAGTTCCATAAAGGTATGATAATTCTAATTCCTAATTCTATGGGTGAAATTCTAACTACTACTGAAAGGTGTGGGCCACCAGGGGGCATTATAGTCCTTTGGTGAGCTCACAACCAGTCCAGTCCAGTAATGGGATCCTGTGCTATTAAAAATGTTCCATCTATTAGATGAGGCTTTAAATCATGACCCTGAGGCTGAATGCATTTGGAAAAAGGTTAAGGCTAACATGTTATTTTTTCAGTAACCTCAAGCCCAAATCAGTCTTAGTAGCTGATGTAGATTGAAATGTTTTTGACCACCCATCACTCATTTTCCATCCTATTATGCACACAATATCACTTCATTTTGTAAAACTACATATCTACTACAACCACAGTAATGAACATTGCTGAAATATGTGAAAAGTGATGATAAAAAAAAAAGATAAAGTGGAACCTATCAGAACATGAAAAGTGATCAACAACATAAGATCTCGCTCACGATGGCAGCCTCTGTCTTTGACTTGATGGTTTCGATTGAAAACGTGAGTAGAAGTCATACAGACTGGGTGTAAGTATCTCTCTCATTGAAAATAAGTAACAGACCTATAGCCTATCCACACCCTACCCAGTGTCAGTGTCTGTAATGTACTGATTCTTCTCTCTGTACATCCTGATACTTCTGTTCTCGCTGGGTCTTAGTTTATGTAAATGTCTCAACTCCTAAGAATGTGCATATGGACATTAGGATCATGCAAAATGTGAAAAAGTTTATTTGCAAAGACATAAACAACCACAACATTTAACACAATACACATTTGACCAAATGTTGCCACATTATTTTGCCGCCATAGCATTGTTTTCACATAATCTCCCCTGTAAATCTAACCAGACACCTGAAGGAACAGGAAGTAGTATTTATTATTATTTTGTGAAAATAAAGTAATATCAAGATCCCCCAGCTCAGCCAAGAATAATGCTATTGTTGACAAATAGATTGAAAACAAAGTAATGTCTAAAATGCTTTTCCATAATAACAGAATACATGATAAACAAATATTGACAATATTTTAAAATGTTCTAAAACTGTTTAAAGTTGCTTCTGGTTTAAAGGAGTAGCATTGAGAATAACAGCGACATTTTGACAATATGAATTGTTTGACAGACAGAGAGCCAGGTATCTCTATCATGGCTCCCCCAAACTTGGTTGTTTTACCAGGGAAGAGAAACTGCTGTCTCCACTTTCTTCAACTGGCCTCCGGCACATTGAGTCCTGAGCTGGGGTAGAACAATAGAGTCAGAATATACAAACAAAACAACACACAGATGACATTTCAGATTCAAGAGCTCATCAAGCTCAAATAACTACAATGTACATAATAGCTAAAGAAACTAACGTAACACTTCTCATAACGATTGTGTGACTTATAGTTTCCCTAACAGTTGCACATACATGTTCTGACAGCTGGCTTCTTGTGGTTCTTGATGCAAGGAATGGTGATCAGTTTGCAGGTCACAGTGGTAAGTAGAAAAGTAAGCATCAGGACAGTTCCCATGAGTGTCATTACTGGAAGACAGAAATAAGGCGTTATTCATATAAAGCTATACAATGATCAACTGTAACACAAAGTTATACATGAATGTATGTCATGGACGAGAGTCAAGAACAGCATTTACCTTGGCCAAAGTCTGCCGTTGAGAACTTGGGACTTTTGGTCACCTTGATAGTGGGGGCTGGTGTGAAGGTGGGGACATCAGGATGAGGGGATGACCTTTGGCTCTGGATCAATGACTTAGAGAAAGTCTGGATGGAGCCAGATGGAGAAGTGGTGTGTGTGGAGGAGAGGGTCTTCCCCTCTGGCTCTGAATTCTCATTACAGGTCACATCTGATGTCACACTGCCCAGAATCCTCACTCCACTCCTACACCTGAGACACAAGCAGACACACAGCCATGAGTCAGACTGCCTTAAAAATGCATTGAAATCAATTGCAGAGGATGACAAAAAGTCCAACGTTATATTGTAAATGTAAGGAGATTGCTTGATACTTTAGCAAATAGCAAAAATTGGAAAAATGCTAGTTAATTTACATACTCTCGCCATTTCACACATTTAGGGTCCATGTTGGTGGAAAAGGATCCCTCCTTACATTCACGGCATATTAATCCTGAGGTGAGAAATTATATAATGCCAGTTAATTACATTTACAAATCAATCCATTAAAAATCATCAGTATTACATGCTCCAGCTTTACCTGATGTATCCAGCTCAGACCCCTTGGCACACTTGCATAACGAAGACTCATTGTTCCTTCTAATGAATCCTGTACGACACTGACATATAGCGTTGGAAGTCTTTGTGCACTCTGATATCAATTCACTGTCTGAATAAAAAACAACATTTTTATAGTTTATTGATACAAACAAACAAACGTGTCTGTGGGTTACACTGGCATATTGTATGGCTATTATTTGTATTCAAATCCAATTTATTTATAAAGCCCTTCTTACATCAGCTGATATCTCAAAGTGCTGTACAGAAACCCAGCCTAAACCACCAAACAGCAAGCAATGCAGGTGTAAAAGCACCTGTGGCTAGGAAAAACTCCCTAGAAAGGCCAGAACCTAGGAAGAAACCTAGAGAAGAACCAGGCTATGAGGGGTGGCCAGTTCTCTTCTGGCTGTGCCGGGTGGAGATTATAACAGAACATGGCCAGATGTTCAAATGTTCATAGTATTCAACTCAAGATTTGGTGTGGGATTATTATACAGACATTATTTTCTGTCAACAGGTCATTTGTTTACATCATCTATTAATACTGATTGTAACTTATTACAACATGGTTATAACTTACTCTCAAGGCAGTCGGTGCAGGGTTCACATCGCTGAGAGCGATTTGGTCCTGCCTGGTATTGCCTTTCAGGGCATGGGTCACAAAATCTTCCTTTCCGTCTACTTATCATCTCACCTTGATAATATCATTCACATTATTGTCCTTGTACTGTAATTGTTGTTAACATTGGATTCATTTCACATTAGAAGTAACTTTAATAGTATCAAAGGTAAAGAAAAAGTATTCAAGATATATCTACATTCATTGTACATTAGAGTATATCTCACACAATAGCACCTAATAATTAATAATTCATACTTTACCTTTTTTGCATTCGAAAGTTGCCTCCACTGCATTTAAAAATCCTTTACAAGCGAATACACATAAATAAATGAGCACCCAAAATCCAGACAGGATCATCATATAACTGTCGTTATAGAAAAGAGCACGGCTGTCTGTGAACCTGTACAGGGGGGATTTAATACTATATGAAAACCACTATGATGTTGAAACCTCACTTATATATGATCTACAGCTTAGGTGACATATGTGGTGTCGTTCAGCTGTGCCATGTGCACGTTTAAGGTGTAATGAATCATATGATTTCCTGTTCCTCTTTAGTTATCCCCGCCCCAAGAGTGGTAAATAAATTATAATCCTCGTTCTTTTCAACTGAAAATACTCTGTCCTTCAAGGTTTATTATATTTCCTTGACATAACACCCAAATAAACAGATCACTTCCACTCATATTAATGCTGTTTTCTTTTATGTTTCTGAGAGGTACAGTAGGTAGGACATGTTATGTGTACTAAACCCCAGCGTAACTCCCACCTTCTCCTTTTTATGTATTTATTTTATTTTACCTTTATTTAACCAGGTAGGCTAGTTGAGAACAAGTTCTCATTTACAACTGCGACCTGGCCAAGATAAAGCAAAGAAGTTTGACACATACAACAACACAGAGTTACACATGGAGTAAACAAACATACAGTCAATAATATAGTAAAAAAATAAGTCTATATACAATGTGTGCCAATGAGGTGAGATAAGGGAGGTAAGGCAATAAATAGGCCTTGGTGGCGAAGTAAATACAATATAGCAATTAAACACTGGAATGGTAGATGTGCAGTAGATTTAGCTTCTCATTAGGTCCACTAAAAGTGAAACTTATATATTTTGTGATGACTCATTGTTGTTCACTATTCTATATCATATGTGCTATAGTTGACATTTTGGCATGAAAAACAACCAGAAACATTGCATTATCAAAAATCTATTTTACATAATTCCTTTTCTACCCTCTGCAAAACACTCCATGACGATTCTACTGCGTGGTGATGTAGGCATTGAGTAGGATTACTATCTGCATGGGGTTCCTATGTATTCTATACCACATCTAACAGACTCACGGAGAGACAAAGACTTTTATTCACACAGAAGTGCTGTGGTACCATCATCGTGTTAAAGTAATGGGCTGATCAAAGCGATACGTCTTGAGTGACGATAATACAATGTTATCTGGTATGACTAGAAGGGAGAGACGTTCACATTATTTTAACATTGTTGCATGGTGATATAATTAATCAAAATGCACAAGGGGGTGTGATATACAGTGCCTTGCGAAAGTATTCGGCCCCCGTGAACTTTGCGACCTTTTGCCACATTTCAGGCTTCAAACATAAAGATATAAAACTGTATTTTTTTGTGAAGAATCAACAACAAGTGGGACACAATCATGAAGTGGAACGACATTTATTGGATATTTCAAACTTTTTTAACAAATCAAAAACTGAAAAATTGGGCGTGCAAAATTATTCAGCCCCCTTAAGTTAATACTTTGTAGCGCCTCCTTTTGCTGCGATTACAGCTGTAAGTCGCTTGGGGTATGTCTATCAGTTTTGCACATCGAGAGACTGACATTTTTTCCCATTCCTCCTTGCAAAACAGCTCGAGCTCAGTGAGGTTGGATGGAGAGCATTTGTGAACAGCAGTTTTCAGTTCTTTCCACAGATTCTCGATTGGATTCAGGTCTGGACTTTGACTTGGCCATTCTAAAACCTGGATATGTTTATTTTTGAACCATTCCATTGTAGATTTTGCTTTATGTTTTGGATCATTGTCTTGTTGGAAGACAAATCTCCGTCCCAGTCTCAGGTCTTTTGCAGACTCCATCAGGTTTTCTTCCAGAATGGTCCTGTATTTGGCTCCATCCATCTTCCCATCAATTTTAACCATCTTCCCTGTCCCTGCTGAAGAAAAGCAGGCCCAAACTATGATGCTGCCACCACCATGTTTGACAGTGGGGATGGTGTGTTCATTGTGATGAGCTGTGTTGCTTTTACGCCAAACATAACGTTTTGCATTGTTGCCAAAAAGTTCAATTTTGGTTTCATCTGACCAGAGCACCTTCTTCCACATGTTTGGTGTGGCTTGTGGCAAACTTTAAACGACACCTTTTATGGATATCTTTAAGAAATGTCTTTCTTCTTGCCACTTTCATAAAGGCCAGATTTGTGCAATATACGACTGATTGTTGTCCTATGGACAGAGTCTCTCACCTCAGCTGTAGATCTCTGCAGTTCATCCAGAGTGATCATGGGCCTCTTGGCTGCATCTCTGATCAGTCTTCTCCTTGTATGAGCTGAAAGTTTAGAGGGACGGCCAGGTCTTGGTAGATTTGCAGTGGTCTGATACTCCTTCAATTTCAATATTATCGCTTGCACAGTGCTCCTTGGGATGTTTAAAGCTTGGGAAATCTTTTTGTATCCAAATCCGGCTTTAAACTTCTTCACAACAGTATCTCGGACCTGCCTGGTGTGTTCCTTGTTCTTCATGATGCTCTCTGCGCTTTTAACGGACCTCTGAGACTATCACAGTGCAGGTACATTTATACGGAGACTTGATTACACACAGGTGGATTGTATGTATCATCATTAGTCATTTAGGTAAACATTGGATCATTCAGAGATCCTCACTGAACTTCAGGAGAGAGTTTGCTGCACTGAAAGTAAAGGGGCTGAATAATTTTGCACGCCCAATTTTTCAGTTTTTGATTTGTTAAAAAAGTTTGAAATATCCAATAAATGTCGTTCCACTTCATGATTGTGTCCCACTTGTTGTTGATTCTTCACAAAAAAATACAGTTTTATATATTTATGTTTGAAGCCTGAAATGTGGCAAAAGGTTGCAAAGTTCAAGGGGGCCGAATACTTTCGCAAGGCACTGTATGTACAATATACCACGGCTAAGGGCTGTTCTTACGCACAACGCAATTCGGAGTGCCTGGATACAGCCCTTAGCTGTGCTATATTGGCAATATACCACAAACGCCCGAGGTTCCTTATTGCTATTATAAACTGGTTACCCATGTAACTAGAGCAGTAAAAATTAACATTTTGTCATACCTGTGGTATACGGTCTGATATACCTCGGCTGTCAGCCAATCAGCATTCAGGCTCGAACCACCCAGTTCATAAGGCTCTTTATGATGAGGCTCTCAAGTAAAAAATGTATACAGTATGTCTCCTGTGAGTTGGAGTAGCGTATGTCAGAAAGTTATCATTATTATTACCAAAGTATTTGGAAAGAGTTATAACAAGGGGTTAAATTGGGAACTCAGAGGTGGGAGAGCCCAATTTGGGGGTGTTAGGGTAAAGGCTAAGCCAGGAATTAACATAAAGACATGGTAAAGGTTATGCCAAGATTAGTGTTGTGGCTAGGGTTAGGGTTCAACCTGGGTGTGGACATGAATCTAGGGTTAGGGTTATGGCTAAGGTTGGGTTACTGCTGTATGTAAAATGTAGTAGAATATTAGGGTTAGTACTTTTAGCCTAGTTAGTACTTTTAGCCTATACAGCCGTATCTCTTCAAATGCGTAATGTGCTCCGCCTGGCTCTCTCTTTGACACATTTCATCACCATGTGACACCTTAGCAGGCCCTTTTTTCTTTTTTTCCTTAATTGTTGAATTCATTTATTTATTTATTAAAGGATATGTTTTTAAAGGAGATGGCTTCTGTTGAAATAAATGCCTATTAACAGAAACTGTTGAAACATGTTTTGCCACTAAGAAGTTCAGGTGGTGGCGATGCTTTGATTGCTATTACAGATAGAAACACATCTCTTGCTAATCTGCAAGACAGGTTACAACCACGCAACTTCCACTGGGGAGGGAGAACATTCAACATTGTTTTGGTTTCCTCTCCCTATCATCTGCCAGCCATTGTTACATTTATGATGTTCATCTACGATTAGCAGCAGATAGAGCACACATATGCAATCAATCAAACATCCATGCAGGAAAATCTCAAATAAAACATGGCACCAAAATATAGAGAATTGTAATTTTGCTGTTTGACGTCTTAATTACTCACCTCAAAGCTACAAACAAAATGAAATTAACAAAAATTAGATACAGAGGTGTGGGCCTATACAGTATATCCTTGTGATTAAAACCTGTTAAACTCTGGTTGATTTGGGCACGGAAAGTCTGGGGGATACAGTGGCGGAAGAGAAAGGGAAACAAGAGAAGTAAAGCTGTGGTGGAAAATCGGAAACCACTAGACCCATTTTTAGTTGGCGTGAGAGTTTTGCATCAATGTTACTTGGGAAATCCGTTGAACATCTCAAGGAAAATCTGGAATGTGTTGGAGGAAAGTGTGGAGTCAGTGAGAGTCACAAGAAGTGCTGTTATTTAGATTTTTTTGTGTGTCAGAAGAAGCATAAGACTAAAAAATATATTTTCATAGCAAGGCGCCTATCAAGGGGTTTTCTGGGGTGGCGCAAGAAGTAAAGGCAGAGGATATAACTGAAGACATCGATGGAGTGGTTGGTGCACGTTGATTCACCTGTATGGTGGATGGAGAAAATAAATTCACTTCATCCATGCTACTGTTCTTTGATGAAGAGTCTCTCCCTTCTCACATAAAGTTAGAATTCATGAGATACCCTGTAAGAGCTTTTGTGCACAAGCCCCTTCAGTGTAATAAATGTCAAATATTTGGTCATGTGTCAAGTGTGTGCAGAGGGGAAGAGTATCGTACGCCAGATGAAGTGAAATGCTACAACTGTGGAGTTGAACATGTGCCTAAATTCCTGGAGTTCCCTGTTAGGGTGAAGGAGAATGAGGTGGCGAGGGTAAGGAGTGTCCAGCGTGTCACCTATCTGGAGGCTGTGAGAAGATTGGAAGGAAAGGGAGAAACAATGGTAGTAGAGCCACCAGACCAGTGAAGGTTTCTCATCAACCAAGGGATAGTGAAATGCTACATGTTAAAAAGGTAGATTTTATATTATTTATTGCAATGGTCATAAACTATACAGCACAAGCAGAAAAGAAATGTGAGAAGATTGGAATCATTGTGAATGCCGCTGAACATTTTTGGGGTCTTAGTGAGTTCACGGTATATATATGAAGGGAGAGGATGGCGTGTTTGAAAAGTTTTATAGCCCATGTCCCTTCACAGGGGCGGGCCACTGATTGAGCAGAGCCCTATCTTATGAAAACCCAAATCTCACATTTTAGAAGCTAAAATCACATTTCATCCCATCACAAATAATTTAATATTCAAACATTTAAATTGAACAGCAATTCCATGTGAATCATATAACTCTGATGTGTAGACTTTCCACTGTAGAGTTTGTCATCTTATCATTAATGAGGTCTCAGATGATAACCGAACTGACCTCATATTCATTAAATACCACCGCATATGTTCAATTGGTCGCATTACCAGAATATAGTTAATTTCCCCCCACCTTCTGATGTTCTCATAATCTCTATGTTAACCAAGGGTTTTGCAAATGTAACATCAGTAGGGTAGAGAGAGGAAAAGGGGGGAAGAAGTATTTATGACTGTCATAAACCTACCCCCAGGACAACGTCATGACAGTGTTATACATCAAAATAAAGCTTAACTTCTTGTTAATCCAGCCAAGGTGTCAGATTTCAAAAAGGCTTTACGGTGAAAGCAAACCATGCGATTATCTGAGGACAGCGTACAGCATACAAATGCATGACAAATCATATTTCAACCAGGCAGTTGCGACACGAAAGTCAGAAATAGCGATATAATATATGCCTTACCTTTGAAGATCTTCTGTTGGCACTCCAAAATGTCTCAGTTACATTACAAATGATCCTTTTGTCTGATAAAGTCCTTCTTTATATCCATAAAAACTCAGTTAGGCTGACGCGCTTCAGTCAATAATCCACCGATTTCCCTCCATCAAAATGCATACAAAATGAACGTTACCAATAAACTTATCCAAACAAGTCAATCAACGTTTATAATCAAACCTTAGGTACCCTAATACGCAAATAAACACTAAAATTTAAGACGGAGAATCGTTATTGTCTTTACCGGAGATAAATAACAAAGAACACACTTTCCTCCAAGCGCTTGGAAACACTACAGCCAAAATGGGAGCCACTTAGAAAAACTACAACTTCTCCCTCATTTTTCCAAACACCAGCCTGAAACTCTTTCTAAAGGCTGTTGACATCTAGTGGAAGCCCTATGAACTGCAATCAGGGAGGATTTCGCCCTATAATAAAAGTGCCAGCCATTGAAATCAGTGTTTTGAGGGGACGGTTTGTCCTTGGGGTTTTGCCTGCCATTTCAGTTCTGTTATACTCACAGAAATTATCCTAGCTTCTGGGCCTGAGTAGCAAGCAGTTTACTTTGTGCACGCTTTTCATCCGGATGTCAAAATACCGCCCCCTAGCCCAAAAAGAGGTTTAATATTCTGTGCTAACCATGTTCAGCAAGGGAAGATTCTGAAAATGAAAACTCTCAATGGGAAGAAAATCACAAGTCATGATGATTTTGGCTTTACCTTAGTCAGAGATCTGTAAATAATGACAAGATGCTCATGTCTCCGCCCTAATGATAGTAGTCGTCCCAAAGGCAAGAAGACAGTTGACAAGTTTAGGTCTTCATATTAAACCCATAAAAACACATATTTTGGCGAGAGTGAGCCCTCTTGCTTCAGCCTCTTCCTCTCTGACTTAGTCCTGCTTGAAACCAAAGTCTTTCAAAATGTTTGCCCTCTGGTTGGTATTGTCATGGGAACAACTTAGTTATTTTTGAATAGACTAATGGTGATTTATCTATTTGACACTCATCCTGTTAGATAGAAATGAAGTATTTCCTCATTTACCATGGCAAATCTTTGGTAACTTATCCAACCATTTTTGTGAATGGAAACGAATGTTGCTGTACTGTTATTTTATTTGTTCACTATTTATGTTATCCAAAGGTGTATGGTGGGGTCATTTCTTATCAAGATCGGGGGTAAAATAACCCTGGACTGTCCGTATTTGAAATGTATTACAACATCAAGTTATTCGTTATTCGTGCCAAAAGGGCTTTGGCGGGATCGAACCCACGCCGACACGTTAGGCCTATATGTGCGCGAGGAACGCAGCCCTTCCTGCTGAACCACCCCAGGCCATGAACTCAATTTGGACTGTTTTTTGGATACCTTAGGATACACTAGACACGTGTATGTCATATCCTAGTGGAGACCAATATCTACCTTGTGTTATTACGCTATATAAAACGGCAGTTGTTGTGTATGGCTGCATTTCAGGTACATTTGCATATTGCAGTAATAGCACCTAGTCCTATAGCGTTTGAGCGAACGAGAGAACATTTTAAAATCGCGAACCATGATCACAATGACTCGACTGCCCCAGCATGGAGAGAAAGATAACTGCTCATGTTTAGCCAATGACGAGGCTCATTTGAATTTCTTGATGCATTCGAAAAATTATCCGCAACAAAAGAGTCATTAAGTTAAGATCCGACCTCTGTAAGTCAAGTCACCAATAGTGCAAACATTTAGTATGAATGGAAAGGGTTCACACTTATGGTCATTGTAAAGCAAAGCATGTCCTTCTCCATCTATTAGATTAGAAGTAACATTTACAGTATTACTGGTAAAGAAACAATTATTCAATATAGGTATGCATCTACATTCAACGCACAGTAGAGTATAATTTCCATCAAAACATAGAAGCTACACAATAGTACCTAAAAATCTAAAACTCCTACTTTACCTTTTTTGCATTCCGATGCTGCCTCCACTGCATTTACAAATCCATTACAAATGAAAACATAAATAGGTGAGCACCCACAGATATGATATGATATGATAGACAGGATCATCATATCACTTTTCCTATAGAAAAGAGCATGGCTGTCTGTGAACCTGCAGAGTGGGGATGTAAGACTATCTGAAAACCACTGTGGCGTTGAAATCTCACTTATTCTGTACATGATCTACAGCTTAGGTGACATAGATGTTTGATGTGGTGTAGTTCAGCTGTACCATGTGCATGTTTAACATAATGTGATGAATCATATGATTTCCTGTTCCTCTTTAGTTATCCCCGCCCCAAGAGTGGTAAATAAATTATCATTCTCTTCAACTGAAAATCCTGTCCTTCTAGGTTTATTATATTTCCTTGACATAACACCCCAAAAAACAGATCACTTCCACTCATATTAATGCTGTTTTCTTTTATGTTTCTGAAAGGTACAGTAGGTAGGACATGTTATGTGTACTAAACCCCAGCGTAACTCCCACCTTCTCCTTGCTTTAATGTGTAAAGCGTTCACCATTCAAGATTAGTTGAGATGTGGAAATAGAATGTATTGTGTTTTACTGACAACATAATATATTGTTTTTGCGTATAAGAAAGTATTTTATTGTTCTTGCGGTATATCACCTCGTCCTACTATGTTTGCTTCTCATTAGGTCCACTAAAAGTGAAACTTATATATTGTTTTGTGATGACTCATTGTTGTTCACTATTCTATATCATATGCGCTATCAGTTGACATTTTGACATGAAAAACAACCAGAAACATTGCATTATCAGAAATCGATTTTACATAATTCCTTTTCTACCCTCTGCAAAAACACTCCATGACGATTCTACTGCGTGGTGATGTAGGCATTGAGTAGGATTACTATATGCATGGGGTTCCTATGTATTCTATACCACATCTAACAGACTCACGGAGAGACAAAGACTTTTTTTCACACAGAAGTGCTGTGGTACCATCATCGTGTTAAAGTAATGGGCTGATCAAAGCGATACGTCTTGAGTGACGAGAATACAATGTTATCTGGTATGACTCGAAGGGAGAGACGTTCACATTATTTTAACATTGTTGCATGGTGATATAATTAAGCAAAAAGGCACAAGGGGGTGTGATATATGTACAATATACCACGGCTAAGGGCTGTTCTTATGCACGACTCAATGCGGAGTGCCTGGATACAGCCCTTAGATGTCGTATATTAGCCATATACCACAAAACCCTAAGGTGCCTTATTGCTATTATAAACTGGTTACCAACGTAATTAGAGCAGTAAAAATAAATGGTTTGTCATAAGGCACTGCATCGCAGTGCTAGAGGCGTCACCGCAGACCCTGGTTCGATCCTGGGCTGTATCACAACCGGCCGTGATGGCGAGTCCCATAGAGCGGCGATAGGGCGGCGCACAATTTGCCCAGCCCCATCCGAGTTAGGGGAGGGTTTGGCCGGGGTAGGCCATCATTGTAAATAAGACTTTGTTCAATAAAAAATAAACACATTTTTTTTGTGTGTGTTATAAAATCTGATATACCATGGCTGTCAGCCAATCAGCATTTTTTATTTTACTTTTTCATTTATTTTTCCCTATTGTGTTATTGACTGTACGTTTGTTTATTCCATGAGTAACTCTGTGTTGTTGTTTGTGTCGCACTGCTTCGCTTAATCTTGGCCAGGTTGCAGTTGTAAATGAGAACTTGTTCTCAACTGATCTACCTGGTTAAATAAAGGTGAAATAAAAAATAAAAAAATTAATTCAGTCTCGAACCACCCAGTTTATAATGCTCGGGTTAGGGTTCAACCTGGCCGTGGACATGGATCTAGGGTTAGGGTTATGGCTAAGGTTGGGTTACTGCTGTATGTAAAATGTAGTAGAATTTTAGGGTTAGGGTTAGTATCTCTTTATCCGCGTAATGTGCTCCGCCTGGCTCTCTCTTTGACCCACGGTGGTTGTTACTATAATTCTGTTAGAGCTAAGGGTGAACGGGAAGGATATTGCCCTGTACATTTCATCACCATGCAACACGTAAGCAAGCCCAATGTATGTTTTTCCCTAATTGTTGTATTCATGTTTTTATTTTTTGAAGATAATAAGGAGATGGTTTCTGCAGAAATGAATACCAGGGACTTTGGGCCTATTAACGGAAACTGTTGAAACATGTTTTGCCACTAAGAAGTTCAGGTGGTGTCGGTGCTTTGATTGCTATTACAGATAGAAACACATCTCTTGCTAATCTGCAAGACAGGTTACAACCACGCAACTTCCTCTGGGGAGGGAGAACACTCAACATTGTTTTGGTTTCCTCTCCCTATCATCTGCCAGCCATTGTTACATTTATGATGTTCATCTACGATTAGCAGCAGATAGAGCACACATATGCAATCAATCAAACGTCCATGCAGGAAAATCTCAAATAAAACATGGCACCAAAATATAGAGAATTGTAATATTGCTGTTTGACGTCTTAATTACTCACCTCAAAGCTACAAACAAAATGAAATTAACAAAAAGTAGATACAGAGGTGTGGGCCTATACAGTATATCCTTGTGATTAAAATGTAAAAAAAAATGGGGTTATTTCCCACTGCATATTTCCCATTGACTCTTGATAAATACTTATGAATTCAAATTGATTGAATACAAATCAATAGTTATAACATATACACATTCCTATATTATAAATGGCATATGCATTTACAGCTGGCTTATCATATCAAAAAGCAAAATGCAAGGTTGTAGTTAGTTTGTTTCTGTTGTCATTTGAGTGAACAAAGTACACCTTCAATCCCATTATATCTCAATGGACAGTCATAAAATACATTGCCTTATTGGTGCAGCCATAAAGCACAAGAGGTAGGCCTTGTGTATTTTTGCATTAGATAGTTTTGCATAAGGTGATACAATTGTTCCTGAGGCAATAGAGAATACATCATAAGAATGTACTTTTATGTGCACTGCTGTCATTTGTTTGATTGAAGGTCGATTTTTTTTATTGTTAATAATTGTAATTATTATTTATTTATGCTTTTTCTAGTTGTTTATTAGATCAAGTGTTTTTTATTTAAAATGTGCCTATTTGATTGTGAGAACACAGCTCCAGGAATATGCAATGAGAAACTGAGTTGCATTCAGTTCGCTGATGCTTTGCTATGTTGCAGAATGGTTTGTAGGCCTACTGAAAGACACGTTTTACCTTCTTGAACAGATTTTGAGGTACGTTTGCTCCATAAACCACTTTTCCATCCACAGTTTTACATGACTAAAGTCATACCATATATACAATGCCTTCGTAAAGTATTCAGACCCCTTTACTTTTTGCAGATTTTATTACTTTACATCCTTAATAAAAATTGATTAAATAAATAACATCCTCAGCAATCTACACACAATACCCTGTAATTACAGGTTTTTAGACATTTTTACAAATATATTCAAATAAAAAAACAGAAATACCTTATTTACATAAGTATTCAGACCCTTTACTATGAGACTCAAAATTGAGCTCAGGTGCATCCTGTTTCCATTGATGATCCTTGAGATGTTTCTACAACTTAATTGGAGTCCACCTGTGGTAAATTCAATTGATAGAAAATTATTTGGAAAGGCACACATCTGTCTATATAAGGTCCCACAGTTGACAGTGCATATCAGAACAACAACCAAGTCAAAAACCGCCTGGCCAAACTGAGCAATCGAGGGAGAAGGGCCTTGGTCAGGGAGGTGACCAAGAACCCGATGGTCACTCTGACAGAGCTCTAGAGTTCCTCTGTGGAGATGGGAGAACCTCCCAGAAGGACAACCATCTCTACAGCACTCCACCAGTCAGGTCTTTATGGTAGAGTGGCTAGACGGAAGACACTCCTCAGTAAAAAGAACTTGACAGCCCTCTTGGAGTTTGCGAAAAGGCACAGTAAAACTCTCAGACCATGAGAAACAGGATTGGTCTGATGAAACCAGATTGAACTCTTTGGCCTGAATGCCAAGTGTCACGTCTGGAGGAAACCTGGCACCATCCCTATGGTGAAGCATGGTGGTGGGAGCATCATGCTGTGGGGATGTTTTTCATCTGCAGGGACTGGGAGGCTAGTCATGAATTGATGGAAAGATGATCGGAGCAAAGTACAAAGAGATCCTTGATGAAACCTGCTGCAGAGCAGCAGGATTTCAAACTGGGGCAAAGGTTCACCTTCCACCAGGACAACGACCCTAAGCACACAGCCAAGACAATGCAGGAGTGGCTTCGGGACAAGTCTGTGAATGTCCTTGACTGGCCCGGACTTGAACCCGATCGAACATCTCTGGAGAGACCTGAAAATAGCTGTGCAGCAACGCTCCCCATCCAACCTGACAGAGCTTGAGAGAATCTGCAGAGAAATCACATTGTATTAGTCACATGCGCCGAATACAACAGGTGTAGTAGACCTTACAGTGAAATGCTTACTTACAAGCCCCTAACCAACAATGCAGTTTAAAAAATAGAAATAATAAGAAACAAAAGTAAAAAGTAGTTCAAGAGCAGCAGCAAAATAACAATAGTAGAACTATATACAGGGCCTGCCGGTACAGAGTCAATGTGCGGAGGCACCAGTTAGTTGTGGTAATTGAGGTAATATGTACATCTAGGTAGAATTATTAAAGTGACTATGCATAGATAATAACAGAGAGTAGAAGCAGCGTAAAAGGGGTAGCCATTTGATTAGATGTTCAGGAATCTTATGGCTTGGGGGTAGAAGCTGTTTAGAAGCCTCTTGGACCTAGACTTGGCGCTCCGGTACTGCTTGTCATGCGGTAGCAGAGAGAACAGTCTATGACTAGGGTGGCTGGAGTCTTTGACAATAATTATGGCCTTTCTCTGACACCGCCTGGTATAGAGGTCCTGGATGGCAGGAAGCCTGGCCCCAGTGAAGTACTGGGCCGTACACATTACCCTCTGTAGTGCCTTCCGGTCGGAGGCCAAGCAGTTGCCATACCAGGCAGTGATGCAACCAGTCAGGATGCTCTTGATGGTGCAGCTGTAGAACCCTTTGAGGATCTGAGGACCCATGACAAATATTTTCAGTCTCCTGAGGGGAATAGGTTTTGTCGTGCCCTCTTCACGACTGTTTTGGTGTGCTTGGACTAGAGGTCGACTGATTATGATTTTTCAACAACGATACCGATACCGATTATTGGTGGACCAAAAAAAGCCGATACTGATTAAGCGGACGATTTTTATATATATTTGTAATAATGACAATTACAACAATACTGAATGAACAATAAACCATTTTATTTTAACTTAATATAATACATAAATAAAATATATTCTGTCTCAAATAAATAATGAAACATGTTCAATTTGGTTTAAATAATGCAAAAAAAAACAGTGTTGGAGAAGAAGGTAAAAGTGCAATATGTGCATGTAAAAAAGCTAAAGTTGAAGTTCCTAGCTCAGAACATGAGAACATATGAAAGCTGGTGGTTCAATATTCCCAGTTCTTCAATATTCCCAGTTAAGAAGTTGTAGGTTGTAGTTATTATAGGAATTATGACGCGTCGTCTATTTCTCTCTATACCATTTGTATTTCATATACCTTTGACTATTGGATGTTCTTATAGGCCCTTTAGAATTGCCAGCCTAATCTCGGGAGTTGATAGGCTTGAAGTCATAAACAGTGCGGTGCCTCAAGCATTGCCAAGAGCTGCCCGCAAACGCAGTAATGTTCTGTTTGAATGAATGCTTACGAGCCTGCTACTGCCTACCACCGCTCAGTCAGTCATTATAATAAACACAAAGATATACTGATATATCTGTTAAGGCGGTATGCAAATTGGAGTGGGTCTAGGGTTTCTGGGATAATGGTGTTGATGTGAGCCATGACCAGCCTTTCAAAGCACTTCATGGCTACAGATGTGAGTGCCACAGGTCAGTAGTCATTTAGGAAGGTTACCTTAGTGTTCTTGGGCACAGGGACTATGGTTGTCTGTTTAAAACATGTTGGTATTACAGACTCAGACAGGGAGAGGTTGAAAATGTCAGTGAAGACACTTGCCAGTTGGTCAGCACATGCTCGCAGCACATGTCCTGATAATCTGTCTGGCCCTGCGTCCTTGTGAATGTTGAGCTGTTTAAAGGTCTTACTCACATCGGCTGCGGAGAGCGTGATCACAGAGTCGTCCGGAACAGCTGGTGCTCTCATGCATGTTTCAGTGTTATTTGCCTCAAAGCGAGCATAGAAGCAGTTTAGCTCATCTGGTAGGTTCCTATCATTGGGCAGCTCTTGGCAGTGCTTCCCTGTGTAGTCTGTAATGGTTTGCAAGCCCTGCCACATCCGACGAGCATCGGAGCCGGTGTAGTACGATTCAATCTTAGTCCTGTATTGACACTTTGCCTGTTTGATGGTTCGTCGGAGGACATAGCAGGATTTCTTATAAGCTTCCGAGTTAGAGTCCTGCTCCTTGAAAGCTGCAGCTTTAGCCTTTAATCCATGGCTTCTGGTTCGGGTATGTACGTACGGTCACTGTGGGGACTACGGCATTGATGCACTTATTGATGAAGCCAATGACTGATGTGATGTACTGCTCAATGCCATAGGAAGAATCCCAGAACATATTCCAGTCTGTGCAAGCAAAACAGTCCTGTAGCTTAGCATCTGTTTCATCTGACCACTTTTTTATTGACCACTGGTGCTTCAAGCTTGAATTTTTGCTTGTATGCAAGATTCAGGAAGATAGAATTATGGTCAGATTTACCAAATGGAGGGCGAGGGAGAGCATCGTACACATCTCTGTGTGTGAAGCAAAGGTGGTCTAGAGTTTTTAACCCACTGCTTGCACATTTAACATGCTGATAGAAATTTGGTAAAACAGATTTAAATTTCCCTGCATTAAAGTCCCCGGCCACTAGGAGTGCAGCCTCTGGATGAGCGTTTTCCTGTTTGCTTATGGAGGAATACAGCTCATTGAGTGTGGTCTTAGTGCCAGCATCGGCATTAAGTGCACTGAAATCTTGATGCACCTTTACAACATGGGTCTAATTCTGGTGACATGATGATTGATGCTTGACTACAGAAATATTCTCCATAATAATCTCATTATTATAATCTCAGCCTACCTGCCCAGCCTACCCACACTGTATCTGCGAGCCATTGGCTAGACTGCATATGCCAAAACCAGAGTAGGCACATTTACTATTTAATGCAACAGTTTTTGTGACAAAACAAATGGTAGAGTTGAAAAGGAGATGGCAACACATTGAATTTAGATTTTTATTCGATACATGAAAACTTAAGTGAAAATTTACATTTTGTGTGTTTTTGATACGCAACAAGTACGTTTGGTGGACACACACCACTGGTGGGAAAATGTGCATATTTGTTATGCATATTTTAGAATATTCGCATGAAAATCTGTCGCCAATTGATGGAAACCTAGCTATTGGGTGGGAAAATGCACATATTTTCTTTTTGCTGATTTTAGCTACGAACCAGGTTTCCATCCAACTTTTTTTATGTGAGTAAAGTACATGTCCAAATGTCACAAAACAAAATACGCTAGACAAGGTGGGACCTTCTTGTGTCTGTAAAATGAATTCTGCTAGAAATGTAGGTGGGAACGTTTTTATGCTCAAATATTGATATAATAACCATCATATTGATGTAAACTTGGAGACACTATGATATTGTGTGTGTTCCTCTCACTGCATCTCCTCGGGAAAGCATGAGGTTTACTGGGCAACATATAAAATAAATGATGATGAACTTCACAGGGCAGTAAAAGTGCAAGGTGACGAGCTTGATGCTCCTTTCCAGTAAATATCAGGGGTCTTATTCTGTTGACATGATGATCGATGCATGACTGCCATTTGACAAATAAAAATAATCTCACTCTTTTGTCCATAATAATCTTGTCGTGCAGGTAGGTCATACCTGGTAGGCTATACCTGCATCACAGGAGGATGGTGGCACCTTAATTGGGGAGAACAGGCTCATGGTAATGGCTGGAGCGGAATTGTGGAATGGTATCAAATACATCAAACACATGATTTGATGTATTTGCTCTTTTCCAGCCATTATCATGAGCCGTCATCCCCTCAGCAGCTCTACAGCATCTGCAAGCTGTTGGCTAGAGCGCAAAAACAGTTGTGAGAAAACCATCAATAGAGTTGAAAATGCAATGGAACCAATCAAACTTTGTATTTTTTATTAGGTACATGGGAATTTAATCACAAAGGGTATTTTTATGTGCACTACGTCATCACGCACAGCCTTTTTATCCGCAACAAGTACATTTCATAAACACATGTCATTTAATTTTTATGTGGATTTTAGAATATCGGCATGAAAATATGTCACCAATTGGATGGAACCCTTACCTAATGACTGTAAAAAGTGTTTCTCCCGTTTGGTGGGTGTGACTTGAAGTTACGTATTTAAAGAGCAATTGAACGTTCCAGAATTTAAAAGCGTAATGCACGCAGCCCTGGTTCAGGATACATAAAATAACCAGTTTGCCTATTTAGTAGTATTTGAGGAGACGAAACGTCATACATTTAGCTAGCGCCCGTTAGATTATCTTTACTGAGTTTTGCTGAAACAGAAGTGTGTGTGCTCACAACGATACGGAAATTAGCTAACGTTAGCTAGCTAGTAGTAGTGTCAACAAACTGAGAGTGACTTTACGTTAACGGGTTCAAGTAACTGCACAAAAGCGCGATGCTGGTAACCGTTTTCTGCTGCCCCAATGACCATTCGGAAATCACATTTGCACTCGATGTCTCTCCAGAGCTTGAACTCAGAGATTTTGTTGCTCTGTGTGAATTAGAATCAGGAATACCAGCTGGAGAAATTCAGGTGAACTACTAGCTAGTTAGCTTAGCATAAACGTGTTCGCAGCTAAGTTAGCTAGCTACATCTCATTGTTTATATCAGCTAGTTCATAAAAAGAAGATATAGATATTGTCCTACATGACAGAACTAGCTAAACCTACTGAATTAACAGTCAGAGTTAACTTTGTCATTGGTCGCTAGCTAGGGAACGTTCGTTGATGTAACTACTGTCTAATTAGCTAGTTACGCTAGCCATCTTGCTAACTAGTAAGTTGAGCTAACATAGCATATGTCAACAGAACAACAACAACTTCTACTGACTCATGTAACGTTACCTAGCTAGCTGTCCATTGGTTTGATTGCCACGTTTTGATTAACCACCTAGCAAATAAATTAAGTTGATTTGGTCACCAGGCAGCATTTTAATTTGTCCTCTTACTTTTCTTCAAGTGTGAAAAGGGAATACTTCTTATTTTGAATCATTGTTTTTCCTCCCGTGGCCTTTCCCCCTCTTCAGATCACATATGCAGAGCAGCCCCTAAAAGATCTGACCTGTGCTTTAGGGACCTATGGTCTGAAGGATGGCGATGTGGTGGTGCTCAGACAGGTAGAAAGACGGCAACCGCCAGCACAACCAGTCTTCCCAGGTAAAGTTAGTGCCAGTGGGCAAGACAGAACAAGTGAGAAATCTACAGTCTGGCGGCTCTAGTAAGAGTTCAGTCGTAACCCTTCACTAAAGCACTTCATTATGTTGGTTCTATTGTTCCTCAGTCAGTAATGGCTTTCCATTTTAATAGCTCGTCCCAAATGTCTACCTGGCCCTGGCATGATGTCACTCAACCCACAGTCATGCTTACTCTCTCTCCTACCCTCCCTGTCTCCCCTTTCTCCTCCAGGTCTGCCCCGTATTGACTTCAGTTCCATCGCAGTCCCTGGCACCTCTTCTGGTTCCAGTCAACGGTCCACCCGTAGACAGCAGCAACAGGCCCCGACCCCACAGCAGCAGTGCCCTCCACCCCCTGCTGCACCCCCATCCCTATTGGGCTCCACCTCCTCTCCTCCGGGTCTGGATGACCCCGCCTTACTGCGGCAGATGCTCTTGGCCAATCCACACGAACTGTCGCTGCTCAAGGAGCGCAATCCGCCATTGGCTGAGGCCCTGTTGAGTGGAGACCTGGGTAAGTAGAAGTAGTGTTAGCGGGATAGCATCAACCCCTATCTCTGAGTTGAATATCTTGTCATTATAACGGCTTATGGGTCTTAAGTGTTCAACTGGGAGCTCTAACCATGTTTCTGACTGCCCCCCGTAGAGCGTTTCACCAAAGTGCTGTTGGAGCAGCAGCAGGATCGAGCTCGCAGAGAGCAAGAGAGGATCCGGCTTCTGACTGCCGACCCATTTGACATGGAGGCCCAGGCCAAGATAGAAGAGGACATCAGGTACACACATCTAATGTCACACATCCAAGAGGGGAAAGGAAAGGGGTTAGGTTGGAGTCAAAGACGGCTTTAGTCAGGGTCTCTTCTGAAATCAATTAAAAACGTGCTAGTTTACATATTGACTTATGCCCCCTGTCTGAACTATTTGAGAGTATTAAGTGTACATGTGCTTCAATACATAATCACACACAATTTGTACTACAGGCAGCACAATGTTGAGGAAAACATGACCATTGCGATGGAGGAGGCCCCAGAGAGCTTTGGCCAGGTGGTTATGCTCTACATCGACTGTATAGTGAACGGATACCATGTGAAAGCTTTTGTTGACTCAGGTATTGTATCCTATAATGTTCTCCCTCAGTGCAAAAGCATAAGCATTTTTGACTAGGGCAGTAGGAAACACTCTTCAGTTCAGGGTTTGTCTGTTTTGTGGTGTCCAGTATAGTGTGTCTTGGCTAGTTTTGACATGGCTTTGCTCTCATGATGGTATATCCACTAGTATTCAATGTGTCTTGGCTAGTTTTTTTACTTCGCTTTCCACCTGCATATATTCTCTCTACACCACTTCTGATATCTCTTGATTAAAAAAAAAGTCTTCCAACTTGCTTGCCTGTACTTCATACACCCCCTCCCCCCCATATGTTCTTCCCTTCCCTACTTCTCCTGTCCTGTCTCTATCCCCCTTCATTGTCTTTGTTCTGCTCCTCTCACCCTCTCTCCCATTGCCTGCTTCCCCTCTTCCAGGGGCGCAGATGACCATCATGAGTCAGGCGTGTGCTAAGCGCTGTAACATCATGCGCCTGGTGGACCGACGCTGGGCCGGCATCGCCAAGGGAGTGGGCACCCAGAAGATCATTGGCAGAGTCCACTTGGGTGGGCATCAATCATGTCTCAGAGAACCGCTTTCTTAAGGATGCACAACATTGTGTTCCTGTAGACTAGACGCTCATGAGATGTTTTCCGTTTCTTATAAAATTTCAAAAGCAAAGATATCTAAACCTGAAAGCAAGTGTTGGTGGTATCATCTGTGTGTTTTTCCTTACCCAGCTCAGGTCCAGATAGAAGGGGACTTCCTGCCTTGCTCCTTTTCAATCTTGGAGGACCAGCCAATGGACATGCTGCTTGGACTGGACATGCTCAAGAGACATCAGGTCAGATACCTGTCCCTCCAAATCCATGCACACTAACTACCACACAATGACATCCTTTGGAAAAGTAGGTCTTTAAAAATATCCCTGTGTGTAAATGGCTGTTCTCTCTATATCCTGCTACTTCAGTGTTCTATTGACTTGAAGAAGAACACGCTACTGATCGGGACGACGGGCACTGAGACCCGCTTTCTGCCCGAGGCGGAGCTGCCAGATTGTGCCCGACTGGCGTACGGGCCGGAGGGCCCAGAGGACGCCCAGCCAGACGAGATCGCAGACAGAGAGCTGGCGGAGGCACTTCAGAGATCTGTTCAGGAGAGTGGTAAGGAACATGGTCTGGGAGAGAGGGCTATGGGGATTCCTCAGGTCTTTGTCTGCATACTAAAGCAGTGGACATTTTGGACATGACCCAGAAGCACTTTTGCATGGGTCTTTTTTTAGCTGCTTTACTCCTGAGCCCTGTTTCTGTACTCATCTGCCTTCTCAGTCACATGATCAGTGATTTCATCACCTCAGCAAATGAAAAATAAGCTTTATAATCTGCAGGGTTCTTGCCGTCATCAAAGTCCTTAGTCTTAGAGTTTTAAAATTGTGTTTTCCAGGCCCCAGATAGTTTCATGGTAATTTATTTAAACACATCTGTTTTCGGTCATTTATTTCGGCACAGTTCTTAAATATTTTATCAATCAAATACATATCAACATATCAGCCAGGATTGTCTGTGTTTGCGCGCATCACCTGCATATTTATTTAACCTTTTATTTAACCAGGTAAGCTAGTTAAGAACAAGTTCTCATTTACAACTGACCTGGCCAAGATAAAGCAGAGCAGTTCGACACAGTTAAGGGGGGGAAGGCAATAAATAGGCCATGGTGGCGAAGTAATTACAATATTCCAATTAAACACTGGAATGGTAGATGTGCAGAAGATGAATGTGCAAGTAGAGATACTGGAGTGCAAAATAAATAAATAAATACCGTATGGGGATGAGGTAGTTGGATGGGCTGTTTACATATGTGCGAGATGAGTGGGCCGTTGCTCAAGGAGAGGGAGACTGTCGGACATTGTAGCAGCAGGTATGCCTATGTAGTCTATCATATGATAGAGAACAGACCAATAACTTGGTGGCCAATTCAAAACATATCTTGTACCCTCAAGTTAATTGTTTAGCTACACTGAACAAAAATATATATGCAACAATTTTGTGCCCAGCACAACAACAGGTGATGGTACATGGGATCAGTGAGCAGTCTCCCAGTGTCCACATTACATGTTTGTTTTTGTTTTTTTGATGTACGCTGCCAATTGTTGGTCATGGAAATCTGGTTTGAATTCATGGAGAAGTTATGAAATTCCATCTGTCGAAATGTGTATGAACCCTGAATTTGACTAGATATGAAAATAGGCTACGGCCCAATTTTGGGTTTATATTAAGTCTAGTTACAGTAGTGTTTTAAAAGTATTGGGAGGTTGCAGCAACGAGACAATTGGATATCACAAAATTGTGGAGAAAAGGGGGGTTAAAAATAAAATAAATACAAATAAATAAATAAAAACATCTTGGAAGTTCGGTTCTGTAAATGTATTTGGTTTAATAGTTCAAAATACACAAGTCCCTCTGCGGCCCAATTTGGATCTGGAGTCATAGGTGAAATAAAGTTGTTTTGGCTGACACTTCACCACTAGGTGAGCAGTCTGACAGTGTGGCGCATGCTTTGTGTGTGAGTGCTAATGCTCTGCGTCCCTTTGCATGATGTGTGGTGTGTGGCCTAACCATGAGCAGGACAGCACTGATGCATTTGGAGAGACAGCTGGAGTCAACCCTTCCAACCAGGTACTGCAAACTTACAGAGAATCAATGCCAAAGTCATCACCCATATTCTTTTTGGGGATTTTGTAACAAAATCAGTTTTGCTTGTTGAAAAACCAATGATAAAGATTAGTATGATAATATAAGAAAAATGTTTTGATATATACACTGCTCAAAAAAATAAAGGGAACACTAAAATAACACATCCTAGATCTGAATGAATGAAATATTCTTATTAAATAGTTTTTTCTTTACATAGTTGAATGTGCTGACAACAAAATCACACAAATTATCAATGGAAATCAAATTTATCAACCCATGGAGGTCTGGATTTGGAGTCACACTCAAAATTAAAGTGGAAAACCACACTACAGGCTGATCCAATTTTGATGTAATGTCCTTAAAACAAGTCAAAATGAGGCTCAGTAGTGTGTGTAGCCTCCACGTGCCTGTATGACCTCCCTACAAAGCCTGGGCATGCTCCTGATGAGGTGGCGGATGGTCTCCTGAGGGATCTCCCAGAGGCATCCGCCAACTCCTGGACAGTCTGTGGTGCAACGTGGCGTTGGTGGATGGAGCGAGACATGATGTCCCAGATGTGCTCAATTGGATTCAGGTCTGTGGAACGGGCGGGCCAGTCCATAGCATCAATGCCTTCCTCTTGCAGGAACTGCTGACACACTCCATCCACATGAGATCTAGCATTGTCTTGCATTAGGAGGAACCCAGGGCCAACCACACCAGCATATGGTCTCACAAGGGGTCTGAGGATCTCATCTCGGTACCTAATGGCGGTCAGGCTACCTCTGGCGAGCACATGGAGGGCTGTGCGGCCCCCCAAAGAAATGCCACCCCACACCATGACTTCAGGAAACAGCAGAGGGAACACCCCTATCCACATCGATGGAACAGTAGTGGAGAGAGTAGCAAGTTTTAAGTTCCTCGGCATACGCATCACAGACAAACTGAATTGGTCCACTCACACAGACAGCATCGTGAAGAAGGCGCAGCAGCGCCTCTTCAACCTCAGGAGGCTGAAGAAATTTGGCTTGTCACCAAAAGCACTCACAAACTTCTACAGAGGCACAATCGAGAGTATCCTGGTGGGCTGTATCACCGCCTGGTACGGCAACTGCTCCGCCCTCAACCGTAAGGCTCTCCAGAGGGTAGTGAGGTCTGCACAACGCATCATCGGGGGCAAACTACCTGCCCTCCAGGACACCTACACCACCCGATGTTACAGGAAGGCCATAAAGATCATCAAGGACATCTACCACCCGAGCCACTGCCTGTTCACCCCGCTATCATCCAGAAGGCGAGGTCAGTACAGGTGCATCAAAGCTGGGACCGAGAGACTGAAAAACAGCTTCTATCTCAAGGCCATCAGACTGTTAAACAGCCACCACTAACATTGAGTGGCTGCTGCCTACACACTGACACTGACTCAACTCCAGCCACTTTAATAATGGGAATTGATGGGAAATGTTGTAAATATATCACTAGCCACTTTAAACAATGCTACCTTATATAATGTTACTTACCCTACATTATTCATCTCATATGCATACCTATATACTGTACTCTATATCGTCGACTGCATCCTTATGTAATACATGTATCACTAGCCACTTTAACTATGCCACTTTGTTTACATACTCATCTCACATGTATATACTGTACTCGATACCATCTACTGTATCTTGCCTATGCTGCTCTGTACCATCACTCATTCATATATCCTTATGTACATATTCTTTATCCCCTTACACTGTGTATAAGACAGTAGATTAGGAATTGTTAGTTAGATTACTTGTTGGTTATTACTGCATTGTCGGAACTAGAAGCACAAGCATTTCGCTACACTCGCATTAACATCTGCTAACCATGTGTATGTGACAAATAAAATTTAATTTGATTTTGATTTGACACACCGCCAAACCGGTCATGCTGGAGGATGTTGCAGGCAGCAGAACGTTCTCCACGGCGTCTCCAGACTGTCACGTCTGTCACGTGCTCAGTGTGAACCTGCTTTCATCTGTGAAGAGCACAGGGCGCGAGTGGCGAATTTGCCAATCTTGGTGTTCTCTGGAAAATGCCAAACGTCCTGCACGGTGTTGGGCTGTAAGCACAACCCCCACCTGTGGACATCGGGCCCTCATACCACCCTCATGGAGTCTGTTTCTGACTGTTTGAGCAGACACATGCACATTTGTGGCCTGCTGGAGGTCATTTTGCAGGGCTCTGGCAGTGCTCCTCCTGCTCCTCCTTGCACAAAGGCGGAGGTAGCAGTCCTGCTGCTGGGTTGTTGCCCTCCTACGGCCTCCTACACATCTCCTGATGTACTTGCCTGTCTCCTGGTAGCGCCTCCATGCTCTGGACACTACGCTGACAGACACAGCAAAACTTCTTGCCACATCTCGCATTGATGTGCCATCCTGGATGAGCTGCACTACCTGAGCCAGTTGTGTGGGTTGTAGACTCCGTCTCATGCTACCACTAGAGTGAAAGCACCGCCAGCATTCAAAAGTGAGTGAAAGCACCGCCAGCATTCAAAAGTGACCAAAACATCAGCCAGGAAGCATAGGAACTGAGAAGTGGTCTGTGGTCCCCACCTGCAGAACCACTCCTTTATTGGGGGTATCTTGCTAAATGCCTATAATTTCCACCTGTTGTATATTCCATTTGCACAACAGCGTGTGAAATTTAATGTCAATCAGTGTTGCTTCCTAAGTGGACAGTTTGATTTCACAGAAGTGTGATGACTTGGAGTTACATTGTGTTGCTTAAGTGTTCCCTTTATTTTTTTGAGCAGTGTATATATTTGTAATTACCATGTTTTCCCACTTGTTTTAAAAAGTAGAAGATGCAATCACAAAGGTCTCTGCATTTCATGTTTAATTTCAGAAGCTGGCATGGACAAAAACGATGCATGTTGTGTGCATGAGTGTTTTGGTCCGTAGCATGTTTCAATTGTTGAACAGTACTGTTTAACTCTCAAACTGATCTCTACCATCAGACACTGCAGATGGACAAACTACCTCACCGGAATCCCCACCATTCCCAATGCCCAAACCCCTGAACAACATGCCCCTGTCCCCTTCCCCCGGCCATCCCCAGAGCCTTTTCCTGGACCGCTCCCAGTCTGCTCCAGCCTACATGCGCCATGCTGGGGCCCCAACACCAGGACCGAGCCAGAGCCAAACAGAGCCTGGCTTCCAGGGTCTCCCCATCCCTGGACCCTCATCCCAGGTCCAGAACACAGCACCTACAGCCCAACAGTCTCCTCTCTCAAGCCCCAGCCCTACCAACACCACCCAGCCCCTCCTTTCCACCATCACCACTCCCCCGGCTCTGTCCACATGCTCCCTTCCTGCAGACAAGATGGTGACTGGGACTCCCACTTTGGGAGATTCAGCCAGTCAGATCCCTTCAGCCACAGAGATTGGGTGTGCCTCTGAGAAGGCAGGGAACAGCTCAGTGTTCCCCCACCCAAAGGAAAGCCTTACCACTCAGCCCATGGAGCAGGAGGAGGACATGTCAGACACCATTACAGATCACTGGACCTGTCTGAGTACCCCACATCAGCAGAGTGAAGGGGGTTCCCAATATCCCCACCAGCCCGTCTCTAATCCCTCATCACTCACACTAGAACCCTGTCCTTTTGGATCCACCTCTACAGAGATCAAGTCTCCCCCTGCCTCCTCCCAGAACACTGTGCCATCAGAGAGGGACCAGCCAGAGGGGAAGCGCTGTTCCTACTCAGACCAGATCCCATCTCTAGCTCAGGCCCTGCTGGAGCTCCATGAGCTGCTGGTGTCTAACAGCCGTAGCCTCTCCCCTCAGGACCGCAGTGCCTCCTGCTCCCCCTCACACAGACAGAATGCTGACGGACTGGACGACAACCACAACCCCACCGTAGAGCCCCTCACACCTGAAAAAAGCACCCAACCCTCCCCCTCTACTGCCATTACAGCTGGTGCAAAACCATGTGATGCCAAAGCCAACCACCCTGCTGCTGTGTCTAACAGAGGACCTCCTCCTGACTGTGTCCTGCCAGGCTCCTCTGAGCAGAGCCTGGAGACCAGGACCGAGGCTGAACCAGGAGAGGGACACGGGGAACCAGAACCACAGTGTCCAAACAGCTCCTGGTGGGAAAGGAGGGCAGATAACAGTAAAAGCAAAGGGACTGTGTCTGAAGCCAAAGGCCCCTCTTCACTTCAAGCAGACCTGGTGTTCAGGGAGCCCCCTGAGGGGCAGCAGGGGAGGGGTGTGGCAGATGGGAGAGCCTCTGGCAATGACAACCCTAACACACTCAACCTCCAACCTGACACAACACAGCAGAGCCCCCTGTCCATGGCTGCTGGCTTACCTGGGGAGGAGTCTGGTGTTTCGCCCCGCGCTTCACCTCTTCCTCAGGCCCCGGACCACCCCTCCTCAGCCCCTCTCATGTCTGCTCCACGTCTCTTTACCGATGATCACATCCAAAGGATCCAGGCAGCTGGCTTCTCTGCCAGGGAGGCTGCAGAGGCACTGGAACAGGCCCAGGGCAGTGTGGAGCTGGCTCTGCTGGCACTACTGGCCCGCAAGATCACTGTGCCCACCTAGACACTCACAACATTGCAATCATGTAAGAGTCCGAGCCTCTGTCAACATGGGTTTGATTTGTGCTCTTGTCTTATTGTTGATGGTGACATCTGAATTCCCTGGCCTCACAGCTACTTCATGCTGAAGGGGAAATGCTGTCAGTCTCTTGGTTTCTCACAGACCATACAACCAACTGTTATTTGTTCTGGATTTAGCTGATATGATCTGAGGTGTGTTTGATTTGGTGCCTCAGAAGAAACATGTTTTTATGTATTTTATAGATGGGATTTAGTAGATTGATTTCCTTTACCTCCCCCCCCCTCAACTCCGTATATACATATTTCATTATAAACACTATTGAATTGCCCCAAGGATTTAGGTAAATGTTTACAGTTGTGTGTGAAATAGCATTTTATAAAGGGCTGAAGATGAGTTAAAATGTCAGGTTTGTGAAGAGTATTATTGATGCGCCGAACAATTAATTGGTTTTAAATTAATGTTAGATTATAATTTTTTTAAACTCAGATTCTGCTAATAAAACCCACCAGACCGTCAACTTATTGCACTGGAAATAGCTCCATTTTAAGAAGCATTGCTAACGGGTGATCTTTGCCTTCTTCTGCCAATGTTATCATGTTGTAATATGACATTCAGTCAAGTAATTATTGCCAATCCTGAGGAACTTGATGGTGGTTTTAATTTTTAAATGTCTTGCACGAAGAAGAAAAAAATCAGGCAGCACTATTTTTCAAATGACCCTTTTATTTTTCTCATTCCTTTGATTTATAGAGGAACGTCAAAATAGATGACATATTCAGCAAAGTTGTAAACCACACGTTGAATTTTTCTGAAAAATGTCAGTGTGTGATTGTGAAGGATATCAAGGTTTTCAAATATAACAGCACGTGTAATGGGGATGTCTGGAAATGTGGTTTCTAAGTTCTAGAAGGGTTTTGGGGTTTCCTGTTCAGTTTCCCTTGGTTTGTTTCAGATATCTATCATGCATCAGCATTACTCCCTCCCCCATCAACTGGTAATCTCCCCACAGTCCAAGTCTACCCTGTCCAGCCCACTGATTTATTTGCTCAGTCATTCATGAATCCATTGTATATTTTTTAAGTTGTATTATTTGGGTCATATTCATATACCAACAACACCGAGGCAGGTTAAATGATTTAGTTATCTTGTACTCCATTTTAAACTAAGGTAAAACTGGTTCTTTGTATTGTATGTGTGGGGTTTGGGATATTTCTAGGGAATGGGTGTTAAGGATTGTAATTAAAGCCATGTTTTTCTAACCTGTCTTCTGTTATTCCTTGCTCTTATAATTATTTTTGCATATTATGCAAACATATTTGTATGTATATATTAGTGGAGTAAAAGAACATGTTTTATGGCAGCGCTATCCTTAAGGCCAATTTCTGCTTGCATCGACAATGCGATCCAGAGGCCAAATCGACCGCTGTTCTGCATTGACGTGTCCCTGCCAAATGTTGTAACAATAAGGAGGGTGCCGTATAGTTCTGCATAGACATGCTTGTTTGATGGTAGGTGGGGGTGGGAGATCCTGTATAAACACTCACTCACTTCCTTGACAACAGCTCTGCTCCCTGAAGCGCAACAAGTATGAATACCCTGACTGGCAGAGGCCGTATCACAGTAAATGCTGTATGGCAACTGCAGACGTGGCTTGACCATTTAATGGTGAACTGATTATTAATGTCCAGAAGTGTCATGAACAGGGAAATGAAGTGAGGACAGACGGAATCACATGTAGACTTTGATTTGATAGACTGTGTTTACACAGGCACCCCCATTTTGATCTTTTGCTCAATTATTGGCAAAAGATATGATTGGCCAAACGACTAATTAGGGGGAAAATATCAGAATTGGACTGCCTGTGTAAATGCTGCCTTAAGAGGCATAAGCACAGTAGACACAGGATAGTAGATATGAAAAGTGCTGCTGACCTAACTTTCATTGCAGCACAGAATAATTTATTTTGTCATCTATCCCTGAATTGCACGGATGTAGCCTCATTTAATGACATAGTGTTCTATCCTTTTGTCCAATTAATGGCAAAATATCTGATCTGATGGGTCAAAAGACCAATCAAGTGGCCAAAGATCAGAATAAAGCTGTCTGTGTAAATGTAGCCGTAGTGACACAATTGTCTGTAGCAAGCAATTCAATGGTGGCAGAAGCGCAGTCAGGCATTTATTCATACTAGCAATAATAACCAGTGTGACAGAACCCACATAATGCACACCTGTAACTAGTTGCTTTGGGATTGTTAGGGTGATAATGCCCAGCTGAAACCAATACACTGGAACATCCTGTGTTGAAGCATGTTCATGGCAGGCTTAGACTATCTTTAAACATTTGGATTGTACCTTGATTTGTTCCCCCCCCCCCCAACTCAAACCGTTACCACTGCATGGTATGACTCTGTACAGGTGTTTTTGAGTCCAACAATACACTATCAGAATCTGTCCACCGATTGATTACTAGAACACAATGGATCAGCTGCCAGACTTGGTAGTTCATTTAAGGAGTGAGTCATTTCACCACACATATCCCCGTGTGGGGATTTTGGACCACCTTGAGAACAATCTTACGGAACAGATGCCATCATCGGTAGAGTGCTCAGACCAACCTGGCGGGATTGAGGAGAGCAACAGGTCAGGGATGAGTGGAAACACTGTAGGTGGTGTGACAGAAGATCAGAACCAGCTGGAGGATCTCTTTGGGTATGTGACTATTTTACACTGGTGTAAAAAGTACTTGATTGTCATACTTAAGTAAATGCTATAATAAGATTCCTTATTAATTCAACCAGACAGCAAGATATATTTATTTACCGACAGCCAGGGGCACACAGACATTTACAAATACTGTATTTGTGTTTTAGTGCGTCAGCCAGATCAGAGGTGGTAGGGATAACAATGCTTTATATTGGTAGAAATGTGAATTGGACTATACTGCTGTCCTACCTGTGCATTTGAAATGTGACGATTCCTCTTGGGTATCAGGGTAAATGTATGGGAGTAAAGTACATTTTCTTAAGGAATGTAGTGGAGTAAAGTACATATACCCCCCTTCCCCAAACAAAAAGATACTAAAGTACTGTACCCCACTGTTAAGTTCTTATTCTTCAAACCATGACTATCCTGTGTAACTAATAATGCCTTCAATTTTTCCTTAGTTGTGGAGGCATAGCAGAAGCTCTGTCTGTGGCCACTTTACATACATGGGGTCTTGGAGGCCAGGTGCAGCGATCTGTGCCCAAATTAATTTCTGTTCCAGGGCAGGATGACCAGGAGGCTACAGCCTCTCCATTATCACTCCATAAGGATGATGACAACGAAGGGTGAGCGTGCAGAGGCTTTCATTTATTTTCTTTTGCAGGTTTTGTATTCTAGATTAAAAGTCCCTGTTTTGTTCCTGTAGGGCAGCAGATGCCAATAAAGAGGAAACTCAAGACTTTACTTTGAAGGAGTTGTTTGAGTCTAAGTACACTCATGTTTGTAAGTTTCTCTCAATTGTCTACTTTTTGGGGGGTAATTGAACCCACATATTTAGTCTCAATCACTCGTCGTCTAAGTGCTAAAGTGGAATATTTGCCTCCTTTCTCCAGTTCCTCTGTATCAGTACTACTGCCTGCAATCTGTAAAAGCTGACCTAAACAGGATAAACAACAGTCTGTCTGAGCTGGTGACCGCCCAGTGTCTACCTGGCCTACAGTCCCCACCTGTCTTCCGCATGGCCAGATATGTGGTCACCTCTCCCCCACCACGGTCTCCTCTCACAGTAAACCCATGCAGCTTTTGGCAGGACTTGTCTGAGGTGAAGGAGAGTGGCCTACTTCAAACACTCTCCCTCAGCGAGATCCGTCTACAGGAGGTGGGTGGATAGTACAAAGAATGTTTTCTGCTGATGCGGTGTTTGTCATCCCATACAATAGTGAACATCTCTGGTATGACTTGAAGTGTAGTGGGGAATAGAGATTAAGTCATCTGTTTTTGCTCTGAAGGCTATGTTTGAGATGATTGGTTCTGAGGCCTCCTACCTGAGAAGCCTGGGGGTAGCTGTGAATCACTTCCTTGCTTCGAAGACACTGAAACAGACCCTCCATCGCATGGAGCATCACATTCTGTTTTCCAACCTGCGCAGTGTGATGGCAGCCAGTGAGGGGTAAGGACTGCCAATGTACTAGTCTTTACATGACTGACCAGACTGGCATACATTTTTTTTGTCGTAAATTGCAGTGAAATGTGGTATTTTACAGGGTCAGTCATAGTATGGCTCCCCTGGAGCAAATTAGGGTTAAGTGCCTTGGACATTGACATATTTGTCAGCTTGTGACCTTTCAGTCACTGGCCAAACAATCTAACGGCTAGGCTACTACCTGCTGCCCTTGGAGTGTGTCTTTGGGTCACTGTTGTTGAATTAGTCTTGCTCAAATGACAGGACTTAAATCCTCAGTCTACATTTTTGTTTATTTGACATTTCATACCAACTTGTGTGTTATGAGGCTTTAGGCTGTGACTGCTCTGATACCTACAGTTTTCTGCTGGACCTGGAGGTGCGTCTGGGGGAGAGTGTGGTGATCTCTCAGGTTGGCGACATTGTGCTGCGTCACTGCCTCAAGTTCCGATCGCTCTACGTGCCATATGTGACCAACATGATGTACCAGGAGGCCTTGGTCACGCTACTGCTGTGGGTTTTCCCCTCTCATTACGCTTCCGTTAATGTCTAGTCTTCATTTTACCTCAGTCTTGCTCTTTCCCCTATTCCCAGGCAGGAGAACCGAGAGTTTCTGTTAGCAGTGAAGAAACTGGAGAGTGATCCAATATGTCGGCGACAGACCCTGAAATACTTCCTAGTCCTCCCCTTCCAGAGGATCACACGTCTGAAGATCATCATGGAGGTAGGCAGGCCTCAGATGTGAGTCTACAGGGGGAGAGCAGTATTGGGTGGTGTCCCTTACTCGACTGATTAGGGTTCGGTATACAGGATTCCATGCAACAGACTTCATGCTTGTGGAGGTAAATGCTGAGACTTTCTATGGTCCTTGCAGAGCATCCTGAAGCTGACTGGGCAAGACTCTAAATCAATCCCTTGTCTGAAACAGGCCATTGAAGCCATACACAAGGTAGAGGTCACTATTTACACAATTGAATAAAGCTTTGGTTTTGGGTTCAACTGTTGACTGGTTAGGCTACAACACTGCTATTTTTATCTCCTCCAATGAGACCAGATAGTGATGGAGTGTGATGGGGGGGTTCTGCGGATGAAGCAGATTGAGAAACTGGTGTACCTGGACAAGCACATGGATTTTGTCAATGTTAAGGTCTGACATCATTGCAGTCTCGTTATTTCAGTGACACTTGTGTTAGTTACTACATCGTTGTATCCCTTCTATTTTAACAAGGTCATAATCACAACAGCCTGCTTGTTCTCCCTGTTTAACCCATAGGTGGCAGTGGTGCCTCAGCATTGCGATTCACCATTTACCTCATTGTTTCTCTCCAGTCCATTCCTCTGATCACAAGTGTCCGCTTTCTGGTGCATGAAGGCCCCTTGAGACAGCTCACTCCAGAGGGCTATGTGCCAGGATCCAGGATTTCCTACATGGATGTTTACCTGCACCTTTTCAATGACCTGTTGCTCATCTCATTGAAAAAGTATGCTTCCACATCTTCATATATGCATCTATGAACAATATTTCCAAGCACTACATCCAAGCACTGTGCTTGTTAAAAACAAAGTACCACTTTCTCTTTGTATTCCTGTCCCCCAACTTCCCTTTGGTCTTCTCAGAGAGATGCGGTTCAGAGTGCTGGATCATGCGGTGTTCCCCACCCACGTGCACACTGAGCAACTAAAAACAGAGGCCCTTGGTCTGCCCCTAGAGTCCTTCGTGCTGCGCCTCTCCCAGAACCACACTGGGCATGCCACTGCTTTCATACTTGCCCCACATACCACTACCAGGTAAGAATTGTTAGAAATTCCTTTGTCCCCTCGCATCGAATTCACACAATGACTCCATATGCATGTGTTTCCAGGTCAGACAAAGAAGCCTGGATGAAAGCTCTGTCCTCTGTCAGTGGGGACATGTATGAAGGACCTGTGAAGTACTGTACTGTGTAGAGTTTCTGATGTGTTATTAGTTGATGGCTCTCTGGAAGAGCAGCAGTTTTAGTTTCTGTCAGTGTTACTGCATTGGAAAAAGTGTTTACATTTTATTTTTTTTAGACGTTTCAGCTTCTGATATTGTGCAATTTGATGCGACAGTTTTAATCTGTTACTGGATTGCATGTACTTGCATCTTATTCACTTTGTGTATATTTGGCACTTAGATTTCCTATTTGCACTTTTTGGGGGGTTGTATAGTACTAAATTGGTTATTTTCGATGGACCACAGCTCTTGTTCGTACATGGATGACTTGGACAGATTAGTTACCAGCTCACGATTAGTTTAGGAAACATCAGTTTGACATTTTTGTGAATTTTATGCTTGATAAATAAAGTGTCATATTTTAAAATGTCCCTGTTGAACCCTTTTCCTGCTGAAATTGCCTGTACGTTTCTATAGATACATTTTGAGCAGCATGGTTATAACTATAACGCCCTCAGTACAGAATAAATGTCAGTGTGGCAATGCCTGAATTAGCAGGTAGCTAATGTGAACATTACAATTAGTGCATGCTAGCTAACCCACTCTTACAGCAATAAAATACAAAAGCTCATTCCAGGTTTCCCAGGTACAGTTGAAGTCGGAAGTTTACATGTTTTTCTACCACGCCACAAATTTCTTCACAAACAATGGTTTTGTCAAGTCTGTAGGACATCTACTTTGCATGACAAGTAATTTTCCAACAATTGTTTAGACAGTGAATTAAAAGTGAAATTCTCTCTCACAATTCCAGTGTCAGAAGTTTACATACAGTAAGTTGACTGCATTTAAACAGCTTGGAAAATGACATCATGGCTTTAAACTAGTCTGATTCAAATGATGTCAATTAGCCTATTGGTGGTGTGAATGGATTTCAAGGCCTACCTTCAAACTCTGTGCCTTTTTTGCTTGAAATGGGGAAATCAAAAGACCTCCACAAATCTGGTTCATCCTTGGTACTGGTGCACTTCACAAAATAGATGTGGACATATTGAAGCAACATCAAGACATCAGTCACAAAGTTGAAGCTTGGTGGCAAATGCATCTTCCAAATGGACAATGACCCCAAGCATACTCAAGTTGTGGCAGAATGGCTTAAGGACAACAGTCAAGGTATTGGAGTGGCAATCACAAAGCCCTGACCTCAATCCTATAGAAAATGTGTGGGCAGAACTGGAAAAGTGTGTTTGAGCAAGGACGCCTACAAACCTGACTCAGTTACATCAGCTCTGTCAGGAGGAATGGGCCAAAATTCACCGAACTTACTGTGGAAGGCTACCTGAAACGTTTGACCCAAGTTCAATAATTTAAAGGTAATGCTACCAAATACTAATTGACTGTGTAAACTTCTGACCCACTGGGAATGAGATGAAATAATAAATGCTGAAATCAATCTCCTATTCTGACATTTCACATTCTTAGAATAAAGTGGTGATTCTTACTGACCTAAGACAGGGAATTTTTTACTCTGATTCAATGTCAGGAATTGTGAAACTGAGTTTAAATGTATTTGGCTATGGTATATGTGAACTTCAGCTGTATGTACACAAATGCACATCAGGATATGTAAACTGAGCAAAAATCTAAATGCAACAATTTCAAAGATGTTCCTGAGTTACTATTAGGAAATCGGTCAATTGAAATTGACCAAATTAATCTATGGATTTCGCATGACTGGGCAGAGGTGCAGCAATGGCCTCAACCTTCCATTGATCTCACTGTACAATCATACAAGGACTGAGAGTAGAACGTCTATGTGGAGGAGCAACGCATTCATATATCTGTGCAAAGATAACAACATTTAATTATTTTGTCTCCCTGCCCTCCCCATCTGATTATCATGCACGTGAAGCAGCCGGATGTGGAGGTCCTGGGCTGGTGTGTTTACACGTGGTCTGCGGTTGTGAGGCCGGTTGGACGTACTGCCAAATTCTCTAAAATGACGGAGGCAGCTTATGGTAGAGAAATTAACATTCAATTATCTGGTAACAGCTCTGGTGGACATTCCTGCAGTCAGCATTGCAATTGCATGCTCCCTCAACTTGAGACATCTGGCATTGTGTTATGACACAACTGCACATTTTAGTGGCCTTATATTGTCCCACAGCACAAGGTGCACCTGTGTAATGATCATGCTGTTTAATCAGCTTCTTGATATGCCACACCTGTCAAGTGGTTGGATTATCTTGACAAAGGAATAAATGCTCACTAACATGAATGTAAACAAATTTGTGCACATTGTGAGAGAAATAAGCTTTTTGTTTTTTATTTCAGCTTTTGAAACATGGAACTAACACATTACATGTTGCGTTTATATTTTTATTCAGTATAGATGTGTCTTACATTTAGAGACATTGTAATTACTGTCCTACTCAAAATTGCAAGTGAACAATTAATTGAAGAGGAATTCATATTGAGCCCGAGATACAGCGAGAATGAATTTAGCAGGGGCTCAGTAACAGATGATACATATGTGATGAAGTACAGTAGAGTAGAGATGGAACATTCCAGACTGCAATGGTAGTCACTAACTGACATCGAAGCTGACTGTGCTTATCGCCAACTGGAGGGTGGTTGTCAAGGTTTTTTATTTTATTTCAAACATTTTTTTCTTGCCTGTATTTTTTTAATCAAATCGAAATGTTTCATGTGCTGAAATGCTTGTTTCTAGCTCCTTAACAATGCAAAAAGTCAAACAAGCACACAAATAATAATCAGATACAAGAAATCATAAATATCAAAACGAATCCAGTGAACCCAAACAAAATTGTATTAGTAATCCTAATGCAATCTATCCATATTTACACAAAATATATATACCTAGAATGATATGTACAGCAGTAGATATTAGTGAGCTATGTTGAGAATCCAGTGAATAAATAGTATAACTACAATGTACAGTAGTTCATATTATTTTCTGCTATGTTTCCTTTCTGCTACAAGGAAACAATGATTTTATTGAAACAGAAAACTACATTTCTAAAAACGTGCCAGAGCAGTGTCATTAATTTAAAAAATACAATAAATATAAAATAAATATTAAATAATAATGGAAGAACCACTAAGAGTAGATGGAGACGAACTGTAAACTAAAGAAAAATACTATTTCAAAATGTATGAGAGAAAAGTATGAGGTGGATTGCAGACAGGATGGAACCTACAAAATCAAAAAGAAAGAAAAAGTATTTGATTTCTTGACCTGACTGGAATAATTCAGAAGACCTGTCATTTGAGTAGATTGGCATTCTCATCTATCTGTTACGTCAAAGCCTCAAATCTTTATGAAACTCATAAGTCCAGAAGTGACTAGAGGAATAAGTGAGTGCTTGAGGAGGAGGTAGACCCAGTCCTGGAGTGCCTTAAGCTTGAATGTCTTTTGTTTTTCAGACTTCCAGTCTCAGGTCTCATACAGCTTCATACAAAGCCTGTCGTTTCCTATCTGAAATTATATTTCCATACTTGATAATATAAAAAAATTATTTATATATGATGCATTACTTCTCCTTTAACCACATCTCTCAGGGTCTCTTGTCATGGAGGACTGACGTAATGGTTTTACATGCCCGTCTTTTCTGTGTCTGGCAGGCAAGGTCCTCTTCAGTCATGCCACTGACCAGTCTAAAGCAGCGTAGCTCAGCCATTATTACTACATGTTCAACCCAACTTGTTCCATTTCCCTATTCAATGTGACAGTGGAATAAGGTGGTCAGTGCAGTCCTATTTTGGGGAATCTCAAATTGGGGGTCTCACACTGCAAACACTGTACTGCAAACACTGAGTGAGCTGGTCTGGTCTTTAAGTCCAACGATGCTATAGGCGATTCTCTTCATGTGACCTGGTAACCGCACGCCAATGTTCCTGATGTCCCTGAGAGAGAAGAAAGATAGAGACAGGAGCTGTTAGGAAAAGGTTTCACATTCAAACCAATAGGTAGCACATGATAAAATATGATTGCATTTGAAACTTCCTACTCGGACATGATACAGCCAGTGGTGCTATATAGGGTGGGGCAGTGAGGAATGGTATGAGGGAAGGGCATTTGATGAATGAGAGTGTTGCATTCCATAGATGAGTGTGGCATACCGGACAACAAATGCTTAACAAAGATCTGAATACTCTTACTGTATTTTTCAAATGTGGCAGTGTCCCTACTAAGCTCATGTAATGTGGTGAGGCTGGTGCATGGTTACTGTATGTGTGTAGTACTTACTCATGCCTCATGGATAGCACCTGATCCATGGTTGTGATTCCAGCGCAGGCAAAGCTCTCAGTGTACTGGCTCATCTTGATGGACTCCAGCCATTCCGGCACAGACCTGAAGGGGGAGCCGTCACAGCCACTGGTGCTGGGGAGTCGGATGGACACACTGTATGGAAGAAACGGGGAAATAGATTGGTAAGTAAATGCTATATTCACAGTATGTGATTGAAAAAAATCAACTGTCACGTCCAGGGGAAATCAGCTTCATTCATTCGCATCTTACCGGGGATCAAAGTAAGCAATGGTTTTCAGAGATTCTGGGCTCCGGAGCAGTTTGTCCAGGATGTTGACGATGTCTGGGAAGCGAGGTCGTTTGGAGCGGTCCTGCAGCCAACACTGCAGCATCAGCTGGTAAACGGTGGATGGACAGTCCATGGGTGCAGGCAGCCGGAAGGCCTCGTTAATGGCCTTCATCACCTGAGGAAGAAGCGGGGTTTAGACCATGTCTCACAGAGCTAGTGTTTATGTTCTAGACCAACAGACTGTAAGATTATGTGTTGTGCATGTGGGCACTAACAGTTTTATGTGAAGAGGACTGTGGGAACTATTTTGACTTAGAGGCCCTTAGTGGGTTGTTTTAAACACTCCACCCAGGATAAATACCCAGAGATGATGCATCACAGAGGCCTTGTGTTTACCCAGACCTACAGCGCTCTGTTATTTCCATAAAACAGGGAAGGGAGTGAAGGAAATGTGACAGATGAAGTGTAAGGTCTACCTCATGTTTGCTCATATCCCAGTATGGTCTACCTCATGGTTGCTCATGCCCCAGTAGGGTCTACCTCATGGTTGCTCATGTTCCAGTAGGGTCTACCTCATGGTTGCTCATGTCCCAGTAGGACTACCTCATGGTTGCTCATGTCCCAGTAGGGTCTACCTCATTATTGCTCATGTCCCAATAGGGCCTACCTCATGGTTGCTCCTGTCCCAGTAGGGTCTACCTCATGGTTGCTCATGTCCCAGTAGGGTCTACCTCATGGTTTCTCATGTCCCAGTAGGACTACCTCATGGTTGCTTCTGTCCCGGTAGGGTCTACCTCATGGTTGCTTCTGTCACAGTAGGGTCTACCTCATGGTTGCTCATGTCCCAGTAGGACTACCTCATGGTTGCTCATGTCCCAGTAGGGTCTACCTCATGGTTTCTCATGTCCCAGTAGGGTCTACCTCATGGTTGCTCATGTCCTAGTAGGGTCTACCTCATGGTTTCTCATGTCCCAGTAGGGTCTACCTCATGGTTGCTCATGTCCCAGTAGGGTCGTTCTCCAAAGGCCATGACTTCCCACATGACTATGCCGAAGCTCCACACGTCGCTGGCCGAGGTGAACTTCCTGTAGGCAATAGCCTCTGGGGCGGTCCAGCGGATGGGGATCTTCCCTCCCTGAAGGAACAGCAACAATAACTAATCATACGAATGAGACTGAAGGGAATGTATTCACTAGAGGCATGGCTATTACTAATGTAAAGGTTTAGGAGGCAGAGTGAGTGTCTGTCAACATCACCGATCATTTGTAACCAATTATAAGTAAAGACATAGGAAGGCTACTAAGTGCATAGTAATACCCCCACTGTTTGCATACATTAATATCAGTACAATGGATGTTTGACTCACGCTGGTGGTGTAGGTGCCCTCAGGATCGTCTTCCAGCACGCGGGACAGGCCGAAGTCAGACACCTTGCACTCCAGGTTGCTGTTGACCAGAACGTTGCGGGCGGCCAGGTCTCGGTGAACATAGCTCATGTCAGAGAGGTACTTCATGCCGGCCGCGATGCCACGCAGCATGCCCACCAGCTGGTACGAGGAAATCTCCCCATCATGGTCCTTTAGATAGTTGTCAAGCGCTCCATTCTCCATGTATTCTGTCACAATCATGGCATGCTTGACTGCTTGAAGAAAATTATAAAAAGGTACAAATGTAGTACTTCATGTCAACAAAAGAGGCACAGTATGGTGGAGATGGGAAATAGGGGATGTTATAAAGTAAATAACTTAATAATAACAACTAAATGTCACGACTTCGGCCGAAGTCGGCTCCTCTCCTTGTTCTGGCGACGTTCGGCAGTTGAAGTTACCGGCTTTCTAGCCATCGCTGTTCCATTTTTAATGTATCCATTTGTTTTGTCTTGTACACCTGGTTTTCATTCCCCAATCACACTGCATGTATTTATTCCTCTGTTCCCCCTCATGTCTTTGTGTGAAATTGTTTGTGTTACGTGTTAATTGTTGACGCGCCAGACTGGTTTGCTTATACCGTGTTGTTGACAAAGATGTTTATTGTTAAACATAAATTATTGTGACTGTTTTGCACTTTTGCCTATGGGCTGGAGGTTTTGACGCAGTTGCGTCCGTCTGTTGGTTTCTCCTGACAGTGTGTTCCTGTTCACAGCTCTCTGCTCTCCTGCACCTGACTTTGCTACCAGTACGCACACACCTGACAATAAATGACTATTCAGTGAATCAGTAGAGGCTGTCATTTGAGACACAGTGTCTGAGAGCAGGAACTCACACTTGGTGATGACTCCCTCCAGGCGGATGATGTTCTGGTGGGAGAACTGGCCCATGATGCTGGCTTCACTAAGGAAATCCTGCTTCTGCTTCTCTGTGTAGCCTGGCTTCAATGTCTTGATGGCTACCGCTACCTCTCCTCTCCTTGGAGCCTTCATCACACCACGGTACACTTCCCCAAACTCTCCTGTGAAACAGAAACACACAGAGAATAATATGAATTCATAGCATTCTTCTTGGGGGAGGAGATCGATGAGATTTGTTCAAAATATTACTGTAAACTAGTTTGACATTTACCTGCTCCGATGGCTTTTTGCTTAGTGACAAGACTGGGATGAATCTCGCTGGCAAACTTCAGGATAGCAGTGTTGGGGTCCTCGTACATGTGTGGGTCAACGTAGGTCTTCAGGGGCTTCAGTTGATCTGAGAAAGTGTGAATGACAATTAGTCAAGGAGGAGATTGAAGATGGGAGATAATCTCTTTGGTAATGCACATCGCTGTTCCAATAGAGGGAATTTGACTATATATACAAAAGTATGTGGACACCCCTTAAAATAAGTGGATTTTGCTATTTCAGCCACACTCGTTGCTGACAGGTGCATAAAATCAAGCACACAGCAATTCAATGTCCATAGACAAACATTGGCAGTAGAATGGCCTTACTGAAGAGCTCAGTGACTTTCGACGTGGCACCGTCATAGGATGCCACCTTTCCAACAAGTCTGTTAGTCAAATTTCTCCGCCGCCATTGGACTCTGGTGCAGTGGAAACTCGTTCTCTGGAGTGATGAATCATCTGGCAGTCCGACGGACGAATCTGCGTTTAGTGGATGCCAGGAGAATGCTACCTGCCCCAATGCAAAGTGCCAACTGTAAAGTTTGGTGGAGGAGGAATAATGGCCTGGGGCTATTTTTCATTGCAACAGTTTGGGGAAAGCCCTTTCCTCTTTCAGCATGACAATGCCCCCGTGCACAAAGCGAGGTCCATACAGAAATGGTTTGTTGAGATCGGTGTGAAACTTGACTGGCCTGCTCAAAGCCCTGATCTCAACCCCATCGAACACCTTTCGGATGAATTAGAACGCCGACTGCAAGCCAGGCCTAATCGCCCAACATCAGTGCCGAAACTCAATAATGGTCTTGTGGCAGATTGGAAGTCCCAGCAGCAATGTTCCAACATCTAGTGGAAAGCCTTCCCAGAAGAGTATAGGCTGTTATAGCAGCAAAGGGGGGACCAACTCCATATTAATGCCCATGATTTTGGAATGAGATGTTCGATGAGCCGGTGTCCACATACTTTTGGTCATGTAGTGTATTTCTTGGATGCTGTGATTCCTACCTGTGCTGAAGAAGTAGGGGTCCTCTGATCCCTGTCTATGACGGTAGTTCATTCTCCTGTTAGGAAGCAAAGTCACTATTATGATTGGCCAGACAATATGCAATGTTAAGACATTCTTATTATGTAAGGTATCATTAAACTGCCCAGTGAACATCTCACTTTTAAACGTTCATATTCTGTTAACTCATATCCAGATAATGTTGTTGACTCGTCCTATACTCGTATATACAGACAGGCTGTCATATCAGTAAGGGCAGGATCATCTTCAGCCACAGACCCAGTCAGCCACAGTTACAGTTTTTAACAGCTACTCTGGCTGTTACTGATAAAAACCCTCTTAGAGATGACATGGCATTACATTCTCAATCAGCTTATTAAGAAAAGCATTTACTCACTATGACTGAGATACAGTGTGGGGTTGTCCCACATAGTTATCTTAAGATGAATGCACTAACTGTAAGTCACTTTGGATAAGAGCATCTGCTAAATTACTGAAATGGACAGAGGGATACCAAATGTGAACTACATCTTAGGACAGAGGGATATGATAGGATTAGTGTGTTCTAACCGTTTGTGCAGCAGTAGAAGGACTACAACGACGAGCAGCATGATTCCTCCTCCTACTACAGCTCCCATGACCCCTGTGTAGTTCTGGACCTGAGACTCTGCTGAAACACAACCACAGACACATTTTAAAACGTCTTGCCTGAATATTAGAGACGAACAGTGTGGTGTCTCTAGGGCCACACTTACCAATGGGCAAGGTTTTGAACACATGCTTCATGCTGTATCCACCTGGGTTTCTCTCAGGGCTGAGAGCCTGGACTCTGAACACGTAGGCCGTGTCAGGGGAGAGGTCACTGATCTGCACCGTACTCTTGTCCAGAACCAGGACTGTGTATGTGGTGACATCACGCTCACTGTCGTCCTCCTGCATGGGACAGGGAGAGAGAGGAGCATTGAGAGGGGATTCACTATAGAGATATACTAATACTATCATATATATGTTGTGTTTAATGTGTGACTGACCTGGATAGAAGAGAGAGGGAGGAGTGTAGTTGTCTGTCTTACCTTCCTGCGGTACATGAGTTCGTAGCGGTGGGTGATATGGGATGGTGCTCGGCTGGACAGAGCCCAGGACAGAGACAGACTGGTGGGGCTCCGCTCTTCCAGACGGATGGACGTCACCTTGGGGGGATCAGTGAAGTGCAGAGCGGTGGTGATGGTGCTGCTGGGTCTCTGGCTGCTGTACTGAGACACTCCGCTGTGGGCCTCTACAGTGAACGTGTAGTTGAGGTGGGGCTCCAACTGGCTAACAGTCACCACGGTGTCCTGGAGGTCCGTGGGGTCGGGCTGGAAGCGGACCTTCTCCCCACAGGGCACACACAGGGCCCCGGTGCAGCGCTCACACACCACGCTGTAGCAGATGTCCCGGCGGCCTCCTGTCACCAGTGGGGGGCTCCAGGACAGCTGCAGCCTGCCGTCCGCTGACAGAGTGGTGGAGGCCAGGTCACGAGGGGAGCTGGGTGGGGCTAAAGGAGGAGGCAGAAAGTAGACAAGTTATTGTGAGACATTCCAAATGTTAATACACCAGATGAAGAACGCTCAGATCCCTCTATCAACAATGATGATGACATAAAGACAGTATAGCCTATGAGGACACAGGATAAAATAAGGAGTGGCTGTAGAATTGGCTAATCCTTTGTTAGTGATAGGCCTGGCTGTAGCTGACTATCTGGCCATTGTTCTTACCAGAGCAGGCTGACATAAGAGGGTCTGATGGGGAGCGGTAGAATCCCTCCATACATGGACACAGGAGGGCGCCGGCTGTGGATGGCTCAGTATTCTCAGGACAAACCTCACAGGACTCACTGGACACAGAGTCTTTAAAGGAGCCTGGCGCACACACTGAAGGAAACAGGAGGATGCTTATTAGTTATAGGATTATTAGTATCCACACGTACACGAGGGAAAGAGTGTGTGATTGAGTTACAATACATTAAAAAGATATCTCTGTCAGTCCCCTGGGGCTTGACAGGAAACTCAGGCTGTGGTTAAACTGTAATCACTGAGGCTTTGTATTTTAACAGAATGGAATGGGATTTTCCGGACGATTTGCCTCCACTTGTCCTTTGCGCCTCAAGTTCCATTCTCAAGTTCCACTGACAGTCAACCGGATGCCACGGAAACACTCAACATAGCAGATGTTCACTCTGTACAACCTTTCCCTTTGAACTCCAAAATCAGCACTGTGAATGCTGGTGTGGGTATTGTCTGAGGAGCCTAACGGAAACAGCAAAATGGGTACTGCTGAAGATATTCAACTGACCTGGAGGATATGAAGAAAAAATGTACCTTCCATTCCGGAACGTGTGTGTGTGTGTGCGTGTTTGTATTGGACAGAAACCAGGATGCAAGGATTGCAAGTCTGAAACTGTACTTCCTTCCTTCCTCCGGTGACAAATGACAACATGCAAGGATGGAGCAAGGGAGAGGAAGTCTGGAGGAAGTAGAACTGCTAAAGGGGAGGTGTTGTTGACCGACCGTGTTGTTGGAGCCTAAATCAATACACATTTTTTAGGAGAATCGATGTGAATGTTTACTTTAAGAAGCGATCTCCTCTCTCTCACCCTTTATTCTAATGTCTCCCCAGGGGATAAGTCTTTCATCAGGCCTCTTATAGTGAAGAGGGTGACCTGTGATGGACAAGAGGGATCTGCCAGTGACTTAACCAACATGGCAGAAGGACCGCTGCATAACATCCAGCCCCACAATAGAACAATGGAGATGAGTTTTGAGTTTGAGTAGGGGGGATTGAGAAGAATAGATGGATGGGGGATGGGTTAGGGTCGCAAGTACCAACAGAAGTTCTCTCTGGGGAATCACTCTGGGAGTGTAGGGGTGTATAGTGCTACGAACGCATAAGAAAAGGGGGCTAGCCTGTTTCATCTGGAGAAGGAGCAACAGGACTCCTGCCAAGTATCAAAGGACCCCTACCACTATTCATCTATTGTGACTGGGATTGGACTGAGTGGTTCCATAAATATGTTGTGTTTATTCATTAGAGCCCTAAAATGGTGGCATTGCGCTGTATATATCAGTGACCGCACTCTTTCAAGATTACTCTGAGAATGTTTGAATCTCAACGAGTGAAACTTTACAAGACTAAAAAATGAATTAAACAGAATTATTACACATTAATGTGGTTGTTTGTTATTGATGAATTGCATTTTCTTAAAAACTAAAGAAATAAAATAAAAATATCTGACTGAAAGTGGGACCTGAAATAATGGCTCACATTGTCCTGGTCAGTCCCTTTGGATACGGCAGTGCTCTTTGTGAATGGAGTGGTGGAGGCAGTAATGTATCTGTTAATCTCATCTATGTTTTGATCTCTGTGTCAGCCCATTGTTCTAATGAGTGGGAACAAGGAGCTCATTGCATGTGGCATATCATTTGCAAACAGCTGTCCTTTTGCTCCACACTAATCCTCTTGACAACGTTTTTTAAACCTTTATTTAACTAGGCAAGTCAGTTAAGAACAAATTCTTATTTTCAATGATGGCCTAGAAACAGTGGGTTAAGTTAACTGCCTTGTTCAGGGGTAGAACACCAGATTTTTACCTTGGGGATTTCATCTTGCAACCTTTCAGTTACTAGTCCAACGCTCTAACCACTAGGCTACCTGCCGCCCCTTGCCTAAATTAACTATGTTCCTGGCAGTTCCACACATCTAACTGACCAATGCGCCCGCCAACTGTCCACTCACCACCAACTACCCTCCCTAATGACTTCATACTTAGTCACGAACAACCATCTTATTTGAGTCATCCTGGCCCAACCTTCCCCTTTACTTCCTCGTTCCCAGAACATATTCTCTGGACCTTTAGAGACATAAATCCCTTGCCATTGACAGGAATGTGTTTCTGCTTGACTGCACAGAGAATTAGGATATGACTCAGTATTATAAATTAGTATAATAATGAACTGAACAAGTTTGTCATGTCAAGCCTGTTTGAGTCTTTTCTGTCTGTCCTCTTCTAATATATATATATATATATATATATATATATATATATATATATATATATATATAAAAGTCATTAAAACTAGTTTTTCAACCACTCCACAAACATCTTGTTAACAAACTATAGTTTTGGCAAGTCGGTTAGGACATCTACTTTGTTTTTTTCCAACAATTTTTCCAACAATTGTTTATTTCACTGTATCACAATTCCAGTGGGTCAGAAGTTTACATACACTAAGTTTACTGTGCCTTTTAACAGCTTGGAAAATTCCAGAAAATGATGTCATGTCTTTAGAAGCTTCTGATGACCTAATTGACATCATTTGAGTCAATTGGAGGTGTACCTGTGGATGTATTTCAAGGCCTACCTTCAAACTCAGTGCCTCTTTACTTGACATCATGGAAAAATCAAAAGATTATAGACCTCCACAAGTCCGGTTCATCTTTGGGAGCAATTTCCAAATGCCTGAAGGTACCACGTTCATCTGTACAAACAATAGTATGCAAGTATAAACACCATGGGACCACGCAACCGTCATACCGCTCAGGAAGGAGACACGTTCTGTCTCCTAGAGATGAAGGTACTTTGGCGCGAAAAGTGCAAATCAATCCCAGAACAACAGCAAAGGACCTTGTGAACATGCTGGAGGAAACAGGTACAAAAGTATCTATATCCACAGTAAAAACGAGTCCTATATCGACATAACCTGAAAGGCTGCTCAGCAAGGAAGAAGACACTGCTCCAAAACTGCCATAAAAAAGCCAGACTATGGTTCGCATCTGCACATGGGGACAAAGATAGTACTTTTTGGAAAAATGTCCTCTGGTCTGATGAAACAAAAATAGAACTGTTTGGCCATAATGACCATCGTTATATTTGGAGGAAAAAGGGGGAGTCTTGCAAGCCGAAGAACACCATCCCAACCGTGAAGTACAGGGGTGGCAGCATCATGCTGTGGGGGTGCTTTGCTGCAGGAGGGACTGGTGCACTTCACAAAATAGATGGCATCATGAGGAGAGAGATGTGGATTTATTGAAGCATCATCTCAATACATCTGTCCCAAAGTTAAAGCCTGGTCACAAATGGGTCTTCCAAATGGACAATGACGCCAAGCATACTTCCAAAGTTGTGGCAAAATGGCATAAGGACAACTAAGTCAAGGTATTGGAGTGGCCATCACAAAGCCCTGACCTCAATCCCCCCATAGAAAATTTGTGGGCAGAACTGAAAAAGCGTGTGCGAGCAAGGAGGCCTACAAATCTGGCTCAGTTACACCAGCTCTGTCAGGAGGAATGAGCCAAAATTCACCCAACTTATTGTGGGAAGCTTGTGGAAGGCTACCTGAAACGTTTGACCCAAGTTAAACAATTTAAAGGCAATGCTACCAAATACTAATTGAGTGTATGTAAACTTCTGACCCACTGGGAATGTGATAATTCTCTCTACTATTATTCTGACATTTCACATTCTTAAAATGAAGTGGTGATCCTAACTGACCTAAGACAGGGAATTTTTACTAGGATTAATTGTCAGGAATTGTGAAAACTGAGTGTATGTAAACTTCCGAATTCAACTGTGAAAATATTTTTTAAAGGTCCCGAACAGTCATTCCCATGTAAAATGGCCTTTTGAGTGACTAAAATATCACCCATAATATTTTTTTTTGGTAGAAATGCTGAAATATTTGAGGTAAAAAGGCATTTCTCTCTCATGGCTTACTATCAGGAAGTTTGAAAAGACAGGCTGAGTGGTGGAGAGCTTATATTCATGAGCTCACCTTGACTGACAGCTCTTTGAAATGCCTATGTCAAGAAGCTTGGATGCAGTGAGCAGTGTTGCAGTAAAATCATCTCAAGCAAATGTGATGATACACAAAGAAACTCAAACAACATTGAAATTGCATCAATAATGTATTTTTTAAATAGATCTTCTGTTTGGCATGTCTCTTGTAATGCGATTCACAGCAGCACTGACAGCGGTTCTGGACATGGAACATTCCTGAGCTTGGCCTTCCCCTTTGCCTGGAACTATCAGACCCTTCAGGTTACCCTTCCTCAGGCTTGGAGCTATGGTATGGTGGAATACTTTCTCAATGTTAAGATAAATGTAAATGTCTCTTTAATGTAGTACGGTAACAACATAACAATCTATGACAGGGTTCCCTAACTGGTGGCCTGCGGGCTGGGTTTGGCCCCCAGTTTTTAGATATTTTAGAAATGTTTTGAAAATGAAATACATAAATGTCTCATTTACATAAGTATTCACACCCCTGAGTCAATACATTGTAGAAGCACCTTTGTCGGCGATTACAGCTTTGAGTCGTCTTGGGTATGTCTGTATCCACAAGAGACACATCTGGAATTGGGGATTTTAAGCTCTCATAAGTTAGATGGGGAGCGGCGCTAAACCTCATCTTCAAGTCTTTCCACACATTTTCACTTCCAGTCTGGGCTTTGGCTGGGACACAAAGGGACTTTCACATTCTTGTTCTGAAACCATTTCAGCATTGCATTGGCTGTATGCTTGGGGTCATTCAATTCTCTAAAACGACGTTGGAGTCGGCTTATGGTAGAGAAATTAACATTAAATTCTCTGGCAACCGCTCTGGTGGACATTCCTGTACTCAGTATGCCAAATTCACACTCCCTCAAAACTTGAGACATATATGGCATTGTGTTGTGTGACAAAACTGCACATTTTAGAGTGTCCTTTAATTGTCCACAGTACAAGGTGCACCTGTGTATTGATCTTGCTGTTTAATCAGCTTCTTGATATGCCACACCTGTCAGGTGGATGGATTATCTTTGGCAAAGGAGAAATGCTCACTAACAGGGATGTTAACAAATTTGCGCACAATATATTTTTGAGAAATAAGCTTTTTGTGCGTATAGAAAAATGTCTGGGATCTTTTATTTCAGTTCATAAAACATGGGACAAACACTTTACATGTTACGTTTATATTTTGTTCAGTTAGTTGATGATCCCTGATCTATGAGCTAACCTGGTTGCCTAGCCTATTGGCTATATTTTACTGTAATAGGGAGTCAAAGGGATACAATCCAAGTAATTATACCACCCAAGGTGACCGGGATCACTGGCTTCAACAAGGGAGCCTCTTGTCCCGTCATAAACCACAGACTGACTCAGTATAACCTTCCTGACTGAGATGGGCGTGACGGCACAGTCCCTGTAATCTGTGGTTCACCTCAGCCATGGCTATGGACGCACACAAATAGCTGTGTGGAGAAGACACACTGCTCAGGTACTCTTCAGCTGGCACATCAAGTCACATGGCTCTCCTTAGCCAATCAGTACGGGAGGGGACGTGGGGGTGAACAAATTCCTTTCAGAAATCCCCAGTTCACTGAGCATAAAGTAATGTAATGTTCCTCCCTCCCTCCCCCCCTCCTTTCCAGTTTCCTCCTGATAGCTCATCACACCACACCCCAGAATACCAAAGACATGGCAACTTTCATACAAACAATGTGAGCAAACAATCATTTACATTTCAATTCATTACTGCAATGTGTTCCATCGAGTTGTACTCTGTGTTTCTCAACTACAACATTAAAAAACCAAATGCCTCTCTACCAGTCCCCTTGCCTCAAACAAACAGATGTATCTGGATTATATGTATTTGAACATTCTTAAACAACATTCCTACTTAAACTACAAACTTTTACGCCTCATGCCCCTATAGTCTACAACAGATTTCCCTCGTACAATTTTCATTGTCCATAAAACAGTATCCTCCTCACCCCACCCCATTTCTAAGTCCTGAGAGACAAACACAGTGGAAAGAAAATGTTGGCCAGGTAGAATCATTCATGACCAGGAGTGCTCTTTACAGCAGTCGAAACTTCCCCAAAATTCCCTTTTGCCTTGTACCTCTGCCACATTCTCCCACATGCAGTCCCTCTCCCATATCATGTTTGGAAATAGTGTTACAATCCTAAACATCTCTTGACATTGCTGTCAAAACAAACAAAAACATGTCCAAATACCTTACACTGTTTTGTCTACATTCATTCCTGTAAATCATTCTACACCTGACCTGCTTTTATTTTTGTTTGTGAGGTGTTTGAAATCCCAATTAACATTCATGTCTGTGAGGTGTTTGAAATCCCAATTAACATTCATGTCTGTGAGGTGTTTGAAATCTCAATTAACATTCATGTCTGTGAGGTGTTAGAAATCCCAATTAACATTCATGTCTGTGAGGTGTTTGAAATCCCAATTAACATTCATGTCTGTGAGGTGTTTGAAATCCCAATTAACATTCATGTCTCTGAGATGTTTTAAATCACAACTAACATTCATGTCTGTGAGGTGTTTGAAATCAAAATTAACATTCATGTGTCTGAGATGTTTTAAATCACAATTAACATTCATGTCTGTGAGGTGTTTGAAATCCCAATTAACATTCTTGTGCACAGTGTGCAGTCATTTCTAAAAACCCAGCCAGGGTGGTGGTTAGTCCTTGCACTTCTGTGAATACAGCTGCTGTTGAAAACTAACACCCAACATTACAACAGGTAGGGGGTTGGGGTTTGCAGGGAGATGCATTACATGAAGCCTGGCTGTAGTCTTACCTTGGCAGGAGTCTCCAACAACTTCATAGCCTCCGCGGCATTGGCACTGTCCCACGGGCACCACCCACTCTCCCTCAGCGGTGCAGTAGATGCGTGGGGTGGCCTGGCTCACAGCGTTCTGCACACATGTTCCCTCCACCTCCCTCAGGGCATCTGTTACCGTCTCTGGGAAGGCGGCCAGGCTCTGCACGGTGGACGGACAAGTCTTGTAGTACACCCTCACAGAGAGCAGTGCCACACACGCTCCCATGTCCTGGAAGGCCAAGTAGAAGCCATTCCTGGATAGAGGGCCCATTGTCCGTGTCTCCACGTTTACCTTCAGCACACCGCGGCCCCGCGTGATTTCGTCCGACGCGATGGTGGCCACTTTGCGGAACTGGCCCTTATGGAAGCTGGTGCCCACGTCGGCATCGGCCTCGAACATGTGCAGGTTGAAGGTCTCTTTGCAGGCGAGCGAGGTGCCGTCGAAGGTGTTGCAGTCCCGCACAACGAAGTGCAGCTCAACAGAGACACGGGTGTTCCCTGGGCGCCCCTGGATGAAGGTGGTTCGGAGCCAGTTGTCCTGCTCACCCGCGTCGATGTTACACACACTGTAAGTGTAGAGGAGTGAGCCATTTACCACTGTCTGGACTATCTCCCACTGAAACAGAGAGAGAACAGAGGTTTAGTTTAACACAATGTACAGGGCAAGAAACAACAAGTGAAGGAAGGAGAGAGCGGGTTTTAAGAGAATGAGCATAAGATTAAGGGGATTATGTTCTCGTCAAGGATCAGTTGCTGTTTGATGAACCAACTGTCTGCCTGCTGAGAAGCCTATAAACTGCTCAAGCTTTCCTGCTACTTTTCTACCACACGCCAGGGAAGGATTTGGTCTGGACGCGTGGATTGCTCACTACGTGTGTGGTTTCCACGAACTGACGTGGGTGCCTGTGTGACACAGACATAAAACTAAAACAAATACTTTTGTGGAATACCAAGCATTATGGCAGTTAAAGGAGTTTTTATAAGTTAATGGAAAAGACATGGCAGCAATATTGGCTGTGATTAAGTCTGTTTTAAGAGAGGTAAAATAAGTAAATGCTTGCCTGGTAGCAAGATTTAAGGAATCCATTAATTAAGCACAGGGCTTTAAAAGAATAACCATCATGAAATCATTTAACCCCTCAGATGGCTTCCATAAAGGCATATTTCATTGGACCATGCACAGTGAGTGCTTTATTCCAAGTGTGAGAAGGAAGAGAAGATAGATATAGATCAAGAACAAAGTGCATTATTAAAACATCCACTCCAAAGTCAAATGTAAATGTGTTTCATAAGTTTGAGGAAGTTTGATGAGAATAGACCAAACATCATAAAATAGGGGGGAATCCTACCCAATACGTAGAGAATGCAATGCATCTGTAAACTTCACGGTAACAAAAGAACAGCAGTTAGCGCACTGACGCTGACCACGTCCTGTTGCTTTTTTAAGACCGTCAACCACACTACTATAGATAGAGGAATAACTCTCTCCCCCTCCAACCAGTCTCCCTTCCCTTCTCCTTCCATCAGTCTTGTGTTTTAGTTTGTCTGACAGGAACCTCCCAAATGTATATTACCACAGCAACAACAACAAAAAGTTTTTGGGGGAATATTGTTGGAATGATGACAACCTGTTGGCTATTTTCAGTTAGAAAATGTACTTTTGTCCTGTAAATTCAGATGCAGCTCTTACACTGACGTTTTATGACATTCATAGTTGTATTATGAAAGGGTTGCTCTAAAACCAGTGTAGGCTAGCTTTGCCAAAACTTTGTGAGCTGCTACTCATTCCATCTTTCATAGAAAACTGTTCTGAAGGAATGAAAGCGGAGAGAATGTCTTGCATGTGACCTTTCAAAAATGTGCAATTCAAAATGTGGCTTGGAATCTACATTGTGTGACATCTAGCCTACTTTTCACACCATCTGGTGTATCATGTGTAGACCATCCATCTGGTTAGACTACTGCGATCCTTATATTTTGACACTATATGGTATGGTAACTACTCACCCCTTCTTCATATGGCCAGGTCAACCATCCCAACTCGCCTCCTGACGCTTTCATATCCAGCAGCACCTCTACAGAGATCATTTAAAAGCACTATTAGTAAACATTCTTAATTCATTTGAGGAGCTGTTTCATTAGAAAATAATAGGCATAAGTTCTTATGTGTTATAAGAAATTGAACATGTGTAATAAGCGATGTACTCCACAAGTAAACTGGATTATAAACGTTACTTTGTCTCTCTGAGCCAACAATTATTAAAGTAGCCTGCTAGAAATTGCCAGGCCTAGATTCATCAAATAGGCCCAATATAACGTCATCCACGGCTTTCAAGAGGACATGCCCTGGCATGACGAATCTGATCAAATAAGCCATGTCCATTTAAGTAAACTATGAATTACTATGTCCTTCAACCCCCGTGTTTGCATGAAAAAGGCAGAGGAAAATATGGGAAGTTAAATAGCATGATAAAGGGAGTGAAAATTGTTGGGAACATCTCTAAGAACCCATGCAAGTCAATCACAGCCTACACTCCCATCCCTTCTCCCGTCAGTACAAGACCCCGTCCACTCCGATACTGAAACTAAAAACTTTGAATGAACAATGGCATCACCTAGCAACTCTCATCTGAAGGAATTTCAGTGTCAAGTCCTCTTTGTGAAGTAAAATTGCTTCCTTTAAATCATGATCAAATACCACCATTACCAAGTTGTATAAATTAAGAATAATGAAAAGTATCATTATTGCATGTTTAAAGTAGCAAAGATAGCCAACAATATCATAGAAAAAGCAATACATTGAACAGAAAATATAAATATTGGAGGAAAAAGACTGTTTAAAAAGACTGTATAACACTGTAATATAGACAATATTGCAAGAATATTACAAAACTTCAAGAATACCATGTCACAGCCCAATCCCCCAACTCATAAAACACAAAGCAAGGCTCTTTACAATCGCATTTTAGAACGAAAAATGGAGTACGTACGTTCTTTCGCGTGAAGAGTAATAAATATATGGTTAATAAATACATACAAAAACAAAGAATAAAAAGTAACACGACGGAAATCCATTTAAAAAAAACTTTTGACGGCAATTCCTCTCTGATCTGATCTCGTAATATCGACGAACTGCTGTGAGCACTACCGGTGTCAACCGCCCTTCGTTTCAGCCGAAAGTTCCATAGAAAAACAGGTGGCATGATGAGCTCCGCCTTTGGAATGTGGGCACAATCCATATATGGTATGCAGTAGAGGTGGGGTCAAATCATAAAATTATACTACCTGTGCAGTGAGGATGTACATTCAGTGAAACGACTGTAGGCTATCCCCCTAGTATTTAGCTTTTAGAAAAAATGTGCAATATTGTACTATGTCTATTTGCACATTTCTTTCACAACACCACACACACGAGAGTACCCGCATACATACACACGCTCACACATACACACCTTCCTCGTCCCCTGCCCCAGAATAGTCAATTGAATATGGATTATATCTGTATTATATTCTTATATCCTTATCAATAGTAATAACATGATTTATAATGTGACATTTTTTCTTCTCACCTACTACTAGTACTATTTCGGTAAGAGAGAAAAGGAGAGTGAAGAAACCAGTGGTTGTTACTTGTGGTCATCTTGAGGTGTAAAGATTCTGAAAAATGAGCAAGCTAGAGTCTTTATCTTGTTGGACAGTCTTACAAGTAGCTGGAAGCATCTTCCACAAACCATCTTATTTAAAACAGGTCTTTCCCACCCTAGGAAAGGGAGGGGTCAAGTGGAGGGGTGGGCTGGTATGAATATGTGACTACTAATGAGATGGTCTTTATAAAGAACTTTAGAATTTGGGTATGAATATGGGGACACAAAAAAGGCATGAACAATGGCATCACCTAGCAACTCTTATCTGAAGGAATTTCAGTGTCAAGTCCTCTTTGTGAGGCATCGTGTACTTGGACAGGAGAGCCCCTTGAGCTGAGAGCCAAACATAGACAGCCGTCCTCACAAAGACACAGAAACATCTACTGAAGAAGACAGACATTGTCTTGTCTTATGTTACCATACATGGACAATAATCATACAACAGACAGAAGGAACGTTGTTGGTTAAAAATGTGTTAACAAGTAAAGTACACTTTGGACTATACAGTGTATTCGGAAAGTATTCAGACCCGTTTCCTTTTTCAAAATGTTGTTACGTTACAGCCTTGTTCTAAAATGGATCAAATGAAAATGTTCCTTCATCAATCTACACACAATACCCCATAATGACAAAGCAAAAACAGGTTTTTAGATTGTTTTTTTTTGCAACTGAAAAAAATAAACAGAAATATTACATTTACATAAGTATTCAGACCCTTTACTCAGTACTTTGTTGAATCACCTTTGGCAGCGATTACAGCCTCGAGTCTTCTTGGGTATGATGCTACAAGCTTGGCACACCTGTATTTGGGGAGTTTCTCCCATTCTTCTCTGCATATCCTCTCAAGCAAGTTGTACAAACATCTGAAGGATGATCAATGGAAACAGGATGCACCTGAGCTCAATTTCGACTCTCATAGCAAAGGGTTTGAATACTTATTCTAAAATGGATTTAAAAAATATTAATCTGCATCAATCTACACACAATACCCCATAATGACAAAGCAAAACCAGATTTTAAGACATTTTTGCAAATGTATAAAACAAAAAAACAAAATACCTTATTTGCATAAGGCTGTGACATAACACAATCTGGGGAAATGGAAGGGGTGTGAATAGTTTCCGAAAACACTGTAATTGTGCCTTTTGGACTCTGCTTGAAGAATGCAGACTTTCAGTCAATACACCAGAATGCATTTCTAACATGATTCATTCTCTGTCACAACGCACCAAAAATGATTAAGACAACGTGCATAGTCAGAAGGATGGCTAAGTATCTACTGGGAAAAACTCTCAGGCAAAGAAACCAAGCATCAATTTGGAGTCAGGTGAACTAATGTGCTGTTCTGTGGTCTGGGGGAAGCATCAGAAAGTGAGATAAGGAGGCTGGAGATCAAGCAGCAAGGATTGTTCTAAGCTGGAGATATGATTATTCTGTTGTAGTCATGGACAATGTTCTTGGGTGGTCAGCAATCGATAAGATACAGTGGGGCAAAAAAGTATTTAGTCAGCCACCAATTGTGCAAGTTCTCCCACTTAAAAAGATGAGAGAGGCCTGTAATTTTCATCATAGGTAAACTTCAACTATGACAGACAAAATGAGAAAAAAAAATCCAGAAAATCACATTGTAGGATTTTTAATGAATTTATTTGCAAATTAAGTAAGTGGAAAATAAGGAAACAGCTGGCCCTTAACCACTGCGCCACCCGGGAGGCCTATGAAGTGAGGAAATGGCATGTTTAAAAAAATCTGTATGCACTTTTTTCTTTCAAAGAAGTGTAATTTCATATGGGATGTCTCAATGAGAGGCTTCAAAATAATTTGGAAAAAATGAAGATATTGATTAACTTGAAAATGTGGACATTCAATGTACATGGAGAACATTGCATCTGAGTATTCATAAAAAGGCTTCTAGTTATTTACACTCTTCTGTCTGCAAGATCAGCTTCATGTATTGAAAGGTTCCGATATTGAGTGAGGCGGTTTCTGTTGTCAGTTTGTCAGTGGTGCTAGTGAGGTGTCAAAGGTTAACGCCCTCGGGAGGTATGCAAATGATCTATTATAATAAAGTATTCTTAATCTTCCTATGGAGCATGCGTCCTGCTAGAGAAGAGTGTTGAACCCCTCCCCCCTCCCCCGGCTGGTACTCTCTCCCCCCCCCCCCTCTCTGCTGGTTCCCTGCTACTTTGGGATCTGCCAACACAAAGACACTTCACACTGGGGGCTGTGCCTGCATTTCGAGGGTCAGCGAACAGCGGCAGCATCAACGCCATGTCATTCAGGCTCTCCCACACCCAGACCCACAGCTTTTCTTGCACCTCTCGTGCTTTGAGCAAACAGAGAGGTGGAGCACTATTGTGAAGGCCAGGGAGTTTTTTGTATAATGCTCACATGAAATGTGCCTACTGTTTTGGACAGTTCTCACGGTTAGGGTGCCCAGACACATAGTTAGTCAATGATGAACCTTTCCCAGTTTGATGAAACGTAAAATTTAAGCCACCGCCTCTGTCAGTGATTTCTATTGAGTTTGTTCTGGTTGCTGAATCCTCTATCAGTCATTGTTAATCACTTAAATAATCCTTAAGACAGATTGTGTGTGTTTGGGCGAAAGTTGAAGGACCAAACTACACACAAAGCGTATAAAGAACTAGTTAACAGAAAATCTTTGCAAGTCACTTGCTCCAGTAAAACAAATGGGGGCTAGGTCCATGGCTAAGTACCTCTAGATTTCCATCTATATTATAGAGTGGTGTTGCACACCTGTCAACAAGGACCCCATGTATTCTCTAAGAATGAGAGGGCGCTTTGTTTTGTCTTACAATGTCCTCTTAAGTTTATCACATTGAAACTCAAATCTTTTCAGCACCTCTCACAACTGGAATTTGGGCGGCGTCTGTGTGTGTTTTAAAAGGGACTTTTTTTAAGGGTGGTGATCAGAAGCAAAGAAAAGAGCCTGTTCGGACATGTTTCCACTCTATGGATGCAAGAAATGTGAGTATGCAGTTGAAACACACAAACAATTACTCACACAAGGGAGAAGTGTAACTATGACTTCACTCTTTGAACAGTCATCATCACTGCCAGCATCTGCATCACTGCAGCATATTACCTATCAGGGCTGATTGGTGGTTGGCAGAATGAAAGACTTCTAGAATGAGTTAATGGAACTGTTTAGACAAAGCACCGTGTTTAGGAAAGACACAGTGATGGTGGTTATCAAGTATAAGAGTCAGTCCAGGGTAACATGTTCAAATCCCCTCCTGTAGTGTGGTGCCAAATACATATGATAAAATAAATGAAATAACAGTGAATCCAAACGAGAGCATTTTGAAGTAATTGAAGGGGCAGGTGTTTTATTTGAGATCACATAAACTGTAATTGCATTTTACAGTATTTACTTTACAAAGAAAGTTTATATCAAATTGAATGAGACTTATTTTTCTTATCTTGCAATTGTCCTTTGTATCAGTACATTTCCACAGCCACCCCCATGTAAAGATGAGTAGCAGTTTGTGCTTTTAGGTTCCGTCCCTGCTCCCAGATCTTGTGTGGAACGTAGAGGGGGAGTAAGAGGACAAACGAAAGTGAAATGTAATTTGGTAAATAGCCGTAGTAAATGTGATGTGTGTTGGCCGAGGGGGCCTGATGAAGATGAGAGCAGACATTCATATGCGTTCGTTTGTGTGCTCAGCTTGACGACGTCTGCCCTGAAGTCTGAACAAAGGGAAGGAAGGTAGCTAGGGGCTGGGTGGAAGGCCTGGGGGGAGGAGGTGATAGAATACAGTGGCCCTTCAGCTTGTGTCTTGCGGAGCTTGTGCTGCCTCTCAAGTCTTGGGTTATGGCAGGGACAGCTGGGCTAGCAAACTCTGTATAGGCCCATTCTCTCTCTCTCTCTCTCTCTCTCACTCACTCACTCACTCACTCACACACACACACACACACACACACACACACACACACACACACACACACACACACACACACACACACACACACACACACACACACACACACACACACACACACACACACACACACACACACACACACACACACACACTCAGGAAGCACTGTTTACATTTCACAGTGGAAGGCTACTTGGGAGGGCTCTGGGGTATGGCCACTGGACCTAAAGCTGTGTGTGTGTGGTGTGTGTATTGTGTATTGACAGGATTTAATATAGTATTATAAGTAGCTTTTGTGTAGTTGAAGGTCAATGTGGTGTTTTCAGGGAACATTGCATGACCTTATCTGGTAGTTTTTGTGCAGGGAGGTTGATTTAAGATGACTTCAGTCTAAATCTGTCATGTGGTAAAGACTGCAAGTATTGAAAAAAGACCAAAAGAGCTCTTGGTTCTACCTGTTCTTGGTTCCATAGGCACTGAATGATGGCATGAGATGGCTGATCAGCTGATGCAGTACGAACAAGTGGTTCAGGATACAAAACCAAATATGTAATTTATTTTAATATCTTATAAGAGTCATTATCTAGTTAAAGAAAATATGTGGTGGTAAATGTTTATTTGTTTGTTGTATCATTCTTGTTCTGGTGCATAGCCAAAACTAGTTCCTAAAGAATATTGCATTTGCTGTATGGCAATTTTGAGTTAGTTTCTCAATATTTACCAATAATATTGATGTAATGTAGGCCAGGCAATTTTACCATATTTTGTAATCTTGTTATTTTATTTTATATTTATTGTATATATTATTCTATAACAAAAGAAAAAGGCAGGGGGTAGAGTGTTTCCAAAGTGACTCTACAAAGTACAGTACTGTTATGGGTGTAAGATGGCACTCGTCATTCAACATTCAAACAAGTACCTCAGTTGGAAATTATAAATAACTGTAGTACACCAGTAGAGGGCAGTCATGTTTAGGAGATGGAGAGATGGGAGACAGACAAGGGCCAGAGGTGTCAACCACAGGCGGCTGGTAGCGCCTTCATTGGGGAGGACGCGCTCATAGTAATGGCTGGAATGGACTAGTATCAAACACTTCAAACATATAGTTTCCATGTGTTTGATACCATTCCATTAACTCCATTCCATAATTTATTATGAGCCGTCCTCCTTTCACCAGCCTCCTGTGGTATGAACTAAACTGGGATTTTAAATAAATGGGATAATATAGATTAGAGGGTCAACATTTGTCATGATTTGTTTGATTGTTATTGAATAATTGACTACTATTGTAGCATATGATATGAATTCCATTAACCTCTTTCACATTCAAAGGCCGAAAGCATGTTATGTTGATTGTCAGAGAGGCTGCATTAGCAAGACGATGTCAGTTCAGCCGCACGCAGTGAAATAGCCTAGGCGACAGGCTCCTGCCATGCTCGGCTTTCGTTTGCTTTTTCAATTCCCAAAAACTGTCAGCCGTAACTTTTTATGTGTAGTTACAGGTGAACAACTGCACTCTTTTTTTTTCTTGTAAAATTTTCATAAAAATCTAAAGCAACACAAATAAAATGCATTTGCATCTGACCTAATGGTTTATTGCAGGATCCCAATGTAACTGACTGAACAATTACGCCTCTGGTGAAATGTACGGGCTATTTGGTATGGTCATATATCTGTGAAACGCATAATTTATTCAAGCGCTCAGATGTCACGTGACTGCTCTAGGAAGTGTCTTGACATAAATATCGATGGATGCGATCTTTCATCGAACTCGACTGTCGAGTGAGAAGGTAAACTTAATTTCCATAGAATATATATATATATATTTATTTTTTTCAGACTAGGCTAGTTTGAATAGTTAGAGTGAGATGGATTAGTTTATTATTTTTTATGTTCAGACTAGGTTAGTGTGAATAGTTTGAGTGAGATGGATTAATTTATTATTTTTTATGTTCAGACTAGGTTAGTTTGAATAGTTTGAGTGAGATGGATTAATTTATAATTTTTTTATGTTCAGACTAGGTTAGTGTGAATAGTTTGAGTGAGATGGATTAATTTATTATTTTTTATGTTCAGACTAGGTTAGTGTGAATAGTTTGAGTGAGATGGATTAATTTATTATTTTTTATGTTCAGACTAGGTTAGTTTGAATAGTTTGAGTGAGATGGATTAATTTATTATTTTTTATGTTCAGACTAGGTTAGTTTGAATAGTTTGAGTGAGATGGATTAGCTATACAAAATGATTTTATTGTGATTGTAAATGGACAGAAATGCTGTTGTTGGGTAACATGGTATCTATCTACTGTATAGCTGAAGTCAGACAGCTAGCAGGTGTAACTGTCCTGTTAACAACTCTTTTTTATATATATATTGACTTTCAATAGATAGATTGTGATGGCAGGGCCATAGGTGAGAGGACACTATTCATGACAAATACATAATATTTTAGCCAGGGTTATTTAGTTCATTTTTGTATTTCAGTCAGAAATTAATAGTAGGAGAAAATAGTATCCAAACGCAAGCTATTATTGCTTATTTTTCAAGGTTTAACATATAATTTGGATGTAAATGTGATAAACACACGAGGCAGAAGGTGGATGTTAAACCATTTGGTTCTGTTTTTTTAGTTGAGTGAAGGCTTCAAGGCTCAATACATTTGCACTGGGTGTGTTATGAGTTTCTACAAAGTTCCTCATTTATTGAGTGTAGGCTACTGTATAATTTCAGGATGGTACATTTTTGACTTTCCAATATCCAGCCTTTCTGATCATCTGGAGGACTGTGTTGCAATTCTCTAAATCCTCATAGGCAGACTGGGTTAACAATGTGAGCTCTGTTGTTATTCATCAGGCTGCTATGGGCTATCTAGTTTTTCCCCCACAATAGAACTTTTGAGAAGTTATTCATTCAATGGTTTGTTAGTTCTGCACTTGTCATGAGTTAATACTTAATCGGTACTCAAAATATGTATTTATAGTATTTTGTACACTATTTGCTGGGACTGAGTTGATCCCTCATAATCATAAATGAGTCGTTCTGTATAAAAATGGGACAACTATGTATCCATGTCATTTTTTATTTCCCTGAAAGGTCAAAGACATTTTCTCAGGAGGATTGGGGTTTAGACAAATGGGACAGGTATCTAAAAGGACTTTTTGAGATGGTTCCTATATCTTTGCCACTATGGTTCCTATATCTTTGCCACTATGGTTCCTATATCTTTGCCACTATGGTTCCAACATCTTTGCCACTATGGTTCCTATATCTTTGCCACTATGGTTCCTATATCTTTGCCACTATGGTTCCTATATCTTTGCCACTATGGTTCCTATATCTTTGCCACTATGGTTCCTATATCTTTGCCACTATGGTTCCTATATCTTTGCCACTATGGTTCCTATATCTTTGCCACTATGGTTCCTATATCTTTGCCACTATGGTTCTATATCTTTGCCACTATGGTTCCTATATCTTTGCCACTATGGTTCCTATATCTTTGCCACTATGGTTCCTATATCTTTGCCACTATGGTTCCTATATCTTTGCCACTATGGTTCCTATATCTTTGCCACTATGGTTCCTATATCTTTGCCACTATGGTTCCTATATCTTTGCCACTATGGTTCCTATATCTTTGCCACTATGGTTCCTATATCTTTGCCACTGGCCTAACTTACAATGTGTAGACAGTACAGAGCAAGTCTTTATGTCACTGTCACTGAAGTCATTATACAATGTGTGGTCTTACGTGTGGTAAAGGAGGTTTCGGTTAGCCAAAGTTTCAAGAACTTAATGCCATGGATATTTGTTCACACTGAATGACCTGGCCTATGTTCATCTTTACTCCTCTTGTTTATTGATCAACATCCTGCAGTCAGAGCTGTGATCTGGGTTGTTTGGATAGGACCACTCCTTAATCTTGACTTATTTTCAGCTAAAAATTTTAATGTTTTAATAAGTTTCCATTATTTCCAAAAGTATTTGATTCCCAGAAGAATTCAGCGGCATTGACTTTTGTTGTTTGCTGTGTAAACTTCAATACTAGACTATGATTTCAGACGTTACAGTATAGTTACGCAAGCTGTTTACGGTAGATGCCTCTTCTGTTTATCTTGTAAATGTTGACTTAGCCACACTCTTTTCAATGGGCTCAGTCTAGAAACCATTGTCTCTATCTGCAATTTGAGCAGTCCGGTTGTCTCTAACTTTCCACCCCAAAACGTAGGCCTCCGGGTTCAACCACTTGAATACAATCAATGTGGAAAATGTGAAGAACATTTACCACAGGATTGACATGTTATCTACTGACAGAGTAGTTCCCTCAATTTGACACAAAAAAAGAAATACTTTTACCTACAGATGAACCTATAACAGAGACATGTAAGAAGATTATGTTGGGGGGTGATGTTGTAGTTCATGGAATAGCTAAGAGCCGACACTTTCCACCCACAAACCAAATATGCCACATTATTAAGAGTAGGCTAGGCTGCCTCACAGAATTCCTGCTTGCATTGGCGGAAAACCAATCCACGACTGTAATCAATGTGTGTTTTAAGTGGGTAATTCAGCCACTGTGATTATGGGTTAATAATGTGGAAATACTTAGCAATCCACAACCGGTCTGTAAATCACCTTTTTGAAATTTTCTGATTCTTCTTGCTATGTCTCTCTCCTGTAGGTGCTGATCTGTGTTGGACCAGAGAATGTGGAAGGTTGTGTGGGCAGCACTGCTGCTTCTGGCCACTGTGTGTGTCCAGAGAGGCTATACCAAGGAGGCCAAGGGAGCACAGAGCCTAGGTCATGTGTCAGTGGTCATAGTGGGAGGTACAGGTGACTTGGCGAAGAAGTACCTGTGGCAGGGCTTCTTCCATCTGTACGCTAACCAGGTCAGTAGCGGCTACAGCTTCTCCTTTTATGGCGGAGGCCTGTCGCCCAACGATAAGGCCACGCCGATCCTGTTCGAAGTGCTGAAGGGAGTGGTCTGTCCTCGGGAGTTGTCTGTGGAGCGCTGTGCCCTGGTGAAGGAGCAGTTCCTGAGGCTGGCTGAGTATCGGCAGTTGAATACTTCAGAGGACTACCAGGCCCTGGGCAAACACCTGACAGAGCAGCTGAGGCAGGAGAGCATAGTGGAGGCCGGCAGGCTGTTCTACCTGTCAGTGCCAGCCTTCGCTTATGCGGACATTGCAGAAAAGATCAACAACAGCTGCAGGCCGACTGACGGGGCGTGGTTGAGGGTGGTGCTGGAGAAGCCATTTGGCCATGATTTCAGTAGCGCCCAACTCCTGTCCACTCAACTGGGTGCCTCCCTCAAAGACAACGAGATGTACAGGATCGACCACTATTTAGGGAAACAGGTGATGTAGGCCTCTTGATCAGTCTATACATAGTAGGTTACACTTTAACACAATACTTCACATTTGAAGCAGGTCTTTGGTTTAATGAAGCTGACCGTCCTGAAATCGGGCACTAGAATTACTTTTTAAAGAATTATGTTGACATTACTTCTTTTATTGATTTCCCACCGTTTTATAAGTCAGAAGAGCCAGAGCTTCCTAGGACTATGTAAACATCTTCAGGGGGTGGTCCTTTGAAAAACATTTATCCAGCTTGACTGCTTCACGGCACACACATATGGCAAAGCAATCGCTGAATTTGTCTCGAGGAGGTGAATCTAAATGCATAACTTTCATGGCTCTACACTTCCTTAAACCTAAAAGAAGTCATTTGTGTGGAAGTCAAAAATGTGTTTTACATCAGAGGCAGACACATTGCATATGCTCAGAACAACAAAATCGATCCCTTTACATAGCCCTTCTCCCTTTGTCTATAGGAGGAACACCGATCCCTTTACATAGCCCTTCTCCCTTTGTGTATAGGAGGAACACCGATCCCTTTACATAGCCCTTCTCCCTTTGTCTATAGGAGGAACACCGATCCCTTTACATAGCCCTTCTCCCTTTGTGTATAGGAGGAACACCGATCCCTTTACATAGCCCTTCTCCCTTTGTGTATAGGAGGAACACCGATCCCTTTACATAGCCCTTCTCCCTTTGTGTATAGGAGGAACACCGATCCCTTTACATAGCCCTTCTCCCTTTGTCTATAGGAGGAACACCGATCCCTTTACATAGCCCTTCTCCCTTTGTGTATAGGAGGAACACCGATCCCTTTACATAGCCCTTCTCCCTTTGTCTATAGGAGGAACACCGATCCCTTTACATAGCCCTTCTCCCTTTGTCTATAGGAGGAACACCGATCCCTTTACATAGCCCTTCTCCCTTTGTGTATAGGAGGAACACCGATCCCTTTACATAGCCCTTCTCCCTTTGTCTATAGGAGGAACACTGATCCCTTTACATAGCCCTTCTCCCTTTGTGTATAGGAGGAACACCGATCCCTTTACATAGCCCTTCTCCCTTTGTGTATAGGAGGAACACACACTGTTTAACTGGTTTTAATTCGTATGTTTCTTATTCTCAAAAGGTTGTCTCTAAGATTTTGCCATTCAGAAGGGAGAACAGCAAGCATCTGAATCTTATCTGGAACAGGCACCACATTGAGACCGATCCCTTTACATAGCCCTTCTCTTTGTGTATAGGAGGAACACCGATCCCTTTACATAGCCCTTCTCCCTTTGTTGAGATTGTACATAGCCCTTCTCCCTTTGTGTTTTAATAGCCCTTCTCCCTTTGTCTATAGTTTCTTTACATTCTTCTCCCTTTGTGTATAGGAGGTTTTACATATGTTCTCTTGTGTAAAGAACACTTTTGCCATTTAGAAGGAGAACTGAAGGAGACCCTGGATGCCAAAGGTACTGTATAGTTAAAGTGTATTAACCCCCTCTATAAAATATGTGATGGGGATAGTAACATCACCTGTCAGGGAGTTTTTGGTTGTTTGATTTTTTCTCCCTTTGTCACAGGTCGCATCTCCTTCTATGAACAGTATGGCGTGATCAGGGACGTGATACAGAACCACCTGACTGAGGTCATGACCCTTCTGACCATGGAGCTCCCATCCAACCTGAGCAACACTAAGGAAGTCCTCAAGAACAAGCTGAAGATCTTCAGTGCCTTGCAACGCCTGGACAGGAACTGTGCTGTCATTGGTCAGTACCAGGCCTACAATGCAGAGGTACAGGAAGAACTGAGCAAAACAAGGGAACACTTTAGCCTCACCCCCACCTTCGCCGGTAAGTGTCATGAGAACATTTGTGTGTAGGAGTACTTCTATTCAGCCTGTGCATTAAAGGCTTATTAAAGGAGAAATGTTTTTTTCATATAGTAATAACATATGATTAGGGCCATGTGTTTTGGCCAATCATGTTACATGATCTGGTTGTTAACCTTTTATTTAAAGCTTTTTCATCAAACTATCCCCCTTTCTTGTTATGTCAGATGTTCCAGCACCATCCTCAGACAAATGCTTTCATTTTTGGTGTAATTCTGATTTCTTGAAAAGGCTTAAAATAAAGTCTCAGTCATGTGACATGATAGTCCAAATCACAGGGCCCTACATGTGATACATAGATTAATATTATTTTTGATTTTTTCAATGATAAAACAGTTTTTTTCTATTTCAGGTATAATGGTGCACATTGACCTAGCCCAGTACGAGGGCATGCCAGTCATTCTGACCTCAGGGAAGATGCTGGATGAGCGCGTAGGCTACGCTCGCATTCTGTTCAAGAATGACATCTTCTGTATCCAGAGCCACAGCAGCGTCCACTGCAAGCCCAAGCAGATTGTGTTCTCCTTTGGTCACGGCACTCTGCAGTACCCAGCCATTCTCGTGAGTAAGAACCTGTTCAAGCCAGACCTGATGGACACTGAGTGGAAGGAGGTAACAGAACACAAAGATGTCAGTGTATTAGGTTTGCCCATCTCAGACTACTACGTGCTGACGCCAACGGTGGAGAGGGAGGCTTACGCAGAACTCATTTTGCACATCTTCCAAGGCCGGAAGGACAGCTTTATCAGTGCTGAGAACCTGCTGGCCTCCTGGAGTTTCTGGACACCTCTCCTGCAGAGCCTGGCCGACACCTTTCCCCGCCTGTATCCCGGGGGAGCGGACAATGGAAACATGCTGGATTTCAAACTGTTGGGACGGAAGGTGACCTTCGCCAATGAGGCACTGGTCATGGTCACCCAGGACCACATGGGCGGGTCTGGGAGGGAGAGCTTCCAGGTGATGCAGGGGAAGTACCGCAGCGCTGACATGGTGTCTGCCTGGCCCGAGGAGCTCATCGTGCGGCTGGCCGCAGACCTGCAGGTTGCAGCGGAGAACGCTGTAAGGGAGGGCGGACGCTTCCACCTTGCCCTCTCCGGGGGCTCCAGTCCCCTAGCTCTGTTTCAGAGGCTGGCCCGTCATCACTACTCCTTCCCCTGGAGGGACACCCACGTGTGGATGGTGGACGAGCGATGCGTGCCTCTCACAGAGTTGGACTCCAACTTCCGCACCCTGCACGACCACCTGCTCCAACACGTGAAGATGTCCTACTTCAACATCCACCCCATGCCGGTGCAGATGAACCAGCGGCTGTGTGTGGAGGAGGATAGTGGAGCGCTGCTCTATGAGAGCGACATCACCCAGTTGGTTAATGCTTCCAGCTTCCACTTTGTCCTGCTGGGAGTGGGCTACGACGGTCACACTGCCTCTCTGTTCCCAGGCAGCAAACTAGATGCAAGTGGGAACAGTCTAGTAGCCTTCACCGAGAGCCCAGCCAAGCCTCACCAGCGTATGAGCCTCACCCTCAAGGCTATCAACCAGGCCCAGAAAGTAGGTGTGCTGGTGATGGGTAAGAGCAAACATGAGCTGGTCACTCAGCTCAGTCGAGTCAAGGACAACCCAAAACATTGGCCCATCACTGGGATCCGGCCGACCAGTGGCAGGCTAGTATGGTACATAGACTATGATGCTCTTTTAGGATAGGGAATACTGTAGCAATGAAATTATGTGGATTAAATTAATGATTTGCTGTAGTTTTACTCTTTTGCTGTATTTTGACCAAGAATGTAAAGATAAAGTTCTGTTGATTCCGTGCACCTTACTTAAAGTTGAAGGTAGATGTGGTATATATTTTCTTTTTCAATATACAAGATGTAGGGGTAACGTGGTGTGTGTGTGATGCACTCATGTATTTTAAAGAAGTATGATTTTTTTTATCTCAGGAAAGCAAAGTGGATATGGAAGTTTGTTGTTCAGATAAGGAATCATTATTAAAAGACTAACTATATTTTATATAGTTGTAAAAACAGTACATTTTCTCATAAAGCTACCTGTTCCCCACTGTACCAGCATAGAATATGATTGTTAAAAGGGGATTTTGAACTGTGAAAGGCCAATAATTTAGGTAAAAATGAATGATCAACAGAAAAATGTATTTATATAGCCCTTCTTACATCAGCTGATATCTCAAAGTGCTGTACAGAAACTCAGCCTAAAACCCCAAACAGCAAGCAATGCAGGTGTAGAGGCACGGTGGCTAGGAAAAACTCCCTAGAAAGGCCAAAACCTGTACTGTCCAGTACATTAAATTACCACAAAGCACATTCTGATCCATTGCTGCTTTTGTTTTAATCAGTGCTCGTGAATTCAAAAAACTAAAATGATGATCAAATGTATTACGTGGTATCTATGTAAAATGTCCACAGCCTTTGACCCGAATGGGTGCAATTTTCCCTATAAGCCTGCACAGTACTTCCTTACTTTCTTTTAATGTGAGAAAGTGAAATGGTGCTTGTATGTGGTTTTAGAAGTTGTGACATTCCAAATACTTTTTAAATAGATTTAAAAGGTTGAATTAAGGTTGATGAAGGTTGGTCGAACCTCTTCACTACTTGTACCTTAATTAAGGTCTGGAAGCTCCACGTATACATTTAAGGTCATTTCCGATTGAGCTGACACATGTAGCATTTACCGTGAATACAGTCTCAGTGATCCCGGGAACTTTGCCTTTTATCATTTCTATTGAGTTATAATTCAGATCTTCTGCGATACGGATGGAATCCAGCCCTATTTATACAAAGAGGTGTATGTTGGGGCGGCAAGATAGCCTAGTGGTTAGAGCGTTGGACTAGTAACTGCAAGGTTGCAAGTTCGAATCCTCAAGCTGACAAGGTACAAATCTGTCGTTCTGCTCCTGAACAGGCAGTTAACCCACTGTTCCTAGGCAGTCATTGAAAATAAGAATTTGTTCTTAACTGACTTGCCTAGTAAAATAAAGGTCAAATTAATTAATGTTTAATATACTTATTTATAGTGCTTGTGAAAAGGTTTCAATTTGATTTTTGTAGATACAAGGTTCTATCTGACATTTTGGTAAAAAATGTGTTAGTCACATATAATTGATCTTCAGATGGTTCTTCATGTGCCTGTGAAGTTCGATTTTTGAAAAAGTTAAGTTAAAATTGTTTTTATATATATACAGTACCAGTCAGAAGTTTGGACACACCTACTCATTCCAGGTTTTGTTTTTATTTGTACTATTTTCTACATTGTGGAATAATAGTGAAGATGTCAAAACTATGAAATAACACATATGGAATCATGTTGTAACCAAAAAAGTATTAAACAAAGCTTCTTCAAAGTATCCAGCCACCCATTGCCTTGATGACAGCTTTGCACACCCTTGGCATTCTCTCAACCAGCTTCATGAGGTAGTCATCTGGAATGCATTTCAGTTAACAGGTGTGCCTTGTTAAAAATGAATTTGTGGAATTTCTTTCCTTCTTAATGCGTTTGAGCCAATCAGTTGTGTTGTGACAAGGTAGGGAGGGAATACAGAAGATAGCCCTATTTGGCAGAAGTCCATATTATGGCAAGAATAGCTCAAATAAGCAAAGAGAAACGACAGTCCATCATTACTTTCAGACATGAAGGTCAGTCAATCCGGAAAATTTCAAGAACTTTGAAAGTTTCTTGAAGTGCAGTTGCAAAAACCATCAAGCGCTGTGATGAAACTGGCTCTCATGAGGACCGCCACAGGAAAGGAAGACCCAGAGTTACCTCTGCTGCAGAGGATAAGTTCATTAGAGTTACCAGCCTCAGAAATTGTAGCGCAAATAAATGCTTCACAGAGTTCAAGTAACAAACACATCTCAACATCAACTGTTCAGAGTATACTGCATGAATCAGGCCTTCGTGGTCATATTTCTGCAAAACAAAACACTACTAAAGGACACCAATAATAAGAAGAGACTTGTTTGGGCCAAGAAACATGAGCAATGGACATTAGACAGGTGGAAATCTGTCCTTTGGTCTCATAAATCTTAATTTGAGATTTTTGTTTCCAACCGCTGTGTCTTTCTGAGACACAGAGTATGTGCACGGATGATCTCTGCATGTGTGGTTCCCACCATGAAGCATGGAGGAGGAGGTGTGATGGTGTGGGGGTGCTTTGCTGGTGACACTGTCAGTGATTTATTTAGAATTCAAGCCACACTTAACCAGCATGGCTACCACAGCATTCTTCAGCGATACGCCATCCCATCTGAATTGCTTTTAGTGAGACTATCATTTGCTTTTCAACAGGACACTGAGCCAAAACACTGAGATAAACACATCTCTGGGCTGTGTAAGGGCTATTTGACCAAGAAGGAGAGTGATGGAGTGCTGCATCAAATGACCTGGCCTCCACAATCACCTGACTTCAACCCAATTGAGATGGTTTGTGATGAGTTGGACCACAGAGTGAAGGAAAAGCAGCCAACAAGTGCTCAGCATATGTGGGAACTCCTTCAAGACTGTTGGAAAGGCATTCCAGGTAAAGTTGGTGGAGAGAATGCCAAGACTGTTCAAGCTGTCATCAAGGCAAAGGGTGGCTACTTTGAAGAATCTAAAATCTAAAATATATTTTGATTTGTTTAATACTTTTTTGGTTACGACATGATTCCATATGTGTTATTTCATAGTTTTGATGTCTTCACTAGTATGTAGAAAATAGTAAAAATATAGAAAAACCCTTGAAGGAGTAGGTGTGTCCACACTTTTGACTGGTACTGTACATATAAGTTCTATCTGCATAAACCCATTTGAACTTGGCACTATAAGGTTCTTTCTGCAATCCAATAACTAAACCTGAACAAATACAGACAGACCAAACAGAACACGTCTTTGACATTTCCCTCTAAGTATGGTCTAGCCAGCAATAACGGCACGGCAGCAAAAAGCAAACCTGTCAGTAATCATTAAGTAAGTCATTTATCTAATCATAATACCTGCGTAATGTATTTGGTGATGTCTTCTGAGTCTATCATTTACGTATTCAAATAGCTACAGTTAGAACCTTATAGTCCCATTGTCTCGAAATGTTGTAGCACTTAATCATTCTCAATGTTGTAAGTTAGTCGTCACCAACCGGTCAATCGCTTTCTCCAAGCGGATCTCCAAGGCATTCCTAGTTGACCACTAAACACTTCTGTGAGGTGCTGCGTAGAATTTTTGTCTGACAAGTATTTTTCGTTGCTCGTACAGGAGTAATAATTTGTTGAAAAAAATATCTTATCAGGGGGTACTGCAGCATCCTCAGCACCCGTACTTCCCGTGGCTATGTATAGACCTACCACTGGCCAATCAGATAGCTCAGACCACCATGTCTGCACAGCTTCCTCAAGCCTAGACTGTAAAAGAAGCCTTGAACGCACAGCAAAGTTGATACTGAGATTTCAAAAACTAAGACTAGAGAGAGACTCAATGAATACACCAAAAAGCTTCTGATTTTACAAGTAAGTTTGTGTTTAAGTTGTTATTCAGTACTGTCAACACTTTGTTCAACACTTTTATAAGCCATAAAATGTGCATTCTCCCTAGTTCCACTCACGCTACATCAGCACTGCAGCTGGAATGAATGAGTAGCAAAGTGTTTCGATAAACATCCGTTGTTATTATTAGTGGCTTGTCTTTTTTAATATCGAGAAATATTTCACTTTCTCTGGACAATGTCATAGGAGTAACAACATGAATTGGTGCATGAGGCAGAAATAATGAAGTGCTACTTGAGTTTCGCCATCGGCTGGAAGGCTGTCTCCTTTTCTCAGCGGAGGGAGGGAGAGTGGAGGGGTGGTTGGTCAGGTGAGGCAACCTACCTGCTGCTCCATCCCACCCCTCAGACTGACCATCAGTCCAGTAAAAAAAGCTAATTATTATGCTCCATCGTCTGTGCCTCACAAGTAATACAACAAATGATCTATTACTAGTGTGATCATATACTATTTTTTCAATATCATTTCAAAATGGTCTGAGAAGAACAACATTGGCAGGGCAAATTCAAGCAGAGCCAATATGCAGTGATAATGTATTGGGCCTATAGCCTACTGCACAAACCTCATTGCTGCATAACTTTTTAAAATTGGTTAATGTTGATCTCGGCTTGCATTTTGACTCAGAAAGTGATCTTGACTCAGAAACGGTTGGTGACCACTGTTGTAAGTCAAAGTGTAGTTTGTTCCGTATCACTTGAGGTTCAAAAAGGTTATGAATGAAGGATTCGCTAATGTTATTTTTTTTACATCGGTGGACCGAACACCACTTTTCTACATACTGTACAAAATGGAATTATTGTAACACGTAGTCACTATTTAAACACAAGGAAATAAACTACAGCTTTCACAGCCCTTTCTGCACAGATTCTTTATTTTTAACTGTGTGATTTCAAACTAAGGAATATTTGAGCATAAATGTTGGGTGCTTGAAAAATCTATAGGCCCCTTCATAGTTAATTCGATACTCACAGTCAGATGAATTTAATGTTTATAAACAGATATGAACACCAATTGCTTTCGTATTATACCAAATTAAGGAAAGGGGATATTTAAAGTCACTACATACTACACCAGTCACCATACTGTGCAACAGTATTGCTTGCTGGTGATATCCTGGAAACAGCATCAAGTATGGAAGGATGGCTCTGTGGAGCATGTATCTTATTGCAGACTGGAGCAGCTGCAAGCTTAAATAAATATGTATTGCAAAAACGTTTCTAGCCTGTCTATTTATGGGTAACAGGATTTACATTTTATTAACAGGGTTGGCCTTAACATGTGGGACAGATGTAACTAATACACTAATCACATGAAATAAACAATACTCTCCTGAAATTACTTTGTCAAAGCAACAAAATAATTAGGGCTTTACATTGATGGTGAAACTTGGAGAAATTTCGGGATTAAGGGGGTTAATATCTTCCTAGAAGTGATAGAACATGTCAAAATGCTGAATTTTGCCATTTTAGCAAGCCTTTATTCAAATTAAGAATCTGATTTATTGAATTCTCAATTTGGTCTATATTAAAGGGCCTTCATTTAATATAAACCGCTTTTAAAATTCAATATTGGTGCACAATTTCTACTTAAAATAGCAAAGGGAATCAAAAAGCACTCTTTTCGTGGAAAGACCCACATACTTTAAATGTACATTTAGATTGTTGCAATGAATGCAAATGACCCAATCTGATTGAACTATGAGGAGGGTCAGAATGACCAAAGCTTGTCTCTACTGCCATCTCTCTTTCATCATAATCAAATCCATTTATTATGAACTTGGCTAAAATAAATTTAAACATTGCTTATGCCAAAAGCCAAACAATTGTGAGGAGCACACCTCATTAAAACTACAAGACATAGCTATCAAAAATATGTTTACAAAGCAGGATGTAGCCATGAAGGATGAGACAATGAAGGCAGTGAGATTGTTCAGAAGAGGCTGCTGGCAATATCGAGAGGACGTAGGCCTGAGGGATTTATACTCTCAATCAGAAACTTGACATGGTACACACTGCATGTATGACTTCAAATTAAAAGCTTTTCGTTGTAAATTTGAATTTACTTACCTGGTTAACACATACAATTGAGGGAGGAGAACGAGTGCCACAAAGATTGGATTAATTATCTGACTGCAAATAAAAGGTTTCTAAGACCAGAATTAGATTCATGTTCATTTAGAATAAATTACTAATTGAAAACATGTCATCAATAGTACAAAGAAAAGTAAAGACATCGCCATCCGATTATTTTTTCACAACACAAGAAGCAACCAACTAGTTATTGTTCATTGTCATCATAGAAATGAGACCCAGACCCAATCTGTGAATAGACCTTAACACCTCCAACAATTTATCATTTGATCCCTTGGTATGATATTCCGGGTATACTGTGCTAATGCGTAATGTAGCTTTGTGCCCATTCATTTTGAATAAACTCTGCCACAGAAGTGAGGTGATAGGCCTTGATGACACACCCTTCCCAGTTCTAACTACTGTGAAAATTATCATCCAGCCAGGCTTTTCATCATACTCTGGTGTGCGTCCATGTGAATGAAACTGTATAACATGTATTCTAGTCACCTTTCACATTGTTGGAAAGAGAGACACTAAAGAATGTGCACATATGTTTGATGCATTATAGCCTACTCTATTTCGAGACGCCTATCTCAAATGTTATTTCCTCATATAATTGTGCAAAAAGTCATGTTCCGCCCTCCACCAGGCTACTCCTCTACTCTATTGTCCAACTAAGCAACCAACTATGAGAGGTAAACCAAACCCCCGCCCTATATTAACACACCATGGGACATCCTAGAGACTTTAAATCTCTTCATTCGAACAACTGCTGTCTATTGAAGGTTTGAGACGGCCACACAAGTATCCACCATGCCTACCGACTACAGTGGCACATGGGACATGACTAGCAATGAAAACTTTGAAAGTTACATGGTTGCTCTTGGTAAGTTCTCTTTTTACATTTTCTTATGTTTTTAGGCAAGTGACTTTGATTACAATAATATTGACTATTTATTGATGAATTAATTAGAGTGAGTATTGGTAAAGTGGGACACGTTATGAAAATGTGTATCCCGAACACCTTACCGAATCATCCCATTGTCTTAACCCCCAACATGATATTCTAAACAGCTTAAGAAAGAAATATTAAACACAGGATGGATGGCTCTTTTCTACAAACACAAATTGTGCTGAGGCCACATTTTTTAAGTCGATGCTGGCAAATTGGGACACCTTGATTGACAAAGTGGGACACTTCATTCTTTATTGTAAAGAAGGATACATTAGAGTATATGAGTATTTTCAATATTTTTATGATAAACTTCAATTGTTCATACAATTGAAATGTATAGAAACATGCTTTATGTATTTTTGTGGAACATTAATAATAATCATTTCTAATTATTATTATCATCATGATCATTCTTGGTTAGGTAATATCTTTCTAAGTAAAATGCAGCTATGCTAGCTTTTTATAGCAAGCTAGGTGATAGCAGATTTGAGGAAAATGAAATGCAACATGTGATCCTATTTAGAAAATGGATTTCTATTAAGAAAACATGTATTTCATAATCCCCTGAAATATATTTTCTGCATTAAAATGACCTAGAGGAGTGTCCAAGACAGTAGGTGATTGGCATACTGGGACACTGTCAAAATGACAATATTCTAAAAAGTAAAACAATTTACAGTCATTTTGATTTACAATTACATCCCATTACAAAATAGGTCGTAATTAGACACTGAATATCCTTTCTTAGTTTTTTATAACCTTAACATTAGGCATCTAGAGACAGGTGTCATTACACGGAATGCCACGCCCACAATGATTAACATCACATACGTCCTCACTAACACACAGGCGCAATGTTAATGTACACATTTAAAGATATCCATTACAAAGCTTAAGTGTCACACTTTGCCAGGTGTCCCACTTAACCAATACTCACTCTATCTGTTGGTAATTAATTAATGCGGACATTAGGTAGGGTAGTGTACCGTTTTATTCAACTGAAATGGATTATCTTTGATTTTTTTCACTTTTATTGATTCATTTGATAGGCCTATATCTTCAAATCAATACGTTTTCATAATTCTCATTTCTCTTTTCTGTCAGTAATTCAAAACAATAATAACATGTATGTGATTGTTATTGTCTGAACTCTATGCGCGTGTTTATTTTTTCTTTAGTATGTGGCACATATGGGGGCACCTGCAGGGTTAGGGTTACTTTCTAAATGTAAAATGTTACAGTGACTAGTTACCTGTCCAAAAGTGTAATCAGTAACATAAATTTTGTATTAGCCTACCCCAAAATCTGTAACATAATTGGATTACCAAGAGGAGTGCAACCAATTCATTACCTCCAAAAACAAGCAATCCTGTCAAAACAACAACATTCATCCGGGAGGGACAGAAAAGGCCCAAGCATCCTCCTACGAAGCCAGAAACTGGACACCTAGCCATGGCCCGGGACTGGAAGATGCTTGTCGATATTGGCCAGCAACTCATTTTTCCACCTGAGATTGCTTCTACCAGCCTTAGGCCAGACATGGTACTCTGGTCCCCTTCACGAAAGGCTGTGTACATCATAGAGCTCACAGTCCCGTGGGAAAACTCTGTTGAAGAGGCCTACGAGCGTAAGAAACTGCGTTACACAGAGTTGGCAGCAGACGCAACTCAGCGTGGCTGGAATGCAAAAGTCTGGCCAGTTGCAGTGGGATGCAGAGGATTCATGGCTTCTTCCACCATCAGGTTGCTGAAAGAACTTGGAATCCATGGACAGGCTCTGCAGCAGACCGCCAGGGCAGTTTCTCAAGCAGCTGAAAGAGGCAGCCAGTGGATCTGGATCAAACAGAAGGACCCTTGCTGGGCTATAACTTTATGACCCCCCCACCTGAGAACCCAATTCAGATCCCTCCAACTTGAGAAGGGCATATGAGGTATGCGGTCAGCTGTAGGGCTGGCTCAGGGAAGAAGACGCCCCTGCCTTGCATAGTCCCGTGGGACATCTTAATTGGGCATGGGACACAAGCTAAGGCTTGATCATCCTTTAGCTGGCCACCTTTGATGAGGGTGTTTAGTGATTAAAAGCCGAAACACCCACTGATTTGAAGGCACACTACTGAGGATGTGTCCCAAAATGTACATCTTAACCCAGTCTAAGAAATAAACCTCCCATGCCACTCTGTCAACATCACGGCAAATCTCATGTGAGTGCATTCCATCTATTGGCACAATGGACAGTTTTTAACATCTCGTCCCGTGTTTTATGATTCTTCAGTTACTTTTGGATTACTTTCCCCGCCAGAGGCATTAGAAGAAGACAAAAAAGTTTCATCAAACACATTTGGTGTCCTCATAGTGGTCTGTGACTTGTGGTCAGACTTGCTCAGGTGGAACAAACTTAAACTTTTAATGTTAAATTATAATATATATTATTATAATATACATTGAGAGTACAAAACATTAAGAACACCTTCCTAATATTGAATTGCAATGTCTGTCTTCTTTCTTTTGCTCAACATGCTCACCAGTAGAATTATAACTCCATAATAATATGAATCTTAACTGCTTTCGAAATACATTCTGAAGAATTCAAATGTGTAACTTTGGAATTATGATTCATAGCCTAGCTCACCAGTTTCCTACTGAGAATGGATTGGAAATGTTCAGTCTCTTAGGATATATTTGTAACACATGCAGGATTTCTTTCCTTACAGGCATTGATTTTGCAACACGCAAGATTGCAAACATGTTGAAACCTCAGAAAGTGATTGAGCAAGACGGGGATTCTTTCACCATCAAAACATTCACTACCTTCAAAAACTACACAGTCTCATTCAAAATTGGGGAAGAGTTTGAGGAGGTGACCAAAGCCATGGATAACAGAAAAGTCCAGGTAGAAACATGCAATTTACAGTTCCTATGGGCGCCGGCACATTATCATTTACGTCATATCATTATCATGATGAATAGAACCCTTTTTGTTATTTTGCTCCTTATTGCTTATTGAACTGTGGTCATTAATATGGCATCATTGAGGACAATATGTAACAGAGCTGTCTATAAGCCTATTTCAAGCAAGCTGGCGCTGTCCCAGGTGTTTTAAAGTTATGGTCCACACAACCCATTATGATAAGTACTCTTGTTAATTACAGACGGTGGTCAACTGGGACAATGATAAACTGGTGTGTGTTCAGAAGGGAGAGAAGAAGAACAGAGGGTGGACACACTGGATAGAAGGAGATGAGCTCTATCTGGCATGTAGCATGTACTCATATCTTTTAACGACATTGATGGCATTTGTATTAGTAGGTCTAACTGTTATGCATTTTTCCTCTCTCTTATAGGAAATCACCTGTGGGGATAAAGTCTGCAAGCAGATTTATAAAAGGAGTGCTTGATAATTCTTTCACCATAAAGTTTGCACAATATTTCTTCAACCTTACATTTGCTAAATATTCTTCATAAATGTATCACTAATATGACATGCTCATGGTATGTTTTGAGTATGCAAAATAATTAAAATAAAAGTCAACATTTTAACAACATGAATAAAAACAACATGATATACATTTGAGGATTTCGTGACTATGTACAATACTTTTAATCTACTAAAAACCATGAATAAAGCACTGGACCATGAATGCATTGTTTTGTAATACTCCAGCCCAGCAGGTGGTGCTATAGGCCTAGTATTAGTTCAATTGGATGACACCATCCGCCTTTCTAAGCGCGCAATTTTCAAGTTTAACGGAATTTGATTTGTCGTAAAGATTATTCCATGCCCATTAGCTAGCTACTCTAGAAACTATTGTACATATTGTTTCGTTTTCTGTTTTAAATATCATCTGGTGAAAAAGTGTATGAGTAAACCAGTGTGGTAGGCTATGTATGCTATCCACTACTAGCTGCCGAGCTAACGTGAACTGTCGGGAGAAAATGCCAACAGCAATGGACGAGGAGGAAAGAAAACTTCAGGTGCAACTTTTACCTTTGATTTATTAATTCACAATTATATATGTGTCTTGGAAGCACGTGTTGTCAGTTAGATGAAGATGGACAAGGCTAGTATTTACTCATGTTTCCACTAAACCCGTAGAGACTGAAAGCAGCAGTCCACTATACAGTGGGAAGACTGTGTCAAAGCATTGGTGAGGATCATCAGAAGGAATTCAGTCGACAGGTTATAGCAGCAATAGCTGAAACGACGTTCAGGCAATGTGGTGAGTATTATAATAACAAACATCAACAAATAATGTCTTTAGGGAAGGGGAGATTGCTGTGCATGACTGGTAACAAGAGGGCCCTGATGAGTTTGTCTCCACCTTGGGTTTGCTCTGTCCAAGCACCAGTCAAATTCACATGTTATTCTGTCCCAGTCCAGAAACTGCCCCTACGTGGGATGGATTTGATTGGTAAACATGGTAATAATGTAGTTCCAACTTGCCAAATGACAGGCTTGGTATTCTTGTCAACATATTATTTACATATTTGGGTCTTGGGGGGGTTTACTGGAAAATCTTGAGACTCAAAAGGATTTGTCCAAACACCCTCATGGCTTCCTTTCCTCATCGTTTTCCTGAAAGACCAAGGATAGATGGGCAGATGACCATACATACATTGACTATCAAGTCCTCTGACATCAGCGTCATAAATAAAAATAACACTTTCTGTGTATCTCAATGGTCAGATGTAGATTGTTCCCCTTGTCTCCTTTCCTTCATCTGTACTGATGTGGCAAAAAATAGTCAGGCAGCCTAGCGGAGGTTGTGACTAGATGGAGTGCAGCTAGGATTGGAAGTGACTTTTCGTAACAGATTAGGAGAGCATTTTAGCTGACCCTAACACTTCCTAACCATAACCTAATTCCCCTAACCTGCTAAGTTAATACTCCTTACCTGCTACGAAAAAATAACTTCCGGTCGTAGCTGTATACCACGTAGTCAAAATCCCTAGTGGTTAGAGAGTTGGGCCAGTAACCGAAGGGTCACTGGTTTGAATACCCAAGCCGACAAGTTGAAAAATTAAGCGTCCCCTGCAAAATAATCAGTTTCTCTGGTTTTACTGTTTATAAGTATGTGTTTGGGTAAAAAATTCTCATTTTTGTTTTATTCTATAAACTACTGACAACATTTCTCCCAAAAAGAAATAGTCATTTAGAGCATTTATTTGCAGAAAATGACAATTGGTCAAAATAACACAAAATATTCGGTGTTGCCAGACCTCGAATAATACAGAAAAAATAGTTCATATTCATTTTTAAACACCATACTAATGTTTTAATTTAGAAAGAGTTCAGAAATCAATATTTGGTGGAATAACCCTGATTTTCAATCACAGCTTTCATGCGTCTTGGCATGCTCTCCACCAGTCTTTCACATTGATGTTGGGTGACTCTATGTCACTCCTGGCACAAAAATTCAAGTAGCTCGGTTTTGTTTGATGGCTTGTGACCATCCATCTTCCTCTTGATCACATTCCACAGATTTTCAATGGGGTTCAGGTCTGGAGATTGGGCTGGTCCTCCATCCACACCTTGATTAACTTAGCTGTGGCATAGAGCATTGTCCTGCTGGAAAAACCAATCCGCAGAGTTGTGGAACATTGTCATAGAAGGAAGTTTTCTTCCAGGACAACCTTATACGTGGCTTGATTAATGCGTTCTTCACAAAGACTAATCTGCCCGATTCCAGCCTTGCTGAAGCACCCCCAGATCATCACCGATCCTCCAAGTTTCACAGTGGGTGCGAGACCTGGAGAGGCCTACAAGCCAGTGTCTCGCACCCACTGTGAAATTTGGTGGAGGATCGGTAATGATCTGGGGGCCACTTTACACTGAAATTATTCTGCTTGTATGTTTCAGATGATTGACAGCATTTCTTTTTTTCCTTTTTAGATATTTTTGCAAAGGACTTGGAGGCCTTTGCAAGGTAAAAGGTCTTCACACAGCTTGTATTGATGTTATGAAATCCATGTTTATTCAGACTGACAATCCTGCTGTCACAAATGATTTCCAGTCCCTCATTTATGCAATGTCCAGTTAGGTGGGGCGGGGGGTGATTGGCATCAAATGCTCTGCAGGGTCCATTGTAAACAGAATAAAAGGTTCCTTCAGCAAGGCAATACCATGAAGTTTAATCATTTGCTTCTGTTTCATAATCAGATTAAAACTAACGTGTGTTGCGGGGGGTTAAATTGTAGGCATGCCAAAAGAAGCACAGTATCTGTAGAGGATGTGAAGCTTACAGCTCGTCGAAGTACAGCACTGGTGGGTATTGGCTAATTTAACAATAAGTCACAGGTTTGATTAACAGTCAGTTCTTGAAGCTTTATTGTATCGTTTTATGATGGACCCAACCTGACAACTTTTTATCGTACCAGTCATATTTGGCCCCTTATTAGGGAGTTTTCCACAGCAACATAGGTATTTGCAATGGTATTGTCTCCTACGTTTGAAATAAAACACTCTTTTCTAGTCGAACTTCATACAAAGGAAGAGTGAAGAGATTGCCAGCACCAACCAGGAGCAGAGAGACACAAGGAAGAAGATTGCAGGGAAGAGGAAGAATACAGAGATGGTGTAGGGAGGGAAAACATGCTACTCTAGTACTGAGTGAATGGCTTTGATTATACAGACAGTTAATAGTATGTGTACTTTTACGGCATCAACTGCTCGACCAAACTTGCAGAAAATATTTATTGATTACAATTAAGTGGTACAGCAATATTATCTTCATTGGCTGAAATGTAAGCACTGTTCCAATGTCTTCTCCAAATGTATTTACAGATCTACACATTAACACCAGTTCAATACAATTTTGAAGGGCAACAGGTGTTCCCATACACTATTGAGATGTGCTGTAATATCCTTTGTGTACACAATCTGAAATATCAACCTGTTCATTGTCTTGTCCCAAAGAATAGATTAGTTCTACCCAATGCTGCAATGTTATTTTAAAATAGCCAAATAAACAATACTTGTCATCAGGTCTGATTAGAAATGTATCCAAACTTACTACCCCATTCTGACTCCATTTAGGTTACCATAAATATAAGAGACCCCATTTCAAGCCTGTGAGGACTTCAGTCTTCATCCTTCAGGACACTGACTCCAGTCCGGGTTCAGATGGAAACCTCGGTCAGCAGTGTCCAAGGTCCCTAGATATGTGAATTAAATTAGATTTTGACAACTCAAATGTCACAAAAGTACCCAGTATTCATATAAGCATATCTATTCAAAAACAAAGTTTTATTAGAGAACTCTTAATTGACATGTCTAAAACACCTTTGAAACACACTGAATCACACTGGGAAATATGACAACCACTCCATGCTCTCACACCAACACTCACGTCCCCAGTGTCCTCGGCAGGTGTCATCCACATCAAGTTCACACTTACAGAGCATCAATAACAAGGAAAGAAACCACACACACCATACAGCATTCAGGTCAGGTAGGTTATATAAGCAAGACAAATATTCAGCACAACATTCCACACTACATTTGTGTACTACTTCTGCACTTGATCAATAAGGGTAGGAAAAATTGCTACAATAAAAGATCTTGAAGTACTACTAAATGAAAGTCCATTTTAGGGGGAAGGAGCTTGTAGCATCTGCAGCTTCCATTCACTCTCACAAAAGCAGTCAAATTGGGCTCTTTCATCGCACAACCAGTCCGTTTCACGCTTTCTTTTTCTCTCTCCGTTCGCTCACTCATCGATTCACTCTTCGCCACAAGCCATCCTCAGTCGCACTCATGAGTTCTTAAAATGTCAGCTGCGCAGTTCTTTCCATTAAAAAGTGGATAAAAAAATGAAACACCCACCGTCTCTTAGAACATGCGGAGTGAAGCCGTTGTTTGATGGCAAAGCATTTACAGATGGGAAGAGGGAGAGTGATACTGACATCACCCAAAGAATGCTGCCAAAGAGGAGCTTCTTCCCGGGAAAATGGAAGAGAAGTGAACTGCAGAAGAGATTGTAGTGAAGGTTTTTCCATTGAACTTGACTGCAAATAAAGTTGCACTTAGACATTTCAGTTTCAACCAGATTCTTTCCAATGCAAGATTGTTGTCAAATATATATATATATATGGATGATTTCTCATGCATTTTCAGAAACATCACAACTCACAATACATGCCTTTAAGAATCCAGTTGAAAATAGGTCAGGACAAACTTAAAGTAGCACTTAAGCTGAACACTCTGGTAAATAATAATTCACCTCAAACACTTTCTAAATTAAATCTTGAGCATTTTCCAAATTTACAAAACATTTGACAAAAGCGTTTAGCTATCAGATACGCGTAACACCAGAAATAGATTTGGAAAAAGACATCTCACAATACTTACCATACAAACTATTACTTACATACCCCACCCTGAAGACTTGGACTCCATACTGGAGCCAAATCCTCCTGAGCTAAACCCACTACCACTGGTTGTTGAATTAGAACCGGTACCCCAACCTAGACTGGCTGAGCTGGCTCCGTAGTTACTGTTGCCTGTACTGTAGGCCTGGCTCTGATCCCTGGTGGAGCTAGTCTGCCCAGTAGAGGTGGCGCCTGAGGTGGCAGTCTGCCCTTGTTGACTAGCCAACATACCCATCATTCCCCAACTGCTCTGCAGGGCAGCTTGAGCAGCAGCCATCATGGCAGGGTTCAGACTAAAGTTGCCAAAATTAGCCATATTACTCCCGGCACTGCTCCCTAAACCTGTGCGGTTACTACCAAAGCCCTGAGCCCCAAACCCATTTCCAAACCGCCCTGCTCGCTCCATCATCTGCCTACTGCCGTGCTTTGGCTCAGCGTTTGAGATGTGCACGCTGACCCCCTTAATAATCAGGTCCTCTCCACATAGGGAACTGGCAACCTGGACAGAAAAAAACAAACATGCCAGTGACATTAAAGGGGTAATTCAGCAGATGGCAAAAAAAAAAAGAATGCCTTTCAATTTGCAGTGGCACCAACCTGGTCATCGGCAAAGCTGACGAAGGCAAAGGCACGAAAGGGTTTGGGAATGAAGACATCAGTGACCTCGCCATACTGCATGAAGAACTGGCGCAGCTCATCAGCGGAAATGTCTTCAGTGCAACGGCCTACAAACACTTTCCTGCTTCTCATGGGCTCATCTGGACCTTGCTGTTTTACAAAAGGTAGAAAAAAAAGTCTCGCACATTAACAATATATACGGCATTAGGGGGAGGTGGTGGGACTGTGTGGTCTGAAATAAGCGCTCTTGCCATTAATGATCCATGTTACTACATGCCATACAGATACAAACACCTACCTTGGAGTTGGGGAGTTTGCAGTCACACCATCTTCCATCAATCATGTGGCGTTGAGAGATCACTTTATCTTGAGTTTCATACTCAGTAAACCTCACAAAGCCAAATCCCTTTGAGTTTCCAGTCTTCACATCTCGTTTCACCTGTAAGTAGGAGCATGGGGTTAAAACCTACATTTCCCCTTTAAACATTTTGGGTTAATCTGCAGTTGCTACATTCATTTTGGGACATAAATGATATGTACCCATTGATTCATGAAGAATATAACAAAGAACTGCATTATGAGCTTAGTTAAAGTTACATACCCAAAATAAGCTTTACTCCAATGTTTGTTAAAGTAAGAGAAACACTATACCATCAAAACATACTTAAAACTATGATGTTGGTATCATTGATGGTCAGTCCTTGCATCCATAGCTCAGTCTATGAATTTGAGCGTGGCTATGTTTCTCCAGATCCAACCCGTAGCAAAATGGTGGAGAGCGCGCTGTCATTGTTTAAAGTGCTCACTGCCACTTTAAAAATGTCTCAATGTTAGTTTAGTAGGAACCACAGATATAGCAAGGCCTTGCACATTAGAGCTGTGTAAAAGGGAAAAAAATGGATCCACAGCACTCAAGTGACCAGCATGGATGAAATTGCTAATCGGATACTTTACCTGTACCATGATGACTTCCCCAAAGGTGCTGAAGTAATCTTTCAGGTCCTGTTCAGATGTCTTCCATGGCAACCCCAGTACAATCAGGTCTGAAGTCTTCATGTCACCCCTCTTCATCTTTACAGCCGAGGAGGCATCAATCTCGTCCATTTTCCTTTTGTTGTCTGAAATAGTGTGGTACAGCTCATTCAATCGCTGTTGGAACACTACAGACATTTGCCGAGCTAGATACTCATTCCATGTGATGCATATAACTAGGGAACAGTTGAAGCTTGAATAATTTATTATACATGTATTATAATGCATTTGTCCACCAGTTGGTGGCTAATAAAATAACACGAAAGTCCGCCACCATACCTTTGGGATAATTAACGACATAGACCAAATTGCCCCAGCCGTTTTCAGGTGCATGAAGAATCCCTTCCACCAAACGGACCCCTCGCATGCACTGCGAAACTGGACTCCTGAATCGTAGGCCGCAGGCCCCTGGAAACTGAGCTGCAACAGTAGAGAGCAACACTGTGCCATCATCCTCGGATGGGATCTCCATGGGCTCCTCATTCTCTTCTTCGGCCACGCGAATGTACACCTCTGCCATTTTTACGCACAACGCCTTTTCTTAGCCAAAAACACAGCACTGGCAAGCTTACGTTAGATAGTCAAGTGTTTAGAGGGCTATGCCCGACGAAACGAACCGATTGGTACAAAACAGTCGTGAAAAAAAAACAGGTTTTGCAACAAACAAAAAAATAGTTTAGATGTTGAAATGGACGCTATTTATCTTGATTAAACCAAATTGTATTTAAACGACATAGAGTTTGAGATATTCTCGCAAACGAGGCTACCACGGTCCCACTCCCAGTGTTCCTTTGTTAGGTTGGCTAGCTAACGTTAGCTAGCTGTGTCATCGACACCGGACGACGACCTCGCTATAGCAATGTGGCTATGAATGCGCTAACGGCGTCTATCGCACTGTTTTATCCTACAAATTGAAATGTGGTCTAAAAAAACTGAAATCGAGCAATCATATAATTAACGTGAAGTCTTAACTCCGTTTTCTTATCTAACATGCACGTATCACTGCAGATGTAAAGCAAATATTTACGCTCAAAAGCATCTGCGACAACATGAAACACCGCTGTACTTTCAGATCAAAATGGCATTATGTCAGTCATGGAGGAAGTACGTCATGTCAGATCATCTCATTGTAAACGGAGGGAGGGTGCTGTGCATCTTGTAAATAACAGAAAATGATAAATAATTATTTCAAGATAACTACACAATTTTTACTTTGATCTCCTAAAACATTTGTATTTTCCTAAAAAAAATGTACCTGAGATCCATACTCGATAACTGGGACGTCCCCCCCTATGTAAAGATTGGATGAACCCATTTTCTTCCCTCCATGACTTTCTGTGACAACTGGGGACCAATGAACGTTTCGTCTATAAGGGATACAGCTTTTGTCAAATTCAATTTTCGTGACAGCAGGTTAGGAGAATTCGGAGAAAGGGTAAAGTTTAGTCATAATACCCCAAAATTATAATTGACGTCAATTTCACAAAAGCTGTATCCCATCTCGACAAGATCAGGGAACACGCGTCACCAACATTCTGGATAGGAATTCCAGGCTGCTGGCCCGCTCTCCATGTTGTTGTTAGCCATAGCAACATGCATCACGGGAGGGAAGAAAGCACCTCAAACGGCTCGTTTGTTGAAATGATACTGTACACACTTGGGGCGCTAGTAATGTCTACAAGCCACCCCTGGACGTCCCACTTCTGACACCCCAATCCACTGTAGCGAACAGCGGGAGCATTGCACCAACAGGAATTAGAACCAAGGCTGCCCGACCACAATGCGCAAGCCACAACCCCAAGATATGTTTATAATGGGCTTAAACGGCTGGGTTCGCGTAACATGAATGCAAAACAAACACAGGAGGCAACTATTAATTAAAACCCCTATCTGCCAAGACAAAAACAACCAACCATTAGGGTCACGTACAAACATTTTAAGTAGCCTATTGCGCTTTTACTTTGCATTGTTGGAATGTGAATGTTGTTTGGTGAGGGTTCCTTTCATTATTTGCACTAACAGGCAATATAGTTAATCTACATATAAACTAGAAAACATTTGACAAGTGGCATGAGAATAGGTTAAGAACAAGACATCTCAAACGGCTTTTTATTACATTTTCAATAACAGTACATTTTAGTACAGTATCTTGATCCAGCTCACTGTGGAACACCAAGGCTGTTTACACAGGCAGACCAATTGTTCTTTTTTTCACTATTTGGACTTTTGACTAATCAGATCAACACGTGTCAATAATTGGGCTGCCTGTGTAAACGCAGGACAAAATATTGAAATAAAATACAAAAAATCTGAAAAGGGTGCAGAGCTCCATCTTATCAATGGAAGGAGAAAAGGAAACCCATCTCAATGGAATTGCAATTCATTTTTACTCGTGGCCACACACAAATAGATCACATGTATTGTACATCACAGAAAAAGTGAAAAATGTCAACCATTAAAGAAAGTGCTTCTGTACAGTGGAGAATTGTTTTCTTCTGCCATTCAGATGCTATGACTTAAGACCAAGAAATGAAATTACAAAATTAGTAAGGGCATAAATCAGAGAACACGTTTTTGTTCCATTGGGTGTGAACATTTAAAGGAGGTTAATCAAAAAAGGTTCACTATGAATTATTTAAAAAAAATTGGCATCATTAGAACTGGTATGATATTTCACATGGAGTCTGCAGTCAATAGGAAATCCATTCTTCACTTTCAATTACTCTGGTGCATAGCTTTGCCAGTGTACGTACATATGCAGTGTTTAGCCAAAATAAAATAGTTAACCGGTTACAACTTATGAACAAGACAGATGACTTAGATCTTTGCATCGTGGAAAGCAATTCTACAGCATGCATGCTTAAATTAACCCATGGCAGACAAAACAAAATGTAAAATTTCAGATAATTATTTTCAGACATTGATTTGTACATTTCATTCACAGAATAGCAACTGCTGTTTCAAGCACAGGAAAGGTGTCTGTTAGTCAGGTGGTCTTTCACTAAGTGGACACTTACAAAAATCCCCATCCATTAAACTAAATCCAGCCCCAACAATCACAAAACCCACCTTAAACCCCCATTCCCTACTCCACCCAATTAAGACAGAGTTAAGGGGTTAACTGAAATTAAGTTACTCATGAACTACTTCTGTATTGAAATTAGCATTCATCACAATTTATAGCATGTGCTTAGTTAACACAGTATTAGTTCAAGCACATTTTTATTTTTGTACACAAAAAAAAAAAGCTGTGATGAAACAAAAATAGCTGGCAAATAAATACATCATTGACGTTTTCTGAACGCAGCTCCGGTAATCTGGTCAATATTTTGCTTTCATGCTTTCTGCATGTTTTATTTTGTCTCAGCTTTCTTACATGATTAAATTGGATTAATATGACAAGCTTTATTTGAAAAGAACCGGACAAACGAAAGCAACTAAATAAAACAAACCATCAGAGAATAGAATTCTTTAAAAAAAGAAAGTTAAATAATTTGTACAATTACGCTCAAACATTTGCTTTCAAGACATACATTTGCATGGGATGATAGTGTTGTCATTCAAGGTAACATAATAGGGTCCAAGAAGGAATGCACAAGTTTTTGATTTGATACCACAGGAACTCTTCTTTTTAACTAGTTGACAAACAATTGTGCTCTTCTTGTGTAGGAAAGGCATTGGTTTCCCTTAGTTTGTGGTGTCCAAGTCAGTTTAAAACGGTGTTGAAGAAGATGCTATGAAATTTAACATTCTCAAGTTGTTGTAATGGTCTTCCAGTCAACTTTGGAGTTCAAAATGACATCTGAAGAAGAAAAGTAAGAATGAGTCAGGGTTAACATATACTGAACAATGAACACACTGTATACAGCTGTTGTTCCATAAGTAGCTAAAAAGGCGTAGCTTTACAGCAATACAAAAAGGGCAAAGCACCTTCAGGTTTCAATTCCAGATCTTGAGAAAACTGTCCCAGGATCCTGTTGCAACTGCCATGCCATCGTCGGTGACTCCCAGGCAGCTAACACGGTTGTCATGTCCAGCCAACACACCTAAAACAGAACCACAATATTAGTCTCAGGACGGTGCTGGGAATGATGGATTTAATTTAGCTGACAATATAAATAATTTAAAATGAGCTTGAAAAAATTGTTGAGAGTTATTTTGAATTTCACATTTCCAGGACAGGTTGCATTTGACTAATACGTGTACAATATAAAACTTAGAAACATGCTTGGTGTGCAAAAGTGTTGTCACGATACTAGAATTTTGAATTTAATAGCGATAGCTTCCAGGTTTACCATCACGACACTCAATACCAAGACAAAAAAAGGCACATTAGTCAAAGTCACAGGATGGCACTTGATGCAGACAAACGCAGCTACATATTCATTTAACTAGGCAAGTCAGTGAAGAACATATTCTTATTTACAAAGATGGCCTATTCCTTCCTCCTTCCATTGGGGAATTGAACCCCGTTCTCCCACGTGACAAGCAGGGACACACACCACTATACTAACGAGAAGGTATCTTGAGATCAATAATCAGTTAGACATTTTGTTTGTCAATATTTTTTCAGGGACAGCCATGTATGCATTAACGAATGTATCAATTATACAATCAATTTGACTTTGTTTTTACGAGTAATTACATAACGGTAGTCATTTATTTGAATGGTAAATCTCTATTGATAAACTTGGTAAATCATGATGGAGCCTAGACATATTCACAATACAGGTGAATGCATTTTCAATAGGAGTGTGTATGTATATTGAGTTATTAACATTTTGCGTGTAAGGGGCAGTATTTTAGTTTTTGGCAAAAAAAAAAAACATACCCATTTGAAACTGCCTATTTCTCAGCCCCAGAAACTAGAATATGCATATACAGTGGGGCAAAAAAGTATTTAGTCAGCCACCAATTGTGCAAGTTCCTACTTAAAAAGATGAGAGAGGCCTGTAATTTTCATCATAGGTACACTTCAACTATGACAGACAAAATGAGGAAAAACAATCCAGAAAATCACATTGTAGGATTTTTAATTAATTTGCAAATTATGGTGGAAAATAAGTATATGTTCACCTACAAACAATCAAGATTTCTGGCTCTCACAGACCTGTAACTACTTTAAGAGGCTTCTCTGTCCTCCACTCGTTACCTGTATTAATGGCACCTGTTTGAACTTGTTATCAGTATAAAAGACACCTGTCCACAACCTCAAACAGTCACACTCCAAACTCCACTTTGGCCAAGACCAAAGAGCTGTCAAAGGACACCAGAAACAAAATTGTAGACCTGCACCAGGCTGGGAACACAGAATCTGCAATAGGTAAGCAGCTTGGTTCGAAGAAATCAACTATGGGAGCAATTATTAGGAAATGGAAGACATACAAGACCACTGGGGCCCTCGATCTGGGGCTCCACGCAAGATCTCACCCCGCGGGGTCAAAATGATCACAAGAACAGTGAGTAAAAATCCCAGAACCACACGGGGGACCTAGTGAATGACCTGCAGAGAGCTGGGACCAAAGTAACAAAGCCTACCATCAGTAACACACTAGGCCGCCAGGGACTCAAATCCTGCAGTGCCAGACGTGTCCCCCTGCTTAAGCCAGTACATGTCCAGGCCCGTCTGAAGTTTGCTAGAGAGCATTTGGATGATCCAGAAGAAGATTGGGAGAATGTCATATGGTCAGATGAAACCAAAATATAACTTTTTGGTAAAAACTCAACTCGTCGTGTTTGGAGGACAAAGAATGCTGAGTTGCATCCAAAGAACACCATACCTACTGTGAAGCATGGGGGTGGAAACATCATGCTTTGGGGCTGTTTTTCTGCAAAGGGACCAGGACGACTGATTAGTGTAAAGGAAGAATGAATGGGGCCATGTATAGTGAGATTGAGTGAAAACCTCATTCCATCAGCAAGGGCATTGAAGATGAAACGTGGCTGGGTCTTTCAGCATGACAATGATCCCAAACACACTGCCCGGGCAACGAAGGAGTGGCTTCGTAAGAAGCATTTCAAGGTCCTGGAGTGGCCGAGCCAGTCTCCAGATCTCAACCCCATAGAAAATCTTTGGAGGGAGTTTAAAGTCTGTGTTGCCCAGCAACAGCCCCAAAACATCACTGCTCTAGAGGAGATCTGCATGGAGGAATGGGTCAAAATACCAGCAACAGTGTGTGAAAACCTTGTAAAGACTTACAGAAAACGTTTGACCTCTGTCATTGCTAACAAAGTGTATATAAAAGTATTGAGAGAAACTTTTGTTATTGACCGAATACTTATTTTCCACCATAATTTGCAAATAAATTCATTTAAAAAAAAAATCCTACAATGTGATTTTCTGGATTTTTCCCCCTCATTTTGTCCGTCATAGTTGAAGTGTACCTATGATGAAAATTACAGGCCTCATCTTTTTAAGTGGGAGAACTTGCACAATTGGTGGCTGACGAAATGCTTTTTTGCCCCACTGTAATTGTCAGATTAAGATAGGAAACCCTCTAAAGTTTCCAAAACTGTAAAAATATTGTCTGAGTATAACAGAACTGATACTGCAGGCGAAAACCTGAGGAAAATCCAATCAGGAAGTGCCTCTTATTTTGAAACCTCTGTTCCTATGCATGCCTATCCTCCATTTAAAGTGATATCAACCAGATTCCTTTTTCTATGGCTTCCCTAGGGTGTCAGTCTTTAGACAGTTTCAGGATTTTATTTTGAAAAATGAGCATGAAAGATCACATTGCGTAAGTGGATATGTGGGGGCTCTCAGAGTGAGTTTTGCGCTACAGAGTAAAGCGGCCATTGTTTCTCCCGGTGTTATTGAAAAACCTACACCCCCGGTTGATATATTATCGAATATATATTTTAAAAACAACCTGAGGATTGATTATAAAAACATTTGATATGTTTCTGTGGACATTATGAATATTATTTGGAATTTGTCTACGTTGTCGTGACCGCTCTTTCCTGTGGATTTCTGAACATAACGCGACAGAGGTATTTTGGGTATAAAAATAATCTTTGTGGAACAAAAGGAAAATTTGTTGTGTAACTAGGAGTCTCGTGAGTGAAAACATCCGAAGATCAAAGGTAAACGTTTAATTTGATTGCTTTTCTGATTTGTGACCTAGCTACTTAATGCTTAGTGTACAGAATGTTTTGTTATGGTATCGATAAACTTTAACGCTTGGATTGCTTTCGCTGTAAAGCATAATTTCAAAATCTGAGACTATTAACAAAAGGCTAAGCTGTGTTTTGCAATATTGCACTTGTGATTTCATGAATATGAATATTTTTTAGTAATATTATTTGGACTGTGGCGCTATGCTATTCAGAGGTTGCTGACGAAAATGATCCCGCTAACGGGATGGGTGTGCCAAGAAGTTAAGCTTGTTTTGGCTGATTTCAGGGAGTTTCCTTCCATTGAGACTTAGTGCCTTCAGAAAATATTCACACTCCTTGACTTTTTCCAAATGTTGTGTTACAACCTAAATTAAAAATGCACTAAATTGACATGCCCAGACTCCCAGTGCAGCATGAGTGGGGAGCTGACATGATGCAGCCCAGACTCCCAGTGCAGCATGAGTGGGGAGCTGACATGATGCAGCCCAGACTCCCAGTGCAGCATGAGTGGGGAGCTGACATGATGCAGCCCAGACTCCCAGACAGTGGAGTGGTTCCTCAGGACAGGCTACTGTTTTAGCTAGCTCTCCCAATTCAACACCTGTGATTACTGTATGCCTCGCTGTATGTCTCTCTCAAATGTCAATATGCCTTGTATACTGTTGTTCAGGTTAGTTATCATTGTTCTAGTTTACAATGGAGCCCCTAGTTCCACTCTTCATACCCCTGATACCCCCTTTGTCCCACCTCCCACACATGCGGTGACCTCACCCATTACAACCAGCATGTCCAGAGATACAACCTCTCTCATCACCACCCAGTGCCTGGGCTTACCTCCGCTGTACCCGCACCCCACCATACCCCTGTCTGCGCATTATGCCCTGAATATATTCTACCATGCCCAGAAATCTGCTCCTTTTATTATTTGTCCCCAACGCTCTAGGCGACCAGTTTTGATAGCCTTTAGCCGCACCCTCATACTACTCCTCCTCTGTTCCACGGGTGATGTGGAGGTAAACCCAGGCCCTGCATGTCCCCAGGTACCCTCATTTGTTGACTTCTGTGATCGAAAAAGCCTTGGTTTCATGCATGTCAACATCAGAAGCCTAAGTTTGTTTTACTCACTGCTTTAGCACACTCTGCTAACCCTGATGTCCTTGCCGTGTCTGAATCCTGGCTCAGGAAAGCCACCAAAAATTCTGATATTTCCATACTCAACTATAACATTTTCCGTCAAGATAGAACTGCCAAAGGGGGAGGAGTTGCAGTCTACTGCAGAGATAGCCTGCAGAATGTCATACTTTCCAGGTCCATACCCAAACAATTCAAACTACTAATCTTAAAAATTACTCTCTCCAGAAATAAGTCTCACTGTTGTCGCCTGCTACCGACCCCCCTCAGCTCCCAGCTGTGCCCTGGACACCATTTGCGAATTGATTGCCCCCCCATCTAGCTTCAGAGTTTGTTCTGGTAGGTGACCTAAACTGGGATATGCTTAACACCCCGGCAGTCCTACAATCTAAGCTAGATGCCCTCAATCTCACACAAATTATCAAGGAACCCACCAGATACAACCCTAAAACTGTAAACAAGGGCACCCTCATAGACGTCATCCTGACCAACTGGCCCTCCAAATACACTTCCGCCGTCTTCAACCAGGATCTCAGCGATCACTGCCTCATTGCCTGTATCCGCTACGGAGCCGCAGTCAAACGACCACCCCTCATCACTGTCAAACGCTCCTGTGAGCAGGCCTTTCTAATCAACCTGGCCCAGGTATCCTTGAAGGACATTGACCTCATCCCGTCAGTTGAGGATGCCTGGTCATTCTTTAAAAGTAACTTCCTCACCATTTTAGATAAGCATGCTCCATTCAAAAAAGGCAGAACTAAGAACAGATATAGCCCGTGGTTCACTCCAGACCTGACTGCCCTCGACCAGCACAAAAACATCCTGTGGCGGACTGCAATAGCATCGAATAGTCCCCGCGATATGCAACTGTTCAGGCAGGTCAGGAACCAATACACGCAGTCAGTCAGGAAAGCTAAGGCCAGCTTCTTCAGGCAGAAATTTGCATCCTGTAGCTCCAACACCAAAAAGTTCTGGGACACTGAAGTCCATGGAGAACAAGAGCACCTCCAACCAGCTGCCCACTGCACTGAGGCTAGGTAACACGGTCACCACCGATAAATCCATGATTATCGACAACTTCAGCATTTCTCAACGGCTGGCCATGCCTTCCGCCTGGCTACTCCAACCTCGGCCAACAGCTCCCCCCCGCAGCTACTCGCCCAAGCCTCTCCAGGTTCTCCTTTACCCAAATCCAGATAGCAGATGTTCTGAAAGAGCTGCAAAACCTGGACCCGTACAAATCAGCTAGGCTTGACAATCTGGACCCTCTATTTCTGAAACTATCCGCCGCCATTGTCGCAACCCCTATTTCCAGCCTGTTCAACCTCTTTCATATCGTCTGAGATCCCCAAGGATTGGAAAGCTGCCGCAGTCATCCCCCTCTTCAAAGGGGGAGACACCCTGGACCCAAACTGTTACAGACCTATATCCATCCTGCCTTGCCTATCTAAGGTCTTCGAAAGCCAAGTCAACAAACAGGTCACTGACCATCTCGAATCACACCGTACCTTCTCCGCTGTGCAATCTGGTTTCCGAGCCGGTCACGGGTGCACCTCAGCCACGCTCAAGGTACTAAACAATATCATAACGGCCATCGATAAAAGACAGTACTGTGCAGCCGTCTTCATCGACCTGGCCAAGGCTTTCGACTCTGTCAATCACCATATTCTTATCGGCAGACTCAGTAGCCTCGGTTTTTCTGATGACTGCCTTGCCCGGTTCACCAACTACTTTGCAGACAGAGTTCAGTGTGTCAAATCGGAGGGCATGCTGTCCGGTCCTCTGTCTCTATGGGGGTGCCAGTCTCGGGCCGACTCTTTTCTCTGTATATATCAATGATGTTGCTCTTGCTGCGGGCGATTCCCTGATCCACCTCTACGCAGACGTTCTATATACTTCCGGCCCGTCCTTGGACACTGCTATCTAACCTCCAAACGAGCTTCAATGCCATACAACACTCCTTCCGTGGCCTCCAACTGCTCTTAAAACGCTAGTAAAACCAAATGATGTTTTCAACTCTTGCACCCGCGCCTGACTAGTATCACCACCCTGGATGGTTCAGACCTTGAATATGTGGACATCGATAAGTACCTAGGTGTCTGGCTAGACTGTAAACTCTCCTTCCAGACTCATATCAAACATCTCCAATCGAAAATCAAATCTAGAGTCGGCTTTCTATTCCGCAACAAAGCCTCCTTCACTCACACCGCCAAACTTACCTTAGTAAAACTGACTATCCTACCAATCCTCGACTTCGGTGACGTCATCTACAAAATAGCTTCCAACACTCTACTCAGCAAACTGGATGCAGTTTATCACAGTGCCATCCGTTTTGTCACTAAAGCACCTTATACCACCCACCACTGCGACCTGTATGCTCTAGTCGGCTGGCCCTCGCTACATATTCGTCGCCAGACCCACTGGTCCCAGGTCATCTACAAGTCCATGCTAGGTAAAGCTCCGCCTTATCTCAGTTCACTGGTCACGATGGCAACACCCACCCGTAGCACGTGCTCCAGCAGGTGTATCTCACTGATCATCCCTAAAGCCAACACCTCATTTGGCCGCCTTTCATTCCAGTTCTCTGCTGCCTGTGACTGGAACAAATTGCAAAAATCGCTGAAGTTGGAGACTTATCTCCCTCACCAACTTCAAACATCTGCTATCTGAGCAGCTAACCGATCGCTGCAGCTGTACATTGTCTTATCGGTAAATAGCCCACCCAATTTTACCTACCTCATCCCCATACTGTTTTTATTTATTTACTTGTCTGCTCTTTTGCACACCAATATCTCTGCCTGTACATGACCATCTGATCATTTATCACTCCAGTGTTAATCTGCAAAATTGTAATTATTCACCTACCTCCTCATGCCTTTTGCACAATGTATATAGACTTTTTTTTCTGTGTTATTGACTTGTTTACTCCATGTGTAACTCTGTTGTCTGTTCACACTGCTTTGCTTTATCTTGGCCAGGTCACAGTTGTAAATGAGAACTTGTTCTCAACTAGCCTACCTGGTTAAATAAAGGTGAAATAAAAATGAAAATAAATAAAAAAGCTAGGCATACGTTAGACAACAAAAATATTGACATTGTGGGACAACTCATTATGCAAATAGTCTGGATAATCTTTTCATCCTGTAGTCTGCTCACATTGAGATATATATATATATATATATTATATAAATAAATATTAAATAAATAAATATATATTGTGGTGCCGTGGCCAAGAATGAGCCGAGCAACGGAGGACGAGTTGCACAAGTCCGAATTCTGGCATGTCAGAAAAATAAAATCGGGACAGAAGATGCAGCTCAGGAGAGTGCAAGACTTATAAATCACACTTCTTTCACCCGCTCACATTATCTGACCTACAACATCTTGAGTGGAGCATACAAATGACCTGCGATCCCAGAAATATGGCATAGATCCGAAATCGTTACAAAAATCGCAGTTTAAGCTTCCCGAGTGACGCAGTGGTAGTGCATAGCAGTGCTAGCTGTGCCACTAGAGATTCTGGGTTCGAGTCCAGGCTCTGTCGCAGCCGACCGCGACCGGGAGACCCATGGGGCGGCACACAATTGGCCCAGTGTCGTCCAGGTTCGGGGAGGGTTAGGCCGGCAGGGATGTCCTTGTCCCATCGTGCACTAGCGACTCCTGTGGCGGGCCAGACTTAGTGCACGCTGACACAGTCGTCAAGTGTACGGAGTTTCCTCCGACACATTGGCTTCTAGGTTAAGTGGGCATTGTGTCAAGAAGCAGTGTGGCTTGGTTGGGTTTCGGGGGATGCACAGCTGTCAACCTTCACCTCTCCCAAGTCCGTACGGGAGTTGCAGTGATGAGACAAGACTAACTACCAATTGGATATAACAAAATTGGGGAGAATTGTTTTTATTGCGGTTTAAAATTGTGTAATGTATGGTCAGCTTGACTGGACCAGGCAAGAGGCTCATTGGCTGATAGACAGACTTAATCCTGTCATGCAGTACGCGACATTAAGAACCAAAAATATAAAAACTTATACCGAACCGTTTTCATGTTGTAGTATCTAAAAAGTACCGAAGTTTTGTTATAGCGTGTGACGAGACATGTCTGGGGTGTTATCAGTGACTCACCAGCACGGTCAGCCTTCAGTGTGTCCCACACGTTGCAGTTGAAGTCGTCATATCCAGCTAGGAGGAGACGGCCACTCTTGGAGAAAGCAACAGAGGTGATGCCACAAATGATGTTGTCATGCGAGTAGCACATCAGCTCCTGGTCGGCACGAAGATCGAAGAGTCTGCAGGTGGCGTCGTCAGAGCCCGTACAAAAGGCATTGCCATTGGGGAAGAACTGCAAAGCACAGATCAGATCATACAGTAATTACTTACTGAGCAAATAACGGACTATAATTTAATTAAAATTTGTATCTCAAAAAACTTTTTTTTTTTTCAATCATAGAACTGAAATGTATAAATTGAGATTATATTTCATGATTTGAGGACCACATTGGAAATAAGTGTTTTTACGGTTTGATGGGTCATCCTTTGGGTTTCTTGTACTTTTAAATACTGTTCTTAAAATGTACAAATTGTTTAACCTTAAATAAAGATAGCTCAATGTAAAATGCCCTAATAGGCAATACGTGTGCATAGATATCTTTAAATATGCCCTTACACATATGGCATTGATGTCAGACTCATGCCCAGTGAAGGTCTGTCTGCACATGCCCTCTCTGACGTCCCAGAGTTTAGCCGAGGCATCACAAGCACCTGAGACAAATAGCCTAGTGTCAGGGGCCAATGAGAGGCTCATGACATCACCACTGTGACCAGCAAATGTGGTTGTCTGCTGGCCAGTCTCAATATCCCAAAGGGCACTGTAAAAACAACATCTGGTTAAAACAAGAGGCATGAGTTTCTATACAAATTCAATTCACATTTAATACATTTTAGGAAAATTAACAATGTTGTATTGGAAATAGACTGAGCAGCATCCTTACAGGACACTGAGTAATTCCTTTACTTACCAGGTGGTGTCTCCAGAGCTTGTAATAATTTGGTTGTCATCAACGAAGCGACAGCAGGACAGATAACCTGGAAATTAGATTTAATTTGTGCATTACTAACCCAGAAATGTTCCCATAGTGTGTTTTAAGTAGCAGAAAATGAGAAGGATTTCATAAATAACATGCCAAACAGAAAATGTAGTCTCTCTACCCGTGTGTCCAGCGAGCTCCCGGCTCACACGTACATTCCCCTCACGTGTCTTCAGGTTGTAAATAGAGCAGATGTTGTCCAGGCCTCCACATGCCACGTAGTTTCCTGAAGGTGCATAGGAGCAGGTCATGACCCAGGAAGAACGCAGAGGAATGGCATGGACCTGCAAGGAGGTGGTGGATAAAAAACATGAAACCTTTGCACACCTGAAGTAATGAGCTCTTATTTCAGGTGTGTAGGTGAATAAAACAACTAAAGTAGAATGTTTGAAGGGACAAAATGCAATGCCTATAATTGCAATGGAAACGTTGTAGTTGTCCTCTAAACAGAGCTACGGAAGTTGAGTTACTGAAGTCTGACCTTGTTAGTGGTATAGCTGTCCCAAATGATGAGTTTGCCATCTTGGGAAGCACTGACCAAGAGCCTGTGAGAAAGAGCAGAAACATAAGGTCATGGAATTACAGTTCCGTTTAAGAAATTATAAGCAATTGTTAAAAATCAAACTATAACTAGCTAATATTCTATATGGAACAGAAAAGCAAACTAAAAGTAATTTATTAAGACTGCTTTGAATTGTAACTTGGGGCCAAATCTAAGCAATGACAATCATAGCAACAACGCATGCTTAGTCATAATAACACCTACTTACATTTCCCACTATATCATGTGGAATAATACACTGCTCAAAAAAATAAAGGGAACACTTAAACAACACAATGTAACTCCAAGTCAATCACACTTCTGTGAAATCAAACTGTCCACTTTGGAAGCAACACTGATTGACAATACATTTCACATGCTGTTGTGCAAATGGAATAGACACCAGGTGGAAATTATAGGCAATTAGCAAGACACCCCCAATAAAGGAGTGGTTCTGCAAGTGGGGACCACAGACCACTCCTCAGTTCCTATGCTTCCTGGCTGATGTTTTGGTCACTTTTGAATGCTGGCGGTGCTTTCACTCTAGTGGTAGCATGAGACGGAGTCTACAACCCACACAAGTGGCTCAGGTAGTGCAGCTCATCCAGGATGGCACATCAATGCGAGATGTGGCAAGAAGGTTTGCTGTGTCTGTCAGCGTAGTGTCCAGAGCATGGAGGCGCTACCAGGAGACAGGCCAGTACATCAGGAGGAGGCCGTAGGAGGGCAACAACCCAGCAGCAGGACCGATACCGCCGCCTTTGTGCAAGGAGGAGCACTGCCAGAGCCCTGCAAAATGACCTCCAGCAGGCCACAAATGTGCATGTGTCTGCTCAAACGGTCAGAAATAGACTCCATGAGGGTGGTATGAGGGTCCGACGTCCACAGGTGGGAGTTGTGCTTACAGCCCAACACCGTGCAGGACGTTTGGCACTTGCCAGAGAACACCAAGATTGGCAAATTCGCCACTGGCGCCCTGTGCTCTTCACAGATGAAAGCAGGTTCACACTGAGCACGTGACAGACGTGACAGTCTGGAGACGCCATGGAGAACGTTCTGCTGCCTGCAACATCCTCCAGCATGACCGGTTTGGCGGTGGGTCAGTCATGGTGTGGGGTGGCATTTCTTTGGGGTGCCGCACAGCCCTCCATGTGCTCGCCAGAGGTAGCCTGACCGCCATTAGGTACCGAGATGAGATCCTCAGACCCCTTGTGAGATCATATGTTGGTGTGGTTGGCCCTGGATTCCTCCTACTGCAAGACAATGCTAGACCTCATGTGGCTGGAGTGTGTCAGCAGTTCCTGCAAGAGGAAGGCATTGATGCTATGGACTGGCCCGCCCGTTCCCCAGACCTGAATTCAATTGAGCACATCTGGGACATCATGTCTCGCTCCATCCACAGACTGTCCAGGAGTTGGCGGATGCTTTAGTCCAGGTCTGGGAGGAGATCCCTCAGGAGACCATCCGCCACCTCATCAGGAGCATGCCCAGGCGTTGTAGGGAGGTCATACAGGCACGTGGAGGCCACACACACACTACTGAGCCTCATTTTGGACTTGTTTTAAGGACATTACATCAAAGTTGGATCAGCCTGTAGTGTGGTTTTCCAATTTGATTTTGAGTGACTCCAAATCCAGACCTCCATGGGTTGATAAATTTGATTTCCATTGATAGTTGAATGTGCTGACAACAAAATCACACAAAAATTATGTAAAGAAAAAAGTATTTAATAAGAATATTTCATTCATTCAGATATAGGATGTGTTAATTTAGTGTTCCCTTTATTTTTTTGAGAAGTGTATAATAACCAATTCATGCCAAGGGTTATACAATTATATACCATGCCAACTTTTATATTTGACAACTGGAATCATTCAACTATTTGTCATTGCAAAAACTCCAAAAAGCAAACAAGCTGTTTTTTTTGTAGTACAGAACAAATGGAAATTACCTTCCTAGCTTGTGAAAGACACTATAAAAATTACACTTGGGTTTACCTGGAATCAGTGCCCCAATGCATGGCATAGATCTTAGCCAAATGCCCCCTCAGTGTTCTTCTTGTGCGCATCTGAATACGGCCAACAGGATCAATATTGGCTGTGATCTGCAAAACACACAAACACAGTTACATAAAGCCATCAATAGCAGATTGCATTGAATGTTTTGCATATCCCTAGTTAAAGATGTACTATGCAGAAATCACTCCACAATTTTATGGTTGTTAAAATTGTAAGTTTGCCTAATTTCAGTTTATGACAAAACAAGCAAGCATCATTGCACCATATAAACCGCTGTTAAATATATTCTCCATAACCAAAAATATTGTATTTTTCTCTGTTTGAAGCTGCAGTACAAAACCGAAAGTACAAGACGCAAAAACCAAAACTAAACTTTTACCTGTGATAGCGTGGCATCTGCACATGCTTTCCTGGCATCCTGCAAAAGTAAGACAATTAAAACACCATGCAAATTTAACAACCAAACATTGTCAGAAGATTATGTAGCTTTGTTATGACACTGTTGAGACTTGATTATGAGCGCAGAGACAATTCAATTATTTCTGAAATACGCAATTTCTGTAGGTTTAAAACAATTGCTCCTGCCCATTGACGGTAGATGGAGGGATAAACACTCACTCGGATCTGGTTTTTGAGCTGCTCAGCCTCCTGGCGTAACTGGTCCAGTTCACTCATTTTGCCCTGCTAGTAGGTCTGTCTCGCTCCAGCTGCTGGGACAGTCGTTAATCTGAAAGAGGAAGAAAGAAGAGTTTTAGTAATCATGTTTCCAGCAAACCTTTTTAGGCGAATAAAGTATGTTGGCAAAAAAATTCATTCACGACAGGCCTGGTGAAAACAGCAAATGCTGGTCAACATTGTCGACAAATGTTACGCTAGTTAAGGTGGGATCCTTAATTGTCGATAAAATTAAATTATGAGAGAAATGGCAATGAAATGCCTTTATGCACAAATATTGATACAATAACCATCAAATCGAAGTAAACTTGGGAGTCACGCCCCACTACTGTATGGTCCCCCAACTACGACTCAGGAAAGAATGCAGTTTTATTAGGCTACAGATGAAATAAATTATGAACTTCACAGGGTGTTGAAAGTGCAATCGGGGTATGATGTTCCTGTCCAATAAATATCGAGGGTCTTATTCTGGGAGACATTATCAATGCTTGGCTACCTTTTGAAAAATGTCTCTATTTTGTCCATAATGTCATCATATAGGCTATCCTACCCAAACTGTACCTGCCAGCTGTTGACTAAAGTGCATGTGCCAAGACCAGAGTGGGCACATTCTCAATATAACACAATTTACATTTTTTCGCAAAACCATCAGTAGAGTTGAAAATGCGATGGAATCTGTCGCCAGATCGCTTGTCACTCATACACATTATGTAACCAACTGATCATGTTTTCCCCTCGTTAAGCTGTGAAAGCATTGAAATGCCATCATTTAGACAAACAAAGCTAGATGATGTTCTGTCACAAAAGGCTGTTTGTTCCAGAAAACAAAACATACGATACATAAAATCCCCTGTCATTCGTGGATAGGCCTAACACCTCGATCAGAACGACAGCGCCATTACATCAATACAGCGTAATAAATTCTGCAGGCAAACTTCTCTCATTATGTACAGTGCATTCGGAAAGTATTTAGACTCATTGACTTTTTCCACATAACAGGCTTATTCTATAATGGATTGAATAAAACTCAATCTACTCACTCACACACACACACACACACTAACCTACCCATAATGACAAAGCGAAAACAGGTTTTGAAATGTTTACAAATGTATTAAAAATAAAAACCGGAAAAAAAAAAAAAAAGGATTCAGACCCTTTGCTATGAGAATTGAAATTGAGCTCTAATGCAGCCTGTTCCCATTTATCATTCCTGAGACGTTTCTAAACTAGATTGGAGTCCACCTGTGATAATTTCAATTTATTGGACATGATTGGGAAAGGCACAGAGCAAAAACCAAGCCTCGAGGTCGAAGGAATTGTCCGTAGGGCTCCAAGGCAGGATTGTGTCAAGGCACAGACCTGGGGAAGGGTACCGAAAATATCTGCAGCATTGGAGGTCCTCAAGAACACAGTGGCTTCCATCATTCTTAAATGAATGAAGTTTGGAACCACCAAGACTCTTCCTGGAGCTGGCTGCCCAGCCAAACGGGGGAGAAGGGCCTTGGTCAAGGAGGTGACCAAGAAACGATGGTCACTCAGACAAAGCTCCTCTGTGGAGATGGGAGAACCTTCCAGAAGGACAACCATCTCTGCAGCACTCCACCAATCAGGCCTTTATGGTAGAGCGGCCAGACGAAAGCCACTCCTACATAAAATGCAGGACAGCCCACTTGGAGTTTGCCAAAAGGAACTTTAAAAATTTTTTTTTAAAAAGGACTCTGACCATGAGAAACAAGATTCCCTGGTCTGATGAAACCAAGATTGAACTCTTTGGCCAGTCGTTAATCTGAAAGAGGAAGAAAGAAGAGTTTCAGTAATCATGAAAATGAATACGGCCAACAGGATCAAACATGGTGGCGGCAGCATCATGCTGTGGGGATGTTTTTCAGCAGTAGGGACTGGGAGACTAGTCAGGATCGAGGGAAAGATGAACAGAGCAAAGTATTGAGAGATCCTTGATAAAAACCTGCTCCAGAGCGCTCAGAACCTCAGACTGGGGCGAAGGTTCACCTTCCAACAGCACAACGACCCTAAGCAGACAGCCAAGACAATGCAGGAATGGCTTCGGGACAAGTCTCAATGTCCTTGAGTGGCCCAGCCAGAGCCCGGACTTGAACCCGATCAAACATCTCTGGAGAGACCTGAAAATACATGTGCAGCGACACTCCCCAAACAACCTGACGGAGCTTGAGAGGATCTGTAGAGAAGAATAGGAGAAACAACCCAAATACACGTATGCCAAGCTTGTAGGCGGTAAAGACTCGAGGCACAAAGTACTGAGTAAAGGGTCTGAATACTTATGTAAAATGTTACGTTTAAAATAAATAAATTTGTAAAAATGTAGAACCGGTTTCTGCTTTGTCATTATGGAGTATTGTGGGGAACAATTCATTTTAGAATAAGGCTGTAACGTAACAAAATGTGGAAAGAAATCAAGGGGTCTGAATACGTTCCCGAATGCACTGTATGTAATCCAATATTTAAGTGAATATTTGTGCAACAAAACATTCACCTTGTGCTTGTATTTCTGTCAAATTTACACATACAATTTGACGCATGCATTGGATAAATCCAAATGTATGCACCACACAAAACACAACTGCAACGCAATGGTGCAAGGCAAATGCAGAATTCCATTGGAAATTAATGTATTTCTAATATACCAACATGCAATGACGCTGTCGGTCTGATTGAGGTGCAAGTCTTTGGTAAAGAAATAGGCTAATGACACATTTGCATAGATGGACATTGTCCTCTTCAAAGAACTCTCTCAACCAGAAAACGGATTTTCTGAACTAGTAACTACTTTCCTTCCACAGGGAAACGTTGTGCAGTCATTAAACAACAAATTGCGTCGGAGGAGTAGGCTGTGACACCGTTGCTTTGGCTAGTGCAGGCCTACACTCTCATAGCCTACATAAACAGTACTTCTGTTGGCTTGGCCAGCGCAGCAGGCCCATACACTCATATCCTACATTAGAACGCCTCTCCTGCCCTCACACAACTCTGCTACTGACTCACAGTCCTATCTTCTCACCTCAATGTCATTGACATAATCCTGAGACACACTTAACTTCTTGGTGACAGGGGGGCAGTATTGAATAGCTTGGATGAATAAGGTGCACAGAGTAAACTGCCTGCTACTCTGTCCCAGATTCTAATATACGCATATTATTAGTAGTATTGGATAGAAAACACTGAAGTTTCTGAAACTGTTTGAATGATGTCTGAGTATAACAGAACTCATATGGCAGGCGAAAACCTGAGACAAATCCAACCAGGAAGTGGGAAATCTGAGGTTGTAGTTTCATTTAAGTGATTGCGTCGATGGACATCGTCCTCTTCAAAGAAAAGTTCAGACGAAGATCCAATATGCTGCGTCTATGGGGCCACATCTGCTGGAAGCCTTGGGAAGTGCAGTCTTTAGTAAGTTGTTTGAGGCTTCTATTGTGGAAGGGCGTCAAATAAATGCTGTTTCAACAAGTGGACTAGGCTGAAGCCAATCAGTTGTTTACTGCGCGGTCACGCCGTTCCTTCTTTTTCCCTCTGTAATGAATATGCTATTGTCCAGTTGGAATATTATTGAAGATGATAAAAAAAAGACCCTAAGGAATGATTGTAAACATCGTTTGACATGTTTGTACAAACTGTAATGGAACTCTTGACCTTCCAAGACCATTCGTCTGGATTTTGAGCTCGCGCATTGTGCCTTTGGAATAGTGAACTAAACGCCAACAAAACGGAGGTATTTGGACATAAATATGGATATAATCGAACAAATCCAACATTTCTTGTGGAAGTGGGAGTCCTGGGAGTGCATTTCGATGAAGATCAGCAAAGGTAAGTGAAGATTTATAATGCTATTTATGACTTTTGTTGACTCCACAATTTGGCGGGTAACTGTATGGCTCTTTTGTGGCTGAACCAGTTCTCAGATTATTGAATATTGTGCTTTTGCCGTAAAGCTTTTTTGAAATCTGACACAGCGGTTGCATTAAGATCAAGTTTCTATTTAATTCTATGTAAAACATGTATCTTTCATCAAAGTTTGATGAGTATTTCTGTTATTAAATGTGGCTCTGCAATTTCTCCGGATGTTTTGGAGGCATTTCTGAACATGGTGACAATGTAAACTGAGGGTTTTGGATGTAAATATGAACTTGATCAAACAAAACATACATGTATTGTGTAACATTGAGTCCTGGGAGTGTCATCTGATGAAGATCGTCAAAGGTTAGTGATTAATTGTATCTATATTTCTGTTTTTTGTGACACCTCTCAGGTTGGAAAATGGCTGAATGCTTTCTGTGACTAGTTGCTGACCAAACAATGATATGTTCTGCTTTCACCGAAAAGCCTTTTTGAAATTGGACGCGGTGGTTGGATTAACGAGAAATCTATCTTTAAAATTGTGTCAAATACTTGTATGGTTGAGGAATTTTAATTATGAGATTTGTTGTTTTGAATTTGGTGCCCTGCAATTTCACTGGCTGTTGTCGAGGTGGGACGCTAGTGTCCCAAACGTTCCCAGAGAGGTTAATTTAACCTTCCCTGACAAATCCTGTTAAGACATGACTGGCCAGATGATCTGAAAAACAGTTATCCTACTGACCCCAATCCACTGGTTGATGCTCACTAGATCAGCCAACGGTGCTAAGTGATCAATAAACCATTTATAGCGATACCGGCTGATCTGATCACACTCGTCTGGGCAACCTAAACACATAATTTACCCCAAACAGTAGCCTAAAGCACTGATCTTCCTATTTGTCAAATACAGAACATGGTCAGAGAAAACAGAGGTCACTTTCAAAACACTTAACATTTTAGTCATTTAGCAGAGCAATTGGGTTTAAGTGCCTTGCTCAAGGGCAGAGATTTTTTTTTTTACATAGTAGGCTCAGAGATTCTAACCAGAGACCTTTCGGTTACTGGCCTTACTCTCCTAACTGCTAGGATAACATTCTATTGTGAAAAAGAGAGAGATTATCCACACACCAGCATTGTGAAAGGTACCAGTAATACAGGAAACAGCCTTGACCTCACATTCGCAGGAGACTGGATTAGCACATTTGGATATGAATGAAACATAAGGACTATAAACAAAACCTTTGGTTTTAGCCCCAGTTCTTCCTCCAAGCTAACCCAATCACCTTACTTCATGTATTTCACTCTGTACGGTCAAAGTGTTTGAGTGCTAGACTGAGGATCTTCTCTAAACTGAGAAAATCACACTCAAGGTCCTCTCTGATAAAAATATCACTGTTAATTCCATGACTACTTGCCATCCACATCTGTCCTTAAGATCAGAGGGGGGTGTTGAATTAACCTTATAACATGAGAAAAGTGAGTAACAAAATCAGGAGGGAGACACTAGGACTGGACTTCCGTATAACACACTATTACTGTGGCATCCGAATGTGGGATGTAGAATGACAACATTAATCATGGAGAGGATATGTAATTAAAACTCAATTCTGCACTGGCACTAGTTCAAACACCTAATTCATTGAGTTCGATGTTGAGTCTTGGTTGTAAGTTACTTGGAGTCAATGCAGGCACAATTCAGAAGGTGCTCAAACCTAAACATAGGACTCAGTCACAGTTCATCCCTACACTACCTCAGGGTAAGAAAACAAAGAACAAATTCTGTAATGTGGGTGAACTAGATGCTCTCAGAGTCTGTCCATAATCCCTTACTGTAAGAAGTTCTTCTGCCCCTCATTTCTCCAAGCGCCTGATCGGAATCAGCTGACAGCATGATAAACAGGGAGTGGTGACAAATAGCCTGGAGGTGTGGCTTACTGACATCCGGAGTTTGCTGCTCAACATAAATGTTTTCATAATGTTTTTGTTTCCATGCAGCCATACAAATTCATCTTTCAGAGCATGATCTCAGTAGTGTTCAGGATTATTTTAGTTTTATGTTGATAGATTTTCCATATTTCAGTTGTTTATTGCCTTTTCCAACAAAAAATAAAAAAAATGGGAGAAATGGCAAACGTGCATAAAGATGGCAGAATTCAGATATAAAGTTATTGTTTAAGCACCATCCACTGAGTTTTTAAACTACGGCACACGATATGGTTTGGTTTTCCAAATTGCTGGCGTCTTGAAGCTAAAATTGGGATCATGTATACTCTACTAATGGCTAGAGCTGTTAGTCACCGCCACACCGGCAGTCATGAGTGACATTCTAAGTGACGATTGAGTCACGGTAATCTCCTCTCATGCACAAAAATGACATACCTCAGAAGTGTGATTGACTTGGAGTTCCAGTGTGTTGTTTAACTGTTCCCTTTATTTTTTTGAGCAGTGTATTTTAGTACCAGTCAAAAGTTGACACACCTACTCATTCAAGGGTTTCTTTATTTTTAGTATTTTCTACATCGTAGAATAAGAGTTAAGACATCAAAACTATGAAATAACACATGGAATCATGTAGTAACCAAAAAGTGTTTAACACATCAATATATTTTCTATTTGAAATTCTTCAAAGTAGCCACCCTTTGCCTTGATGACAGCTTTGCACACTCTTGGCATTCTCTCAACCAGCTTCACCTGGAATGACTTTCCAACAGTATTGAAGGAGTTCCCACATATGCGGAGCACTTGCTGGCTGCTTTTCCTTCACTCTGTGGTCAAACTCATCCCAAACCATCTCAATTGGGTTGAGGTCAGGTGATTGTGGAGGCCAGGTCATCTGATGCAGCACTCAATCACCCTCCTTCTTGATCAAATAGCCCTTACACAGCCCGGAGATGTGTTTTGGGTCATTGTCCTGTTGAAAAACAAATTACAGTCTCACTAAGTGCAATCCAGATGGGATGGCGTATCGCTGCAGAATGCTGTGGTAGCCATGCTGGTTAAATGTGCCTAGAACCCTAAATAAATCAGTGTCACAAGCAAAACACCCCCACACCAAACCTCCTCCGTGCTTCACGGTGGGAACCACATGTGGAGAGCATCCGTTCACCTACTCTGCGTCTCACAAAGACACACCGGTTGGAACCAAACATCTCAATTTGGACTCATCAGGCCAAAAGGACAGATTTCCACCTGTCTAATGTGCATTGGTCATATTTCTTGGCCCAAGCAAGTCTCTTCTTATTATTGGTGTCTTTTAGTAGTGGTTTCTTTGCAGCAATTTGACCATGAAGGCCTGATTCACGCAATCTCCTCTGAACAGTTGATGTTGAGATTTATTTGGGCTGCAATTTCTGAGGCTGGTAACACTAATGAACATATATTTAAAGTTAGCAGCTTTTAAGCATTCTAGTACAGTTAAACAGTTGCAACAAAGTGTCATGTTTATTTGTTCTGTTAGGAACTGATTGTTTAATAACTTGTAAATTAGAAAAATTACAAATCCATGAATGTACTTTATCACTCAACAGATATTCACAGAAATATTTTAGCTGCCCCACATTACAAAGGTGGTGAAGTTGTCAGTGTCCCTTCTTACTATCCAATCTTGACTGTATGGAGAAACTTAAAAATGCTTTGAAAGAAATATTGGTTGAAACTAAAATGCAGTTAATTAATTTAGCTTTAACTGCTTGAAAAAAAAAAGACTCTCTGGGCTGTCAGACTGCACAACTTAAACTTTTAAAATGTGCTCAACTTACGCGACTAGTAAAATGCGAGCAAATTTACAACACATCTTGTCTTTCATTTAAGAAATAAAACAAAACTGATTTGTTTCAAATTAAATGAAAATCACTACCTATACCACCCATGAATAAACAGAAAAGCCATTGGTATTAGTCCATTTTTTTCCCAGTGACAAAATGACTGTTACAATATGACTGCCCATTTATAACAGTTGGGGGAGGTTTTTCTTCAAAGAGGACCTGCTTGGCTTTGTCACAAGAGTTATTACTTTTCCATCTACAATGTGTGAAGCTGCACTGAAAAGGCGCTCACTGTCCATACTAGTACAGGGAAAAAACACGAAAAAGACACTTAATACAACATATTTCATTATTCTTGCATTCCAAAGGATCATTAGGAATAGATCAACATTGGCCAATGTTGTAACAGAAAATGACAATACAAAGAGTCTAACGGAGACACACTGACTAAAAAGTTATTTTGTTGGCATCTACATATGTCCCATTACCAGTAAAACAATTAAAACCTATTCACTTACTTGCTGTGCTGTTTCGTTGTTCATTTGTTTAGTCATTTCATTCTCAACCATGATTCCAGCATACATGTCAAGCAGTGAAGTTTCAGCTGTCTGCCTGTCTGTGGCCTCTTCTGTCATGGGTCCTCTTCCCCGGTGCTTCACTGTCACTGTGTTTCCATCTTGTCCAGCTGTGTCTAACATTTCACAAACCCTGTTTCGTGTCACCATCGAAGTAGCAGTCCTTGTACCTAGCATCAAGCACGGTGGCGACATAGTAAAGAGGCTCCGAGAGAATGCCACGGGATCACTTGTTCACAGCCTCTACTAGAGTACTTTCGCAGGTTTTAACCCCACGTCTGTGTCGGCAGTTTTGTTGAGCCGGCGTTTCAACACCATGAGGGTCTGCTGCAGACGCAGTTGATGAGCTTATTTCGCAGTTGTTTCAATGGAGCTAGGAGTGTGTTCATGTCAATGAGAGTCCACTGGTTTGTACTGATTGTTGCAGGTAACTCAGTCAGCTGCGTACACGCCAAGCACTTGTTTTTGTTCCAGCAGGCTCTCTGTGTAAACAGTACTGTTCCATCTGGTGGAAACATCTTGCTTAAGCCTTTTCATTTTCACTCCAAGCTGCTCCTGTACTGCTTGCAGGCAGATGTATGCTAGCTGCGAGTGTTTAAAATGACCCACTATCTTCCTACCTGTTCCCACTGTGTCAGATATGCTGCGTTGGGCCAAAACACCTTAATTCACAGCCAGTTGCTGGCGACTCCGCATTCTTCCAAAGCCTTTGTCATGTTACATGCATTAACACATTGTTCTTGGGGATTTTCCAAGTTTCAAACATGTTCTCAAATGCCATTGAAATGGCTGTAGTGGTATGAGAACAAGCACATTCTTGAGCTTGTGATACGGCTTTCCTCAGTACGAAATCCTTGTTGACCCACTGTGCTGTATGAATCCGCATGCTCATGGGTCTGATATCGCTAGTCCAAATGTCAGTCATGAAGCTAATCTCAGTGACACCCATTGCAAGTAGCTCACGGATGTGCATTTCAACAATACTGTGCAACTCTGGTAGGGCAACATCTGAAAAATAGCACTTACTTGGTAGTGTGTACCGGGGCTCGAGGTGCTCGACCAGTCGGCAAAAGCCAACATCATCCACGACAAAGAACGGTTGATTGTCACAGGCAATTAATTCCATTATCTTGGCATTAATGGATTTCGCCTTTGAGTCGTCTCGCTGAAATTCTATTTCAAATGACTGCTCGACTTGAACTTAAGTTGTTGGAAGTGCGCGCCTAGTTTTTTTTCTGGTTTTGTTCTAAGTAGTCAGTGAACGCCTGGGGGTGATTTTCAAATCAGTAATTAGGTTTGTGGTTTTGAAAGATTTTACTTTCTCCCCTCTGGAAATAATAGCAGCACAAACTTTGCATATGACCTTTCTGTTATCTTCCTTTGAAACTTCAAAATAGATCCACACAGCAGACATTGCGGGCTAGGTTAGGAATGCTGTGTTGAACATGGAGCTCTGTATTTTTCGTGGCATCATTACTTCATCTACCTATGTTACAGGTATGCACGTCAGCTTTGACATCGGATTTGCACATTGGCGTTATACATAGACCCGATGCTGGCATTTTTAGCTAATCTCATCTGATTCCGATATGCTTACCGATATATTGTGCATCCCTAATGTGCGCACACACACACAAACACAACAAGAAACCAAGCTTGAAAAAAAATAAAATAATAATGATTGTGCCGTTATACAACACAGTCTACCGCATAATTATGCACGGCAGAAACATATTTTAAAAAAAACTGGTACATAATTGGTCTTGCATAAAATAAATTAATTTAGAGTTGGCCTACAATTAGTGACTTTATATATGGTTTCAAATAGCCTGGTAATATGGCATTTTTATATTTTCATAATTAATAGGTTGACATTACCTTTAGGTACAGAATATTGAATATCTCGCCACCGTGCATTTCTCGAGCACGCAGAGAGAGGTGCTATTAACAGTTTAATGAAATATGTTTCATTGTGAGAACGTATTACTATCAATGATCCCAAACAGATTTCACTTGGTTTCCCAAATTAAGCACTGTGTAGCTTCAGGAACAGGGTTGGAGACCCCACGGTACACAGAGTTTGGGAGAAATATCACCTGTGCTGCAGAGAGACCCTGCATGCTCCTCAAACAGAGGTTGATGTGTGGAATAAAATAACCAGAATAGCCTACCCAACATGAGTGAAAAACGAAACAGCAGAAAGAGTCCTACATTCGCTATTCGAGTACATACAGATTACATCTTTTTTTCTCATGACCCTGTTCCTGCACATTTGATAATGTGAAATTCTAATAATATTAGTAAAGACAAGATTCAATTGAGAATAGTTTGATGGATGAAAGTATGATCACTTGATGAGAGAACAGCGTTTGCAGCCTGAGGCAAGGAACAGACCGCAAGCTTTTTTGCGACTTTCTCAAATCATCAATATCCTATAGTTTCATCATGCAGCCCATACATTTTTGATATTCAAGGCATCCTAAATGTTTATGCCTCACAACTAAAGTTGTCAAATTACTCTAAATCTAGCATATAGAACCTGTTTAAAAATTATCACTTTTACACTCAATTCTCCTGAATGGGAAAAATATCCTTTCTATTTTATTCAGCTAAGTTCAATTATATTAGTCTTACTATAAAATAATGGCACAGGATTTAAGAATATATTGTCTGCTAAATAAACAAGCCTATGCATGGCACACTGCCAGATAAGCTGTAGGCCAACACATGCTGTTCTTCTGAAATACATTTTCTTCACATCATGTTTGTTTAGACCTGCCTAAAATAAATACATTGATTTATGATGGTGTAAATTCAACTGATTCATTAGACATGTAGATGTTTCAAAGGCGCGCAATAGTGGCTTGCTAAACGTGTTTATGTTAATTAACGGCAAATTACCATGAGACCGGCAGTCTTTTACACGACAATACCTGGCTGACAAAATGTCATGACCACCACAGCCCTACCAATGACCATACAAAAGAAGTATAGCGGAGAGCAATGAACAAATATGGCAAATTTAACAAATCAAGGAATTTGTGGTAAATGCATGGGGCCACGCCATCTTCATACACCTCCGCTATTGCATAATAAAACACTAAAAGAGCACAAAATGTAGGCCTGCGTTGTAGAAAGCTTGATGCTATTATATCAGTGCAACAAATGTCATATGGCTAAAGCTGGATCATAGAAAAGACCATAACCAGCACTATCACTGACCAAGCCTGTAATCCTAAAAGCTCAAATCCACAGACAGTAAATATTTAATCCAATCTATGCCCACAAACAGGAAAACAGCTGGCAAAAGCTCACACCGGAGTCAGAAATCAGTTTTCTACTCTGAAAAAAAGCATGTCTGATTAGTCTCTACGACTACATGCTTACAAGTAGCCTTAAAGACATTGGAGTCTACTGCTTGTTTTTTTTTTACCTCCTGTTTATACATGCATAATCTATGAGCAGAATTACTGTTTTACCTCAATTAACCACAAAAGCCCTAGTTTGAAAGCCACGGTTAAAAGCCAAGTAGACAAAAGTACAGGAGAATCTAATTCTCTCACTGCCACAAGATAGTAACCAATATGGTCCTTTCATCAAAATGGACTAATGCTTAAACAAACATATCGGGCTGAGAGGGTGGATGGGGGTTTAATTAATACATTACATTTACATTTAAGTCATTTAGCAGACGCTCTTATCCAGAGCGACTTACAAATAGTTTGTCATACAACAATTCATGTAATTGTGTGTACCACAGTCAAAACAACACCCTGCAGTAAAATTCACACTGTCATTAGTCTCTACGACAACATACTTACAACAAGTAGCCTTACAGACATTGGCGACTACAACGTAGTTAACCCTTTCCGTAACTGCTAGACTTAACGCCTAGCTAACGTTAGCCACCTATTACTTTTTGCAAATTCGTAGCATTTATTAACTGTAAGTTATAACATATATGAAATGGGTGAGGGACATCCACAAATTATACATACCGTACAAAACATATATTAAATAAGTGTCTCTGATTTACGTACAGAATGATACAAAATGCTGAGACCAGGTTGGATATTAAACTTGAAACACTCCTGTCCTGGTGTAATTTGACTGCAGCGGGAAACATTGATGTGCTCAAATATAGTGGTACAAATAATTTGCTTGCAATCCATTAGCACTATTTGCATCCAATTTGAATGTCACCTGCAAATAAACTGATGAATCACTCTCCGTTGCTATTCAGATGTTACAATATTTGTTTGAACAATTCAGGCTCATTGTAGATAACTTACAATGCTGCAAATGCAAGAACACCCCCGCTCATCTCTTTCAGATGTCTGTCATTTACAGAGAAAAGCAAATTAGCTGGCTTGAAAGTTGATGTTAAAGAAGTTAGGGTAGCTACCACTACCAAAACAGTTACACTTATCACCTATGAAGCCTCAACCGATGGCATGCTAATTAATGTCTTGCTACCAAAACAGTTACATGATCACCTATGAAGCCTCAACCGATGGCATGCTAATTAATGTCTTGCTACCAAAACAGTTACACTGATCACCTATGAAGCCTCAACCGATGGCATGCTAATTAATGTCTTGCATCGATGGAAACATGAGACTGAGGCAGCAAACGCCATCTTGTTCGCTGCCGCTGTTTATAGGCCTAGCTACTAGGGTTGAAGAATCGAAGCTAACTAGACACGTAGATTGATTTACTTTCATGCTATGTCACATGTGAAAATAAATGTGCAATCCCAGTATTTAATACAACATGCGAAAAGGCCGAGATGTTATATTTCAATTTCCATTATCAGAATGTATGCCTCAACGATTTCTAACCAAATAACCCTGCTCAATAGCAGTGACCTCAATACTAGCTACTAGACAGCAGCCCAACTTCACTCTCCGACAACGGACGTCGGGGATTATCAGAAAAACAGACAAACAGAAAAGACCCACCCAAAGGGAATATAACACACTGATCCAGCATTCCTATCGGTTCGCCCCCGTGCTAGACGTGTGCTAAATTACTCCAGCAACTAGCTCAGGAGTTAGCTGGCTAGTGTTGGAGAAGAAAAGAAAATCCAATTAATTACCTACTTAACTAGAAGTAGCCATGTCGTTAAAGCCAGCAGTAGCCGTTTAATTTGATGTAAACCACAAGAGCCAAGTAAAGCAATTGTGCTACCGTTAAGGTGGGGGATATTTAAATGGTACAAATGGTTTATTTACCAGCTAGCAGTTAGCTAACGTTTGTGCTATTTAACATCAATCCAGCTAACTTTAGTTAGCAAACTAGCTAACGTTAGTGTTTAACATAGTTAACTAGCTAACGTTAACTGAATTTATAACTACGTTAGCTATCTAGGTGGTAGATTGGCAAAAGTGATCGTACTTGACTACCAAAACGGCATATCTAACAATGCCTCAACTTATTTTAAACACATCCCATTATGAATAGTGCCCAAGATAAATTGCTAGCAATGGACAAGTCAGATAACTAACGTTAGCTAGTTATCGCTTGCATTTTAGGCCACAGTTGTCCATCTCCAAGATGTTAGCTACCCAGCTAACAAGTCCGCTTTTAATAAACAAGTTAAATATGGTTGTTTTGAAATGCAGTTTAAATTAAAGGGGTATTGAGGCACGGTTAATATTTTTTTTATGGAAAAAAATTAAGCTAGCTGGACAACATTGCTGGTAGCTAACTAGTTAACGCAGCGGTCTACCTCAGCTACTTGGGTACCTAACCAAATTAGCTAGCTGACGTTAGCTGGTTAATGACTTGTCCAAGAAAGTGTTTGCTGTCCACTTCTCATGAATTGTACAGGGTCCAACCCGTCCTTTGCTAAATCAGGCTGGATATATAGTTAGGTCGGTACGTTAACTATACATACGAGTATTTCAATATACATGCTGAAATTAGGATCGATATAGCCAGCAGCTGGAAAGCAGCTAAAATTGGCTATGCTAACGTTAACCCACCCCGGATAGTAACGTAAACTAGCTAATCTAACGTTACCAAATCGGCCAACAATTACACTAGCATTTTGTTTTCCAAATGTGCGACATTGCACCGTGACCGTCCTACCTTTTATCAGTTGGCTTGTTTATTTAGCATTGACTGGAAAAGGTAACGGTGTAGTTATTCCTCCAATCCCACGCATCAACGAACAGCTAGTTTACAAACTAGCTAGCTTTCAGAGGAGCAACCCTTCCCAAACGTAACCAGGCTGGCCAGTAAGCTTTTTCAACAACCTGGACCAACCGGGGGGGGGGGGTAAAAATCACACCACTCCCTGCTGATGACGGGACACAGATCCCTGCTGCAAAGTGCAAGTAGGCTTATTGACAATCTCAATAATCAATTATCACTACTGTCTGTTCCCGATGTATATTTCATTTAGAAGCCACTTCCACTTAGGCCGCCCTAAACTCTTTCTCGGTACCACTCAGTCACTACTTCACCCGGCAATCAAACCGCGAGATGGGCGCGGTAACCCTGCAATAAACTATGGGAAACCCCACGCTCTGCAGCAACGCTCGCATAAACACAAAATTAGATTGTACATTCGTTTAGAAAAAGTACAATATAGGCCAATAATCAGTGCAAAATATCAAATTAATTGTCGAATAAATTAATTAATCTAGGTATATTATGGGTTGGGCCATTGGAACACAGGAGTGATGGTTTGCTGATAATGGGTCTCTGTACGCCTATGTTGATATTCCATTAAAAAAATGGATTAAAATATATATATATACATACATGTACATACATATACACACATATATATACACATATACACATATATACATACAGATATATACATACATACACATATATTCATATATATATATATACACATATACACGTATATATACATACAGATATATACATACATACACATATATTCATATATATATATATACATATACACATATATATATACACACATATACACAGATATATACATACATACATATACATATATACAGATATATACATACATACACATATATTCATATACATATATATATATATACATATATATATACACATATACATACATATACACATATATATATATATATATATATATATATATATATATATATATATATATATATATATATATACATATATACATACATTTATACATATTTTTTTTTTTTTTTAGAATGTGAAATATCATAATAATAGCAGAGAGAATGATTTATTTCAGCTTTTATTTGATTGAGGTCAGGGCTTTGTGATGGCTACTCCAATACCTTGACTTTGTTGTCCATAAGCCATTTTGCCACAACTTTGGAAGTATGTTTGGGGCCATTGTCCATTTGGAAGACCCATTTGCGACCAAGCTTTAAATTCCCGACTGACGTCTTGAGATGTTGCTTCAATATATCCACAATTTTCCTTCCTCATGAAACCATCTATTTTGTGATGTACACCAGTCCCAACCTGCAGCAACGCACCCCCACAACATGATGCTGCCACCCCCGTGCTTCACGATTGGGATGGTGTTCTTCGGCTTGCAAGCATCCCCCTTTTTCCTCCAAACATAACGATGGTTATTATGGCCAAACAATCTATTTTTGTTTCATCAGACCAGAGGACATTTCTCCAAAAAGTATGATCTTGTCCCCATGTGCAGTTGCAAACCATAGTCTGGCTTTTTTATGTCGGTTTTGGAGCAGTGCCTTCTTCCTTGCTGAGCGGCATTTCAGGTTATGCAAATATATGACTTGTTTTACTGTGGATATAGATGCTTTTGTACCTGTTTCCTATAGCATCTTCACAGGGTCCTGTTTTCCTGGGATTGATTTGCACTTTTCGCACCAAAGTACGTTCATCTCTAGGAGACAGAACACCTCTTCATCCTGAGCGGCATGATGGCTGCGTGGTCCCATGGTGTTTATACTTGCGTACTATTGTTTGTACAGATGAACGTGGTTCCTTCAGGCATTTGTAAATTGCTCCCAAGGGTGAACCAGACTCGTGGAGTTCTACAAAAAATTTTCTGAGGTCTTGGCTGATTTCTTTTGACTTTCCCATGATGTCAAGCAAAGAGGCTGTAACGCTTGTCTTCATGTTCGTAATGTTTTATTTACTGAATACTGAAATACAAAAATAACAACGTGAAATAAACGAAAACCGAAACAGTCCTGTAAGGTGCAGAAAACACTAAACAGAAAATAATCACCCACAAAACACAGGCTACCTAAGTATGATTCTCAATCAGAGACAACAAACAACACATGCCTCTGATTGAGAACCATACTAGGCCAAACACGTAGAAAATATAACATAGAAAAAAAAACATAGACAACCCACCCCAACTCACGCCCTGACCAACCTAATGCAAAGACATAAAAAAGAAACTAAGGTCAGAGCGGGACAGTACCCCCCCCCCCCAAAGGTGCGGACTCCGGCCGCAAAACCAGAACCTATAGGGGAGCGTCTGGGTGGGCGTCTGCCCGCGGTGGCGGCTCTGGCGCGGGACGTGGACCCCACTCCATCATAGTCTTTGCCCGCTTAAGTGGTGCCTTTTGAGCGGCGACCTTCGCCGCCCACCTCGGACTGGGGACCCTTGCAGCGGGCCCCGAATGGACGGTGGTTCTGGTAGCACCGGATAGGCGGGAGACACCGGCAGCACCAGACAGGCGGGAGACTCCGGCAGCACCGGACAGGTGGGAGACTCCGGCAGCACCGGACAGGCGGGAGACTCCAGCAGCACCGGACAGGCGGGAGACTCCGGCAGCACCAGACAGGCGGGAGACTCCGGCAGCACCAGACAGGCGGGAGACTCCGGCAGCGTCGGCGTGAAGGGCGAATCCGGCAGCGCCGGAGTGACGGGTGGCTCCGGCAGCTCCTAACTGACGGGTGGCTCCGGCAGCTCCTAACTGACGGGCGGCTCTGGCAGCTCAGGACAGACGGGCGGCTCTGGCAGCTCCTGACTGACGTACGGCTCTGGCAGCTCCTGACTGACAGGCGGCTCTGGCAGCGCTGGACAGGAGGGAGACTCTGGCAGCGCTGGACAGGAGGGAGACTCTGGTAGCGCTGGACAGGAGGGAGACTCTGGCAGCGCTGGACAGGAGGGAGAATCTGGCAGAGCTGGACAGGAGGGAGACTGGCAGCGCTGGACAGGCGGGAGCACCTGGAAGCGCTGGACATGAGGGGGCACCCGGAGGGAGGAGACGGAGAGACAGCCTGGTGCGTGGGGCCGCCACCGGAGGCCTGGTGCGTGGAGGCTGCACCGGATGGACCTCTCGAGCACCGAGCCTGCACAACCTATCCTGGCTGGATACTCCCCGTAGCCCGGCCAGTGTGGCGAGGTGGAACAGACCGCACTGGGCTGTGCTGGCGAACCGGGGACACCGTGCGTAGGGCTGGTGCCATATACCCGGGCCGAGGAGACGCACTGGAGACCAGATGCGCTGAGCCGGCTTCATAGCACCTTGCTCGATGCCAACTCTAGCCCGGCCGATACGAGGCGCTGCGATGTAGCGCACCGGGCTATGCCTGCGCACTGGGGACACCGTGCGCCTCACGGCATAACACGGTGCCTGCCCGGTCCACCTCTCTCCACGGTAAGCACGGGGAGTTGGCTCAGGTCTCCTACCTGACTTAGCCACACTCCCCATGTGCTCCCCCCAAGACATTTTTGGGGCTGCCTCTCGTCCCTGTTGCGCTGCCGTGCTAGCTCCTCATAATGCCGGCTGCCTCCAGCTCTTCCCGGGGGCAGCGATATTCTGCAGCCTGTGCCCAGGGTCCTTTTCCGTCCAAAATCTCCTCCCATGTCCAGGAGTCCAGAACCCTCTGCTCCTGGTTACCACGCTGCTTGGTCCGGTTGTGGTGGGTGATTCTGTAACAGTTGTCTTCGTCTGTAACGGTTGTCTTCCTCGTCTGACGACGAGTATGAAATATCGGACCAATGCGCAGCATGGTATGTGTTCATGATGTTTAATTTACTGAACACTGAAATACAAAAATAACAAGTTGAAATAAACGAAAACCGAAACAGTCCTGTAAGGTGCAGAAAACACTAAATAGAAAATAATCACCCACAAAACACAGGTGGGAAAAGGCTACCTAAGTATGATTCTCTCAGAGACAACGAACGACACCTGCCTCTGATTGAGAACCATACTTGGCCAAACACATAGAAAATATAACATAGAAAAAAGAACATAGACAACCCACCCCAACTCACGCCCTGACCAACCTAACATACATACATTAAAAAAACTAAGGTCAGAACGTGACAGAGGCACTGAGTTTGAAGGTAAGCCTTGAAATACATCCACAGGTCCACCTCCAATTGACTCAAATGATTTTCAATTCACCTATCAGAAGCTTCTAAAGCCAAGACATCATTTTCTGGAATTTTCCAAGCTGTTAAAAGGCACAGTCAATTTATTGTATGTAAACTTCTGACCCACTGGAATTGTGATACAGTGAATTCTAAGTGAAATAATCAGTCTGTTGAACAATTGTTGGAAAAATGACCTGTGTCATGCACAAAGTAGATGTCCTAACCGACTTGTCAAAACTATAGTTTGTTAACAAGACATTTGTAATGTGGTTGAAAAACAAGTTTTAATGACTCCAACCTAAGCATATGTAAACTTCCGACTTCAACTGTACATAGTCTTACTATTTATTTTAGTAACTAATACAATGTTATCCAACATCAAAATTATATTCTGAATACTGCAATAAACAGTTATAGCTGATGAAAAATGTAAACAATGCTGTTATTCTACTGTCAAATTCCATATAGAATTGTATCAAACTTTACTGTTCTTACACAGTTGATAAGCTTTTTTTTGTGTAGATTAATTTTAGAATGAGAGATGTGAAAATCAAAGGCATTGTACTGTAACATGACATGTTAGGAGATTCATTTATAGTAGGATTTCTGTCATCACTAGATGTCAGTGTTTTACCTTTTCAATGCCTTATTGCAATGATGTGATCCACCAGGACTCAGGTCGAGGTATTTTTTATTTCTACTGTTAATAGATACCAAACACCTAGAACTAATATATACTGATTCCACTAACGATGTTAAAGACATACTTTCCTTCTATATTTCTATTTATTAAAAATACATCAAAGGAAATTGGATGACGAAGGCTGTCCAATTCTGTTTCTTATATACAGCTAGCCAGTAGTAATATCTTCCTTATTACTTGTTTTTGTGTCATCGCAGGAAAAGGTACCTTTAACCGTAGCTTCCTGGGTCTAATGGCATTAAAGAGCCAAAGGCCAAGATGCAGAGCTACGAGCTGCTTTCAACGTGTTTGACAAACAGGTCAAGGGATATATCGAGTGGAATACACTGAAGTAAGACTAACATTACCTACAGCATCTATTGCTTGGTTCGAGTTTAGAGACCTTTTTGCCCGTTTTTCCTCGCTATGAACTTATATTAACTTTAAGAATCAGCTACAAACCACCTCTATTTGCAGGTACAGTATGTGTTGATGAATGCATCAGAATCACTGAATGAGTTGGAGGCAGAGCAAATGATGGAGCCAGATAAAGATTGAGATGGAACCATCGACTATGAAGGTAAGAGTAGACCAGTCTCTCAAAATGATATTCATTTTATCTCACTGAAACTAACCTGGATAAAAAAGTTTTAACAAATAACCTTAATTTAAAGCATCTGATTTTCTTCTCAAAATGAATGGTGGCCATGATGACTGCAGACTCCTTCAAAATGAGCTAAGTGAATCAAAGAAGCCAGCAATGAAGAGAGAACATTATGTTGGTCAGGGTTGACCGTGTTGGTTACTGTCCTGAACATCATGCTTCACTTGTTTTGATGATGTATTATAATAAAACAAGACAATTTCTCTCAAAATTGGTCCTCAAGTATGCAGATGTTTTCATTAAAATAAAGCTGTGTCTATTACTGCGTTGTGTGCTGACTGATTGAATTGAATTCTTATGGGTGACTTTTGGGGTAAAATATGGTATCTCATATGTATGATTTCTCAAAATTACAGTACTCAAACAAATCCTTACAACCTAACGGTACTATGAATGAAAAGGGCTTGATTGAAAGCGCATTTGCCTCACTGAAAATCCCCAGTCCGTTGCCTGTTAGAGGATGTGACATCATAGGGTTAATTTCCCCAGGCCAGCCACCCGGATATAATCATCCATCTTGGCCTGACAGCATCTGGTCTCCCCAACCATTAAATCCCATTCTCATCCCTATAAATCCAGATTGACGGCTCAGAGAGCCAACGCCAGCTGCTGCTTTCACCCCAGCCGACCTATCACAGGAGGGATGGGGGAGGGAGCTTTGGATCACAGAGCTCTGGTTGCAGCATCCCTGGAGCAGCTACTGTTATCTGAAACACAAGGGCCAGGATAGGGAAACAGGTCTAAAGAAGGGATAGACGGGGAATCCTCTGGAATCATCCAGGGGTCGGGTTGCTTTGTGTGGAGTGGAGCAGGAGGTGAGAAGAAATGTTTTCCATGTAAACACCCCTCAGAAGGGATAAGCGGAGGAGGGGTAGAGAGACGAGGAAGGGTAGAGAGAGGAGGGGTAGAGAGAGGGGAAACGTTCCTTCTCCCTAGGATATTACCCCTCTATCTGGCTACCTACTACGGCTCCTTTAAAAAAAAATTGTGGTAATCCCATCACATCAAGGAAAGGTAGGTACATACCCCTAATCTGGGAGGGCAATTAAGAGGATCTTGCATGTCATGTTGGCAGGATTAAAAGCCATATTTTGCCGTATTTATACTTATTGACTTACAGAGGAATGATCACTGTGCAACATTTCATGGTGTGAAAAGGACAATAAGAGATGATAAACTTGAGAAACATGCTATATTATGGAAATGTTATGTTGACTGTCTTTGTACTGTATTTGTTCTCCAATTGGACAGTGACAAAGGCTGAGACTGGCTCTGGGTTGTGATTGGTTGAGATCTTGCACTGCACATGTTCCGCATTAGATGAATAAACAGACAGACAGCTGGCAGACTGCATTTGAGGTGGGACAGGGGATGGCTCATGTGTCTTTGTTTTCACGGCTCGCTTTGAGGCAAGCAACACTGAACCATGCATGAGAGCACCAGCAGTTCCTGACGACTGTGAAATCTCGTTCTCCATAGCCAATGTGAGTAGGACCTTAAAACAGGTTCACAAGGCTGTGGGGCCAGACAGATGACCAGGGCGCATATTCAGAGCCTGTGCCGATCAGCTGCCGGGTGTCTTAACTGACATTTTCAACCTCTCCCTAACCCAGTCTGTAATACCTACAGGTTTCAAGCAGAGTCCCACCATAGTCCCTGTGTCCACGAAAGCAAAGGTAACCTGTCTAAATGACTATTGCTTTGAACGGTCATGGCTCACAACACCATCCTCCCAGACACCCTGGACCCACTCCAATTCACATATCACCCCAAGAGATCCACAGATGACACAATTTATTTTGTACTCCACACTGCCCTCCCACCTGGACAAGAGGAACCCCTATGTGAGAATTCAGTTCATTGACTACAGCTCAGCGTTCAACACCATAGTCCTCTTCCAAGCACTATGGTGTTGTTCACCCACAACTGCGTGGCTGCGCACAACTCCAACACCATCATTAAGTTTACTGACGTCATGACAGTGGTAGGTCTGATCACTGACCACAATGAAACCACCTATAGAGAGGTGGTCAGTGACCTGGCATAGCGGTGCCAGGACAACAACCTCTCCCTCAATGTCAGCAAGACAAAGGAGCTGATTGTGGACTACAGGAAACGGACGGACGAGCACGCCCCCATCAACAGTGACAGGGCTGCAGTGGAGCAGGTCGAGTGCTTCAAGTTCTTCTGCGTCCACATCAGAATTAACATGGTCCACACACATCAACACAGTCATGAAGGAGGCTGAAAAGATTTGGCATGGCTCTCAGTTCCTCAAAAAGTTATACAGCTGCACCATTGAGAGCATCTTGACTGGCTGCATCAGTGTTTGGTATCGCAACTGCTTGGCATCCGACCACAAGGCGCTACAGAGGGTAGTGTGTACGGCCCAGTACATCACTGGGGCCGAGCTCCCTGCCATCCAGGACCTCTACACCAAGCAATGTCAGAGGAAGGCAAAAAATTGTCAAAGACTCCAGCCACCCAAATCACAGACTGTTCTGCAAGTGATACCAATGCACCAAGACTGGAACCAACGGGACCCTAAACAACTTCTACATCCAAGCCATAAGACTACTAAATAGTTAACCAAATATCTACCCAAATATCTGCATTGACCCTTTTTGCACCAACTCTTTTGACTCATCACATAAGCTGCTGCTACTGTTTATTACCTATCCTGTTGCCTAGTCACTTTACCCCTACCTGAACATATCTACCTCAATTACCCCATACCCCTGCACATCGACTCGGTACTGGTACCCTGTGTATATAGCCAAGTTGCCGTTACTCATTGTGTATTTACTCCTTGTGTTATAATTGTTTCTATATTTTTCTCTCTGCATTGTTGGGAAGGGCCCATAAGTAAGCATTTCACTGTTCGTCTACACGAACAGTGCACCATTGTTGTTTACAAAGCATGTGACAAATACAATTTTATTTTATTTGTGTGAGACTATACTAGATTATATCATGTCTGCCATACTATTGTACATGGCAGAATTCAGCATGTAAATACACTGACCCTCTGGCTCACAGTTTAATGATATCTTATGAAGGCTTAATGAAGCCTACACTAGCCCTTTATAAGGTTTATATACTTTACATGCTTTATAAATACTATTTAAAGGGTGGTGTGTGTGTGGTTGTGCAGTACTACTGTATGTGTGCAAACTTCGGAGCGACTGTGTAAACAGCACACCTTCTGACACATTGCCTAACAAAGTGTGCTGAATTTCTTCGGGTTGGTTTTCCTCTGTATTTTCTCTGCTATGTTCTGCCACCCTTTTCTCTGCTTCTGGTGCCCACATCCTGCCCACAACACCCACTGCTGCCTTGTCGGCACAACAGGTTCTGGGGTTTAATCTGATGGAACCAGGGGTGGGGACATATATGCTTTTACCTGTTTCTACAAATACACACTTCTACGAGGCGAACATCGTGTCATGTCATGAGCACTGTGAAAAATACACACAATTATTTTGCATATAGTTTAGTTTTTATGGAGGATGCACCTTGGTGCCAATTTGTTTCAGTATTTCACAAAAAGATTAACACCTGACTGCTTTCAGTAGGTGATCAGAGGTTTTGCCTTGATCTGAATCAGAATGAAAGTGCCCTCCTGTTTAACACGTGTATTTCAGACCTCAAACATGCTACACACACACAAAACCAACCTACAACCAACCAAGCCATATGATATGGGGTGGCAGGGTAGCCTAGTGGTTAGAGTGTTGGGCTAGTAACCAAAAGGTTGCAAGTTCAAATCCCCGAGCTGACAAGGTACAAATCTGTCGTTCTGCCCCTGAACAGGCAGTTAACCCACTGTTCCTAGGCTGTCATTGAAAATAAGAATTTGTTCTTAACTGACTTGCCTAGTAAAATAAAGGTTAAAAAAATATATATATGCTATTGTAGTGTGCATAATATGTTTGTTTTCTGATCTGTTTTCAGTTCTGCCTGGAGAGTGTGTTCTGGTGTACTCTGCATTCCCAATGCTTCAGCAGACCTCAGTCCAGAGAGAGTCAACCTGCGGCTGTTGTGACACACCTGAGATACAGACAAGAGTCACATTGAGACAACCACAGCAGTGGGACACAAGACAACTCTCCACATTGCTTTGTTGTTTCCTCTTAGCTGAAACCATGTATATGACTACGGCCAAGACCACCGCAAGCTTTCTCTCCACTGTCTCCAGCACCTCCATGACCCCCATTCTCACTGTTACAACGGATGCCAGGATGGAACAGGGGATGGTCACAGAGTCCAGGACAAAACTCATGACCACTAACATTACTATAACAACAACCAACGAGACAAGCTTCAATGCCACCAAGCTGCCAGAGTTGGAGCTCGAGGGCTCTGAGATGGGCATGGTGTTGGTGCCCTTTGGCATCATCACTGTAATTGGCTTGACATTGGTCATGGTAAGAAAGCAATCGCTTCAGTCACTACCTAGTTTCCATGCCCACAAAATATGTCTGTTTGTCACGACAGTGTACACAGTATGAATGAGTTTAATTTCCTCCTCTTATCTAATTAACAATGATATGTGTGACTCCCTGTGCCCCACCATGTCTTCCACTCCCAGATGCTGTATATCAGGAAACGGAAGAGGTGAGGAAGTTCCTTATTATATAAGAGTTGAAGTTATCAGCCAGATTTGTGAAAGGGAGGGCTACCTTCCATGCATATCCAAATAATTATAGCATTAAGAGAAAAGTGTCAGTAATCTTTGTCCTGGGAACCCAAAAGTTGAACGAGCTGACGTTAGCACAGAGGAGTCCCTGCCCATATTCTGAAAACCTACCTTAATCAAGTATCTTGATTAAATCCCATGCCGCCCCCCCCTAAAAAAAAAATAGAATAACACTCACACTTTTCTTTTCCTACTTGCACTGACTTAGCTGATTACTATTTTATTGAGGAAAAATTGACTTACTATGATTATGATATGTGGTTGTCTCACATAGCTATATATTTATTTAATTCAAATTTTGAAACGAACAAAGAATACTTAGTAACAAAAATAATATGGCAACTACTGTCCAATGATAATAACAATTAAATAAAAAAGTATGAGGCAACTACTGTCTTCTGACAGCCAATTTAGTAATTCATACATTGTGCAATTCTGAGTTTTATAACGGCATCCAATAATTAATCTGCAAAGATTGTTATAAATTACATCAAATGCACAAAGTAAGGTCTTGGTTTTGTTTTGATAGATGACGTCACCATAGTGTAGGATAGGATGCAGCAGTTGGGTTACTAAATGATTTTGAATGGATATAGTAAAACCATTCTTAGATCTGTATAGTAACCCAAGCTTATAGTTAGGACTTTAATGCACTAACTGTAAGTCACTCTGGAAAAGAGCATCTTCTAAATGACCAACATTTAAAATGTAATGTGTTTCTAACAATTCATTAAAAGGTTTCAATACTACATAGATGCATTTTTCTAACTATTACTTTCCTCCTGCCCTGTGTTCACTGTTCAGACTGGAGAAGCTGAGGCACCAGCTGATGCCCATGTATAACTTTGATCCAGCAGAGGAACAGGATGACTTGGAACAGGAACTACTGGACCACAACCTCACAGGACCCAATAACAAGGTAGTATACGACACAGGTCTGAAGCAGTGCCCAGGCTACACTCCCCTCCTCAGTGATACTGATCCTCTACTGTAGATCTATGATGATACAAGTCTTGATGGTTACATTATGTTCAGACTCGTCTTTAATAACCCACAGGGATCTATTGCTCACTGATCTGCAGTTACTGGATCTCATCTATATTTATCTACAATGGATTCATAAATCTATAGGTTCAGAGCATCATAATGTACTCCAGCAGAGCTTTGTGACTACAGTGCTTACATTACCAGTAACCAGTTGCTATTTTATACTCATATGGACTTGACAATAGGCAAAATGGTAATACATACGGTAAAGTCTAATTTGTGTCTGTTGTTCCATTTTCCTTAAGCTACCCTTTCAAAAAACACTATGTGGACCTTGCCGTGTTAATTATTCTCCATCTACATACAACAAGTTCAACGATTACAACAGAATACCACTGTACACACATGCACAACCTTTTCTACTACACTGGAGTGACACACACCTACACCCTCATTTCCCATCTTCTCTCTGTGTGCCTAATACCATCAAGTTGTTGATTACTGCCTCATCACTCTCACCTCACTGCTCCTAAATGTCCCAAAATGACTGATTTCCTCATTTTCCCCTTGTGATTGACATGACTAGGCTATGAATGTGATTATACAAATGTGTGTGGCAGTACTGGTTTCCTTTACAGACATGTCACTGACAAATACTACACAATCTCTTCCAAATTAACATACAGTAGATATATTAAGTACTCAATTCACTTCTCCACCCATTGATTTGTTTCCCTAACGCTACATTACCAAAACAAATGTTATAAGCAATCACAGCAGTGGCAGATTCAATATTCACTGGTTACAAAATGAAAAATCAGTTCATATGACCACTTATGGCCATGGCATTACAAAGTTATGGTGGATGATTCTAGTATTACCATGGCAACTATTGTGTCTCACAGTTTTACCCCCCCCAGACTCTCACGACCTCCCAGGGGACGACACAGAGGCCCAGTCGCCTGGTCTTCACAGACGTAGCCAACGGACTCAATGCATAACTACACTCTTAAAGACATGAGAGGGGACTGGGGGTCGTGGGGAGGGGACTAGCTATTCCGTCATTGAGATATGTTGCTCAGGAAAAAAAAGGCAAACTGGAATGAAGGCCATGGAAACATACTGATGTCTGGGGGATGTTTTTCAGGCTGGGCTATAAGGGAATTCTGATGTTTAAGTTGTAATGTAGTCCTAGTTTACCTGTGAGGTTCTCCCATCATTGTCATTAGTCCACATCGTCTACAGTTCTTAAATTGTCTCCAGTGACGATTGAGGGATATTTGGGGAAATTAGAAACTTAATTGAACTAAGGATTTTGTACTGGTTGTTATTTGTTGAACAAATACTTAAAGGGTTTTTGTTGGATCACTGTCTTTCTCTGTAGTTAAGTGATAGTGGTGGTAGAACTCCTACATCCATCTTCATTGAAAACTTTGTCTAGAATGTATTCATTTCCACATGTTCGTATTTTGCTGCTAAATGTAGACAACCACATTTGAGAAGAGACTCCTCTAAAATGGTTATGCAAAAATGTTGACTTTACTGCTTCCATAATGGTGGTGGACTAGAGACCTGGAACGACAAGGGGATGGACATTCTACACATTGAAGAACTAAAACACAACATCAGGAGATCTGGAGGACAATGCCTGGGGTACTGTAACCCACCTAGTGTACATTACTGTACCCCTGTCCACACATCCAAAATGTGTCTTTCAGCACTTCTGTCTCTATCGCCCCTTTGCCCTCAAAGTATTAGTATATTTCCACTAAGTAATAAAGTATTAGTATGTTTCTTCTTAGTAATAAAGCAGCAACATTGGTTTCTATACACTTAAAGATACAGTATTTAACCAACAGTATTTTGACGACCACTTATTGTGCTACTACTTTTTGATGAATACATGACAGACGAACATAGCTATGTGATACTTTTATTGGTAGACAGACAGACCAAGCAGCACCTCTATACTCATGCAAAAACACCATAAAGCGAGACAGATCAGAGGCAAACTAAAAAACACCATTTTGAGTTGTGTATTCAAGTTCAAATGGATGACATTGAAAATAAATCTTCATGAAGTACATGATCAAGGAGACTGAAATGAAAGGGACACATTTCCAAATGTTGCAAAAAAATGTGAAAAGCTTAAAAACTGAAGATGTTACAAGATAACAGGACCCAACTACACTACTCAATATTTAAAAGCCCTTGTACATAAAGCATTACAACAAGCACATGACAAACTCCTAAGATATGTGTACTTATATATACACACACACACTGAATATACTGTATCTATATCAGTAAGCTCATAGAGCAACACTGTCAATATCATATAGACAGCGGATATCCTGACGTTGCTTAGGTATGAAGTTAGTTTAGGAGGCACTTTTACTGACATCACAATGCAGTACTTCGGGTTTATTTACCTGTACGATATGCTGTTATGAACCTAGTGAGATGAGTGGACAGCAGATATATGTTCTATAGGTCTCATAAGATCACATGGGACAAGCAACGCTAAAATCAGTCAGCCACCCCTCTGGGACAGTGCTCAGTGCCAAAAACAGACCTGTTTCAGACGTAGTCCACATGGCAAACAGTAATTCCAGCCAAAGAGGTGAAGTAATAAGAAAGACAGAGTATAGGTTAGAAACTTGCAACTGACAGAAAAACAACATATGTGGACTTGTCCACCCTCTCCAGAAATACATTACAGGAAGAGCCCAAAAAATGTTGACTTTTATCTCACTATTTCATGTTTCACATGTCACTGACATCAATTCATCAAATGGTATGGTTGTTAATCTAACGTCTGCAGTGTGAATGTGAGAACATGAAATTAAATGACATATCTTGTGTAAAAGGCTAAGAGGGGAACACGTAAGGGTTCACAGAGGTTGTGATAGAACAAATACAACATAAGTAAAAACTACAGCAAACAATAAAATATTGGGTCATTTTGAACCCAGGTACTGTAGATAGACCAATTCTCAAGACAGGCATTTCATCAGAGCCACTATAGGCTTCTGCTGGGATTCACTTAAAGAGTCTGTCAGCATGGAAGTGGGAGGGAGAGTGTGAGGCTAGCGGGTACAGTACGTATGGGAGTATCCTGAGTAGGTATGCGTGTGTGTGTTCGTTTTTTTGGTATGGGGAGAGGCTATAAGAGTTCTCTGATTTCCGTGACTGAGGTAGACTGAAAGGTAAACGGACTGAGGTCTGAATGAGGTTTGTGTGTCAAGTCATATTGTGAATGTCAAAAAAACAAATCAGAAATACACAATAAAATAGGATAATATCATAACTGAGTAGAATGATATGTTCCTGAATAGCTAAATGCATAGCTACATTAAGGCAAAATACCTGAGGTTTTAATGAGTATTGAGAAGATAAAGGTAAATACAAAACCTGAGTGTGGTCCGATGTCATGTCAATTGGACACTGTTGAGTTTAGACTTATATCTGCTTATGTTAATGGTAATGTAAAATGTATTCCCATTCAAATATATATCTAACAAAATATCCCTGTGTTTCTTCACAATCAGGACAGACATAACGTAAATTGGGTCATGCCTCTTGTCCCAGTAGCCGCTGTTTGAAATGCATCCTTTTCTTTTGAAAACCCTTCCCCACCATCATCACCACCACCACCACATACACACGTACGTGCTCACACACATGCATGCACACACACTCAAACATACAGCATCAACCAATCTCGTTCATGAGAAAAGGTTTGGGCAGTCAAACTGAATTGTTGCACGCATTGACCGAATCCTTAGTAATCAATCAACTGACCAAAGCTATGTCCATCATTGACCCAGCCTCAGTGCTGGATAGACTCCAGACACAATAACCCAACCAGGCCTACAGTTCCACAAAGCAGGGCTATTATCTGTTGTTTTAGATCCTCATGACAGTGGAGGTTGGATTATACACTTAGAAAAAAAAGGTGCTATCTAGAACCTAAAAGGGTTCTTTGGCTGTCCCCATAGAACCCTTATTGTTTGCATGTAGAACCCACAGAAGGTTCTACATGGAACTTAAAATGTTCTAGCTTGAACCAAAAAGTGTTCTACCTGGAACCAAAAAGGTTCTTCTATGGGGACAGACAAAGAACCCTTTTGGAACCCTTTTTTCTAAGAGTATACACCTCTGTCTCTGCCCAAACCTTGAGGTAGTACTGTGGCACATTGTCTATTCCCCCTCTGCTTCTTCCTGGGCTGGAGAGTGAGATGACGAGGCCTCAGTGGGTAAAGACTGTGACTGTGAGGGGCCCTCCTCAGTTTCTTCTGAAGGACCCTGTGAAAAGACACAAAAATACAGACATTAGTATGTACATGTATGTGTGAGAGTGTGAGAGTGAGTGCTTGCGTGCGCATGTGTTTGTGTAATGAGTAATGATATACTTGTATGAGTGTGTAAACGAGTGATTCTTTACATGTGGGGAAATAGGTCTGTACGCGAGACCAAGAAATGCTAGGGAGAAGATGGTTATGTCAGGAAACCAAGAAGAAAGGGGAAGAGAGCGGTTATATCAGGTTTCCCCGCTCAGCATTGATTCATTCACATGTCTGTGTCTGAAAAAGGGAGTGTCTATGGTTTCAGTTCTTAATGTGTTTTAACTTGGTTCTGCAGTGAAGATTGTGATAAGATGGATGAGGAAGTTGAATGACATTAGCCTCTTTTTGTGCCAGTGTTGGTGTAATCCGTTGATTCTCTGAAAGAAGGTGCTATTTGAACGGAAGTTCATACTCATCCTCCATGAAAGTAGTGCTCAAGTACAATAGGTAAGAGGATAATTTGAAGAACAAAAACATAATATGACCTATTATAGTGTACTCCTTCTTACCTGCTGTTCCTGGACGACTTCTTGAACTACTCTCTGAGGCTTTGGAAAATAATAAAAGTGAGAGAAAAAGAAGAGAGAAAGGTTGTTCAATCAATCAGTCAAACTCTCCATTGCACAATGCAGGCCAGCAGTTGACAACTTCAATCGTAAAGGGCTGCAATGTTTTACTTTTAATCAGTGAATGATTTAGACCAGGACTATTCAACTCTTACCCTACAAGGTCCGGAGCCTGATGGTTTTCTGTTCTAAATGATAATTCATTGCATCCACCCGGTGCCCAAGGTCTAAATCAGTCCCTGTTTAAAGGGGAACAACGAAAAGCAATGGGTCTGGCTTCGAGGTCCAGAGTTGAGTTTGAGGGATTTGGACCAACAATGGGCAACTCAGTCGGGATCTCAAATTACTGTTGAGAGTTTGAATAGCAGAATACACAAGGTGCAATTTTAAAATGTGGTTGTGCATCAGCAGTCTTTTTCTTGTTATGTCAGTCACTGACAGTCACTCAATTAGCCCATGTCAGCAAAAATAAATCATAAGGAATAAGGTTTTGAAGTGTCTGTCCTATATCTAGGAGATATAAGAAAGCTCAGGAAATATATATTTCAATTTTGGACACACGGTTAACCCCTTTTTTGGAGGGCACAAAACTACTTCCATACTTTCATTAATTTTTGATAATGGTACCTGGTTACCATCAGAGTCCCGTGACACTTATTGGGTTTGTAGAGCAAAACGGAGAACAACATCATGTTTGTGACTCTCCTCTTTCCATAGTGGGGTCATATTAGTTTGTAGCCCAAACAGTTTGGACGCTACAGACAGAAGTTGGCATCGACTCTTTCGACTTCAGATGACTCCTGTGAGGCTTCTGGGGGTTGTAGAGCAAAATGGAGAAACCGTTCGGACATGACAGAAGTTTTTTGTGAGAAGACCAATTTTCAGAATGTCTCCTGGTCTGACAAACAGAGCTTTAGCTCTGCCACTTTTCACAACAGATGCGGAAGGCCGCCATAGGCGGCTGCGTTTGATTGAGATGCAGCCCATGCAAATATATATATATATATCTCTAGCTTAAACAGACTCTTATGGATATTTTAAAGCAGCACAAAGGGTGTTTATTTTTTATTTTTTTTGCCCGAGCACTACACAGCTGATTCAAATAATCAACTAATCATCAAGCTTTGATAATTTGAATCAGCTGTGTGGAAGAAAAAAAAGTGCACCCCTTGGGGACCCCAGGACCGAGTTTGTGAAACACTGCCTTAAGGACTGAAGTTGTGCATTCCTAGGATACAAAGAGAGATAGGAGTCTAGGGGTGTACATTTGAGGCGCATATAAGTAGGCGTCATTACATGTGTGTGCTTCAGTGAGTGTGTATGTTAGCCTTATACCCATTTCCTTGGCCGGCCCCTTGGTCTTCTCTCCCCGACAGGCTCTACTTCCTGACACAGAAAGGATGGAGGATAAAGCAGAGATGATTGTATTGTTTATTATATACACAAAATGTCTACTCACAACCCTATTCCTACAGTTGATATTTTCTGTTCAGCTCCTCTGCCTAGTTGGATTCTTTGTTTTTATTGCATATTTCATGTTAACGATATCCATGAACATGAGAAGATGATCTTACCTTGGGTGTGGCACGAGGGCCTTTGTTCTTGCTTCCTCTGGGTCGTCCTCTCGGCCTCTTTGGAGTTGGGGGGCCAGTGGGCTCCTGGGGAGAGATGAAGCAAAATCAGGAACTGCTATGGTTATCACTCTGACTCTATCCATAGCCAAAGCAGCTGTGACCCACTCTATTCAATAATATTGTATAGAAAAACCTATGCCAGACTACAGTTGTTAAAATGTGCATTTGGGTTGCTGCTTATGACAGGGTGATATATTTCAGTTATTGTGTCATATACAGATTTAGGATCTTAATTTGATCACCCTGTTACAGGAGAATGTTCCTACAATGCAGGACATTTTTTTGTGTATTTGATTTTTTAAAAGGCTTCTGAAGTTTGTAATTTCCACTTAGAAATTTCAGACTTCATTTTCCCCTACGAAAAATGTATCAACCCATATAAAATGTTTCATTAATTATAATCCACATAATTATTCACATTTCCTGTTGCTGCAGGATTATTTTCCTGCTCATCAAACTAGCTCAAATTAAGATCCTACATCTGCAGGGTCCTGTACAGTGTATGAAGTATGTATGTGGAGTGTTCTGTGGTGGTCCAACCTCCTGTTGTTTCCGTGGGCGACCCCGGCCCCTGCGTGGAGGTGTAAAGTTAGGTGATTGGGCCACGCCTGGCTGTGGTGACGGCTCCTTGGTCCCGCTGTTGCTCATCCCTGTGTCTATCCACCAGCGCAAGCGCAGTAAGATGGGGGTGTGGGCATGGATGCCCAGAGCTCAGGCCAGAGGGTTAGGGAGGGGCAGACTTGAACGGCAGGGGGTAGGACACCTGGGAAGTAGAAGGGGGGCTCAGGTTAGCTAGTCAGTGTTGGGCGATCTCTTTCTAGTAGGCCTATTGTAAAGACATATATAGTTTATACTATCGTGCATAATCTTTGTATTGTTCCAATGTGACTGGGGGCTGGACAAGTTGATACAAACACACTTTCCTCCTCTCACTGTGAACCTCAAAAAATCATTATGAAAGGCCACACTTCTTTCGTCTTGCAGTCAGTCACAGAGCAAGAGTGAGAGCTGCTTTATAAAAGCCTTTGCACCAGCCATTGGGGCGGCAGGGTAGCCTGGTGGTTAAAGCGTTGGACTAGTAACTGGAAGGTTGTGAGTTCAAACCCCTGAGTTGACAAGGTACAAATCTGTCGTTCTGCCCCTGAACAGGCAGTTATCCCACTGTTCCTAGGCCGTCATTGAAAATAAGAATGTGTTCTTAACTGACTTGCCTGGTTAAATAAAGGTAAAATTTAAAAAAAATAATAATAATTGCAGGTTCATCTGAACACAGACAGGGGTTTGGTATACATAGGGAAACATTATCTCAGTCCGCAGTAACTAGAAGTAGCAGAGATGTTCACAACTCAGTATCCCATTCAACATTTAGATCTAATCCATCCAGTCTGTACCAGTTATTACTGGTTATCTACTGTGAGGCTGTATATATAGGCTATATGCCTGCTTGTTGACATATTTGTTAGATTATGTGAGTATACAGTGCTTTCAACATGGGCTTCTCAGTTACTTTGTACTTGAGTTCATATGTGCCTTTAATCTAATATCCCCTTCCAAATTGAATACTGTATCACCTTCCAAATCAAATATCACCTTCCAAATTGAATACTGTATCACCTTCCAAATCAAATATCACCTTTCAAATCAAATACCACCTTCCAAATCAAATACCACCTTCCAAATCAAATACCACCTTTCAAATCAAATACCACCTTCCAAATCAAATACCTCCTTCCAAATCAAATATTGTCTGCACTTTGCATACAGATATTGGAGGCTAAAATCCAGTACTAAATATTGTGCTGCTACACAGGTTACTTTTGTTTATTTCACTAATAACTAAAAACTAGAGGGATTAAAGGGCACTTAAATTGATTTGAATGATGTAATTCTGCGTTTCATTCCTTCATTAATTGTGTTGTTAATTTTGACTGATTATAGAAAGGTGTAGAACATAATCAGAATTCCAAGATCAAGCTCATGCACAGACCAATCAAAAAGGAGATACATCTTGTTGCATTGATATACACTGTAGCTTTTCTTTACCAACAAATGCATTTAAGTAGGAAGTTGAGAATTGCATTTGTCTGTCTGCAGGAGTAGGCTACAATGTTTTTAAACACAGGTGAAGTCTATGAACAGATACCTTTGCATAGCAGGAGACGATTCGTTTAACTATGTTGCTGGCAGTGAACTAGGAGGACTGAATGTACTTTTTCCATATGGGCGGCAACTGCAACCATAAAAACACATTCTGTGCATTCTTTTAAAACTACCAAAATGTGTGTCAGGCAGCCTACATTCAAACTGTCATGTCTCTTATGTTATACTTTTAAACTTTAGGTCTACTTGACTTAAAAGGCGCCACTTACCAACATAAAATATAGGTTAGAGCAGTGGTATGGTCTCCAATGGAGCAGGACTAACATTGGGCTATAAGAACGATACAGTAGATCACACAAGAGAAAAGTAAACTATTTGTGCATTTGTATCTTTATAGCATAGTCTATATAGTAGACCTACACTGCATCGTCAATACATGTTTAATCGGGACATTCAATTAATTTTACATAATTATTACATAACCTGTATGAGTTTATTTTAATTTACAGCCGGCGCGAAAGCCATGTGTTTACAGCAGAAGATGCAGGGAGAGAGCAAATCATATCGAATCGAAGGACAGCAGTTTGTCTGCGGGTAACCGTTGTACTAAATCTGAATGATCTGAATACACGATTGAGTAGTTACATATTAATCAAATTGAAGAGAAAAATATCAACAATGTTATTGTACAAAAATAAACGATAGCCTGTAGGCAGGCCTATAAGGAAGAGTAAAATGCTTCACCTACCTTGCTCCCACCAGCTGGTTTTATTGTTAAACTAGACTACCTAATAAAAACCGATGGAATTATAGGAAAGTTTACTATTCAGTCTATATTTTATTCTTACGATTTCTTAATCTTACAGACAGTTCCTTGAATAAAGTTTATCTTGGAATGAACTAACAATATGTATCTTTCTTTCTCTCTCCCCCTCCCTCCTTTCCTCTATCTCACTCAGTCTGTGTGTGATCTTACGTTTGTCTGTCGTATCCTCGTAGTCACGAATACCCCAGTTGAAGTATGATGGGGGTTGGAGCTGGATCATATAGGAACATTGCATACTTTCTCTACCATAGAGGAGGGGTGAAACAGTCGAACACGCCCCTTGCTCATTGGACCACCCACTTGTGAGTGATGGGCATCATACAGATGTCGGATCTTAATTTGATCACACTGTTGCAGGAGAACTTTCCTGCAATTCAGGACATTTTCAACTTGAACTTTCCTGCAATGCATTACATTTTAAACTTGTACTGTATTAACAAGTCTTCTGAAGTTTGTAATTTCCACTTTGACATTTCAGACTTGATTTTCCCTTATGAAAAATGTATCAACCCCTACAAAAATGTCCAATAATTATAATCCACGTAATTATTCACATTTCCTGTTGCTGCAGGATTATTTTCCTGCTGTATCAACCTGGCTCAAATTAAGATCTTACATCTGTAGGCTACACTACACTCAGAGGGTTCTACATAGAACCCAAAAGGGTTCTACCTGGAGCCAAAAAGGGTTCTTCAAAGGGTTATCCTATTGGGACAGCCGAAGAACCCCTTTGGAACTCTTTTTTCAAAAAGTGTAGCTGGAGATACTGCAGCTCATACAGTTACAGTACCATGAAAATAGTAATTGCTTAATCTGCGTTATTCTGTGCGTGGAATGGACTTCAAAACAAGAATTCGAGCTAATATGTTAAAGTTTGTTTACTCAACAAACTGCTGAAGTGACCTAAATTCAGTGCTTAATTTGAGCCGGATCTTGCCGGAACAGGATCTGGCACCTCCCTGTTTTGGACTGTTTTGTCACGGAACCTATTTGGCCAGATCCGGTATCTCTCCTGGCATGAAAAATCATGTTAAGTTTTTGCATTGTAAAAACTAGAATAAAAATGATCAAAGTTATTTTCGATTTCCCTCTTAATTCTCCTGTCCCCACAAAAAAACAATGTGAAAAATGTGATTTTCAGCCCGGGAAGGCCAATAATTTTGCCACAGAGGATCAATAGCTTGCCTAGCTGTGGATTGTAGCCCAATGACAAGGAATAGCCTACAGTCCGGAATGAACAAGACATCTGTCAGTGAAAAAACAGCAGGCAGGCAAAACAGGTCTTTCACAATATTTCAAATACAATCAAGGGAAAACACAGGTTTGGAAATAGAAGACTATGCTGTAGGCTACAAAAATATTTGATCAACTTCCAAATATTGTTTTACAAATGAGAGAGAGATAGGCTTTCGGCACGAGCTCACCAGCCATCACTAGCAAGTGAGCTGCTTATCATTGGGTGAGTCAGTGAAACTGGAAAGCACTTTTAGGATTATAATATCCTTCTCATATTGTAGCCTACAATATTTGTCTCCACACACTAAGGCCCAGGATATTGATGGACTCAAGACAAGGTCATTTTTATTGATCTCAGATTCTTAGTTTGTCAGTGTCAAAGTAGCCTGCCATTTTGATCATTTGTGCGGTATTAAAAAATATTCTGACAAAGTCCCCAGTCATGTAAAATTATGTAGAATTGTATGACATGCGTTTATAAAAGGCCAACATTTTTCCAGACCCTAGGCTACTAAAAATGTACCCCATGTGTGCAACTTCTGTAAGTGCCTTCACTCTACTGCTCTATGCCACTACACAAATGCAATGAAATGAATGCAATGTTTTATTATAAAGGTAACTTTTTTCCTCATGTGTTCCGGTACCTCAGAACTCCACAAGTCACCCCCCTCTCGCGCTCACTTTTTGTTCCAGCACCTCCCGATTAAAAAATTAAGTTAAAGTTAATTTTTGCTCAAAACCACAGCCATCATTATTATATTGCCCAGCATGCTCTATTGCAGGTTGATTTTCAGAATTGTTTGTTTCAATATCTGTGTTTTTGTATGCACATTGATTGGTTGTTTCATCTTATGCTACACAAACAACATACATTTTTCTAAACTAATCCAATGTGTTAGTAGTTGGACTTATTGCACCCAGTTCTGAGATGGCTATTCCAGTTTATATGATTTCGGTAGTCTTAATAATCAATCTTCCCTACTACAAAAGTCTTTCTGAATGCAGGATGCAGACGATTAAAAGTTCCAATTGTTGGATATCCTCACTCTAGCTGTTCTCCAATAGGAACTACACATCACTTTGCAAGCCAGCATAATGTGACTTGCATGCTTGATGTGGCCTGTAAACCAGGAGTTTCAAACTGCTGTGTTAGGGTGTAACTAAGCCCTCAAAGAAAGGCCTTATGTATCTATTACGTAATGCACTGTCATAAAGAGTTTAATTTAAAAAACAACATATTCACTTAGACACACAATTGGTGAAAGCTTCAAGACTGAAAACAAATTGACTACAACATATATGTGTCTGTCGCTAACAAATACAGTCATGGGTGGTAACTACAAATCACTCAATAGGCACACTGGGAAATATGCAAATAGGTTGAATACATTCTCAAGTTGAATTGTATGTTCACTCAACTCCTAAAATCTAATGTTGAGTGAACATACAATTCAACGGAAGAATGTATTTTGGTTCAGCTACAGTATATGCCCAAATATTGAGCAAACTCACAATCCTACTGCAGCTGGTTGCCATACAATTCTACGGTGAATCAACATCTTGTTTTTTACAGTGTAGAATAAAAAATAAAAAACATTTAAATTGAAAACAGTCATACGCATAATGAAAATGCTTTATAGGCTACACGTATAAAGGTATGAGTTATTGAGAATAACAATGAATTACTGAGAATAACAATGAATTACTCAAACAGTTATGAAGAGAAAACTAATTTACAGAAAAGAAAACCCCATATGACCAAAAAAGTAAGTGTAAGTCAGCAGTTTTAGTGAAGGGTGTGGGAACGCTGTTGAGAAGCATGAGGTTAAGGAGGCATGTCCTTCACAAGCACATCCTGAGGTCAGTGCCAAAGTTCAATATGTAATGTAATCACCACAAGATGATGGTTATTTTGTTCAGATCAAAATGCCTAATATTGTTTTTGACACGTAGGCAGAAGACAAGGGAAAACATAGTTATTTTATCTTATATTTTTGTCATAATATTGTAGACTAACACACATTATACACTGAGCGTACAAACAATTAAGAACACCTGCTCTTTCCATGACATAGACTAACCAGGTGAATCCAAGTGAAAGCTATGATCCCTTATTGATGTCACTTGTTAAATACACTTCAACCAGTGTAGACGAAGGGGAGGATTTTAAGCCTTGAGACAATTGAAACATGGATTGTGTTTATGTACCATTCAGTGGGGGAATGGGCAAGACAAAATATTTATGTGCCTTTGAACAGGGTATGGGAGTAGGTACCATGTGCATCGGTTTGTGTGTTCCACAGTCAACAGTTTCCTGTGTGTATCAAGAACGGTCCACCACCCAAAGGACATCCAGCCAACTTGACATAACTGTGGGAAGTACTGGAGTCAACATGGGCCAGCATTCAACAAGCATCCCTGTCGAATGCTTTCGACACCTTGTAGAGTCCATGCCCCGAAGGACTGAGACTGTTCTGAGCAAAAATCTAATATTAGGAACAGTATTGATATACTCAGTGTATATTAACTAATTGTATGTAGATGGTCATGGATTACAATTAGGTGGTCATGGATTGTGAGCTATGGGTGGGGGGGGTGAGGGTGGATAAATATATTGCAGTCCAGTAGAACATAGAGCCAGTCACTGCTTGGTGACATAATGTATTCGTGACTAAGCCATCTCCATGACCTTCTTAATCCAGTCCACATAGACAGAGACACGGATGAAGATGTTAGGCTGGCCTGGGTGTCCACAGCGCCTCATGGGGATGATCACTCCCTCAAGCACCCAGCAGTCACTATTCTGACAGGCCAGAGGGCCCCCATAGTCTCTCTGGGGGTCACATTGAAAGAACACATCACTGTTAGATCATTGTCACACAGCAGAACTTTCCTGCAATGTGGGACATTTAAAACGTGTATTTGAGGTTTAAAAAGGCTTCTGAAGTTTGTCATTTCAGACTTGATTTTTCCTTACAAAAAATGTATCAACTCCTACAAACATTTCCATTAAATATAATCCACATAATTATTCACATTGCTGCAGGATTATTTTCCTTCAGTAGCAACCTGGCTCAAATTAAGATCATACATCTGTACATGTTTGTGTTTGGCTGTATGTCACATAATTAATATCCTAAAATAAAGTTATCTTATCATTTTTGCTCACCATCAATCTCAGTCTCTCTCATACAAACAAACTATTGCTCATAGACAGATCCTACAACTCACAAACACACCGAACCTACCTCACAGGCACCCACCCCACCCTGGAAGGAGTTGGTGCACATCTCGTTCTCCCGAACACGACCCCGAAAGTAGCTGTTACAATCCTTGTTGCTTAGAACTGGTATTTGAGCCACATTGAGCACAGAGTCATCTGTAGAAGTGCCTAAAAAAGTGAGAGAGAAAGGGAAAGAGGGGGAAAGGAGGATGAGATAGAGAGAACGAGACAACGAGGAAGAGGAGGGCATATGCTGAGTGGTACTGGAAACAACAACACTATCTGTTGGTCCAGGATCTGAAACACTTTCTCATTTACATGCTACATTAGTAAAGCAGATACTTCATAACTTCAAGGGAAGAAAACATTTAATAAATTTGGTTCCTATGTTTTTCCTGACCATGTAATCTGACCTGGGTCAACTCAGGGCCCTGGTCATATGCTCGCTTCAAGGGAAGCAACACTGAACCATGCATGAGAGCATCACCATAGCCAATGTGAGTAAGACCTTTAAAACAGGTTAATGTTCACAAGGGCGCAGGGCCAGACGGATTACCAGGACGCATACTCAGAGCATGCACTGACCAGCTGGCAAGTGTCTTCATTGACATTTTCAACCTCTCCCTGACCCAGTCTATAATACTTACATGTTTCAAGCAGACCACCATGGTGTTCTTGGGCACAGGAACTAAGGTAACCTGCCTAAATGACTATTGCCCCATGGGACACATCTGTTGCCAAGAAATACTTTGAAAAGCTGGCTCACAACAACGCCATCATCCTAGACACCCTGGACCCACTCCAATTTGCATAATGCCCCAATATATCCACAGATGATGGGTAGTGTGGGTAATGATGGGGGCAGGTGTGGGTAATGATGGAGAGCAGGTGTGGGTAATGATGGAGAGCAGGTGTGGGTAATGATGAGGAGCAGGTGTGGGTAATGATGGAGAGCAGGTGTGGGTAATGATGGAGAGCAGGTGTGGGTAATGATGAGGAGCAGGTGTGGGTAATGATGGAGAGCAGGTGTGGGTAATGATGAGGAGCAGGTGTGGGTAATGATGAGGAGCAGGTGTGGGTAATGATGGAGAGCAGGTGTGGGTAATGATGGAGAGCAGGTGTGGGTAATGATGAGGAGCAGGTGTGGGTAATGATGGAGAGCAGGTGTGGGTAATGATGAGGAGCAGGTGTGGGTAATGATGGAGAGCAGGTGTGGGTAATGATGGGGAGCAGGTGTGGGTAATGATGGGGAGCAGGTGCGGGTAATGATGGGGAGCAGGTGCGGGTAATGATGGAGAGCAGGTGTGGGTAATGATGGAGAGCAGGTGCGGGTAATGATGAGGAGCAGGTGTGGGTAATGATGGAGAGCAGGTGCGGGTAATGATGGGGAGCAGGTGCGGGTAATGATGAGGAGCAGGTGTCGGTAATGATGGAGAGCAGGTGTGGGTAATGATGAGGAGCAGGTGCGGGTAATGATGGAGAGCAGGTGCGGGTAATGATGGGGAAAGGTGCGGGTAATGATGGAGAGCAGGTGCGGGTAATGATGGGGAGCAGGTGTGGGTAATGATGGGGAGCAGGTGTGGGTAATGATGGGGAGCAGGTGTGGGTAATGATGGAGAGCAGGTGTGGGTAATGATGGGGAGCAGGTGTGGGTAATGATGGGGAGCAGGTGTGGGTAATGATGGGGAATGATGGGAGCAGGTGCAGGTGTGGGTAATGATGGGGGCAGGTGTAATGATGGTAATGATGGAGAGCAGGTGCGGGTAATGATGGGGCAGGTGTGGGTAATGATGGAGAGCAGGTGTGGGTAATGATGGGGATGGGTAATGATGGGAGCAGGTGTGGGTAATGATGGGGGGCAGGTGTGGGTAATGATGGGGGCAGGTGTGGGTAATGATGGAGGGCAGGTGTGGGTAATGATGGGGGGAGGGAAGGTGTGGGTAATGATGGGGAGCAGGTGGGGGCAGGTGTGGGTAATGATGGGGGCAGGTGTGGGTAATGATAATGAATGATGGGGGGCAGGTGTGGGTAATGATGGGGAGCAGGTGTGGGTAATGATGATGGGAGCAGGTGTGGGTAATGATGGGGAGCAGGTGGTGGGTAATGATGAGGAGCAGGTGTGGGTAATGATGGGGAGCAGGTGTGGGTAATGATGGAGAGCAGGTGTGGGTAATGATGGGGAATGATGATGGAAAGGTGTGGGTAATGATGGAGGTGTGGGTAATGATGGGGAGCAGGTGTGGGTAATGATGGGGAGCAGGTGTGGGTAATGATGATGGGAGCAGGTGTGGGTAATGATGGGAGCAGGTGGGTAATGATGGGGAGCAGGTGCGGGTAATGATGGGGGCAATGGTGTGGGTAATGATGGAGGAGCAGGTGCGGGTAATGATGGGGAGCAGGTGCGGGTAATGATGGGGAAAGGTGCAGGTGTGGGTAATGATGGGGGGCAGGTGTGGGTAATGATGGGGATGCAGGTGTGGGTAATGATGGAGCAGGTGTGGGTAATGATGGGGGCAGGTGTGGGTAATGATGGGGAGCAGGTGTGGGTAATGATGGGGAGCAGGTGTGGGTAATGATGGGGGGCAGGTGTGGGTAATGATGGGGGGCAGGTGTGGGTAATGATGGGGGGCAGGTGTGGGTAATGATGGGGGCAGGTGTGGGTAATGATGGGGAGCAGGTGTGGGTAATGATGGGGAGCAGGTGTGGGTAATGATGGGGGGCAGGTGTGGGTAATGATGGGGGGCAGGTGTGGGTAATGATGGAGGCAGGTGTGGGTAATGATGGGGGCAGGTGTGGGTAATGATGGGGAAAGGTGCGGGTAATGATGGGGAAAGGTGCGGGTAATGATGGGGGCAGGTGCGGGTAATGATGGGGAGCAGGTGCGGGTAATGATGGGGAGCAGGTGCGGGTAATGATGGGGAGCAGGTGTGGGTAATGATGGGGGGCAGGTGTGGGTAATGATGGGGGGCAGGTGTGGGTAATGATGGGGAGCAGGTGTGGGTAATGATGGGGAGCAGGTGTGGGTAATGATGGGGAGCAGGTGTGGGTAATGATGGAGAGCAGGTGCGGGTAATGATGGGGAAAGGTGCGGGTAATGATGGAGAGCAGGTGCGGGTAATGATGGGGAGCAGGTGCGGGTAATGATGGGGAGCAGGTGCGGGTAATGATGGGGAGCAGGTGCGGGTAATGATGGGGAGCAGGTGCGGGTAATGATGGGGAAAGGTGCGGGTAATGATGGAGAGCAGGTGCGGGTAATGATGGGGAGCAGGTGCGGGTAATGATGGGGAGCAGGTGCGGGTAATGATGGGGGCAGGTGTGGGTAATGATGGGGGGCAGGTGTAATGATGGAGGGCAGGTGTGGGTAATGATGGGGAGCAGGTGTGGGTAATGATGGAGGGCAGGTGTGGGTAATGATGGGGAGCAGGTGTGGGTAATGATGGGGGCAGGTGTGGGTAATGATGGGGGGCAGGTGTGGGTAATGTTGGGGAGCAGGTGTGGGTAATGTTGGAGAGCAGGTGTGGGTAATGTTGGAGAGCAGGTGTGGGTAATGTTGGAGAGCAGGTGTGGGTAATGTTGGAGAGCAGGTGTGGGTAATGTTGGAGAGCAGGTGTGGGTAATGTTGGAGAGCAGGTGTGCGTAATGAAGATTACTAACCACTGGCCCTGGCAGACCGGCGACGTCGAGCACCGGAGCGGAGGTAGGCGTGACAGTCAGTCGGAAAATTTCAAGACATTTGAAAGTTTCTTCAACTGCATGCACAAAAACCATAAAGCGCTATGATGAAACTGGCTCTCATGAGGACTAACACAGGAAAAGAAGACGCAGAGTTACCTTTGCTTCAGAGAATACGTTCAAGAAACAGACACATATCAACATCAACTGTTCAGCGACTGCGTGAATCAGGCCTTCATGGTCGAATTGCTGCAAACAAACCACTACTAAAGGACACCAATAATAAGAAGAGACTTGCTTGGTCCAAGAAACAGCAATGGACATTAGACCGGTGGAAAACTATCCTTTGGTCCGCTGTGTCTTTGTTCGACGCAGAGTAGGTGAACGGATGATCTCTGCATGTGTGATTCACACCGTGAAGCATGGAGGTGGTGGTGTGATGGTGTGGGGGTGCTTTGCTGGTGATACTGTCTGTGATTTTTTTGGGACTATCATTTGTTTTTAGAACAGGACAATGACCCAACACACCTCCAGCGAGTGTAAGGGCTATTTGACCAAGAAGGAGAGTGATGAAGTGCTGCATCAGATGACATGGCCTCCACAATCACCCGACCTCAACCCAATGGAGATGGTTTGGGATGAGTTGGACCACAGAGTGAAGAAAAAGCAACCAACAAGTGCTCAAAATATGTGGGAAATCCTTCAATACTGTTGGAAAAGCATTCCAGTGAAGCTGGATGAGAGAATGCCAAGAGTGAGCAAAGCTGTCATCTAGGCAAAGAGTGGCTACTTTGAAGAATCTAAAATCTAAAATAGATTCTGATTTGTTCAACACTATTTTGGTTACTAGATGATTCCATATGTGTTATATCATAGTTTTGAAGTCTTCACAATTATTCTACAATGTATAAAATATATATATATTTTTAAACCCTTGAATGAGTAGGTGTGTCCAAACTTTTGACTGATACTGTATATATATATATATATATAATTGTCTATCGTATAGTGAACAGGCACCCACAAAAGACAATTCAAGGAACTTGTTCATCTATTTTGTTGTGCTGTTGTTACATTTGTTTTGGTGTTTTGTGTCCAATGTGCTCAGGGTGTTGTTAAATGTTATTTGAGATGCGAATCAGGAACAAAGTCATTCAAGTCTATCATTTCACTTCCTTTGTGAGAACCATGATCAAGGACTTACTTGGCATTTCTGTACTGCAGCCAATGCCTGCCAGAAGCCTACCTACAAAAGGTTGCACCGTGTCCATTACAATGTACAAAAATGCATGTGTCTTAGGGAAGATGCCAAAACTTTGGAGATAACATTAGATGGCAAAATCAAAGACACTAGTTTCCAAGTAGTTCTCTCTAAATGCTTATGACAAATCCTGCGCCAGAAACAGCCTAGCCAACTTTCTAATCTTTTGAATACAGTGTAATGAAAAACAAAACAAACAACAACAGATAACTTTAGCTTGGTAGATAAGGTTAGCAAGTTGGCTATCTAAGGTTAGCATGCCTGATAGCTACACTGACGCCATATGGAAATCCCCACAACATTCTTTCCCACCCCCAATTTGTGAATACTGTATGTATAAGTAACCTGTGTCATTCTTCGGAGGTGGAACCAAAACAAGCAGGAATTATACCGAAATAGGAGCGGCACTGCCCTCTGGTGGCCTTTAAAGATTCATATTGAGGAATGTGAGTAAATAATATTGAAGCGTTACAATTATGAGCATAGCTCTACTTTACCTTGAGTTTCGCCCCAGCCTGCGATCTCACAGAGGGTTCCTTCTGGAACTATGTAGCGTTCAGGGGGCAGGCATATCTGAGACACACGCTCGTTAAACTGGGCATGGCTAAGGAAGAGGAGGAGGAGAGAGAGCATCAGACTGAGCTGAATGTGGATTTAAATGGATTTTCTGTTAAATCATATTGGGTGGTCTAGTTGGAAAAGTGGTATGATAATATTGCTTGGGTACTGTACGTGTACGATATACTGTACGTGTGTACCGTATGTGGTTAGTGTGTGTGTGTGTGTGTATGTGCGTCGCTGCATGCATGTGTTTTTGTGTGTACACACTATTCCAGTTGTAGCATGACCAGCTGGGACTCAGATGGTCCACAGACGATCTTGGTGAGAGGGATAGTCTGTCGGTCTGGCTCTCCTACTATGGGGTTACGAAACAATGTCCCCATCATGGCCGAGTACCCCGGAAGGTCAACATAGCTGCACATAGAGGAACATACACTGACCAATGATCCTCATCATATTCAAGAGATTTATACCATTTGAGGTTATTTTAGGCTTGTTGTTTTAGAGTCTAGATCTGGTTCTTTTAAAATGTATTGGATTTTACACTTTTTACTTTATTTTACTGTGTTTTAAAAAACAACAATAACATGCAAATGCATTAGAAATCATAAAGCATACCAAGAGGAGAAACACTGCTTAGTACTGATCACCCATTTGGAGCTAACCAGGGAGCCTCCACAGAAATGGTTTCCTTTCCTGCACACAAGGAGAGAGAGGTCATGAATACTGGGCTCTAACGTAGATAGAGATAGAGAGAGAGATTATGAATACTAGGCTCTAACAAGGGGAAGGAGAGAGAGGGAGCGAGACAGAGAGAGAGAGAGAGACAGATGAAGACTAGGCTCTAACAAGGGGAAGGAGCGAGAGAGAGAGAGATGAAGACTAGGCTCTAACAAGGGGAAGGAGAGAGAGGGAGCGAGACAGAGAGAGAGAGAGAGACAGATGAAGACTAGGCTCTAACAAGGGGAAGGAGCGAGAGAGAGAGAGATGAAGACTAGGCTCTAACAAGGGGAAGGAGAGAGAGGGAGCGAGACAGAGAGAGAGAGAGAGACAGATGAAGACTAGGCTCTAACAAGGGGAAGGAGAGAGAGGGAGCGAGACAGAGAGAGAGAGAGAGACAGATGAAGACTAGGCTCTAACAAGGGGAAGGAGAGAGAGGGAGCGAGACAGAGAGAGAGAGAGAGAGAGACAGATGAAGACTAGGCTCTAACAAGGGGAAGGAGCTGAAGACTAGGCTCTAACAAGGGGGAAGGAGGGAGCGAGACAGAGAGAGAGAGAGAGACAGATGAAGACTAGGCTCTAACAAGGGGAAGGAGCGAGAGAGAGAGATGAAGACTAGGCTCTAACAAGGGGAAGGAGAGAGAGAGAGAAAGAGAGAGAGAAAGAGAGAGAGGTTATGAAGACTGGGCTCTAACAGGGGGAGAGAGAGGTTATGAAGTCTGGGCTCTAACAAGGAGGAGAGAGAGAGAGAGCTTGTGAAGATTGGGCTCTAACAGAGGGAGAGAGAGGTTATGAGGACTGGGCTCTAACAGGGGGAGAGAGAGGTTATGAGGACTGGGGTCTAACAGGGGGAGAGAGAGGTTATGAAGACTGGGCTCTAACAGGGGGGGAGAGAGGTTATGAAGACTGGGCTCTAACAGGGGGAGGAGATGAGACTGGGCTCTAACAGGGGGAGAGAGAGGTTATGAAGACTGGGCTCTAACAGGGGGAGAGAGAGGTTATGAAGACTGGGCTCTAACAGGGGGAGAGAGAGAGGTTATGAAGACTGGGCTCTAACAGGGGGAGAGAGAGGTTATAAAGACTGGGCTCTAACAGGGGGAGAGAGAGAGGTTATAAGACTGGGCTCTAACAGGGGGGAGAGAGAGAGGTTATGAAGACTGGGCTCTAACAGGGGGGAGAGAGAGGATTGAAAGACTGGGCTCTAACAGGGGGGAGAGAGAGGTTATAAAGACTGGGCTCTAACAGGGGGAGAGAGAGGTTATAAAGACTGGGCTCTAACAGGGGGGAGAGAGAGGTTATGAAGACTGGGCTCTAACAGGGGAGAGAGAGGTTATGAAGACTGGGCTCTAACAGGGGGAGAGAGAGGTTATGAAGACTGGGCTCTAACAGGGGGAGAGAGAGGTTATGAAGACTGGGCTCTAACAGGGGGAGACTTATGGGGCTCTAACAGGGGGAGAGAGGTTATGAAGACTGGGCTCTAACAGGGGAGACTGGGCTATAACAGGGGGAGAGAGAGGTTATAAAGACTGGGCTCTAACAGGGGGAGAGAGAGGCTATGAAGACTGAGAGAGGTTATGAAGACTGGGCTCTAACAGGGGGAGAGAGAGGTTATGAAGACTGGGCTCTAACAGGGGGAGAGAGAGGTTATGAAGACTGGGCTTTATGAAGACTGGGCTCTAACAGGGGGGAGAGAGAGGTTATGAAGACTGGGCTCTAACAGGGGGAGAGAGAGGTTATGAAGACTGGGCTCTAACAGGGGGAGAGAGATGAAGACTGGGCTCTAACAGGGGGAGAGAGAGGTTATGAAGACTGGGCTCTAACAGGGGGAGAGAGAGGTTATGAAGACTGGGCTCTAACAGGGGGAGAGAGGTTATGAAGACTGGGCTCTAACAGGGGGAGAGAGAGGTTATGAAGACTGGGCTCTAACAGGGGGAGAGAGAGGTTATGAAGACTGGGCTCTAACAGGGGGAGAGAGAGGTTATGAAGACTGGGCTCTAACAGGGGGAGAGAGAGGTTATGAAGACTGGGCTCTAACAGGGGGAGAGAGAGAGGTTATGAAGACTGGGCTCTAACAGGGGGAGAGAGAGGTTATGAAGACTGGGCTCTAACAGGGGGGAGAGAGAGTTATGAAGACTGGGCTCTAACAGGGGGAGAGAGAGGTTATGAAGACTGGGCTCTAACAGGGGGAGAGAGAGGTTATGAAGACTGGGCTAACAGGGGGAAGAGGTTATGAAGACTGGGCTCTAACAGGGGGAGAGAGAGGTTAGAAGACTGGGCTCTAACAGGGGGAGAGAGAGGTTATGAAGACTGGGCTCTAACAGGGGGAGAGAGGTTATGAAGTTGGGCTCTAACAGGGGGAGAGAGAGGTTATGAAGTCTGGGCTCTAACAGGGGAGAGAGAGGGTTATGAAGACTGGGCTCTAACAGGGGGAGAGAGAGGTTATGAAGACTGGGCTCTAACAGGGGGAGAGAGAGGTTATGAAGACTGGGCTCTAACAGGGGGGAGAGAGAGGTTATGAAGACTGGGCTCTAACAGGGGGAGAGAGAGGTTATGAAGACTGGGCTTAACAGGGGGAGAGAGAGGTTATGAAGACTGGGCTCTAACAGGGGGAGAGAGAGAGAGGTTATGAAGACTGGGCTCTAACAGGGGGAGAGAGAGAAGTTATAAAGACTGGGCTCTAATAGGGGGGAGAGAGCGGTTATGAAGACTGGGCTCTAACAGGGGGAGAGAGAGAGGTTATGAAGACTGGGCTCTAACAGGGGGAGAGAGAGGTTATGAAGACTGGGCTCTAACAGGGGGAGAGAGGTTATGAAGACTGGGCTCTAACAGGGGGAGAGAGAGGTTATGAAGACTGGGCTCTAACAGGGGGAGAGAGAGGTTATGAAGACTGGGCTCTAACAGGGGGAGAGAGAGGTTATGAAGACTGGGCTCTAACAGGGGGGGAGAGAGAGGTTATGAAGACTGGGCTCTAACAGGGGGGGAGAGAGAGGTTATGAAGACTGCTGTCTCAGACTGACCTGTCTCTGAGACTGACGGTCCAGGGAGAGTTTCCAGGAAGCCCACCAACAATACGCAGTATTGGGCTCTTGGCCAAACGATCCTCTCTCTTTCCACACTCATTAAACTCCACAATCTCTGTGTGTGCGTGAGCGCACACACACACACACACACACACACACACACACACACACACACACACACACACACACACACACACACACACACACACACACACACACACACGAGTAAAGTTGTTTACAAAGGTCCACTTCCAGAAAATACTGATTTTTCATTGTAGTTACATATCTCTTTAAAAACTCACCTGATGGCTCAATGATGGACACTTTCTCCCCAGCTGTTCAAACAACAATAACCAGAATAATTATTTAATCAGTTTATAACAGGCCCATAGAGGGATTAGTGCTTTGAGCAAAATGTATGAAAATAGCTTTATAGTGTTAGTAAGTTAATATTGTTATTATTAATATTAATAATAATAATATTAGGCCTACTATTAGAGCATAGAGATAAGAGATAATGAGTGACAGAGTAACAAGAGAACGATATGGAGAGAGGAATGTGATTCCTGAGGGCACAGAGTTATGGGAGGAGGGGAATCTTTACCACATTGCTTGATGGCACAGTAGTCAAACTCTGTTTTGGGGTCAGTGGTGTAGCACCAGGGTCCGTGCTGGTCCCCATCTGGGTTCCGGCAGTAGTTCTCTGTCAGGTTGGCATCAGGGTGGGTCCCTGGGTTTATCCTGGAAAACCACAGTACAGTAAACCTACCTATGCATGGCCCAGGAGACACTTCTACAAACACATGATACTATCCCATAAATAACTATATATTCAGTTTCTCTCTTTGACAACACCAAATAGACCTGCCTTTTATGAATTCATGATTAATTACATTTTTCATACTTTGTTTTGTGAGGCATGTTGACACTCCACTTCTGACAGGTGATGCCCTTACGCGTCTTACGGACTACACCCCTGTAGTTTTTACCATTTTCATGGTAGCAATCTAGGGTTTCGGGAAAAAGGACATAAAACATGATTACAGACACCAGGGTTGGGATCAATTCCATTTGAATTCCAGTCAATACACTAACAATCCAATTCCCTTTTCTCTTTAATGCTTTTCAATGAGAAAAATGTGGAATTGGAATTTGGTTAACCTTAAAAAACTACTGGAATTGAAATAGAATTAACCCCCAACCCATTCTTTGTGTTATTAAGTAGACTTGTGTTTGAGGAACCAAGATTGCATTGAGAGAGCATCGGGCCCATTGAAACACCAGAGGGCAGTGTACCCTCAGCTTCAATGTCGTCTGCGCAGCGTTTGATCTGTAAACAAAGAGCCGTCCTCATCTCAGGCACAGACGTGAAGCACCAGGGTGCCTCGGATCCATCTGGGTTACGACAGTAGTTCTCCTCCAAGCCCCTGGGAGCAATGGTATAGTACAGACAATAAGTATAGCACACAAAAACACATGGATCATTATTCATGGATAAATACAGTATGTTGGATGTATGCTACTGAATCTCAGTCGCTCTGGACATGAGATTCTGCTATGACTAAATTGTAAATGTACTCTAGGAACATAAATAACTAGACCCAAGACCAGCCATTCATGTAGATATTCATGTCAATAAACTTCACTTCACTCCACATACCACGACTCACTGGTCATCGCCCCACCTCTCATCCCTTTAACCATCAGTCCCCCCTCTCATCCCTTTAACCATCAGTCCCCCCTCTCATCCCTTTAACCAGCAGTCCCCCTCTCATCCCTTTAACCAGCAGTCCCCCTCTCATCCCTTTAACCATCAGTCCCCCTCTCATCCCTTTAACCAGCAGTCCCCCTCTCATCCCTTTAACCAGCAGTCCCCCTCTCATCCCTTTAACCAGCAGTCCCCCCTCTCATCCCTTTAACCATCAGTCCCCCCTCTCATCCCTTTAACCATCAGTCCCCCTCTCTTATCCCTTTAACCAGCAGTCCCACCTCTCATCCCTTTAACCAGCAGTCCCACCTCTCATCCCTTTAACCAGCAGTCCCACCTGTCATCCCTTTAACCAGCAGTCCCACCTCTCATCCCTTTAACCAGCAGTCCCACCTCTCATCCCTTTAACCAGCAGTCCCACCTCTCATCCCTTTAACCAGCAGTCCCACCTCTCATCCCTTTAACCAGCAGTCCCACCTCTCATCCCTTTAACCAGCAGTCCCACCTCTCATCCCTTTAACCAGCAGTCCCACCTCTCATCCCTTTATCCATCAGTCCCACCTCTCATTCATCCATCCCTCTATCGCCTGTTTTTTTGGCTTACTTGCATTCGTAGGTGTTTGGGTAGAAGGGGTGCTCATGCGGGTACTGGGCGTCCCAACGCTGACAGGCGATACCGCCGGTCGTCTCATTTACTTTACCGCGGTAATCCTCCCCGCGACCACGGAAACAGTTTGTGGTGTAGCTGGACCGGAGGCGTCTCTTTGTAACCACAGCTAGAGTGAAGGAGAAAAGTGACAATATGAGGGCCGATATAGATTGTATTACATTGTTATAATGATGGAATAGTGTGAATGAATGGACTGGGTGGGTGTATGAGGGGGAAACACATACAGCACTTGCTGATCTCGCAGCGCTCTCTCTCCATATCAGCATCTGTGGTGTAGCACCAGGGAACAGGGGAGGCGTCTGGGTTGCGGCAGTAGTCATCATCCAAGCTCTTATCTGGATACCTGGAATGTACATGTACAATATTCCAGCACAATGTTAGGAAATTCTCAATTGGAATGATTGATTGTTCTCTACTCTGTTACAGTACTAAATATTGATTAGACAGGAGTAATGCTGGCCGTATATGGTGCATTCGGAAAGTATTCAAACCCCTTCACCTTTTCCACATTTTGCACATGAATTACAAATAAAACACTTAAATATTACATTTACATCAGTATTCAGACCCTTTACTCAGTACTTTGCTGAAGCACCTTTAGCAGTGATTACAGCCTCAAGTCTTCCCCTGTAATTGGGGATTTTCTCCCATTCTTCTCTGCAGATCCTCTCAAGCTCTGTCAGGTTGGATGGGGAGCCTCGCTGCACAGCTATTTTCAGGTCTCTCCAGAGATGTTCGATTGGGGTCAAGTCCAGGCTCTGGCTGGACCAGAGATTTGTCATTCAGAGACTTGTCCCGAAGCCACAACTGCGTTATCTTGGCTGTGTGCTTAGGGTCGTTGTCCTGTTGGAAGGCGAATCTTCACCCCAGTCTGAAGTCCTGAGCTCTCTGGAGCAAGTTTTCATCAAGGATCTCTCTGTACTTTGCTCCGTTCATCTTCCCCTCAATCCTGACTAGTCTCCCAGTCCCTGCCGCTGAAAAACACACCCACAGCATGATGCTGCCACAACCATGATTCACCATTACGATGATGCCAAGTTTCTTCCAGACATGACGCTTGGTATTCAGTCCAAAGAGTTAAATCTTGGTTTCATCAGTCTGGGAGTCCTTTAAGTGCCTTTTGACAAACTCCAAGTGGGCTGTCATGTGCCTTTTACTGTGGAGTGGCCACTCTACTGACAGGTTTGGATTTATGAACTTTAAATCCTTATTAATCATTAGTTGTAATAGAGAAACGAGGGGTGCCATAGCTGAGGGGCTACACCAGAGGTTAATGGTTATCTGTAAGAGGAAAGTATATGGTGGGGGCAATTGAGCTTGGAATGTACTGAGTGTAGGGAAAGCGATCACATGTGTCAGGCATTGAGAAGGGGAGAGAGCCATGGATTAGTGATGAAGGGGGCAAGATCAGGTCAGGTCACGTTAAGGGAGAAATGAAAGTTTATGGCCAGTGTTTGTTCAGATGTGTAGGAGCAGCCAAGGAGGAAGGCTTAAATATCACTGCTTGTCTGAAAAGGTCTTTGTCTAATGCAACTGTATTGATCCTCTGGGAATAATAAACCTGGTTAAGATTTCTTAGTGTCAGTAGAGTTTTTAACTCTGGAAATTAGAGCCTAACACTACCATAAAGGCCTGATTGGTGGAGTGCTGCAGAGATGGTTGTCCTTCTGGAAGGTTCACCCATGTCCACAGAGGAGCTCAGGCAGAGTGATCATTGGTTTCTTGGTCACCTCCCTGACCAAGGCCCTTCTTCCCTGATTGCTCAGTTTGGCCGGGCAGCCAGGTCTAGGAAGGGTCTTGGTGGTTCCAAACTTCTTCCATATAAGAATGATGGAGGCCACTGTGTTCTTGGGGACCTTCAATGCTGCAGAAATGTTTTGGTACCCTCTCCCAGATCTGTGCTTCAACACAATCTTGTCTCTGAGCTCTACGGACAATTCAGTTGACCGCATAGCTTGGTTTTTGCTCTGACATGCACTGTCAACTGTAAGACCGTATATAGATAGGTGCGTGCCTTTCCAAATCATCTCCAATCAATATAATTTTCAACAGGTAGACTCCAATCAAGTCGTAGATAAATCTCAATGATGATCAATGGAAACAGGATACACCTGAACTCAGTTTTGAGTCTCATAGCAAAGGGTCTGTATACTTATGTAAATGAGGTATTTAAAAAATATGAACTTGCAAAAAATGATAAAAACCTGCTTTCGCTTTGTCATTATGGGTTCTGTGTGTAAATTGATGAGGGGAAAAAAACTATTTAATACATTTTAGAATAAGGCTGTAAAGTAACATTTTGAAAAAGTGAAGGGGTCTGAATACTTTCCAAATGCACTGTACAAAGGCATATAGGCCTACAACAAAAAACACGTAAAAGAGTGGTAGTGGTTGTAATGGTTGTGGTAGTGGTTGTAGTGGTTATAGTTGTAGTGGTACTGGTTGTAGTGGTGGTAGTGGTTGTGGTGGTTGTAGTGGTGATTGTGGTGGTGGTTGTAGTGGTGGTAGTGGTGGTAGTGCTTGTAGTGATGATTGTGGTGGTGGTTGGAGTGGTGGTAGCGGTGATTGTGGTGGTGGTTGTAGTGGTGATAGTGGTGGTTGTAGTGGTTACAGTGGTGGTGGTTGTAGTGGTGATAGTGGTGGTTGTAGTGGTGATAGTGGTGGTGGTTGTAGTGGTGGTGGTTGTAGCGGTGGTTATAGTGGTGATTGTTGTAGTGGTGGTCGTGGTGATTGTTGTAGTGGTGGTGGTCGTGGTGATTGTTGTAGTGGTGGTGGTCGTGGTGATTGTTGTAGTGGTGGTGGTCGTGGTGATTGTTGTAGTGGTGGTCGTGGTGATTGTTGTAGTGGTGGTGGTTGTAGTGGTGGTAGTGGTTGTGTTTGTAGTGGTGGTTGTGGTGGTGGTTGTAGTGGTGGTGGTTGTAGTGGTTGTAGTGGTGATAGTGGTGGTTGTAGTGGTTACAGTGGTGGTTGTAGTGGTTACAGTGGTGGTGGTTGTAGAGTGGTGATAGTGGTTGTAGTGGTGATTGTAGTGGTGATAGTGGTGGTGGTTGTAGTGGTGACAGTGGTGGTGATTGTAGTGGTGATAGTGGTGGTGGTTGTAGTGGTGATAGTGGTGGTGGTTGTAGTGGTGATAGTGGTGGTGGTTGTAGTGGTGATAGTGGTGGTGGTTGTAGTGGTGATAGTGGTGGTGGTTGTAGTGGTGATAGTGGTGGTGGTTGTGGTTGTAGTGGTGATAGTGGTGGTGGTTGTAGTGGTGATAGTGGTGGTGGTTGTAGTGGTGATAGTGGTGGTGGTTGTAGTGGTGGTGGTGGTTGTAGTGGTGGTTATAGTGATGGTAGTGGAGGTGGTTGTAGTGGTGATAGTGGTGGTGGTTGTAGTGGTGATAGTGGTGGTGGTTGTAGTGGTGGTTGTAGTGGTGGTAGTGGTGGTTGTAGTGGTGGTTGTGGTGATAGTAGTGGTGGTGGTTGTAGTGGTGGTGGTTGTGGTGGTGGTTGTAGTGGTGGTGATTGTGGTGGTGGTTGTAGTGGTTACAGTGGTGGTTGTAGTGGTTACAGTGGTGATAGTGGTGGTGGTTGTAGTGGTGATAGTGGTGGTGGTTGTAGTGGTGATAGTGGTGGTGGTTGTAGTGGTGATAGTGGTGGTGGTTGTAGTGGTGATAGTGGTGGTGGTTGTAGTGGTGATAGTGGTGGTGGTTGTAGTGGTGGTAGTGGTGGTTGTAGTGGTTACAGTGGTGGTGGTTGTAGTGGTGATAGTGGTGGTGGTTGTAGTGGTGATAGTGGTGGTGGTTGTAGTGGTGGTTTAGTGGTGGTAGTGGTGGTTGTAGTGGTGGTTGTGGTGGTGGTAGTGGTGGTGGTTATAGTGGTGGTGGTTGTAGTGGTGGTAGTGGTGATTGTGGTGGTGGTTGTAGTGGTGATAGTGGTGGTGGTTGTAGTGGTGATAGTGGTGGTGGTTGTAGTGGTGATAGTGGTGGTGGTTGTAGTGGTGATAGTGGTGGTTGTGGTGATAGTAGTGGTGGTGGTTGTAGTGGTGGTGATTGTGGTGGTGGTTGTAGTGGTTACAGTGGTGGTGGTTGTAGTGGTGATAGTGGTGGTGGTTGTAGTGGTGATAGTGGTGGTGGTTGTAGTGGTGATAGTGGTGGTGGTTGTAGTGGTGATAGTGGTGGTGGTTGTAGTGGTGATAGTGGTGGTGGTTGTAGTGGTGGCGGTTGTAGTGGTTACAGTGGTGGTGGTTGTAGTGGTGATAGTGGTGGTGGTTGTAGTGGTGATAGTGGTGGTGGTTGTAGTGGTGGTTTTAGTGGTGGTAGTGGTGGTTGTAGTGGTGGTTGTGGTGGTGGTTGTGGTGGTGGTTATAGTGGTGGCGGTTGTAGTGGTGGTAGTGGTGATTGTGGTGGTGGTTGTAGTGGTGATAGTGGTGGTGGTTGTAGTGGTGATAGTGGTGGTGGTTGTAGTGGTGATAGCGGTGGTGGTTGTAGTGGTGATAGTGGTGGTGGTTGTAGTGGTGGTGGTTGTAGTGGTGATTGTGGTGGTGGTTGTAGTGGTTACAGTGGTGGTGGTTGTAGTGGTGATAGTGGTGGTGGTTGTAGTGGTGATAGTGGTGGTGGTTGTAGTGGTGATAGTGGTGGTAGTTGTAGTGGTGATAGTGGTGGTAGTTGTAGTGGTGATAGTGGTGGTAGTTGTAGTGGTGGTTGTAGTGGTGATAGTGGTGGAGGTTGTTGTGGTTGTAGTGGTGGTAGTTGTAGTGGTGGTAGTTGTAGTGGTGATAGTGGTGGAGGTTGTTGTGGTGGTAGTGGTGGAGGTTGTTGTGGTGGTAGTGGTGATTGTTGTAGTTGTGGTAGTGGTGGTGGTTGTTGTAGTGGTGGTTGTAGTGGCGATAGTGGTGGAGGTTGTTGTGGTGGTAGTGGTGATTGTTGTAGTGGTGGTAGTGGTGGTGGTTGTAGTGGTTGTGGTTGTAGTGGTGGTTGTGGTGGTGATAGTGGTGGTGGTGGTAGTAGTGGTGATAGTGGTAGTGGTGATAGTGGTGGTGGTTGTAGTGGTTGTAGTGGTGGTGGTTGTAGTGGTGGTTATAGTGGTGGTGGTTGTAGTGGTGGTTATAGTGGTGGTGGTTGTGGTAGGTGATAATAGCGCTGGGTGGACAGACATACTTCTCAGGCTGGTAGATGTGTTGGTGTGGGTACTGCTGGTCCCAACGTTGGCACTCTCTGCCACTCACTGTGTGGTCAACCTGACCCCTGTAGTCTTCACCATTACATGTGATACACACCTCTGTGCACAAACCCAAACACACACAATTTGTAACAACACTGTGTTGTTCTCTGTGATCAAAACAGATATGTCCACTGTCGCTAACAGACGTGTCCACTGTCGCTAACAGACGTGTCCACTGTCGCTAACAGACGTGTCCACTGTATCTAACAGACGTGTCCACTGTCGCTAACAGACGTGTCCACTGTCGCTAACAGACGTGTCCACTGTCGCTAACAGACGTGTCCACTGTCGCTAACAGACGTGTCCACTGTATCTAACAGACGTGTCCACTGTCGCTAACAGACGTGTCCACTGTCGCTAACAGACGTGTCCACTGTCGCTAACAGACGTGTCCACTGTATCTAACAGACGTGTCCACTGTCGCTAACAGACGTGTCCACTGTCGCTAACAGACGTGTCCACTGTCGCTAACAGACGTGTCCACTGTATCTAACAGACGTGTCCACTGTCGCTAACAGACGTGTCCACTGTCGCTAACAGACGTGTCCACTGTCGCTAACAGACGTGTCCACTGTATCTAACAGACGTGTCCACTGTCGCTAACAGACGTGTCCACTGTCGCTAACAGACGTGTCCACTGTCGCTAACAGACGTGTCCACTGTCGCTAACAGACGTGTCCACTGTCGCTAACAGACGTGTCCACTGTCGCTAACAGACGTGTCCACTGTATCTAACAGACGTGTCCACTGTCGCTAACAGACGTGTCCACTGTCGCTAACAGACGTGTCCACTGTCGCTAACAGACGTGTCCACTGTATCTAACAGACGTGTCCACTGTATCTAACAGACGTGTCCACTGTATCTAACAGACGTGTCCACTGTCGCTAACAGACGTGTCCACTGTCGCTAACAGACGTGTCCACTGTCGCTAACAGACGTGTCCACTGTCGCTAACAGACGTGTCCACTGTATCTAACAGACGTGTCCACTGTATCTAACAGACATGTCCACTGTCGCTAACAGACATGTCCACTGTATCTAACAGACATGTCCACTGTATCTAACAGACATGTCCACTGTGCCTGACAGACATGTCCACTGTGCCTGACAGACATGTCCACTGTGCCTGACAGACATGTCCACTGTGCCAAAAAGACATGTCCACTGTACCAAACAGACATGTCCACTATGCCTAACAGACATGTCCACTGTCGCTAACAGATATGTTCAATGTGCTAAACAGATATGTTCAATGTGCTAAACAGATGTCTAATGTGCCTAACAGACATGTCCACTGTGCCTAACAGACATGTCACTGTGCCTAACAGATAATAAGTTCAAATACAATACATACATACACACATAGTGTTATCACATTATCCTTAGAAACATATGCAGTTGCAATCCTTCAACTGCTGGAATTTTATAACAGAATTGGATGTACCATCTTTGCAGTGGGGGATATTGCAGGTCTCATAACGCCGTTCTGGATCAGTGGTGTAGCACCATGGCCCAATGCGGTCCCCATCTGGGTTCCTGCAGTAGTTCAGCTCCAAGCCATTAGTGGCTGTGGGTGTCCATCTATGACAAGTATAGCAACAGCATGTGTGTGAGAGAGACAGAGACATATCGTATTATATATTCTTCTGGGTCATGTTTTCAGCTTCCAAACAACAACTCTTAGAAATCAATGGGATGATATTACCTGTGATCGTGTGGGAACTTTGACCACCACTGTTGACAAGTATGGCCACTTTTTGTCATGAACACCTTGCCTCGATAGTCTTCTCCTTTACCCACAATGCACTTTCTTACGTAGACTGCACATCACAGAAAAAAAAATATGTTTTCAAACTAAAATCACAGCATACTACTGACACTACAATTTGTAGTAAAATGACAAAAATGACAGAGAACATGACCTCACTTTGACCACAAAGCTTACCCTTCTTCTCATAAAGGTCACAGTTGACGTTCCTCTTGACCTCTGCGTTGCTGCCATCCTCCACCCATGGCAGCTGTTTACAGGTGATGGAGGGACGCGTCTCGTAGTTGAAGGCTCTGGTGAAATTAGAATCTCCTTTATTTCGTCAAAGTACATTTACACATGGAATACCCAGAATTTTCCTTAGTGAGAAGGTGCTGCCAGCAACAGACAATATACAAACAGAATAGAAACACAAGTCCACAAAGACATCATACAGAGTATTCAATATCAGTACAGTAAACATAAAACTCTGGAGTTTAGGCTGATTGCAGTGGGAATATACCATTTAAAGAGGGGATACTTCTATATAAGCAGAGGGAAGGATGTTGCCATGGCAAATGTATACAATGTTGTACAGAGGTCTACATAGTGCAAATTACAGGAGGTTGGTGGCACCTTAATTGGGGAAGACAGGCTCGTGGTAATGGCCAGAGAGGAATTAGTGGAATGGTATCAAATACATCAAACACGCCATGTGTTTGATGCCATTCCATTCACTCTGTTCCAGACATTATTATGAGCTGTCCTCCCCTCAGCAGCCTCACTGGTGCAAATGCAGTATAGTGCAGATTTGTATTAGAGGTCATTGATGACAAGGTGCAGTAATTGGTTCAATGCAAAGTCACTTACACTACATGACCAAAAGTATGTGGACACCTGCTCGTCGAACATCTCATTCCAAAATCATGGGCCTTAATATGGAGTTGATCCCCTTTGCTGCTATAACAGCCTCCACTCTTCTGCGAAGGCTTTCCACTAGATGTTGGAACATTGCTGCGGGGACTCGCTTTCATTCAGCCACAAGACCAAAGACCAATAGTGAGGTCGGGCGATTAGGCCTGGCTCGCAGTCTGCGTTCCAATTCTTCCCAAAGGTGTTCGATGGGGTTGAGGTCAGGGCTCTTTGCAGGCCAGTTCTTCCCCACTGAAAGGGCCTTCTCCAAACTGTTGCCACAAAGTTGGAAGCACAGAATCGCTTACAATGTCATTGTATGCTGAAGAGGTAAGATTTCCCTTCAATGGAACTAAGGGGCCTTGGCCGAAACATGAAAAACAGCCCCAGACCACTATTCCTCCTCCACCAAACTTTACAGTTGGCACTATGCATTGGGGCAGGTAGCGTTCTCCTGGCATCCGCCTAACCCAGATTCGCCCATTGGTGAAGCGTGATTCATCACGCAACATAATGCGTTTCCACTGCTCTTGAGTTCAATGGCGGTGAGCTTTACACCACTCCAGCCGAAGCTTGGCATTGCGCATGGTGATCTTAGGCTTGTGTGCGACTGCTTGGCCATGAAAACCCATTTCATAAACCTCCCTGCAAAAAGTTATTGTGCTGATGTTGCTTCCAGAGGCAGTTTAGAACCCGGTAGTGAGTGATGCGTGTGTGTGTGTGTGTGTGTGTGTGCGCTTCCGGTTCCGGGTTGGAGCGAGCGGTCGCATCTACACTTCGGTCCGCAGGTAGTATAACTTTTCATATAACTTTTCATTACATTTCATTATAGTACAACGGTTTGATTTGTCTAATCTTAGCAATCTCTCCTTAGCTAGCTACATAGCCGTCTTTGTATCAAAGATAATTGCGTAATTATCATATTCCGTCGTCCTAACGTAGTCTACACTGCTATCTGCCCAGCAGCTAGCTAACGTCCACCAGCACTGTAGAAACTATTACACTCAACTGAACGACTTGATTAGTGTAGTGTTACCTAGCTACATAGTTGTCTTTGCTGTCTTCGTATCCAAGATACTTGTGTAGTTTAGAGTGTGTAGACTTAGAGTGATTATCTTAATTTACCGAGGTTAGCTAGCCAGCTATTTGTCGTCCTTAACGTAGGAGATACTGCTAGCTAGCTAGCTAACAGCTAGCCAACGTCTACCGAATAGAATAGAACTTCAACAACCCGGTCTACATTCCGCTTCGCTCCACAGGTAGTATCACATTTTCATTTCACTTCATTACAGCACAACAGTTTGATTTGTTTGATCGTAGCTAGCTAGCTACATAGCCGTCTTTGTATCATAGACAATTGTTTAGTCTAGAGCGATTTTCTAGGTTAGCTAGCCAGCTATTGTCGTTCTTCTAACGTAACGTAACGTAATCAACACTGCTAGCTAGCCAGCTAGCCCCCGAATAGCAGCACTATAGAAACTATTCATTCAACGGAACGACTTGATTAGTGTAGTGTCAACAACGCAGCCACTGCCAGCTAGCCTACAAAGTCAACAACGCAGCCACTGCCAGCTAGCCTACTCCAGCAGTACTGTATCATTTCAATCATTTTAGTCAATAAGATTCTTGCTACGTAAGCTTAACTTTCTGAACATTCGAGACGTGTAGTCCACTTGTCATTCCAATCTCCTTTGCATTAGCGTAGCCTCTTCTGTAGCCTGTCAACTATGTGTCTATCTATCCCTGTTCTCTCCTCTCTGCACAGACCATACAAACGCTCCACACCGCGTGGCCGCGGCCACCCTAATCTGGTGGTCCCAGCGCGCACGACCCACGTGGAGTTCCAGGTCTCCGGTAGCCTCTGGAACTGCCGATCTGCGGCCAACAAGGCAGAGTTCATCTCAGCCTATGCCTCCCTCCAGTCCCTCGACTTCTTGGCACTGACGGAAACATGGATCACCACAGATAACACTGCTACTCCTACTGCTCTCTCTTCGTCCGCCCACGTGTTCTCGCACACCCCGAGAGCTTCTGGTCAGCGGGGTGGTGGCACCGGGATCCTCATCTCTCCCAAGTGGTCATTCTCTCTTTCTCCCCTTACCCATCTGTCTATCGCCTCCTTTGAATTCCATGCTGTCACAGTTACCAGCCCTTTCAAGCTTAACATCCTTATCATTTATCGCCCTCCAGGTTCCCTCGGAGAGTTCATCAATGAGCTTGATGCCTTGATAAGCTCCTTTCCTGAGGACGGCTCACCTCTCACAGTCCTGGGCGACTTTAACCTCCCCACGTCTACCTTTGACTCATTCCTCTCTGCCTCCTTCTTTCCACTCCTCTCCTCTTTTGACCTCACCCTCTCACCTCCCCCCCCTACTCACAAGGCAGGCAATACGCTCGACCTCATCTTTACTAGATGCTGTTCTTCCACTAACCTCATTGCAACTCCCCTCCAAGTCTCCGACCACTACCTTGTATCCTTTTCCCTCTCGCTCTCATCCAACACTTCCCACACTGCCCCTACTCGGATGGTATCGCGCCGTCCCAACCTTCGCTCTCTCTCCCCCGCTACTCTCTCCTCTTCCATCCTATCATCTCTTCCCTCTGCTCAAACCTTCTCCAACCTATCTCCTGATTCTGCCTCCTCAACCCTCCTCTCTTCCCTTTCTGCATCCTTTGACTCTCTATGTCCCCTATCCTCCAGGCCGGCTCGGTCCTCCCCTCCCGCTCCGTGGCTCGACGACTCATTGCGAGCTCACAGAACAGGGCTCCGGGCAGCCGAGCGGAAATGGAAGAAAACTCGCCTCCCTGCGGACCTGGCATCCTTTCACTCCCTCCTCTCTACATTTTCCTCCTCTGTCTCTGCTGCTAAAGCCACTTTCTACCACTCTAAATTCCAAGCATCTGCCTCTAACCCTAGGAAGCTCTTTGCCACCTTCTCCTCCCTCCTGAATCCTCCTCCCCCTCCCCCCTCCTCCCTCTCTGCAGATGACTTCGTCAACCATTTTGAAAAGAAGGTTGACGACATCCGATCCTCGTTTGCTAAGTCAAACGACACCGCTGGTTCTGCTCACACTGCCCTACCCTGTGCTCTGACCTCTTTCTCCCCTCTCTCTCCAGATGAAATCTCGCTTCTTGTGACGGCCGGCCGCCCAACAACCTGCCCGCTTGACCCTATCCCCTCCTCTCTTCTCCAGACCATTTCCGGAGACCTTCTCCCTTACCTCACCTCGCTCATCAACTCATCCCTGACCGCTGGCTACGTCCCTTCCGTCTTCAAGAGAGCGAGAGTTGCACCCCTTCTGAAAAAACCTACACTCGATCCCTCCGATGTCAACAACTACAGACCAGTATCCCTTCTTTCTTTTCTCTCCAAAACTCTTGAACGTGCCGTCCTTGGCCAGCTCTCCCGCTATCTCTCTCAGAATGACCTTCTTGATCCAAATCAGTCAGGTTTCAAGACTAGTCATTCAATTGAGACTGCTCTTCTCTGTATCACGGAGGCGCTCCGCACTGCTAAAGCTAACTCTCTCTCCTCTGCTCTCATCCTTCTAGACCTATCGGCTGCCTTCGATACTGTGAACCATCAGATCCTCCTCTCCACCCTCTCCGAGTTGGGCATCTCCGGCGCGGCCCACGCTTGGATTGCGTCCTACCTGACAGGTCGCTCCTACCAGGTGGCGTGGCGAGAATCTGTCTCCTCACCACGCGCTCTCACCACTGGTGTCCCCCAGGGCTCTGTTCTAGGCCCTCTCCTATTCTCGCTATACACCAAGTCACTTGGCTCTGTCATAACCTCACATGGTCTCTCCTATCATTGCTATGCAGACGACAAACAATTAATCTTCACCTTTCACCCTTCTGATGACCAGGTGGCGAATCGCATCTCTGCATGTCTGGCAGACATATCAGTGTGGATGACGGATCACCACCTCAAGCTGAACCTCTTCCTCCCGGGGAAGGACTGCCCGTTCCATGATCTCGCCATCACGGTTGACAACTCCATTGTGTCCTCCTCCCAGAGCGCTAAGAACCTTGGCGTGATCCTGGACAACACCCTGTCGTTCTCAACTAACATCAAGGCGGTGGCCCGTTCCTGTAGGTTCATGCTCTACAACATCCGCAGAGTACGACCCTGCCTCACACAGGAAGCGGCGCAGGTCCTAATCCAGGCACTTGTCATCTCCCGGCTGGATTACTGCAACTCGCTGTTGGCTGGGCTCCCTGCCTGTGCCATTAAACCCCTACAACTCATCCAGAACGCCGCAGCCCGTCTGGTGTTCAACCTTCCCAAGTTCTCTCACGTCACCCCGCTCCTCCGCTCTCTCCACTGGCTTCCAGTTAAAGCTCGCATCCGCTACAAGACCATGGTGCTTGCCTACGGAGCTGTGAGGGGAACGGGACCGCAGTACCTCCAGGCTCTGATCAGGTCCTACACCCAAACAAGGGCACTGCGTTCATCCACCTCTGGCCTGCTCGCCTCCCTACCACTGAGGAAGTACAGTTCCCGCTCAGCCCAGTCAAAACTGTTCGCTGCTCTGGCCCCCCAATGGTGGAACAAACTCCCTCACGACGCCAGGACAGCGGAGTCAATCACCACCTTCCGGAGACACCTGAAACCCCACCTCTTTAAGGAATACCTAGGATAGGATAAAGTAATCCTTCTCACCCCCCCTTAAATGATTTAGATGCACTATTGTAAAGTGGCTGTTCCACTGGATGTCATAAGGTGAATTCACCAATTTGTAAGTCGCTCTGGATAAGAGCGTCTGCCAAATGACTTAAATGTAAATGTAAATGTATGATGCAACTGAGGACAGACGATTTTTAAGCTCTTCGCGCTTCAGCACTCGGCGGTCCCGTTCTGTGAGTTTGTGTGGCCCTCTACTTTGCGGCTGAGACGTTGTTGCTCCTACACATTTCCACTTCACAATAACAGCACTTACAGTTGACCGGGGCAGGTCTAGCAGGGGAAAAATGTCCAAAATGGACTTGTTGGAAAGGTGGCATCCTATGACGGTGCCACGTTGAAAGTAACTGAGCTCTTCAGTAAGGCCATTCTACTGCCAATGCGTGTCAATGGCGATTGCACGGGTGTGTGCTCAATTTTATACACCTGTCAGCAACGGGTGTGGCTGAAATAGCTGAATCCACTAACTTGAATGGGTGTCCACATACTTGTGTATATATAGCGTAATTCCTATGAGCCCGCTGGCCGGTTGATGAGAGCCACAGATTGCGGGAAGAGGGCCACAGCATGGGGGAAGAAACTGTTCAGGTGGAGGCCATTTTTTTCATGATTGACCCAGGGCTCTATTCAATCTGTATAGCTGAAGCGTTACAGATTCCGTGCTAGAAATTCAAAGGTAATTTCCGATTGAGCCGACATATGCAGCATTTACCGTGAATGCAGCCTTTAAATTTCAATCACGCTGTCAAGATGAACTTCCACAATGTTGACTGAATAGGGCCCCTTAACCGTCTGCCAGTGGAGAGTCTTTAAAAGATGGGGTGTCCATGATGTCCATGATCTTACCTGCACGCTTTCTTTTCCAAGGAGTTTTCATGTAAGCTTGTGTTATATTTTTTAAGAATTTGGGGGTAGTCTGACTGGAACTCAAACCTGTGTCCAACACCTTAACCGCTAAGATTGCTAGGTGTTGTAGTGAGGTTGTACAACACTCCAGGGTACCTGCAGTCCAGTGTATTTGAGCATCGTCTGGCACAGTCCTCCAGCATCAGCCCTGGCAGTATCAGCACCCGTGCAGAGTTCCAGGAGGTCGGAACCAGCTCCCTTCCCTCGGAACGCTGGAAGTCATTCAGAGGACAACGGGACCCTATGGCCAAACACAAAAAACACAGTCCTAATTTTTATTTTTATTCAATCTAACCACTATCTTACTGGAGTTTATTACAAATTAGGGTTGTTTCAGAAGGGCTTTGGTTAGAAGTTCTAACTTACAATCACTAGGCCTATTTACTGAATTCTGAAAAGTATGACATGTGTTGGGTACCCAGCTGTCTGTGTATCGGCTATTTTCCTGAACAACATTTGTGCATGGGTCTGACTGAGCACACAAGACCTTTGGACCATTACACCATTTTTGTGAAGCTTCCACGGGTGGACAAGTGTCTCCTTTCCCCTATCAAAACTCTTCAACTGACGGAATCACCCACTTGATAGAATGCAGTCTGTAACATTACTGATCCCATTAATAACCAAACTAAAATGCCACCTAATCGTTTTCGCTGCAGTCACTTCCATACTATTTCTTTGTAAAATGAGCTGACCAAGGAATATAATGTGTAACCAACAAAAAGACACAACTCAACAATAAATTCAATAAACCAATTCCAGCTACATTAAAATAGATACTACTTGGCACATTAATCTACTGTCAATTGTCTCCTAAATAGAATTACAAAAAATATATATATTTTCTTCTTACCTATGACCAATCCCCTCCAAAATGCCAGGAAAACACAGGAAAGAATGAGTTGCATGTCTAAGGTAAAGAATGAGAGCAGTGCTGAATGGAAGCAGATACGAGGATTTTTTTCAGTCAGTTCCTCTAGGCTGTCGTGTTTCAACGAAATGGATTAGGGTAGAACACGGCGAAAAATTAAGAACCCGATTAAAAAATATATATTGTGGCGTTTACTAGACGGGAAAATCCAAAGTTACTAAATCAGTGTGAATAATGACTTTATCCCGTCCACCCACACGTGAACATGTAGCAAGCTAATCAAACAGAGCCGCTTACCCCCAAAAGACAACCAATCGATAAGTACATGAATCATTAATACAATGTAGCCTAAAATATCAACTCAAGTCAGTGTAACACTTAATTTATGAGCCTCGGCAATACGCGTGATCACCACTGGACGTCAGTAGAATCCAAACGACCACAAAGATTACAGTAGACTGACTTTTTCAGGGGAAAAGTGAGACCACACAGCCATCCAGTGATGCCAATTTAGCATTTTTGTTGCTAGATTTAGCAACTTTTCAGACTACCATGGCAACTTTTTTTTTCAAACAGCACCTAGCAACAAATTTAGCTACTTTTAAAAATGTATTTTGAACTTTTAGCAACTTTTGAAAAGTGACTAACGCTGAAATGCCCGTATTTTCCCTCTTAATGACACGTGCCTGGCTGCAAAAGTGCATTGTGGGTGACGTCAGCAGCAGGCGCTCAACTCGTGCATAGGCAGCAGCAATTTCAGCAAATTGCAAATCATTGTTGGCTGACTGCAGTAGCAGTAGTACGGTTTCGACGAGTCAAACCCAATGAATATAGTTGGTCATGAATGTTTGATCTTGAACAGAACTTACAACATCAATCAACATGTCTCAATCAAAATTGTACAGAAAGGAGTGGGTGTCTGTACCTGAACAAATGTCATATCATATTTGATGGCCAGACAATTTGAGTTATTTGAGTAATGTTATTGTGTATTCTACGTAATGACGCAGTTTTACGTTATCACGCAATGACATCACAAAGTAATTCAGCAACAAATCAACCTGCCTCTAGCAATTTACCCTGAAAATTAGTTGGCAACACTGCAGCCTTCCCACTTATAGTTCAGAGAGAAACCACTCAAGACAGCGTGAATGTAAAGATACATTTGTCTTACATGCATCAAAATCTAGGCTAAGCAAATAATTTTGAATAAATGTGAACTTTGATCACAGGCAGATACATGACAATGTGTGCCTGTGGGCAATACGAGCTATGAGCTGTAACTTTCCCTGGAGATCGATTACAGAAAACTTGACAAGAATCCTTCCTACATTTCAATTGGTGGCTAACATTAAAATGCGACAATGAAGCTAGCCTTCACTACATGCACAACACTAAACAAATTGCATACAGACATTAGATACAATCAATGAGGCCCTAACAGGCCCAATGTAGGAGATTAAATTCATTTACACATGCAGATATCACTTTATTTTTATGACGTAATATCTGTAGTGCTAATGTGCCATACATTTGTTTACAATATACTGTATTTTATGATGCTACAACCTGGACTCATGGGGTAGATGTAACAGTAGACGTAAATCTGTCTACCTCCATTTAGTTTGATATTTTATATTTAGTATGGTGTATTAATTTGTGGATGTCATCATCCTTTTCCTATGATACTGTATATTACGAATTGCAATCCGTACAATATGTTGTAAATACGCCCACCCATCCACCCCGACCAACTACCCTCACTTTGTTTTTGCATTAAGTAAACTTCTGTATTATAACCATACCATACAGTACTAATTTCAGTGTCCCGGATTTACATTTACTTTGTTACATCTAGTTCATGAGACCAGGCTGGACAATAGCCTTAAACAGGACTATTGGATGTAAGGCATTGGAAATGTTACAGACTTTGGCTTTAATTTACTTTTTCACCTTCTTTCTTCAAATATTTGGTGATTATATTTAGGCTGTATTATTATTTTTTAACCCCCTTCATAGGATGTGTGCTGCTAAAATGACAGAAGGGAGCTTGCATGTGGAATCGTGCAAGGCCCCTCTGTTTTACAGACAAGCTGAACCGGCTACAGGTGAAGTCAATCTGTCCATCCTACTTCTGCACGGCATCTGTTTCTCATCTGAGAATTGGCTCAATATAGGTACACTGGAGACATTGGCCAAAGCTGGCTGTTGTGCTGTGGCCATCGACCTACCAGGTGAGCTTCGGTTGTGAGAATAGTAGTAAATTAGTAGTTGAGGAGTTGATTGATCAACAAAAATATAATTCATGACTCAATGAATCACTGACCTGTAACTCCATCTGCCTCTTCCTCTCCCCTCCCCCCGCCCCCAGGTTTTGGTCAGTCTAAGTCATCAGTGGCCCCATCCGCTGTAGGAGAGCTGGCCCCTGGTGGGTTCCTGAAGCAGGTGTGTGTGGCCCTGGGGATGGGGCCAGTCGTGGTAGTCAGTCCTTCTGTCAGTGGCATGTACTCCCTGCCCTTCCTCTTCCAGCACAAGGCTCTGGTCCGGGCATACATTGCTGTGGCTCCCATCTGCACTGAGAAATTCACAATAGAGCAGTACATCAGCATACAGGTGCGTGCAGGTGTGTACTGAGCGATTATAGCTCTTTCCTCTCTTCTCTTCTCTGGTTGGTCAGTGATTGTTGCGAACACTGGCTTTGCTCCTATGCAACATGTCTGTGTTTGGGTGCTCTGTGTGACTGCCTGGGAATTGGAAATGGCCTGTTAAAGCCGTATTGTCTACAACCTACGATCAGATTGAAACCCGGCCTTTGTATGTGAGATTGGGTAACAGTTTATTTGAACTAGCCTCCTCTACTTTCATTCCAGACTCCGTCTCTGATTGTCAATGGAGACCAGGATGCTCAGCTAAAGGAGGTTTCTCTGAACAACCTGAGGAAGCTAGCCAATCACAAGGTGTTGGTGATGAAAGCAGCAGGACATCCATGCTATCTGGATGACCCAGCCACGTGGCACACGGCTCTCACTGACTTTCTCAGTACGTTGTGTTGTTGTTCAGTGTCATTGGGATATCTGTTCATGGATGCAACACTATACGTTGAAAACCTACTAACATTTCTTTATATATAAAATCGACTATGTGTGTTGTTGGTAACTTGTGGAATATACATCAGTTTCAGGATTAGACCCACCCGTTGTATAATATTTGTCAAAAGCTAGTAGGGAGGATTTGTTAGTGTGATGTTTTGGAGACCTGTAAATAGGTTACTGATGATAATAGTGTATGTGAACTGTGTGTATGTAGACTATACAGCAGGGGTCTCCAACCCTGTTCCTGGAGAGCTACCGTCCTGTAAGTTTTCACTCCCATCCCGAGTTGCAACTAACCTGGTTCAGTTTATCAACCAGCAGATTATTAGAATCAGGTGTGCCCTGCTATAAAGTAGGTATATACTGGACATGAGTCCTGGCATTTCAGAGACGTAAAAACAAACACCAGACATTTAAATGAAGTGAAAAATATGAACATTATTTAATAACTGATTCTCTGTAATAAACAATTTGAAAATATTTTACAAGGAGTCACAGACACAATATTTTACAAATTTTACCCTCTTCTTTTTTTTTTTGCTTTATCAGTACAAAAGAATGGAGCGACATGGACCAATGCCCAGCGAGAGGGAGCTAAATCTTCCGCGCACACACATACACACTCAGACACCCACAGAAAATAAATAAAAATAAAAACAGTTTAGATCTCAAACTTATCTTTACTTTATTCCTTTTTTTTTTACTTCACTTAGAATTTGACTGAATTTATTAATTTTTTGTTACTGTTTTTTTTTTAAACACATTTGTCAAACATGGTCACATAGCACCAGACTACAGACTACAGAATCACATACACACGTGTCTTTCCCACAGAGACGCACAGACACCGCAAGGGTAGGCAGGGGCAGGGCCACGTGGAGACCCTCCCTTTAGGGCTGGCTGTAAACCAGACCAGGTCCTCTCACCCCAAACTTGCCCTTTTCCCCCTTCTTTTTTTTTAGAGCAAAAATAAAAAAATTCAAACCACAGAAAACCGACCTGTGTCCCTCAGCACACAGACACACAGACATACAAATCATGATTATTTTACCTTTTGTTTGACACGGTCCCATGCTGTTCTATGGAGACCCACACCCTGAGCCAGCCTCTGACATCCCACACAGGGAATAGACATCCCTGGCTTACTTCAGTCTAGAGCTGAACATCCCCCAGCTGTGCATGTGTAGGTATAACTGTTAGTGTTACATGTGTGTGCTTTGTGCATGTGGGTGCATAAGTGTGTAACTGCATGTCTGAATGTGCACATTTGTTAGTGCTTGTGTCTGCTGCTGAGCCAGAGAAAGTCACAGGGGTACATTTCCACAGCGAATGTAACCTTCATTGACGGAGGGACAACAGAGGGACAAACAAATGCTGTGATATAATAAAACAATAAAATGCAACAGGACTATCTATACGAGGAATTTCAAAAATGGTGGACCCTAACATTGAAAGGAGACAATTGCAAAAGTCAGATTCTGAGTTTCTATTTGGTCCAGTCTTTCACTGAGATGGGGATCCTGGGTGGGGCAGCGGTCTAAGGCACTGCATTCCAGTGCTAGAGGCGTCACTACAGACCTGGGTTCAATCCTGGGCTGTATCACAATCGGCTGTGATCGGGAGTCCCATAGCGCAGTGCACAATTGGCCCAGCATCGTCAGGGTTGGGCTGGGGTAGGCTGTCATTGTAAATAAGAATTTGTTCTTAACTGACTTGCCTATTTAAAATAAAAAATCTAAATATGCTGTTACGAAACAGTTTGTCTTGCCAAAAATGATATTGTTCACTGTACATTATGCGTGTATTTATGGTTACAGTAAAGGAGGTTTTGGGGTTTAGATGTTACGTTAACAGTGAGGTGGGGTGGAGGGATTTCAGAGTCAATACAGATTCAGAGTCAATGTAAACTATGAAAGTCCTCCAGTCCAAGCAGCAATGTGTACAAGAAACTCACACCATTTTATATTGACGGACGGACACATCAAAACCTAAACCTCTTTAAATCCAGAGTGCAACATTCTGGATTGGGAAAGTCTGTGGAGAAAGTGAAAATTTGGGAGGCTCACGGTGTGTGTGTGTACGCGCGTGTGTATAAGAGGGAGAACACTGAAACACTAAGGCATTTAGAGAGGCTTAGTCACTATGTATCCTTTGAAACAGAAACACACGGACATATTAAACATTATTTTTGAACACCTCTGTGAATACAGGGGTCACATACAGTATGCAGCTCCCTCATGACAATATATTGAGCAAACCGGTGAGAAAAAAATCGATTGGATTCTTTTTTTTTTTTTGTAAAATATTTTTTCCCCCTCCATAACAACATCTGATATAACACTTCTTCCATTGGAATTGGAACAACAAACAGCTACGCTACCACAACTGTCATTCCCCATCCTCTCAACCCAGTTTTAAAGACATTCCCTCTGAGGGTTAAAACAAACATACACCCATACACAAACACAAACGCACATACGGTTCAGACAGAAACGCAATGATAGCGGTCAGGTGACCCTATAAAGGTAGATCTATGACCAGTTAAGTCGATTTATACTGATAGTTTAGCTCTATAGATGGCTCTGTAAAGGTACTGTACAGCGACCCTATCTGGTAGCAATCAGGTAGCCCTGGAATGGTACAGCAGCCAGGAGCCACAGCCAATCGAAAGTCAACATTGAGCTACAATAACGTCTAGTCAATATGGTGTCTCTATAAAGCTACCATAGATATATAGCCAACAGACTTGCTCTATAAAGATCCTGTAGCTCCACAGCCATTAGGGTGCCTCTTCTATAAAGGTACTGTACAGTAGCTCAAGAGACAATGCTTTCCAAAACAAAGTGCATCAAGGCACTATGACAACAAAACATGGAGTCTAATGACATTTCACTTCAAATGGATCAGAATGACATGTAACAGAAAACCCAGACTGCAGGTCAGTTATCACCGTACAGTAAGTTGTAGTGGCCTCGGCTGCATTCCTTTATGTGGGAAATGTTAAACCCCAATCCCCCAGCAGCAAATGGTCTGAAGTTACACAGCGTCTGTCAAAGGTAATACAAGCTAAGTTCTGCCAAAACCTACCTGCAACTAAAACGAGATACTTATGGGCCAGTCTGAATAGATATTAGTATATCTGCTCTGCTGTGGTGACAACAGATATTACACACATACAAATATAGTCCTAGGAACATTAGTGGACCTGGTGGAGTGGCTGTATGAGGATTGGCAGAGGGGTTAGCTTTCACTGGGTTAGGAGTAGAGTTCAGTCAGAATGTCCACTGATCAGAAAGGATCCCACTGAGCACAATTGTCAATTCAATGTCTATGCCACGTTGGTTCAATGTCATTTTGTTGAAATGACGTGGAAACAACGATTCAATTAGTCTGTGGAGAGTGGGAAAGTACACACCACATACAGCAATGAAGCCCAAACGTTCAGACTTTTCAGAGGCTTAATACTGATTCATAATACATTGGTGTAGCCTAATATTTGAATTATTTTTGCAAGGGAAAAGTTATAATTTGCTTTGTCCGATTTGGAAACATAATTACCAATTCATTAACTAACATCAGTCATCTATGATGATGGACACATAATTACCAATTCATTAACTAACATCAGTCAACTATGATAATCAAATGTGTCACGGATTCCCCCGGTACTGCTGCTCATTCCGTGCACCAGTTCCGGAGGTCTACGTCACAGGCTTCTAGGTGCCACTGAACGGTCTCATTATGCACACCTGATTCCCATTCTCCTGATTAGTAATTGTATATATGTGCCCTCTGTTCACCAATGTCTTGTCGGTTATTGTTCCCATGTCTGTTGGTCTTGTGAGTTCCTGTGCCTTGTTGTTTCGGCTTTCTGCGTGTATTGTGTACTCGTTATTTACGGGTCCCGTGTATTGTTGTGCATTTGTTATTACGGGTTTCGTCCTGTGTAGTGTATTGCGGGTCTCGTCCCGTGTATTTATTAGAGGTTTAACCTCGCTCTTTTGTTTGGGTTACATCCCTGTGTTTTTGTATACATGTTTGTTTTGGGCTTTATCCCCGTGTCTTTCATGGCGTGTTGTATTTTTGGGTGGAGTATTAAAACCCCCTATTATTTATTCCTGCGCCTGTCTCCATTTTATACAACGTGACAACTATTTCATAGAATAGTTCCATGTTACCATGATTATAAATATAACACTGTGCTTCCAGGGGCAGAAACAGTTCTAACTTCAAGTGGAGAACAGTAGAGGTGTACAAGAAGAATTTGAATTCAGCCAACTCAGATATTCCTAACACTATTTCTCTAGTTTTCCTTTCTGGATTTCTCTTTTTCCTTTCACTTGGTTATAAAAACAAGACCACATCAAAGTCTCTCATTTTGGCAAGAAGTAGATATAGTGCATAAATAAATTAATGTAACAACTTTCATTGCAAATGATACCCTAACATGTGCTTTGAATACTCAACACTTCAACAGTTTATAATTGTATGTTTTTGTATACTTAAGTTCTTTTTTTCCTTAATTTTCTTGTTACAGTAGCTAAGGATGTCTGAATGATCCGTACAGCAGCCCATTATGAGAGACACATGACAGAGCGATGAAACTGATCAGGTCAGAGATGAGTGAGCGAGATGGAGGCCATGTCTCTTCATCCCATCTGACTAACAGAGGCACAAACAGACAACCTAAACTCTGCTGTGTCCATGACGGTTGGAGCTCTGTGACATGGCATCCAACTTGTCTTTTCACTTGTCACTCGTCTTGTTGATGCGGGTGGGGATGGGGTCTTTTTTCTTTTCTGACATAGCCTCTGATAATTGTGGTGGTTGGAACACCAACCGTTTGAATCTCTTCCCATGGATGAAGGTATGCAACTCGCTGAGAACATAAAGGTCCTGCAACTGTCACTAAGCAACAACAATTGAAGCTAGCTGGGTACAGTAGCGCGGTACTCAAGGCTTCCAAGTTGCAGTGACAGGAAGTCCCATTATAACCTATGACTAGAGCAGGGGCGGAGCATAGAGGGGAGAGGGTGGGAGCTTTAGGATGGACAAAGAGCTGGGGAGAGCAGACTGGAGGAAAATTAAAGTAAAAGGGACAGAATATGAGGGCTGGCGATTGGATAGAGGAGGAAGAGCTGAATCATGAGCAGGGTCTGGAGTGAGGGGTGGAAGGAGTGGCCCCGCCCACAGTCTGATGTGTTCTCCTGGAGAGTAAAGGAGACATTTTTAGTCATACAGTAGAATTTTTGAAAATAAAAAATAAATATTCTTAGTGTGTGTCTTCTTAGTGAAAATAGAATCTATGCGCATCAGCATATTTACAGTATATGTTTATTGTAGGGTCTGCTGAGTTGTACAGTCAGTTGTAAGTCTTACAGAAAGATTGTAGTCGTAGCACACAGCGGGCCCTTTTCGATACCTCGCTGCACTCATGTCCTCACATGATGGGTTATCCTCCTTGACTGGAAGAGGCGTGGTTAAGGAATGACTCACACTACCTATATAGTCACTCTCCAAGTCTCCACGTGTTTACACACACCCGCCCCATAGCTTCCTCTCCCACAGGTTTATGCCATAAAATAATGTAACACAACGATAAACACTTAATACAGATGCTGTAGTTAGAATAGACATCAAGGGGTGAACTGGACTGAACCCAAATTTAAATGGTTTGACATTAGCACCAGTCAGTTGAATGTGAAAAGCCACTCTTATAAACAAGTCGATAAAGAGATAAAGAAATGAGCGGAGAAGGCTCCCAATAGCAGATGTGTATGTGTTGGCAAGGATACATTCTGTCTCCGCCTGGGAGAGTTTCTCCACCTCACAGGTGTTGCAGGGCATCTTCTCTGCCACCACAAACAGCAGGTTGGTGTTGTTTAACCTCTTGGCATGGATCAGCCTACACACAAAGAGAGACTGAGTCAACAAACTCTTCTTACAAGTGTCAGATCTTAATTTGACCTATATTGTCAAAGAAAAATAATTCTGCAGCAACAGGATTTGTATGTTTAGTCTATTATGTTGCTTGATTGGTGATTAGGCTATTAGCTGGCCAAAAGTAGGCTACATGAAGTGTAATACTGTTTAAACATCTTTGTGTTAGTGTGGGTTTTCAGTGAATTTATGCAAATCATGAAAGATGCAGGAAAATTCTCAGCAACAAAAGAGTGATCAAATTAAGATCGTACAATTGTATTTGACAGACTTGTTCACTGTTGGATCAGCTCCATGAGATCGTTTTACTGGGCTCCTTTAACTTAATGAGGTTACTATTTCAGTACTTCTGATGGAATTTCATAAACTTTTAGATTAATTGAGGCAGCGTTTACCAAACTCGTGACCTCAAGGATTGTACATTTTGGTTTCGCCCTAACACTATACAGCTGATTCAAATGATCAAAGCTTGATGATTAGTTGATTATTTGAATCAGCTGTGTAGTGCTAGGGACAAAACCAAAACGTAATCACCTTGCAGTCCCCAGGACCGAGTTTAGGAAATGCCGTAGGACTATTACTCAACTGCATTTTCCATGAACTACAGTGCATTCGGAAACTATTCAGACCCCTTGATTTATCCCACGTTTTGTTACATTACAGTCTTATTCATTGATCTACACACAATACCCCATAATGACAATGCAAAAAACATTTTTTAATGTTTGCTTTATTGAAAATGTAAAATGCATTTACATAAGTATTCAGACCTTTTGCTTTGAGACTCAAAATTGACCTCTGGTGCATCCTGTTTCCATTGATCATCCTTAAGATGGTTAAACAACTTGGAGTCCACCTGTGGTAAATTCAATTGATTGGATATGATTTGGAAAGGCACTAACCTGTCTATATAAGGTCCCACAGTTGACATTGCATGTCCGAGCAAAAACCAGGCCATGAGGTCGAAGTACTTGTCCATAGAGCTCAGAGACAGGATTATGTCGAGGCACAGATCTGGGAAGGGTACCAAACATTTTTGCAGCATTGAAGGTCCCCAAGATCACTGTGGCCTCCATCATTCTTAAGTGGAAGAAGTACGGAAGCACCAAGACTCTTCCTAGAGCTGGCCGCCTGGCCAAACTCAGCAATCTGGGGGGAAGGGCCTTGGGCAGGGAGAACCCAATGGAACCCAAGAACCCAATGGTCACTGACTGAGCTCCAGACTTCCTCTGTGGAGATGGGAGAACCTTCCAGAAGGACAACCATCTCTGCAACACTCCACCAATCAGGCCTTTATGGTAGAGTGGCCAGACAGAAGCCGCTCCTCAGTAAAAGGCATATGACAGCCCACTTGGAGTTTGCCAAAAGGCACCAAAAGGACTCTGACTATGAGAAACAAGATTCTCTGGTCTGATGAAACCAAGATTAAACTCTTTAGCCTGAATGCCAAACGTCACGTGTGAGAGAAATTACAAGATTATGTTATAATACTGTTATTGCATTAAATGGTTTTATGCAACATAATAACTGGTTGTTATAACACTCATCTGTGTGTGTTCAACTGAGGATGGGCCTCTGGGAGATTTAACACTAACAGAAGATGTGCGGTGTCTTTGGGTGATAAACCTAAAGAGACTGCATTCCAAAGCATTGTCAGGTTCTGCTTTTCTTTTCTTAGTCAACCTCGTGTTCTTTTTCTTTGTGTTCTTGAACATAGCCCTGTTTCTTTGTGTTCTAGAACGAAGCCCTGTCTTTCATTTTTGTTCATTGATTTCACCTGTGTTCGTTTCTCACCTGGTCTGATCAAACTGTTAAAATTACGTGAGTATAACAGAACTGATATGGCAGGCGAAACCCCGAGGACAAAAAAAATCATAAAAATCAGCCTACCTCTATTTTCAATGGCTATCACTTTAATTATAAGGTCAAGTCCTCCCAGATTGCAGTTCCTAGGGCTTCCCCTAGATGTCAGTCTTTAGAAAGAGTTCCAGGCTGGTGTTTGGAAAAATGAGCCAGATATTGTAGTTTTTCTAGGTGGCTCCCATTTTGGCTGTAGTGTTTCCAAGCGTGCGGAAGAGAGTTCTTTAGTATTTTTCTCCGGTAAAGACAATAATGATTATCTGTCTTAAATTTGATAATTTATTTGCATATTAGGGTACCTAAGGTTTGATTATAAACATTGTTTGGAAAAGTTTATTAGTTGCATTTGGGATTCATTTTGTATGCATTTTGATGGAGGGAAACTGGGTGGAATGTTGACTGAAGCACGCCAGCTAAACTGAGTTTTTATGGATATAAAGAAGGACATTATTGAACAACAGCACCATTTGTGGTGTAACTGGGACCTTTGGGAGTGCCAACAGAAGAAGATCAAAGGTAAGGCATTTTTTATATCGCTATTTCTGACTTTCGTGTCGCACCTGCCTGGTTGAAATATGTTTTTCATGTACAGTGCCTTGCGAAAGTATTCGGCCCCCTTGAACTTTGCGACCTTTTGCCACATTTCAGGCTTCAAACATAAAGATATAAAACTGTATTTTCTTGTGAAGAATCAACAACAAGTGGGACACAATCATGAAGTGGAACGACATTTATTGGATATTTCAAACTTTTTTAACAAATCAAAAACTGAAAAATTGGGCGTGCAAAATTATTCAGCCCCTTTACTTTCAGTGCAGCAAACTCTCTCCAGAAGTTCAGTGAGGATCTCTGAATGATCCAATGTTGACCTAAATGACTAATGATGATAAATACAATCCACCCGTGTGTAATCAAGTCTCCGTATAAATGCACCTGCACTGTGATAGTCTCAGAGGTCCGTTAAAAGCGCAGAGAGCATCATGAAGAACAAGGAACACACCAGGCCGGTCCGAGATACTGTAGTGAAGAAGTTTAAAGCCGGATTTGGATACAAAAAGATTTCCCAAGCTTTAAACATCCCAAGGAGCACTGTGCAAGCGATAATATTGAAATGGAAGGAGTATCAGACCACTGCAAATCTACCAAGACCTGGCCGTCCCTCTAAACTTCCAGCTCATACAAGGAGAAGACAGATCAGAGATGCAGCCAAGAGGCCCATGATCACTCTGGATGAACTGCAGAGATCTACAGCTGAGGTGGGAGACTCTGTCCATAGGATAACAATCAGTCGTATATTGCACAAATCTGGCCTTTATGGAAGAGTGGCAAGAAGAAAGCCATTTCTTAAAGATATCCATAAAAAGTGTTGTTTAAAGTTTGCCACAAGCCACCTGGGAGACACACCAAACATGTGGAAGAAGGTGCTCTGGTCAGATGAAACCAAAATTGAACTTTTTGGCAACAATGCAAAACGTTATGTTTGGCGTAAAAGCAACACAGCTCATCACCCTGAACACACCATACCCACCGTCAAACATGGTGGTGGCAGCATCATGGTTTGGGCCTGCTTTTCTTCAGCAGGGACAGGGAAGATGGTTAACATTGATGGGAAGATGGATGGAGCCAAATACAGGACCATTCTGAAAGAAAACCTGATGGAGTCTGCAAAAGACCTGAGACTGGGACGGAGATTTGTCTTCCAACAAGACAATGATCCAAAATATAAAGCAAAATCTACAATGGAATGGTTCAAAAATAAACATATCCAGGTGTTAGAATGGCCAAGTCAAAGCCCAGACCTGGATCCAATCGAGAATCTGTGGAAAGAACTGAAAACTGCTGTTCACAAATGCTCTCCATCCAACCTCACTGAGCTCGAGCTGTTTTGCAAGGAGGAATGGGAAAAAATTTCAGTCTCTTGATGTTCAAAACTGATAGAGACATACCCCAAGCGACTTACAGCTGTAATCGCAGCAAAAGGTGACGCTACAAAGTATTAACTTAAGGGGGCTGAATAATTTTGCACGCCCAATTTTTCAGTTTTTGATTTGTTAAAAAAGTTTGAAATATCCAATAAATGTCGTTCCACTTCATGATTGTGTCCCACTTGTTGTTGATTCTTCACAAAAAATACAGTTTTATATCTTTATGTTTGAAGCCTGAAATGTGGCAAAAGGTCGCAAAGTTCATGGGGGCCGAATACTTTATCAAGGCACTATATGTGGGGTGCTGTCCTCAGATAATCGCATGGTTTGCTTTCGCCATAAAGTATTTTTGAAGTCTGACACCGCGGCTGGATTAACAAGAAGTTAAGCTTTATGTTGATGTAATACACTTGTGATTTTATGAAAGTTAAAAATGTATAATAATGTAGTTTGAATTTCGCACTTTGCAATTTCATCGGATGTTGGCCAGGTGGCATGCTACCGTCCCACCTGCCCATAAGAAGTTAACCTGCTCCCTTATTAATAAGTAAATAAAGATTTAGTTAAGTATAACTCTGACTTGTGTGATGAGTGTGTCTCTCCTCATTTGATAGTAAAAAAATTAACCACCACACACAACTGGAGGAAACCTGGCACCATCCCTACAGTAAAGCACGGGGGTGGAAGCATCATGCTGTCAGGATGTTTTCAGCAGCAGGTTTGATGAAAACCTGCTCCAGAGCGCTCAGGACCTAAGACTGGGGCGAAGGTTCAGCTTCCAACAGGACAATGACCCTAAGCCCACAGACAACTTTTTTATTTTGTATTTTATTTCAACTTTATTTAAAAACCAGGTAGGCCAGTTGAGAACAAGTTCTAATTTACAACTGCAACCTGGCCAAGATAAAGCAAAAGAGTGGGAAACACAAACAACAACACAGAGTTGCACATGGAATGAACAAACGTACAGTCAATAACACAATAGAAAAAAATTGATATACAGTGTGTGCAAATGAGGTAAGATCAGGGAGGTAAGGCAATATATAGGCCGTAGTGGCAAAGTAATTACAATTTAGCAAATAAACACTGGAGTGAAAGATGAATGTGCAAGTAGAGATACTGGGGTGCAAAGGAGCAACAAAAAAAACAATATGGGGATGAGGTAGTTGGATGGGCTATTTACAGATGGGCTATGTACAGGTGCAGTGATCTGTAAGCTGCTCTGACAGCTGATGCTTAAGGTTATTGAGGGAGATATGAGTTGTTTGTTCCAGTCATTGGCAGCAGAGAACTGGAAGGAAAGGCGGCCAAAGGAGGAATAGGCTTTGGGGGTGACCAGTGAAATATATCTGCTGGAGCGCGTGCTACGGTGTGGGTGCTGCTATGGTGACCAGTGAGCTGAGATAAGGCAGGGTTTTACCTAGCAAAGACTTAAAGATGACCTGGAGCCATTGGGTTTGGCGACGAATATGAAGTGCGGACCAGCCAACGAGAGCATGCAGGTCACATTGGTGGGTAGTATATGGGGCTTTGGTGACAAAACGGATGGCACTGTGATAGACTGCATCCAAATGACATCGCCGAAGTCAAGGATCGGCAGGATATTCAGTTTTACGAGGTTATGTTCGGCAGCGTGAGTGAAGGATGCTTGGTTGCGAAATAGGAAGCCGATTCCAGATTTAATTTTGGATTGGAGATGCTTAATGTGAGTCTGGAAGGAAAGTTTACAGTCTTACTAGACACCTAGATATTTGTAATTGCCCACATATTCTAAGTCAGAACCGTCCGGAGTAGTAATGCTGGACAGGCAGGCAGGTGCGGGCAGCGATCGGTTGAAGAGCATGAATTTAGTTTAACTTGCAATTAAGAGCAGTTGGAGGCTACGGAAGGATAGTTGTATGGCATTGAAGCTCGTCTGGAGGTTAGTTAACACAGTGTCCGAAGGGCCAGAAGTATACAGAATGGTGTCGTCTGCATAGAGGTGGATCCGAGAATCACCAGCAGCAAGAGCGACATCATTGATATATACAGAGAAAAGAGTCAGCCCGAGAATTGAACCCTGTGTCACCCCCATAGAGACTGCCAGAGGTCCGTACAACAGGCCCTCCGATTTGACACACTGAACTCTGTCTGAGAAGTAGTTGGTGAACCAGGCGAGGCAGTCATTTGAGAAACCAAGGCTGTTGAGTCTGCCGATAAGAATGTGGTGATTGACAGAGTTGAAAGCCTTGGCCAGGTTGATGAATACTGCTGCAGTATTGTCTTTTATTGATGGCGGTTATGAAATCGTTTAGGACCTTGAGCGTGGCTGAGGTGCACCCATGACCAGCTCAGAAACCAGATTGCATAGCGGAGAAGGTACGGTGGGATTCGAAATGGTCGGTGATCTGTTTGTTAATTTGGCTTTCGAAGACCTTAGAAAGGCAGGGTAGGATAGATATAGGTCTGTAACAGTTTGGGTCTAGAGTGTCTCCCCTTTGAAGAGGGGGATGACCGCGGCAGCTTTCCAATCTTTGTGTATCTCAGATGATACAAAAGAGAAGTTGAACAGGCTAGTAATAGGGGTTGCAATTGTTGTATTAGAAAGAGAGGGTCCAGATTGTCTAGCCCAGCTGATTTGTAGGGGTCCAGATTTTACAACTCTTTTAGAATATCATCTATCTCGATTTGGGTGAAGCAGAAATGGGGGAAGTTTGGGCAAGTTGCTGTGGGGGGTGCAGAGCTGTTGACCGGGGTAGGGGTAGCCAAGTGGAAAGCATGGCCAGCCGTAGAAAAATGCTTATTGAAATTCTCAATTATCATGGATTTAATCGGTGGTGACAGTGTTTCCTAGCCTCAGTGCAGTGGGCAGCTGGGTGGAGGTGCTCGTATTCTCCATGGACTTTACAGTGTCCCAGAACTTTTGGCGTGGGGGATATTCGATGCTAATGCAGTACCCCACAGGATGTTTTTGTGCTGGTCAACGGCAGTCAGATCTGGATTGAACTAAGGGCTATATCTGTTCCTGGTTCAACATTTTTTGAATGGTGCATGCTTATTTAAGATGGTAAGGAAAGCACTTTTAAAGAATAACCAGGCATCTTCTACTGACGGAATGAGGTCAACATCCTTCCAGGATAACGGGGCAGGTCGATTAGAAAGTCCTGCTTGCTGAAGTGTTTTAGGGTGCGTTTGACAGTGATAAAGGGATGGTTGTTTGACCGCGGACCCATTACGGATGCAGGCAATGTGGCAGTGATCGCTGAGATCCTGGTTGAAGACAGCAGAGGTGTATTTAGAGGGCAGGTTGGTTAGGATGATATCTATGAGGGTGCCCGTGTTTACAGATTTGGGGTTGTACCTGGTAGGTTCATTGATAATTTGTGTGAGATTGAGGGCATCTAGTTTAGATTGTAGGACGGCCGGGATATTAAGCATGTCCTAGTTTAGGTCACCTAACAGTGTCACGACTTCTGCCGAAGTCGTTGCCTCTCCTTGTTTGGGCGGTGCTCGGCGTTCGACGTCACCGGTCTTCTAGCCATCATTGATCCATTTTTCATTTTCCATTGGTTTTGTCTTGTCTTCCCACACACCTGTTTTCAATCCCATTCATTACCTGTTGTGTATTTAACCCTCTGTTTCCCCTCATGTCTTTGTCAGAGATTGTTTTATTGTCAGTGTAGTTTTATGTTGTACAGGTGCGCGTCGGGTCCTCGTACCCATGTTTGTTGATGTATGTACATTTTAGTGTTATGGAGCATGTTACGTGGACTTTATTAAAAGACTCCATTTTACACTCCGTTTGACTCTCCTGCGCCTGACTTCCCTGCCACCTATACACCTATGCCTGACAAACAGTATGAGCTCTGACGATAGATGGGGGGCAATCAATTCACATATGCAGGAATGAACCCGATTGAACATCTCTGGAGAGACCGGAAAATAGCTGTGCAGCGACGCTCCCCATCCAACCTGACAGAGTGAGAGGATCTGCAGAGAGAATGGGAGAAACTCCCCAAATAGGTGTGCCGAGCTTCTAACTTCATACCAAGAAGACTTGAGGTTGTAATTGCTGCCAAAGGTGCTTCAACAGAGTACTGAGTAAACAGTCTGAATACTTATGTAAATTTGATATTTCATATCTTTAAAATTTTTTATACATTTGCAAACATTTATAAAATCCTGTTTTTGCTTTGTCATTATGGGGTATTGTGTGCAGATTGAGGAGGAAAAAAAGCAATTTAATCTATTTTAGAATAATGCTGTAACGTAACAAAATGTGTAAAAGGTCAATGGGTCTGAGTAATTTCTGCACTGTGTGTTGGTGTATGTTTGTATGAGTTGTACGTGGAAAGTAAAAGCTACCTGGAACAGTTGCCACAGTCTTGCAGGATGTCATAGGAGCTGTTGATGTTAGTGAAGTAGAACTGAGTCTGTATCGTCACACAGCTGGTCTCTCTGGAGTCCATCCCCTCTGCCTCCACCTCATCTACAGCACACAGACATAGACAAATACATATTGATGTGGACACAGATAATCAGTCTAGTGTTGCAATCACTGTCCTTCATTAAAAAAATATATATAGAACAGTGATATAACATTACTCTGCAGAAACCACAATATCTCGACTTTGTACTCACCTGTGACAAACCAACTGTGGTAGGCCATTCCATAGAGCAGCTGCTGAAATAGGGACCTGGGTGGAAAGGGAGATTGTTTAAAGGATGTTGGTAGTGCAAATTTGTGGCTCTGTTTAAGTAGTGTGTGTTTCAGGCAACAGTATTCTTGTATTCTCTGGTCTTACCAGGCAGCTGCTGATGACCACCAGGCCAGGTTCACAAAGTCTGCAATGGTGGGCTGATGGGACAGAGAAAGAAGGGGACACATAAACACAAGGACATTGCCTGTTCTCCATTTTAAATTAGCTAGCTATCAAGCATTCATTTATCCGGCAGGGTAGCCTAGTGGTTTGAGCGTTGGACTAGTAACCAGAAGGTTGTGAGTTCAAACCCCCGAGCTGACAAGGTACAAATCTGTCGTTCTGCCCCTGAACAGGCAGTTAACCCACTGTTCCCAGGCCGTCATTGAAAATAAGAATTTGTTTTTAACTGACTTGCCTGGTTAAATAAAGGAAAAAAATCCATTATTACAGAAGGGTGATAGTCGTGTCTTATTTTGTATTTTACCACCCTTTTCTCCCCAACTTTGTTCTTGTCTCATCGCTGCAACTCCCCAACAGGCTCGGGAGGCAAAGGTCGAGTTATGCATCCTGCCAAACCAAGCTTCTTAACACCCGCCCGCTTAACCCGGAAGCCAGCTGCACCAATGTGTCGGAGGAAACACTGTTCAACTGATGACCACTATCAGCCTGCAGGTGCCCGGGCCACCACAAGGAGTCACAAAAGCGCAAGTAGCCAAGTAAAGCCCCCCTGGCCGAACCCTCCCCTAACCTGGACGACGCTGGGCCAATTGTGCGCCGCCCTAGGGGACTCCCGATTAAGGCCGGATGTGATACAGCCCGGGATCAAACCTGGGTCTGTAGTGACGTCACTAGCACTGCGATGCAGTGCCTTAGACCGCTGCGCCACTTGGGAGGCCCGATAGCCGTGTCATTTATTGTTGAATATGTGAAGTCCTTACCACAAAGACTCCTCTTGGTGCAGCCCCGGTGTTGCTGCTTGGCACGGGGTCACACACAGACTGGTAGTCAAAGGACTGCTTCCGGTTGTAAAAGGAGTTGTTGTAGAGAGCATGCATCAGGTAGGGGTCCACCTCACTGAAGAACATGCCAATCTGTGGAAGAGAGGAAACAGAATTATACAACATGCCCCTAAGTCAAGGATAGACTGGGTTCAATAAAGCTTTGTAGTAACTGTCAGGACATGTCACCTTGTTCCAGTGATCCTTCTGATTGGACATGATCAGGAAACCACCGTCATCCACCAGGTAACAAAGAAGGTCCTGCATGGACAGGCGCAGATGGAGAACCATGACGACATGAGACCCCAACTGTTAGTCTGTTTAACTCTCAACTGTCTTAGCTTCATGCATATAGTACCATTGAAAACATGATAGTAGCATTGTTCACAGTGGTGTAGTGATGCCTGGAGAAGTGAGTATACGCAAATCTAGCCCCCCCCAAAAAATCCCAAACGACCCTCCCTGTGCAAAGAATTATATGAGAAACATTGAAAAATTCTGTCAGGCCAAACAAAAATGTACTGTGCAAGTAGGCTAATAGTAGCCCTACCATTGAAACAGATACATCAGGCGGTCAACTGAGTAAATTAAGTCACACTTGTTTAATAGAAAAACAAGAACATTTGATGTTCCAAGTCCACAACAATGCTTAAACCACACTATGAGACAAATTTTGAGGTCTAGGGAAAATGGAGTTACCCTTTAATTCAAGTGCCAGGTACCTAGCACTGTTGTTTGGTTAGTGGTGTTTCTGTAGCATATGAGATGGAGTTTGTAAAACAAATGGCCACTGGATTGATGCAAATAATTATGATATAATTCTGCCAGGTAGACATAGGCTAGTTAACATTTAATTGAGAAGCGCGTGGCGAGGAGACAGATTCTCGCCACGCCACCTGGTCGCTCCTACCAGGTGGCGTGGCGAGAATCTGTCTCCTCGCCACGCGCTCACCACTGGTGTCCCCCAGGGCTCTGTTCTAGGCCCTCTCCTATTCTCGCTATACACCAAGTCACTTGGCTCTGTCATAACCTCACATGGTCTCTCCTATCATTGCTATGCAGACGACACACAATTAATCTTCTCCTTTCCCCCTTCTGATGACCAGGTGGCGAATCGCATCTCTGCATGTCTGGCAGACATATCAGTGTGGATGACGGATCACCACCTCAAGCTGAACCTCGGCAAGACGGAGCTGCTCTTCCTCCCGGGGAAGGACTGCCCGTTCCATGATCTCGCCATCACGGTTGACAACTCCATTGTGTCCTCCTCCCAGAGCGCTAAGAACCTTGGCGTGATCCTGGACAACACCCTGTCGTTCTCAACTAACATCAAGGCGGTGGCCCGTTCCTATAGGTTCATGCTCTACAACATCCGCAGAGTACGACCCTGCCTCACACAGGAAGCGGAGCAGGTCCTAATCCAGGCACTTGTCATCTCCCGGCTGGATTACTGCAACTCGCTGTTGGCTGGGCTCCCTGCCTGTGCCATTAAACCCCTACAACTCATCCAGAACGCCGCAGCCCGTCTGGTGTTCAACCTTCCCAAGTTCTCTCACGTCACCCCGCTCCTCCGCTCTCTCCACTGGCTTCCAGTTGAAGCTCGCATCCGCTACAAGACCATGGTGCTTGCCTACGGAGCTGTGAGGGGAACGGCACCGCAGTACCTCCAGGCTCTGATCAGGCCCTACACCCAAACAAGGGCACTGCGTTCATCCACCTCTGGCCTGCTCGCCTCCCTACCACTGAGGAAGTACAGTTCCCGCTCAGCCCAGTCAAAACTGTTCGCTGCTCTGGCCCCCCAATGGTGGAACAAACTCCCTCACGACGCCAGGACAGCGGAGTCAATCACCACCTTCCGGAGACACCTGAAACCCCACCTCTTTAAGGAATACCTAGGATAGGATAAAGTAATCCTTCTCACCCCCCCCCTTAAATGATTTAGATGCACTATTGTAAAGTGGCTGTTCCACTGGATGTCATAAGGTGAATTCACCAATTTGTAAGTCGCTCTGGATAAGAGCGTCTGCCAAATGACTTAAATGTAAATGTAAATGTAATGTAAATGTTTTTTGGAAAGCCTTTCCATCTACCAGAAGACAGTTTGTCAAACCTAGATTTGTTTCACCTGTCCTTGTGATTGTCTCCACCCCCCTCCAGGTGTCGCCCAACTTCCCCTGTGTATTTACAGTTGAAGTCGGAAGTCTACATACACTTTTTCAACCACTCCAAAAATGTCATGTTAACAAACTATAGTTTTGGCAAGTCCGTTAGGACATTACTTTGTGCAAGACACAAGTCATTTTCCAACAATTGTAACGGCTTTCTTCCTGGGAAGGAGAGGCGGACCAAAACGCAGCGTGGTTATAGTTCATGTTTTTTAATAAGAAAACATGAACATAATACAAAACAATAAACGTGGCAAAACCGAATCAGCCCTATCTGGTGCAGCAAACACAAAGACAGGAAACAACCACCCACAAAACAGGCTACCTAAATATTGTTCCCAATCAGAGACAATGACTAACACCTGCCTCTGAATGAGAACCATATCAGGCCAAACATAGAAATAGACAAACTAGACACACAACATAGAATGCCCACCCAGCTCACGTCCTGACCAACACTAAAACATGGAAAACACAAAAGAACTATGGTCAGAACGTGACAGTACCCCCCCCCCCCAAGGTGCGGACTCCGACCGCACAACCTAAACCTATAGGGGAGGGTCTGGGTGGGCATCTGTCCGCGGTGGCGGCTCTGGCGCTGGACGTGGATCCCACTCCATCATAGTCTTTGTCCACCTCCTTAACGTCCCTTGAGTGGCGACCCTCACCGCCGACCTTGGCCTAGTAACCCTAACAAAGGGCCCCACTGGACTGAGGGGTGCATCATTACTGAAGAAGCTCAGGACTGAGAGATAGCTCAGGCAGGTTGACGGCTCTGGCGGATCCTGGCTGACTGGCGGCTCTGGAAGATCTGCAAGATCCTGGCTGACTGGCGGCTCTGAAGGATCCTGGCTGACTGGCGGCTCTGGAAGATCCTGGCTGACTGGCGGCTCTGGAAGATCCTGGCTGACTGGCGGCTCTGGAAGATCCTGGCTGACTGGCGGCTCTGGAAGATCCTGGCTGACTGGCGGCTCTGGAAGGGCGGGAGACCCTAGCAGCTCTGGACAGGCGGGAGACCCGAGCAGCTCTGGACAGGCGGGAGACCCTAGCAGCTCTGGACAGGCGGGAGACCCTAGCAGCTCTGGACAGGCGGGAGACCCTAGCAGCTCTGGACAGGCGGGAGACCCTAGCAGCTCTGGACAGGCGGGAGACTCTAGCAGCTCTGGACAGGCGGGAGACTCTAGCAGCTCTGGACAGGCGGGAGACTCTAGCAGCTCTGGATAGGCAGGAGACTCTAGCAGCTCTGGACAGGCGGGAGACTCTAGCATCTCTGGACAGGCGGGACGCACTGTAGGCCTGGTGCGTGGTGCCGGCACTGGTGGTACTGGGCCGAGGACACGCACCTCAGGGCGAGTGCGGGGAGGAGAAACAGGGAGTAGTGGGCTCTGGACACGCACAGGAAGCCTGGTGCGGACCAAAACGCAGCGTGGTTATAGTTCATGTTTTTTAATAAGAAAACTTAACATGAACATAATACAAAACAATAAACTTGGCAAAACCGAAACAGCCCTATCTGGTACAGCAAACACAAAGACAGGAAACCCACAAAACCCAACACAAAACAGGCTACCTAAATATGGTTCCCAATCAGAGACAATGACTAACACATGCCTCTGATTGAGAACCATATCAGGCCAAACATTGAAATAGACAAACTAGACACACAACATAGAATGCCCACCCAGCTCACGTTCTGACCAACACTAAAACAAGGAAAACACAAAAGAACTATGTTCAGAACGTGACAATTTCACGTATAATTCATTGTATCACAATTCCAGTGGGTCAGAAGTTTACATACACTATGTTGACTGTGCCTTTAAACAGCTTGGAAAATTCCAGAAAATGATGTCATGGCTTAAGAACCATCCTATTGGCTAATTGACATAATTTGAGTCAATTGGAGGTGTACCTGTGGATATACTTCAAGGCCTACCTTCAAACTCAGTGCCTCTTTGCTTGACATCATGGGACAATCAAAAGAAATCAACCAAGACCTCAGAAAAAAAGTAGACCTGGTACTGAAGGTACCACGTTCATCTGTACAAACAATAGTACGCAAGTATAAACACCATGGACCGCTCAGGAAGGAGATGCTTTCTGTCTTCGAGAGATGAACGTACTTTGGTGCGAAAAGTGCAAATCAATCCCAGAACAACAGCAAAGGATCTTGTGAACATGCTGAGCAAACAAAAGTATCTAAATCCACAGTAAAACGAGTCCTATATCGACATAACCTGAAAGGCCGCTCAGCAAGGAAGAAGCCACTTCTCCAAAACCACCATAAAAAACAGACTATGGTTTGCAACTGCACATGGGGACAAAGATAGTACTTTTTGGAGAAATGTCCTCTGGTCTGATGAAACAAAAATAGAACTGTTTGGCCATAATGACCATTGTTATGTTTGGAGGAAAAAGGGGGAGGCCTGCAAGCCGAAGAAAACCATCCCACCCGTGAAGCACAGGGGTGGCAGCATCATGCTGTGGGGGAGCTTTGCTGCAGGAGGGACTGGTGCACTTTACAAAATAGATGGCTTCATGAGGCGGGAAAATGATGTGTGTATATTGAAGGAACATCTCAAGACATCCGTCAGGAGGGTAAAGCTTGGTTGCAAACAGGTCTTCCAAATGGACAATGACCCCAAGCAAACTTCCAAAGTTGTGGCAAAATGGCTTAAGGACAGCAAAGTCAAGGTATTGGAGTGGCCATCGCAAAGCCCTGCCCTCAATTCCATAGAAGGTTTGTGGGCAGAACTGAAAAAGTGTGTGCGAGCAAGGAGGCCAACAAACCTGGCTGTTACACCAGCTCTGTCATCAGGAATGGGCAAAAATTCACCCAACGTATTGTGGGAAGCTTGTGGAAGGCTACCCGAAACGTTTGACCCAAGTTAAACAATTTAAAAGCAATGCTACCAAATACTAATTGAGTGTATGTAAACTTCTGACCCACTGGGAATGTGATGAAAGAAATAAAAGCCTAAATAAATAATTCTCTCTACTATTATTCTGACATTTCACATTCTTAAAATGAAGTGGTGATCCTAACTGACCTAAGACAGGGAATCTTTACTCGTATTAAATGTCAGGAGTTGTGAAAAACAGAGTTTAAATGTATTTGACTAAGGTGTATGTAAACTTCCGACTTCAACTCTATACCTGTTGCCAGTTCGTCTTGTTTGTCAAGTCAACCAGCGTTTTTGTTCTCAGTTCCTGCTTTCCCAGTCTCTCTTTTTCTTGCCCTCCTGATTTTGACCCTTGCCTATCCTGACTCTGAGCCTGCCTGCCTGACCACTCTGCCTGCCCCTGACCCTAAGCCTGCCTGCCAACCTGTACCGTTGCCCCACCTCTGGATTATTGACCTCTGCTTACCCTGACCCTGAGCCTGCCTGCCGTCCGGTACCATTTCCCCACCTCTGGTTTACTGACCCCTGCCTGCCTTGACCTGTCTATTGCCTGCCCCTGTTGGAATATTAAACCATTGTCAAAGCGACGTGTCTGCATCTGGGTCTTACGTTGATTCCTGATAACCAAGGCCTATCATAAGCATCACTATCTATTAACTGTTCCTTAATTGTTTGAAACCTGGATGTTGGAGGCAATTATTTTAAGGCATTATCCTAGTCATATTATCAACCCATGATAGTTGTTGCATCTTTAGATCTCCCCTCTCAACATTTCTAAGGAATATTTCCATCTCTGTCCATGAAACCGATCGCATGTGTGGTGAGCATTTTAGAATGGTGTTTTCCAACAAATTGCATTTTGCAACATTCACACTGTTCTCATGTGCACATTGCTGCATTGAAAATGTGAAGAAATAATAGTTTATCAACATTTTAAGCTAAACAGCATTATTACTTGATACGGCGTATACCTACACTACACTACTTTGATAAGCATCCTGGGGATTAAGAAGTGAGTATACGCAATGCCCACTGAAAAATACATGGGTACTCGGCATATACCTGCGTATATCCTCCAATACATCACTGATTATTCTTTATCTTACTTCGCTGTTGGCTTCACAGTCCATCTCACAGCCACTGGTTGGTCCACACTGTCCAAAACAAATCATCATCAACGATAAGCAAAAAACACATTTCATATGCTTGTGTGTGGGTTTAATTCCTGCTTGTCCTTATGTTTGTTACCGCTTGTTGGACTTGGCGGTTGTCACTTGTTGGACTTGTTTGGTTGCTAGCCAGGATCTTGAATTTGTCCACCCAGGCCTCAAGGTCCAGCTTTACGCCAACCACTAGTCATACACAGAGGGAGAGACATTGAGATATTCCAAAGAAATGAGAGAGGAGGGGAGAGCGTGCGATAGAGAGAGAGAAAGAGAGAGAGAAAAGAAAGAGAGAGAGAGAGAGAGAGAGAGAGAGAGATATTCCTCCTACCAGGAGAAATATATTTCCCTCCAAATACCTACTTCAGACGTACTCTCTTAATTAGAACATGATAATAATTCTGCAGCAACAGGAAATGTGAATTAGTATGTGGATTATAATTAATGGACATTTTTGTAGGTGATATGTTTTTCGTTAGTCTGAAAATACTAAAGTGGAAATAACAAACGTTATAAGCCTTTTTACACCTCGAATACACTACAATTTACACTTCCTGCTGTGCAAGAAAGTTCTCTGCGACAACAAAGTGATCAAATTAAGATCCTAAATTCTGCAGTGGATTAACACATCATACTAGCCCATACTAGCCCCCAGTAGAGTAACTAACAGTACTACACATCATGCCTCTGTAAAGGACGTCACACTGCTTGCTTAGCAAGTACCACTTCCTCCCGATTTGGCTAATATCTGCCTTGCCAGCACACGTGACCACCCTCCTGAAATGTTTTACCAGTCGGCGCCACGCGAAAAGTTCGCTGTGCAGTGGTGCAAGTGGGGACACTTCAGGCTGAGGAAGTTTTACACATTCCCATGTGCTACACCTCCAACAATGCTAATGAACCCTTCACCTGCAGGTTTGATGGTTTTCCCTCCCACTGTGATCTCCACTGCAGTGCTGACCAGGATTCCTATGGTATCGTTCTCTGGGTTCAGCAGCTCATCATTCACTTCATGGGAGAAGAATGAGAAGGAGGGACGGGGGGAGGGAGGGAGGGGGAGGCAGGAAGGGATGGAGGGAGGGAAGAGGGTTGGGGAAGGATGGAGGAGGGATGGAGGAGGAAGGAGGGAGGGAGGGACAGAGGAAGGGAGTCAATAACAATAAATCAACAGAACAGATCCCATAAAGACTTTAGTAGTACAGTAGTGTCTGGGTGGAGGTGAGACAGATGATGACTCACCGGTGCGATAAGGCGCTCTGAAGATGTAGCCCTTGTTGTCCAGACTGCGGCGGTAATAGCTGGCATTAAAAGGCTCAGGGTCCTCTTCCCAGGTCTCAGCAGCCCTGAGGATCAGCACAACATTAAAACTCACGCACAGAGCCAGGGCCAGAAACGAATAAACTGTAAGGTATACCTGCAGATACCTTGGTCCTAGCTACCCTGGATATTTAATTCCGGTTTATATGTTTACAAGCGCAAAAAGTAATTTAGATACGTTTATGCACTTGACTTTGCACTTGACTTTGGTCCAATGTTTGGGAGGCTTTAAATGCACATCCAATGTACTCTAAAACCTAAAACTTTGAAGAAAGGTTGGGTGGTAGATTAAGACTGGACTCACTTGTTGGGAAACACTCTTGTAATCCCTCCGTCTGTTGCAGCAAACACTGCCAGAAAGCCATAGCTGCAACACAGAACAGGAGAGTGAGAATACAGGAAGTACCCAGACACTGGATATAACACATAGTACACATGCAGTCCTCTACTCACGTGGTGAGGTCTTTGGTCTTCCACACCTTCTCCACCAGCTGTCTGATGATGCCAGTGTCGAGGATGAGGTTATGAAGGAGCAGGTTGTCACCTGGGTTAGACCACAGTGAGAAGGGGACATGCTTTAGGAGGCATTGTGATTGACAGCAAATTGTTGATTCTGACTGTGCATTTAAATACTGTGTATAGCGGTCAAATGTAAACAATGAGAATTCTGATCATGCCATTACATTCCTACAAGTGGTGAGATTACTGTAAGAAGAGGGAACTGGAGAGACGGAGGGACTCACATTGTTTGGAGTCAGGTGTCACCTTCTCCATGAGAGCGATGAAGTTGAGCAGGAACTCAGTGTTGTTGTTGGAGAGCTCTAGCTCGTTGCAGTATTCCCTGAGGACAGTCAGCGGCAGCATTTTGGTTTTGACCCAAGAACAGTTGAGAACAAACACACAATGTGTGTCTGGCTTCTCACATTCCCTGAGCAGGTATATGGACAGCTCTTATTTACAATACCCAGATGCACATTCCCAAACACTCTCACAGCACACAAACCCATAGAAACTCATACGCATGCATGTCCTGAGGCTGTCAGGATATTCAAACATGCCTACGAGCCAGACTGTCAAGAGTGAAATATGGAGTGAAGGGCTAGTGAACGCAACACACTGGCAGCAGACAGAGTGAGTGTTCTTGTCAGTCTTTCAGCATGGAGCTGGGAGCTTTACAGGATGGAGGTCTGATCATGACAAAAAGAAAACATGCAAAGGGGGATTTCATTCACCTTTTATACACATTATACTGTACATCTTTATTTACTTCAAGTAGGTATTCTCAAGATTACATACTGTATTCATACTGCAGTCACAAACACACCTTGGAATATGCATACACACAAAACCATGCAGCACCAACTGGCGACATGCAAAGGATGTGAGGTAGCACAGGAATAGTTCTGGGGGCAGGGAGGGTAAGTTTTGGGATGGGAGGGATTACTTTGGGGCAGGAGGCGAGAAGGGTTGAATGCACTGAAATTCCAAAATAGTAGACTATATAAATTCTGTTGTCAGAAACGGTAAAAAACAAAAACACAAGTCTCGTCGGACTCCTAACTTTGTCAACAAAGAACGCACAAAGTCAAACCATGATATGAGAAAACCCACAGCAATGACACTACAACAAAATGATCAACGGCACAGTCTTGAACACCACAAGAAAAGAAATGTGAGGTGCGACTGACAATAACAAATGACTAGTGGCTGAGGAGATTTCTTGGTGTGACGTTAAGTGTTGGGGGTTGAAGGAAGGTGGTGGAAGTGAACAACTGAGTAATGTTGTGGGCTGAAGGTGGTGGAGACACTACAGTGAGGACCATCAAAACAAATGGGAAGACAGCAAGCATTCACACAGGGCTACCTGGGAGCTATGAATACATGTCCTTCAGACTCAAAACTGTTTGGCAGCAGAGATTCAAAATCTGCAACAGAAAGGGGAAGATTATCTGGGAAGAGCCATGAGCAGAGCAGTGGGGGGTTCTGGGTACACAGCGGCTGTTCTTCAGGGGTGCAGGGAACGCGGAAGGGAGTTACCATAGCAACACCAAAGAGGAATCATGGGGGATACACCAGCGTTAGCCAATATGGTGCCTCAAATGCAACCTGACTTTGCCCAGCACTCACTTCTTTCTCATTTTCCACTTTAGTTTATTACCATTGAAAAATCATAACCAGATGAATCCAACCATTTTGATTTCAAGTTAATTGTTCTTTTTTTATGTCGGAGAACTGACTTCCATCACACATCATGAGGGGAAGTGAGTTCTCAGACAGATAAACCCATAATGAGTGCATTTCACAGGCAGGCATCAACATGGCCAACTATTGCAGGGGGAGGTGGGTGGCGCAGGGGTCCCGATGGAAGTGGTCATCCCTCAGACTGGCAGGGGACACGGCTCAGAGAGACACACAATCAGGGGAAATGCATTGCATTGTGAAGGGCATATCAAGGGGCAACTTGCTTTACCTCTAGTACACTAACCTTATTCATTTTCATTCAGATATAAAAGTAAGATGTATCTATGAGTCTCTTAATTAAACACGGTAATATATCTGCTTTTATCAGACATCTTTTACATTTTAGATAATCTTTATAAAAGTAGAGAAAGTAGATGACAAGTAGATGATACATATACATATTTGAAAACTGATAAATTGACTGCAGTGCCCAGGTAGTGTTGCACCCACAATGCCGTGCACATCCGGGTCATGTTTTTTTTTGTGGAGGAGGAGGTAGAGGACCGTTCCCCCAGCAGTCTGAGGACTGATGGGGGAGGAGGGAGACAAGCTGATGGAGACAGGGGTTACAGAGGGACGACACACGAGGCAGGCGCCACGGGGCGCTCTGCCACGTACCCAACAACATGAGAAGACCAGGGTGACCCACAGTGTGGCCCTAAAGAGATCCGTCAGCAGCACTAGCTGACACGGAGAGGGACAATATAGGTTGAGCTAACTAACACAGTCTGTTGTTCAAGTGTCAACTTCATTAAAGCTAACATGCTAATAACCTTAGTTATGCTAACATGGGGATTTAATCACCTGAGCTTAAACAGCTTGGCTACAATGCCGGTGGCCTTAGTCAAGCTAACATATTAATAGTCTAACTATTAATAGTCATAATAATGTTGTAAATAGTTGATAAACTGTGGTGACATTCAGATGCACTATCATGTGGACCAATGAACTCAAATGGAACCAGCCTCAGTTATACTAATAAAACAATGGGGTTAACTTCAGTTTGTTTAACTACATTATAATGACAAACAATGCTTCATCATTACAGGTAGAGCTTTGCCTGCTCTAGTGGGAGGACAGTTAATATGGAAGACGTTCTTTTGGAACCGATGGCGGCTCCCTCAACTCCTGTACACTGGTGTGAGAGTTAAGACATCCTTTCAGCTACAATGACATTGCGAGACAGCAGATAGATAGAGAGAGAGAGGGAGGAATAAAGAGATGGTAGAGAAATAGTGAGAGAAAGGGACACAGAGAGATGGAGAGAGGAGACAGTAGGAAAGAGAGAGAGATGGATAGTAAAGTGACACGACCAGTTTAGAGAGCTATCCACAGAGGGGAGGTGTAGAGAGGACAAAATACAGAGGTTTTAACAGAGAACGTGGATAATATCTGTCTTCTTTGGGTGTTTGAAGGTGTTGTGAGTGTGACTGAAGCACCAGAGACGTGGGGGTGAGGTTGGAGACTGGAGGAGCCATCTTGAGACAGATGGGGTCTGAGCTGCAGCAGGAGTGCGGGTGAGTGGGTGGGTGTTTGGGTGGGTGGAGAGTGAGGAGGAAGAGGAGGAAGAGGAGGGTCTTGAAGGCAAGATGGGCAGGAACAGAGGCAAGCAGGCTGGGACAGGTGAGGGTGGGGTCAGCGAGGGTGGGAGGAGGTTAAGAACGTAAGGGTAGGGAACGTGGACCAATATGGAGTATACTTGCCCTTGGTGTATTGCACTGTGTGGATCCATCAGAGAGGTAGTGAGCAAGAAAAGAAAGGTTTGGGGTAGGGGGAGGGGGGTCACAGACAATATTTTATTCAATTATTATTTGAATAAAAATATTGCTTTCTCAAAAGAAAGAAACCAATTAAGTCAAACAGACGAGAAAGAAAAGAAATGAAGAACAAACACCTTTTTTGCAAGAGCAAACAAGAAACTGAACAAAATGAGAAAAATAGGAAATCACAATGTCGAGAAACTGAAAGAAATAAGAAAAGGTAAAGGACAAAACCGGCACGGTGAAAGTTAACCATGGAAACCCGAAATAGACGTAACAGAAAGAACCAGGAAAAAAGTGGAGCAACAGGGTCTGGAGAAAGAAAGCATGAGAGATAACAGGTGTCCCCATTCAGACCCACTAAATCCAAACTCCCACAGAGGAAGGAAGGACAGACCCTCATCATGGGCCATGGGAGTTTATCTACTGAATGATTCCAAAGCTGAATACAAAACAGCAACAAGGTACATATCTAGGAACTCAACAGGAAGACAACTCATTACAAATCATAACAAAAACTTAACAGAAAAGAGTGAAAAGCATGCCTGTTTTCACGGGTTTGGAAACATAAAAATAAAAACATGTTTATGAACACATAGGCTTCAGAATCATTGCTTGTTGGTGGAGAAGAGGCGAGAGCATTTGGCAAAGAAAATAAATAGCACAAGATCACCATTATTTTCACCTTAGTAACACAGTAAAACCACAGCTTTCACCTTTCTGATTGTTCAGGTTTTTTCTTCAACAGTTGTGAAGAAAAAAAATCACCATAGTTAACAGCACAGTATGAAGACAAGAGGGTAGATAGAGGGGGCTGTAGATAAAGGAGGCTGTATAAGAAAAAGTTTCACTCCCAGTATATCCTTGTCACTGTCACGGGGAAGGAGAGGGGTGCAAGGAGAGAGGAGGAGAGGAGAGGAGGGGGGGTATAGAGTGCTCCACTCTGATCGTCCCTACGATGGTGTTCGCCGGAGACCCAGGGAGGTCCCAGGGGGGTCCCCCTTGACTTAGTAAGGGGGGCGTAAGGTCATATTTGGGAGAGAGAGAGAAAAGAGAGAGAGAGAGTGGGCTGGTGTTGGGTGTCTCCTGGTACTTACACTGCACCTGCAGGATCTGGTCACTCAGGTTAGCCTTGATGTGGTTCTCACTGTATGTGGGCAGTACCAGCCCTAGACTGGAGTGGTGAGGCAGACACACAACCACATCAGAATCACATTATATCTGCCCTAATATATACACACACACACACACTCAAACACACACAAATATACACAGAGCCTTGAACAAACATGACATCATTCCCTAATTGGGAGGTGTGAACAACCTGCACTCACACAACAAAATAGGTTCAAATGTTCAAGCTTAATGACGTGCTTATAGAATTGAAGAGAGGGACATTGCTCAGAAACCAAACAGCTGGCTCCCAGCCAACATAGATGCAGTAAAAATCCTCATCAGGCATTTCTAGGACTATTGAATATCATCAAATGTAATTTGCAGTGTTGCTAGGAGGAAATATCATTATAATTCAACCTCAACCGTTCAACCTAGTTTTGGAGATTAATAAAATGAAAAAAGCATGCAGTTCATTTGTGTTTAGGATCCTACTAGTGTTCTTTCGCAAGAGAAAGGAGTGTCTTAATCTTGATTCAGGTGAATAATCCACTATGTAGACAGCAGGCACATTAATAACCTGAGTGTATTCTCTAAATGTACACACACCAGTGGTTGATGACTAATGCAGGAAAGCAAGTTTCTAGATCACAGGGTTATATACCTTATTCACAGGCTCAGTTCAAGGTCAGATGATGTCACTCCTATGGTCAGGTGAAAGTTGGATTTCACTCATACCTTCAGGTCCGATCTCCGTCTTACCGCCAGGGTCATAGTCATTAGCGCACACCGTTGCAAACCGTAACGAAACATTTTGTAACGAGAAATGTTTTGCAAACAAAACAAGTTTTTTATTGGGCAAGTTCAGGTAGTCCCTCCCCGTTTCGTTTACGATCCAGATGAAGGCTGGTAGTTTAGCACTCACCTGTAATCTGTGCCCTCCACTGGTGTCCAGGTATATGTCCGCATGGCCTCATCAATGTACCTCTGAAATCAGACAACATCATCAGATCACCCTGATCAGCACCAGAATCACTTCCTCAAACACAACCTGGACTACAGTACAAGTTTGAATTTTTGTCATTACTCAGTTATTCTGGATGGTGCCAGTATGGATCATGGCTAAGCCTCATATGTCTGCATGGTGCCAGTATGGATCATGGCTAAGCCTCATATATCTGCATGGTGCCCGTATGGATCATGGCTAAGCCTCATATATCTGGATGGTGCCCGTATGGATCATGACTAAGCCTCATATATCTGGATGGTGCCAGTATGGATCATGGCTAAGCCTCATATATCTGGATGGTGCCAGTATGGATCATGGCTAAGCCTCATATATCTGGATGGTGCCAGTATTGATCATGGCTGAGCCTCATATATCTGGATGGTGCCGTATTGATCATGGCTGAGCCATATATTGGTGACTTACCTCATCAACTGACTTAATGAGAGTCTTGATTTTCTTTTGCCCTGATTTGCCATCAATCATTTCTCGACGGATCTGAGGGAGAGAGAGAAACAGACAGAACAGGAGGAAGGCAAAAAAAGATGGAGAGTTTCATATACTTTACAGTTTTTTGCAATCACTTTGGCACTAATTTCAGAACCTAGTGGTCATTTTTCAAAACTCTAGACACAAAACTCAAAATGGTCAATACTTGTAACACAGGCTGTCCAATGTTCAAAACATTGCATTGTGCATTCATATCTTTAAAGAAACCTTGCACTTGCAGAACCATTGGTTCAAATAACTAATGTATCATGAAATGCCATAGGAACATTAATTCAGATCACCCACACACAAGATACCGACAGTTTCACTGTGTAGTTGTTCGTTCAATCATTAAATATTGTAGTACAAAATATGTGATACATGCTTCATTATGCTACTACACGTAAATACATCACTGTAAAAGGACTAGCAGAGAGAATTCTACAAACACAGTGGAATCATTGAACAAAATCTGAAATTTATTGATGACATACAATAAAATCACTCATAGGTTTCTTTGAATCAAAGCAAAAATAATTAGCTACAAAAAAATAAAAAAAACCACAGCAAAACATCAACTGCAGTGTTCCTCACCAGGCTTACTGTAAAAAGCAAAACAAAGGGTTGATTACTGTACTTCTAGATTTCTATCAACCCTGTCTTGTGGATTTGGCCATAGGTTCTCATCCACATCACAATGGATGTTTTCCTTAGCCAAACATCTTGGGAAGAATGTTCGGGCATGGCGAATCCAGGCCTGACACTGGTCTGCCATGATGTCATTGCATGCGTCATCCATGGCCTGGAGAAGGGTGGCTTGTTCGTGAGGGAGCCTATCATATACCTTCCACCTCCATGTGAAGAAAAATTCCTCAATCGTGTTAAGGAAAGAAGAGTATGGGGGTAAGTACAGGGTGGTAAATTGTGGTTGGGCTTGAAACCATGCTTGCACCATTTGAGCCTGGTGGAACCTGACATTATCCCACACAATGACATAGGTCACGCCATCAGCTCTACAGACCTGATTTAGCTCATCAAGAAAGGTTACATTCGAACAGCGAATCATGTGGCTCCCTGCAACTCAATATATAGAGTATATAGAGTAGAGAGCTTTAGTTGTTGTTCGACCTAACATTAGAACGGGCAAGATGCGTAACCTAAGCAACTTTGACCGTGGTATGATTGTTGATGCCACACATGGTGATTCCAGCATCTCAGAAACAGCTGCCTTCCTGGGATTTTTATGCACTACAGTCTCTAGAGTTTATAGAGAATGGTGCGATAAACAAAACACACTCAGTGAGCGGCAGTTCTGTGGGAAAAAAACACCTTGTTAATGAGAGAGGTCAGAGGAGAATGTCCAGACTCATTCAAGTTAACAGAAAGGCCACAAATGCTCAAATACCAGCTGTTTAAAACAGTGGTGTGCAGAAGGGCCTCTCTTAACGTACAACACCATGAATAATTCAGGCTGTTGTGGAGGCAAAAGGGGGTCCTACCCAGTACTCGATAGGTGTACCTAATAAAGTGAGTGTACAATAATGTCAAATCTGAAAACATGGTCTGGAAAAGTGGTACATGGGACCATAGAAACAGTGTCTGATAAAGAATGATGATGAAATATCACATCCATAGATAATGTTCATGTTCCACGGTAATTGGTGTCAATGGATCTCGTTATCCTGAAACTTTCATGATCTAAACATGGAATATTGTTTGTCAGTTTCCATAAAACTATGCATTAAGAGTAATGCAACAGTTACTTATCATTTTGATCAGTTGTATCAATTGATAGTTAGATCATTGTAATGAAATGAATAGACAGTCATCTCAGATGTAATGTGTGAATTGCATTTTGAAATGGTAATACTTTGATGTTAAGTTGTGTCATTTTGAACAGGTGATTTTAGTTCAATGAAAAAATTATATTAGCTTTATGTGTATTGTATCCAAGCAATTGGAAAAAGTGTTAAGAGTTTTGAAAAATTAGCATTTTGATCATCGGTTGTGAGTTTTGTGTCTAGAGTTTTGAAAAATGACATCAAGGTTCCAAAATTAGTGCCAAAGGGATTGTAAAAAACTGTAACAAAAATTAACTGTGACATTTGATTCAACGGTTTGGTCATTGAACCACTGTCACACAGCTGTAGTAACTATGACAATGTTAGAGATGTCTGGGTGTTTAGTTGTTTGAACTGTATTTACCTCCTCCTTTTTACTGTCCTCTAGCTCAGCATCCAGGAAGTCCAGGGTGACAGGTTCTCTGAAGTTAATGATCTGAGTGACAGACAGGCAGCCAATCAGACAGACGGAATAATACCAGTATCTGGGTAGAAAAGTCAAGAAAAAGTGAGAACAGAGGAATACTAATGATGTAGAAAAAAAGAGTCAGGAGGAGTCAGGAGGAAAATCTGGGACATAGAAATAGAATGAAGCCTGTTCTATTCATTCTATTACTATGGTCTGGGTCCTACCTTAGGTTGCAGGATGGGATGCATAGAGGACAGTCTTGATCCTACCTTAGGTTGCAGGTTGGGGTGCAGGAGCAAATAGCCATTTTGGTCGATCGCAAAGGTGTATCCATTGGCTCCAAGCTGTGGGGAGAGAAACGAGACTTAGAACCACTGCTTCTGTGTTGTTTGTGTGTGTGTGCATACATGTGTGTGTGTGTGTGTGTGTGTGTGTGTGTGTGTGTGTGTGTGTGCATGCATGTGTGTGTGTGTGTCTATGCATCTGTGTATGTGTGTGTGTGTGTGTGTGTGTGTGTGTGTCAGTGTGTGTTTGTGTGCATCCGTGTATGTGTGTGTCTGTGTCTGTGTCTGTGTGTCTGTGTGTGTGTGTGTGTGTGTGTGTTTGTGTGCGTCTGTGTATGTGTGTGTCTGTGTGTCTGTGTCTGTGTGTGTGTGTGTGTGTGTGTGTGTGTGTGTGTATGCATCTGTGTATGTCTGTGTGTACCCTGTATGTTGGTGTCTTCCTCTTAATTTCGTTGATTGCAACATCCACCCCCATGACACCAAGGACAAGCTGCGTCTGTATAAAAACATTCCAGTTAATGGTTCCTGATCAACTATATGAGCATCTACACACACGCACACGCACACGCACGCACGCACGCACGCACGCACGCACACACACACACACACACACACACACACACACACACACACACACACACACACACACACACACACACACACAGGGGCGTTAGACTGACTGCTGAAAAGCTGTCCTCACCATTTGTGATTTATTACCATGTGTACATCTGATTAATCGATATCTACACCTTATGCCAGCTGATTAATGTATATCTACACCCTGGAACTGAATCAATTTGTCATACTGATATAGGATCTTAATTTTAGCCAATTTGTTACAGCAGGAAAATAATCCTGCAGGAACAGGAAATGTGAATTATTATGTAGAATCTTTTGTAGGGGTTCATACATTTTTTGTAAGGGAAAATCAAGAAGGCAATTACAAACTTCAGAAGCCTTTTTCATCCCCCAAATACACTCGTTTTACATTTCCTGCATTACCAGGAAAGTTCTCCTGCAAAAGGGTGATCAGATTAAGATATTACATCTGTAGCAGCATCAAATGAAATCAAATGTTATTTGTCACATGTGCCGAATACAACAGGTGTTGCACTTACTGTGAAATGCTTACTTACAAGTCCTTAACCAACAATGCAGTTCAAGAAATAGAGTTAAGAAAATATTTACTAAATAAACTAAAGTAAAACATAAAATAAAAAGTAACACAATAAAAAAACAATTATGTAAATTATCCGGGTGGCCATTTGATTAATTGTCCAGCAGTCTTATGGCTTGGGGGTAGAAGGTGCTAAGGAGCCTTTTGGACCTAGACTTGGCGCTCCAGTACTGCTTTCCGTGCGGTAGCAGAGAGAAGAGTCTATGACTTAGGTGACTGGGCCTTCCTCTGACACCGCCTAGTATATAGGTCCTGGATGGCAAGAACCTTGGCCCCAGTGATGTACTGGGACGTACTCACTACCCTCTGTAGCGCCTTACGGTCAGATGCCGAGCAGTTGCCATACCAGGCGCTGATGCAACCGGTCAGGATGCTCTCAATGGTGCAGATGTTTTGTTGCCTACCCTTACCACCTGGGGGCGACCAATCAGGAAGTCCAGGATCCAGTTGCAAATGGAGGTGTTTAGTCCCAGGGTACTTAGCTTAGTGATGATATTTGTGGGCACTATGGCGCTGTGCTGTAGTCAATGACAGTATTCTCACATAGGTGTTTCTTTTGTCCAGGTGGGAAATGTCAGTGTGGAGTGCGTTTGAGATTGCGTCATCTGTGGATCTGTTGGGGCGGTATGCGAATTGAAGTGGGTCTAGGGTTTCCAGGATGATGGTGTATATGTGAGCCATGACCAGTCTTTTAACGCACTTCATGGTTACCGATATGAGTGCTACAGGGCGGTAGTCATTTTAGCAGGTTCAGTCGCTGTCTTGGGCACAGGGACTATGGTGGTCTGCTTGAAACATGTTGGCATTACAGACTCGGTTAGGGACTGGTTGAAAATGTCAGTGAAGACGCCAGTTGGTCCGCGTATGCTCTGAGTACACATCTTGGTAATCGGTCTGGCCCCGCAGCCTTGTGAATGTTGACTTGTTTAAAGGTTTTGCTCACATCGGCTACGGAGAGCGTTATCACACAGTCGTCCGGAACAGCTGGTGCTTTCATGCATGCTTCAGTGTTGCTTGCCTCGAAGCGAGCATAAAAGGCACTTAGCTCGTCTGGTAGGCTCGCATCACTGGGCAGCTCGTGGTTTCCCATTGTAGTCCATAATAGTTTGCAAGCCCTGCCACATCCGACAAGCATCCGAGCCATTGTAGTAGGATCCAATCTTAGTCCTGTATTGATGCTTTACATACCTTAAGGGAACTTTTTGACAATCACCGTATGGTTAGTGAGAAAGTCCATATTGGAAATGTACAGTCCCTTACTAGACGTCCGAAAACAGTTTTAAAATTCGGGGACGGCGTCGGGCCGAGCGGCAGGGCCAGACCTACCGGGAAGTCATCAAATGAACTTTGTCGGACATTCGGTTTTCGTTTTATAAAATAATCAAATTTTGGTCCATTTTTCCGCTATGCCGGAAGATCCCACAAGAGGGCATAAGCAATCATATTGCTATTGGACAAAACATCCCGAATCACGACGGGCCATATCTCGAAAACTGAAAATATTTCGAAGCCGAAACTTGGTGAGCATAGGTTTGGCATAATGGGCAGATGGCCCCGAACAAGATGGCATCTAGGCCTCAACGGTTTTTGAGTTATTGCCATATTTCTGGGACTAAAGGTCCAAAATGAAAATAGAGAAATGATTTTTTCACTTCACGTCAAAGTCAAGGAGCCTCCGGTGTCAATAAAAAAAATTCAGCCATTTATCTATCGTCATTTAAGAGAAATCGTACGATGACCAGTTTGTGATGTTCAGATATAGGTGGGTTTTTTTTCAACGGTTACAGATCCAGTTGCAGGGTGTTCATACGAATATTTTTAAAGTGTGCTGCGGAGCTCTGCGACATTTCTGTGATTTTCTATGATTTTCTGAAATAACACACACTCACTAAACCCTCCGTAAATAACTCAGTTCTTAACGTAAAGACTTAAAACTCAGGATTCTGTAAAGGCATACCCCAATGAGGATATGAGTTTATTTATAGCTTCCTGTGCCAACAGAAAGTGCCTTAAATGGTGTCATAGTGGCTGTATCCAAGGGTTAAAAAGGTCAGATCTTTTCAAAACTTCATATGTGATTAAGCAACCCTCCTGAACTGTAAAATCACTCATTTCTCCCAACAGATGTCAAAGAAAAGCTCTCACACACACACACAGCAAGGATGGAGTGACAAAGCGTGGTGTTTAAAGACACAGAGAGCAGGCAATGGCATAAACATAATCCCAAGGCCGTGCCGAGTTCAACGAGATATCCCGCTTGACCGTAGCTCGCTCGGTCTAAGCGCAGCGACCATGAGAAAAATAGGCCCACAATGAAGCCTGCACCACAATGTCATTTGATTTTGGGTGACAGCGGCGGAACCGTTAGGTTTAGAAGGACAATTCAAACACAGGACTGTTCCTAAGGTCCTCCCGATCTGTGCAAGCCTAACCTTGACCGTGTGACATTAACCCTTCACAGTTAAAAGAAGGTGTTTACATAAAAACAGTGTGCATTGACTTCTCTCCCCATAGGAATACATTACCTGCTCCCCTAAATACAACCTTGAGTCTATATGGGTTATGAATGCTGTATGAACCTGTCTTCTATGACTCTGCATTATTCAACCCTGTGGTTAAATCCCAAAAGTCAACCTTCTCTGCATTATTCAACCCTGTGTAATCAGAATTCTCAACTAAAACTTAAAACTCAGGATTCTGTAGGTTTCTATGTCAATCAAGACATGTGTGTATTTATAGCTTCCTGTGCCAACCGGAAGTGCCATAATTGGTGTCTCAGGGGCTGTTTGGAAGGGTTAAAAAAATCAGATCTGTCCAAAACTTCATATGTGTGATTAGTCAACCCCCATGAACTGTAAATTTCCCATAAAAATTCAAAGGAAAACTAAATCACACAGATACACAACTTGGATGGAGGGACGTATTGGGGTGTGTAGAGACTGACAGTGCCTCCAATAGTTAGCTTTGTTCGAGCTAAAAAAGAACCGTCAGACCTAGAGTTCCGAAACTTTAGAATCCTGTTCTAGACCTCAGGTCGATAGTGCGTGGTGAGTTACGGCGCTCTAGAAGGTTCTCGGACCGAGAAACAGCCTCGAACATTTGCAATGACTTCAATTCATTTTGACCATTACGAAAATGGCGACATTTAGAAATGTCCCAGAGACACAAGACTAGGTGCATTGTGACCGTCTCGGCCCATAGAGACAGAACCCAACATCTCTGTCCGATAGCTCATTCAAGGACCCCGTAGCAAGGCATGGAAAAAGTGGATTTTCAGCACCAATTAGGCTTTTACTCGGACACCAAATGACCTATCGAGCCGAAACTCGGGATTCGGGGTCGCCTCACATAGGACTACACATAATGTCCGAACTGGCCCCGCAGCTAGAAAGTAACTATGTGTTTTATGTTTTTTTAATGTTTTGTACCGAAGGCCTTGTGAATTTTGGGCCAGCTCTGAAGTATGTGATACTTGGCTCCTAAACGAGTTGGGAAAAGTGGGTTTGGTGTCAGTTTGTATCAGTTTGGTGTCAGAATGATATCAAATTGACTGATGGACGGTGACTTACAGGTGACTCTTGTCCATTTGCAATATGTTTAAGCGGTGAGGTACCATCACCAAAAGCGACATTCTGAAATCAACCATAACGAGCAATGGAGAGGTACCAGTATCACTGCCCAGCCATCCTGAGGTCATCGGGCCAGTCAATTTGGCATTCCTGCATGATTTTTATGGCATGACAAATTGGTGATGGTGAATGCCCAGTTAACCATATGGCAAATGCACAGCGACTTTGAAAGAGTGAGAAAACATTACCAAATGGACATTCTGAAATCAACACAAACAATGGCATCACCATAGTGTCCAGACTGTGCCGAGTCAAACGAGGCGCCCCGCTTGACCGTAGCTCGCTCGGTCTGAGCGCAGCGACCATGAGAAAAATAGGCCCAATATGAAGCCTGCACCACAATGTCATTTGATTTTGGGTGACAGCGGCGGAACCGTTAGGTTTAGAAGGACAATTCAACCACAGGAATGTTCCTAAGGTCCTCCTGATCTGTGCAAGCCTAACCTTGACCGTGTGACATTAACCCTTCACAGTTAAAAGAAGGTGTTTACATAAAAACAGTGTGCATTGACTTCTCTCCCCATAGGAATACATTGGCTGCTCTACTAAATACAACCTGGAGTCTATATTGGTTATGAATGCTGTATGAACCTGTCTTCGGTACCAGTCCATCAGACCACTATAAGGTCTACCTGTGTCGATTCTAGGCTTCCTGGGCCAACCGGAAGTGCTTAAAATCACCCTAAAAGTGTATATCCATACACTGCCTGCAATTTGATGGACATAGTGCATTGAACCCTGTGTAAATCAGTCAATTCTTAACTTAAAGACTTAAAACTCAGGATTCTGTAATAGAATACCCCAATGAGGATGTGTGTTGAGTTATAGCTTCCTGTGCCAACCGGAAGTGCCATAATTGGTGTCTCATGGGCTGTTTCGAGGGGTTAAAAAAATCAGATCTTTCCAAAACTTCATATATATGATTAGGCAACCCCCATGAACTGTAAATCAGTCATTTTTCCCATAAAAATTCAAATGAAAACTAAATCACACAGATTCACAAATTGGATGGAGGGACGTATTGGGGTATGTAGAGACTGACAGTGCCTCCAATAGTTAGCTTTATTCGAGCTAAAAAAGAACCGTCAGACCTAGAGTTCCGAAACTTTAGAATCCTGTTCTAGACCTCAGGTCGATAGTGCGTGGTGAGTTACGGCGCTCTAGAAGGTTCTCGGACCGAGAAACAGCGTTGAACATTTGCAATGACTTCAATTCATTTTGACCATTACGAAAATGGCGACATTTAGAAAAGTCTCAGAGACACAAGACTAGGTGCATTGAAACCGGCTCGGCCCATAGACACGGACCCCAACGTTTCTGTCCGATAGCTCATTCAAGGACCCCGTAGCAAGGCATGGAAAAAAGTGGATTTTCAGCACCAATTAGGCTTTTACTCGGTCACCAAATGACCTATCGAGCCGAAACTCGGGATTCGGGGTCGCCTCACATAGGACTACACATAATGTCCGAACTGGCCCCGCAGCTAGAAAGTAACTATGTGTTTTATGTTTTTTTTATGGTTTGTACCGAAGGCGTTGTGAATTTTGGGCCAGCTCTGAAGTATGTGATACTTGGCTCCTAAACGAGTTGGGAAAAGTGGGTTTGGTGTCAGTTTGTATCAGTTTGGTGTCAGAATGATATCAAATTGACTGATGGACGGTGACTTGCAGGTGACTCTTGTCCATTTGCAATATGTTTAAGTGGTGAGGTACCATCACCAAAAGCGACATTCTGAAATCAACCCTAACGAGCAATGGAGAGGTACCAGAATCACTGCCCAGCCATCCCGAGGTCATCGGGCCAGTCAATTTGGCATCCCTGCACGATTTTTATAGCATGACAAATTGGTGATGGTGACTGCCCAGTTAACCATATGGCAAATGCACAGTGACTTTGAAAGAGTGAGAAAACATTACCAAATGGACATTCTGAAATCAACCCTAACGAGCGATGGAGAAGTACCAGAATCACTGCCAAGCCATCCCGAGTTCATCGGGCCAGTCAATTTGGCATTCCTGCACAAATTTTCAGTGACTTTGCAAAAGTGAGAAAACATTTGCAATATGTTTTAACAGTGAGGTACCATCACCAAAAGTGACATTCTGAAATCAACCCAAACGAGCGATGGAGAGGTACCAGAATCACTGCCCAGCCATCCCGAGTTCATCGGGCCAGTCAATTTGGCATTCCTGCATGATTTTTATAGCATGACAAATTGGTGATGGTGAATGCCCAGTTAACCATATGGCAAATGCACAGTGACTTTGAAAGAGTGAGAAACATCACCAAATGGACATTCTGGAATCAACCCTAACGAGCGATGGAGAGGTACCAGAATCACTGCCCAGCCATCCTGAGTTCATCAGGCCAGTCAATTTGGCATTCCTGCATAATTTTTATAGCATGACAAATTGGTGATGGTGACTGCCCAGTTAACCATATGGCAAATGCACAGTGACTTTGCAAAAGTGAGACAACTTTTGCAATATGTTTTAACAGTGAGGTACCATCACCAAAAGTGACATTCTGAAATCAACCCAAACGAGCGATGGAGAGGTACCAGAATCACTGCCCAGCCATCCCGAGTTCATCGGTTCAGTCAATTTGGCATTCCTGCATGATTTTTATAGCATGACAAATTGGTGATGGACTGAGTTAACCATATGGCAAATGCACCTTTGCAAAAGTGAGACAACATTTGCAACCCATCACCAAAAGTGACATTCTGAAATGCAAACAGTGACTCACTTCCCGAGTTCATCGGGCCAGTCAATTTGGCATTCCTGCATGATTTTTATAGCATGACAAATTGGTGATGGTGAATGCCCAGTTAACCATATGGCAACAGCGACTTTGAAAGAGTGAGAAACATCACCAAATGGACATTCTGGAATCAACCCTAACGAGCGATGGAGAGGTACCAGAATCACTGCCCAGCCATCCTGAGTTCATCGGTTCAGTCAATTTGGCATTGGCATTGCATGATTTTTATAGCATGACAAATTGGTGATGGTGACTGCCCAGTTAACCATATGGCAAATGCACAGTGACTTTGCAAAAGTGAGACAACATTTGTATGTTTTAACAGTGAGGTACCATCACCAAAAGTGACATTCTGAAATCAACCCAAACGAGCGATGGAGAGGTACCAGAATCACTGCCCAGCCATCCCGAGTTCATCGGGACAGTCAATTTGGCATTCCTGCACGATTTTTATAGCATGACAAACTGGTGATGGTGAATGCCCAGTTAACCATATTGCAAATGCACAGTGACTTTGCAAAAGTGAGAAAACATAAACAAATGGACATGATGAAATCAACACCACGAGTGATTGAAAGGAACAACAATCACTGCCCGGCCATCCCGAGTTCATCAGGCCAGTCAATTTTGCATTTCTAAAGGATTTTTGAGCATGTCAAATTTCTTATGACATTTGGCCCCCACAAAACATATGCCTTATGCACAAGTAAAAAAAAAAATATGACTAAAGTATGTTGATACAGTTCAAATACGTGTGTAATTGACACAAAATTCGAAAATTTTTCGAAAAACGGTCCAGAAAGCACTTTTTTAAGGGTGTGTGAAGTTTTTTCTGAAATTTTGCAATTATTGACTTTTGACTTCTGACTTCCTATGAAATCATATTGCAGATGGACAAAACACATGCAATAATGCGCAAGTAAAAAAATAAAATAAATTACGATAATAAAATTGGACAAAAGTATATTCATACAGTTCTTACACATGTGTAATTGACAAAAAAAGCGAAAGAATTTCGAAAAACGGTCCAGAAAGCACTTTTTTAAGGGGTGATAAGTTTTTGACAAAAAATCCATTTTTTCAAAATTTGGCTTTTGGATGTTGACTTGGAGTCCAATATCAATATGAAAAACCACGGTGGAGCGCACACGCCACCTGTTGGATTTTTGAAGTGTTACAACTGGCAATAGCCATATGGCATTTGAAGTACACTTTGCATGAATCAACGCCGATTTGGGTGGTATTGACCAATGTGTACATGGTTTGTACTATGCCAATAATTTGCCATTCATTTTTGTCCAATACAGGAGTGAATTCCCTTACATGTTTGATGGTTCGTCTGAGGGCATAGTGGGAGTTCTTATAAGCATCCGGATTAGTGTCCCGCTCCTTGAAGGCAGCTCTAGCCTTTAGCTCGGTACGGATGTTGCCTGTAATCCATGGCTTCTGGTTGGGATGTGAACAGTACCAGTCAAAAACCTTGGACACACCTACTCATTTCAGGGTTTCTCTTTATTTTGGGTTTCAGGGTTTCTCTTTATTTTCTACATTGTAGAATAATTGTGAAGACATCAAAACTATGAAATAACACATAGAATCATGCAGTAACAATAAAATGTTTAATTAATTCATTAAGGATCGTACCCTTTTTTTCTTCAATTTTTGCCTAAAAGGACATACCCAAATCTAACTGCCTGTAGATCAGAACCTGAAGGAAGGATATATGCTTGATACCATTTGAAAGGAAACCCTTTGAAGTCTGTGGAAATGTGAAATTAATGTAGGAGAATTTAAACAAATCAAAATCAAAATATATTCTATATTTGTGAGTCTTCAAAGTAGCTACCCTTTTCCTTGATGACAGCTTTGCACACTCTTCGCATCCTCTCAACCAGATTCATGAGGTATTCACCTGGAATGCATTTCAATTAACAGGTATGCCTTGTTAAAAGTTAATTTGTGGAATTTCTTTCCTTAATGCGTTTGAGCCAATCAGTTGTGTTGTGATTAGATAGGGTTGGTATACAGAAGATAGCCTATTTTTGGTAAAAGACCAAGTCCATATTATGGCAAGAACAGCTCAAATAAGCGAAGAGAAATGACAGTCCATCATTACTTCAAGACATGGTCAGTCAATTTCAAGAACTTTGAAAGTTTCTTCAAGTGCAGTCGCAAAAACCATCAAGCGCTATAATGAAACTGGCTCTCATGAGGACCGCCACAGGAAAGGAAGACCCAGAGTTACCTCTGCTGCAGAGGATAAGTTCATTAAAGTTACCAGTCTCTGATATTGGCAATTAACTGCACCTCAGACTGCAGCCCAAATAAATTCTTCACAGAGTTCAAGTAACAGACACATCTCAACATCAATTGTTCATAAGAGACTGCGTGAATCAGGCCTTCATGGTCAAATTTCTGCAAAGAAACCACTACTAAAGGACACCAACAAGAAGAAGAGACTTGCTTGGGCCAAGAAACCCGAGCAATGGACATTAGATCAGTGGAAATCTGTGTCCTTTGGTCTGATGAGTCCAAATTTGAGATTTTTGTTTCTAACCGCTGTGTCTTTGTGAGACACAGAGTAGGTGAACATATGATCTCTGTATGTGTGGTTCCCACTATGAAGTATGGAGGAGGAGGTGTGATGGTGTGGGGGTGCTTTTCTGGTAAGACTCTCTGTGATTTATTTAGAATTCAAGGCACACTTAACCAGCATGACTACCACAGCATTCTGCAGCGATACGCTATCCCATCTGGTTTGCGCTTAGTGGGACTATCATTTGTTTTCAACAGGACAATGTCCCAAAACACACCTCCAGGCTGTGTAAGGGCCATTTTATTACGTTTGCAATCACAACAAATTATCTCCTCAGACCCCACTCAAGGATCATCAAAAGCCATCCAATACATTCTCGGACAACCCAAAGATTCCTAGATGCCCTTGCAGACACCATCCACCTACCCAAGGACGTCAGAGTACAACCATCTGTTAACCACCTAACTGAGGAACTTAATTTAACCTTGCGTAATACTCTAGATGGAGTCGCACCCCTAAAAACAAAAAACATTTATCATAAGAAACTAGCTCCCTGGTATACAGAAAATACCTGAGCCCTGAAGCAAGCTTCCAGAAAATTGCAACGGAAATGGCGCTACACCAAACTGGAAGTCTTCCAATTAACTTGGAAAGACAGTACCATGCAGTATCGAAGAGCCCTCACTGCTGCTCGATCATCCTATTTTTCCAACTTAATTGAGGAGAATAAGAATAAGAATTTTGATACTGTCGCAGAGCTAACTAAAAAGCAGCATTCCCCAAGAGAGGATGGCTTTCCCTTCATCAGTGATAAATTCATGAACTTCTTTGAAAAAAAAATCATGATTACGGACTCCTCTTTATATCTGCGTATTTCTCCAAAGCTTACATGGGCTTTCTCCTATCTATCATTCTGATTTAGTCCTGCCGTACATACCTACATGTACGCTACGGTCACAAGGCGCAGGCCTCCTTATTGTCCCTAGAATTTCTAAGCAAACAGCTGGAGGTAGGGCTTTCTCCTATAGAGCTATATTTTTATGGAATGGTCTGCCTATCCATGTGAGAGAAGTAGACTCAGTCTCGACCTTTAAGTCTTTATTGAATGCTCATCTCTTCGGTAGGTCCTATGATTGAGTGTAGTGTGGCCCAGGGGTGTGAAGGTGAACGGAAAGGCACTGGAGCGACGAACCACCCTTGCTGTCTTCTGCCTGGCCGGTTCCCAGCTCTCCACTGGGATTTTCTGCCTCTAACCCTATTATGGGGGCTGAGTCACTGGCTTACTGGTGCTCTTCCATGCCGTCCCTAGGAGGGGTGCGTCACTTGAGTGGGTTGAGTCTCTGATGTGATCTTTCTGTCCAGGTTGGCGTCCCCCTCGGATTCGTCCCGTGGGGGAGATCTTTGTGGGCTATACTTGGCCTTGTCTCAGGGTAGTAAGCTGGTGGTTGAAGATATCCCTCTAGTGGGGTGGGAGCTGTGCTTTGGCAAAGTGGGTGGGGTTATATCCTGCCTGGTTGGCCCTGTATGGGGTACTGTCGGATGGGGCGACAGTGTCTCTCGACCCCTCCTGTCTCAGCCTCCAGCTGCAATAGTTTGTGTCGGGGGGCAAGGGTCAGTCTGTTATATCTGGAGTGTTTCTCCTGTCTTATCAGGTGTCCTGTGTGAATTTAAGTATGCTCCCTCTAATTCTCTCTCTTTCTCTCTCTTACTCTTTCTCTTCTCTCAGAGGACCTGAGCCATAGGACGATGCCTCAGGACTACCTGGCCTGATGACTCCTTGCTGTCCCCAATCCACATGGTCATGCTGCTGCTCCAGTTTCAACTGTTCTGCCTGCGGCCTTTTCACCGGAAGTGCTACCTTGTCCCGGACCTGCTGTTTTCGGCCCTCTCTCTCCACCGGTGTGTCGCCCCATGGGTCTCCCGGTCGCGGCCGGCTGCGACACAGCCTGTGCACGAACCCAGAGTCTCTGGTGGCACAGCTAGCACTGCGATGCAGTGCCCTAGACCACTTCACCACCCAGGAGGCCCTTGCAAATGTTTTCTAGTGGTTTTTATTGAACGTATTATTAATGTTCTGAAAACACGACTTTAAATAGAACCATGAGGAAACCTGTAGGAAACATGTTGAAGTACTGAAATTCACACAGAATAACATTGTTTCTTAACGTCCTCTGAACTAGTTGAGAACATTCCCAATGTCAAACCAGTTGGAGTATGTTCCTAGAACATTAACAAAAATGTTACCATGTTTGAACTTTTAGGAAACATTCTGTTAAAAGTAATGAAATACCAAGAAAATAATTATTTTGTCAAGTTCCTTAATATATTTTGTCAAGTTCCTTAAATGTGTTGAGAATGTTCCAGAGCCAAGCAACTATCCTGCCCCATTCCCCGAATGTTGTGGGAAGGTTGTATACTAAATAACTATTGGACAACCACGCTCTCACCAAGCTCTAAGAAAAATATGGTTCTCAAAGCTGCTGGGCCTGTTGCTACCTCAGGGGGTCAGTGTTGCCCTGCGGTCGGTCGGTGCACCAGGATGGTAGAATGCCATTAGACATGACTGATGGCCAACATTAGGGAGTTATAGACACAGAAGGGACTGTTGTGCAGTCAGGATTCCTGTTGTTTTACAATGATGCAAATCAGTTTGCTCTGAAATGGGAAATCTGTATCTAAGTTATGGCTCAGTACCGATGCAATATCTGTTTATGTATTGATTCTTGTGTTCCTCAAAGAGCCACAGAAGACAGAAATACTTTTTCTAATGGCCCTGAGACCATTTGAAAATGAACTGTGCAATAACAAGTCTACTCATTTGTTAATCAGTGTAAACCCTGAGATTCATGCTCCTGCTGATATTTACCTGAGAATTTGCATCAGCGGTGAGGTTGAAGACTGGCATGGTCCCAGTTATGACCAGACCCAGACCCTGAACACACAAACATCAACGTCTCAGTATATGGGACTTCAGAAGGTTGTGTTAGCATCTATATAATGTTTTAAACATTTTTATCACTTTCCTGATATCCAATTGGTAGTTACAGTCTTGTCTCATCGCTGCAACTCCCGTATGGACTCGGCAAAGGTTGAGAGCCGTGCGTCTTCCGAAACACAACCCAACCAAGGCATACTGTTTCTTGACACAATGCCCACTTAACCCAGAAGCCAGCCTCACCAATCAGAGGAAACACTGTACACCTGGTGACCGTGTCAACAAGCACTGCACCCGCCCCCCCACAGGAGTCACTAGTGCGCGATGGAACAAGGACATCCCTGCCGGCCAAACCCTCCCCAACACTGACGACACTGGGCCAATTGTGCGCCGCCCATGGGTCTCCCAGGTGCACACCCAGAATCCCTAGTGGCACAGCTAGCACTGCAGTGCCTTAGACCACTGCACCACTCAGGAGCCCTTATGTAATGTTTTTTAAATCTAAAACATAGCTATGTTATAGGTAGGACTCAAAGTAGAAGTTTGTAAGCAACTAATTCTAAAGGGTTTCAGTTCTACAGCAGGTGTAGAAGGGAAATGCCTACTTACAAGCCCTTAACCAACAATGCAGTTTTAAGAAAAAAAGTGAAACAATAAAATAACAATAAAAAAAGCTATATATAGCAATAATAGATAATAAACAGATAGATAACACAGTACATTACAGTAATGTACTGTAACGTGACACTTGTGTAGCTACTCATCAGTGGGATAGTTTGTGGCTTACCAGAGCATCCTGGTAGACATTGGTCCATTGGACCTGCTTGGCCTTGGGCCCAGCCAGCACCATGGGCCGACCCAGCACATCCAGGTACTCCTGAGACAAGGAGGAGAACACACACATCAGAGAAATGACAAACACACACATACACCATATATTGCTTTATAAACTGGGTGGTTAGAGCCCTGAATTGATTGGCTGACAGCCGTAGTATATCAGACGATATATCATAGACTTCTAAGTCATCTCAGTGTCATATAAACCTGAGGGCCAACAGTAGAAGCAGCCCAGGCCTGAGAAGCAGAAAGCCTGTGGACAGTCTTTAGACATTTAGGGCCATTATTCATCAATATGAAGCAGCTACGAAAAACACATTAGGAGTGTCAGAGGCACGTGGCACAAGCATGCCAATCTCCCACTGGCTCTCTGTGTTAACCACAGCAGTGTGGCAACACCTGTCTGTGTTAACCACAGCAGTGTATAAAAACCTCTCTATGTTAACCACAGCAGTGTATAAAAACCTCTCTTGTTAACCACAGCAGTGTATACAAACCTATCTATGTTAACCACAGCAGTGTATAAAAACCTCTCTATGTTAACCACAGTAGTGTACAGTATAAACATCTCTCTGTGTTAACCACAGTAGTGTATAAAACCTTTCTTGTTAACCAAAGTAGTGTATAAAATCCTCTCTTGTTAACCACAGCAGTGTATAAAAACCTCTCTTGTTGTACTGTATGAATGCCCTGAATTCTGCTGACTGTATCACTGTAAATGTTGCACGGCCAATGCAGACGTCGGATTGACCATGCAGCGCCTTTTACTATGCAAAAGAGGTCTTATTCACAGCGTCAGTGAATAATGCCCCTTTTACATAATGGTATATTCGATTATAGCACCACTCGAACCCTAACCATAACAGTCTATGTATCCATCTTACACTCAAGGAGGGTCGCCCTGTGTGAACACACACAGAACAGTGCTGTTTTAGTGTTGTGCCTTGTGACCGTTTGTTATTCATGGCCTGAACACTGAGGTGCTGACAGGCGTAACCTATTCTATTATCATCTCACTAAAACTCTCGTTTAACGCTCTCGCCACAGGGAGATATTTCATCAGGATGATGACAGGCAGACCTTTTCACAGGATATAGGGGAAATGTTACACCTGACTAGAACAATTTAGCGAACATAAAAGTCAGCCAGCAAAAAGGCTGAGGAGGTCCAAGGGAAACAGAGCCACAAGTAGGTAGAGGCCAGGGTCCAGGGTCCAGGGTCCAGGGTCCAGGGGCCAGGGGCCAGGGGCCAGGGGCCAAGCTTACCGTTCTATGGGTTATTGCGTTGCTACAACCAGGGACTACAATACATGCCTGGCCCAGGCCAACACACTAGCATCCTGTCTGTTTGTCCAACTACACTGTGAAACACAGGCTGCATCAGCTATGTGTTACTAAGTACACTGTGTAACACAGGCTTTATCAGATATGTGTTACGAAGTACACTGTGCAATTCAGGGTGCATCAGCTATGTGTGTGTGTGTGTGGGGGTAGTGTAATGGAGGGACTAGAGGAGGGGTGGATTAGGCAACACAGCAGATCTGAAAGCCTCTGTCTCACTGAGACTCCCTGTGACTTCCTCTCTATTCTTCTAGAAGACAGAAGTGAGCTCTATCACTCCCTGTGACTTCATCTCTATTCTACTAGAAGACAGAAGTGAGCTCTATCTCTCCCTGTGACTTCATCTCTATTCTACTAGAAGACAGAAGTGAGCTCTATCTCTCCCTGTGACTTCATCTCTATTCTTCTAGAAGACAGAAGTGAGCTCTATCTCTCCCTGTGACTTCATCTCTATTCTACTAGAAGACAGAAGTGAGCTCTATCTCTCCCTGTGACTTCATCTCTATTCTACTAGAAGACAGAAGTGAGCACTATCTCTCCCTGTGACTTCATCTCTATTCTTCTAGAAGACAGAAGTGAGCTCTATCTCTCCTGTGACTTCATCTCTATTCTACTAAAAGACAGAAGTGAGCTCTATCTCTCCCTGTGACTTCATCTCTATTCTACTAGAAGACAGAAGTGAGCTCTATCACTCCCTGTGACTTCATCTCTATTCTTCCAGAAGACTGGAGTGAGCACTATCGCTCCCTGTGACTTCCTCTCTATTCTACTAGAAGACAGAAGTGAGCTCTATCTCTCCCTGTGACTTCATCTCTATTCTACTAGAAGACAGAAGTGAGCTCTATCACTCCCTGTGACTTCATCTCTATTCTTCCAGAAGACAGAAGTGAGCACTATCTCTCCCTGTGACTTCCTCTCTATTCTACTAGAAGACAGAAGTGAGCTCTATCTCTCCCTGTGACTTCCTCTCTATTCTTCTAGAAGACAGAAGTGAGCTCTATCTCTCCCTGTGACTTCATCTCTATTCTACTAGAAGACAGAAGCGAGCACTATCTCTCCCTGTGACTTCCTCTCTATTCTTCTAGAAGACAGAAGTGAGCTCTATCTCTCCCTGTGACTTCATCTCTATTCTACTAGAAGACAGAAGTGAGCTCTATCTCTCCCTGTGACTTCCTCATGCATTATCTACATGTGCATAATTATCTTTAAAGAGAGTAATGAACTCAACATGACCTAGAAAACACACTCTGAAGTTACAGTAATGATTCACACAAATGCACACATACACACACTGAAGGAAGGATATATCACCTGGGTGTTAATTCTGATGGCTCCAATGGATGGAATCTCATAGTAGAATCCTGAAGATCAAAGTGAGAGAATCTGTTCAGTGGATACACAGTGATAATAACCAACAACATGGAGCTATTCTGTTGTGGTGTGTATTGTAAAGGTAAAATTGCTATGCATATGTGAAATAACACAACAGCCCAGCGAAGTCTCATCTCAAGATATTAGAGCAAATGTAGTGCTATGATTTTAACATGTCTCCTCAGCAGAATGCTGATTGTTCTCTATGGGGACATTGCATTTAGTATCCATTACGTATATTGGCCATTTTGTCATTTCCTGCAGATAGGTGTGTTTGTGTGTGTGGTATGTGTGTGCATGTGGTGTGTGTGTGTGTGTGTGTGCGCGCACGCGTACGCATGTACACATGTGTGTGTGTACTGTGTGATTGATTTCAATTAAGATGCAATGGGGAAACAATTGGCCATTGACCACCCGTCTCATCATCATTTTACTGCAGGATGTCAATGTAATGTGTGTTAGGGCTCATTGAGGATGCTGCTGATGTACCCCAGGCAGAACAGAACAGGACTGCTGATTAGGGATGGAGGAGAGGAGAGACACACTCACTCTGGGTCAATAACTGCTGCCGTTCCCCAAGTTATTAAAGCACAGAGTGTTTATACAAAGAGCCGCGAAATGGAGACAACATCCCCAGAATGTTAAGAGACAAGAATGCCTGGCGTTTTTAATAAATCACACACACACACACACGCACGCACACACACGCACATGCACACACACGCACATGCACACACGCTAGCGCGTTCGCGCGCACACTTCCTATGACTGTTCAGAACAGTAGCTCCTTCCTTTGCTTAGTATTTTTGGCTGCCTGCCAGAGACTGTGACACCTCCAGTTGTAGGGCAGAACATGACAATAGGAATGAGGAGAGGAACCAACATAGAAACTAGAGAGCATGGACCAGAGGTCTACACCCAGGTCTTCAGCCACCGGAGAGAGGAGAAAGTTCAGCTCATAGTGAGACAGAGCGGGGGTAGGTTCAACTGAAGAAGGGATTGCAGCACAAGCCAAGTGAGACAACAGTAAGGCTAGTCAAGAGGGAGCTGGGTATGTAATGTGTTTGCGAGGTGGATCCATGTGTGTGTGTAAGTGTGTGTTCTGGGTGAGAAGGTTCGGCTCAACATGTGTCTCTGTTTGCTTGTGATACCGAAGAAGAGCAATAACCAAGGTGTTGTACGACCACATGTCAAAGGACAGCTCCACAGAGGAGAATACCTCAATAAGCATTGTCATAGTTTGGCATTGGCTTTGGTGCCATGCTAATGATTAGAGTGAGTGGCATGTTGGCACAGGGGAGTAATCCTTGACTTCCCCCATGCCGCCTGCCTGCGTGAGAGGTGGTAGCCATGGTTATCACCACACAGCCAGGCTCCACCCGATAATGAATTACAACTTGTGGGGAGGGAGGCACTTCTGAAGCACTCTGAAGGCTCCACTGGAAATGAACTAATTAGCGTTCTTTCGGAGGGATGCTTCTTGTGATGGGAAAAAGGGAGAGCTCAGCATATTAGAGAAACGTTGAGACAGTGGGAAATCAAACAACAGAGAGAGAGAGAGAGAGAGAGGAGAGAGAGAGAGGGAGAGAGAGAGGAGAGAAAGAGAGAGAGAGGAGAGAGAAAGAAAGAGAGGAGAGAAAGAGAGAGGAGAGAGAGAGAGAGAGAGAGAGAGAGGAGAGAGGGAGAGAGAGAGAGGAGAGAAAGAGAGAGAGAGAGAGAGAGAGAGAGAGAGAGAGAGAGAGAGAGAGAGGAGAGAGAGAGAGAGAGAGAGAGAGAGAGAGAGAGAGAGAGGAGAGAAAGAGAGTGAGAGAGAGAGAGAGAGAAAGAGAGAGGAGAGAGAGAGAGAGAGACATTTGGTAAAAAAAAAGTGAAACAGAGACAACATAACAGTGGAATTGTACATTGGTTATGGTTCAGAGTGGGGTCATGAGGTCATGAGGACTAATGGAGGAAAGTAGGATAGCTTAGTCATCTAGGTTGTGGACAGCTGGGCAGTTTGTTTGGAGTTTGGTTATATGATGACATAATAATATCACATATTTTCTGGTTTCTGTTTGCTAGACATGGGCCGCAGAAGGAGCTTCTGTTCTCCTGTATCTATGATCGTAGATGTAAAGTCTCTCCATGTCACTACACTTTACAGGCACACCCTCTCTACTCACCTTTGTTGGCACAAGCTATCCACTGCAAGGGGGTGACATCATAGTTGTGCTGTCCAACTGAAAAGGTAAATACTCGAATCTGGAAGGTGAGGAGACAGTGGGCAGAGAGAGAAAAACTGAGATCAGTAGAATCAACATTCTTCTCGCACAGTGAGAAAGCAAAATGGCAGCAGCATTTAAAGCCATGTGAGTGAGGATGAAGAGAAAAAAAAGAAGGAGAGGAAGAAAGATAGACAAGGAGAGAGAAAGAGAGTGAGTGAGTGCATGTGTTGGCTGTAATTTCATGGGTTCTGATAATAAAGTGGCTAATTAGTCAGCAGGTCAGAGCTGTTAACACCAGCAGCAAGACAAGAAAAGAGACAGAGAGAGAGATACCAGGGAGAGAGAGAGAGAGAGAGAGAGGGAGTGAGAGAGAGAGAGAGAGAGATGAGAGAGAGAGAGAGAGCAAGATGACAGGGAGAGAGAGAGAGATGACAGGGAGGAAGAGAGAGAGAGAGAGCGAGATGACAGGGAGGGAGAGAGAGAGAGAGAGATGACAGGGAGGCAGAGAGGGAGAGAGAGGGAGATGACAGGGAGGCAGAGAGAGAGAGGGAGAGAGAGAGAGATGACAGGGAGGAAGAGAGAGAGAGAGAGAGAGAGAGAGAGAGCGAGAGAGAGAGAGAGAGAGAGAGAGAGAGAGAGAGAGAGAGAGAGAGAGAGAGGAGAGAGAGATGACAGGGATGAAGAGAGAGAGAGCGAGATGAGAGAGAGAGAGCGAGATGACAGGGAGGGAGAGAGAGAGAGAGAGAGAGAGAGAGAGAGAGAGAGAGAGAGAGAGAGAGAGAGAGAGATGACAGGGAGGAAGAGAGAGAGAGCGAGATGACAGGGAGGGAGAGAGAGAGAGAGAGAGAGAGAGAGATGACAGGGAGGCAGAGAGGGAGAGAGAGGGAGATGACAGGGAGGCAGAGAGAGAGAGAGAGGGAGAGGGAGAGAACACACACATTTCTTCACACAGGGTCGTGGGGTTAGACAGGGATGCAGCTTAAGCCCCACCCTCTTCAACATATATATCAACGAACTGGCGCGGGCACTAGAAAAGTCTGCAGCACCCGGCCTCACCCTACTAGAATCTGAAGTCAAATGTCTGCTGTTTGCTGATGATCTGGTGCTTCTGTCACCAACCAAGGAGGGCCTACAGCAGCACCTAGATCTTATGCACAGATTCTGTCAGACCTGGGCCCTGACAGTAAATCTCAGTAAGACCAAAATAATGGTGTTCCAAAAAGGTCCAGTCACCAGGACCACAAATACAAATTCCATCTAGACACTGTTGCCCTAGAGCACACAAAAAACTATACATACCTTGGCCTAAACATCAGCGCCACAGGTAACTTCCACAAAGCTGTGAACGATCTGAGAGACAAGGCAAGAAGGGCATTCTATGCCATCAAAAGGAACATAAATTTCAACATACCAATTAGGATTTGGCTAAAAATACTTGAATCAGTCATAGAGCCCATTGCCCTTTATGGTTGTGAGGTCTGGGGTCCGCTCACCAACCAAGACTTCACAAAATGGGACAAACACCAAATTGAGACTCTGCACGCAGAATTCTGCAAAAATATCCTCAGTGTACAACGTAGAACACCAAATAATGCATGCAGAGCAGAATTAGGCCGATACCCACTAATTATCAAAATCCAGAAAAGAGCAGTTAAATTCTATAACCACCTAAAAGGAAGATTCCCAAACCTTCCACAACAAAGCCATCACCTACAGAGATGAACCTGGAGAAGAGTCCCCTAAGCAAGCTGGTCCTGGGGCTCTGTTCACAAACACACCCTACAGAGCCCCATGACAGCAGCACAATTAGACCCAACCAAATCATGAGAAAACAAAAAGATATTTACTTGACACACTGGAAAGAATTAACAAAAAACAGAGCAAACTAGAATGCTATTTGGCCCTACACAGAGAGTACACAGCGGCAGAATACCTGACCACTGTGACTGACCCAAAATTAAGGAAAGCTTTGACTATGTACAGACTCAGCGAGCATAGCCTTGCTATTGAGAAAGGCCGACGTAGGCAGACATGGCTCTCAAGAGAAGACAGGCTATGTGCTCACTGCCCACAAAATGAGGTGGAAACTGAGCTGCACTTCCTAACCTCCTGCCCAATGTATGACCATATTAGAGAGACATATTTCCCCCAGATTACACAGATCCACAAAGAATTCGAAAACAAATCCAATTTTGAAAAACTCCCATATCTACTGGGTGAAATTCCACAGTGTGCCATCAGAGCAGCAAGATTTGTGACCTGTTGCCACGAGAAAAGGGCAACCAGTGAAGAACACGCACCATTGTAAATACAACACATATCTATGCTTATTTATTTTATCTTGTGTCCTTTACCATTTGCACATTGTAAAAACACTGTATATATATATATATATAATATGACATTTGTAATGTCTTTATTGTTTTGAAACTTCTGTATGTGTGATGTCTACTGTTAATTTTTATTGTTTATTTCACTTTATATATTATATACCTTACTTGCTTTGGCAATGTTAACACATGTTTCCCATGCCAATAAAGCCCCTTGAATTGAATTGAATTGAATTGAGAGAGATGACAGGGAGGAAGAGAGAGAGAGAGAGAGAGAGAGAGAGAGAGAGAGAGAGAGAGAGCAGAGAGAGAGATGACAGGGAGGAAGAGAGGGAGAGAGAGAGAGAGTGAGATGACAGGGAGGGAGAGAGAGAGAGAGAGAGAGAGAGAGAGAGAGAGAGAGAGAGATGACAGGGAGGCAGAGAGGGAGGCTGAGAGGGAGATGACAGGGAGGAAGACAGAGAGAGAGAGCCCTAGAGAGAGAGAGAGAGAGAGAGAGAAAAGAAGAGAGAGAAAAGAGAGAGAGGAGAGGAGAGATGACAGGGATGAAGAGAGAGAGAGAGGCGGAAAAAAAGCCAACGTGTAGGAAAAGAGGATCTGAGCAGACACCCATAAGGCTGGATCTATGTCCAAGGATGGAACTTTTGGAATCATTAAGATTCTCACCAAAAGAATGGCAATTGCTGTTGATAAATATAGCATTTCTTTGATAAGGATAAGGGATGAGAGAGAGAAAGAGAGAGTACAGACTGGTTCATCAACTCTTAAACATGCATGGACTGATTCATTGGGAGACTAGGATTGATGAATAGATAATTGGTTTTTGGGGACAGACTCACTGTTTTGTTGGGCCAGTTGTACTTCTCAAAGATGTCCTGTGCACGATCCTCTCCTCCATCTGTAAACATCATTATCATCTTATTGCAGCCCGCCCTTGGGGCGCCAGTATCCTGTGGATCAGAGAGAGAGAGACGGAGAGGTTGAGAGAAAGGGAGAGGGAGAGGAAGAGGGAGAGATACAGAGACAAATACAAAGTGAGAGTGATTAGTGAGAGAGAGAGAGAGAGAGAGAGAGAGAGAGAGAGAGAGAGAGAGAGAGAGAGAGAGAGAGAGAGAAGGAGAGAGAGAGAGAGAGAGAAGGAGAGAGAGAGTGAAGGAGAGAGAGAGTGGGAAGGAAAGGGAGAGGGAGATAGAAAGAGATACAGAGATACAGAGAGAGATACAAATAGAGAGTGATTAGTAAGAACGGGGGGAAACAGTCAGGAAAAGGAAGAGGACACAAACTATATAGACATTATAAAGTATAGCCTCTCCATCCAGGTAATCACAAAAACATGGTGTCTTGTTCATCACAAGAGAAAAGAATTCTTGAGCAAAGTCTGGCTTCCAGTTCGCCTTCGAACAGCAGTAGAGTCTATGTTCTAATATGTTAGCTAATGTGTAACCTGCATGTACAGTGCACAATACATCCACATACAGTGCCTTTCGAAAGTATTCGGCCCCCTTGAACTTTGCGACCTTTTGCCATATTTCAGGCTTCAAACATAAAGATATAAAACTGTATTTTTTTGTGAAGAATCAACAACAAGTGGGACACAATCATGAAGTGGAGCGACATTTATTGGATATTTCAAACTTTTTTAACAAATCAAAAACTGAAAAATTGGGCGTGCAAAATTATTCAGCCCCTTTTTGTTGAGGGCTGATAGTTGTCACCCACTTCCCTTGAAAAACAGTTTGCCCTACAGCCAGTTCTGTCGAATCAAAAGAATTTGCAAAAAACAGTCCGATTTCGACAGAAATATGGCTGAGACGCAAAGAAAGTTCAAGGAGAGGGGCTACAAGAATGATCAGATTAATTTTGCCATTGAGAAAATTCAAAACAAAACGAGACATGAACTTTTTCAAGGTAAGTCTCGCAAAAAGATGTGTTCTTGCGTTCTAACTACCCGTTATTCAAAGTGCTCTGAACAAATTAAGGGAATTGTTCACAAACATTGGCACATCCTAAAATCCAATGATAGTCTTGGTAATGTGTTTTCGGACCTTCCCTTGGTCGTATTCTCATGGGGCAGAAATCTCAGAGACCAATTGGTACACTCTGATTTACCACCCCAAGATATTCCTGAACAACGTCTATTTGGCCCCTACTGGATGGAAATTACAAATGTAATGGCTGTGCTCAATGCAATTGCACTTATAAATGTAGATCCTTCAAACACCCACAAACAGGGAAATCAATCCCAATAAAAGGTGTTATTACGTGCTCCACTAAGGCAGTTATTTATCTTATAACTTGTCCTTGTGGTAAAAATTATGTAGGTAAAACAAAGCGCGAATTAAAAGTACATATCTCAGAGCATCGTAGCACCATTAGGTGTAAAAACTTGACTTATCCAGTTGCGGCCCACTTCTTGGAGGCAGGCCACTCGATTTCGTCTCTGCGTTATATTGGCATCGAACATGTCACCCTCCCTAGGAGAGGGGGTGACCTTGATAATTTATTGTTAAAACGAGAGGCTGCCTGGATCTTTAATTTAAAGACCCTTGCGCCCTTCGATCTCAATGTAGACTTTGATCTGAAGCCATTCTTGTGATTATTGTGACTTTGCCATTGTAATTGTGTGTAAACATGTATAGTCAAATTAATCTATGATCGTATGCTATCCATTTGTTTGTATGCTGTTCTTTGTATGACATCTTAATATTTGATTATTCCGTGGCCAGGTGTTGGTTAGATGTGTTCCGTGGCCAGGCATAATTTAAATGTGTTCCGTGGCCAGGTGTTGGTGAGATGTGTTCCGTGGCCAGGCATAAGTTAAATGTTTTCCGTGGCCAGGTGTTGGTTAAATGTGTTCCATGGTCAGGCGTTGTTTAAATGTATTCCGTGGCCAGGCATAAGTTAAATGTGTTCCGTGGTCAGGCGTTGGTTAAATGTGTTCTGTGGTCAGGTGTTGGTTAGATGTGTTCCGTGGCCAGGTGTTGGTTAGATGTGTTCCGTGGCCAGGTGTTGGTTAAATGTGTTCCATGGCCAGGTGTTGGTTAAATGTGTTCCATGGCCAGGTGTTGGTTAAATGTGTTCCGTGGCCAGGTGTTGGTTAAATGTGTTCCGTGGCCAGGTGTTGGTTAAATGTGTTCCGTGGCCAGGTGTTGGTTAAATGTGTTCCGTGGCCATGTGTTGATTAGATGTGTTCCGTGGCCAGGTGTTGGTTAAATGTGTTCCGTGGCCAGGTGTTGCTTAAATGTGTTCCGTGGCCAGGTGTTGGTTAAATGTGTTCCGTGGTCAGGTGTTGGTTAGATGTGTTCCGTGGCCAGGCATAAGTTAAATGTGTTCCGTGGCCAGGTGTTGGTTAAATGTGTTCCGTGGTCAGGCGTTGTTTAAATGTATTCCGTGGCCAGGCATAAGTTAAATGTGTTCCGTGGCCAGGTGTTGGTTAGATGTGTTCCGTGGCCAGGCATAAGTTAAATGTGTTCCGTGGCCAGGTGTTGGTTAAATGTGTTCCGTGGCCAGGTGTTGGTTAGATGTGTTCCGTGGCCAGTTGTTGGTTAGATGTGTTCCGTGGCCAGGCATAAGTTAAATGTGTTCTGTGGCCAGGTGTTGGTTAAATGTGTTCCGTGGCCAGGTGTTGGTTAGATGTGTTCCGTGGCCAGGTGTTGGTTAAATGTGTTCCGTGGCCAGGTGTTGGTTAGATGTGTTCCGTGGCCAGGTGTTGGTTAAATGTGTTCCGTGGCCAGGTGTTGGTTAAATGTGTTCCGTGGCCAGGTGTTGGTTAAATGTGTTCCGTGGCCAGGTGTTGGTTAAATGTGTTCCGTGGCCAGGTGTTGGTTAAATGTGTTCCGTGGTCAGGTGTTGGTTAGATGTGTTCCAAGGCCAGGCATAAGTTAAATGTGTTCCGTGGCCAGGTGTTGGTTAAATGTGTTCCGTGGTCAGGCGTTGTTTAAATGTATTCCGTGGCCAGGCATAAGTTAAATGTGTTCCGTGGCCAGGTGTTGGTTAGATGTGTTCCGTGGCCAGGTGTTGGTTAGATGTGTTCCGTGGCCAGGCATAAGTTAAATGTGTTCCGTGGCCAGGTGTTGGTTAAATGTGTTCCGTGGCCAGGTGTTGGTTAGATGTGTTCCGTGGCCAGGTGTTGGTTAGATGTGTTCCGTGGCCAGGTGTTGGTTAGATGTGTTCCGTGGCCAGGTGTTGGTTAGATGTGTTCCGTGGCCAGGTGTTGGTTAAATGTGTTCCGTGGCCAGGTGTTGGTTAGATGTGTTCCGTGGCCAGGTGTTGGTTAAATGTGTTCCGTGGCCAGGTGTTGGTTAAATGTGTTCCGTGGCCAGGTGTTGGTTAGATGTGTTCCGTGGCCAGGTGTTGGTTAAATGTGTTCCGTGGCCAGGTGTTGGCTAAATGTGTTCCGTGGCCAGGTGTTGGTTAGATGTGTTCCGTGGCCAGGTGTTGGTTAAATGTGTTCCGTGGCCAGGTGTTGGCTAAATGTGTTCCGTGGCCAGGTGTTGGTTAGATGTGTTCCGTGGCCAGGTGTTGGTTAAATGTGTTCCGTGGCCAGGTGTTGGTTAAATGTGTTCCGTGGCCAGGTGTTGGTTAAATGTGTTCCGTGGCCAGGTGTGGGCGCTTGGCTTTGTGCCTCTCCGCCCACCAGAAGAATATAAAGTGTCTGTGGCTGATCTTTCTCTCATCAATCATCCCATCAGAGCCCATAAGGTAAGCCTCCTATAATATATAGGAGTATAGAGAGCTGAGCTGAGGCAGCACCTGTGTAGACAGACAGATTAACAGCAATGCCTGCCTGGTTGCCTCCCTGCTGCACACACACACAGGGACCTCTGCTGTGCTGGCTGGCCCTCAACGCCACCATCGCCATCATCTCACTGCAGTGGCAGTTCCGAATCCGACTGACTGACTAACTACTGTTCCCTTTGGGCTCCATTCAGATGAGGCTTAATCCTCGGATTGTCTAAAGAGTGGCTTGGTAGCACAGGGTCAATTCCAATGTCAATTGGGATGTCAGTATGCTAATTAGCATGTCTTATACCATGGGCATTTCATGGAAGACCTAACCTAACCTATCACCCTGAAATAAACCCCGAAGAGCGTGACTGTCTGCTGGCTCTTAGTCTTACATTGAGTAGCTGTTCGAAGGCGAACTGGAAGCCAGACTTGTAGTCAGTGGTTCCTTTGGCTTGCATGTGCATGATAGACTCCTTGAAGATCTTCTTGTTTCTCATGTTGGCCTGGACCAAGGTCTTAAAACAGGGGACGACAGCATCAGCCTTCTCGTTAAACTGTGTGGGGGAGACAGATAACAATGAAGAATTGTCAATTTAATGAGTCTGGATGTGACCACGCTGCTCGCTCGTTGGCATTGAGGGCGACTCCATCTGCAGCGTGTTGGGATGAGGAGGGGGATGTGGGTTGCTCTGTGCCACTCTGGCAATAAACATTGATAATTACAGCTTTCCATACAAAGAACAGGTGCACCTGGAATTCCAATGCAAACCAAGAACAAACGAAAAACACCCAGCCAAGGTAATGTCATCTAGATCTCATCTCCTCTGATAAATTAAAATTAGTCCCGGGCTGTGTGTTTGTCTGTGTGTGTGTTTGTGTGTGTGTTTGTCTGTGTGTGTGTTTGTGTGTGTGTTTGTCTGTGTGTGTGTTTTTGACAGACAGAGAGGTAAACAGTGAGCAGTGTGTCTATATGTGATTAGCATCGAACAGCAATGCCTGTAATGTCAGGTTTTTAATGGCCTTTCTTCTTGAAAGTCAACTTTAAATTCTGTTGACATTTTGAAGACAGAATGATGGCATAAAATAGGTTAAACATTTGGGTGCATGAAAATCTGACATTTCCTTCTGTTCGTGCAGTTTGATATTTACAGTTTATTGGTAAAAAAATGGAAAAATAACAGGAACTAAAGTATTCCTTGTCACAGATTATAATCTCATAACAAAATGACAAGAACACAATGTAATGGTTCCGTTGAAGGTTATACTGTATTGGAAAACAGAAGAGTTTGTTGAATCAAATTAAGATAGAAGAGTTGCATTACAAAACACTATATATCCTCGGTGAGACAACCACATATCACAGTCAAATATACAAGATATGAACATTCAATTCCGGCTAAAACAATGGATAAATAGTGTTTTGCAAACAAACAAAAACAATTTTCATACACATCTAAAATCTATGAATAAAAAAATCAGAGAACAGTTTACACACACATGAAGGTACCCATAATCAACCATTTCTGATGAGAAAACACAAATGTGAATAAATGGTGGATATAGCGTTTTGGAAATAAACTCTTCAGTAGTTGTGCTTGTAACAGGGCAGTGGAAGGCATTTTGGCCAGCAGCGTACCACCCTGCATTCCACTGCTGGCTTGCTTCTGAAGCTAAGCAGGGTTGGTCCTGGCCAGCAGTGTATCACCCTGCATTCCACTGCTGGCTTGCTTCTGAAGCTAAGCAGGGTTGGTCCTGGCCAGCAGCGTACCACCCTGCATACCACTGCTGGCTTGCTTCTGAAGCTAAGCAGGGTTGGTCCTGGCCAGCAGTGTATCACCCTGCATTCCACTGCTGGCTTGCTTCTGAAGCTAAGCAGGGTTGGTCCTGGCCAGCAGCTGGCTTGCTTCTGAAGCTAAGCAGGGTTGGTCCTGGCCAGCAGCGTACCACCCTGCATACCACTGCTGGCTTGCTTCTGAAGCTAAGCAGGGTTGGTCCTGGCCAGCAGCGTACCACCCTGCATACCACTGCTGGCTTGCTTCTGAATCTAAGCAGGGTTGGTCCTGGCCAGCAGCGTACCACCCTGCATACCACTGCTGGCTTGCTTCTGAAGCTAAGCAGGGTTGGACCTGGTCAGTCTCTGGATGGGAGACCAGATGCTGCTGGAAGTGGTGTTGGAGGGCCAGTAGGAGGCAAATTCTTCTAAAAAATATACTGCCCTGTGTAGGCTGCTGTCTTTTGGATGGGTGGTTAAACTGGTATCCTTACTCTCTGAGGGCATTAAAGGTTCCATGGCACTTATTGTAAGAGTAGGGGTGTTAACCCTGGTGTCCTGGCTGAATTCCCAATCTGGCCCTCAACCCATTCATGGTTACCTAATTAATCCCCAGTTTACAATTGGCTCTTTCCTCTCCCCTGTAACTATTCCCCAGGTTGTTGCTGTAAATGAGAATGTGTTCTCAGTCAATTTATTTGGTAAATAACAATAATGGGAATATTTGACTGATCAAATGCAGAGTTTGAATTACAATTGTATTACTGTAACAACAATGATTACTGTTGGTGTCTACAGACCAACAACCATTTTCTTTCCTTCCTACTTCCAGAGCTCTTAATTTCTTTAAAGGGGTGAAAATCAGCCGCGTTCCCACCCAAATTATCACGCTAATTTCTGCCTCTTAGAGCTGTGATTTAGAAACATACACTGACTAAGACTACTGGATTATGGAGGATTAACCACCCAAGTCTCTAAACAGGGCTACCCCGCCAGTGTGTGTGTGTGTGTGTGTGTGGCGAGTGCGGGCGTGCAAATGCGTGTAGGCTACCCATGTATGCAGTGAGTCAGATAATGCAGCATTCAATGGAAAACCTAAGAAGCAAGGTAGGGAGACTGTTGGTGAGATAAAGACAGCACAATCACACATAGACTGGGGGTGGCAACATTGTGGGATTATAACCATGTGGGAAAGTTATAGTTTTTATAGTATATGTAGCTACGCATACATTCCTGCAAACCGGGAACATTACCAGAACAGTGTAGGTATATTACAAGAGCTAGGTTCCTAATACACAAAATATGCTCAGTTGTGATGACATTCATACAATGTTTAAAGTAGGTTGCACAGGACATTCCGTTAATGTTGTAAGAATGAAATAACTCAGTTTGTATGATGTTCATAATATATTTGTTGAAGGTTTTACACAATACTCCATTGATGTTCACGCAATAAACATTTGACCTTGTCATGGAGCTCCTCAGAACATTTTATATTTAAGGTTTACCACAACATTCTCAGCATGCAAATGAAATCAGATTGGAATAAATCCCCATTATGTTCTTCTCCACATGTACTGGCAATTCTCATTTGAGGACTGTATTGTCGGTCATATAGAGACACATGGCATTTTCGTTTGAACAGCATTTAATCATACAAACACAAACAATATTTTACTATATAAAAATACTTTGTGTAAAAATGTACTATTCAACTTTAAGAAACACACCCAATATAATTTCTACTTTGGAGACACTTGATATGTTCCCCCTGTCTTATTTTTCATGATCCTAGATCGGCACTCATAGTCTTAAATACCTTGTAAACATGGACCCAGAGGTCCATGTTATAAAGAGGAAGAGGGGAAGTGATGGTGACTAACCCAGTTAACCGTTAGTTATGTCTAAGAAGGTTTAAAATGAAGCATGGAATTCCTGATTGACCATACAGCCATGGCTATATTACGTTTACATTTATTTATTACAATGGCAGCCTAGGGAGTGGGTTAACTGGTCTAGGAACAGTGGGTTAACTGCCTTGTTCAGGGGCAGAACAACAGATTTCTACCTTGTCAGCTCGGAGATTCGATATAGCAACCTTTCGGTTATTGGCCAAATACTCTACCCACTAGGCTACCTGCCACCCCATATTTAAATACTGATAAAAAAAGACATGAGAGCGCTTCACAGGTGACGCAGAGGTGACCTGGTGACCTGGTTTGGGAACCAAACTGTGCAGGTTCAAACCCACATGGGCAGATTGTCAACATATGAAGTGTAAATCATATGGTTGTATTTGTTGGATTGAATGCTGTTCACATGTCTGGTGAAGGAAAATAACATTCCAGGTGTGCCTTGTTAATATGTGGCATTTCTTTCCTTCTTAATGCATTTGAGCCAGTCAGTTGTGTTATGACAAGGTAGTGGTGGAATACAGAAGATAGCCCTATTAGGTAAAAGACCGAGTGCTATGATGAAACTGGCTCTCATGTGGACCGCCACAGGAAAGGAATATCCAGAGTTACCTCTGCTGCAGAGGATAGGTTAATTAGAGTTAACTGCACCTCAGATTGCAAGATTAATGGGAACTCCTTCAAGACTGTTGGAAAAGCCTTCCAGTAGAAGCTGGTTGAGAGGATGCCAATTGTGTGCAAAGCTGTCATCAAGGCAAAGGGTGGCTACCTTGAAGAATCACAAATATGCCACCGTCGTGTCGTCTGCAAGCTTAATGATGGTGTTGGAGTCATGCACGGTCACCCACACAGTCGTGGGGGAACAGGGAGTACAGGAGGGGACTAAGCACTCACTACCGAAGGGCCACTGTGTTGAGGGTCAGCGTGGCAGATGTGTTGTTGCCTACCCTCACAACCTGGGGGACGGCGCATCAGGAAGTCCAGGATCCAGTTGCAGAGGGAGGTGTTTAGTCCCAGGGTCCTTAGCTTAGTGATGAGCTTGGAGGGCACTATGGTGTTGAATGTTGAGCTGGAGTCAATGAACAGCATTTTCTGACATAGGTGTTCCTTTTGTCCAGGTGGCAAAGGGCAGTGTGGTGTGCAATAGAGATTGGGTCATGGAATGGGTCCATAGTGTATGGGATGATGATGTTGATGTGAGCCTTTCAAAGCATTTCATGGCTACAGATGTGAGTGCTACGGGGCGATAGTCATTTAGACCGGTTACCTTGGGATCTTGGGCACAGGGACTATGGCGGTCTGCTTGAAAAAATGTAGGCATTACAGACTGGGTCAGGGAGAGGTTGAATGTCAGTGAAGACACTTGAGTAGACATCCTTGTAATCCGTCCGGCCCTGCGGCCTTGTAAATGTTAACCTGTTTAAAGGTCTTACTCATATTAGTTACGGAGAGCGTGATCATACAGTCGTTCAGAACAGCTGGTGCTCTCATGCATGGTTCTGTGTTGCATTAAGGGAATGTCCTGTGGAACTTAAACATTGTATGAATGTCATCACAACTGAGCATATTTTGCACAACCAGCACAACCAAATCAAATGTTATTGGAACCTTTACAGAACTCAGAAAGGCTGTTCTGGGAACGTTCTTGCAACTTAAAAGGAATGTTTTGTGCACTCTGAGACAAACATTATCTGACTGTCAGTTTGGACAGTTTTAGTGTTTTGGGACATATGGAATTGATTTGACATGGTCATATTATGGATCATTTACATATTGATTTAGAATTATACAAAATATATAAACAAACTATTTGATAAAATATTTGTTTTGGCTTTTACTACTAAAGCCCATTGGAACACATTGAATAACATTCAGAAATGGCAAAAAGAACAGTCAAAAAATGTATTATAAGAAACAAGGTTTTGAAGTGTCTGTCCTTTATTACTTTGATAACATTTCTTAAGACCTGCTTAAAACACATTAATAATGGTCTATATTCAATTCATTTATTCAAATAGACGTCCACTCACCTCGGCCCATATCTACTCCCACTCGGCATGTTCGCGGCAGATATGAAAGGCTGATCCCGGCAAGAACGTGGCAAAAATGGGACCGTATGAATTGGATTCTAAAAAACATTGGCAGATGTATTGTTCCCACAATCTAAAGAAACTTTCTAGGAACCTTTAAAGAACATATTAAATATGTTCTGGGAAAGTCAGGTGAATGTTTTTTGTATCCTAAAAGAAACATTGTAGAATCATCCACACAACTGGAGAGTTTTTGTGCTTTGGGAACATATTGTTTGTGATGTCCCCACACTGTTCTCAATAGACTGTTCTCACAACCTAATGAAACATTCTCGGGAACCTTTAAAGAACAGATTAAATGTGTTCTGGTTTTTGTAACATCAGGTGAATGATTATCACAACAACAGGGTCCAGTTTTTGTGTGATGAGAACATTTGCAGCGACCTAACGTATGTTCTGGGAACTTTCACAGAAACAGTTTTGGTTTGCTGGGATGTGACTATGTGATAGGAACCTGGGTGAACGTTTACTCATGACCACATCACCATACCCATATAATATGTTTATACTGCATTGGAGGTGTTAACCATGTTGTTACATTTCGCATATTAAAGAGAAACCAGATCTTTATCAGAGATTGATTGAAATTCACAATGTACAGTATGACAGAAGCGTTCTATTCATCACCTTATCAGAGGAGGATACTCACCCTGGCTACATTCACATAGTCGTCATCTGACAGAGTGTCAAGCATCTCCATGACCGACGTCTTCATCAGTTTCAGAGTGAGTCCACTGACACTGCCACTCCTACAGGCACAACGCAACACACAACCATCAGCGCATTGAGCCATACAGTTCAACCTGAACGGCTCCATCTTAAAACCTCATCCAGACAATATGGTCCAGCCACAGGAGGTTCTACAGTGATGGCCCCTTTGCTTCTGTATACTGTGATGAGTGTTTATAGGTTGGCGGTCTGGCAAGAGGACACATCCATCCTTCATCCTTCGTCATGCATTCACAATGATCATCTTCATATTGTACCTCTTAGACATGTATATAATAGCAAGAGATATGTGGAGATTATTATGATTGAGAGGGAACTCTCAATTCTCTGTAAACCAACAGGTGGCACTAGAGACCTTTACTGTTCCTGCTAAAATGCCACTGGTGGGGGTGAGGGAGGACATGAGTGAGCAGAGAGGACAGGAGGGAGGAGTTGGGAAAAGGAGGGGGAGAGGGAGAAGGAGGAAGGAGAGAGGGAGGAGGCGGGAGGAGAGAGGGAAAAGGAGGAAGGAGAGAGGGAGGAGGAGTAGGAAGGAGAGGGAGGTAGGGGTAGGGAGGAGAGAGGGAGGAGGAGGGAGAGGGAGGGAGGAGGAGTAGGAAGGAGAGAGAGGGAGGAGGAGGGAAGAGAAATGGGGAGGGAGAAGGAGGGAAGAGAAATGGGAAGGAGACAAAGGAGAGAAGGAGAAGGAAAGCTTGACGAAGAAAGACTAAACTAGATACTCACACGTCCACGATGATGATCATGTCCTTGGGAGATGATGCCCCTTGGATGTACCTGTTTCAAAAAGAAAAAGGGGTTTAACAAGTTGTATTCATCTTCACTGCGTAGAATTGAACTGGTAGATTTAAACTGGATTCAAGGTTACAATAAGCTGAGCTATGTTAATATGTAGCAACCTGTTCACAGCATATTTAATGCTTTCGAGCTGTGTCTAAATCGATTCTAAGCTTTGTTGAGACAAGCTTGAATTGAGTCCCGGCTTAGCTAAGGTTAATTTAAGAAAAATATATGTTTGCATGGATTCAAAGCTTTGCTGAGCAACCTATACAGATGTTAGATATTAATTTGATCACTCGGTTGCAGGATAACTTTTCTGCAATGCAGGAAATGTAGAAATTGTAGTGTATTTGAGGTTTAAAAATGCTTCTGAAGTTTGTAATTTCCATTTCGAAATTTCAGATTAGATTTTCCCTTACAAAAAATGTATCAACCCCTACAAAAATGTCCATTCATTATAATCCACATAATACTTCACATTTACTGTTACTGCAGGGTAATTTTCCTGCTGTAGCAAATTGGCTCAAATGAAGATCCTACATCTGTACGTGTATATCTGGAGTCTGAGTAACCTGAGTCTTCTTTATGCAGACTTTGTCTCAGCTGTTTTAAATGTATTTAGTTTTAGTCTGAGCTATAGAGATTTCGGCCATGTTTCTAAGCAGGCTGAGTCGGGCTGGCCTGTGTTTCGGGAGTCTGAGCTGAGCTAAGCGCTGTCTGTCTATCTGTAAAATAAGATTTGTACTGCTCTATTCCCCTGATGATGTCAAACACATTATTTACTATGTCAGCGAGAGACACAAGCTGCTTAACACCATTATGCTACAGTTTCAAAGCTACTCCCAAAATAGGGCAGCTATGGGTGTGTGGGTGTGAGTATGTGTGTGTGTCAGCCATGATGGTGCAGGGCGGGTCTGTGGGAAAGCAGAAACACCGTAGGACACAGAACCAGTGATGCTAGGCACTTTGCTGTCCTGGAAAAGCCACAAGCACAAACGTCTGTCCACTGCTGATAGAGGCTGACATATAGAGGCAAATTAGAATGCACTCATTCCCTTCCAACTGCAATTAAAATCACATTTCACCTGACACAAATGGAGCAGAGATTGATGTAACGTTCTAGACATTTTCCATAGTTTGGTGGGGGGTTAAAATGCTAACGTTGAGTTAGTTTGGCATGCTGAGGAGCAAGCAGAGCAGACCGAGTAGTTAGTGGCCGACTTTAAGCAGAGGCAGAGGCAGACCGATAATCAGGGGTCTCTTTCTGCTGATTATCAGCGGTTCTTCTGTGTGTTGGGGCAGGCCAGCTGTCTGTGAGCCAGTGAGGCGCTTTTCTTAAGCTGGGCCAAGCCGATACGGAGGAAAAGAAGAACTGAGTCCCTGTTGGCCTTGCTGCTGCTCCCACAAGCCCTAGCCCAGTACTTCACTGGCAGACTCCACGTCGTCACTCCAACCTGCACACTGACCCCTGACCTCTGTTTCACTGCTGTCCCTCAGCACTGCTGTGGCACCAAATCCCAGCTTCAAACACAACCAGGGCCTCACTCTCTTGAAACCCCTTCTGAAACCCTAGGACAGAACACAGTCAGGCGAGCCACCAGTACCACTGCCACCGCCGACACTTAAAAGGTTGATTAACCGAGCATGCCCAGAATGGGCAGAAGTGTGTGGGGGAGGGGTGCACTCCAATTAATTTCAATAATAGAGAACGCCACATCAAAGGTAGAGCTTTCACAGCTCTCCACCACTGTGTGCCATTCAGAATAAGGTTTGGAACTATGAAGCATTTTGGCATGACATCAATTTAATGATGGAAATCTTAATTTGATAGAGAGAGTGTGCATGGAGAGCGAGAAGGGGAGAGAGATGGAGAGAGCTAGACTGCACGCAGTGATGACTTCATTCTGTGGGTAGATGGAGTTGTGAAAGTGGTCATTGATGCAGCACCCAAACCCAGTCAGAATGTCTGAAGAAGGGCGCTTCGGTGAAGGCCCTAGACCGTAGCAACACCAACAGAGTGGCTGGAGGATTTCATTAAATACTCCAGCTAGACTCTTTATCACAGTGGACTCTAGTGCTTTATTACAGCTGTAGTTATTCATGGGTTAAATGTTAATAACAGGGCACAGCAGACTTCCATTACTGGTTCAACCTCAGCTGCACCACAGTCACATAACATAGTGAAATGCTAAGCTATCATTAACTCCCCATATGTCTTAGGGATAAAACAATGTCACTTTTATACAGACTATTTCTCTTAGGGGTTTGAGTAAAGCACAGAGATGAGAGAGGACAGGGTGGGATCACTTGCAACAGAAGTTATACTGCTGCCAAGACTGATTTATCCACAGATTGTCTTGCTGCATCTGACTGTGGCACCCCTCTTTCTCTCTCTCTCTCTCTCTCTCTCTCTCTCTCTCTCTCTCTCTCTCTCTCTCTCTCTCTCTCTCTCTCTCTCTCTCTCTCTCTCTCTCTCTCTCTCTCTCTCTTTCTCTCTCTCAAGCAAGTGTGGGGGAGAGTGGGGGAGAGTGGAGTGGAGTGGAGTAGAATGGGTTGGAGGGGGCTATTTTTCAATCTCCAGGCTGATAGTAGTTCCACGGTATGACTGATAAACCATCATGGATTGAAGCTGATAGTAATATGACTGTTACGTCTGATCTTTCATATTTGCCTCATGGATCCAGATGTGTTTTTTTCTGCATGGGTTCCATTCTGTAATTACCTCTTGGCTCCTGCCCCCTGATGCCATTCTTTCCCTGTCATTACCCAGTCTCCTGCATGCCAGGGCCAGGTAAGGACCAAATGGACCTGGCTAGTGCTGAACTGAGCCCAGGCACTCACCCATCCCTGCCGTTCCCTGTCCTCCATCCACCATCAGCTATACAGCCATCAGCCATGCCCCTGCAACACACCCTCACTCAGAACCTCTCTCTCTCTCTCTCTCTCTCTCTCTCTCGTTCTCGTTCTTTATTTAATGGTAATTACTCTACATCATCTAATAACACTATACTACTTAATGACAGTCACTCTCTGCAGCTCAGCGTTCAACACCATAGTGCCCTCAAAGCTCATAACTAAGCTAAGGACCCTGGGACTAAACACCTCCCTCTGCAACTGGATCCTGGACTTCCTGACGCACAGCCCCCAGGTGGTAAGAGAAGGTAACAACACATCCGCCACGCTGATCCTCAACACGGGGGCCCCTCAGAGGTGGTTGCTCAGTCCCATCCTGTACTCCCTGTTCACTCATGACTGCACGGCCAGGCACGGCTGGCCGTTGACACAACCGTGTTAGGCCTGATCACCGACAACGACGAGACAGCCTATAGGAAGGAGGTCAGAGACCTGGCCGTGTGGTACCAGGACAACAACCTCTCCCACAACATGATTAAGACAAAGGAGATGATTGTGGACTACAGGAAAAGGAGGACCGAGCACTCCCCCACTCTCATCAAAGGGACTGTAGTGGAGCAGGTTGAGAGCTTCAAGATCCTTGGTGTCCACATCACCAACAAACTAGTCCAACTAGTCCACTGGTCCAAGCACACCAAGGCACTCGTGAAGAGGGCACGACAAAACCTATTGCCCTTCAGGAGACTGAAAAGATTTCTCTTGGGTCCTTTCACCATCCCTTCCGGCGCCGACAGAGATGGCCGCCTCGCTTCGCGTTCCTAGGAAACTATGCATTTTTTTTTTACGTGTTATTTCTTACATTAGTACCCCAGGTCATCTTAGGTTTCATTACATACAGTCGAGAAGAACTACTGTATATAAGATCAGCGTCAACTCACCATCAGTACGACCAAGAATATGTTTTTCGCGACGCGATCCTGTGTTCTGCCTTACAAACAGGACAACGGAATGGATTGCATGCAGCGACCCAAAAACGACTCCGAAAAAGAGGGAAACGAGGCGGTCTTCTGGTCAGACTACGGAGACGGGCACACCGTGCACCACTCCCTAGCATTCTTCTTGCCAATGTCCAGTCTCTTGACAACAAGGTTGATGAAATCCGAGCAAGGGTAGCATTCCAGAGGGACATCAGAGACTGTAATGTTCTGTGCTTCACGGAAACATGGCTCACTGGAGAGACGCTATCCGAAGCGGTGCAGCCAACGGGTTTCTCCACGCATCGCGCCGACAGAAACAAACACCTTTCTGGTAAGAAGAGGGGTGGGGGCGTATGCCTTATGGCTAACGAGACATGGTGCGATGAAAGAAACATACAGGAACTCAAATCCTTCTGTTCACCTGATTTAGAATTCCTCACAATCAAATGTAGACCGCATCACCTACCAAGAGAATTCTCTTCGATTATAATCACAGCCGTATATATCCCCCCCAAGCAGACACATCGATGGCTCTGAACGAACTTTATTTAACTCTTTGCAAACTGGAAACCATTTATCCGGAGGCTGCATTCATTGTTGCTGGGGATTTTAACAAGGCTAATCTGAAAACAAGACTCCCTAAATTTTATCAGCATATCGATTGCGCAACCAGGGGTGGAAAAACCTTGGATCACTGTTACTCTAACTTCCGCGACGCATATAAGGCCCTGCCCCGCCCCCTTTCGGAAAAGCTGACCACGACTCCATTTTGCTGATACCTGCCTACAGACAAAAACTAAAACAAGAAGCTCCCACGCTGAGGTCTGTCCAACGCTGGTCCACCAAGCTGACTCCACACTCCAAGACTGCTTCCATCACGTGGACTGGGACATGTTTCGTATTGCGTCAGATAACAACATTGACGAATACGCTGATTCGGTGTGCGAGTTCATTAGAATGTGTGTTGAAGATGTCGTTCCCATAGCAACGATTAAAACATTCCCTAACCAGAAACCGTGGATTGATGGCAGCATTCACGTGAAACTGAAAGCGCGAACCACTGCTTTTAATCAGGGCAAGGTGTCTGGTAACATGACCGAGTACAAACAGTGCAGCTATTCCCTCCGCAAGGCTATCAAACAAGCTAAGCGTCAGTACAGAGACAAAGTAGAATCTCAATTCAACGGCTCAGACACAAGAGGCATGTGGCAGGGTCTACAGTCAATCACGGACTACAGGAAGAAATCCAGCCCAGTCACGGACCAGGATGCCTTGCTCCCAGGCAGACTAAATAACTTTTTTGCCCGCTTTGAGGACAATACAGTGCCACTGACACGGCCTGCAACGGAAACATGCGGCCTCGCCTTCACTGCAGCCGAGGTGAGTAAAACATTTAAACGTGTTAACCCTCACAAGGCTGCAGGCCCAGACGGCATCCCCAGCCGCGCCCTCAGAGCATGCGCAGACCAGCTGGCTGGTGTGTTTACGGACATATTCAATCAATCCCTATACCAGTCTGCTGTTCCCACATGCTTCAAGAGGGCCACCATTGTTCCTGTTCCCAAGAAAGCTAAGGTAACTGAGCTAAACGACTACCGCCCCGTAGCACTCACTTCCGTCATCATGAAGTGCTTTGAGAGACTAGTCAAGGACCATATCACCTCCACCCTACCTGACACTCTAGACCCACTCCAATTTGCTTACCGCCCAAATAGGTCCACAGACGATGCAATCTCAACCACACTGCACACTGCCCTAACCCATCTGGACAAGAGGAATACCTATGTGAGAATGCTGTTCGTCGACTACAGCTCGGCATTCAACACCATAGTACCCTCCAAGCTCGTCATCAAGCTCGAGACCCTGGGTCTCGACCCCGCCCTGTGCAACTGGGTACTGGACTTCCTGACGGGCCGCCCCAGGTGGTGAGGGTAGGTAACAACATCTCCTCCCCGCTGATCCTCAACACTGGGGCCCCACAAGGGTGCGTTCTGAGCCCTCTCCTGTACTCCCTGTTCACCCACGACTGCGTGGCCATGCAAGCCTCCAACTCAATCATCAAGTTTGCGGACGACACAACAGTGGTAGGCTTGATTACCAACAACGAGACGGCCTACAGGGAGGAGGTGAGGGCCCTAGGAGTGTGATGTCAGGAAAATAACCTCACACTCAACGTCAACAAAACTAAGGAGATGATTGTGGACTTCAGGAAACAGCAGAGGGAACACCCCCCTATCCACATCGATGGAACAGTAGTGGAGAGAGTAGCAAGTTTTAAGTTCCTCGGCATACACATCACAGACAAACTGAATTGGTCCACTCACACAGACAGCAGCGCCTCTTCAACCTCAGGAGGCTGAAGAAATTCGGCTTGTCACCAAAAGCACTCACAATCTTCTACAGATGCACAATCGAGAGCATCCTGGCGGGCTGTATCACCGCCTGGTACGGCAACTGCTCCGCCCTCAACCGCAAGGCTCTCCAGAGGGTAGTGAGCTCTGCACAACGCATCACCGGGAGCAAACTACCTGCCCTCCAGGACACCTACACCACCCGATGTTACAGGAAGGCCATAAAGATCATCAAGGACATCAACCACCCGAGCCACTGCCTGTTCACCCCGCTATCATCCAGAAGGCGAGGTCAGTACAGGTGCATCAAAGCTGGGACCGAGAGACTGAAAAACAGCTTCTATCTCAAGGCCATCAGACTGTTAAACAGCCACCACTAACATTGAGTGGCTGCTGCCAACACACTGACACTGACTCAACTCCAGCCACTTTAATAATGGGAATTGATGGGAAATGATGTAAATATATCACTAGCCACTTTAAACAATGCTACCTTATATAATGTTACTTATCCTACATTATTCATCTCATATGCATGCATATATACTGTACTCTATATCATCGACTGCATCCTTATGTAATACATGTATCACTAGCCACTTTAACTATGCCACTTTGTTTACATACTCATCTCATATGTATATACTGTACTCGATACCATCTACTGTATCTTGCCTATGCTGCTCTGTACCATCACTCATTCATATATCCTTATGTACATATTCTTTATCCCCTTACACTGTGTATAAGACAGTAGTTTAGGAATTGTTAGTTAGATTACTTGTTGGTTATTACTGCATTGTCGGAACTAGAAGCACAAGCATTTCGCTACACTCGCATTAACATCTGCTAACCATGTGTATGTGACAAATAAAATTTGATTTGATTTGATATCCTCAAAAGGTTCTACAGCTGCACCATCGAGAGCATCCTGACGGGTTGCATCACTGCCTGGTATGGAAACTGCTCGGCCCCCGACCGCAAAACACTACAGAGGGTAGTGCGTACGGCCCAGTATATCACTGGGGCCAAGCTTCCTGCCATCCAGGACCTATATACCAGGCAGTGTCAGACAAAGGCCTTAAAAATTGTCAAGGACTCCAGCCAGCCTAGTCATACACTGAAGCGCCAAGTCTAGGTCCAACAGGCTTCTAAACAGCTTCTACCCCTAAGCAATAAGACTCCTGAACATCTAATCAAATGGCTATCCAGACTATTTGCATTGCCCCCCCTCTTTTACGCTGCTGCTACTCTCTGTTATTATCTATGCATAGTCACTTTAATAACTCTACCTACAGTACATGTACATATTACCTCAATTATTTGACTAACCGGTGTCCCCGCACATTGACTCTGTACCCCGTACCCCCTTGATTTGAAGTGGTCACACAATGATTACTATATGTAGGCCTATGTGGTAGCTGTTTTGACCAATGTTTCAAGCAAATGCTTATAAGCTAATGAAAGTAAACACTATTCAGCCACTCACCGTGTAAATATTTGTTTGCATGACAACACAAAACAGTTCAAATGATTTGTTTGAGCGGCAGGTCTCAAGGCAGGGGAGAGGGTACGCCACTAAATGAGAACAGATTAAAGCTGTGAAATCTGTACCAAACCCCCTCTCCTACACATTACACAACCAATAGAACACAATGACTTTCTGCGTGGCTGTGATTGTATTTCTGTCCCTTCGTGGCAGTCTGGTAAAATAGTCTCATTGGAATTCATGAAATAGTTTTCTCACGGCGTAGCACTGTAAAATCAATATATTAACTGTGCCGGGGGGCTAACACTGTCAGGAGATTGTGTTTATGCACCCTGACCCGTTTCTCTGAGTGGCGTGCATTACATTTGAACCGGGGGAATTATCTCCGTACGTTTCAGATGATACACCATGATATAACACTATACATGGAGTGGCCCAGGTTGATCTTATTCTGGAATCTAGTACGTGTGCAGGCGTATGGCTGTGTAATTGTGAGTGTATGTGAGCATGAGCGCATGTTTCTATAAATATCTCTTTATGTGTGTTTCTGAACGTATATATTATACTGTATGTATAGAGTACATGTATATGAATCTATGGGTGCAGTTTTGTATGTACATCCTGTGAGTGTGTGGATACTAACAGCGTATGTTTGAGCTGTGTGTGTGTGTGTCTGTATGTCTGTGTGTGTGCGTGTGTGTGTTTTGTGATGATGGGCTTAGTGCTCATGTGGATGTGGCTGCCAAATGAAGATTAAATTAAGATAAAAATATAGGACGATGTGGCCTAGAGAGCCTGCAGGAAAAAGAGATGTTGTCTTCCTTTGCTTTATTTGACTTTTTTTGGTTGATTACTTGGGGGGTTGATACCAAGAGTCACATTCCATATTTCATGTTATGCCCATAGTATGAAATATTATAAATAATTTATAAGTTACAGGAAAAGGTTTAAAATCAGGAAACAAGACGATATTTGAATTCAGACAATCAAACAGTAGCTATAAAGTTTACTACTATAAACCTAAACTGATTGATTTACAGGTTTGGGTTGAGTTACTGTCTCTTGAGGAGGAGGGAGGGAGCCAGGTGGGAGGGAGGAGGAGGGAGGGAGCCAGGTGGGAGGAAGGAGGAGGGAGGGAGCCAGGTGGGAGGAAGGAGGAGGGAAGGAGCCAGGTGGGAGGAAGGAGGAGGGAGGGAGCCAGGTGGGAGGAAGGAGGAGGGAGGGAGCCAGGTGGGAGGAAGGTGGAGGGAGCCAGGTGGGAGGAAGGAGGAGGGAGGTAGCCAGGTGGGAGGGAGGAGGAGGGAGGGAGCCAGGTGGGAGGGAGGAGGAGGGAGGGAGCCAGGTGGGAGGGAGCCGGGAGGGAGGGAGGGATAGAGCCGGGAGTGAGGAAGGAGGAGGGAGGGAGCCAGGAAGGAGGGAGGAAGGAGAGAGGAAGGGAGCCAACAGGGATGGAGGGAGCCAGGTGGGAGCCTGGAGGGATCCTTGAGGAAGGGAGCTGGGAGGGAGGTAGCCGGGAGGAAACCTGGAGGGATCCTTTAGGAAGGGAGCTGGGAGGGAGGGAGCCAGGTGGGAGCCTGGAGGGATTCTTGAGGAAGGGAGCTGGGAGGGAGGGAGCCGGGAGGGAGGCAAGCCCAGAGTCTCAGCTCCTGTTTGGGATTGACAAGGAGCCATAATATTTACAGAGACGGTAGATTGACTTCTGAGAGATCAATTTCTGTTATGGCCCTGCATTCTGTCCTGAACCTGGGAGGTAATGGGATCTCTGCAACACTTGGCTAAGAGAACTTCATGCCTGTCTCTCTATATTTATCTCTAGTCTTCTCTCTCTCTCTCTCTCTCTCTCTCTCTTTCTCTCTCAATTTAATTAAATTCAATTCAATTCAATTTAAGGGCTTTATTGGCATGGGAAACATATGTTTACATTGCCAAAGCAAGTGAAGTAGATAATAAACAAAAGTGAAATAAACAATAAAAATGAACAGTAAACATTACACTCACAGAAGTTCCAAAAAAATAAAGACATTTCAAATATATACAGTACTGTAACGATGTGCAAATAGTTAAAGTACAAAAAGGAAAATAAATAAACATGAATATGGGTTATATTTTCAATGGTGTTTGTTCTTCACTGGTTGCCCTTTTCTTGTGGCAACAGGTCACAAATCTTGCTGCGGTGATTGCACACTGTGTTAATTCACACATTAGATATTGGAGTTTATCAAAATTGGGTTTGTTTTTCGAATTCTTTGTTGATCTGTGTAATCTGAGGGAAATATGTGTCATATAATATGGTCATACATTTGGCAGGTTAGGAAGTGCAGCTCAGTTTCCACCTCATTTTGTGGGCAGTGTGCACATAACCTGTCTTCTCTTGAGAGCCAGGTCTGCCTACGGCGGTCTTTCTCAATAGCAAGGCTATGCTCACTGAGTCTGTACATAGTCAAAGCTTTCCTTAAGTTTGGGTCAGTCACAGTGGTCAGGTATTCTGCCACTGTGTACTCTCTGTTTAGGGCCAAATAGCATTATAGTTTTTGTTAATTCTTTCCAATGTGTAAGTAATTTTCTTTTTGTTTTCTCATGATTTGGTTTGGTCTAATTGGGTTGCTGTCTCTCTCTCTCTCTCTCTCTCTCTCGCTCTCCCATTCTCTTCCCTGACTTCCTTTGATAACCTGAACAGACAATATAATGGTCAAATGTCAATAATTAATGTCAGAGCAATTGGAAACTTTCAAGTGTATTGACTGGACCATTAATTTTCTTGAGGCCGTTAGTGGGGGCAGAGCAGACAGACAGACGGGGGGAGGGAGGGAACGAGGGAGGGAGGGTGCCCATCTGTGGAAGCACCGAGCAAGTCAGCCTCATTATCTCCCTTTCCCCGATTTCCTCAAAGGGGAAATCATACACACTCATACTCATACTCAGACACACACACACACACACACACACACACACACACACACACACACACACACACACACACACACACACACACACACACACACACACACACACACACACACACACACACACACACACACACACACACACGCACACAGAGGACCCCAACCGACACATCTAAAGGTCAGGTCTACCAGCCCTAAACTCATTCCCATAAAGGTGGAGGTCTATTAGGTCACAAACTGTGCATGAAAGCCATCCTTTTATTTCCCTGTGTAAATCACATTTCAGTGTCGGGGGTATGGAGCATGTTACTGTGATTGCATCTGTGCACTCTATACTGTTATTTATGAGGATATATAACAGCATATCGCTTAGTATTAGGAGAGGAGTTATCGGTCACTGTGGAGGAGTGCTAATGTTTGTTTGGGTTCGTGGGGGTGCTTGCTTATATGTGTATCTACATGTCCAGGCAGTCTGTGTGTTGGAGTGAGAGGATGTTTGTGTGCTATTGATGTGCATGTTTACTCATAAGCAGCAGTCCCTGCGGTTATATCCGCGGGACAGGTGTGTTTAGGGTCATGAAATACTGTATTTTGTGGAAGAAGAGCGGGTGGGTGGCGGTCATCGATAAAAAAGATGCATAAAAAAATTCATACATTTATAATTGTTGTTTAATTCATATCTATAGGCTACATTGAGGGTTTTTGTTCCTCATTTTGATCTGGTGTTAGTGCGTAGCCTAAGCTTCAGGGCCCAACTGTAGCGCGCCAAATACACGGCAATCACCAAATGCTTTCCAGAACTTGGCCAGAAAAGTGCATATCAATCCACTGAGGCAAAAAGGACAATGTCAGAGTTTAATTCAATAAGAGAAAATCGACGAAATGAAAAGTGGAAATGAAATAAAATGGAGGGCCAGAACAGTAATGTAATTTATGTGAAAGATTTTGTGAAGTGGTAAAAGAAATGAAAGCAGTTATGTAACGTGCGATGATTGTGAGGTGCTATATGCAAATTCAAGAGTCGTAAGACGGGAACTGTAGCCTACTGTTCAGATGGGTTAAATGGAATAGTAGCCTAACTGAAATCTGGACACTGGCTTTAGGTCTATAACCTCTCACATAGTCTAATATAACATTAACTCCTGCACCATTAAGCATTTCTTGCAGTAAAATGATACACCACATGTACATTTTGACTCATGAACAGTGGAGAAATATAATTTATTTCAGAATCTTGAGAGAATGAATGCACAGTTAGGGATCATCTGTAAAGGTACTATCTTTATCAGCAACATAAAAGCTGACATTATTTCAACCACATAAAATATGCAACCAGGCCAAACTGAAATCTTATCAGAAATATGTTAGGTGCTTTCACTGCTTTGTATTTCCTTGAAACTGATGTCATTTGAACATTTTGCACAGAAAATGTTACTGATTTTCTTTTGTTATTGCATTTCCTCACCGGTCCCTAAACATCTGCAGTGCAAGAAAAGTTGAGATAAATGAGAAAACTTTACCGATGTCAACTAGATTGAAGCATTCATCGATTTATGACATTATTCGGGTGATCAATGGTTTATTTAGTCTTCTAGGGAAGTAATGACAGAAGAGAGGCTGCATGTATCTAATTATAGATATGTTGACTACCATGGACTCCCGAGTGGTTCAGTGGTCTAAGGCACTGTGTCACAGTTGTAATCCTTTCTAACGCAGCTTTTTTGAATGATATCATGTAGTAGAATTGCATAAGTGTTGCTCTCCACTTTCTGGAGGACCACATTTTGAAATCAGTGGAATTAGAGTATAATAGCTAAGGAGATGGAGAAAATTCTGGCGTTTGATTGTAAATGTGCAGACGGAGTCAAAAAGAGAACACACAGAAGGCTGTTGTATAAAACACCTGTCTCCGGATTACATCTTCAAACTAAGGGCAACCATGGCATCTGTGACAGAGAGGGAGAAGCGCCCATCCATGTAAGATAGTCTAGTTAGCTACATTTTCATAAATTACACCTAGCTAGCTAACATTAGCTGGTAACTATTTCAATACAATGTTTATGATGTCAGTGCGACAACTGTCGATAGACGTAGCTGGTAAATTCGCTCTGGCTAGCTACTCCGATTTCAGAGCACTTTCATCTGAGTGTGCCAGAGATCAGAATAACTGATGCATTTATGAACGCTCAACACCCGTTGAATATGGCCAGTGTCAGTAAACGTTGGCAAAAAAGCGTAATTAAATTGTTGCCAACAACACATTTGCAGTCACCAAAGCTGCGCATAACATAAAAACAGCCTAACCAGCTGCTCCAGGGTCGAGTAAAATGAGCTGTTCTCTCTTTTGTCTCTGGAAGTAGCTAGAAAGCTAGCCAACACTAGCCAGTTAGCTTGGGTGCTTGACTGCTGTTGTTAAGTCAGAACGCTCGGATCAACTCTACTTTTCGTCCAGAGCGTCCAGTGTGCACTCTGAATGCTCTGAGTGTGAAATGCTCTGAATTTACCAACAGCCAATCTGACATTGCCCAGAGCACACTCTGGAACTCTAGATTAAATATACAAACACCTGTAGTATAAAGCAGCATTTCGTTTTAAATTCTTTGGTTGTTTAGTACATAGCCTCACATGTGAACCCTTAAATAGATGGGTGGGTCTAAAGCTTAAACGGGTGTGAACGATGCTGAATGGGTGTAGACAGTTCTCTGCTGCCAATGCCTGAAATTAATTGCAAAAATCACTGAAGTCTTATATCTCCCTCATTAACTTAAAGCATAAGCTGTCAGCTTACCGATCATTGCACCTGTAAACAGCCCATGTGTAATAGCCCATCCAACTACCTCATCCCCATATTGTTATTTTTATTTTTTTCTCCTTTGCACCCCAGTTTCTCTACTTGCACATTCATCTTCTGCATATCTATCACTCCAGTGTTTAATTGCTAAAATGAAATGATTTCACCACTATGGCCTATTTCTTGCCTTACCTCCCTAATCTTACTATATTTGCACACACAGTATATAGATTTTTCTATTGTGTTATTGACTGTATATTTGTTGTGTAACTGTGTTGTTTATGTCACACTGCTTTGTTTTATCTTGGCCAGGTTGCAGTTGTAAATGAGAACTTCTCAACAGGCCTACCTGGTTAAATAAAGGTAAAATATATATATTTTTTTAAAGACAAAGAAGAGCTCTCCAGTAGGTACCAAAACATTCAGGGGCCATTTTCTCAAAAGAGAGGTTACAAGTTTATCAACTTTCAAAGCAGAATGACTTTCCCATTGTCCGACAGGTGTAGTGAATGATATATAATTTCATCCAATGTAAAAAACACAATTTCGAATTTTGCTAAGACCAAATTGAGCCGGTCGGTCACGTATGTGTGTCTGTGTATGTGTTGTTTAACCATTATGTGCTACCCCTATTCCCTTGAAAGGTCTATTGCTGTCACCTAACACACACGTGATTGGCTTACCTAATCCAATGGGCTATCTTTCAGCCCCCTGTGATTGGCTGACCCCTCAAGAGAGTGTCACAACCGGACGCAGCGTTAGACCATAATCATACAAGCTTGACCTGACACATCATGGCACTCCCTGCCACGGTAACGCCTCTGAAGGCTGCATGGGCACAGGTTGCTAGGCAACATGCCACAGGAGCTTTCAGATAGGATGGATGGAGAGTCGGAGACCAACAGGCAGAGAGGAGAAACATGGGAGAAATGGCAGTGACAAACATGGAGAACCAGGGGATGACATGGTGCTCTTCCGTGGAAAACATCCCTCTCTTTCTACCCCTGTCTGAATCCCAAATCCCCTCCTTTCTCACAGCTATCTCTCTTTCTCTCTTCGATTCTTTCTGCCTCAAGGAAGACTCTTCTCATGTGTAAGTGAATTAAAATGGGTTGCCATATTGTATGTTGGAAGTGAATGTACATGTACTGAGAAAAACAAGGACATGATCCTCCTTTCAACATGTCAGCGGTGTACTGCATCACGTTAACACAAACAACCTAATTACGTCGTGTTCATGTGGAGGTGAACAGTGTTTTACAGTTATTGTGTGAGAGCCCCACGGGGAGTGGGGGGGGTGGGGGGGGTGAGGGGTGATGGAGTTAGATACCCTTACTAGAAAAGGCTGCAGTAAAAGTGTAGTAACTGCAGTCAACTGTCGTATTTTGGACTGCAGAATAGCTGTAGTAAAAAACACTGTTATTTTGGATGCAGTATTTGCCACATCATGCAGTTAAACTGCACTCTGACTGCAATCTTTTTTCGTAAGGGATACCCTGCTCTAGGTTGTTCATATTGATATGAATACACTGCACCTTTACTGTCACGCCCTGGCCTTAGTATTCTGTGTTGTTCTTTATTATGTTGTTTAGGCCAGGGTGTGACATGGGTGATTTATGTGTCTTGTTTTGTCTAGGGGTTATGTAGTCTATGGGGTTGTGTTCAGTTGAGTGTTCTAGGTAAGTCTATGGTTGCCTGGAGTGGTTCTCAATCAGAGGCAGGTGTTTATCCTTGTCTCTGATTGGGAAACATATTTAGGCAGCCATATTCTTTAGGTATCTTGTGGGTGATTGTTTCCTGTCTCTGTGTTCTCTGCACCAGTTAGGACTGTTTCGGTTTTGCTACATTTTCTTATTTTGTATTTTGTATAGTGTTCACGGTTTTCATCTTTCATTAAAGATGTTTATAAATAACCACGCTGCATTTTGGTCCTCCTCTCCTTCCCAGGAAGAAAACCGTTACATTTACTTCCAACGACCTCATCCCAATTACTGTATTTATTTATTTATTTTGCTCCTTTGCACCCCAGTATCTCTACTTGCACATTCATCTTCATCTTCTACCATTCCAGTGTTTAATTGGTATATTGTAAAGTATACCTATTGTAATTACTTCGCCACCATGGCCTATTTATTGCCTTTACCTCCCTTATCTCACCTCATTTGCACACACTGTATATAGACTTTTTCTACTGTATTATTGACTGTATGTTTGTTTATTCCATGTGTAACTCTGTGTTGTTGTATGTGTCAACCTGTTTTGCTTTATCTTGGCCAGGTCGCAATTGTAAATGAGAACTTGTTCTCAACTAGCCTACCTGGTTAAATAAAGGTGTTCTCAACTAGCCTACCTGGTTAAATAAAGGTGTTCTCAACTAGCCTACCTGGTTAAATAAAGGTGTTCTCAACTAGCCTACCTGGTTAAATAAAGGTGTTCTCAACTAGACTACCTGGTTAAATAAAGGTGTTCTCAACTAGCCTACCTGGTTAAATAAAGGTGTTCTCAACTAGACTACCTGGTTAAATAAAGGTGTTCTCAACTAGCCTACCTGGTTAAATAAAGATGAAACAAAAAATAAATAAATACAAACTTGACAAATACATCTACTTGACAAAAAGTTTAGTTCAGCTTAGCATTAGCTTCTCCCTCACCTTCAACTCAGTCTAACCTTTTTAGTAGCTTTTATATGTGTGTGTAACTGTTTGTAATAGCATGTTAATATGGGTGTGTAATGAGGCATACTCTTAGTCTCACGACTGACACTAAATTCTTCCGCTGCTCTGTTGTTCGCAACAAACTTTAGTCTGAGACTACCATCATTGAAGTGATTTGTGGTGATGAGGAGCGCGAGGCGTTGTACAAAACAAAGTAATCGGTGGTTGGATTGTCTCTAACCAAATCAGACTATCAAAGCCAAAGCCAAATTTTAAAAAATGCCTCTTTACCCATTTGTGTTCTGGCTATGGCACAATCCATCGGTTTCAGGACAAATCAGGCAGCCACGAATGTGTTCTCATTCGGTGATGGATGGGGGACGTACTCAGATCCAAACTCATTGTGGATAAGAAACTAACATCTGTGGTCATGGAGTAGCATTTGGCTGGAGAATTGTTTTTGTATTTATTTATTTTTTTAACCTTTATTTAACTATGCAAGTCAGTTAAGAACAAATTCTTATTTACAATGACGTCCTACCCCGTCCAAACACGGACCAATTGTGTGCCATCCTATGGGACTTGCAATCAAAGCCGGATGTGATACAGACTGGAATCGAACCAGGGACTGCAGTGACATTTCTTGCACTGAGATGCAGTGCCTTAGACCGCTTGGCCACTCAGGGGTCTGAGTAGCCAGGCAACCATACTCTATTTTGTTTATATTGATATAAATACATTGCTTCTTTACCTGACAAATAAACCTAGAGTATACTGTAAGTATGTTACTCCTAAACAGTAGGAGGTTGTTGTTTGTCTCAGTGCATTGGTGTCCTGCCCATCCAACACCCCTGGCCAACCCCTGGCCTGACCTGAAACAGCCAACCAGGCATAGTTGGAGATGGACACAGAGAGACAGCCAGGGACAGAAACCACCATCAACTCTAATCAACGTGGCTGTCATGATTATGCCCAAGGTGCTTTAATCTGTGGCCAGGCAACAGGCAACTATTCCATAGAGCGACTATGACAGGTGGAGGCAGGATGGAGGGATGGAGGGGTGAGTGGGGGCTGTTTGGCCGCACACACCCCTGTGCTGTCGAAAACGTCAAACTGGCATCCTCTCTGAACCCTGGCCCTAGCAGAGATCTGAGACACAGTAGGGATTCACAAGCCAAATGGCAGGTGAACACTTAACACGACACAGTAGGGATTCACAAGCCAAATGGCAGGTGAACACTTAACACAACACAGCAATGCTACTATTCCATATCTTATTTGCCACTTGGCTGTGGTCATTGAAGAGAATCATTTCTCTGTGGTAACTCACTGAGGTAAATAGGGGTTAGATAATGATTTAACCTCAACGGCCTGAAACAAAGGACAGCACTATTCTATTAAAGGGAGTCTGATGAACTCATGGAATCCATTTTTATGACTCCAGAATGAAGGAAGTTTGAGGTAGTTTTGCGAGCCAATGCTAACTAGTGTTTGCACAATGCCTGGAAGTCTATGGTATCTACTAGCATGCTAGCAGTTACTATAGAATTCCAGACATTGTGTTAATATTAGGTAGCAACTTCCTTCAAACAGCACGCAGAGACATAAAATGGTATCCACAAACCCATCTCAATCTGGCAACGGAGAAGTCGGGCTTCATTGCCCTGAAGTATTCCTTTAAGTTCGGAGGAAAGAGAGACAACTAAGGTTCATGGTAGACTGTCTGCAGGAACACAATATAGGGTTGATTACATTAGATTTCCCACTACAAGACAATGACAGAGTTCTAATTCCAAATATTTAAATATGTGGGGCTTAAATATTTGATACCAGAATATCTGGCATTCTATAGTATGTGCATCAGGAACAATAAAATGTGTTTATAATACATATTGCTTTAATTCATTGAGATGTTGCAAGTGTATTGGAAGCATATACAATTTGAACCATTAATATCAAACCAAATAATGTTATTGTCCTCAGATTGAATAGCATATCCTAGAATAAAGCAGGATTCTGTAGAAAATAAACATTAAACCACAGCAAACTCTCCAGTGTTAAATCAGCATTGACAGTCTTACATTTAACACTGGGCCAGTGTCTATAAGGAGTCACACTTTTGAGTGTTAAATGAACACTGCTTAGTGCTGACACTGTTAAACTTTGTCAGTGTTAGGGAATTAACACTTTCAGTGTTATGAAATTACACCTGATGTAGTATTTTAACACTAGGAAGTGTATGTAGTTTACACCAATGGTGTTATTCAATTACCAAGTGGTCCGTATCTCTTGACAAGGTCATTCGAAGAAGAAAATCAACCTATACGCTGACTCGGTGAGTGAGTTTATAAAGAAGTGCACTGGAGATGTTGTACCCACTGTGACCATTAAAACCTGCCCCAACCAGAAACCGGGGACGGATGGCGGCATAAGTGCAAAACTGAAAGTGCAATCCACCGCATTTAACCATGGAAAGAGGTCTGGGAATATGACTGAATATAAACAGTGTAGTTATTCCCTCTGGAAGGCAATCAAACAAGCGAAATGCCAGTACAGGGACAGGGTGGAGTCGCAATTCAACGGCTCAGACAAGAGACGTATTCGGCAGAGTCTACAGGAAATCACGGACTACAAAAAGAAAACCAGACACGCCACGGATACCGACGTCACGCTTCCAGACTAACTAAATGCCTTCTTTGCCCGCTTCGAGGATAACACAGTGCCACCGTCGCGGCCCGTTAACAAGGACTACGCCCCATATTCAATCGCTCCCTATCCCAGTCTGTTGTCCCCACATGCTTCAAGGTGGCTACCATTGTTGCTGTAACCAAGAATGCAAAGATAACTGAACTAAATGACGACTGCCCCGTAGCACTCACTGCTGTCATCATGAAGTGCTTTGAGAGGCTAGTCAAGGATCATAACACCTTCACCTAACCGGCTACCCTAGACCTACTTCAGTTTGCATACTGTCCCAACAGGTCCACAGACGACGTAATCGCCATCACACTGCACGCTGCCCTATCCCATCTGGACAAAAGGAATACCTATGTAAGAATGCTGTTCATTGACTACAGCTCAGCATTCAACACCATAGTACCCTCCAAGCTCATCATCAAGCTGGAGGCCCTGGGTCTCAACCCTGCCCTGTGCAACTGGGTCCTGGACTTTCAGACAAGCCACTCCAGGTGGTGAAGGAAACAACATCTCTATTTCGCTGATCCTCAACACTGGGGCCCAAACAAGGGTGCGTGCTCAGCCCCCTCCTGTACTCCCTGTTCCCCCATGACTGTGTGGCCATGCACGCCTCCAACTCAGTAATCACGTTTGCAGATGACACAACAGTTGGGCTTGATTACCAACAACTACGAGACAGCCTACAGGGAGGAGGTGGGGGCACTCGAAGTGTGGTCTCAGGAAAACAACCTCTCAATCAACATCAACAAAGCAAAGGAGATGATTGTGGACTTCAGGAAACCCCCCTATCCACATCGAAGGGACAGCAGTGGAGAAGGTGGAAAGTTTAAGTTCCTAGGCATACACGACACAGACAAACTGAAATGGTCCACTCACACAGACAGTGTGGTGAAGAAGAACAACGCCTCATCAAGCTCAGGAGGCTGAAGAAATTTGGCTTGTCACCCAAAACCCTGACAAACTTTTACAGATGCACAATCAAGAGCATCCTGGCGGGCTGTATCACAGCCTGGTACGGCAACTGCACCGCCCTCAACCGCAAGGCTCTCCAGAGGGTGGTGCGGTCTGCACAACGCATCACCGGGGGCAAACTATCTGCTCTCCTTGACACCTACAGCACCCGATGTCACAGGAAGGCCAAAACGATCATCAAGGACATCAAGAACCTGAGCCACTGCCTGTTCACACAGCTCCCATCCAGAAGGTGAGGTCAGTACAGGTGTATCAAAGCTGGGACCGAGAGACTGAAAAACAGCTTCTATCTCAAGGCCATCAGACTGCTAAACAGCAATCACTAACTCAGAGAGGCTGCTGCCTACATTGAGACCCAATCGCTGGCCACTTTAATAAATGGATCACTAGTCACTTTATACAATGCCACTCTAAATAATGGTACTTTAATAATGTTTACATATCTTACATTACTCATATCACATGTATATACTGTATTTTATACCATCTATTGCACCTTGCCTATGCCACTCGGCCATTGCTCATCCATTTACTTATACGTACATGTTCTCATTCACCCTTTTAGATTTGTGTGTATTAGGTAGTTGAGGAATTGTTAGATTGCTTGTTGGATATTACTGCACTGTCAGAACTAGAAGCAGAAGCATTTTGCTACACTCGCATTAACATCTGCTCCCCATGTGTATATGACAAATAAAATTTGATTTGATTTCAGTGTTGGGTTAAGGATATTACAATAATATTTAAATATTTACAAGTCTTTGCCACATGCTCTTATGTACGCATTTATAAAGACCTCAAAACTGTCAGCAGACATGCTCAAACTTTAATGAACATAACCATAGACCACTTAAACTGGTACAACATTTCCACTCACGGGTGGCCAAAAATACCTAATTGAAAGCCACATCCCCACTAAGCCACATCTTCAATATGATTTCCCTGTGTGCGAAAGACATATTGATTATCCTGGACCATAAAACCTAGCGGTCAAAAAGGGAAATGGTTCCAATAATTTTCCCACCTTTCATTTTCCCATAGAGGCTTATCCTGGCATGACATTTTGAAAACTGTGTAAATCTCTCTAGGACAAGGTGACTTTTATTTAACCCCCCCAAAATGAAACGCTAATTAGCTGCAAATGTGGCTATTATAAAGAACTACAAATGCCATGATGATCTGGATGAGACTGCTGAATTGAGGCAAAGGTAAGAATCTCTGGATTAACTATCTAATGTTAGCTAAATGTAGTAATAAAATAGCTACATTTCTTTAAATGGACAATTCTGTGAACTTGTGCAAGTTTTAAATTGACACAATACCTGTTAGCAAAGGTATCAGCTAGAGATGACGTGCAGGAGCTTTCAGGGATTTGTAGTTTTGCATGATGCCTACTTGAACGCTAATTAGCATTTTCAAATATGAGCGTAAATAGAGCCAAATAAAAACAAAAGTCACCTCGTCCAAGAGAGTTTTACACGGTTAACAAAACGTCAAGACAGGGTAAGACTACACGAAACACAGCCCTTATTTTAAGTGTTTATAAAATCCCATATGGGAAAATAAATGGTGGAAAAACGATTGAAAACATTTCCTTGTTTAACCACTAGGTTTTAGTGGGTATTATGACAACTCCACTGTGAGGCTTTATAGAGGCTGGTGCGCAGGCACCCTGGTGAGACTACAGAAGCAAAATTTTAAAATCTACTCTTCTACTGGCGAAAACGATCTAACTGATTGGATTAGTTTAGAAAAATGTATGCTATTCATCTTTGTGTAGCATAAGATTAATCAATCAATGCAAAAACAATCACATGCAAAAACACAGATTTTCAGTGTACCCACCATGGCCGCCTGCGGACGTCATACAGGTCAATCTTATTGGGTGCTCTCCATGGAGTGGCTGGGAAAAGGAAGAAATGTAAAACATCATTCTGAACATCAGCTTGATCTTCTTTATTTATAGTTCAACTTGATAATACCCTTATTAATAACGATCCGGGACCTACCTGGGTAATATCTTGTGACCCCCGTGGCGCTGCCGAACACCTGCCAGCGCAGAGAGCTGTCCTCCCGGCGGTTATCAATGAAAACCCTCTCCAGAGCCTGGGTCCAGTTCAGTTCATTCAGGATGACTGGTGCTGCAGGACAGGATGAGAGGAGAGGAGGACACACTATCAACATAGTGTGTACAGTACAGCACAATCAACATGGCAATGACCACACTAGCACTGGGGGTAGAGCAGATCACATACTTATACTGGGTGTCCAGGATAATGAAGAAGTAATCCAGGACAATATGATGTCCTACAGGCCCTAGTTTTGTCACACCTGGACTACTGTCCAGTCGTGTGGTCAGGTGCCACAAAGAAGGAAAATTACAATTGGCCCAGAACAGGGCAAAACGGTTGGCCCTTAAATGTACACCGAGACCTAACATTAATAATATGCATGTCAATTTCTCCTGGCTCAAAATAGAGAAGAGACTGACGTCATCAATAGAGATTGACGTCATCACTAGAACTATGAACATACTGAATGCACCGAAATGTCTGTTTAAACTACCAGCACACAGCTCAGACACCCATGCATACCTCACAAGACATGCCACCAGAGGTCTCTTCACAGTCCCCAAGTCCAGAACAGACTACGGGAGGCGCACAGTACTAAACAGAGACATCACTACATGGAACTCTATTCCACATCAGGTTTTTATTTATTTTTTATTTCACCTTTATTTAACCAGGTAGGCTAGTTGAGAACAAGTTCTCATTTACAACTGCGACCTGGCCAAGATAAAGCAAAGCAGTGCGACAAAAACAACAACACAGAGTTACACATGGAATAAACAAACATAAAGTCAATAATAGAATTGAAAAAGTCTATATAGAGTGTGTGCAAATGAGGTAGGATAAGGGAGTTAAGGCAATAAATAGGCCATAGTGGCGAAATAATTCCAATATAGAAATTAAGCTCTGGAGTGATAGATGTGCAGAAGATGAGTATGCAAGTGAAGATACTGGGGTGCAAAGGAGCAAAATAAATAAAATATATAACAGTATGGGGATGAGGTAGTTGGATGGGCTATTTACAGATGTGCTATGTATAGGTGCCTGTGATCTGTGAGCTGCTCTGACAGCTGGTGCTTAAAGTTAGTGAGGGAGATATGAGTCTCCAGCTTCAGTGATTTTTGCAGTTCGTTCCAGTCATTGGCAGCAGAGAACTGGAAGGAAAGGCGGCCAAATAGGAATAGGCTTTGGGGGTGGCCAGTGAGATATACCTGCTGGAGCGCGTGCTACGAGTGGGTGCTGCTATGGTGACCAATGAGCTGAGATAAAGCGGGGCTTTACCTAGCAAAGACTTATAGATGACCTGGAGCCGGTGGGTTTGGCGACGAATATGAAGAGAGGGCCAGCCAACGAGAGCATACAGGTCACAGTGGTGGGTAGTATATGGGGCTTTGGTGACAAAAAGGATGGCACTGTGATAGACTGCATCCAATTTGCTGAGTAGAGTGTTGGCGGCTATTTTGTAAATGACATCGCAAAAGTCAAGGATCGGTAGGATATTCAGTTTTACGAGGGTATGTTTGGCAGCATGAGTGAAAGATGCTTTGTTGTGAAATAGGAAGCCAATTCTAGATTTATTGGAGATGCTTAATGTGAGTCTGGAAGGAAAGTTTACAGTCTAACCAGACATCTAGGCATTTGTAGTTGTTCACATATTCTAAGTCAGAACCGTACAGAGTAGTGATGCTGGACAGGCAGGCAGGTGTCATGACGTTGGCCTGGGGGTAGGTTTATGACCGTCATAAATACCTCTTTCCCCCTTTTCCTCTCTCTACCCTACTGATGTTACATTTGCAAAATCCTTGGTTAACATAGAGATTCTGGGAACATCAGAAGGTGGGGGGAAATTAACTATATTCTGGTAATCCGACCAATGGAACATATGCGGTGGTACTTAATGAATATGATGCCAGTTTGGTTGTCATCTGAGACATTCTCATCAATGATAAGATGACAAACTCTACAGTGGAAAGTCTACACATCAGCGTTATCGGATTCACATGGAATTGTTGTCAATTTAAATGTTTGAATATAAAATTATTCATGATGGGATGAAATGTGATTTTAGCTTCTAAAATGTGAGATTTGGGTTTTCATAAGATAGGGCTCTGCTCAATCAGTGGCCCGCCCCTGTGAAGGGAAATGGGCTATAAAACCTTTCAAATACGCCCTCCTCTCCCTTCCTATATAAGCCCTTGACGACAATGTAACCTCCTGTTGTGAGGACGACAGTCCGATGTCAGAATGGTTCAGATAATAACTACAGATGGAAGCCAACATCAGCGTGAGCTTTGGTTGCGAATGGTATGAACTTTGAACACTTATTCACTATGGAAGTGATACCTCCTAGCCGTTGAGTTAGCAACAGCCGCTGCAAATGAGGGTTAGGAAGGAACAGAGTATTCCGTCTACCACACAACAACATTACTTCAACGTATCCAATTACCAGCCAAGACATTCTTCAAAGGACTCGGTTGGGCAACACGGCCTTTCATCTACCACCAACCTACCGAAGCATAGCTCAGAGTAAATATTTATAGCATTTTCCTTTTCCAAATGGGCGGTAATTTAGAATGCATAAGATACTGTATTTACGATAGCACAGCTTCGCTCTTTGTTCCTCAGTCTTCCCGCTCTTTCACTAAAACCCAGCCCCTTTTCTTTTGTGTAACATGCTGTCATATCTGTTCCGCCCGCTAGGGACATTTTCCTTTATGACGTAATTTGTAATCAAGTTAAAATATGTGTATGTGTAATTCTGTGTGATAAGTTAGGTATTTAGTAAACAAATAATTAAACCCAATTTTGTATTGCTGATTCAACTTGGTTCGTGCAGATAACCAAGAATTTAGATGACGATTAATATTGACTGCTATTGACGTAAAATTTTACTCGGTCTTTAAGAGTTTATTCGGAAGATAACAGCTCTATACATATTATTTCGTGGTGCCCGATTCCTAGTTAATTACCATTACATGATTAGCTCAATCTGTCACGTTCTGACCATCGTTCGTGTGTGTTTTCCTTGTTTTAGTGTTGGTCAGGATGTGAGCTGGGTGGGCATTCTGTGTTGTGTGTCTGGTTTGTCCATTTCTATGTTAGGCCTGATATGTTTCTCAATCAGAGGCAGGTGTTAGTCATTGTCTCTGATTGGGAACCATATTTAGGTAGCCTGTTTTGTGTTGGGTTTTGTGGGTGATTGTTCCTGTCTTTGTGTTTGTGGCACCAGATAGGACTGTTTTGGTTTTTGCACGTTTCTTGTTTTGTAGATTGTAGTATTTTCATCTTTATTAAAAATGCACAAAACTAACCATGCTGCATTTTGGTCCGCCTCTCTTTCCCCACAAGAAAACCATTACAGAATCACCCACCAACCAAGGACCAAGCGGCGTGGTAAACAGAGGCAGCAGCAACAGCAGCAGCAGGAGAAGCAACAGGTGCAGCAGGAGCAACAGCAGCAGCAGCAAAAGCAGCAGCATGAGGAGCTAGCACGGCAGAGCGGCTGGAAGCCCGAGAGGCAGCCCCAAAAATTTCTTGGGGGGGTGGCACAGGGAGAGTGTGGCAGAGTCAGGAGTCAGACCTGAGCCAACTCCCCCTGTTTACTCTAAGGAGCCATGGATGGATTTGGAGCTGTCGGCGAAGCTGAATGCTGAGTCTGAGAGTGTTGAGGATATATTGGACAGAGTAGAGAGAAGGCTGTTGGTTTGGCATAGTAGGCAAGGCATTCGCCTTGAGGTATGTGTCCCCAGTCCGGTACCACCAGTGCCGGCACCCCGCACCAGGCTGTCTCTCCGTCCCATCAACACAGGTGCTCCCGCCTGTCCGGCGCTACCAGAGTTTCCTCCCCTCAGTCCAGAGGCGCCAGAGCCCCTCAGTCCAGAGGCGCCAGAGCCCCTCAGTCCAGAGGCGCCAGAGCTTCTCTGTCCAGCACTGCCAGAGCTTCTCTGTCCAGCGACGCCTGAGCTACCCGTCTGCCCAGCGCCGCCTGAGCTACCCGTCTACCCAGCGCCGCCTGAGCTACCCGTCTGCCTTGCGCCGCCAGCGCCATCAGTCTGCCCAGCGCTGCCAGTCTGCCCAGTGCCGCCAGTCTGCCCAGTGCCGCCAGTCTACCCAGTGCCACCAGTCTGCCCAGCGCCGCCAGTCTGCCCAGCGCCGCCAGTCTGCCCAGCGCCGCCAGTCTGCCCAGTGCCACCAGTCTGCCTAGCGCCGCCAGTGCCGCCAGTCTGCCCAGCGCCGCCAGTGCCGCCAGTCTGCCTAGCGCCGCCAGTCTGCCCAGCACCGCCAGTCTGCCCAGCGCCGCCAGTATGCCCAGCGCCGCGAGTGCCGCCAGTCTGCCCAGTGCCACCAGTCTGCATAGCGCCGCCAGTCTGCCCAGCGCCGCTAGTGCCGCCAGTCTGCCCTGCGCCGCCAGTGCCGCCAGTCTGCCCAGCGCCGCCAGTGCCGCCAGTCTGCCTAGCGCCGCCAGTCTGCCCAGCGCCGCCAGTGCCGCCAGTCTGCCCAGCGCCGCCAGTATGCCCAGCGCCGCCAGTGCCGTCAGTCTGCCCAGCGCCGCCAGTCTGCCCAGTGCCACCAGTCTGCCTAGCGCCGCCAGTCTGCCCAGCGCCGCCAGTGCCGCCAGTCTGCCCAGCGCCGCCAGTGCCACCAGTCTGCCCAGCGCCGCCAGTCTGCCCAGCGCCGCCAGTATGCCCAGCGCCGCCAGTGCCGCCAGTCTGCCCAGTTCCACCAGTCTGCATAGCGCCGCCAGTCTGCCCAGCGCCGCCAGTGCCGCCAATCTGCCCAGCGCCGCCTGTGGCGCCAGTCTGCCCAGCGCCGCCAGTGCCGCCAGTCTGCCCAGCGCCGCCAGTGCCGCCAGTCTGCCCAGCGCCGCCAGTGCCGCCAGTCTGCCCAGCGCCGCCAGATCCGCCATTCAGCCAGGATCTGCCAGAACTGCCAGTCTGCCAGGATCTGCCATTCAGCCAGGATCTGCCATTCAGCCAGGATCCGCCATTCAGCCAGGATCTGCCAGAACTGCCTGTCAGCCAGGATCCGCCATTCAGCCAGGATCTGCCAGAACTGCCTGTCAGCCAGGATCCGCCATTCAGCCAGGATCTGCCAGAACTGCCAGTCAGCCAGGATCTGCCAGAACTGTCAGTCAGCCAGGATCCGGCAGTCAGCCAGGATCCGCCAGTCAGCCAGGATCCGCCATTCAGCCATTATCCGCCATTCAGCCAGGATCTGCCAGAACTGCCAGTCAGCCAGGATCTGCCAGAACTGTCAGTCAGCCAGGATCCGCCAGTCAGCCAGGATCCGCCATTCAGCCAGGATCCACCAGTCAGCCAGGATCTGCCAGAACTGCCATTCAGCCAGGATCCGCCATTCAGCCAGGATCTGCCAGAACTGCCAGTCAGCCAGGATCCACCAGTCAGCCAGGATCTTCCAGATCCGCCAGTCAGCCAGGATCCGCCATTCAGCCAGGATCCGCCATTCAGCCAGGATCTGCCGGGACCGCCAGTCAGCCAGGATCTGCCGGAACCGCCAGTCAGCCAGGATCTGCCGGAACCGCCAGTCAGCCAGGATCTGTCGGAACCGCCAGTCAGCCAGGATCTGCCGGAACCGCCAGTCAGCCAGGATCTGCCGGAACCACCAGTCAGCCAGGATCTGCCGGAACCGCCAGCCAGCCAGGATCTGCCGGAACCGCCAGCCAGCCAGGATCTGCCGGAACCGCCAGCCAGCCAGGATCTGCTCGATTCGAGCCGATTGTAGATTGTAGTATTTTCATCTTTATTAAAGACGCACAAAACTAACCACGCTGCATTTTGGTCCGCCTCTCTTTCCCCACAAGAAATACATTACATAATCAGGTAATATTAATTACGCAGAAATAATTTTATAGAATAGCATGTCATATCACTTAATCCGGCATAGCCAAAGACACGACACAGGTGTGGGCAGGGATCGGTTGAAGATCATGCATTTAGTTTTACTTGCATTTAAGAGCAGAGCAGGTAACTCATGCAAGCAATAACATTTGTTTGAAAAAACAGATACAAATACACCTTACGGAACAGCGGGGACTGTGATGAAACACACATACACTCTACACACACACGTACACTTGGATTTTGTGTTGTAGATATGTGGTAGTAGGGTAGTGGCCTGTGGTTACACACCTAATGTGTTGTGAAATCTGTTGTGAATGTAGTACAATGTTTTTAATTGTATATAACTGCCTTAATTTTGCTGGACCCCAGGAAGAATAGCTGCTGCCTTGGCAGGAACTAATGGGGATCCATAGTAAATACAAATACAAATATCTCTTCTGGCTGAATGACTTTGTCCCCTCTGCCAGTGTGGTCTGACTCCATCAGAATGTACAGTATATTGTATATGTAGTGAGCTGGCCCAGACCCAGAGAGAGCAGTGTGTCTGGGACATCAAATAAAAAATCAAATCAAACCAAATGTTATTTGTCACCTACACATATTTAGCAGATGCTGTCACGGGTGTAGCGAAATGCTTATGTTCCTAACTCCAACAGTGCAGTAATACCTAGCCATACAAAACAATATACACAAATCCCCCAAATAAAATAACATAATTAAGATATATAGAAATATTAGGGAGTCTGTAATATAAAGATATATATACACTGAGTGCACAAAATATTAGGAAAACCTTCCTAATATTGAGTTACGTGGACTCTACAAGGTGTCAAAAGCGTCCACAGGGTTGCTGGCCCATGTTGGTTCCCACAGTTGTGTCAAGTTGCCTGGATGTCTTCTGGTTGGTGAACCATTCTTGATACACATGGAAAACTGTTGACCGTGAAAAACCAAGCAGCGTTGCAGTTCTTGACACACTCAAACCAGTGTGCTTGGCACCATTCCACGGCACTTACATATTTTGTCTTGCCCTTTCACCTTCTGAATGGCACACATGCACAATCCATGTCTCAATTATCTCAAGTCTTAAAATTCCTTCTTTAACCTGTCTCCTCCCCTTCATCTACCCTGCTTGAAGTGGATTTGCGACATCAATAAAGGAACATAGGTTTCCCTGGTTTCACCTGGTCAGTCTATGTTATGGAAAGAGCATGGTTCCTAGTGTGTGTGTGTGTGTATAACTCAAGGTCAGAGCTATATCTTACAAGTCGGTTGTACTTTATGAAAGGGATTTATGGGCCTGATCACCCATTTAACCAGAACTGGAAAACATGTTGAATGTTAGACTCATGTCCACATATATTCCACCATCAGCATGTCACTCTCACTCTCTCTCCTTCTATTACCACTCTTGCACTTTATATACTACTTTGTATCCTGTGAGTGCTATAATGCCCCTCTCCTAACACTCCCCCCCACCCCACCCAATTCCTCATCTCCCCATTACCCGTGATCTGCTACCATATAAAAGGCTTTCAGTTCTTAACCCAATACCTGTCCTGCTATTTATCTCTAACTTTGCATCCGGTGCATGCCACCAACCCCCCTTCAACAGAGAAAGGCTTTCAGTACCTGTTTAATAGCTGAGCTGGAGTCAGAAGATGGGGCACGCAATCAGAGGTTTAATGGGCTCTTGATTAAAGGAGAAACAGGACGAGGCGCTGAGCTGAGCATAACTTCACTGGCTTTCCTGATTTAATTACTCAGCCAACCACAGCCAGATAAGCCGCTGAACCACCAAGTCCAGCCTTCTCCCCTTCTCGTTTGAATTTCACACAAATAAACAATCATTATCCACTTTTCCCATGATTTTCAATTACTGCTCCGAGTTGCTGACGAACTGTCAGGTTAGAGAGAGAGAGAGAAGGGGCTCGATCTGCCCTCTCCCCCACCCTTGCCCCCACCCCCACCCTCGCCCCGACCTGCCCCCACCCTCACCCCAACCCTCACTCCCAGCCTCGCCCTGACCTGCCCCACTCTTCACCCTCGCCCTCGCCCTCGTCCCCTCCCTTAACCCTTACCCGACCTGCCCCCACCTTCACCCTTGACCTCACCCCTGCCCTCACCCTCGCTCCGACCTGCTTGCTTGCAAGCATGGCCCTTGCGCACTTTGTGGCATGGCCCTTGAGGACTTTGTGAGGCTCATCTTTCTAAGAAACAGGCCTCTCTCTGAAATCTGGAAAAGGTGAAACTGCGGATGCTCTCCAGGCCATGGTACTCCAGCAATCATCCCTAGCAGCAGATCCCTAATGGAACCTGACATTATATCAGACACAATAAACAATTTAATTTGCTGCTCTTCATTAGTGTATGTATATATATATATATATATATATATATATATATATATATATATATATATATATATATATATATATATACACACACACGTCTGGTGTGATATATTACAGGCGGGAATACAAACGATCCCACATAACAAATACATTTGGGATGATAGAACTAGCTATTAAATGGATAAGGCCTTAGAAGAGGTAATAACCATTATTATCGTCATTATCTTCATGAATATCTTTTTACCGTTCCTCTGAAGAGTGGCCAAGAGATGTAACTGCACCCTGCTGGTAGTAGAAAATACATTCTCCATACAATAGAACCAGCTATATATACAGTGGTGGTAATAGAAAATACATTCTCCATACAATAGAACCAGCTATATATACAGTGGTGGTAATAGAAAATACATTCTCCATACAATAGAACCAGCTATATATACAGTGGTGGTAATAGAAAATACATTCTCCATACAATAGAACCAGCTATATATACAGTGGTGGTAATAGAAAATACATTTTCCATACAATAGAACCAGCTATATATACAGTGGTGGTAATAGAAAATACATTCTCCATACAATAGAACCAGCTATATATACAGTGGCGGTAATAGAAAATACATTCTCCATACAATAGAACCAGCTATATATACAGTGGTGGTAATAGAAAATACATTCTCCATACAATAGAACCAGCTATATATACAGTGGTGGTAATAGAAAATACATTCTCCATACAATAGAACCAGCTATATATACAGTGGTGGTAATAGAAAATACATTCTCCATACAATAGAACCAGCTATATATACAGTGGTGGTAATAGAAAATACATTCTCCATACAATAGAACCAGCTATATATACAGTGGTGGTAATAGAAAATACATTCTCCATACAATAGAACCAGCTATATATACAGTGGTGGTAATAGAAAATACATTCTCCATACAATAGAACCAGCTATATATACAGTGGTGGTAATAGAAAATACATTCTCCATACAATAGAACCAGCTATATATACAGTGGTGGTAATAGAAAATACATTCTCCATACAATAGAACCAGCTATATATACAGTGGTGGTAATAGAAAATACATTCTCCATACAATAGAACCAGCTATATATACAGTGGTGGTAATAGAAAATACATTCTCCATACAATAGAACCAGCTATATATACAGTGGTGGTAATAGAAAATACATTCTCCATACAATAGAACCAGCTATATATACAGTGGTGGTAATAGAAAATACATTCTCCATACAATAGAACCAGCTATATATACAGTGGTGGTAATAGAAAATACATTCTCCATACAATAGAACCAGCTATATATACAGCAGTGGTAATAGAACCTATATTCTCCATACAATAGAACCAGCTATATATACAGCGGTGGTAATAGAACCTATGTTCTCCATACAATAGAACAAGCTATACAGTGTTGGTAATAGAACACAAATTCTCCATACAATAGAACAAGCTATACAGTGTTGGTAATAGAACACAAATTCTCCATACAATAGAACAAGCTATACAGTGTTGGTAATAGAACACAAATTCTCCATACAATAGAACCAGCTATATATACAGTGGTGGCAATAGAACCTTATTTCTCCATACAATAGAACCAGTTATAGAAACAGTGGTGGTAATAGAACCTCATTTCTCCATACAATAGAACCAGCTATACAGTGTTGGTAATAGAACACAAATTCTCCATACAATAGAACCAGCTATATATAATGTGGTGGTAATAGAACCTCTATTCTACATTCAATAGAACCAGCTATATAGTGGTGGTAATATAACCTCTATTCTACATTCAATAGAACCAGCTATATAGTGGTGGTAATATAACCTATATTCTAAATACAATAGAACCAGCTATACAGTGGTGGTAATAGAACCTCTATTCTACATTCAATAGAACCAGCTATACAGTGGTGGTAATATAACCTCTATTCTAAATACAATAGAACCAGCTATACAGTGGTGGTAATATAACCTCTAGTCTACATTCAATAGAACCAGCTATACAGTGGTGGTAATATAACCTATATTCTAAATACACTAGAACCAGCTATACAGTGGTGGTAATAGAACCTCTATTCTACATTCAATTTCTACATACAATAGAACCAGCTATACAGTGGTGGTAATAGAACCTAATTTCTCCATACAATAGAACCAGCTATACAGTGTTGGTAATATAACCTATATTCTAAATACAATAGAACCAGCTATACAGTGGTGGTAATAGAACCTCTATTCTACATTCAATAGAACCAGCTATACAGTGGTGGTAATATAACCTCTATTCTAAATACAATAGAACCAGCTATACAGTGGTGGTAATATAACCTCTAGTCTACATTCAATAGAACCAGCTATACAGTGGTGGTAATATAACCTATATTCTAAGTACAATAGAACCAGCTATACAGTGGTGGTAATAGAACCTCTAATCTACATTCAATAGAACCAGCTATACAGTGGTGGTAATATAACCTCTATTCTAAATACAATAGAACCAGCTATACAGTGGTGGTAATATAACCTCTATTCTAAACACAATAGAACCAGCTATACAGTGGTGGTAATATAACCTCTATTCTAAATACAATAGAACCAGCTATACAGTGGTGGTAATATAACCTATATTCTACATACAATAGAACCAGCTATATAGTGGTGGTAATAGAACCTAATTTCTCCATACAATATAACCAGCTATACAGTGTTGGTAATATAACCTCTATTCTACATACAATAGAACCAGCTATACAGTGGTGGTAATATAACCTAATTTCTCCATACAATAGAACCAGCTATACAGTGTTGGTAATATAACCTATATTCTACATACAATAGAACCAGCTATATAGTGGTGGTAATAGAACCTAATTTCTCCATACAATAGAACCAGCTATACAGTGGTGGTAATATAACCTCTATTCTAAATACAATAGAACCAGCTATACAGTGGTGGTAATATAACCTATATTCTAAATACAATAGAACCAGCTATACAGTGGTGGTAATAGAACCTCTATTCTACATTCAATAGAACCAGCTATACAGTGGTGGTAATATAACCTCTATTCTAAATACAATAGAACCAGCTATACAGTGGTGGTAATATAACCTCTATTCTACATTCAATAGAACCAGCTATACAGTGGTGGTAATATAACCTCTATTCTAAATACAATAGAACCAGCTATACAGTGGTGGTAATAGAACCTCTATACTACATTCAATAGAACCAGCTATACAGTGGTGGTAATATAACCTCTATTCTAAATACAATAGAACCAGCTATACAGTGGTGGTAATATAACCTCTATTCTAAATACAATAGAACCAGCTATACAGTGGTGGTAATATAACCTCTAATCTACATTCAATAGAACCAGCTATACAGTGGTGGTAATAGAACCTCTATTCTAAATACAATAGAACCAGCTATACAGTGGTGGTAATATAACCTCTATTCTAAATAAAATAGAACCAGCTATACAGTGGTGGTAATATAACCTATATTCTCCATACAATAGAACCAGCTATACAGTGGTGGTAATAGAACCTCTATTCTACATTCAATAGAACCAGCTATACAGTGGTGGTAATATAACCTCTATTCTAAATACAATAGAACCAGCTATACAGTGGTGGTAATATAACCTATATTCTAAATACAATAGAACCAGCTATACTGTGGTGGTAATAGAACCTCTATTCTACATTCAATAGAACCAGCTATACAGTGGTGGTAATATAACCTCTATTCTAAATACAATAGAACCAGCTATACAGTGGTGGTAATATAACCTCTATTCTAAATACAATAGAACCAGCTATACAGTGGTGGTAATAGAACCTATATTCTCCATACAATAGAACCAGCTATACAGTGGTGGTAATAGGCCATACATTATCCATTCATAGAACCAGCTATACAGTGGTGGTAATATAACCTCTATTCTACATTCAATAGAACCAGCTATACAGTGGTGGTAATATAACCTCTATACTAAATACAATAGAACCAGCTATACAGTGGTGGTAATATAACCTATATTCTCCATACAATAGAACCAGCTATATATACAGTGGTGGTAATAGAACCTATATTCCCCATACAATAGAACCAGCTATACAGTGGTTGTAATAGAACCTTTATTCTCCATACAATAGAACCAGCTATACAGTGGTGGTAATAGAACCTATATTCTCCATACAATAGAACCAGCTATACAGTGGTGGTAATAGAACCTTTATTATCCATACAATAGAACCAACTATACAGTGGTGGTAATAGAATCTAAATTAACCATACAATAGTAAAGGAGGTCCTTTTAACAAACTAATACAGTACACATGTATTTTTAATACACACAGCACAGGGGTCATCTTTTTTTTTACACTGGCAGATGTGGCCTATTTTTTGGATCCCATTAACTACATAACCTGCAATCTCAAACATGGCAAAAACTGCCACGCCCAACATCCCTCTCCTTAGCATCCATCCCCCTCTCTCTCTCTCTCTCTCTCTCTCTCTCTCTCTCTCTCTCTCTCTCTCTCTCTCTCTCTCTCTCTCTCTTTCCAAAGCTGTCTCATTTGGTCCAGCAGTGTGCTTAAAACCCTGGTCTTACAAACCTTTCATCCATCAGATGAAAAACAAATAGCTGCCTGAAACTGGCACCACCTCACACATCTACAATGACTTTGTAAAACAAGGTCTGGGCACTTTGAAGGAATGCATGTTTTCCTCCAAGTTTTCCAGAGACAGAAGAAGAGAAAGGTTGACACATTTTAAGTGAACTTCACAAAACATATGCTAATGTTACTCCTCTCAGAAAAAGTAGATGGAAAACACCTGTAAGGACATGTAATGTATTTACAAAACCCCTCCGTGTAACTAACTGAAGTAACACTCTTATTCAAATAACATGCGGTAGCCTACATTAATATGTGGTACATGAGATAAACTATGTTTATATGGATAAAACTGTTGAAAACACTGTATTTCAGATTGAAGCCCTCAATCCTGCTCTCAAACTTCCCGAACTGTGAAGAGCAAATCAAACGCAGAACGTCTCATAAGAATCAAAGACTGGAGAGATCTCTGCCCAAAGACTTTTTCTAATTAAAGTGATGCAGTCAAAAATAAACAAATGAAATGTAATTTGTGAGCTTGGTGGTGAGTGAAGTGGAGTCTGGTGTGCTGACTGTTCTCATTAGCGTGTGGGTAAACGATAGTGCCCCTTCACTGGGCATACACTTTAGGAGTGGGGGTAGGGAGGTGGGTGCAGGGGGTGCTGGGATGAGTATGGGGCGGAAGACAGAGCGAATCAAATCAAGAGGAACGGTAGAAATATAAATAGAGCCATGTGTTGATTTTAGCTGTCTTCTCCCTCTGAGTGAAAAACAGACTTTAAATCCCCCATACAGTCATTTCCTTTCAAAATGACTTTTGCTTTTCTCTCTCAGTCTCTCGCTCCATAAATCTGTCTTGATGTTGAGGAGGACTGAGATGATCTCCAGCATAGCGTGAGCTGGGTGACAGAAAGAACATGTCTATTTCAGCCACAGGATGAGCCTGAGGTGGGCTGGATGGATGCACACGGCACACACTTTTAGATGTCATTCGACTGTCTTTTACTACCCCTTTAGCCTAAATTAAACCACTTCTCTTTTCAATAATCCATATCGTTATATTGGAACTTAATTACCCATTACCCACATAAATTGTGGTATTCCTCTAAAAGTTACAATAAGGTCCAGTAATTGAATCTACTATATAGTTGGTGTCCTGAGTATAGAGCGATTGACTATCTAAATGACTTCTCCAAAACTTCATCAGTTCCATTTTATGATTCATTATTCCACTGCTGATTCCTGCTGCCAAGTCTGCAAGTTCTCTTCTCCTTCAGTTCTGATGCCTGAGTCTTTGTGCTACTTTACCTGGGAAACACCAGCAGACTATAGATCACTTAATAAATATGGCAATGCTTCAGAGCCTGTTCATTCTATTGAAATCCCTCTGATACTAATCTCTCCCTCTGTTTTAAACCCTCTACTATACCCTCAGATTATTTCTCTATCTACTGTAGTCTATATCTCTGATTTATGTTGTGAGCCCCCTAGTTTCTGTGACTGTGTCTTTTGCTCTTTCCGGATGGAACCCATGACATGGCATGTGTTCCATCGTGTTTGCCTGAAGATGTTTAGAGGGGTGCCTAAACCACAAACAGTCACAGTGTCCACGCCTCACCTACTACGGCACTACGGCAGAGCAGTAGCATTCAGGGATCATGTGCTTTTAGCTGGTGGTTTGGGCATTAATGTTGGGCGTGTTTGCTCTCTCTCATTAGCTGGGAGAAAGAAAGAGGGAGAGAGGGACAGCAGCCTCCCTCCAAAGGAGAGGAGGACTAATCCTTCCATTCATTCTAACCAGCAAAGCTTCACTTCACCCACTCTTTCATGTACACATGCAATTAGTCACCCCTCACCATTCTATTGTAATAAGCACGTTGCTCACAGCTGATGTGTACAATAGAATGGCAATGACAGGGCCTGCCACTGCTCTGCTTGCAGGGGATTTTAACTTTAGTCCAACTTCAAGACTAAAGAAAGAACATGTTTGGGTTTTCCTGTACTTAAATGCTGTCTTTATCTTTATTCTTCCGTTACTATGACAACATAAATGTAAATATAGCCAAATGTGTTTTTAAGTGGTTATCTCTGAAATGAAAAGTGTTCCAGTAACACCAGTGATTACTCACTACTGTACCGTATAGCAGCTGTGTCTGCAAAACTATTAATACCATCTTCAGTCTGGTGCAATAACCATTATATCACACAGGTGTGAAGCTTCTCTGAAACTAAAGACAGACCCAGGAGTTAAAGAGATGATGAAACTAAAGACAGAGCCAGGAGTTAAAGAGGTGATGAAACTAAAGACAGACCCAGGAGTTAAAGAGGTGATGAAACTAAAGACAGACCCAGGAGTTAAAGAGATGATGAAACAAAAGACAGACCCAGGAGTTAAAGAGATGATGAAACTAAAGACAGACCCAGGAGTTAAAGAGATGATGAAACTAAAGACAGACCCAGGAGTTAAAGAGGTGATGAAACTAAAGACAGACCCAGGAGTTAAAGAGATGATGAAACTAAAGACAGACCCAGGAGTTAAAGAGATGATGAAACTAAAGACAGACCCAGGAGTTAAAGAGATGATGAAACTAAAGACAGACCCAGGAGTTAAAGAGATGATGAAACTAAAGACAGACCCAGGAGTTAAAGAGATGAAAACTAAAGACAGACCCAGGAGTTAAAGAGATGATGAAACTAAAGACAGACCCAGGAGTTAAAGAGATGATGAAACTAAAGACAGACCCAGGAGTTAAAGAGGTGATGAAACTAAAGACAGACCCAGGAGTTAAAGAGATGATGAAACTAAAGACAGACCCAGGAGTTAAAGAGGTGATGAAACTAAAGACAGACCCAGGAGTGAAATAGGTGAAGATTTTCCATAATTTCAGCCAGAAGGAGCACTCACAAGCCAAAATGGGTCCCCGAAAAGTGTACACAATTGTGTACTACGTCATGCATTTCGTATGATATGCTATGAATTTGTAAGTGCTGAAGATCCCGGACTGCATCTTTAAGTGTGTGATGGGATTCTTTCAGTGGTTTTTATTGAACCTTTTACTGCAGTTTGCTATATCAGGGTCATACACAGTGTTTCTTGGTAGTCAAATATACTTTGAAACAAAAGTATACACCTCACACACGTTTTTGGACATTAAAAACAGAAGACACCTGTAACATGTCAGATATAGACATGCATTCAATTTTGAGTTCGGATCCCAAAATTACACTTATTATACATCACAGAAAAATGAAATATAACAAAACCGTTTGACATAGAAACACCAGATTTTCAGAATTTGTTTGTTGTTGTTTGTTTATGAATTATGAAATTATTGAAAAATATGAATGACATTCCACCCATGAGGTCACTAGGTCATTTGACTGCAGGAAAGGGCTTCCTCTCCTATCCCTGTTTCTCTGTGATTCCCTGTAACATTATATTCCCCTGAGCTCTTCCTCGGCAATTATTCAGAACAACTCTCCCTGCCAGTCGTTCCCTCAACACTTCCCTAACATTCACCCACCACAAGAATAAATCCTCTCTCTCCCTTCCTCACTCCCTCTCTCTCTTTTCCTCTCTCTCCCTTCCTCACTCCCTCTCTCTCTTTTCCTCTCTCTCCCTTCCTCACTCCCTCTCTCTCTCCCTTCCTCCTCTCTCTCCCTTCCTCCTCCTCCCTCTCTTTTCCTCTCTCTCCCTTCCTCACTCCCTCTCTCTTTTCCTCTCTCTCCCTTCCTCACTCCCTCTCTCTTTTCCTCTCTCTCCCTTCCTCACTCCCTCTCTCTCTTTTCCTCTCTCTCCCTTCCTCACTCCCTCTCTCTTTTCCTCCTCTCTCTCCCTTCCTCACTCCCTCTCTCTTTTCCTCTCTCTCCCTTCCTCACTCCCTCTCTCTCTTTTTTCCTCTCTCTCCCTTCCTCACTCCCTCTCTCTCTTTTCCTCTCTCTCCCTTCCTCACTCCCTCTCTCTCTTTTCCTCTCTCTCCCTTCCTCACTCCCTCTCTCTTTTCCTCTCTCTCCCTTCCTCACTCCCTCTCTCTCTTTCCCTCTCTCTCCCTTCCTCACTCCCTCTCCCTCTTTTCCTCTCTCTCCCTTCCTCACTCCCTCTCTCTCTTTTCCTCTCTGTCCACATCCATTTATTCCTCTGTGGCTTTTTCTGTGGCGGTGTCCGTTCTGCAATAAGCATCGATAATTAGAAGAAAACTGTGTGAATGTTTGACCTAAGTTAATTAGAAAGTTTGCAGACTTGGCAGCAGGAATCAGCAGTGGAATAATGAATCATAAAATGGTTCATTACTGTGCCCAGGGAACACTCTCAATCTCAATAAACGGACATGGTCCCTGGCAGACAAATCAAACCAGGACTCATACACTGCCTCATTTAGCCGCTGAAAGGAACTCAATAAAAAAATAAAAAGCTTTTAGCTCTAAACGGTTTCTATTATTAAAGTCTCTCTCCTCCTGCTTTTCTCCTTCTCTCTCTCTCTCTCTCTCTCTCTCTCTCTCTCTCTCTCTCCCTCCTCACTCCCTCTCTCTCTTCCCCCCCCCTCTCTCTCTCTCTCTCTCTCTCGCTCTCTCTCTCTCTCAACCTTCCTCACTCCCTCTCTCTCTTTTACTCTCTCTCAGGCTCTTTCTCTTGGTCCATCTCCCGTGTGTCAAAAACTCTGTTGTTGCCATATCATTACTATGCCTAACACAATTTTGTAAAAACTACTTGTCATGCAAAAACCAGCTCCTTCCAATCCTCAAATATAACAGAGAAAACCAATCATATTACTAAAGTTTCATGGTTCGACCCTCTTCTCTTAGGCGTTCATTATCAAAGCACTACAATAACAACCCCTTCAAGCACACAGAGGATGAGTGCTCATAATAAACTCTATTCATTTACTCCATCCACAAAGCATAACACAGAACACTAAACTCATCCATACCATAGTCCACTAACACTTACTGCCTTAAACACATAATACCACACAATACGCCAGCTCCTGTGTAGATAGCACCCTGTTCATCTTCTATCCCATAGTGGCTGTGGCGTGGACACTGACTGTTTGTGGTTCAGGCAAACACGATGGAACACATGCCATGTCATGGGTTCCATCCGGAAAGAGCAAAAGACACAGTCAGAGAAACTAGGGGGCTCACAACATAAATCAGAGATATAGACTACAGTAGATAGAGAAATAATCTGAGGGTATAGTAGAGGGTTTAAAACAGAGGGAGAGATTAGTATCAGAGGGATTTCAATAGAATGAACAGGCTCTGAAGCATTGCCATATTTATTAAGTGATCTATAGTCTGCTGGTGTTTCCCAGGTAAAGTAGCACAAAGACTCAGGCATCAGAACTGAAGGAGAAGAGAACTTGCAGACTTGGCAGCAGGAATCAGCAGTGGAATAATGAATCATAAAATGGAACTGATGAAGTTTTGGAGAAGTCATTTAGATAGTCAATCGCTCTATACTCAGGACACCAACTATATAGTAGATTCAATTACTGGACCTTATTGTAACTTTTAGATTCAGTTCCAGGCTTTTATTCTCTAATGCTGACCATGTCACTCTCCTGCTGCTCTGCTCCGTTCTTCCTGGGTTGGCCAGACAGCATTTCCTGCTCTCTCCACTGACTCTAAAGCTCTTTCAATGAGCCCAGACCTCTCAAGACCCACAGACAAACATTCCAACCACATCAGTTCCTCATCAGCTCCTCATCAGCTCCTCATCAGCTCCTCATCAGCTCCTCATCAGCTCCTCATCAGCTCCTCATCAGTTCCTCATCAGCTCCTCATCAGCTCCTCATCAGCTCCTCATCAGCTCCTCATCAGCTCCTCATCAGCTTCTCATCAGCTCCTCATCAGCTCCTCATCAGCTCCTCATCAGCTCCTCATCAGCTCCTCATCAGCTCCTCATCAGCTCCCCATCAGCTCCTCATCATCAGCTCAGCTCTCATCAGCCTCATCAGCTCCTCATCAGTTCCTCATCAGCTCCTCATCAGCTCCTCATCAGCTCCTCATCAGCTCCTCATCAGTTCCTCATCAGTTCCTCATCAGCTCCTCATCAGCTCCTCATCAGTTCCTCATCAGTTCCTCATCAGCTCCTCATCAGCTCCTCATCAGCTCCTCATCAGCTCCTCATCAGCTCCTCATCAGTTCTCCTCATCAGTTCCTCATCAGCTCCTCATCAGCTCCTCATCAGCTCCTCATCAGCTCCTCATCAGTTCCTCGTGAGCTCCCTTAGCCACCTGTGGTGTTCCAGCAGAAGCCTTCTCCTTCGGTACTGAGCATGTCTCTGCCCTTTCGACAGCGCTCCGAGCCCCAGGAACTCAGAGGTAGAAATGTCCCAGGAGGATAATAGGCAATTTCCTTTCAACTCTACATGAAAATCAGCTTTTCACTTGAGATCTCTGGGGCCATTTGGATCAAGCATCTTAGAGTAGGAGCGCTGAACTAGGATCAGGTCCCCCCTATCGATGCAAATCAAATTCATTGCGATCTAATAGGTAAAACTGATCCTACATCAGCACTCCTACTCTGAGATGCTTGATACATTTGCTTGACTTATTCCTAATAACATGATTTTATAGCTTAACACTACTGGACATAATATTTTGTGCTTCTGCTAACTCAATGTCCAAATATGAATGAATATGAAATATGAATGAACAATAATGTCTACCTTTATCAAATGCATACAGTGCATAACCACAATATTGTATAACAAAACCATGTGTTGTATGCTTGTATTTAGAATGTATTATATATGTGTTTTTGACAGAAGCTAGGCTATTGAATGATTTGAGTGTGAGAATGACTGGCTTCGGTATATGAGTACTGCATTTTACTCAACTAAGGAGAAATAACAGCACTCACACAGCATGCTCATAACGGCGCTGGTGCCAAAACTGAAACAGCTGGGCCAATCTTTCCACTGCAGATTATGCACAGGGACTTGATTTTCCCACAGTAAACATTTTCTGCTGAGCAAAACTCTTTCAAATTAACATCCTCCCAGAGTATTCCATTCTACTACTATGCTTATATAATCCCCAGCAGGCTAAATCAGAAAGCCTTTATTCATATACAAGTCCCAGGAAAGGCATATCTTTGAGAGAATCTAGGGGCCAGCACAAAATGGCTACAGGAACAACAGGCAGGACTGATTGCTCCATGGTTGGTTCTCCATGTTCTTTGTCCCCTCGTCCGGGATAAAGAGCAGCTAACTCTGAAGATTGGCCGAGAGAGGCTGCTGGAAAAGCTTGTTAAAAACCGGGTTCCGAGCTTCTATGCCTCAGAAATAGAGAGGTTCTTCTGATGAAGAGGAAGACTGCAAACAAAACAGGTAGAAACGGTGGTCTATCTGTTAGCAGATAATTGGTGAATTATTTAGGATACAGCGTGAGTATGAACACATTCATGTCCGACATATTACAATATGATAAGAGAGAGAGATAACAGAGAGTACCCAGCAAACTGGGAACATTCCAAGAACATTAGCTTAGATTCCCATGAAGATCTAGTTAGACTTTTATCTAACATTGGGATGATAACGTCTCAAAATATATATATGTTTTTATGTTTTAAATTAAATATCCTTGGAATGTTCTCATGATATTAATTTAAATGTTGTGCACAACATCTGAAACAACCACCACAGAACGTTCCCAAAAAGTTATCATTAGGTTTCCAGGTAATGTCATAACACAATGTACCAGTAATATTTTCCCAGCAAACCAAAATTGGTTATGTGAATGTTCCCAGAAAATTTGCAAGGTTGTGGCAAATGTTCTCATAACACAAAACTGTCCAGTCGTGCGGATGATTATACAATATTAGTATAAAACATTCATCTGATATTGCAAGAACGTTCACAAAACACACTAAAGGTTCCCAGAATGTTTCATATGGTTGTGGGAACAGTCTGATAGGAACATGGTGGGGACATCACAAAAGATATGTTCCCAAAACACAAAAAACTGTCCAGTTGTGTTGTGCAGATGATTATACAATGTTTCTTTTAGGGTGCAAAAAAACATTCACCTGATGTGACGAGAACTTTCCCGAAACACAGTTTTTATGTTCTTAAACAGTTATAACACATTTGTCTAGGTTGTGGGAACATTGTGGGGATATATCAAGAGATCCCAATACACTACCCACACTGTTCCCACAACCTCATTAAACTTTTAAAGTACTCAGAAAGGCTGTTCTGTCAACATTCTTGCAACATAAAAGGAATGTTTTGTGCACTCTGATACAAACATTATCTGAATGTCAGTACAATTGCACAGTTTTAGTGTTTTGGGAACCTTTGTCTTGTCATATCTCCACAACTTTCCAAGGTTGGTTGTGGGAACAGTGTGGGTACATTGCAAGAGATATGTTCCCAAAACACAACATATGCTCAGCTGTGATGACATTCATATAATGTTTAAGTTAGGTTGCACAGGACATTCCCTTAATGTTGTAAGAATGTTTACAGACTAAATGTGTTCTAGGAATGTTCTTGCAACATCGGGTGAATGTTTTATATAAAAATGATATAATCATTAGCACAACTGGACAGTTTTGTGTTATGAGAACATTTTCCGTAACCTAACAAATGTCCTGGGAACTTTCACAGAACCAATTTTGGTTTGTTGGTTAGAGAGAAAATAAAGGGTGACTGCGAGATTACAGCCCCAGCAGGTACGCGTTCACTTTTGTCAATTTTTGGATGACTCCCAACGAGAGAGTTATGCCCATTGTGCACACACACACACACACACACACACACACACACACACACACACACACACACACACACACACACACACACACACACACACACACACACACACACACACACACACACACACACACACACACACACACACACACACACACACACACACACAGTGGGAACACTACTGCCATATCCTATTATGTTACAGTAAGCAAGTGTTGACTGATACACAGAGGAGCAGCACACAGTGCTCAGCTCACACCGTTGGAGGCTGCTGAGGTCAAGGACGTCAGTGGAATAGTACATTATGAACCACATGGAAACCAAGCTTGATATCATTCCATTGACTCCATTCCAGAAGTTAATATGTCCTGTCCTCCCCGCAGCCCAGGACCCCCTCAGAAACACAATGAGGCATCTCAAGGATTTATCCTGTTTGAACATGTGCAATGAAAAACGTTGTATGTAACCTAGCACAACAGGGCGGTAGGTAGCCTACCGGCCAGTAACTGAAGGGTCGCTGGTTTGAATCCCTGAGCCAGCAAAGTGGAAAAATCTGCTGTTCTGCCCCTGAGCAAGGCAGTTAACCTCCTACAACAACTGGGCGCTGATGACGTGGATGTCTATTAAAGCAGCACCTCTCTGATGCAGAAGACACATTTTGGTTGAATGTATCCAGTTGTGCAACTGCTAGGTATCCTATTTCCTTCCCCAAAAAGGTCCGATCGTGTGTGTGGATGCCTGTGCAGCTTGGTACTTACAGCCCTTATAGATGTCTGTTGGGATCTGGACGGCGCTGTAGGAGTAGTTGACCTTGTTTTTAAAGTTGGGATCGTCCACAAACTCCAGCTTCATGGAGTAGGGGTTCTCCATCAGGTTCTCTTCCCCATCTCCGTCCTCCGTCTGCACAGAGAGACATACACAGAGAAAGAAACACACTGTTAATGAGATAAGTACAGTACAGGAGGAAATGCAGACAGACGAACGCAAACAGATATCCGCCCCGCAAAGCCACAGACAAACAGGAACACACTCACAAAGGATTGAATGCACAGGCACACGCACATACTCTCACGCACACACACACAGAAGCACACATGCACATACTCTCACGCACACACACACACAGAAGCACACATGCACATACTCTCACGCACACACACACAGAAGCACACATGCACATGCACACACACACAGAAGCACACATGCACATACTCTCACGCACACACACACACAGAAGCACACATACACATACTCTCACGCACACACACACAGAAGCACACATACACATACTCTCACACACACACAGAAGCACACATACACACTCCTGGATTAAACTACAAAAACAGCAATTACATCGCTTTTTAGGCTGGGTTTGGATTCTATTCTTTGCCTCGTCACAAAGCAACAGCAGGTATCAAAGTAGACACACAACAGTTGGAATCAATTAGTGTCCAAGATGGCTATCACAGACACATTAGGTGGCACACAAATTAAGTCTGACAATAATAACTAACAACCAACACTACTTAATCACAGCTTTCTCTGCCACCCACACAGGCTGCATCTCCACTAAGCCCATGCAGTGTTAGGTTAGGAAGCCAGCTGGAGCTGCCTTGTGTTATGTTAGACATTCAGAACAACAGAATGTCTATTATTCTGTAGTCTACCCACTAGCACACAACACAGAGCTATAGAGCTATAATGTGTTTACTGAGAGGATGACCTCTTCCATTAGTATTTAGCTGGGTTAGCCCGGTACATTACTTTCACAAAGTGACAAATGTCAAATAAGGACAAGAGAAATGTGGGAGTAAAACTTTTCCTATTAATGTGACATTTAGGATTCAATCTTGATTAGCTATCGACAGAGGGCAAGCCTTGCCTTTTCAAGAGCCAATCGTGAAAATAAATAGGAGTTAGATCTAAACACATCCTCTGGTGGAGCTTATTCATTTATCTGTGCCTCCAAATCCTAAGGGATCTCACTAATATGCTGCAAGGTGCATACTGACAAAATATAGCACATACTGTTTCTAATACCATAAATGTAATCTCCGTTAACCGAGAAGTAAAATTTTGCGTAATTTGGTCAGCTGCATGATTAACTTCTGTGTTCATACAGGGCCTTCAGTTAGTATTAATACCCCTTGACTTATTCTGAATTCAAAATGGATTAAATATATTAATTTCTCACCCACCTACACACAATACCTTATAATGACAAAGTGAAAACATGTTTTTAGAAATGTTTGCAGATTTATTGAAAATTAAATATAGAATATCTTTACATAAGTGTTCATACCCCTGAGTCAATACTTTGTAGAAGCACATTGACAGTGATTACAGCTGTGCGGCTTTCTGGGTAAGTCTCTAAGAACTTTCCACACCTGAATTGTGCAACATTTTGTCACGTTCTGACCTTTATTTCCTTTGTTTTGTATTTATTTAGTATGGTCAGGGCGTGAGTTGGGTGGGTAGTCTATGTTTGTTTTTCTATGTTTTGGGGTATTTCTATGTTTCGGCCTAGTATGGTTCTCAATCAGAGGCAGGTGTCATTAGTTGTCTCTGATTGAGAATCATACTTAGGTAGCTTGGGTTTCACTGTGTGTTTGTGGGTGATTGTTCCTGTCTCTGTGTTTGTTGCACCAGTCAGGGCTGTTTCGGTTTTTGACGTTTGTTGTTTTTGTATTGTTTGTGTTTACTTCATCATTAAAAGATGTATCTAACGAACCACGCTGCATTTTGGTCCGATCCTTGTTCCACCTCTTCGTCAGAGGAGGAGTTAGAAGAACCGCATTACACATTTGCTCATTTATTCTTTTCAAAATTCTTCAAGCCCTGTCAAATTGGTTGTTGATCATTACTAAACAACCATTTTCAGGTCGTGCCATAGATTTAAAAAAGATTTAAGTAAAAACTGCCGCTGAGGTACATTCACTGTCTTCTTGGTAAGCAAATCCAGTGTAGATTTGGCCTTGTGTTGTAGCTTAGTGTCCTGCTGTCTGGTGGAAAGCACACTGAACCAGGTTTTCCTCTAGGATTTTGCCTGTGCTTATTTCCATTACATTTATTTTTTATCCTGAAAAACTCCCCAGTCCTTAACAATTACAATTATACCCATAACATGATGCAGCCACCACTATGTTTGAAAATATGGAGAGTGGTACACAGTGATGTGTTGTATTGGATTTGCCCCAAACATAACACTTTGTATTCAGGGCAGTATTACTTTAGTTGCAAACAAGATGCATATTTTGGAATATATTTATTCTGTACAGGCTTCCCTCTTTTCCCTCTGTCAATTATGTTAGTATTGTGGAGTAACTAGAATATTGTTGATCCATCCTCAGTTTTTTCCTATCACAGACATTAAACTCTAACTGTTTAAAAGTCACCATTGGCCTCATGTTAAAATCCCTGAGCAGTTTCCTTCCTCTCATGTATCTTCGTAGTGACTGGGTGTACTGATACACCATTTGAAGTGTAATTAATAACTTCAACATCCTCAAAGGGATATTCATTGTTTTTCATTGCTTTTTTATTTGTACCCATCTACTAATAGGTGCCCTTCTATACGAGGCATTGGAAATCCTCCCTGGTCTTTATGGTTGAATCTGTGTTTGAAATTCACTGCTCGACTGAGGGATCTTACAGATAATTGTATGTGTGGGGTACAGAGATGAAGTAGTCATTCAAAAATCATGTTTTACACAATTATTGCACAAGGAGTGAGTCCATGCAACTTATTATATGACTTGTTAAGTACATTTTTAGTCCTGAACTTATTTAGGCTTGCCATAACAAAGGGTATGAATACTTATTGACTGAAGACATTTTATCTTTTCATTTTTAATTAACTAGTAAATATGTTGAAAAACACAATTCCACTTTGACATTATGGGGTATTGAGTGTAGACCAGTGACTCAACTAACATTTGTTAAAAAAAATGAATTCAGGCTGTAACACAACAGAATGTAGAAAATGTCAAGTACTGTATGTGAATACTTTCTGAAGGTCCTGTACATATTAGAAATGGAGAGTTCCGGTCTTCACCCTCCGATCTGTGTGGGCACATGTGTGAAGCACTGGAGTTTAAGCACCGCCTTAAACATCCAAATAACCAGTGACGAAAACCCCAACACTGAAGCTAATACTGCTCGGATCTCACGCATCCCATTCAGTCCTGGCAGATTCTCTCGGTCACACGCAGAATCTGCCCACGGAGAGATTACCACCATTGAGAAGGCATGAGAGGAAGCCATGCTGAATCTATAGCATACCATCAGGAAAGGGAAGCCAAGACATACAATTCTTAATCTACTCACAAAATACGTATATACTGTGCATACTGTATTATAAGTGTAATAAAATACAATCCTAAAACTGACAGACACATGTCAGTGCATAACACAAATACTCACACATCCGAAGAGGAGGGTGGTGGCAGGCAGAACAAACAAATAAACTAAGACAAAAAACAAATACTCAAATACAGTACAGTACAATACAATACAGTACAGTACACACTGAGACATGCCCATATATCTCTCTTTAATGGAGTAGCAAGGGTTCATTGGATTTGACATGGTAGAAACTGTTTGTTTTTCACAAATTTGTATTCAAGCCTCATGCTCTGTGCAGGAATTGATCGATGGCCTGTCTTTAATTGTCTATTAAAAAGCAATTGCAAGCTGTTGTTGGAAGTGAAGGTAAGAGCAGAGCAGGCCGACAGTTGTGAAGATAGTCCACTGAATGTCAACGATAACGACATTTTAGTGACAGACCAGGACAACATGCTACCTTACAGGAAACGCATCATCAGACATATGTCAACTGTCTCTGTCTCCCGCTCTGCGTGTGTCGCTCTCACACATACACATGCAGTACATGTACATACACGATTGTAAATCAAAGGTGACAAACATAGGCAAAAATCGATACAAACGTTCCGTTATAAAACTCACACTCCAGGCTATACTTTATGGCTGCACTCTCTGGCTACACTCTCTGGCTACACTCTCTGGCTGCACTCTCTGGCTGCACTCTCTGGCTACACTCTCTGGCTATACTCTCTGGCTACACTCTCTGGCTATACTCTCTGGCTACACTCTCTGGCTATACTCTCTGGCTACACTCTCTGGCTACACTCTCTGGCTACACTCTCTGGCTACACTCTCTGGCTACACTCTCTGGCTATACTCTCTGGCTACACTCTCTGGATATACTCTCTGGCTACACTCTCTGGATATACTCTCTGGCTACACTCTCTGGCTACACTCTCTGGCTACACTCTCTGGATACACTCTCTGGCTATACTCTCTGGCTACACTCTCTGGATATACTCTCTGGCTACACTCTCTGGATATACTCTTCTGGCTACACTCTCTGGATATACTCTCTGGATATACTCTCTGGCTACACTCTCTGGCTACACTCTCTGGATATACTCTCTGGCTACACTCTCTGGCTATACTCTCTGGCTACACTCTCTGGATATACTCTCTGGCTACACTCTCTGGACTCTCTGGCTACACTCTCTGGCTACACTCTCTGGCTACACTCTCTGGCTATACTCTCTGGCTATACTCTCTGGCTACACTCTCTTTCTATACTCTCTGGCTACACTCTCTGGCTTTACTCTCTGGATATGGCCCTTGTGTCATCACTTTAATCTCTGCCAGGTTTCCCCTTTCTTATGCAGACTTACAAAAACCTACCATACTTGACACTCCCCATCTCTGAGTCCTATCTCTCCCTATTCACCCCTCACCACACATTTGACAGTAAGAACATTACAATACAACTTCCACAGACACATTTTCAATTTATATCGCTTAAACGGTCTCCTATTCCTCAACTCATCTATTAATTCTGTCTAAACCTTCCTGTTCGTTTTTTCACTCTTTGCCTGTCAATCATCTCCAACTGCATCCCAATATGAACCTGCCCCACTCAACCATGAGTTAAGGTGCGTGGAACAGGGACGTGATAAGATGTGCTGCTTTTAACTGTGAAAAGGTAAAAGTGGATTGTGTGGCAGTGACATTGAAGATTGGTTGACAAATATAATACTAGTCTAGCGATATTACAGCAAAGACAATGAATGTGTTCGTGATCATGCTTATTCATTTGCATCAGCAAGGGTGAGAGGGTTAGAGTTGGATGTTGGTCTATCAGAGAGATTCACTCGATTACTGATGCAGTCCTTCAAACACGCGAGGACATTGTGTTAAGGGCAGTTTGGTGGCATGGGTGATTAGGTAGGACTTGCTGGTTCATCGGTGAAGATGATTAGGTTAGAGATGCTGGTTTATCAGATACAGAGAAAGTGGGTTAGGAATGCTGGAAGTTCTGAAAAAAGTCTCTGGGTTAGAGGGTGAAGGGGATTGGCTTAGAGAAAATGGTTGCATTATTTACAGCGAAGTTGATTGGCTTAGAGAAAATGATTTCATTATTTACAGTGAAGATGATTGGCTTAGAGAAGCTGAGTTATCAATAACGGTGAAGGTGATTGGCTTCAGAAACCCCTTGTGCATCAGCAGCGTACTATGGAGTCCCTTCCCAGTGTTTGTTTATCCCTCAGCCTGACTGTCATTTCAGTGAGGCCCTTTTTCCCCGAAGAGCCCAATCATAATTAACCAAGGCAGCTTCTAATTAGGAGCTAAATAAATCCACACAGGAAAGACTGATTGGTTCATTTTCTTCAGCCATCCACCACCTGTTTTGCTCGATTCATTACCCAAATTGTTAATTTCATCTCCCCATTCTCAATGTTTTATTCAAAGGTTGAAGAGGCCAGGAGCAACCTTTTGAAGACTCTTTTATTTCCACCTTTAACCATCCAGGGCCCCCCCAGACTACAATCATCTCTCGCTCCTGATCCAGCTTATCCCTTTGATATTATTGTGTGTGTGAGTGTGTGTGCAACCAGTTTGAAATGGCTAGCTAGTTAGCGATGCACGCTAGTAGCTTTTCAATCGGTGAAATCACTAGCTCTGAGACTTTGAAGTAGTTGTTTCACTCGGCTTTTGTGGAGCAATAGGTAATGATGCTTCATGGAAGGCAGCTGTTGATGTTTTCAGAGGGTCCATGGTTCGAGCCTAGTTGGCTCAGCTGCGCAGAAGGAGATGGTCAAAGAGGGGTGAGTGTAACCGGTATGAAATGGCTAGCTAGTTAACGGTGTGCGCTCGTGACGTCACTCGCTCTGAGACCTTGAAGTAGAAACAAACTTGGTTTTCACAGTGTAATGTAATGCAAAGAAAAACAAAACACTAAATGACTGTGTTTCAAATGGAATGCCAAGCTAGAATAATAATAGTTTTGCCAGCTAGATGGCCGACATCTCTGCTACTTGCCCTCAACCAAATCGTCATCTTGGAACATAATTTACAATTTATACGTATTTCACTAGCAGTCAAATAACAGTATCAAATCAAAGTGAGATAATGCATAACACAGACCATTGCAATTTCACCCCGAGTGAGCGGTGTATGTTCCCTGCTGAAGCCTAAGTAATAATCTTCTATTGGGGGGCCTGATCTTGTCTCTTTCATTTGGGTATTTCTTGCAGAGAGATTTCCCCCAAACAATGGCAGAAAATACAACTCTAAAATCAATAACATATTATTCTACACTCCTAGAAGATATGTGCTAAGAAGAACCATACAGGGTTCTTCAGTTTGTCCCCATAGGGGAATGCTTTTTGGTGCTGTTTAGAACGCTTTGCAGAGGGTTATATCTAGAACCCTCTATTTAGGGTTCTTCAAAGAACCCCCTGTATATGGTTCTACCTAGAACCCTCTATGAAGGGTTGTACCAAGGACAATTGTATCATCTAAAGGTTCTTCCTAGAAACTTCCGAGAACCCTTTTATCTTTGGACAGCGCTTCATAGAACCCTCTATGAACGGTTCCACCAGCCTTATTAGCCTTTAACAATGTATTATTTAAGAATATATATATATATATGGCTTTTATTTGAGGGCCTAGTTATACCCTAACACAGTGGTGTTATGAATCTCCTAGTTTACAGGCCAAATGAGGCCTGTAAGTCACACTATCCTGGCTTGCAAAGCAATGTGTAATTCCTATTGGAATCCAGCCAGGGTAAGGATATCCAACTTGTGGAATTTTGTACCACCCGGAACCTACATTCAGAATGACTGGCAGGGAGGAATGAATACTGAGACTGCCTCAATCATCTGGACTTGAACAACCATCTCAGTAACTAACGGGTTCAATAACTTCAACAGATTGGATTAGTTTAGAAAACTGTATGTTATTTATCTTTGTGTAGCATAAAATTAATCAACCAATCAATGTACATGCAAAAACACAGATATTACAGTAAAACAAACAATTCTGAAAATTATCTATGCAATAGAGTATGCTGGGAAATATTACTGTATATATGGTTCTACATAGAACCTTTCTTGTCTGCCAAAGAATGCTTCTTGACTGAATTATTTTAATCGTCAAATAACCCTTTCTTCAAAAACAGTTCTTAGGATGTTAAAGGTTGTAGGTAGAACCCTTTGCCTTACAAAGAATCCTTGTCTTCCAAAATGGGTTCTTCTGATCAAAACGGTTCTTGGTAGAACCCTATCCATCTGCAAAGAACCCTTTTGGAACCCCTTTTTCTAAGAGTGAACTGATAGCAAATGCGGTGGTGCTGGGACCAAAAAGACAGGCCAAGACATCATGTCTATGACATTTAATGTGTCCATGTGTGTGTCTGTGTGTATTAAATTCATAGTAAGAGGGATTTATAATTGGAACCTGACAATGAAAACAGTTAATTGTCAAAAGCCCAGGATTAGATTAGAGTTTATTAGTCACATGCACAGGGGACAGGGGGAGCAGATCACTGACTAGTGGTGGCTATTCAGCATCCTGATGGTCTGGGGGTTGAATCGATTGGCCAGTCTGAGTGATGGAACAGGGCGTAGCTTGGGTGGCTGAGGTCCCTGATGATCTTCTTAGCCTTCCTGTGTCAACTATTTCTATTTCCTATTTCGCAACAAAGCATCCTTCACTCATGCTGCCAAACATACCCTTGTAAAACTGACCATCCTACCAATCCTCGACTTCGGCGATGTCATTTACAAAATAGCCTCCAATACCCTACTCAACAAATTGGATGCAGTCTATCACAGTGCCATCTGTTTTGTCACCAAAGACCCGTATTACTACCCACCATTGCGACATGTACGCTCTCGTTGGCTGGCCCTCGCTTCATACTCGTCACCAAACCCACTGGCTCCAGGTCATCTACAAGACCCTGCTAGGTAAAGTCCCCCCTTATCTCAGTTCGCTGGTCACCATAGCATCACCCACCTGTAGCACGCGCTCCAGCAGGTATATCTCTCTGGTCACCCCCAAAACCAATTCTTTCTTTGGCTGCCTCTCCTTTCAGTTCTCTCCTGCCAATGACTGGAATGAACTACAAAAATCTCTGAAACTGGAAACACTTACAGTGGGCAGAACTAGTATTTGATACCCTGCCGATTTTTGCAGCTTTTCCTACTTATAAAGCATGTAGAGGTCTTTAATTTTATCATAGGTACACTTCAACTGTGAGAGACGGAATCTAAAACAAAAATCCAGAAAATCACATTGTATGATTTTTAAGTAATTAATTAGCATTTTATTGCATGACATAAGTATTTGATCACCTACCAACCAGTAAGAATTCCGGCTTTCACAGACCTGTTAGTTTTTCTTTAAGAAGCCCTCCTGTTCTCCACTCATTACCTGTATTAACTGCACCTGTTTGAACTCGTTACCTGTATAAAAGACACCTGTCCACACATTCAATCAAACAGACACCAACCTCTCCACGATGGCCAATTCTCAGAGAGCTGTGTAAGGACATCAGGGATAAAATTGTAGACCTGCACAAGGCTGGGATGGGCTACAGGACAGGACAATAGGCAAGCAGCTTGGTGAGAAGGCAACAACTGTTGGCGCAGTTATTAGGAAATGGAAGAAGTTCAAGATGACGGTCAATCACCCTCGGTCTGGGGCTCCATGCAAGATCTCACCTCGTGGGGCATCAATGATCATGAGGAAGGTGAGGGATCAGCCCAGAACTACACAGCAGGACCTGGTCAATGACCCGAAGAGAGCTGGGACCACAATCTCAAAGAAAACCATTAGTAACACACTACGCCGTGTTACTAATGGTTTTCTTTGAGACTGTGGTCCCAGCTCTCTTCGGGTCATTGACCAGGTCTTGCTGTGTAGTTCTGGGCTGATCCCGCCGCACGCAAGGTCCCCCAGCTCAAGCCAGCGCATGTCCAGGCCCGTCTGAAGTTTGCCAATGACCATCTGGATGATCCAGTGGAGGAATGGGAGAAGGTCATGTGGTCTGATGAGACAAAAATAGAGCTTTTTGGTCTAAACTCCACTTGCCGTGTTTGGAGGAAGAAGTAGGATGAGTACAAGCCCAAGAACACCATCCCAACTTTGAAGCATCGAGATGGCAACATCATTCATTGGGGATGCTTTTCTGCAAAGGGGACAGGATGACTGCACCATATTGAGGGGAGGATGGATGGGGCCATGTATCGCGAAATCTTGGCCAACAACCTCCTTCCATCAGCAAGAGCATTGAAGGTAGGTCGTGGCTGGGTCTTCCAGCATGACAACGACCTGAAACACACAGCCAGGGCAACTAAGGAGTGGCTCCATAAGAAGCATCTCAAGGTCCTGGAGTGGCATAGCCAGTCTCCAGCTCCGAACCCAATAGAAAATCTTTGGAGGGAGCTGAAAGTCCGTATTGGCCAGCGACAGCCCCGAAATCTGAAGGATCTGGAGAAGGTCTGTATGGAGGAGTGGGCCAAAATCCCTGCTGAGGTGTGTGCAAACCTGGTCAAGAACTACAGGAAACGCATGATCTCTGTAATTGCAAACAAAGGTTTCTGTACCAAATATTAAGTTTTGCTTTTCTGATGTATCAAATACTTATGTCATGCAATAAAATGCGATTGAATTACTTAAAAATCATACAATGTGATTTTCTGTTTTTTTTTATATTCTGTCTCTCACAGTTGAAGTGTACCTTTGATAGAATTTACAGACCTCTACATGCTTTGTAAGTAGGGAAACCTGAAAAATCGGCAGTGTATCAAATACTTGTTCTCCCCACTGTATCTCCCTCACTAGCTTTAAGCACCAGTTGTCAGAGCAGCTCACAGATTACTGCACCGGTACATAGCCCACCTATAATTTAGCCCAAACAACTACCTCTTTCCCTACTGTATTTTTATTTTATTTATTTTGCTATTTTGCACCCCATTATTTTTATCTCTACTTTGCACATTCTTCCATTGCAAATCTACCATTCCAGTGTTTTACTTGCTATATTGTATCTACTTTGCCACCATGGCCTTTTTTTGCCTTTACCTCCCTTATCTCACCTCATTTGCTCACATCGTATATAGACTTGTTTATACTGTATTATTGACTGTATGTTTGTTTTACTCCATGTGCAACTCTGTGTTGTTGTATGTGTCGAACCGCTTTGCTTTATCTTGGCCAGGTCGCAATTGTAAATGAGAACTTGTTCTCAACTAGCCTACCTGGCTAAATAAAGGTGGGGGGAACAACTGGTGTTGAAGAGTCTCTGTCATGCCTTCTTCATCATGGTGTCCGTGGTGTCCGTGAGGATGGGGGGGGGAGTGTCCGTGAGGATGGGGGAGTGCCCAACCTGGCTCCTCCTGAATTCCACAATCAGCTCCTTTGTTTTGCTGATGCTGAGGGAGAGGTTATTTACCTGGCACCCCGCCGTCAGAGTGCCTACCTCCTCTTTGTAGGCCGTCTCGTCGTAGTTGGTAATCAGGTCTACCTACTACTGTGGTGTCTCAGCAAACTTGATGATGGAGTTGGCACTGTGTGAGGCCATGCAGTCGTGGGTTTACAGGGAGTACAGGAGGGGACTTGTTGAAGATCAGTGTGGAGGAGATGACGTTGCCTACTTTCACCACCTGGGGGTGGCCCGTCAGGAAGTCCAGGACCCAGTTGCATAAGGATGAGTTCAGTCCCAGGGCCTTGAGCTTTGTGGTGAGCTAAGACGACACTATGGTATTGAAGGCCGATCTGTAGTCAGTGAACAGCATCCTCACAAATGCATTCCTTTTGTTCAGGTGGGTGAGGGCAGTGTGCAGTGCAATGGCAATTGCATTGTCCTTGGATCTGTCTGGGGCGGTAAGCGAAGTGGAGAGGGTCGAGTGTGTCGGAGAGGTAGGAGGTGATATAGACTTTGACTAGCCTCTCGAAGCACTTCATGATGACGGAAGTGAGTGCTAGGTGGTGGTAATCATGCAGTTCAGTTACTTTCCCTTTATTGGGCACAGGGATGATAGTGGATATCTTGAAGCAGGAGGGAACAACTGCCTGAGCTAGAGAGAGATTGAAAATGTCAGAAAACACATCAGCTAGCTTGTCTGCACACACATGCTCTGAGGACATGGCGAGAGAAGCCGTCTGGGTCGGCAGCCTTGCGAGGGTTAACACGTTTGAATGACTTACATATGTCCTCCGTGGAGACCGTAAGCATGTGGCCCTTGTTATCGTCAGGGGTTCACCTCTGCAGCACAGAGTCGTAATGCTTGAAGCGTGAGAAAAAGGTGTTTAGCTTGTCCGGTAGCGCGGCGTTTGTGTTCGCAACATGACTGGCTTTCTTTTTGTAATCTGTGATCGTTAGAAGCCCAAGACACATACGCCCCATGCCCGACCAGCTGATTTGCTCCTTCACTTTGTCTCTATACGTGTGTGTCTCATCATCTTGATCAATCTGCGCAGGTCGTATTTGTACTGTTTAACCATACAATTGTCCTCGGTCACCTTGCCGTGTTTATAAGCAGCGAGAGTTGGGTAAGGATATGGGCAAGACTAGTGGGCTAGACTTCAAGATAGTTTTAACATGAGGTGTTATTCATCCCACTACTAAGCAATCCCATCCAATGGTTCCTCCACACATACTACTGTGGAATATTCCTTTAAAAAATGAATAGCCGCTATATGCTGTTTTTACGTCTGGACACAGAGAACCGGAGATGGAGGATACAGACAGTGTCACCTTTTGGGCAGGCAGAACTGTGGTGGTACTCACTTACGTTCCCAAGGGTACTGTGGGATACGGGTGCCACAAAGGCCATCAATTCAAAGTTGTGAGCGATACGGAGTCCAGAACATCTGGCGAACATTCTAATTATGGAGTGTTTATACTGGAGGGGTGGAGGGACGCACTACAACCCGGGAGAGAAAGGGATGATTGGATGAACAGAGATGGGGAGAGGAGGGACGGAGAAGACAGGACAGAGGTTAGGTTAGAGGGAGGGTACAGGAGTAAGGGTCAGTTGGAGAGAGTAAACACTGTGGACCAGTGACAGGACACAGGGTGGTGATGGAGGTGAAGGAATAGGAGGGTGGAAAAGAAGTAGGAAGCAGTGGGAGATGGAAAAAGGATAGAGGATGCTGGAGAAACTAAACACTCCTCCAAAAGCTCCCTCACTTACCTCTTCATAACCAGTCACTTGGTTCTGGACACAATGGAGGTGGGGTGACCTTTAGCGGTATGCTGTGGTGCGCCATGGGTTTAGTCAGGGGCTTGGCCTCAGCAGAACCATTTTAATGATGACCGATGTCCTCCAATTAGACGTGTTGACAGGCCCTAAAGTGCTGTGTCATTAATCACAGGAGGGCTGCCTCCGCACACCATGAAAATCACACCGTGATTTATAACATAGCTAGCTCTTCTCTCTGTCCGTCCACATATTTCTCTATCTCCATCTTTTTCTTTTTTCTCTCTCTGTCCCACCATTACTCTCCTCTGTCTCTCTCTGTCTCCGTCATCTTTCTCTCTCTCCTTCATCTCTCTCTCTCTCTCTCCTCTGTCTCTCCCTACTTATTCATTCCTTCCTTCCTTTTGTGCTCGGACAATGTAGGGAATTCATGCATTTGATACTGATAGCCAATTAATCAGGTGGCTTGGTAGCACAAAGAGGAGTGGTGAGTCACTGTGACCTTTACATCTTCTGGAAGCACTAATAACTGTTCCCAGACCAGTGACAGACTAAGGCATTGTCAGGACACCCTGCATAGGGCTCCGAGAGGCGTTACTACAGACCCTGGTCTGATTCCAGGCTGTATCACAACCGGCCGTGATTGGGAGTCCCATAGGGTGGCACACAATTGGCCGGGGTTTGGCCAGGGTAGACCGTAATTGTAAATAAGAATTTGCTCTTAACTGACTTGCCTAGCTAAATAAAAATAAAATGCCTTCTACAGAGGATTGTGGACTCAGCAGGTGGATCTATAGGTGACTCATATTAATAGCGACGTTACATGAGGTCTCGATAGTTACTATACAGCCATGTACAGTTGAAGTCGCAAGTTTACATACACCGTAGCCAAATACATTTAAACTCAGTTTTTCACAACTCCTGACATTTAATCCTAGTAAACATTCCCTGTCTTAGGTCAGTTAGGATCACCACTTCATTTTAAGAATGTGAAATGTCAGAATAATAGTAGAGAGAATGATTTATTTAGGCTTTTATTTCTTTCATCACATTCCCAGTGGGTCAGAAGTTTACATACACTCAATTAGTATTTGGTAGCATTTATTTTAAATAGTTTAACTTGGGTCAAACGTTTCGGGTAGCCTTCCATAAGCTTCCCACAATAAGTTGGGTGAATGTTGGCCTATTCTTCCTGACAGAGCTGGTGTAACTGAGTCTGGCCCACAAATCTTCTATGGGATTGAGGTCAGGGCTTTGTGATGGCCACTCCAATACCTTGACTAGTGTTGTCCTTAAGCCATTTTGCCACAACTTTGGAAGTATGCTACCAAGCTTTAACTTCCTGACAGATGTCTTGAGGTCATTGTCCATTTGGAAGACCCATTTGCGACCAAGCTTTAACTTCCTGATGAGATTGAGATGTTGCTTCAATATATCCACATAATATCCCCCCTCATGATGCCATCTATTTTGTGAAGTGCACCGGTCCCTACTGTAGCGAAGCACCATCACAACATGATGCTGCCACCCCTGTGCTTCACGGTTGGGATGGTGTTCTTCAGCTTGCAAGCCTCCCCCTTTTTCCTCCAAACATAACGATGGTCATTATGGCCAAACAGTTCTATTGTTGTTTCATCAGACCAGAGGACATTTCTTCCCATGTGTAGTTGCAAACTGTAATCTGGCTTTTTTTATGGCGGTTTTGGAGCAGTGGCTTCTTCCTTGCTGTCGATATAGGAATCGTTTTACTGTGGATATAGATACTTTAGTATATGTTTCCTCCAGCATCTTCACAAGGTCCTTTGCTGCTGTTCTGGCACTTTTCGCGCCAAAGTATCATCATCTTTAGGAAGACAGAATGCGTCTCCTTCCTGAGCGGTATGACGGCTGCGTGGTCCCATGGTGTTTATACTTGCGTACTATTTGTACAGATGAACGTGGTACCTTCAGGTGCTTGAAAATTCCCCAAGGAAATTGCTCCCAAATTGCTCCCAAGGATGAACCAGGTCTACAATTTTATTTCTGGGGTCTTGGCTGATTTCTGTTGATTTTACCATGATGTCAAGCCAAGAGACACTGAGTTTGAAGTTAGGCCTTGAAATACATCCACAGGTACACCTCCAATTAACTGAAATAATGTCAATTAGCCCATCAGAAGCTTCTAAAGCCATGACATCCTTTTCTGGAATCTTCCAAGATGGTTAAAGGCTCAGTCAAATTAATGTATGTAAATGTCTGACCCACTGGAATTGTAATACAGTGAAATATAAGTGAAATAATCTGTCTGTAAACAATTGCTGGAAAAATTACTTGTGTCATGCACAAAGTAGATGTCCTAACCGACTTGTCAAAACTATAGTTTGTTAACAATAATTTCTTTGGAGTTGTTGAAAAATTAGTTTTAATGACTCCAACTTAAGCGTATGTAAACTTCCGACTTCAACTGTATGTTTGGTATAGTCTAGGCCCACTATCCTGTCTTGTGTTTGGGTGTTCCTTGGTTATTTATTGGGGCATTGGTTGAGGTAAAACCCACAGAGTGCTGCTGACGTCCACAGTTGTATGTACTCCAGGGTTTTTCCTATCCTGGGAGGAAAGTAGGAGCTGCAGTCGCTGTCACATGCACAGAAGACATTTAGGGTTTAAAATACTCAGTAGATTGGTAGGGTTAGGTACTTCAGTTTTAGATAGTTCGGCAAGTTCACGAGGGCTTCATAGGGTTAAGAAATTGAGGTTAGGTATTAGGTACTCGACAGTTGGGGTGAGGTTACTTTAAGGTTTGACAGGTGGGGGTTATGTGCAGTTGGGGTTAGGTAGGTCCTTCAGGGTTTGGGGTTAGGTAGGTAAGTACTTCAGGGTTTGGGGTTAGGTAGGTAAGTACTTCAGGATTTGGGGTTAGGTCGGTAAGTACTTCAGGGTTTGGGTTAGGTAGGTAAGTATTTCATAGTTTGTGGTTAGGCAGGTATGTCTTCAGGGTTTGGGGTTAGGCAGGTAGGTCCTTCAGGGTTAGGTAGTTAGGTAGGTAGGTAGTTAGGTTCTTCAGGATTTGGGTTTAGGAAGGTTCTTCAGGGTTTGGGTTTAGGAAGGTCCTTCAGGGTTTGGGGTTAGGTAGGTCCTTCAGGGTTTTGGGATATGTATGTAGGTCCTTCAGGGTTTGGGGTTAGGTACACTCTTAGAAAAAAAGGTGCTATCGAGAACCTTTAAGGGTTATTTGACTGTCCCCATAGGAGAACACTTTGAAGAACCATTTTTTTGTTCCACATAGAACACTTTCCCCAGATGGTTCTACACAAAATCCTGGAACCAAAAAGGGTTATATTTGGAACCAAAAAGGGTTATCTTATGGGGACAGCCGAATAACCTTTTGGGAACCTTTTTTTCTAAGAGTGTAGGTAAGTCATTCAGTGTTTGGGGTTAGGTAGGTAAGTACTTCAGGGTTTGGGGTTAGGTAGGTAAGTACTTCAGGGTTTGGGGTTAGGTAGGTAGGTACATCATGGCTGACTGAATCTCTTGGGAGGACAGTTAGTGGGAGCTTGGTCACATGCATGGTGCTGGCCCCAGGCCTGTCACACACACTCATAGCCACAGTGTCAGCAGCATACTAACACACACAGACAGCCCGGAGGCCTGTGACCAGTGGGACAACAAGACGTACAGGGGAGCAGGATGGGCAGGACTGGGAGGACACACACCACTGTACTCACATAGTCTGATTCCGCTTTCGAATCATAGTACTCCATGTCGCTCTCCTGCGCGGAAAAGAAAGGTGAAAAGACAGGTGATGAGAGAAGATATAGCAGTGACTATATCCATTAGGCTCTTCTGCTGGTGTAGCTGTATGAAGATATCAAGGTTATATTCAGACACACTAGACAGCATGAGAATATAATCAGCATCACAGAACACTGGGGAGGTAGTGTGATGAAAGATTGTGGAATGGAACTTTGTGAAATGTGTTTCTGAGACGTGCTGTGTTTCTAATGCAGTACAGGATGCAATCTAGTAGTGTTGTAACGTGGTATTTATTATAATAGGAAATATAGTGCTATGCTGTATGCATGGCATGATTTACTATGGTGCAGTGGTTGTTAGCTGGATTTAGGATGAGTGTATAGAGTGGAATGAGCTAGCATTGCTCCCTAGAGCTCTCATCCACTGCTTATTGTCTGTTGAGTTCATGGTAAATAGCGCCTCTCATCTCAGAGGAGAAAGAAAAGACAGAGAACAGGACAGAAGCCAAGTTCATTGCAGCGTTCCCTGTACGCCCCCAAACCCCACAACCCCTACGCTCCCCAGCCCAGAGCTTGCCCCCTCCCTCTGACCCCCACCTCCTCGCCAGGGCTGCGTGCGGCACGGTGCGGCATAAGTCTGGGCCCGCCTCAATATCATTGGGAGGGAGACTGGATGAGGACACGCTCTCAAGGGCACTGGAGTGACTGCTTCTCCCGCTGTGGAGGAGCTCTGCTCATTCTCTGACAGCAGAGGAGAGGAGAGGCTGAGGGAGCCCTTCACTCACACACACACAAACACACACACACACACACACACACACACATACCCATCTCTCTCTCTCTCTTTCTCCCTCTCACACTGTCTCTCTCTCTCCCTCTCACACTGTCTCTCTCTTTCTCTCTCTCACACTCACACTCTCTCTCTCCCTCTCACACTCTCTCTCACTGTCTCTCTCTCTCTCACTGTCTCTCTCTCTCACACTGTCTCTCTCTCTCTCCCTCTCACACTCTCTCTCACTGTCTCTCTCACTGTCTCTCTCTCCCTCTCACACTGTCTCTCTCTCTCTTTCTCTCTCACTGTCTCTCTCTCTCTCCCTCTCACACTGTCTCTCTCTCACTGTCTCTATCTCTCCCTGAGACAGTCCAGTCTCAATGTGTCCGTGACCAGGACCCGGGCTGGCCTCCAGCACTAATCAGGGAGTCAGTCATCAGCTAACCACGGCTCAGCTCAGCCCCAAACAACCCACACAGACAGACGGACAGACGCAGCCTGACCCAAACTCCTATTGACACTTAACATGAGGCAGGGCCTTGCCTAGGGGGGCCTCCGGACCGGGAAAGCAGAGAAGCAGAGTCCTCTCCCTTCAGACCGATGCTCGTTATCCTCCAGTACCAGAACACTCTTCTCTCTACACAGCAGACATGCATGATCTGGATAGGCAGTGGGACAAGGAGAGAAGATGTGGAAAGGGGGGGGGTAGTTGAGGGATGTAAACAGGAAGACACTTATAGACGGTACATAAGGGTGGTGGGTATGGAAAAAGAAACATGTCAAATTTGCAGTTTCACATGTGAAAATGCATGTGAAACTTCACACGTGTCCGAAAACCACGTCTGACGCACGTGTCTGTTTTTCCCAAGTGACATTTTTCACATGCGATTTGTTCACATGTGAAAATGTATTTTAAATGCGGCACGTGTCTGACTCATGTGAAATGTTTATACTACCGTTCAGAAGTTTGGGGTCACTTTGAAATTTCCTTAATTTTTTGTCCATTAAAATAACATCAAATTGATCAGAAATACAGTGTAGACATTGTTAATGTTGTAAATGACTATTGTAGCTGGAAATGGCAGATTTTTAATGGAATATCTATATTACAGAGGCCCATTATTAGCAACCATCACCCCTGTGTCCAAAGACACGTTGCGTTAGCTAATCCAAGTTTATAATGTTAAAAAAATAATTGATCATTAGAAAACCCTTTTGCAGTTATGTTAGCAAAGCTGAAAACTGTTGTCCTGAATAAAGAAGCAATAAAACAGGCCTTATTTAGACTAGTTGAGTATCTGGAGCATCATATTTGTGGGTTCGATTACAGGCTCATAATGGCCGAAAACAAATAACTTCTGAAACTCGTCGGTCTATTCTTGTTCTGACAAATGAAGGCTATTCCATGTAAGAAATTGCTAAGAAATTGAAGATCTCGAACAACGCTGTGTATTACTCCCTTCACAGAACAGCGCAAACTGTCTCTAACCAGAATAGAAAGAGGAGTGGGAGGCCCCGGTGCACAACTGAGCAAGAGGACAAGTACATTAGTGTCTAGTTTAACAACTGGCAGCTTCATTAAATAGTACCCGCAAAACACCAGTCTCAACGTCAACAGTGAAGAGGCAACTCCGGGATGCTGGCCTGTTATTTCAATGGACAAATGGCGTTCCTTTCAAAAACAAGGACATTTCTAAGTGACCTCAACGTTTTGAACGGTAGTGTATTTTTCGTGTTACATTTTTCACATGATTTGTTCACACGTGTCCGGAAATTATGGGTTTTTTCAAGTGTTCTTTTCACATGTAATGTTTTTATGTAAGGGCACACACACAAACAGAGGCTACATTGCAAGGCACCCTATCTGTGGTCCCTCAGATCCCCCTAGGCTGGCTGGTCCTTGGTCTCTTAGGGCCCAGGGCCAAGGTTAAACACATCTAATAAAGCACACTACCCTCTCTCAGCACAACTACCAGCTAAACACACACAAACCACACACAAAACACACACACACACACACACACACCGGCACACACTCATAGAATGGCACGCCATCAATGCATCACGCTCGCACAGCATCTCTCCCCACTCCTCAGTCTCTTTACCCTTATCTCAGTTGTCTGCTCCCTCTCCCCAACCTCTCCTCCTCCTCTCCGCTCTCCCTGTCTTTTCGCCCTTCCCCATCTCTCTCCCTCAATACCAGGCAGCATTCTCCTTCCTCATCTCTCTTCCCTCAATACCAGGCAGCATTCTCCTTCCTCATCTCTCTCCCTCAATACCAGGCAGCATTCTCCTTCCTCATCTCTCTCCCCTCAATACCAGGCAGCCGTTTCCCTTCCCCATCTCTCTCCCCTCAATACCAGGCAGCCTTCTCCCTTCCCCATCTCTCTCCCCTCAATACCAGGCAGCATTCTCCTTCCCCATCTCTCTCCCCTCAATACCAGGCAGCCTTCTCCCTTCCCCATCTCTCTCCCCTCAATACCAGGCAGCATTCTCCTTCCCCATCTCTCTCCCCTCAATACCAGGCAGCATTCTCCTTCCCCATCTCTCTCCCCTCAATACCAGGCAGCATTCTCCTCCCCCATCTCTCTCCCCTCAATACCAGGCAGCATTCTCCTCCCCCATCTCTCTCCCCTCAATACCAGGCAGCATTCTCCTTCCCCATCTCTCTCCCCTCAATACCAGGCAGCATTCTCCTTCCCCATCTCTCTCCCCTCAATACCAGGCAGCCGTCTCCCTTCCTCATCTCTCTCCCCTCAATACCAGGCAGCCGTCTCCCTTCCCCATCTCTCTCCCCTCAATACCAGGCAGCATTCTCCTTCCCCATCTCTCTCCCCTCAATACCAGGCAGCCTTCTCCCTTCCCCATCTCTCTCCCCTCAATACCAGGCAGCCGTCTCCCTTCCCCATCTCTCTCCCCTCAATACCAGGCAGCATTCTCCTTCCCCATCTCTCGCCCCTCAATACCAGGCAGCCTTCTCCTTCCCCATCTCTCTCCCCTCAATACCAGGCAGCATTCTCCTCCCCCATCTCTCTCCCCTCAATACCATGCAGCCTTCTCCCTTCCCCATCTCTCTCCCCTCAATACCAGGCAGCACTCTCCTTCCCCATCTCTCTCCCCTCAATACCAGGCAGCCTTCTCCCTTCCCCATCTCTCTCCCCTCAATACCAGGCAGCTGTCTCCCTTCCCCATCTCTCTCCCCTCAATACCAGGCAGCCTTCTCCCTTCCCCATCTCTCTCCCCTCAATACCAGGCAGCATTCTCCTCCCCCATCTCTCTCCCCTCAATACCAGGCAGCATTCTCCTCCCCCATCTCTCTCCCCTCAATACCAGGCAGCCTTCTCCCTTCCCCATCTCTCTCCCCTCAATACCAGGCAGCATTCTCCTCCCCCATCTCTCTCCCCTCAATACCAGGCAGCATTCTCCTCCCCCATCTCTCTCCCCTCAATACCAGGCAGCATTCTCCTCCCCATCTCTCTCCCCTCAATACCAGGCAGCCTTCTCCTCTTCTCCCCCCATCTCTCTCCCCTCAATACCAGGCAGCATTCTCCTCCCCATCTCTCTCCCCTCAATACCAGGCAGCATTCTCCTTCCCCATCTCTCTCCCCTCAATACCAGGCAGCATTCTCCTTCCCCATCTCTCTCCCCTCAATACCAGGCAGCATTCTCCTTCCCCATCTCTCTCCCCTCAATACCAGGCAGCATTCTCCTTCCCCATCTCTCTCCCCTCAATACCAGGCAGCCTTCTCCCTTCCCCATCTCTCTCCCCTCAATACCAGGCAGCATTCTCCTTCCCCATCTCTCTCCCCTCAATACCAGGCAGCATTCTCCTTCCCCATCTCTCTCCCCTCAATACCAGGCAGCGTTCTCCTCTCCCATCTCTCTCCCCTCAATACCAGGCAGCGTTCTCCTCTCCCATCTCTCTCCCCTCAATACCAGGCAGCATTCTCCTCCCCCATCTCTCTCCCCTCAATACCAGGCAGCATTCACACCCAATTTCAGATTGATGGAATACAGTGCAGCTGCAGGTTAGGTGCCCACTGTTGCTATAGAAACAGTCCCCTCTGCTCTAGATTATAGTGTGACTTTTTTGTGTTTTCTCACCATGTCTGTCTATCTGTCTTTTGGTTTCTGTTGCTGCTTCCTGTCTGAACTGTCACTCTCACTGGCTCTCTATCCTTTTTCTTATCTATTTGTCACCCACTATCAATTACTCTAATGAATGACTATTAAATAATTATATATTGACAGATTTTAGGGTCTTAATTTGATCACTCTTTTGTTGCTGAGCAATTCAATCTTCTAAAGGCTTCTAAAGTTTGTAATTTCCACTTTGTGTAATTTCAGACTCGATTTGCCCTAATGTATCAACCCTTAAAAAATGTCCATTAATTGTAATCCACATAATAATTAATATTTCTTGTTTCCTACTTTAGCAAACTGGCTCAAATTAATAATTGTAATTGTATATGGAAGATTGTTTTTCAAATGATCATATGACAAGTAGAAACAACAAAACAAAGTATTGTGTCACGACTCCTACTGAAGGTGGCTCCTCTTCCTGTTCGGGTGGCTCGGCAGTCATCGTCACCAGTCTACTAGCTGCCACCGATCCCTTTTCCTTGTCTGTTGGTTTTGTCTTATTAGTTACACCTGTCTCTTGTTTAGGATTTTTAGTTGGGCTATTTAAGCCGGTAGGCCCGCCTGCTCTTTGTGCAGGCTTGTTTTTTCCCACTGTGTTATTGTGTGGTAGTGCGTCTCACTTTTGGGTTTTCCTCCGGTCTTGTTAAGTCCTGGTTTCGGGTTTCGTGTATGTGCACCCAGTAGCTTGGCGCGTACGATTGTCCTATGTGTAAATAAAGCACTATTTCTGTACCTTCTGCCTCCTGCGCCTGACTCCGCACCCACTACGCCCAAGAGCGTTACAGAAGCCCACACCACAAGAATGGAGTCAGCAGGAGCAGCGGCCACCCCCCTTCCATCAATGGAGGAACGCGTCCTCCACCATACCACCATCCTCCATTGGATTGGGTCTGCAATGGACCAGATGATGGAGAGAATGGACCGATGGGAGAGGAAGGGTCTCCCCATTTCACCTCCGGCTCCTCCGAGTCAACCTACTCCTCCGGCGGCATCCGGCTCCAGCGCACTTCATCTTGCGCCCCCGAGGGAGTACAATGGAGCTTGAGCTGTACCTGGCTACCGTGAGGCCGACACCCTCGGGGGAGGAGAGTGTGAGCATCCTCGTCTCCTGCCTAACGGGTCGAGCTCTGGAGTGGGCCAACGCTGTCTGGAATGGAGCTTGGCCGCTGGGGCCGGGTGGAACGACAGCGTTCAGAAAGGGTCCTGCCAGTTCCACCCCCTAGCCCTCCCGCTCCCATTCCTATGGAGTCAGGGGGGAGCCGCTTCGAGGGGTACCGGAGGAGGAGGCTCCTCCTGCACCAGCTGTGGTCGGAGAGGACACACGGCCGACCGGTACTGGAGGAGGCCGTCTGGGAGTCGAGAGGGCAGGTAGAACACTTCTTGGTCACCCCAGGTGAGTCAGCATCAAACTCTCCCAGAACCCCCTGTTGGTCACATGTTTATAATGATTTTCTTCCCTGAATTTTCTCCCTCTTCTCAGCATAAGGAGCTAGTCGATTCAGGCGCAGCTGGGATCTTTCTGGATCGCGGACTCGCCCGTAAGCTGGGAATTCCGCTGGTGCCGATAGATCCCCCCCCCCCCCCCTCCCCGTGCACTCCTTAGTTAGCCGACCATTAGGGTCAGGCCACGGTTCCACTGGACATGGTAATGCAGGGGGATCATAGGGAGCGGATTAGTCTCTTTCTTATCGATTCACCTGCGTTTCCAGGGGTGCTGGGGGTTCCCTGGCTGGCCAGTCACAATCCCAGGATTTTGTGGAGACGGGGTTTTCCCGGGGTGGTCAGAGGAGTGTTCAGGTAGGTGTATGGGAGTTTCCATCGGTGCCACGTCGGTGGAGAGTCCAGACCAGGTTTCCACTGTGCGCATTCCCTCTGAGTATGCCGATTTGGCTATCGCCTTCTGTAAGAAGAGGGCGACTAAATTACCACCTCATCGACAGGGGGATCGTGCGATGAACCTCCAGGTAAACGCTGCGCTTCCCAGGAGTCACGTGTACCCATTGTCACAGGAGGAGACGTTGGCTATGGAGACATACGTCATGGAATCTCCGGGACAGGGGTACATTCGGCCCTCCATTTCACCAGTCTCCTCGAGTATCTTTTTTGTGAAGAAAAAGGAGGGAGGTCTGTTTCCGTGCATTGATTATAAAGGTCTCAATTTCATCAGTGGGGTTTAGTTACCCGCTAACTCCCTCCTGGAATCATTTCACGGAGCACGTTTCTTTTTCCTTTGTAGACGAGATTCTCAGGGACCTGCACGGGCAGGGCGTGGTTGTATATATCGATGATATCCTGATCTATTCCGCCACACGCGCTGCGCATGTGTCTCTGGTGTAGAGGTCGACCGATTAATCGGAATGGCCGATAAATTAGGGCCGATAAAAAGTTTTCATAACAATCGGAAATCGGTATTTTTGGGCGCCGAGTTAAAATATATATATATATATATTTTTATACCTTTATTTAAATAGGCAAGTCAGTTAAGAACACATTATTACTTTCAATGACTGCCTAGGAAAGGTGGGTTAACTGCCTTGTTCAGGGGCAGAAAGACAGATTTTCACCTTGTCAGCTCGGGGATCCAAACTTGCAACCTTACAGTTAACTAGTCCAACGCAATAACGACCTGCCTCTCTCGTTGCACTCCACAAGGAGACTGCCTGTTACGCGAATGCAGTAAGCCAAGGTAAGTTGCTAGCTAGCATTAAACTTAACTTATAAAAAACAATCAATCATAATCATTAGGTAACTACACATGGTTGATGATATTACTAGATATTCTCTAGTGTGTCCTGCGTTGCATACAATCTGACTGAGCATACAAGTATCTGACTGAACGGTGGTAGGCAGAAGCAGGCGCGTAAACATTCATTCAAATAGCACTTTCGTGCGTTTTGCCAGCAGCTCTTCATTGTGCATCAAGCATTGCGCTGTTTATGACTTCAAGCCTATCAACTCAAGATGAGGCTGGTGTAACTGAAGTGAAATGGCTAGCTAGTTAACGCGCACTAATAGCGTTTCACTAGCGCTCTGAGCCTTCTAGTAGTTGTTCCCCCTGCTCTGCAAGGGTAACACTGCTTCGATGGTGGCTGTTGTCGTTGTGTTGCTGGTTCGAGCCCAGGGAGGAGCGAGGAGAGGGACGGAAGCTATACTGTTACACTGGCAATACTAAAGTACCTATAAGAACATCCAATAGTCAAAGGTTAATGAAATACAAATGGTATAGAGGGAAATAGCCCTATAATTCCTATAATAACTACAACCTAAAACTTCTTACCTGGGAATATTGAAAACTCATGTTAAAAGGAACCACCAGCTTTCATATGTTCTCATGTTCTGTGCAAGGAACTGAAACGTTAGCTTTCTTACATAGCACATATTGCACTTTTACTTTCTTCTCCAACACTTTGCTTTTGCATTATTTAAACCAAATTGAACATGTTTCATAATTTACTTGAGGCTAAATTGATTTTATTTATGTATTATATTAAGTTAAAATAAGTGTTCATTCAGTATTGTTGTAATTGTCATTATTACAAATACAATTTAAAAAATCGTCTGATTTAATCGGTATCTACTTTTTTGGTCCTCCAATAACCGGCATCGGTAAATGCGTTGAAAAATCATAATCGGTCTACTCTGGTGTACAAGGTGCTTGGTAGACTGCTGGAGCATGACCTATACGTCAAGGCTGAGAATTGTGTTCTCCAAACGAACAGTCTCCTTCCTGGGCTATCACAGCACTCGGGAACGCCACCGAAGCTCCGTCCCTGCGCTTTCTTTTCGAGGAAGCTCGGTGCGGCGGAGCGTGCACCACTCCCTAGCATTCTTCTCGCCAATATCCAGTCTCTTGACAACAAGGTTGATGAAATCTGAGCACGGGTAGCATTCCAGAGGGACATCAGAGACTGTAACGTTCTTTGCTTCACGGAAACATGGCTCACTGGAGAGACGCTATCGCAGTCGGTGCAGCCAGCTGGTTTCTCCACGCATCGCGCCGACAGAAACAAACATCTTTCTGGTAAGAAGAGGGGAGGGGGCATATGCCTTATGGCTAACGAGACATGGTGTGGGCACAACAACATACAGGAACTCAAGTCCTTCTGTTCACCTGATTTAGAATTCCTCACAATCAAATGTCGACGGCATTATCTACCAAGGGAATTCTCTTCGATTATAATCACAGCTGTATATATTCCCCCCCAAGCAGACACATCGATGGCTCTGAACGAACTTTATTTGACTCTTTGCAAACTGGAATCCATACATCCTGATGCTGCATTCATTGTAGCTGGGGATTTTAACAAGGCTAATCTGAAAACAAGACTCCCTAAATTGCATCAGCATATCGATTGCGCAACCAGGGCTGGCAAAACCTTGGATCATTGTTATTCTAACTTCCGCGACGCATATAAGGCCCTGCCCCGCCCTCCTTTCGGAAAAGCTGACCACGACTCCATTTTGTTGCTCCCTGCCTACAGACAGAAACTAAAACAAGAAGCCCCCGAGCTGAGGTCTGTCCAACGCTGGTCCGACCAATCTGATTCCACACTCCAAGACTGCTTCTATCACGTGGACTGGGATATGTTTCGTATTGCGTCAGACAACAACATTGACGAATACGCTGATTCGGTGTGCGAGTTCATTAGAACGTGTGTTGAAGATGTCGTTCCCATAGCAATGATTAAAACATTCCTAAACCAGAAACCGTGGATTGATGGCAGCATTTGCGTGAAACTGAAAGCACGAACCACTGCTTTTAATCAGGGCTAGGTGACCGGAAACGTGACCGAATACAAACAGTGTAGCTATTCCCTCTGCAAGGCAATCAAACAAGCTAAGCGTCAGTATAGAGACAAAGTAGAATCTCAATTCAACGGCTCAGACACGAGGTATGTGGCAGGGTCTACAGTCAATCACGGATTACAAAAAGAAAACCAGCCCCGTCACGGACCAGGATGTCTTGCTCCCAGGCAGACTAAATAACTTTTTTGCCCGATTTGAGGACAAAACAGTGCCACTGACACGGCCTGCAACCAAAACATGTGGCCTCTCCTTCACTGCAGCCGAGGTGAGTAAAACATTTAAACGTGTTAACCCTCGCAAGGCTGCAGGCCCAGACGGCATCCCCAGCCACACCCTCAGAGCATGCGCAGACCAGCTGGTTTGTGTGTTTACGGACATATTCAACCAAAACCTATCCCAGTCTGCTGTTCCCACATGCTTCAAGAGGGCCACCATTGTTCCTGTTCCCAAGAAAGCTAAGGTAACTGAGCTAAACGACTACTGCCCCCGCTTCACTCACTTCCGTCATCATGAAGTGCTTTGAGAGACTAGTCAAGGACCAGATCACCTCCACCCTACCTGACACCCTAGACCCACTCCAATTTGCTTACCGCCCAAATAGGTCCACAGACAATGCAATCTCAACCACACTGCACACTGCCCTAACCCATCTGGACAAGAGGAATACCTATGTGAGAATGCTGTTCATCGACTACAGCTCGGCATTTGACACCATAGTACCCTCCAAGCTCGTCATCAAGCTCGAGACCCTGGGTCTCGACCCCGCCCTGTGCAATTGGGTACTGGACTTCCTGACGGGCCGCCCCAGGTGGTGAGGGTAGGCAACAACATCTCCACCACGCTGATCCTCAACACTGGGGCCCCACAAGGTGCGTTCTGAGCCCTCTCCTGTAGTCCCTGTTCACCCACGACTGCGTGGCCACGCACGCCTCCAACTCAATCTTCAAGTTTGAGGATGACACAACAGTGGTAGGCTTGATTACCAACAACGACAGAGACGGCCTACAGGGAGGAGGTGAGGGCCCTCGGAGTGTTGTGTCAGGAAAATAACCTCACACTCAACGTTAACAAAACAAAGGAGATGATTGTGGACTTCAGGAAACAGCAGAGGGAACACCCCTATCCACATCGATGGAACAGTAGTGGAGAGGCTGGTAAGTTTAAGTTCCTCGGCATACACATCACAGACAAACTGAATTGGTCGACCCACACAGACAGCATCGTGAAGAAGGCGCAGCAGCGCCTCTTCAACCTCAGGAGGCTGAAGAAAATCGGCTTGTCACCAAAAGCACTCACAAACTTCTACAGATGCACAATCGAGAGCATCCTGGCGGGCTGTATCACCGCCTGGTACGGCAACCACTCCGCCCTCAACCGTAAGGCTCTCCAGAGGGTAGTGAGGTCTGCACAACGCATCACCGGGGGCAAACGACTTGCCCTCCAGGACACCTACACCACCCGATGTTACAGGAAGGCCATAAAGATCATCAAGGACAACAACCACCCGAGCCACTGCCTGTTCACCCCGCTATCATCCAGAAGATGAGGTCAGTACAGGTGTATCAAAGCTGGGACCGAGAGACTGAAAACAGCTTCTATCTCAAGGCCATCAGACTGTTAAACAGCCACCACTAACATTGAGTGGCTGCTGTCGACACACTGACTAAACTCCAGCCACTTTAATAATGGGAATTGATGGGAAATTATGTAAAATATATCACCCACACTTTAAACAATGCTACCTAATATAATGTTTACATACTCTTCATTATTCATCTCATATGTATACGTATATACTGTACTCTATATCATCTACTGCATCTTTATGTAATACATGTATCACTAGCCACTTTAACTATGCCACTTTGTTTACATACTCATCTCATATGTATATACTGTACTTGATACCATCTACTGTATCTTGCCTATGCTGCTCTGTACCATCACTCATTCATATATCCTTATGTACATATTCTTTATCCCCTTACACTGTGTATAAGACAGTAGTTTAGGAATTGTTAGTTAGATTACTTGTTGGTTATTACTGCATTGTCGGAACTAGAAGCACAAGCATTTCGCTACACTCGCATTAACATCTGCTAACCATGTGTATGTGACAAATAAAATTTGATTTGATTTGTTGGGTTATCAACCGGTCCTGGCACCGTGGCATCAGACCGAGGCTCCTGCGGTGGAGGAGTGGGTGCAGCACTCCAGCGTTATTGGATATATTTGCGTGGATATATATGAAAATAACATCCTGAAGATTGATTCTCTACTTAGTTTGACCAGTTTATTCGACCTGGAATATAACTTTTTAAAGTTTTCGTCCGAGTTCGCCTGGACCAGCGCCAGCTTTTGGACATGTGAACTAACCTTGCTAGCAAAAGCAGCTAATTGGACACTAGTAATGGACTTTATGGAACAAAACAACAATTTATTGTGGAACTAGGACTCCTTGCACTGCATTCTGATGAAAGATCATCAAAGGTAAAGTAATATTTATGATGTAATTTCGTATTTCTGTTGACTCCAACATGTCGGCGAAATATTGTTACATCTTAGCACTGTTTTAGATTATTGCATGGTGATAGAGGAAATTATGGTTGACATGACTAATTATGTATACATTCCAATCAGAACTGACTAGTCAAAATGCTATAATGTACTGTACATGTGAATTTTCTCTCTTGCTCCCATTCCCAATTGTATATAATGTAGTCAGGAGTTTAGTAACAATGAAGGTCTGTTCCTTAGTTCATTCAGTTGTACAATCTCCAGGTGGTGGGAACGGCCCATCTCCAGATTGTCTAGAATGTTGATTTATACTGACTGGCCTTGACTTCGTGCTGATAACGCGAAGGCTCCAGAGCTAGAGGGCCCCTCTACTTGTGAAATAGATAGAACGTTTAGAAAACGCATTTTCAGTTTATAACCTGTGGAAATATGTGTATGCGGTTAGTACTCACTTGAATAAACGCTGTTACCTTGGCTTTTAAGACGGGTCTCGATCTACTTCATGCATAATTAATGAACTTACACCTCATTAATGAATTAGAACGAGTGCGAATCTGGTTTTGGCTATAAAACACATAGGAATTTAGAATTCCTCTATCAATGGTATGCTTTTTCGTAACGTTTAAAAAAAATCTGACACAGCGGTTGCATTAAGATCCAATGTATCTTTAGTTATATGTAAAACATGTATCTTTCGTCAAAGTTTATGATGAGTATTTCTGTTATCTAGCGTAGCTCTCTGTAATTACTGCGGATATTTTGGAGGCATTTCTGAACATGGCGCCAATGTAAACCGAGATTTGTGGATATAAATATGCATATTATCAAACAAAACATAAATGTATTGTGTAACATGATGTCATATGAGTGTCATCTGATGAAGATTATCAAAGGTTAGTGATTCATTTTATCTCTAATTCTGCTTTTGTGACTATCTTTGGATGGGAAAAATGGCTGTGTTTTTTGATTTGGTGGTGATCTAACATAAATATATATTGTGTTTTTGCTGTAAAACATTTTAAAAATCGGACACGATGGGTAGATTAACAAGAGGTTTATCTTTCATTTGCTGAATTGGACTTGTTAATGTGTGAAAGATAAATATTTCTAAAAATATTTTTGAATTTCCCGCTGCCTTTTCAGTGGAATGTTGGAGGAGTGAGGGAGGGGGGTTCCGTTAGAACGTGTGTCCTAGACAGGTTTTAAGAACAAATTCTTATTTACAATGATGGCCTACCCCGGCCAAACCCGGACAGCGGTGGGCCAATTGTGCGCCGCCCTATGTAGATACAGACGCTGTAGATTCATATGGTAAAAGAAGGTACAGTAGCTGGAATACAGTGCTGGACTGGGACCAGAAATCCTCCCTAACATCCCTGGTTGTCCCTGGTGACTCTCTGATCCACCTCTACGCAGACAACACCATTCTATATATTTCTGGCCCTTATTTGGACACTGTTAACTAACCTCCAGACGAGCTTCAATGCCATACAACTCTCCTTCCGTGGCCTCCAACTGTTCTTAAATGCAAGTCAAACTAAATGCATGCTCTTCAACCGATCGCTGCCCCACTTGCCCGCCAGTCCAGCATCACTACTCTGGACGGTTCTGATTTAGAATATGTGGACAACTACAAATACCTAGGTGTCTGGTTAGACTGTAAACTCTCCTTCCAGACTCACATTAAGCATCTCCAATCCAAAATTAAATCTAGAATCTAGCCCCATATACTACCCACCACTGCGACCTGTATGCTCTCGTTGGCTGTCCCTCGGTTCATATTTGTCGCCAAACCCACTGGCTCCAGATCATCTATAAGTCTTTGCTAGGTAAAGCCCCACCTTATTTCTTCTTCTCCTTTGCACCCCAGTATTTCTACTTGCACATTCATATTTTGCACATCCATCACTCCAGTGTTTAATTGTTAATTTGTAATTATTTCGCCACTATGGCTAATTTATTTTTTTACCTCCCTTATCTTACCTCAGTTGCACACACTGTGCATAGACATTTTTTATTGTGTTATTGACTGTATGTTTGTTTATTCCATGTGTAACCTTGTGTAGTTGTTTGTGTCGCACTGCTTTGCTTTATCTTGGCCAGGTCGCAGTTGCAAATGAGAACTTGTTCTCAACTAGCCTACCTAGTTAAATAAAGGTGAAATAAAAAATTAAAAAATAAACATTTCTAACACACCGGCCCATTTCGTTCCTTGAGGACTCCATGCGACAACATTTGTTTACTTGAGGCAACCAGTATTAGCCCGATAATGATAATTTTGTGCAAATAAAACCAAGTTAGACAGGCCCACTGGGCTAAATACGAACCAGCCCATTTGGTGGAATACTGTATAGGCCTGCACACTACACATATTGGCTTCTGTCAGGGAGGAAGGGTTTAGCGTGCATGTGTCAGGGTGTACCTTACCTCTTGGTGGGCATGCTGTGTGCTCTCACAAGACAAGTTGAGACAGTTTGACATTTAAATCTCAGACAAGCTCTCCATCATGTGAGGAGAGATTACAGTCATATCCATATATCTTCTGGACACCTGCTAATGACTTTGTAATTACACGTGCGCACACACACACACACAAACAAACAAAGTCACAATCAAACAGAAACTGTGGATGCTCTCCAGGCCATGGTACTCCAGCAATCATCCCTAGCAGCAGATCCCTAATGGAACCTGACATTATATCAGACACAATAAAGGATTTCATTTGCTGCTCTTCATTAGTGCATATATATATATATATATATATATATATATATGCATGCACGCACACACACACACTCTGCTGACTAGTCAGGGAGGACCTTCCAGAACAAAAAGACAATGTGATTGGGCAGCAGAATAGATGTGCTTCTGTAACGCCTACCTGTTAGGATGGTATAAAACCTGACTTACTCTGCTGTTCTGTCCTTCCTGCCTCCACTCCAATCACTCTCCTGGTCTCTCAACGTCTTTCTCCCCCTACCCAATGTCTATTTGACAGGTCCAACACCCTTAAACACTAGGCAGTTATAACAGACAAACATTCAGGAAATGTTCAATCCTTCTAGTAGAAGCTGGTGTGAAATGTTGTATTGAGAAGTACACACATTTTATCAATTGACGCATGTAATGACTGACATGCAATTTCATCAAGGAGACTAGAACACTGGAGGTGCGATATGGGAAAGAAACCACAGAAAAAAACATAAATTAATTTGTTCATTTCATAAAAACATTTCATTTGAACAAGGCCTTCCTTGTACAATAGGAACGCTTACGAAACATAAAAACCTAGCTAAATCACATGGGGTGAAATAATCCTAGAAATGTAGACACAGGACTACCAGAGAGCCTTTAAACTCCTTTAATGACCGGTCTTAATAACTGGCCGTAGTAACTGGTCTTAGTAACTGGTCTTAGTAACTGGTCTTAGTAACTGGTCTTAATAACCGGTCTTAATAACCGGTCTTTATAACCGGTCTTTATAACCGGTCTTGTGATGATACAGACGTAGGATCTTAATTCGATCAGTCTTTTTTTTAGAGAGAGAATTTTACTGCACAGCAGGAAATGCAAACCAAAAACAGAAATATCTTATTTACCTAATTATTCAGACCCTTTGCTATGAGACTCAAAATTGAGTTCAGGTGTATCCTGATTCCATTGCTCATCCTTGTTTCTACAACTTGATTGGAGTCCACCATGATTTGGAAAGGTACACACTGGTCTATATAATGTCAGAGCAAAAACCAAGCCATGAGGTCAAAGGAATTGTCCATAGAGCTCTGAGACAGGACAGATCTGCGGACAGGGTACCAAAACATGTCTGCATCATTGAAGGTCCTCAAGTGGCTTCCATCATTCTTAAATGGAAGAAGTTTGGAATTACCAATACTCTTTCTAGAACTTGCCGCCCAGCCAGCCAGGGAGGTTTTTCAGCGGCAGGGACTGGGAGACTAGTCAGGATCATGGGAAAGATGAATGGAACAAAGTACAGAGAGATCCTTGATGAAAACATGTTCCAGAGCGCTCAGGACCTCAGACTGGGGCGAAGGTTCGCCTTCCAACAGAACAACAACCCTAAGCACACAGCCAAGACAATGCAGGAGTGGCTTCGGGACAAGTCTCTGAATGTCCTTGAGTGGCCCAGTCAGAGCCTGGAATTAAACCCGATCTAACATCTCTGGAGAGACCTGAAAATAGCCGTGCAGTTAATGCGCCCCCAGAATGGGAGAAACTCCCCAAATAGAGGTATGCCAAGCTTGTAGCATCATACCCAAGAAGACTCAAGACTTCAACAAAGTATTAAGTAAAGCACATATGTCAGAGTCAAGGCCATGGGCCACATCCGGCCCGCGAAGGTTTTTTACGGCCCCTGGGATGATCTTGATTTATTATTAGAACCGGCCCGCAGACCGCAGCAAGCCGGCAGCCCGCAGATCTTTTACACGCACCAATACTACATTTCCCACAATGCAACGGTGACGCACCGAGCAGTAGGCTGCTTCATTTCAATATTTATTGGCACAGCAGTCGTCAGCATCACAGTAAAATTAACTTTCAGATACCCATCAAAAATGGCAAAACGGAAGGTGGACACTGAGAACCGGGGTTTCAAACAAGGTGGGAGTCGGAGTATATGTTCACGGAGGTAGCTGGAAAACCTGTGTGTCTTCTGTGTGGAGAAAGTGTGGCGGTACTGAAAGAGTATAATCTGAGACGACATTATGAAACGAAACACGCGGACAAAAACAAGAATATGGACATGGAACAAAGGCTACAAAAGGTAGAGGAATTAAAACGAGGCCTCAAATCTCGACAGGCTCTGTTCAAAAAGACCAATCACAAGGCCAGGCTGCTGTCAAGGCCAGTTTTATTTTGGCAGAAGAGATCGCTAAATCAGCCCGGCCATTTACGGAGGGGGATTTCATCAAAAACTGCATGATTAAAGTTTGTGACGAAGTTTGCCCAGAAAAAAAGGCAACTCTTTTTAAATGTGAGTCTGAGCAGAAACACCATTGCCAAGAGAGTAGACCAGTTGTCCATCAATCTAAAAGAGCAGCTTGTGAAAAAGGGAAAAGATTTCATTGCATATTCCTTGGCTGTGGATGAGAGCACCGACATTTCTGACATTGCCCAGTTGTCAATTTTCATCCGCGGAGTGGACTCCAGCCTAAGCGTGACAGAGGAGTTTTTGGCTTTACGTCCTATGCATGGCACAACTACGGGGCATGATTTGTATGAAGAGGTGTCAAGATGTGTAAATGAGATGGAGCTGCCTTGGGAAAAACTCGTGGGTTTGACAACCGACGGAGCACCTGCGATGTGTGGACACAGGAGCGGACTGGTGGCGAAGATACGGGAAAAGATGCAAGAGGAAAATCGCGACAGGTGAGCTGACAGCTTATCATTGTATCATACACCAGGAAGCGTTGTGCGGTAAAGCCTTGAAAATGGAGCATGTAATGAGCATCATCACGCGCACAGTTAACTTTATCAGAGCCAAAGGTTTGAATCACCGCCAGTTCAAGGCATTTCTGACGGAGTTAGAAACGGAGCATGGTGATTTGCCTTATCACACAGAGGTGCGATGGCTAAGCCAGGGAAAGGTGCTTCAAAGATGTTTCGAGCTTCGTGAGGAGATTTGTCTGTTCTTGGACAGCAAAGGGAAAGACACAACACAACTCCGAGACGAAATGTTTCTGTGTGAAATGGCTTTTCTGTGTGACATTACGAGTCATCTGAATGCAATGAACTTGCAGCTGCAGGGTCGGGATCATGTCATCTCTGATATGTACAGTACAGTGAAGGCATTTAAAACCAAACTGACTCTGTGGGAGACGCAGATGCGGAAAGAAAATTTGAGCCACTTTCCCAGCTGCCAGACCATGAAAAGAGAAGCTCTCTACCAGTGCGTTCCCGAGCGCACAGTTGGCTGATAAAATAGGTATGCTTGCCGCTGACTTTCGACGCCGATTTGCTGACTTTGAAGCACAAAAAGCAGGTTGGAACTGCTCGGTAACCCATTTGCTGTTGACGTGGAAAGCTCACCACCAAACCTCCAAATGGAGTTGATTGACCTCCAATGCAATGATGCACTGAGGGCAAAATATGCGGCAGTGGGTGCTGCGGAGTTCGCCCGTTTCCTCCCCGACACAATGCCCCAGCTGCGCATCCAGGCTGCTCAAACGTTGTCTATGTTTGGCAGCACATACCTGTGTGAACAACTTTTTCTTTGATGAACCTGAACAAAACATCACACAGAAGTCGACTTACTGCTGAACACCTCCACTCAATTCTGAGGATTTCCTCAGCTCAGAGCCTTACCCCGAACATTGATGAACTTGTGGAAAAGATGGGACACCACCAAGTATCACCCTCAACCTCAAACAAGTGAACATTACTGTGCAATCACATATTTAGAGTTTTTACTCAGTTCAAGTTTAAAAGTTAAAGTTTAATATTTGTTTTCACTGCATGTTACTTCTCCTTAAACAAAGTGTTGTTTTTGATTAATAGATTTTTGCACTTTATTTTATTGTATTTCAATCCAATTATATTTTAAAAATATTTCAGTTGAGTGGATGATAGAAAATTGCTATTATTGTTTTTTTCTTTGAAGTAAATTTAGCCCACTTTTGCTAAAATAGAAAATATAGGCTACTGATGGTGCCTTGAATACCGGTTTCTTTCATTTAATGTTCATGTTATGGGGATTTTTATATAAAGGAAATTTGTCTTTTGTGTCTGTTGAAAATTAAAGATTACTGACAGAGCCATAAGAAAATATTGCTTTATTTATCTGATCATATTGGAATATATTTGTTAGGTTTTCAGTAGGTTCAATTAGGTTCACTAGACTATATGCGTCATTTAAAAATTTTTCAATGAACATTCGAACAGTCCGGCCTCGGCTTGTAGCTAAATTTTTTATTTGGCCCTCCGTCCATTTGACTTTGACACCCCTGAAGTAAAGGGTCTGAATACTAATGTCTAAAAAAATGTCTAACAACCTCTTTTTGCTGTGTCATTATGGGGTATTGTGTGTAGATTGACGAAGGAAAAAACTATTTAATCCATTTTAGAATAAGGCTTTACGTAACAAAAAGGTGGAACAAGTCAAGGGGTCTGAATACTTTCCAAATTAACTGTATATATTTACAACAACAAAACAAAAAATATATATATGGGGGATTGGATGTGATGCAGACAATTACATTGATAGAAGACACAATCTATCTGCAGTATTAAAGCTTTACCCGCCCGTCATTAAAGCTTTACCCCGCCCGTCATTAAAGCTTTACCTCCGCCCGCGTCATTAAAGCTTTACCCTGCCTGTCATTAAAGCTTTACCCCTGCCCGTCATTAAAGCTTTACCTCCGCCCGTCATTAAAGCTTTACCTCCGCCCGTCATTAAAGCTTTACTTCCGCCATCATTAAAGCTTTACCTCCGCCCGTCATTAAAGCTTTACCTCCTGCCCAATAAAGCTTTACCCCTGCCCGTCATTAAAGCTTTACCTCCTGCCCGTCATTAAAGCTTTACCTCCGCCCATTAAAGCTTTACTCATTAAAGCTTTACCTCCATTAAAGCCCGTCAATAAAGCTTTACCCCTGCCCGTCATTAAAGCTTTACCCTGCCCGTCATTAAAGCTTTACCTCCGCCCGTCATTAAAGCTTTACCCCCTGCCCATCATTAAAGCTTTACCTCCGCCCGTCATTAAAGCTTTACCCCTGCCCGTCATTAAAGCTTTACCTCCGCCCGTCATTAAAGCTTTACCTCTGCCCGTCATTAAAGCTTTATCTTCGCCCGTCATTAAAGCTTTACTCTCCGCCCCGTCATTAAAGCTTTACCCCCTGCCCGTCATTAAAGCTTTACCTCCGCCCAGTCATTAAAGCTTTACCCCTGCCCGTCATTAAAGCTTTATCTTCGCCCGTCATTAAAGCTTTACCTCCGCCCGTCATTAAAGCTTTACCTCCGCCCGTCATTAAAGCTTTATCTTCGCCCGTCATTAAAGCTTTACCTCCGCCCGTCATTAAAGCTTTACCCCTGCCCGTCATTAAAGCTTTACCTCCGCCCGTCATTAAAGCTTTACCTCCGCCCGTCATTAAAGCTTTACCTCCGCCCGTCATTAAAGCTTTATCTTAGCCGTCATTAAAGCTTTACCTCCGCCCGTCATTAAAGCTTTACCTCCGCCCGTCATTAAAGCTTTACCCCTGCCCGTCATTAAAGCTTTACCTCCGCCCGTCATTAAAGCTTTACCTCCGCCCGTCATTAAAGCTTTACCCCTGCCCGTCATTAAAGCTTTACCCCTGTCCGTCATTAAAGCTTTACCTCCGCCCGTCATTAAAGCTTTACCTCCGCCCGTCATTAAAGCTTTACCCCTGCCTGTCATTAAAGCTTTACCTCCGCCCGTCATTAAAGCTTTACCTCCGCCCGTCATTAAAGCTTTACCTCCGCCCCCATCTCTAATACAGATTGTCAGACTTTCGTGATGACAGACTATTTGGGTCTTGTTGAGGACGTAGACTAAACTCAGTGAACATAGTCTGGCTATAGTGAGGATTCACCAACACACAAAAAAACATCTGACTGCCTGGACAAGTCGAGTAATGTCCAAATTGCAAAAAATAGAATAGACTGGAATTTAGTGCACTGCCCACTTGAAATAGCCACACAAAACCTGTCACCTTAAAATATCTTCTTATTAGGCTAGTATAAATGCAGGGTAGTTTTCAAGTTAGGCTCCTCTGGGGAGAAATGAGTCTATTGAAGCAACCTGTCATAATCACAGGGAGGATGCCTCTTTTATACTGTCAATAAAAATACCATCATTAAATTGAAAAAGCACACTTTAAAGAAAGAGGCAAAAGCAAAATGTGGAAAAGCAGAGACAAGGGTGAGAGAGAGAGAGCGCGAGAAAGAAAGAGCGAAAGAGAGAGCAAGAGAGAGAGAGAAAAAGGGAGATAGAGAGCAAAATAGGTGGAGTGAGCGAGAAATAGTGAGAGAGGGAGAGATCAAGTCAGGGAGAGAGACAGAGAGAGAAAGCTGTTTCCCATGCCAATAAAGCCTTTTGAATTGAAATAAATGAGAGAGAGAGAGAGAGAGAGAGAGAGAGAGAGAGAGAGAGCGAGAGAGAGAAGGAGAGAGAGAGAGAGAGAGAGAGAAGACCAGAGAGAGAGAGAGATGAAGAGAGGAGCTGTGTGGTTGACTCCTCAGATAAAGCTGTGTATGATGAAGAGACGAAGGGGAGGCCTTGGGCGCGGCTCTCTCATTGGCATGCTGGATGTCTTTGGGCTTTTAAGCTATTAGGGAGCCTCTGCGACCATGGTGTCCACACATAGCTTCATGTAGATGTTCATTTGTATGCCAATAAACAAATCTGCCCTATGTTTACAGCTCAAATACACTGTGAAAATGATGCATTCTCCATGCGCACCACATCAATGTCCTTTGTCTCACCACACATAAAGGTAGGACTTCTCTAACTGTACATTAACCCTGAGTGAAAGATGGTCTGCAGTCATACAGATACAAGAACAAGGTGAGGAAAACACAAAGGGAAAAGAGAAAAGAACAGAAAAAGAGACCATTTTGTTTTTCCATTATGTGACCTAAAACCATAGTGGTTGAAAAAATCGAATGAATATGCTGTGTATTCCATAACCTCTTTTATGTTACAAAGGCCTATGTCTTAATCCGTGCTCAATAGTGCAGACTGCCCTTCTTTTAATGCTAACCTTAATACACTTATTTCCTCTAAGCAACCTTTATCCCCTCCCTCCCTCCCCCTCCCTCCCTCCCTCCCTCCCTCCCTCCCTCCCTCCCTCCCTCCCTCCCCCTCCCTCCCTCCCTCCCTCCCTCCCTCCCTCCCTCCCTCCCTCCCTCCCTCCCTCCCTCCCTCCTCTTTCCTCCTCCCTCCCTCCCTCTCTTTCAGTGGCTGTCAGGTCCCTTCAGTAAAAAGCAGTTAAATCAGTCTTTGAATATTCCAATCCTGCGATAAGGAGAGGACGCTTTGTACCACTGCGCTCTGGGTAATGCAGATCCCCATTGTTGGCTGACATGGCTCCATTGAGGAGCTGGCTTTAGCCCCGATAGCATCGCCACACAGCATGGACACACTGCCAGATAAAGGGCCTATCCAACATGACACATGCACACAACGCCTCCCAAACAAGCCCCAATCTGATCAGCACAGGAGAGACAGGAAGGAGACGCTCTAACAACAAATAAAGACAAATAAGATAAACAGACTGTAACAATATTAACACAGGGATCAGGTGGGGTTCTGGTAACCTAGGATGCAATCCAATCCTCCATCTATCATCGTGACATGGTGGATCCTGGCACCGTACAGTCCGCAATCTCACCAGGCAGCAGTGACCAATCACAAGCTACCTTACAGTGCATTTGGATCTGCCCTAGCTAATCACATGGCATCTTCATATTGAACCTCTGTTTAACAGTAGAACACCACTTATCCTGAAAGCAGCTTCACGGTTCCATATTCTTCAGGACAACCAGATACAGATTGAAGGCTTGAGGGCCAGTGTGCTGCCACCTCCTCTTCAGAGGTTGACTGAGAGTGGCCACTCAACCATCAGCGGTGGCAGAGACAAACCTGTTATTGTCCACCATGGAATCATTTCCATTAGATGCCTTGCTGTCCCCTACGATGCTTCACAATGCTTCAAACATTCAAATCAGACAGTAACCTTCCTCAAGACATCTATGTCCGCATCGACCAAGGACAGATTGCACCAAAGAAAGCTCACACTGAAACCCAAACCTTGATCCATACCTTTAACCACTGAAACACAAACCTTTATCCATACCTTTAATCACTGAAACCCAAACCTTGATCCATACCTTTAACCACTGAAACCCAAACCTTTATCCATACCATTAACCACTGAAACCCAAACCTTTATCCATACCTTTAACCACTGAAACCCAAACCTCTATCCATACCTTTAACCACTGAAACTCAAACCTTTATCCATACCTTTAACCACTGAAACCCAAACCTTTATCCATACCTTTAACCACTGAAACCCAAACCTTTATCCATACCTTTAACCACTGAAACCCAAACCTTGATCCATACCTTTAACCACTGCAAATAAAACATTTTCTATAAACACCTCTCACCCACAACTCTATAAATGGAGATAAGAAATTAACATGCTATGAACAGCTAGCCCTAAGTGCCTTGCTAAGTGCCTTGCTCAAGGGCATTTGAACCAGCGTCCTTTTGGTTATTACTGGCCCAATGCTCTTAACCACGAGGCTAGTGTACCTGCCGCCTCACAGGACCTAAGGGAAGGGAACCATGCCATCATCAAACAATGTCGTGCAGCAATCTACTGGTTCCAGTAGGGAGGTCTTACATACTGTTTAATAAATATAATAATAATAATAATTTAGTACAGTAGACATCACAGAGGTGATACCTAGGCATTAGACCAAATATACAATATAAGGACCCAAACTATGATGGTGTCACCAAACACGATGGTGTTCCTTTTTTATGTCTCTATTTTAGTTTGGTCAGGGCGTGAGTTGGGGTGGGCATTCTATGTTTTGTGTTCTATGTTTTCTATTTCTATGTGTTTGGCCTGGTATGGTTCCCAATCAGAGGCAGCTGGCAATCGTTGTCTCTGATTGAGAACCATACTTAGGCAGCCTGTTTTCCCAATATGGGTTGTGGGTAGTTGTTTTCTGTTTTGTGTTGCTGCACCTTACAGGACTGTTTCGTTTTTCATTTTGTTTAGTGTTTCTGTTCTAATAAATATAACATGAACACTTACGACGCTGCACATTGGTCCGATCCATCTCATTCCTCATCAGAAGAGGAAGACAATCGTTACAGATGGACCCAATTTTTTTATAAAAAAAGGCCAAACCCAGTCCTCTATAATGGTGACCTCTCTAGTTCAGAGTTCTCATATAGACCCCTTCTCTAACCAGGGGGCCAGGGGGAGCAGGTTCTCTCTCTGAAATAACATTTCATGGGTGTTGGGCATGTGTTGAGATGGGGGAATAGAGCTTTGGAGCGTGGCCTGCTGGATTTCTTTGGCTATTGATTGCCATTCCCGGTGGGGCCTGGGGATCGATAGGCTGGGTTTAGACACGGCACGGGGGACTCTCTCTCTCTCTCTCTCTTCCCCCGGCTAACGCAGCGCTCCACAGCACCGTGGCTCACCAAACAAGAGTTCTTTCATGCCCTCTTAGTTGAGTGTGAAACAGCATGTCTGAGACCACTTGTGCTCTCTCTCTCACTCTCAGAGCAGCAGAACAACATTACATGAGAGTACTGAAGGAGTCAGGGAGAGAGTGAAGGCGAATGCGAGGGAGAGAGAGACAAATAAATAAAGAGAATGGAGAAAATAGCATTTCTACCTTGAAGAGAGATACTTACGCAAATTACAGCCGGGCCTGCAATCAAGAAGCTGAAATGACCAAACTGTGGGGTAACCAAGGCAACCAGCGAGAGAAAAAAGCAGGCAGCAGAAGAGAAAGCAGATGCAGAGAGTGATCGAGGGAGGGAGGCAGGGAGGGGAGTGGAGGAGAGAGGGGTGGGCTGAGGTAGCCAGCGGGAGTTGGATAAGGAGGAGGGTTGGAGGAGAGAAGAGAGGGGTGGGCTAGGGTGATTAGGATGTGGAGACATGGAGGGTGGAGGGAAGGAGAGGGGTGGGCTGGAGGGTGATCAGGAGGTATGGACATGGAGGGTGGGGGATGGGGTGGGATGGGGTGATCAGGAGGTTAAGACATGGAGGGTGGAGGAGGTGGGGTGGGGTGGGGTGGAGGATCAACAGGAGGAGAAGACATGGGTGGGCTGGGGTGATCAGGAGGTGGGGGTGATCAGGAGGTAAAGACATGGAGGGGTGGAAGAGAGGAGAGAAAGGTGGGGGAGTGATCAGGAGGTAAAGAGAGGAGAGAAAGGTGGTCAGGAGTGAGGAGGGGGGGGGATAGGTAGGGTGGAAGAGAGGAGAGAAAGGTGGGCTGGAGTGATCAACAGGAGGAGGAGGGGATCAGGGAGGAGGAGGGGGATAGGGGGGTGGAAGAGAGGAGAGAAAGGTGGGCTGGAGTGATCAACAGGAGGAGGGGGGATAGGGGGATAGGTAGTGGGCTGGAGGGTGGAAGAGAGGAGAGAAAGGTGGGCTGGAGTGATCAACAGGAGGAGGAGGGGGATAGGGAAGAGAGGAGAGAAAGGTGGGCTGGAGGTAGGGAGTGATGGAAGAGAGGAGAGGGGTGGAAGAGGTGGGCTGGAGTGATCAACAGGAGGAGGAGGGGGATAGGTAGGGGTGGAAGAGAGGAGAGAAAGGTGGGCTGGAGTGATCAACAGGAGGAGGAGGGGATAGGTAGGGGTGGAAGAGAGGAGAAAAGGTGGGCTGGAGTGATCAACAGGAGGAGGAGGGGGGATAGGGATAGGTAGGGGAGGAGGAGGATAGGTAGGGTGGAAGAGAGGAGAGAAAGGTGGGCTGGAGTGATCAACAGGAGGAGGAGGGGGATAGGTAGGGGTGGAAGAGAGGAGAGAAAGGTGGGCTGGAGTGATCAACAGGAGGAGGAGGAGGATAGGTAGGGGTGGAAGAGAGGAGAGAAAGGTGGGCTGGAGTGGTCAGGAAGAGGTGGAAAAGTATTGGACCGGTGACGATCCAGATTGATGCTTGAAGTGTCTATGGAGTGCCATATTACTAAATGAGCAATGATCCAATTCTTCCAGTTGCTTGACCAATTGGTACATATTAACAATGAGCTTCACATGAGTGCAAAGTACAAGCTTGTAGTCAAGGTTAGAGTATTCTCACACATGTGCATTTGCACTCACACGCAAACACACACACACACACACACACACACACACACACACACACACACACACACACACACACACACACACACACACACACACACACACACACACACACACACACACACACACACACACACACACACACACACACACACACACACACACACACACACACACGGCTCACTGTTGTGTATAGTAACAAGACTGGGTCCAGTCTATGTCTCTCTGCCGAGGCATCCAGACCATCAGATACGCTTGATACCGAGGCGGCAACGCTAAATTGTATATTGTGATGGATTTTCTCCCGTCCTCCTACCCCCTTCCTTTCATTCCTTTCCCTCAAGTGGTGAAAAGATGGGAAACTGTTCCATGGCGCGGGATTCAGCGATAACAGAACGCTGTTTATAAGTTCCATTACGCGCTCTGCAGCCTGCTAGCGCTCTGCCTCTGTCTCAGCATGGCAACAGGAAAGAGAAGGGCGAGGGTGGACGCTCACAAAGAAAATAGAAGCAGTTTATTTGTGATTATGCAATGTGTTTATGCTTATCAGTGTTTAAAATACATACGGTATATTTAAAAAGTGTTCCAATAGCCCCACTCCCCCTCCTCCCTCCTACTCTTCCTCCTGCTCTCTGTAGCTCCTGCTATGGAGACCCTATTTTAAAGGGTTGGGTACTGGCTCACATATGTGCTGAATCAGGACAAACTGGCCCAACTCAGACAGAGCCTCTGCAGTCACTGAGAATGATGGAATGTAGATGATTTGATATACAAAAGGAGGAAGTGATATAAGATGCTAGAATTACTGAGGAGAAAAACATCCCATTCAGCCATAGAAATAGACATTAAAATATTATAGAGAGTATTTATTTAGTAGCAGACTTAGTGCAGTATGCTGCCCTGGCCTACTAAACGTAACGAGCCATCTTACACCCTCAAGGTCATCATATATGATTAAGGAAGTCTTATTTCAGAAAGAACCAAATACTAAAACATGAAACAAAAAACATTTATTGCACAGACCGTTGAATTCCTGTCTCTCCCAATCTGTCCATAGATGAACATATATATATATATATATATACAAAATAAAACAAAGACAGAAAAGAAGAACAATAAAAATGTGGGTGAAATAAGAGAAGAAACAGAATCCCAGTGAGGCATCCTTTGGTGTCCGTCTATTTCACCTGATTGTGGTCCCTTGAAGACGGCCCTCATAAAACTAATGTATTCTTTGGTTAAGGGAGCCGCTCGGGTTGCTCTGCTCCGAGGGCCTGGCTGATAGAGGCATTCGCCCGCCACAATCATTTTCCATAATTTCCTCTGGAGGGCCAATTATCTCAAATAGACGCATTATAAGGAGGGTTGGCATGGTCAGTGCAACAAATCGGAGTGTCAACTCTTACCCCCGCCACTAGGGGTCAGGCTCACTGAGGGAACTCTACTAATGTGGCTGGATCAGGTCACTGTCACAAGTGCACCTAAACAGTGAAAGGAACAATTTTTTAAATCTTGTTTATCTCAAATGTGGGAGCTTTGAGATATAAAAAACAAAAACAATCACATACAATCAGAAAAGCATATGCTACGAATACTGAGAAACGGGTTTCTTTATTCAGTAAAACCCTGTGAGACGCACGCCCCCCACCGCCCCCCTCCACACACACACACACACACACTTTCATGGCCCATGATGAAAGGCTTCATTTATTAGAGGGTGTAGGAAGCCTCTCTCTATATCAAACCTTCTCCCTTTCTCTCTCTCTATATCAAACCTCCCTCGCTCCCACACGCCCTCACCTTCTCTCTCTCCTTTCTCACTGAGACTCTCATCCCTCACCCCTCTCCCATGCTTCTCCATAGTAACTCACTCCTCTCCCATGTTTCTCCATAGTAACTCACTCCTCTCCCATGTTTCTCCATAGTAACTCACCCCTCTCCCCATTTCTACATGGTAACTCATCAGTCTCTCTCTCTCCCTTAACGACACAGCTATTAGCGCTAATGCATTTCAAACGTATAGCAGCTGCCACATCACATTCTGATGGAAAGTGGATGTCTTCTTTCCCTTTCTCTCTTCCCTCTCTCCTTCTTTCCCCTAGTCTCTTTCCACCATGTCCCTATGTCTTACACATCAGATCGACAACCCACTCCAGAGATCATCATGTCACGTGTCATGTGTCTAGGACCAGGCCTGGTAGATTCATTGATATTATGCAGTACAGCTGCTTAAGTACTCCACTGGTTTTTGATACTAATAGTGGTGTTAACAGGTAAACTACTGTACTTTATGCCTGTGATTGACAAGTAAGTGCTTTCTTGCGTCGTTGCATCACTGATGGTGGTATTGAATATGAAATAAAGAGAATAATAAAGTAACAAAACAAGAGATGATGTAAACACCTTTCTGTATCTCATGAAAGAGATAATAAACAGAGTTACAGTTACAGTTTTAAAGTTGATCTGGTCGTAAAAAAGTAATAATAATTAAAAATAATAATATTAGGAGCTGGCAAGCAGTTTTGATACTGGAGTTATTCTACAAAGAGCGCCTTGTAGTCATAGCAACATTGTATATTCCAGATGTAAAAATACTATAAAATATATTAGATGTTATTCAATGGCATGAATGGTCAACAATATTGCTGTCACACCCTGATCTGTTTCACCTGTCCTTGTTATTGTCTCCACCCCTCTCCAGGTGTCTATCTTATTTTCCCCAGTGTATTTATCCCTGTGTTTCCTGTCTCTCTGTACCAGTGTATTTATCCCTGTGTTTCCTGTCTCTCTGTGTCAGTTTGTCTTGTATGTTCCCAGCCTACCAGTGGTTTTCACGGTTTCCGGCTTTGCATTTTCTCCTTTTTCTAGTCCTCCGGGTTTTGACCCTGCCTGTTTTGGACTCCATTCCCGCCTGCCTGACCATTCTGCCTGCCCTGACCTCGAGCCTGCCTGACCATTCTGCCTGCCCTGACCTCGAGCCTGCCTGATTCTGCCTGCCTGCCCATTCTGCCTGCCCTGACCTCGAGCCTGCCTGCCCATTCTGCCTGTCCTGACCTCGAGCCTGCCTGCCCATTCTGCCTGTCCTGACCATTCTGCCTGCCCTGACCTCGAGCCTGCCTGACCATTCTGCCTGCCTGACCTCGACCTGCCTGTTCTGCCTGTCCTGACCTCCTGGACTCTGCCTCCCTGACCTTTTGATCTTTTCTGCCTGTCCACCTCGACCATTCTCTTGCCTATTCCCTTTGGATTTATTAAACATCTTAAACTCCAACCATCTGCCTCCTGTGTCTGCATTTGGGTCTCGCCTGGCGCCATGATCATTTCCTTTAATAAGTCATTGCAGATCTACTCCCCCATGTAGTGGATTGCCTGAAATTACATTTACGACCAGATAATGCTTTTATGAGGTGCACTAAGGCCATAGCATTACATTCCTAGCTTCCCCTTTAACTCTCTGCCCTCCAATGTGCAGTTCTATCATTGTGAAACTTAAGCATACCACTGCTGGCTTACCTCTGAAGCTAAGCATGGTTGGTCCTGTATGGGAGACCAGATGCTGCTGGAAGTGGTGTTGGAGGGCCAGTAGGAGGCACCCTTTCCTCTGGTCTAAATCAACATGGCCCAGGGCAGTGATTGGGGACATTGCAATGTGTAGCGTGCTGTTTTTAGCATGGGATGTTAACTTTTAAATGTAAACTTCCCATATTTGGAGACCTTATTCTATTTTTTAAATTCAATTCAGTCTGGTATGAGAATGGTAGCCCCTATATGCAAAAGCAGAGTGTCTGCGGAAAGCTGAGTACGTCGGCATGACTTACTACCATATATGGACGTACGGATTTATAAGGGTAGGTCGAGCCGATGACCTAATTTCAAGATGGCTGCTACCTATATTCCGGTTAGCGTTGTGAAGCATGAACGAAACAAACACGGAATACGTTGATACACATCGAAAGCCGGGACTCCACAGATCATGAGGATGTCTTATTTGTCTACCTGTGACCTACCATTATTGATCACCATCCCTCGAGTCAAAATGTTTATATTATACAACGTTTTCACCAAACAGCAAACATCTTACAAGGTAAGTTTCAATTTGGTCTGTGTTTGAGCTAGATATACATGGGGGGTATCAAATGAATCCTTAGGTTGGTAGGAACACATCTAGCCTAATGCCAATATTATCTGATGTATGACTTAATGGCAACATCGAATGTCCACCGAGTGACTATCTCTTGGCGCTGTAGGCATCCATTACACAGGGGATTGGCTACTCTGGCACCCTGACAGTCTTGTAGCCAATGAGATAATATTTCCAGGGATATGCAGTTGACCTGGGTGGTCTATGAATCCCATTTCTTTTTCTTAAATTTTTTACATGTTGTGGAAGCCATCTGATGTGTTTCCAGCTCTAGTCATCAATAATTCACTGAAAGTTATCATGACACAAGGCAAGACCCTGATGCAGAAACAGGAGGCAGATGGTTGCAGTCTTACAATGTTTAATAATCCAAAGGGAGTAGGCAAGAGAATAGCCCTGGACAGGCAAAAGGTCAAAACCAGATCAGAGTTCAGAAGGTACAGAGTAGCAGAAAGGTTTGTGGTCACGGCATGGCAGAATGGTCAGGCAGGCAGAATGGTCAGGCAGGCAGAATGGTCAGGCAGGCAGAATGGTCAGGCAGGCAGAATGGTCAGGCAGGCAGAATGGTCAGGCAGGCAGAATGGTCAGGCAGGCAGAATGGTCAGGCAGGCAGAATGGTCAGGCAGGTTGAATGTTCAGACAGGCAGAATGGTCAGGCAGGCAGAATGGTCAGGCAGGCAGAATGTTCAGACAGGCAGAATGGTCAGACAGGCAGAATGGTCAGGCAGGTTGAATGTTCAGACAGGCAGAATGGTCAGGCAGGCAGAATGGTCAGGCAGGCAGAATGGTCAGGCAGGCAGAATGGTCAGACAGGCAGAATGGTCAGGCAGGCAGAATGGTCAGGCAGGCAGAATGGTCAGACAGGCAGGTACAGAGTCCAGAACAGGCAAGGGTCAAAACAGGGAGGACTAGAAAAAGGAGAATGCAAAAAGCAGGAGTAGGGAAAACCACTGTTTAACTTGGAACATACAAGACGAACTGGCACAGAGAGACAGGAAACACAGGGATAAATATACTGGGGAAAACAAGCGACACCTGGAGGGGGTGGAGACAATAACAAGGACAGGTGAAACTGATCAGGTTGTGACAATAGCTTGTCAATGAAAGAGGACTTTCAAAATAAAAATAAATAAAAAAATGGTTATTTGTATGTGCTTGATCTTGAGTATTCTGAACTATGTAACTCCTATCTATCTTCTGACCATTTCCTCATAATCTCCCAGATGTCTTCTTTCCAAATATAACACCTTTTGCATGGCAGAATCATGTAATTACACATGAATAAAAGTTACTATTGGGTATGTCTATTTAGGCGGAAATCGTTTAGAGTGTCCTGTCTCCCTGTGGTCACTAAAGATCCCATGGCGCTTATTGTAAGAGTAGGGGTGTTAACCCTGGTGTCCTGGTGAAATTCCCAATCTGGCCATTGAGGCCACCTAATCATCCACAGCTTCCAATTGGCTCATTTATCCCCCTCCTGTCTGCTGTAACTATTCCCCAGGCTGTTGTTGTAAATGAGAATGTGTTCTCAGTCAACTTAAATGGTAAAATAAGGTATCAATCACAATCACACAATACCCCATAATGATAAAGCAAACACTTTTTAATTTAAAAAAGGAGTGATGGTTGCTTATAATGGGCCTCTGTACGCCTATGTAGATATTCCATAAAAAATCAGCCGTTTCCAGCTACAAACGTAATTTCCAACATTTCTGATCAATTTGATGTTATTTTAATGGACAAAAATGTGATTTCTTTCAAAAACAAGTACATTTCTGAGTGACAATAAACTTTTGAACGGTAGTGTGTGTGTATATATACAGTCGGAAGTGACATTAACGTAGGTTGGAGTCATTAAAACTCGTTTTTCATCCACTCCACAAATGTCTTGTTAACAAACTATAGTTTTGGCAAATCGGTTAGGGCATCTACTTTGTGCATGACACAAGGAGGCAAGGAGGCCTACAAACCTGACTCAGTTACACCAGCTCTGTCAGGAGGAATGGGCCAAAATTCACCAAACTTATTGTGGGGAAGCTTGTGGAAGGCTACCTGAAACATTTGACCCAAGTTAAACGATTTAAAGGCAATGTTACCACATACTAACTAACCCACTGGGAATGTGATAAAATAAATAAAAGCTGGAAGAAATCACTCTCTACAATTATTCTGACATTTCACATTCTTAAAATAAAGTGGTGATCGTAACTGACCTAAGACAGATACTTTTTACTTGGATTAAATGTCAGGAATAGTGAAAAACTGAGTTTAAATGCATTTGGCTAAAGTGTATGTAAACTTCCGACTTCATCTGTATATATGACTGTAATGTGAAATGATTTAGGGGCTGGTTCTTGTAGTCATTAGCCCTGGGGCCATGCTACTAAAAAGCAAAGACCCAAGAGAATGCATCCAGAGACAATACAATCAAATTAATGGTCTGGAAAGAGACCCTGACAGAGCTGAGATAGGATGACCTATGACCTTGAGAAATCAGGAGCAATCAAACACTTTAATGTCTATTTCACACACCATTTAATTCCAATGGATTTAAAACCCTGAACGACCATCGCAACAGGTGTTATGACCACCAACAGTCCAAAGGTCAAAATGTTGGACCATCGGGGTGATCCTATTACCAACCCAGGCACCATCGTCATAGTTACAATAGGAAGAAGAAAGAAGCGTGATCTGTCATTACGGAAACACACAGCCATATCATTGAGTCGTATGATGTCTCTGGTGTTATTGAACATAGAAGATGGGCCAGATCAGGTAGGTAGCAGAGTGTAAACACACACACACACACACACACACACACACACACACACACACACACACACACACACACACACACACACACACACACACACACACACACACACACACACACACACACACACACACACACAGACATAGACAAGCACAAATTATACTGTCTTTCTTACATAAACACCATTCTCTCGGAGTCTGACAGCTTGCTCCACCGGTTAGTTTAAGATGCTTTGCGCTGTTCCTAATATGCCAAAAGATCATGCCCCCCTAATCTAATTACAGTGTCATTCAGTTGAGTGTTCACCCAAAAGGAAATTAGAAAAGCACACCAAATCGAAAAGCATATCTGCCTCTCCCCTCCCTCCCCCTCTCCCCCTCGCAACAAGTTTGTTTTAATGGTTTCCCAGTCGCCCCTGCCTAGATTCATTACCTGGTCTAATTATAAAGGCAAATGAAATCAGCTCCAATACATTATTAGTATTTGCAACAATATGATATTTTCTAACTGTTTTCATGGCTGATTAAAGACATGGACAGATAAGAAAAAAGGGTGGAGGGAGGGGAAGGGGTGAGGGTCAGACAGAAGGAGAGAGACAGAGGGAAGAGGTAGAGAGATAATGGGAGAGCGAGAGACAGAGGGAAGAGGTAGAGAGATAATGGGAGAGCGAGAGACAGAGGGAAGAGGTAGAGAGATAATGGGAGAGAGAGAGAAAGAGAGAGAGAGGAAGTGAGTGGGAAAGGGAGAGAGCTGGCTTTTCACTTGAAGAGACGGTGAAACCATATTGGATGCAGTTACCTATGAACAGGTGTGCTGTGTGAGGGCACTGTGACCCAAATGCAACTACCTGCATGGGTACACATCCGATTGAGCAACATTAAAGCTGACCAGCTGGCCACAGGCAGACAGAGATGAAGGCATCAGTCCTGCCCGACCCTGAGCGAAGGGGACAGATGCACTGACAGACAGAACCACCCTGGGTCGGTGGGAACAGCGGGTGGAGAGAGGTGCAGGCACTGCCACCCCCAAACTTTGGCTTCAGTGTAAGCGACCATGAATAAAAATGGACTTCGCTGGGAAGTATGGCTCATAATAAAGCCTATTCTCAAATATCCCCTGGGAGGCGAGGGGTTAAAAATCCATTTGTGGTAAGTGTACCATGACAGCCAGCTCGTATCCCTGGAGACAGAAGATACACACACACACACTCCCCGCTGTTGTATCTTGTGATGGGTGTGAGAATGAGTGTGTGTGTGTGTATATATACGGGGCATCTGTGTGTTTGTAAATCTGAGAATTAGTGGAGCACACACACAAACAGACACATACAGATACACACACAAACGCACCAAAAACACGCATCAAACACAAACAAAACACAAGCCAAGTAACACTGAAAGTTCTGAGATGTAGACATTAACAGGGAGTGGTGTTCTGCTGTTTTAACAGGTGTTGGAAAGTACAAAGTTCAACCTGCTTTGGCCTTACACGCACAACACAGATTCACCATTATGTAGAAATAGGCCGTGGACATTATCAAATGCTCAAACATACATAAAACATCTTCACTCTGGGTGGTGCATGTGAGTGTGTACATGCGCCTGTAATTCTGATAGCATTGACATTTAAAAGACAACAAAATACAGGTTGTGTTACTTTGGTGGATAAATGTAAATATGAAGAGACAGATAGAGTGCGAGAGATGGGTAGCAATATGGATGAAATGGTGAGAGAAAGAGAGAGAGAGAGAGGTTCTAACTTTACCTTGATACTGTCCAGCCAGGGAAAATCTGTCTGCAGCTGCTCCGCCTCCCTGGCCAGCCTCTATACAGGAAACACACATGAAGCAGAGGTCAGGGTCAAGGGTCAATACAGAGGTCAGGGTTAAAGTCTCCGATGGGTAGGTGTCAGAGTGTGTGGTTGTGTGTGTGTGCCAACCTGTTCTCTAGGGAAAACACTAAGTGAACTAAGTGCTGTTCATAGACTGTATAATTCTAGAGGCAGTGACTGGTGCCAAGCTCAGCATGCTCCTCAATGGGCTTACACATTTCTCCAAACTGTCAGGGAATTTCATTTCTGTAAGGCGCAAGCTAAATGACTACAATTTCAGGCCATGTACTGTAGCAAAATGGTGCCAGACATATTTAGGCTAGCTATAGTGTGTTGGAGAAAAACTGTGATTACAACGATGTTATTCCAAGGGTAATACAGGTAGCATTTGGAGTGGAGAAGGTGAAGGCCATTGAATAACATGAACATGTTGAATACAATTTCACTTTCCAAACCAAAAGGACAAGGAATGTTTGTCAAATGCCTTTTCGTGGCTAAAGGGGTTCAGTGCAATGTTGCTTGCTTTATTTTTGTATTCTCTGCACGTTTTTCTCATTTTGGTTCCTAACTATTAATTGTTATAATATAGGTCTGACATAATTAATTGCACAGGGATTATAACATGGAGTATTACTGTCTATGTGTAGAGGCTTATGGGCGACAGACAATACCTTGTCGCCCAATGGCAAAATAGAGTGAGTCTCTAAAGAGACAGTCTCTTCCCTGTGTCTGCATGGTACCATGCCTCAGTACTGTGTCTAGGTTTCCACTCTGTTCCCACTTCAACCCCCTAGGGAAATATCTGGTTTGCGTCCCCTATCCAGTCAGCCAGCCAGTCAGCCAGCCAGTCAACCAGCCAGTCAGCCAACCAGTCATCCAACCAGATAGTCAGTCAGTCAGCCTGCCAGCCACACAGTCCCTGGGCTAGAAAATGACAAACCCTTTTTAGACTCCCACTAAGTGGACTTTCATTTCTGATACATCATCAAAGGGACCACATTCCCCAAGCACATTTTCTTCTCTCCTAAAGGACGGACAGTGATAAACTCTCGTTAGAGAAAGAAGTGTCCTATTTCTGTCTGAAGGTCCACCCCCCTGAGCCCCCCATCACCAAGACCCTCCCACTCACAGCTCGCCAGACATAGCCCCTCCTACTCCGTTTATGATATCACTAACCTTGTTCGTGAAACAATAGCTGAATGCCAGGATCATAAGTGTCTTAATCACCTGAATGAGGATTATATTAAGAAACAATGAAATGTAGATTTTATTCAGTCACAACTAATAAGGTGAACCAGTGAAACAATGACACATACAGCAGAGCTAATTAGTCTAATGAAATGATCGCCACAAAGTACATTAAAGGAAACTATCTCAGTTGTGTGACAGTGTGGCGTTGTGTATACAACGGAGGGGTCAACCTAGCTAAAGGGCACTCTTGAGTGTTCGTAATCCAACAGTTTTCAATTAGCGATCAACAGTGGAGTGTGCTGCTGGCTAAACAATTACTTCCAGATTCGACACTGCTCTGAATTGGCCAGAGAACTGAACATATGGCTAAAGGGTTAGCCCTCTATGCCACATATGGCAAAGCAATAACAGATGTAAGTGAGAACCTTTTGTCTCACCCTTCATGTATAGTATGACTTTGCATATACTCTAAATGATTTGTGAAGATATAAAAGCCTTTACGAGTTGTTGTTTTTCTAAAGTGGGACCTTTCAATGCCAAACGGTGGTAGTCCGTCAATACGTCTCTGTCTATCTGTGACGTCTCTTCAAGGAGACGGAAATTATAAAAAGGAGAAGAGGACATGAATCATGATGAATGAGGAAATACAAATGTAGTCCATGACACTGCATATGAAGAATGGTTCCTCCCTCCTTCTCTGTCCTTCCTTCCTTCCTGATGATCTGTCTTCTTCCTCAGTCGTCTGTTTCTTTGGCTTCTTCCTCAGTCGTCTGTTTCTTTGGCTTCTTCCTCAGTCGTCTGTTTCTCTGGCTTCTTCCTCAGTCGTCTGTTTCTCTGGCTTCTTCCTCAGTCGTCTGTTTCTCTGGCTTCTTCCTCAGTCGTCTGTTTCTCTGGCTTCTTCCTCAGTCGTCTGTTTCTCTGGCTTCTTCCTCAGTCGTGTTTCTCTGGCTTCTTTCTCTGGCTTCTTCCTCAGTCGTCTGTTTCTCTGGCTTCTTCCTCAGTCTGTTTCTGTTTCCTCTGGTCTCTCTTCTTCCTCAGTCGTCTGTTTCTCTGGTTTCTTCCTCAGTCGTCTGTTTCTCTGGCTTCTTCCTCAGTCGTCTGTTTCTCTGGCTTCTTCCTCAGTCGCCTGTTTCTCTGGCTACTTCCTCAGTCATCTGTTTCTCTGGCTTCTTTCTCAGTCGTCTGTTTCTCTGGCTTCTTTCTCAGTCGTCTGTTTCTCTGGCTTCTTCTTCAGTCGTCTGTTTCTCTGGCTTCTTCCTCAGTCATCTGTTTCTCTGGCTTCTTCCTCAGGGGTCTGTTTCTCTGGCATCTTCCTCAGTCGTCTGTTTCTCTGGCTTCTTCCTCAGTCATCTGTTTCTCTGGCTTCTTCCGAAGTTTGTTTCTCTGGCTTCTTCCTCAGTCGTCTGCTTCTCTGGCTTCCTCCTCAGTCGCATGTTTATCTGGCTTCTTCCTCAGTTGTCTGTTTCTCTGGCTTCTTCCTCAATCGTCTGTTTCTCTGGCTTCTTCCTCAGTTGTCTGTTTCTCTGGCTTCTTCCTCAGTTGTCTGTTTCTCTGGCTTCATCCTCAGGGGTCTGTTTCTCTGGCTTCTTCCACAGTCGTCTGTTTCTCTGGCTTCTTCCTCAGTTGTCTGTTTCTCTGGCTTCTTCCTCAGGGGTCTGTTTCTCTGGCTTCTTCCTCAGGGGTCTGTTTCTCTGGCTTCTTCCTCAGTCGTCTGTTTCTCTGGCTTCTTCCTCAGTCATCTGTTTCTCTGGCTTCTTCCTCAGTCGTCTGTTTCTCTGGCTTCTTCCTCAGTCGTCTGTTTCTCTGGCTTCTTTAGGGGTCTGTTTCTCTGGCTTCTTCCTCGGTCGTCTGTTTCTCTGGCTTCTTCCTCAGTCGTCTGTTTCTCTGGCTTAATATAATAAATATATCCCATTTAGTCAGTTTCTCTGGCTTCTTCCTCAGTCGCTGTTTCTCTGTTCTTCCCCAGTCGTCTGTTTCTCTGGCTTCTTCCTCAGTCGTCTGTTTCTCTGGCTTCTTCCTCAGTCGTATGTTTCTCTGGCTTCATATGGGTCTGTTTCTCTGGCTTCTTCCTCAGTCGTCTGTTTCTCTGGCTTCTTCCTCAGTCGTATGTTTCTCTGGCTTCTTTAGGGGTCTGTTTCTCTGGCTTCTTCCTCAGTCGTCTGTTTCTCTGGCTTCTTCCTCAGTCGTCTGTTTCTCTGGCTTCTTCTTCAGTATTGTGTTTTTACAGTCTCTCAGTAAGGCTCCATGTCTCTGGGCCGTATCTCTCCTCTAGCAGCGTAAAGTAGTACCTCCCTGCTCCAAAACAGCCATGTGTCTTCATGTGTCTCTCCTTACTGTGTGTTGGCCCAGATGAATGGGCTACACAAACAGACCATGAATCAGACTGAGAGACACCAATCTATGTTGGTGGCTGGAGCCAAGCCACTTAGTGCAGCTGGATGAGCATAGTGAGATCAGAACAGTACAGAACAGATAAGACCAGTACAGCACAGGCCGGCCCACACAGTACAGAGACATGGACCCAGTCTAACTACTGTAAAACAGCACAGTCCAGCAGTTTCAATATCACTGCTTTAATGTCTCTAACACCATCTATATCACTGATGGTGATGCTACAGACAAGGTCAAGCAGTAGAAACACTATGTGCTGTCCAACAGAGTGCTTTACTGTAGCTATACATCTCCAACCCTTCACACTATATAATCGACTAGCTGACAGTATTACTGTACTGTACAAGAGGTGGATGGATCATCAGAGCTGTTTGTTCAGTCCTTGTCTGTGATGTTACTGCAAGCCTGGCGGATCCGAGGATCTCTCTCTCACGATCTCTCTATCTGTCTGTCTCTCTCACACCTCTAAACTTGTGGAACTTAAAAGCCATAATGAAAAGCTCAGTGAGAGGCGATTAGCACATTTAATATTCCTAACTGTTCTATTTGCTCTGTTCCAGAGGAGAGTGGTTTAATCACTCAAAGTTGTGTTATTTTAGGAGGAATGACAGCATACCAGGGTTCAGCCATGTCATGCTGTGTTGAGCCCACTAAACGACACACCACACCGTAACGCCTGCCCCGCCCACCCGCCTGTCTGATTTCTGCAGTGAGTTAGGGTCCTCCAGTCCAGACCTCCACTCAGCCGACCTGTGTGACAATAAGGGCACTCAGCACAACACATTGTTCTCCGGGTTGATCTCGAGGGCACTCGAAAAACAACACTACACAGGCCACTCAACAAAACACACTGTGTTTAGTCCGTGTGATTGCGGCGGCAGTGTATTGCGGCACTCAACACCTGTTTATTGACCTCTAATCACTGTGTCTGGGTGACATACAGTAGTCTGCAATAACATAGGGCCCTTAACACTGTGCATGACTGCTAAAGGTGGTTCGATAACATCCCCACAGTGACATCTGCAGTTAGAAAAGCCCCAAAAACAAGTCTGCTCTGACTTGCTGCCTGTCAATCTTACCAGTGACCAAGTGAGCATTCAGACACTTCCTTCACATAAGGTTAAATCTACCAGTTGGTCAGCAGTATTTTGCCTGAGTCCTATCACCCTGTATCCAGTAGGGGGAGAAGCTCCAGTCTGACTGGACCAGTGGTCCTCCTCAGCAGCCAGCCAGTTGAGCCTGTTAGAGTGAGTGCAGTCCATCTGCAGAGAGAGCCCATTATGTCTGTCTCTCTTCTAGCACTGGGCTGGGATTATGGTCAATCATAGAAATCACTCAGTCCCACAACTACCACCACAGATGGAGGGACTTTCAGCTCCAGGATTTAAAACATCTCAGACTCACTCTTTCTCTCTCTTTCTGTCTCCCCCATTATTTTATCTCTTCCTCCTGCTTTGTCCTCCATCATATGCTGTACATAACCTGTCACTTTCTCTCCATCTGTCTTACTTTCTACCTATCAGCAGGGTTTTACCCCTCCTCTAACTTGGTCTCAATCTAACCACAAGACTATTTCCAGCTTCCACTTAAAGTGACTTAAAAAAATACTGTCAATTAATAAATCAATCATCGATTACTCTCTGAGAAGAACAGAGAAGTAAATTGTGTACAGTACAATGATAGCCTACTCCAGCAGTACTGTATCATTTCAATCATTTTAGTCAATAAGATTCTTGCTACGTAAGCTTAACTTTCTGAACATTCGAGACGTGTAGTCCACTTGTCATTCCAATCTCCTTTGCATTAGCGTAGCCTCTTCTGTAGCCTGTCAACTATGTGTCTATCTATCCCTGTTCTCTCCTCTCTGCACAGACCATACAAACGCTCCACACCGCGTGGCCGCGGCCACCCTAATCTGGTGGTCCCAGCGCGCACGACCCACGTGGAGTTCCAGGTCTCCGGCAGCCTCTGGAACTGCCGATCTGCGGCCAACAAGGCAGAGTTCATCTCAGCCTATGCCTCCCTCCAGTCCCTCGACTTCTTGGCACTGACGGAAACATGGATCACCACAGATAACACTGCTACTCCCACTGCTCTCTCTTCGTCCGCCCACATGTTCTCGCACACCCCGAGAGCTTCTGGTCAGCGGGGTGGTGGCACCGGGATCCTCATCTCTCCCAAGTGGTCATTCTCTCTTTCTCCCCTTACCCATCTGTCTATCGCCTCCTTTGAATTCCATGCTGTCACAGTTACCAGCCCTTTCAAGCTTAACATCCTTATCATTTATCGCCCTCCAGGTTCCCTCGGAGAGTTCATCAATGAGCTTGATGCCTTGATAAGCTCCTTTCCTGAGGACGGCTCACCTCTCACAGTCCTGGGCAACTTTAACGTCTACCTTTTACTCATTCCTCTCTGCCTCCTTCTTTCCACTCCTCTCCTCTTTTGACCTCACCCTCTCACCTTCCCCCCCTACTCACAAGGCAGGCAATACGCTCGACCTCATCTTTACTAGATGCTGTTCTTCCACTAACCTCATTGCAACTCCCCTCCAAGTCTCCGACCACTACCTTGTATCCTTTTCCCTCTCGCTCTCATCCAACACTTCCCACACTGCCCTTACTCGGATGGTATCGCGCCGTCCCAACCTTCGCTCTCTCTCCCCCGCTACTCTCTCCTCTTCCATCCTATCATCTCTTCCCTCTGCTCATACCTTCTCCAACCTATCTCCTGATTCTGCCTCCTCAACCCTCCTCTCTTCCCTTTCTGCATCCTTTGACTCTCTATGTCCCCTATCCTCCAGGCCGGCTCGGTCCTCCCCTCCCGCTCCGTGGCTCGACGACTCATTGCGAGCTCACAGAACAGTGCTCCGGGCAGCCGAGCGGAAATGGAGGAAAACTCGCCTCCCTGCGGACCTGGCATCCTTTCACTCCCTCCTCTCTACATTTTCCTCCTCTGTCTCTGCTGCTAAAGCCACTTTCTACCACTCTAAATTCCAAGCATCTGCCTCTAACCCTAGGAAGCTCTTTGCCACCTTCTCCTCCCTCCTGAATCCTCCTCCCCCTCACCCCCTCCTCCCTCTCTGCAGATGACTTCGTCAACCATTTTGGAAAGAAGGTCGACGACATCCGATCCTCGTTTGCTAAGTCAAACGACACCGCTGGTTCTGCTCACACTGCCCTACCCTGTGCTCTGACCTCTTTCTCCCTCTCTCTCCAGATGAAATCTCGCTTCTTGTGACGGCCGGCCGCCCAACAACCTGCCCGCTTGACCCTATCCCCTCCTCTCTTCTCCAGACCATTTCCGGAGACCTTCTCCCTTACCTCACCTCGCTCATCAACTCATCCCTGACCGCTGGCTATGTCCCTTCCGTCTTCAAGAGAGCGAGAGTTGCACCCCTTCTGAAAAAACCTACACTCGACCCCTCCGATGTCAACAACTACAGACCAGTATCCCTTCTTTCTTTTCTCTCCAAAACTCTTGAACGTGCCGTCCTTGGCCAGCTCTCCCGCTATCTCTCTCAGAATTACCTTCTTGATCCAAATCAGTCAGGTTTCAAGACTAGTCATTCAACTGAGACTGCTCTTCTCTGTATCACGGAGGCGCTCCGCACTGCTAAAGCTAACTCTCTCTCCTCTGCTCTCATCATTCTAGACCTATCGGCTGCCTTCGATACTGTGAAGTACAGTTCCCGCTCAGCCCAGTCAAAACTGTTCGCTGCTCTGGCCCCCCAATGGTGGAACAAACTCCCTCACGACGCCAGGACAGCGGAGTCAATCACCACCTTCCGGAGACACCTGAAACCCCACCTCTTCAAGGAATACCTAGGATAGGATAAAGTAATCCTTCTCACCCCCCCCCTTAAATGATTTAGATGCACTATTGTAAAGTGGCTGTTCCACTGGATGTCAGAAGGTGAATTCACCAATTTGTAAGTCGCTCTGGATAAGAGCGTCTGCTAAATGACTTAAATGTAAATGTAAATCACAGTGCCATCCGTTTTGTTACTAAAGCACCTTATACCACCCACCACTGCGACCTGTATGCTCTAGTCGGCTGGCCCTCGCTACATATTCGTCGCCAGACCCACTGGCTCCAGGTCATCTACAAGTCCATGCTATGTAAAGCGCCGCCTTATCTCAGTTCACTGGTCACGATGGCAACACCCACCCGTAGCACGTGCTCCAGCAGTTGTATCTCACTGATCATCCCTAAAGCCAACACCTCATTTGGCCGCCTTTCGTTCCAGTTCTCTGCTGCCTGTGACTGGAACGAATTGCAAAAATTGCTGAAGTTCTGAGCAGCTAACCGATCGCTACAGCTGTACATAGTCTATCGGTAAATAGCCCACCCAATTTACCTACCTCATCCCCATAGTGTTTATATTTATTTACTTTTCTGCTATTTTGCACACCAGTATCTCTACCTGTACATGACCATCTGATCATTTATCACTCCAGTGTTAATCTGCAAAATTGTAAATTTTTCACCTACCTCCTCATGCCTTTTGCACACAATGTATATAGACACAATGTATATTTTTTCTACTGTGTTATTGACTTGTTAATTGTTTACTCCATGTGTAACTCTGTGTTGTCTGTTAACACTGCTATGCTTTATCTTGGCCAGGTCGCAGTTGTAAATGAGAACTTGTTCTCAACGAGCCTACCTGGTTAAATAAAGGTGAAATAAAAAAATAAAAATAAATGTACTGTACATGATTGTACTGTACACCCTTGAAATGAATGCAAGTGGGAACACAGCATTGATGTGGACCTCACGCATTGGCATATTGTCATGTATGTTCTCCTAATTAGATTAAGCCCTATAATGAGAGACATCCAATGTGAAGTTCTGATTCTTGTGCTGAGAGGACAGTGATAACATGACCATACTGTTCTCTCCTCAGAGAGACACAACAATATAAAGGTCAATAATGAGGAGAAATAATGACCCTTAATCCCAGGTCCCTGGTTGCTCTCCCATATGCAGCTGGGCATTGTAGTTCTTCTGAGCTGGCTTGGAATGAGGAAGTGCGTGGATGGGAGAAAGACCCCGAGGGTGTGTTTGGGAGACCCGGTCTCTGTTCTGTGGTCCAAAGAGACCTGTGGCAGGCCCGTTCTGCAGAGGCTGTGTGCGTAGTGCTATTATAGCCCTGTGCAGAGATAATCCCTGCCTTTGTTTCCCCCTAATCTTCCCCTTCCCTCCACAACAGAAATTATATCACTTCCTCTTGCATTTCCCCGCTCCTCATCACTAAGCATGCAGTCTGTCTGTCTGTCTCTCTGTCGCTCTGCCGTTTCCACAGAGACCAGTTACTATACAGACCAAGCAGCATGCTGCCACCTACCCACCACAGCACTAGTAGAACACCCGATTTCTATAGCAGAACGCCAGATTTCTATAGCAGAACACCAGATTTCTATAGCAGAACACCCAATTTCTATAGCAGAACACCAGATTTTTATAGAAGAATAATATATTTCTAAAGAACACCAGCTTTCTATAGCAGAACACCAGCTTTCTATAGCAGAACACCAGATTTCTATAGAACACCAGATTTCTATAGCAGAACACCAAATTTCAGTTGACCTGTGTGGCTCAGTCGGTAGAGCATGGCGCTTGCAACGCCAAGCGTCGTGGGTTCAATTCCCGCTGGGGCCACCCATATGTAAAAGTAGTGGCCCCAGCCGACTTGTAAGTCGCTTTGGACAAAAGCGTCTGCTAAATGGGATATATTATTATATTATTATTATTATATTAAATTTCTATAGCAGGACACCAGATTTCTATAGCTGTCACACCCTGACCATAGTTTGCTTTGTATGTTTCTATGTTTTGTTTGGTCAGGGTGTGATCTGAGTGGGCATTCTATGTTGTGTGTCTAGTTTGTCTGTTTCTGTGTTTGGGCCTGATATGGTTCTCAATCAGAGGCAGGTGTTAGTCATTGTCTCTGATTGGGAGCCATATTTAGGTAGCCTGTTTGGTGTTGGGGTTTGTGGGTGATTGTTTCCTGTCTTTGTGTTTGTTGCACCAGATAGGGCTGTTTCGGGTTTTTCCACGTTTATTGTTTTGTATTATGTTCATGTTTAGTTATTCATGTTTCTTATTAAAAAACATGAACTTCAACCACGTTGCATTTTGGTCCGCCTCTCCTTCGACGGAAGAACCCCTTTACAATAGCAGAACACCAGATTTCTATAGCAGAACACCAGATTTCTATAGAACACCAGATTTCTATCGCAGAACACCAGATTTCTATAGCAGAATGCCAGATTTCTAGAGCAGAACACCAGATTTCTATAGCAAAATAACATATTTCTATCGCAGAACACCAGATTTCTATAGCAGAATACCACAATTCTATAGTAGAACACCCGGTTTCTATAGCATAACACCAGATTTCTGTTGTAGAACACCAGATTTCTAGAGCAGAACACCAGATTTCTATAGTAGAACACCAGATTTCTATAGCAGAACACCCGATTTCTATAGCAAAATAACATATTTCTATCGCAGAACACCAGATTTCTATAGCAGAACACCACAATTCTATAGTAGAACACCCGGTTTCTATAGCACAACACCGGATTTCTGTAGTAGAACACCAGATTTCTAGAGCAGAACACCAGATTTCTATAGTAGAACACCCGGTTTCTATAGCACAACACCAGATTTCTAGAGCAGAACACCAGATTTCTAGAGCAGAACACCAGATTTCTAGAGCAGAACACCATATTTCCATATACAGCTTTCTATATTAGAATTCTTGAACACCAGTTTTGCACAGTAGCCTACAACAGCAGCTTTCTATTCTGGTGTGTTTCTAAAATGAGCAGCAGCTCGCTTTCTATTGTTGATCACAATCTGTCTTTACTAGAATGCCCGGTTTTAGTAGAACACCAGATTTCTATAGTAGAATGCAAGCTTTCTACACCAGAGTACCATCATTTGAGTTTGACATACTGTATAACAGCTTTCTGCATACAGTATGAACATGATCTTGTCATACAAAGGAAAGTACTCATGTTAAATGACTAGATCAATGGGATCACAGCTGGTTTAAAATAGTATTTATCCACTCAAGGCTACAGCAGAGAAGAGTCAGACTGTTGGACCTGTTTTATCTCAAGACCATATTAATATAGCACTTACTCATCAGCCTCACTGAAACTACCAGACCTAAACTATTATGAAACATATTCTGATAAGATATCCAACCCAGTAGCCATGCCATAGGGTGGCTAATCACATCCCATTCTGCCTCCAGTATGAATCCACCAACTGTAGCTGGCCCAACAGACTTGCATAGAATAGTCCCCCAATCAGGAAGAGCTGCCAGAGTTGTGACTAGAGGGAGTGCATATACGACAGGAAGTTACTTGTCGTAGCAAGTTAGGAGAGCATTTTAGCTAACCCTTGACCTCACCCTTTTCCTAACTTCAACCTAAGTCTCCTAACATGCCACGTTAATTCTCCTAACCTGCTACAAAAAAGTTAATTCCGGTCATAGCTGTACTCCCTCCAGAGCAGAACCTGCTGCCAGCTATCTCCCAAAACACACATATTTCCTGCCAGGCCACATGGGCTATTGGGAGATGTAGTCTTTTTCCATGTGAGATGTGTAGTTCCACAAGAACACACATTTTCCTCATCAATCCACAAAACCTTTGGAACTAAGCAACAGAATCATCACACCATTTCACAAAGTCCTCTAAGAGCAGGTCATCGTGGTCCTAATAATCATTCAATAGAGCAACTACAGGCTGGAATTGTCAGCAAATTCAATTAATTGTCTGCAAATTCATCTGGGTGAATACCAAAAACAACTCTATTAATATCAATGAGTGGTACAGTGTCCTTCCTAACCTAGCTCCAATGCATTAAGTACTGCAGTGCATCTCCTCATGGACTGCACCAGATTTGCCAGTTCTTGCTGTGAGATGTTACCCCACTCTTCCACCAAGGCACCTGCAAGTTCCTAGACATTTCTGGGGGGAATGGTCCTAGCCCTCACCCTCCGATCCAACAGGTCCCAGACATGCTCAATGGGATTGATATCCGGGCTCTTCGCTGGCCATGGCAGAACACTGACATTCCTGTCTTGTAGGAAATCACGCACAGAACGAGCAGCATGGCTGGTGGCATTGTCATGCTGGAGGGTCATGTCAGGATGAGCCTGCAGGAAGGGTACCACATGAGGGAGGAGGATGCCTGCCCTTTAACGCACAGCGTTGAGATTGCCTGCAATGACAACAAGCTCAGTCCGATGATGCTGGGACACACAGTCGCAGACCATGACGGACCCTCCATCTCCAAATCGATCCCGCTCCAGAGTACAGGCCTCGGTGTAACGCTCATTCCTTCGACGATAAACACGAATCCGACCATCACTCCTGGTGAGACAAAACCGCGACTCGCAGGTGAAGAGCACTTTTTGTCAGTCCTGTCTGGTCCAGTGACGGTGGGTTTGTGCCTGGTGATGGGTTTGTGCACAAACGGTGGGTTTGTGCCTGCCTTACAACAGGCCTACAAGCCCTCAGTTCAGCCTCTCTCAGCCTATTGCGGACAGTCTGAGCATTGATGTGCGTTCCTGGTGTAACTCGGGCAGTTGTTGTTGCCATCCTCTACCTGTCCAGCAGGTGTGACGTTCGGATGTACCGATCTATGCCGGTGTTGTTACACGTGGTCTGCCACTGTGAGGACGATCAGCTGTCCACCCTGTCTCCCTGTAGCACTGTCTTAGGTGTCTCACAGTATGGACATTGCAATTTATTGCCCTGGACACACATGCCTCCTTGCAGGATGCCTATGGCACGTTCACGCAGATAGGCAGGGACCCTGGGCATCTTTCTTTTGGTGTTTTTCAGAGCCAGTAGAAAGGCCTCTTTAGTGTCCTAAGTTTTAATAACTGTAAGCTGTTAGTGTCTTAACGGCCGTTCCACAGGTGCATGTTCATGAATTGTTTATGGTTTATTGAAAAAGCATGGGAAACAGTGTTTAAACCCTTTACAAGGAAGATCTGTGAAGTTATTTGGATTTTTACGAATTATCTTTGAAAGACAGGGTCCTGAAAAAGGGACGTTTACAAAAATATATAGATATTATAATATTGTCTTTGCACATTTCAAAATCATCGTAATGTGGTTAACCTTAAAAATAGAAGTGATAACGATTCATATATAAAAGATCAAATTCAACCAGAGAGCGCCCTTAGATCACAGGAAAAGGGCACACTTGAGCGTTGCACTTGAATCATTCCCACGGTGAAAGGCTCGGCCTGCTACGCTATGAAACCACACTATTGCAGAGACGTTGATATTACTGGACGCAATTAATACGGTGAAAACAAGGTGTGGGGAGGCAGAGGCACAGAAACTCACATCAATACCTTTGTCAGATAACACTGTTAAATGAAGAATGTATGCTATTCAAAGCAATCAAGAGGAAACTGACTGGACGACTCAAAAACACCCCAGCTTCTGCTCTCCAAATGGACATTAGCTGTGTGGGCAGAGATGCCCTGCGTTGACATATTGTTCAGTCTCACGATTCTCGAGCATAAAACGGCATAGTGTGCGGCGTGACTATATTGACAAAAACAGATTCCATGGGATCGAATGGTGGGTTCTTTTGCACAGATTGGGCTCCATCCATGGCGGGACAGAGGGCGGGCCTCTGCCTGCTAGTTCTGAATGTGTCTGCCTCTGCCATATGGACACATTGTACGATACACCGAGAGCATATCACGGCAAAAGAGCTGAGCACAGAACTCAGAGATATACTGCAGCAGGTAACTTCAATTGTAAACTACATCAAATCACATCCACTGCGCACCCCCTCCACGATGTGGAGATATGGGATTTGAGCATGACAATGTTCTTTTTCACACCGAGGCTTGGTGGTTATCGAGGGGGAGTGTAGGATATATTTTTGCATTGAGAGAGGAACTGTTGTCATTCACAATGGACGTAAAAAAAACTGACTTGGTTGACTTTCTGTGTAACGAAAAGAAAATAACAGAAAACAGCATCATTAAGTGTCCTAAAAGAGTGATGGCTGCTCACATCCAACGCTTGGAAGAGCACATTGGTACTGACCTACTTCACAATCCATTTGACTGTGATCCTGGCTCGAGCTGTCATGTGACTGAATACAGCAGACAACACTACGGAGGAGTTTTTGTTCCTGACTCAAAGGGAATACCCTGCCATCTCAAAACAGCTGGGAACCCAGAAACTTCCAACTTCTGACTTCAGTGCGTTCAAGACAACGGGGAACACGGAAAGAAACGAGCTCAGACTGGGATTATTTTTTTTTTGAACGGTCATCAACTCAGAATTACAACTCGGGAACTCTGGGCTCTTTCTAGAGTTCTGACTATCCGACCTAAAGATAAGTAATGTCATGACCTTGTATTTTCAGAGTTCCCAGTTGTCTTGAAAGCACCATAAAACTAATGGTAGACTACCCTTCGCCAGCTCATATCTGCGGTGCTCTCGTCTGCATTAAAGCCAAATATCGATCCAGGTTGGATGCAACAGCAGAAATTAGATGCACACTGTCGACCACGCCCCCTGACTTAGAGAGGTTCCTAGGCAACAAGCACACCCATCTCATTAGTGGTGGTGAAATAAGCTCCATTATGTCAGACTCATTTTCAACTGCCTGAGTTAGGTTGAGTTGGGTTGACAATCAGAAATACTGTTCAAATGTTTTTCAATTGACTGCCATAGCCCCAAATAAAAACGTAACCATTGGCTGTTAAAATTCCTTTTTTTATTTTACATGGGTGGGGTAGTGAGAATTTTCAGATATCAAAATGGGGTTGTGCGAACCCCTGCCTTAACGTCTAATTCTAATTCTGAGGTGAGACATTGAGAGCTTATTGTGAAAGCATGCACATACACACTCACAGAGCCCCACCCCGCTAACACACACACACACACACACACACACACACACACACACACACACACACACACACACACACACACACACACACCACACCTAGCCAGCCTATTGGTGCATGGTGAGACCCACAGCCAGGCTCCCTATGTTTTCATCCACAGTTTTTATGCAAGTAATGCCAACTGTTGTCTAGAGAGCATGCCAACTGTTGTCTAGAGAGCATGCCAACTGTTGTCTAGAGGGCATGCCAACTGTTGTCTAGAGAGCATGCCAACTGTTGTCTAGAGAGTATGCCAACTGTTGTCTAGAGAGCATGCCAACTGTTGTCTAGAGGGCATGCCAACTGTTGTCTAGAGAGCATGCCAACTGTTGTCTAGAGAGCATGCCAACTGTTGTCTAGAGAGCATGCCAACTGTTGTCTAGAGGGCATGCCAACTGTTGTCTAGAGAGCATGCCAACTGTTGTCTAGAGAGCATGCCAACTGTTGTCTAGAGAGCATGCCAACTGTTGTCTAGAGGGCATGCCAACTGTTGTCTAGAGAGCATGCCAACTGTTGTCTAGAGAGCATGCCAACTGTTGTCTAGAGGGCATGCCAACTGTTGTCTAGAGAGCATGCCAACTGTTGTCTAGAGGGCATGCCAACTGTTGTCTAGAGAGCATGCCAACTGTTGTCTAGAGAGCACGCCAACTGTTGTCTAGAGAGAATGCCAACTGTTGTCTAGAGAGCATGCCAACTGTTGTCTGGAGAGCGCGCCAACTTTTGTCTAGAGAGCGCGCCAACTGTTGTCTAGAGAGCATGCCAACTGTTGTCTAGAGAGCGCGCCAACTGTTGTCTAGAGAGCGCGCCAACTGTTGTCTATAGAGCATTCCAACTGTTGTCTAGAGAGCATGTGAACTGTTGTTTATAGAGCATTCCAACGGTTGTCTAGAGAGCATGTGAACTGTTGTCTATAGAGCATTCCAACTGTTGTCTAGAGAGCACACCAACTGTTGTCTAGAGAGCATTCCAACTGTGGCTAGAGAGCATGTGAAATGTTGTCTAGAGAGCGCGCCAACTGTTGTCTAGAGAGCACACCAACTGTTGTCTAGAGAGCATTCCAACTGTGGCTAGAGAGCATGTGAAATGTCGTCTAAAGAGCGCGCCAACTGTTGTCTAGAGAGCACGCTAACTGTTGTCTAGAGATTATGTGAACGGTTGTCTAGAGAGCATGTGAACTGTTGTCTAGAGAGCATGCCAACTGTTGTCCAGAGAGCATGTGAACTGTTGTCTAGAGAGCACGCCAACTGTTGTCTAGAGAGCATGTGAACGGTTGTCTAGAGAGCACAAGAACTGTTGTCTAGAGAGCACAAGAACTGTTGTCTAGAGAGCATGTGAACTGTTGTCTAGAGAGCACGCCAACTGTTGTCTAGAGGGCACGCCAACTGTTGTCTAGAGAGCATTCCAACTGTTGTCTAGAGAGCATGCCAACTGTTGTCTAGAGAGCACGCCAACTGTTGTCTAGACAGCGAGCCAACTGCTGTCTAGAGAGCATGTGAACGGTTGTCTGGAGAGCACGCCAACTGTTGTCTAGAGAGCACACCAATTGTTGTCTAGAGAGCATGCCAACTGTTGTCTATAGAGCATGTGAAATGTTGTCTGGAGAGCACGCCAACTGTTGTCTAGAGAGCACGCCAACTGTTGTCTAGAGAGCACGCCAACTGTTGTCTATAGAGCATGTGAAATGTTGTCTGGAGAGCATGCCAACTGTTGTCTGAAGAGCATGTGAAATATTGTCTGGAGAGCATGCCAACTGTTGTCTGAAGAGCATGTGAAATGTTGTCTCGAGAGCATGCCAACTGTTGTCTAGAGAGCACGCCAACTGTTGTCTAGAGAGCACGCCAACTGTTGTCTATAGAGCATGTGAAATGTTGTCTGAAGAGCACGCCAACTGTTGTCTGGAGAGCACGCCAACTGTTGTCTAGAGAGCACGCCAACTGTTGTCTATAGAGCATGTGAAATGTTGTCTGAAGAGCACGCCAACTGTTGTCTATAGAGCACGCCAACTGTTGTCTAGAGAGCACGCCAACTGTTGTCTATAGAGCATGTGAACTGTTGTCTAGAATTTCCCATGCCCAAGTTAGCCATTTTTCGAAGCAGTTTGTATGAAAAAACTATCGGTACAATGGAAAATGCAATGGAAACACTTTGAACTCATAGTTTCTATTCAGTACATGGAAACGTAAGAACAAAAGTGTTTTTATGTGCGCTATGTCATCATGAACAACCTTTGAACCAAGTCTCCTATGCAGATTGCATAATATTCACATGACAATCTAGCGTAACTGGCATCATAGTGAGAGAGCCCAAGGGCACCATTTTAGAACAAGTCCCAGACATGGTTGTTGTTTTCCACCCGGCCCAGCAGGTTGCTATTCATGTATCGACCTTGCAGGTGACGGAGACAGAGACAGAGAGAGAAAGAGGGCAAATTGAAAACAAAACCTGCTGCCTGGCTGAAACACATCTGGTAAAAAGCATGAGGCTGCTCTTTTTGTCTGTTCTACATTTGTTAACAGATCTGCTTGAGTATCTCGTTGACCTGCTTGTTTTTGTTTGCTGCTGGCACCTGCATCTTCCTGAAAGAGAGAGAGGGGCTGTGCAGAGGCAGAGGCAGAGAGAGCGAGAAAGAAAGAGAGAGAAAGAGAGGGAGAGAGGCTGTGCAGAGGCAGAGGCAGAGGCAGAGAAAGAGAGAGCGAGAAAGAAAGAGAGAGAGAAAGAGAGGGAGAGAGGCTGTGCAAAGGCAGAGAAAGAGAGAGCGAGAGAGAGAGAGAGAGAGAGAGAGAGAGAGAGAGGAGAGAGGAGTGACAGCAGAACAGAGGAGAGAGAGACCGGGACAGACAGGAGTGACAGCAGAACAGAGAATAGAGAGACAGGGACAGACAGGAGCGAAAGCAGATCGGAGGAGAGAGAGAGAGGGACAGACAGGAGCGACAGCAGATCAGAGGAGAGAGAGGGACAGACAGGAGCGACAGCAGATCAGAGGAGAGAGAGGGACAGACAGGAGTGACAGCAGATCAGAGGAGAGAGGGGGACAGACAGGAGCGACAGCCGATTGAAGCAGAGACAGGGACAGACAGGAGTGACAGCAGATTGAAGGAGAGAGAGGGACAGACAGGAGTGACAGCAGATCAGAGGAGAGAGAGGGACAGACAGGAGCGACAGCAGATCAGAGGAGAGAGAGGGACAGACAGGAGCGACAGCAAATTGAAGGAGAGAGAGGGACAGACAGGAGCGACAGCAGATTGAAGGAGAGATGCCTCCTTGATCAGCTCTCCTTCTAACATCTGCAGCAACGTGAACAAACAGACGCTGCCACACAACCTGATGGGAACAGAAATGCAGAGCAGGAACACAGACTGACATCTCCCTCCATCTTCAATCTCTCTATCATTTCAACACACACACACTGATGCGCAGTAGCAAAGAACACAAGCTGTCGAATGCACACACACACACAGAAATCAAACAAAATTGTATTTGTCACATGCGCCGAATACAACAGGTGTAGACCTTACAGTGAAATGTTGACTTACAAGCCCTTAACCAACAATGCAGTTTTAAGAAAATACCACAAAAAAAGTAAGAGATAAGAATAACAAATAATTAAAGAGCAGCAGTAAATAACAATAGCAGGGCTGTATATAGGGGTACTGGTACACAGTCAATATCAATGTGCGGGGGCACCGGTGTCGAGGTAATTGAGGAAATATGTACATGTAGGTAGAGTTATTAAAGTGACTATGCATAGATAATAACAGAGAGTAGCAGCAGCATTCCAGAGAGAGGGGGGTCAATGCAAATAGTCTGGGTAGCCATTTGATTAGCTGTTCAGGAGTCTTATGGCTTGGGGGTAGAAGCTTTTTAGGAGCCTCTTGGACTTAGACTTGGCGCTCCGGTACCGCTTGCCGTGCAGTAGCAGAGAGAACAGTCTATGACTAGGGTGGCTGGAGTCTTTGACAATTTTTAGGGCCTTCCTCTGACACCGCCTGGTATAGAGGTCCTGGATGGCAGGAAGCTCGGCCCCGGTGATGTACTGGACCGTATATACTACCCTCTGTAGTGCCTTGCGGTCGGAGGATGGGCAGTTGCTATACCAGGCAGTGATGCAACCTGTCAGGATGCTCTCGATGGTGCAGCTGTAAAACCTTTTGAGGATCTGAGGACCCATGCCAAATCTTTTCCGTCTCCTGAGGGGGAATAGGTTTTGTCGTGCCCTCCTCACGACTGTCTTAGTGTTTGGACCATTCTAGTTTGTTGTTGATGTGGATGCCAAGGAACTTGAAGCTCTCAACCTTCTCCACTGCAGCCCTGTCGAGGAAAATGCGTGCGTGTTCAGTCCTCCTTTTCCTGTAGTCCACAATCATCTCCTTTGTCTTGATCACATTGGGGGAGAGATTTTTGTCTTGGTACCACACAGTCAGGTCTCTGACTTCCTCCCTAAAGGCTGTCTCATTGTTGTCGGTGATCAGGCCTACCACTGTTGTGTCATCAGCAAACTTAATGATGGTGTTGTAATTGCAAAGTATGCACATACTGTGTACACACTTACACACATACAAACACAAACACACAATAGCAAAGAACATATACACCCCCCCACATACACATACACACGCACACACACACACACACACACACACACACACACACTATACATACACCACAGGAGGTTGGTGGCAACTTAATTGGGAGGATGATCTCGTGGTAATAGAGTGGAATGAATGGAAAGGTATTAAAAACATCAAACACGTGGTTTCACATGGTTTCCATGTGTTTGATGCCATTCCATTGACTCCGTTCCATTGACTCCGTTCCTGTCCTCCCCCCAGCAGTACACACATGCACCACGCATGAACAGGTCGACAATGATACTGGTTGAAATCCCCCACGGGTGTTTTATAGGAGCCAATGTGTGGGAGAGATAGGACATTGTGACTGCATACACACAGTGTGACAATCTGTCTCAATCACCCCTGCTCACATAGGCAAATATTGCACACCCACACACCTCACAAAGATATGTTCACATCACACACTCACCACACACAATCAGCGCTCTAGAGGACTCTTAATAAACATGCAATTAATTATACACACATAGACATTTACATGTATTCATTTAGCAGGCGACCTCATCATAAGCAACAAGGCAGATGCACTGTAATACATAGTGTGGCTGCAAAAGGAAAGGGCAAATAAAGAATTGACTATCAAAATGATGTTATCTCAGTCCATCAGCTTCACCGCCCTCCTCCTCTCACCTCACCATCGCCTGCAGCTCAAGGGCAAACTGTTTATTTGAGCCACACATTCTGTGCCCTTTACTTCAATCATCCTCCATGTTGCCCTAGAATTCCTGATAGGATAATGAAATGGTTACATATTCAACTGAAGGTCATGAGGACTAACCGATGAGAGATATTTCATGATGTCTTGTACCTATTTTATTTCCATTCCTATTTCCCAATGTAAGGGAAAGGTGTATGTATGCTGTCTGAAAGAACCATTGTGTGTGAGCCTGAAAGCATTGACAGCTGCTGCTGTTTGACAAAGTGTATCAGTGACAGTCTGTGTCCGCCCGGGCTATTGTTTGAGATGTTCACACACTACACAACACTCCACACACACACACCCACGCACACACTCTTCCAGCAGAGGAACGAGAACCCAACATGCAAACGCACCCACCTCTCAAAGCAATTACACCAGATTGAAACCAAATGAAATTTGAAGCCTTGAGGAACATGAGCGGGTGAGCATCTATGACAGAGAAATGACAGGGGTAAGAGGGGAATGCTGCGGGTGCAAGGGTGGAGGGGATGAAGGTTGAGAACGACAGGTGTTGGTCGTGGAGGTAGAGAGGGGTATGTTTGGACTGGAGTGAGGGGGAGGGGAGTGTAGATGTTGAGGGGAGAGGTAGCGCAAGGTCAGGAGTGGTTATAGGCATGAGGTACCTAACATGAACATACAGTACTTCCTCATTCAAAAACAGTCACAGACACCAGTTGCATCGCATCCAGTTTATGTACAGACACAAACACACATAACTCACCACAAGCACATAATACACTTTCTCTCTCTGAGAACTGGGGGCTGAAATATATATATACATATATGAGAGAGAGATATTATTTCTTCCTCCATTTTCATTCTTCTGGTCCAAGAATTGGCAGGATTAGTTGTGACGGGTTTTAAACGTATGATGTTATCTTCCTCTCCTTGGTGAGCAATTAATCCCGCTCCCTTCCCTTACTTCTCCTCACTTCTCCTCACTTCTCCTCACTTCTCCTCCCTTCTCCTCACTTCCCTTACTTCTCCTCACTTCTCCTCCCTTCTCCTCACTTCCCTTACTTCTCCTCACTTCTCCTCACTTCTCCTCCCTTCTCCTCACTTCCCTTACTTCTCCTCACTTCTCCTCACTTCTCCTCACTTCTCCTCACTTCCCTCACTTCTCCTCACTTCTCCTCACTTCCCTTACTTCTCCTCACTTCTCCTCCCTTACTTCTCCTTACTTCCCTCTTCTCCTCACTTCTCCTCACTTCCCTCCTTCTCCTCCCTTCTCCTCCCTTCCCTTACTTCTCCTCACTTCTCCTCACTTCTCCTCCTTCTCCTCCCTTCTCCTCACTTCCCTCACTTCTCCTCACTTCTCCTCCCTTCTCCTCACTTCCCTTACTTCTCCTCACTTCTCCTCCCTTCTCCTTACTTCCCTTACTTCTCCTCACTTCTCCTCCCTTCTCCTCCCTTCTCCTCCCTTCCCTTACTTCTCCTCACTTCTCCTCACTTCTCCTCCTCCTCCCTTCTCCTCACTTCCCTTACTTCTCCTCACTTCTCCTCCCTTCTCCTCACTTCCCTTACTTCTCCTCACTTCTCCTCCCTTCTCCTTACTTCCCTTACTTCTCCTCACTTCTCCTCCCTTCTCCTCCCTTCCTTTACTTCTCCTCACTTCTCCTCACTTCTCCTCACTTCCCTTACTTCTCCTCACTTCTCCTCCCTTCTCCTCACTTCCCTCACTTCTCCTCCCTTCTCCTCCTTCCCTCACTTCTCCTCACTTCCCTCCCTACTTCTCACTTCTCCTCCCTCCTCTCCTCACTTCCCTTACTTCTCCTCACTTCTCCTCACTTCTCCTCCCTTCTCCTCACTTCCCTTACTTCTCCTCACTTCTCCTCCCTTCTCCTCACTTCCCTTACTTCTCCTCACTTCTCCTCACTTCTCCTCCCTTCTCCTCACTTCCCTTACTTCTCCTCACTTCCCTCACTTCTCCTCACTTCTCCTCACTTCTCCTCACTTCTCCTCACTTCCCTTACTTCTCCTCACTTCTCCTCACTTCTCCTCACTTCTCCTCCCTTCTCCTCACTTCCCTTACTTCTCCTCACTTCCCTCACTTCTCCTCACTTCTCCTCACTTCTCCTCACTTCTCCTCACCCTTTCCCCTCATCTTCAGGAGGATCTGTTTCAGCTGAGAGAAATAGAACTGAGTGGTATGTCACTTAAGAACCTACCGGAAAGCTCTATCAGACCGTACAACAGTACGGTGACGGGCCTCTCTATTTTGTCATTATACACGCAGAGATCACACACACATCTACACACATGTACAGATACACTCATACTGCTCTGAAACTCCTCTACAGCACACATCCATACCCAGTAATGCACTCCTACAGACCACTGTACTGTACATTCTGTACTGTACATTCACAACCATACTCTTTGATGTGGTCATTGATCCACAAGTGTATGATGGGTGTTTAGATAGGGCAGCAGAGCCTGTATTGTAACATCATGTGAGTGAGAATCATTGGTATAACTTGGACTGACCAAGGGAAGGAAACCTGGGCTCAGGTTAAATGATTCAGACAGTGGTTAGAGGCTGAGGCTCACAGGTTTTACCAAATCAAATCTGTTAAATGAGGGTGAAAATGCACACAATTCACCTTTAATTAGACGTCTACAACACACACACAGTTGTACACACACACGAAAACTCACACGTCAGGGATACACACAACAAAACTCCTTGCCGGATTCTCTATTTTTAAGACCATTATGCATTCATCAGAGCTTGAGATCGGGCCAATCTGAACTACCTTATTTAATGATGCCAAGAAGAGCAAACTCAATTTCATAGAAAATGAAACGATTGTTGACAATATCACCACATAATCATAACACTGGCAGTATGCAGTCCCTTCTCTGTGTTTCTAGAGTCCATTTGGAGAATGACATTTTATCATTCTAATTGACCTTAATAAGATACTATTTACAGTGTTTTATTTCTTACCTATAACTTGGTACACATACTGTATCTCATCTTTAGCAAACCAAATAGAGATAAAAACTGCAAGATAAAAGAAGTAAAGGGGAGACTGGGAGACATGGAGAGAGAAAGAGAGCGAAGGGAGAGATAAGGAGAAAGAGAGTGGGAGAAAGGAACAGAGCGAGAGAGAGAGGCATAGAGTGAGAGAAAAGAGAGAGAAAAGAGAGGGAGTGATGCGGAGAGAGAGAGAGAGAGAGGGAGGGAGGGAGAGAGAGAGCGGGAGGGAGAGATAAGGAGAAAGAGAGTGGGAGAAAGGAAGAGAGAGAGAGAGAGAGCATAGAGTGAGAGAAAAGAGAGAGAAAAGAGAGGGAGTGATGCGGAGAGAGAGAGAGAGAGAGGGAGGGAGGGAGAGAGAGAGCGGGAGGGAGAGATAAGGAGAAAGAGAGTGGGAGAAAGGAAGAGAGAGAGAGAGAGAGGCATAGAGTGAGAGAAAAGAGAGAGAAAAGAGAGGGAGTGATGCGGAGAGAGAGAGAGAGAGAGAGGGAGGGAGGGAGAGAGAGAGAGAGAGAGAGAAAGAGAGAGGGAGTGATGTGGAGAGAGAGAGAGAGAGAGAGAGAGAGGGGGAGGGAGGGAGAGAGAGAGAGGGGAGGGAGGGAGAGAGAGAGGCATAGAGTGAGAGAAAAGAGAGAGAAAAGAGAGGGAGTGATGCGGAGAGAGAGAGAGAGAGGGAGGGAGGGAGGGAGGGAGAGAGAGAGAGGGAGGGAGGGAGAGAGAGAGAGAGAGAGGCATAGAGTGAGAGAAAAGAGAGAGAAAAGAGAGGGAGTGATGCGGAGAGAGAGAGAGAGAGAGAGAGGGAGGGAGAGAGAGAGAGAGAGAGAGGGAGGGAGAGAGAGAGAGGGAGGGAGAGAGAGAGAGAGAGAGGGAGGGAAGGAGAGAGAGAGAGAGGGAGGGAGGGAGAGAGAGAGAGAGAGAGAGAGAGAGAGAGAAAGAGAGGGAGTGATGCGGAGAGAGAGAGAGAGAGAGAGAGAGAGGGAGGGACAGAGACTGTAGTACTCCAACAGTCAAACCTTGACAGAGAGCATCTCCTGACAAGCATCTGCCTCCTGTAATAATTGTGAAATAATCTCCATCCACAAAGGCCCAGCAGTCTGGCAGTGTAAATGCTCTGTGCCTGATCGATAGCTCAGATTTAGCCAGCTGCTGCTCTCTCAGTGTGTGCGTAGGTCCAACATCAATCTCTCAGAGACCCTCTCTCGGAGCATGCATGCATGTACGCACGCACACACACAGAGGGAGGAAGAGGAGTGGGAGAGGGAAATACAGGAGGAAGAAGAGTGGGAGAGCAAAATACAGGAGGATAATTGGTGGGAGGCAAGACAACAGTGGTTGGGAATTCAAACTGTGAGAGAGACAAGAGAGAGATGTATTGAAGTTCAAAAAATACAAAACTAAAATGAGAAGTAGAATTGGCTCTACTGAGAGAAACTAGCAGGCATAAAAGAACATCCCTGAGCAGAGTTTCCATATCCAGTTTTCAGCAGAAAAGGAAGCTTGGTTGAATTAGCAGTTTCCCAGAAAACCGTATAAAATCGGTTGTCAGCAACTCAATCAAGTTTTCAGATGACACAACAATGGTAGGCATGATTACCAGCAACAAGGAGACAGCCTGCAGTGAGGAGGTGAGGGCCCTAGTGGAGTGGTGCCAGGAAAAGAACCTCTCCCCTAGCGTCATGGACTTCAGGAGACAGCAGAGGGGGCACGCCCCCATCCACATTGACAGGGCCGCAGTGGACAGGGTGAAAAGTTCCTCTTATTGCACATCACTGACAACTTGAAATGTGGGAAGAAGGTGCAACAGCACCTCTTCAACCTCAGGAAACTGAAAAACTTTGTTCTAAAGCTGTACCCATTGGATGCAGTGATCACAATATAGCGGCTATATCCAGGAAAGCCAACGTTCCAAAAGCTGGGCTTAAAATAGTTTATAAGAGATCATACAAAATATTTCGCTGTCACTCTTATGTGGATGTTAAAAATATTTGTTGGTCTGATGTGATTAAGGAGGAGCATCCAAACGCTGCTCTTGATGAATTTATGAAATTGATTCTGCCAATTATTGATAAACAGGCACCTGTTAAGAAACTGAATGTTAGAACTGTTAAGGCTCCATGGATTGATGAGGAATTGAAAAACTGTATGTTTAAAAGAGATGGGGGAAAAGGAGTGGCTATAAAACGTCTGGCTGAACATCTGACTTACTGCAAATTGAGAAATGATGTGACGAAACTCAACAAAAAGAAGAAGAAACTGTATTATGAAGCCAAGATCAATAATATAAAGAAAAACAACTTTGGTGAACTTTAAATGGAATTATGGGCCGGAAGACAAATTCAACTCCAACTTTCATCGAATCAGATGGTTTATTCATCACAAAACCATTTGATGTTGTCAGGATTTGGCCAGGGTTGTTCCGGGTTTTGGTCACTAGATGCCCCCATTGTGCTTTTTGACCTTATGTTTTTTCCCTTGTTCCCCATTATTATTTGCACCTGTGCCTCGTTTCCCCTGATTGTATTTAAACCCTTAGTTTCCCTCAGTTCTGTGCTCTGTGTTTGTATGTTAGCACCCAGCCCTAGTGTTCTGTGTATTCTTGTCGATTCCGGTGGATGCTCTTGTGGAATTCTGTTTTTGTTTTCGAGTATCTCTTGAGGCTTTTTTTGTGCTATTCCTACCACCTTTTGGATTTGCCATTTTTTGTATTGAAGGACTTCTCCTTTTTACTTTATTAAATATACCGTCTTAAGTACTGCTGTGTCTGCCTCATCTTCTGGGTTCTGCTGACTATTCGTGGCTCAGTTGGTTAAGTGACTGTTTCTCACTCCGGAGACCCAGGTTCGTAACCGGGTCCTGACAGAAACACAGAGCCAAAAATGAACCCAGAGGCAGCCAGTTCCCAGGACCTTTTGCCATGCTGTCCCACCACCAGGAGACTGTCCAACGCCACGAAGCCGCCCTGGTTCAGCAAGAGGCCTTAATGGCTAGACATTCTCATCTTCTGTCGGAGATGCTGACTTCCATTAAGCAAATATCTGATCGTCTTACCCCGGCAACAGTTCCCGTCCCAGTACCTCAGATTCACGTACCCATGGCAGTTAACCCCTGGCTGAACCTCGTCTTCCACCTCCCCAACGGTTCTCAGGTGATCCAAGTGCTTGTAAAGGGTTTCTCACCCAATGTTCTCTCTCCTTTGAGCTACAACCCTCGTCGTTTCCCACCGACCGGTCTAAGATCGCTTATATCATCACCCTGCTGTCGGAAAAAGCCCTGGCCTGGGCTACTGCTGTGTGGGATGCCCATAGTTCCTGCTGTGCCAGCTACTCTGCCTTTGCTGAGGAATTCAAACGAGTGTTTCAAGGCCCAAGCAGTGGTTCTGACTCAGCCAAACAGCTCCTGACTCTCCACCAAGGTTGGCGCAGCGTGACGGACTATGCCATCCAGTTCCGCACGGTGGCAGCAGCAAGTGGCTGGAACAACGAGGCGCTCACGGTGTGCTTTCTGAAAGGCCTTTCCGACACTATCCAAGATGAACTGGCCACTCGGGAACCACCGGACAATCTCGAGTCCCTGATCAAGTTGGCCTCACGCATTGACCAGCGTCTGAGAGAGAGAGAACTCAACCGTAGACCTCTAGCCCCTATCAGTCCCAGCTCCGAGTCCCCACCTTTATCCTCGCTGGTTCCATCGGAACCCATGCAGATTGGACGCATCTCCCAGGCTGAGAGAGACCGCCGGATGAGGGAGCGACGCTGTCTATATTGCGGCAAACCGGGCCATTTCCGTTCCACGTGTCCCGGGCTCCAGGGAAACGCTCTGTCCCGTACAGACCGGGGGAACTGTAACGGGAAACATAACCTCCTCCCATCCGTCCAACTCCCGTCTGCTCATTCCAGTCACCCTCTCCTGGGACAACCACAAGCTTCACCTTCAAGCCTTGGTAGACTCTAGAGCCGCAGGTAACTTCATGGATGGTGTCTGGGCGAAGGAGAATGGCGTTCCCTCTGAACCTCTAAGTGAACCCATGAGGGTCACTACATTGGATGGAAGCCCTTTGGGATCTGGACTTGTCACTCATGTCACTACCTCCTTGCGACTTTCAGTTTCACAACACCAGGAATTGACGAGTTCCCTCTCGTCCTTGGATACCCCTGGCTTCACAGCCATAACCCTTACATCGACTGGTCTGTGGGCACTATCAAGCAGTGGGGTCCTACGTGCCAAGCTACTTGTATTTTCCCGAATTCCCCGAGTTCTACTCCCGAGTCTTTAGAATCCATCGACCTGACCCGAGTTCCCGAGTGTTACCATGACCTCAAACTGGTGTTTAGCAAACAGAGGGCCACCATGCTACCACCCCATAGACCTTACGATTGCCCCATCGACCTGTTTCCGGGCACTTGCCCCCCCAGGGGTCGGATCTTTTCCCTATCTCCACCCGAACGAGCTGCTATGGATACCTACATCAAGGACGCTCTGGAAGCAGGCCTCATGCGTCCATCCACCTCCCCGGCGGGAGCAGGGTTTTTCTTTGTGGCCAAGAAAGACGGTGGATTACGTCCTTGCATCGACTACCGGGGACTCAATGCCATAACCGTCCGTAACCCTTACCCGCTACCCCTTATGGCCACAGCCTTCGAGCTGCTCCAGGAAGCAGTTGTTTTCACTAAGCTTGACCTGCGGAACGCATACCATCTTGTGCGGATCAGACCTGGTGACGAGTGGAAGACCGCTTTCAACACGCCTACTGGTCACAATGAATACTTGGTGATGCCCTTCGGCCTGACCAACGCCCCAGCGGTGTTCCAAGCGCTCATAAACAATGTGCTTAGGGATATGCTTAACATATTTGTGTTCGTTTACTTGGATGACATCCTCATCTTTTCGAGCTCCCTTCAAGAACACACTAAGCATGTCAGACAAGTACTCAAACGCCTCCTGGACAGCCATCTGTACGTTAAGCCGGAAAAAATGTGAATTCCATTCATCCCGAGTACAATTCCTGGGATTCGTAGTGGAACCCGGTCGAGTCCAAATGGACCCCAGGAAGGTAGGGGCGGTAGGGATTGGCCCACCCCCAAATCCGTTAAGGAAGTTCAGCGTTCCCTGGGCTTCACAAACTTCTACCGCAAGTTCATCAAGAACTTCAGCTTGGTGGCAGCCCCTCTCTCAGCTTTAACCAAGGGTGGCAATGCAAGGTTTTTGTGGGGAAGAGAAGCTGAGACGGCCTTCCAAGGACTCAAGCAGCGCGTTCTCACTGCTCCCATCCTGATACTACCGACTACGGATGAACCATTTGTGGTGGAGGTAGACGCATCAGAGGTTGGTGTTGGAGCTGTCCTGTCTCAGAGGGGTGAAGACAAGAAGCTTCATCCGTGCGCTTTCTTCTCACACCGGCTTACCCCGACTGAGAGGAACTACGATGTGGGGGATCGTGAACTCCTAGCGGTTAAGATGGCATTGAAGGAATGGAGACACTGGCTCGAGGGGGCTTCTCACCCGTTTCAAGTGCTTACGGACCACAAAAATCTGGAGTATATCCAGCAGGCGAAGCGGTTGAACTCTAGACAAGCTAGATGGTCTCCTTTCTTCAATCGATTCCAGTTTATCCTCACCTATCGGCCCGGGTCGAAGAATCTCAAACCGGATGCCCTGTCCCGAGTCTACGCTCCTGCCATTCGAGATGACACGGACATGCCTGTCCTTCCTGCTGCTAAGATTGTGGCTCCGATCTCGTGGCAAGTTGAGGATACCGTGAGACGTGCTCAAGCTAGCGAACCGGACCCGAAAGGAGGTCCTGCCAATCGGTTGTTTGTCCCCAAGGCAGTGAGGACTCAGGTCCTTCTGTTGGGGCACTCCTCTCGCCTCACCTGTCATCCGGGCGTAGGTCGCACCTTGGAGTTCATCCAGCGTAAGTTCTGGTGGCCTACCATAAGAGAAGACGTTGCCACTTTCGTCAATGCCTGTCCCGTGTGCTGCCAGGGCAAATCTTCTCACCTCCGCCCTCAAGGACTCCTTCACCCTTTACCTGTTCCCCACAGACCCTGGTCCCATATCTCATTGGACTTTATTACTGGACTTCCTCCATCCCATGGCAATACTACTATCCTAGTCATAATCGACAGGTTTTCAAAGGCGGCCAGGTTCGTCCCTCTGACTAAGTTACCTTCTGCCAAGGAAACGGCTGAGTTGGTAATTAATCATGTGTTCCGAGTCTTCGGCATTCCTCAAGATATGGTTTCTGACAGAGGTCCCCAGTTCGCCTCAAGGTTTTGGAAGGCCTTCTGCCAACTCATGGGGGCTTCTGCCAGTCTATCTTCAGGGTACCATCCGGAGTCCAACGGCCAAACAGAGAGGATGAATCAAGAGCTGGAAACCACCCTCCGATGTATGACTCGTGACAACCCGTCCACATGGTCATCCTTTATTGTTTGGGCCGAATACGCGCACAACACCTTGCGCTCCTCCTCCACTGGTATGTCCCCGCACAAGTGTCAGTTTGGCTATGCTCCTCCATTGTTCCCGGACCAGGAGGCAGAAGTCAGAGTGCCTTCAGCCTTGAAGTTCGTCAGACGCTGTCGGCTTATGTGGAGGAAGACCCGTCTTAATCTTATGCGTTCCTCACAGAGGTACCAACAACAAGCCAACAGACGTCGCCGTCCCGGGCCTACCCTGCGCCCCGGCCAGAGAGTCTGGCTCTCCACAAGAGACTTACCTCTACGGGTGGAGTCTCGCAAGCTGTCCCAAAATACATCGGTCCCTTCAAGGTTGCCAGGAGAGTTAACCCAGTTTCTTATCGCCTACACTTACCCAGATCCCTTAAGATTAATCCCACATTTCACATTTCATTGTTAAAACCTGTTGTTTTTTCTCCCCTTGTCCCGTCAGACAGACCTCCCCTCCGCCTCGTGTCATTGGAGGCCAGCCGTTATACCGTCCATCGGATACTGGATTCCCGCCGGGTGCAGCGGTCCTGGCAGTATCTGGTGGACTGGGAAGGCTACGGTCCCGAGGAGCGCTCCTGGGTTCCTGCCAAAGACATCCTGGACCCTGACCTCATTCATCAGTTCAGGGCCCTCCACCCTGAGAGAGCTGGTAGGAACGTCAGGAGCCGTTCCTAGGGGGGGGATTCTGTCAGGATTTGACCAGGGTTGTTCCGGGTTTTGGTCACTAGATGCCCCCATTGTGCTTTTTGACCTTATGTTTTTTCCCTTGTTCCCCATTATTATTTGCACCTGTGAATCGTTTCCCCTGATTGTATTTAAACCCTTAGTTTCCCTCAGTTCTGTGCTCTGTGTTTGTATGTTAGCACCCAGCCCTAGTGTTCTGTGTATTCTTGTCGATTCCGGTGGATGCTCTTGTGGAATTCTGTTTTTGTTTTCGAGTATCTCTTGAGGCTTTTTTGTGCTATTCCTACCACCTTTTGGATTTGCCATTTTTTGTATTGAAGGACTTCTCCTTTTTACTTTATTAAATATACCGTCCAATTTGTAAGTCGCTCTGGATAAGAGCGTCTGCTAAATGACTTAAATGTAAATGTAAATGTAAGTACTGCTGTGTCTGCCTCATCTTCTGGGTTCTGCTGACTATTCGTGGCTCAGTTGGTTAAGTGACTGTTTCTCACTCCGGAGACCCAGGTTCGTAACCGGGTCCTGACAGATGTTGTCATTTATTTTAATGATTACTTCATTGGCTAAGTGGGCAAACTTGGACAGGAAATGCCAACAACGAACAGCCATCGTACTCATGTATAAAAAACTTATAATGAAAGAAAAGTTAGAATTTTGTAAAGTTAGTGTGGGAGAGGTGAAATAATTATTGTTACCGAGCAATGATGGGGTGGCTGGTAGCCTAGTGGTTATGAGCGTTGGACTAGCAACCGAAAGTTTGCAAGATTGAATCCCTAAGCTGACAAGGTAAAAATCTGTCGTTCTGCCCCTGAACAAGACAGTTAACCCACTGTTCCTAGGCTGTCATTGAAAACAAGAATTTATTCTTAACTGACTTGCCTCATAAAACAAAGGTAAAATAATGACAAACCTCCTGGCATAGACATAGATGGAAAGCTACTGAGGATGGTAGCTGACTCTATATCCACTCCTATCTGTCATACAGTATCTTCTATCTGAGCCTAGAGGAAAGTCTTTGTCTTCAGGCCTGGAAGGAAGCCAACATCATTCTGCTACCCAAGAATGGTAAAGCTGCCTTTACTGGTTTTGAAAAAATAGTGTTTGACCAAATACAATGTTACTTCTACGTAAAGAAATGAACAACAGATTTTCAGCATGCTTAAAAAGAAGAGCATGTACTGCGGTGACACAAATGACTGATTATTGGTTGAAATAAAGTGATAATAAGAAGATTGTGGGAGCTGTACTGTTAGATTTCAGTACAAAAATTATTGACCATAACCTGTTGTTGAGAAAACATATGTGTTATGGCTTTTCAACCTCTGCCATATCGTGGATACAGAGCTATCTATCTAATATAACTCAGAAGGCTTTCTTTAATGGAAGCTTCTCTAATGTCAAACATGTAAAGTGTGGTGTACCGCAGGGCAGCTCTCTAGGCCCTCTACTCTTTTCTATTTTTTACAAATGACCTGCCACTGGCGATAATCAAAGCATGTGCGTCCATATATGCTGATGATTCAACCATATACGCATCAGCAATCACAACTGACGAAGTCACCGAAACCCTTAACAAAGAGTTGCAGTCTGTTTTGGTATGGATGGCCAGTAATAGACTGGTCCTGAACATCTCTAAACTAAGAGCATTGTATTTGATAAAAATCAAAGTTCTAGACATCAGCTGAATTTGTAATGCCTGGTGTGGCTGTTGAACATGCTGAGGGGACTAAATTACTTGGTGTCACCTTTGACTGGAAACTGTCATGGCTGATTGTGGCACAGCCCAAGAATGAACCCAGGTCTGTAGTAGAGCCTCTAGAACTGCAGGGCAGTGCCTTAGACCACTGCACCACTGGTAGATCCTGAAACCCTTCATTTGCTTTTTAAGCAAAATACGGACCCAGAGAAACTCCAGGTAATATTCACTAACACCCACATACACACTCCATCCACACACAGGGAATTAATGGGAACGTTGTGACAGCATTACCCACCACTGTGCATTTGGCCCCTAGCAATTAATTGTCTCTTAAATAGTCAGCCATTAGCACCAATTTGAATGAATGGATGTACTGCTCGTCACTTATTAACACACTCTGCCTTCCCTGTTGCTTTTCACACGCAGTTCCAGGGCCTTGTTTCAAACATCACTGCAGCAAAACAGAACATAAATCACTTTCCAAAACCAATACAGGCACACATTATAATGAGTGTTCATAGCGTACCATGTTGTGTAAAGGACAATCATATTTACAGAAGCACAAAGTATAGGGCTGTAGAAGTGTAAAAAAAGTGTGTAGAAGTGTAAAAATATTTGATGTTGTGGTGTGTGATCAGAGGAGGCTGGTGGGACGGACTCATTGTAATGGCTGGAATGGAATGGTACATCAAACGCATGGAAACGTTGGCTCCATTCCATTGATTCCATTCCAGCCATTACAATGAGCCCATCTTCCTATAGCTCCTCCCCACTGTCTCCTCCATGTTAGATATACAGTATGCGGTGATGCATGAAGCTGTAGGGAGGTTCAAAGCAGGTAGAGGCTTATTGTGATAAGCTGAACCTAAGCTTGTAAATTTGTAATCAATGACAGGGATTAATGTGTATCAAAGAGGGAAAAAACACAGAGAGAAGTTGACACCACAGCCTTTATCTGGAGTCACTTAGATTACTGAGGCGAGGGAGAGAGTGAGAGTGAGAGTGAGATTGAGAGTGAGAGAAAGAGAGAGAGAAAGGGGGGTGGAGAGAGAGCGATTCAAGAGGCTCTAATCACCAAGGTTATTTCTCAAGGTCTAGATTTGGAATTCTCTTCCACAGTTTCTCATGCCTTAACGAGGCACAGCCCTCCCATTCCTTATCCTCTTCTCGTCTACTCTTAGGGTGCCTCCAGGCTGGCCCCTATCCTCTCCTTCCCATTTCCCCTCTCATCTCCTCCTCTCATCTTCTCCCCTCCTCTTCTCCTCTGCTCCTTTTCTTCTCCCCTGTTACTCAACCAATGGAAGAGTCTACCCTATTACCCTATCCCTTTGGCCACTGCAAGGGATTAGCCGATACTGCCATACAGCACTGTACTGTTAGCTTCTCAAGGGATTAGCCAATACTGCTGTACAGCACTGTACTGTTAGCTTCTCAAGGGATTAGCCAATACTGCTGTACAGCACTGTACTGTTAGCTTCTCAAGGGATTAGCCAATACTGCCGTACAGCACTGTACTGTTAGCTTCTCAAGGGATTAGCCGATACTGCCGTACATCACTGTACTGTTAGCTTCTCAAGGGATTAGCCGATACTGCCGTACATCACTGTACTGTTAGCTTCTCAAGGGATTAGCCAATACTGCCGTACAGCACTGTACTGTTAGCTTCTCAAGGGATTAGCCAATACTGCCATACAGCACTGTACTGTTAGCTTCTCAAGGGATTAGCCAATACTGCCGTACAGCACTGTACTGTTAGCTTCTCAAGGGATTAGCCAATACTGCCGTACAGCACTGTACTGTTAGCTTCTCAAGTAAAGGTTCGGAAATAAACAGGTGATAAACAAACAGAAATGTTCCCCATGTTAGGAGCTAGAGCTGCCTGTCTGTCTGTCAGTCAGAGAGTCAACAGGGGTTCATGTCTCCAAACCAGCCCCCACCTCATTGGCCCGGGAGAAAAAACACCTGCCAATCACAGAGACAGTCAGGTCATCACTCAGTATGATGCAATCTTTTTATGACAGCTTGTCAAAACTCAAGACAGTGTGGCAGAAACCGTCACGAGAACGGGTGCTGAGTCTGATTGATAGATGGTGGGGTGGGGAGAGTTTGGCAACGCTGACCAAATATCCCTCTTTGGCGACCCAGTGGGACTGTTGGACCACTCCTGGCAGATTTTCTGCGGCATGTTTTAAGTATCTAGGGTGAAAGGCAGGTAGACTCTGACTAAGGGGTTCAACTTGGATGACCCTACTCAATAAAAGTAGCTACATTCTCTATCTGTCTCCATGATCAGGTGGCACTAAGGCACCCTAAAAACTGTTCCTCTCTCATGACTTACTACAAGATAAGAGTCACTCTGAAAACTGTTCCTCTCTCATTACTTACTACAAGACAAGAGTCACTCTGAAAACTGTTCCTCTCTCATTACAAGACAAGAGTCACTCTGAAAACTGTTCCTCTCTCATTACAAGACAAGAGTCACTCTGAAAACTGTTCCTCTCTCATTACTTACTACAAGATAAGAGTCACTCTGAAAATTGTTCCTCTCTCATTACAAGACAAGAGTCACTCTGGAAACTGTTCCTCTCTCATTACAAGACAAGAGTCACTCTGAAAACTGTTCCTCTCTCATTACAAGACAAGAGTCACTCTGAAAACCGTTCCTCTCTCATTACTTACTACAAGATAAGAGTCACTCTGAAAACTGTTCCTCTCTCATTACAAGACAAGAGTCACTCTGAAAACTGTTCCTCTCTCATTACAAGACAAGAGTCACTCTGAAAACCGTTCCTCTCTCATTACTTACTACAAGACAAGAGTCACTCTGAAAACTGTTCCTCTCTCATTACAAGACAAGAGTCACTCTGAAAACCGTTCCTCTCTCATTACTTACTACAAGATAAGAGTCACTCTGAAAACTGTTCCTCTATCATTACAAGACAAGAGTCACTGTGAAAACTGTTCCTCTCTCATTACAAGAAAAGAGTCACTCTGAAAACTGTTCCTCTCTCATTACAAGACAAGAGTCACTCTGAAAACTGTTCCTCTCTCATTACAAGACAAGAGTCACTCTGAAAACTGTTCCTCTCTCATTACAAGACAAGAGTCACCCTGAAAACTGTTCCTCTCTCATTACTTACTACAAGACAAGAGTCACCCTGAAAACTGTTCCTCTCTCATTACAAGACACGAGTCACTCTGATAACTGTTCCTCTCTCATTACAAGACAAGAGACACCGTGAAAGCTTTTCCTCTCTCATTACTTACTACAAGATAAGAGTCACTCTGAAAACTGTTCCTCTCTCAATATTTACTACAAGACAAGAGTCACCCTGAAAACTGTTCCTCTCTCATTACAAGACAAGAGTCACTCTGAAAACTGTTCCTCTCTCATTACAAGACAAGCGTCACCCTGAAAACTGTTCCTCTCTCATTACTTACTACAAGACAAGAGTCACACTGAAAACTGTTCCTCTCTCATTACAAGACAAGCGTCACCCTGAAAACTGTTTCTCTCTCATTACTTACTACAAGACAAGAGTCACCCTGAAAACTGTTCCTCTCTCATTACAAGACAAGAGTCACTCTGAAAACTGTTCCTCTCTCATTACAAGACAAGAGACACCATGAAAGCTTTTCCTCTCTCATTACTTACTACAAGACAAGAGTCACTCTGAAAACTGTTCCTCTCTCATTACTTACTACAAGACAAGAGTCACTCTGAAAACTGTTCCTCTCTCATTACAAGACAAGGGTCACTCTGAAAACTGTTCCTCTCTCATTACAAGACAAGAGTCACTCTGAAAACTGTTCCTCTCTCATTACAAGACAAGAGTCACTCTGAAAACTGTTCCTCTCTCATTACAAGACAAGAGTCACTCTGATAACTGTTCCTCTCTCATTACAAGACAAGAGCCACCGTGAAAGCTTTTCCTCTCTCATTACTTACTACAAGATAAGAGTCACTCTGAAAACTGTTCCTCTCTCAATATTTACTACAAGACAAGAGTCAACCTGAAAACTGTTCCTCTCTCATTACAAGACAAGAGTCACTCTGAAAACTGTTCCTCTCTCATTACAAGACAAGAGTCACTCTGAAAACTGTTCCTCTCTCATTACAAGACAAGAGTCACTCTGAAAACTGTTCATCTCTCATTACAAGACAAGAGTCACTCTGAAAACTGTTCCTCTCTCATTACAAGACAAGAGTCACTCTGAAAACTGTTCATCTCTCATTACAAGACAAGAGTCACCCTGAAAACTGTTCCTCTCTCATTACTTACTACAAGATAAGAGTCACTCCGAAAACTGTTCCTCTCTCATTACAAGACAAGAGTCACTCTGAAAACTGTTCCTCTCTCATTACAAGACAAGAGTCACTCTGAAAACTGTTCCTCTCTCATTACAAGACAAGTGTCACCCTGAAAACTGTTCCTCTCTCATTACTTACTACAAGACAAGAGTCACCCTGAAAACTGTTCCTCTCTCATTACAAGACAAGAGTCACTCTGATAACTGTTCCTCTCTCATTACAAGACAAGAGACACCATGAAAGCCTTTCCTCTCTCATTACTTACTACAAGATAAAAGTCACTCTGAAAACCGTGCCTCTCTCATTATTTACTACAAGACAAGAGTCACCCTGAAAACTGTTCCTCTCTCATTACAAGACAAGCGTCACCCTGAAAAATGTTCCTCTCTCATTACTTACTACAAGACAAGAGTCACTCTGAAAACTGTTCCTCTCTCATTACTTACTACAAGACAAGAGTCACTCTGAAAACTGTTCCTCTCTCATTACAAGACAAGAGTCACTCTGAAAACTGTTCCTCTCTCATTACAAGACAAGAGTCACTCTGAAAACTGTTCATCTCTCATTACAAGACAAGAGTCACTCTGAAAACTGTTCCTCTCTCATTACAAGACAAGAGTCACTCTGAAAACTGTTCCTCTCTCATTACAAGACAAGAGTCACCCTGAAAACTGTTCCTCTCTCATTACTTACTACAAGATAAGAGTCACTCCGAAAACTGTTCCTCTCTCATTACAAGACAAGAGTCACTCTGGAAACTGTTCCTCTCTCATTACAAGACAAGAGTCACTCTGAAAACTGTTCCTCTCTCATTACAAGACAAGAGTCACTCTGAAAACCGTTCCTCTCTCATTACTTACTACAAGATAAGAGTCACTCTGAAAACTGTTCCTCTCTCATTACAAGACAAGAGTCACTCTGAAAACTGTTCCTCTCTCATTACAAGACAAGAGTCACTCTGAAAACCGTTCCTCTCTCATTACTTACTACAAGACAAGAGTCACTCTGAAAACTGTTCCTCTCTCATTACAAGACAAGAGTCACTCTGAAAACCGTTCCTCTCTCATTACTTACTACAAGATAAGAGTCACTCTGAAAACTGTTCCTCTATCATTACAAGACAAGAGTCACTGTGAAAACTGTTCCTCTCTCATTACAAGACAAGAGTCACTCTGAAAACTGTTCCTCTCTCATTACAAGACAAGAGTCACCCTGAAAACTGTTCCTCTCTCATTACTTACTACAAGACAAGAGTCACCCTGAAAACTGTTCCTCTCTCATTACAAGACACGAGTCACTCTGATAACTGTTCCTCTCTCATTACAAGACAAGAGACACCGTGAAAGCTTTTCCTCTCTCATTACTTACTACAAGATAAGAGTCACTCTGAAAACTGTTCCTCTCTCAATATTTACTACAAGACAAGAGTCACCCTGAAAACTGTTCCTCTCTCATTACAAGACAAGAGTCACTCTGAAAACTGTTCCTCTCTCATTACAAGACAAGCGTCACCCTGAAAACTGTTCCTCTCTCATTACTTACAAAGACAAGAGTCACACTGAAAACTGTTCCTCTCTCATTACAAGACAAGCGTCACCCTGAAAACTGTTTCTCTCTCATTACTTACTACAAGACAAGAGTCACCCTGAAAACTGTTCCTCTCTCATTACAAGACAAGAGTCACTCTGAAAACTGTTCCTCTCTCATTACAAGACAAGAGACACCATGAAAGCTTTTCCTCTCTCATTACTTACTACAAGACAAGAGTCACTCTGAAAACTGTTCCTCTCTCATTACTTACTACAAGACAAGAGTCACTCTGAAAACTGTTCCTCTCTCATTACAAGACAAGGGTCACTCTGAAAACTGTTCCTCTCTCATTACAAGACAAGAGTCACTCTGAAAACTGTTCCTCTCTCATTACAAGACAAGAGTCACTCTGAAAACTGTTCCTCTCTCATTACAAGACAAGAGTCACTCTGATAACTGTTCCTCTCTCATTACAAGACAAGAGACACCGTGAAAGCTTTTCCTCTCTCATTACTTACTACAAGATAAGAGTCACTCTGAAAACTGTTCCTCTCTCAATATTTACTACAAGACAAGAGTCAACCTGAAAACTGTTCCTCTCTCATTACAAGACAAGAGTCACTCTGAAAACTGTTCCTCTCTCATTACAAGACAAGAGTCACTCTGAAAACTGTTCCTCTCTCATTACAAGACAAGAGTCACTCTGAAAACTGTTCATCTCTCATTACAAGACAAGAGTCACTCTGAAAACTGTTCCTCTCTCATTACAAGACAAGAGTCACTCTGAAAACTGTTCATCTCTCATTACAAGACAAGAGTCACCCTGAAAACTGTTCCTCTCTCATTACTTACTACAAGATAAGAGTCACTCCGAAAACTGTTCCTCTCTCATTACAAGACAAGAGTCACTCTGAAAACTGTTCCTCTCTCATTACAAGACAAGAGTCACTCTGAAAACTGTTCCTCTCTCATTACAAGACAAGTGTCACCCTGAAAACTGTTCCTCTCTCATTACTTACTACAAGACAAGAGTCACCCTGAAAACTGTTCCTCTCTCATTACAAGACAAGAGTCACTCCGAAAACTGTTCCTCTCTCATTACAAGACAAGAGTCACTCTGAAAACTGTTCCTCTCTCATTACAAGACAAGAGACACCATGAAAGCCTTTCCTCTCTCATTACTTACTACAAGATAAAAGTCACTCTGAAAACCGTGCCTCTCTCATTATTTACTACAAGACAAGAGTCACCCTGAAAACTGTTCCTCTCTCATTACAAGACAAGCGTCACCCTGAAAAATGTTCCTCTCTCATTACTTACTACAAGACAAGAGTCACTCTGAAAACTGTTCCTCTCTCATTACTTACTACAAGACAAGAGTCACTCTGAAAACTGTTCCTCTCTCATTACAAGACAAGAGTCACTCTGAAAACTGTTCCTCTCTCATTACAAGACAAGAGTCACTCTGAAAACTGTTCATCTCTCATTACAAGACAAGAGTCACTCTGAAAACTGTTCCTCTCTCATTACAAGACAAGAGTCACTCTGAAAACTGTTCCTCTCTCATTACAAGACAAGAGTCACCCTGAAAACTGTTCCTCTCTCATTACTTACTACAAGATAAGAGTCAAGACAAGAGTCACTCTGAAAACTGTTCCTCTCTCATTACAAGACAAGAGTCACTCTGAAAACTGTTCCTCTCTCATTACAAGACAAGAGTCACTCTGATAACTCTTCCTCTCTCATTACAAGACAAGAGACACCGTGAAAGCCTTTCCTCTCTCATTACTTACTACAAGATAAGAGTCACTCTGAAAACTGTTCCTCTCTCATTATTTACTACAAGACAAGAGTCACCCTGAAAACTGTTCCTCTCTCATTACAAGACAAGCGTCACCCTGAAAAATGTTCCTCTCTCATTACTTACTACAAGACAAGAGTCACTCTGAAAACTGTTCCTCTCTCATTACTTACTACAAGACAAGAGTCACTCTGAAAACTGTTCCTCTCTCATTACAAGACAAGAGTCACTCTGAAAACTGTTCCTCTCTCATTACAAGACAAGAGTCACTCTAAAAACGGTTCCTTTCTCATTACAAGACAAGAGTCACTCTGAAAACTGTTCCTCTCTCATTACAGGACAAGAGTCACCCTGAAAACTGTTCCTCTCTCATGACTTACTACAAGATAAGAGTCACTCTGAAAACTGTTCCTCTCTCATTACAAGACAAGAGTCACCCTGAAAACTGTTCTTCTCTCATTACAAGACAAGAGTCACTCTGAAAACTGTTCCTCTCTCATTGCTGACTACAAGACAAGAGTCACCCTGAAAACTGTTCCTCTCTCATTGCTGACTACAAGACAAGAGTCACCCTGAAAAGACACGGGTAAGTGTACATCACACACACACAGTGGAAAAAAAACTAATGTCTTCAGGATTGTTCTAGGCGTTTGACTCCAGAAACGTGCCCACACCAACACCACCGAGACCCCTGTTTCTTTTTACATAACCAATTGATACAATTGGCCCGGCCTGAGACGAGGCAATGCCACGCACCCAGAAACATTCTGAATGCCTTCTACTTAAAAAACAAACACACAAGAGGAGAACTGACAGCTGCTGCAAATGAATGTAACCTGGAGAGAAACAGATGGAAAGAAATAATAATTCAATCTGCGGCCACCTCCTCCAATGGCCCTTGGAAGGTTGGGAGGTGAGGTGAGGTTGGTGTGTGTGTTGGTGTGTGTGTGTGTGTGTGTGTGTGTGTGTGTGTGTGTGTGTGTGTGTGTGTGTGTGTGTGTGTGTGTGTGTGTGTGTGTGTGTGTGTGTGTGTGCGCGTGTGTGTGTGTGTGTGTGCGTGCGTGCGTGCGGCTGATGGTGATGGGTTTTCTGTGGACAGGGCCGGGCGGGCAGGCAGGCGCTCAGATAAGGCAGGGGCCTGTACAGATTAACCATCGCTCTGAAGGAAGAGCCAAATAAGGCCAAGGCAACCTTGCTCTACCAGATACCAGCATCTCTATCTCTCTCTCTCTTTCTTTTTCTGTGGAGGGGGGGGGAGCTATATGCAGTGTGCACTGTTAGACAAGAAAACTTGTAAAGAGGGAGAACGTTTTAAGCCAAAGTCCATCTACATTCCTACTGTGAAAACTGGAATCCCCATTCTTACTACCCAATCTGACTCATCCACTGTCATTCCTTTTCTTGCTGCTTCTCTTTCTCTAAAATTCCCTCATAAGCGCACAAAACCCTCCTTCCCCAATTTCCTAGAATCTTTAATGGCAGCAACACTTTCCATGGCCATGCAATGCAGAGTTCTAGAAGATGGAGCTGAGGATTCCGGAGCTAGTTTCTCTCCGGCAAATCATTTCAATGGTGCCCAGCTGTTCCACAGTAGTCAGACTCTTCTACTGAAGTGCAGTGGTTTCAATGAAAGAGAGCTGTTCTATTGAAGCTGCTGTGCTCCAGTGAAGCTTAGCTTTTCTATTTAAGCTGGTCTGCTCAGGTGTGGCAGAGCTGCACTCGTGCCTTTTCTATTGAGGCCAGTGACGGGCTGTTAGTGGTAGGGAGAAGTGGCACTGTTCCCTCTAACACCAGCAGGCTGTTCTGGTTAGGACTGATCTCTGCTATTAACTGTAGGGCTGTTCACCAGGATCTGAGCTTTCTATTGAGGCATCATTTTACATTTGCATTTTAGTAATCCAGCTAACACTCTTATCCAGAGCAACCTACAGTAGTGAGTTCATACATTTTCAGACTTTTTTCATACTGGTGCCCCGTGGGAACCATTGCAAGCACCATGCTCTACCAACTGAGCCACACGGGACCGTCACTCAAGGCTGTTTATGTTCTGGTGAAGCTGTGATTATGTTGGACCGTCACAAGTTTGTTCTGTTCAATGACTCTCTTTTCAGTTGAATTCAGCAGCTCAAATGGAAATCAAAGGGCCTTGTGTTGCTATGTGACTGGCCCTGTACTGCAGTGGTCTCAATCATCAAACGCTCCCTCTGGTCGCACACACATGAAAGACAGAATGACAAGAGGCTGTGTGTGTATGTAGCTTTGTGTGTGCGTACATTTGTTTCTGTGTGTGTGTGTGTGTGTGAATGTTTGACATCTGCTGATGTAAAAAGGGATTTATAAATCAATTGGATTTGACAAACATACTGTGCTTCACCGTCTCTTAAAATATATTTTTAAACACGCACAAGGCACTATTATGAGCAGAGTACCTATTCCATTGTTCTTTTCCATATAGCCACATAACACATATTTTCTATTAGATTGCAGAGACGTTTTGAAAAGCCCCTTTCATCTGAAAATATCTATTTCAATTGTATCCTGTAGGCAAGAAAACAACCAACTGACAAGACTTGCAACGAAAAAGAAATTGCCTCGCAAAGATTTTTATTTTTTGTTGCATTTTAGCAAAACCATTTCAAAACTCAAGTGTTTCTCTCGCTCTCTCTCATTCTCTGTCCTGGCAGATGCAAAATCACACACGGGAGACTGCATGGAAATATATGTTTTATGCATCTTGGGGAAATGACTGTGTAAAACACAGAAAGCAGTCATTTCCATTCATTTGTCTCTGGCTGATGGGGAGATGAAGGAGTGAGACAGATGGCGTTGCTACGTGAAGGAGTTGCTTAAACACAGGAACCATTTTCTCCTTTCAACTACAACTCTGATGATTAGACAGAGAATCAAAAGCCCCCCACTTCCTCCTCGCTGCCTGTCTGCTACACACATTGTCACTTTAATGAGGGATTGTGTGTGAGACAGGAACACACCAATCTAAAGTAAATCTTCCTCTGTATGTACATTGACATTTGTAAAAAAATAAATATATATATATATATATATATAAATGCTGCATTCAAATGTAACTGTTGAAACGGTATGCTGAGAAGCAGTAAAATAAGTGCATTGAAAACTGAGGAAGGATGCCTCTGGCTGGGTTTCCACAAGCTGGCACAACCACAAAGTTAAAATGGGCTATATCGTCAAAATTCATGAAAACAACAATGTTTGGTCTTAATTTAATTGGTTAGCAATGTGGTTAATGTTAGGGTTATGATTAGGGTTATTTTTTTAAATTGGATTTTAAGAAGATAAATTGTAGAACTAGGCAGGGTTTATGACTTTGTGGCTGTGCCAGCTAGTGACAACCACAGTGCTACTGCAAACAGATCCGATCCTGACATTTCTCTAATGTCAAATTCTGCCAAGTTCCAGATATTGTGACCTTTCTCTGTAGGAAGGAGTGATGGAACGGCCCACTACTGAAGATGTACAATCATGTGTATTTATTCTGTTCTGACCTATCTCTGTGTGTGTTACTTTGACCACTGAGGGGAGGGGGGGGGGGGTCATCCCTTCATATCTCCTGTTGCTGTATGTTCAGTCATGTTATATGGTTTTTGGAGGTGAGCTGTTCTCATGTTATGTGAAGGTGAAACAGGAATCACTTTAGGAAGAAGGTTGTGTCTATTTGTGCATTTGTGAATTGGTGAGTTGATTAGTTAATCTCTCTGTGTGTGTGTGTGTGTGTGTGTGTGTGTGTGTGTGTGTGTGTGTGTGTGTGTGTGTGTGTGTGTGTGTGTGTGTGTGTGTGTGTGTGTGTGTGTGTGTGTGTGTGTGTGTGAGAGAGAGATACAGAGAGAAAGAGTGACAGAGGAGAGAAAGAGTGACAGAGAAAGAGTGACAGAGGAGAGAAGGAGAGCGAGAGAGGGAGATACAGAGACAAAGAGTGACAGAGGAGAGAAAGAGAGTGAGAGAGAGATACAGAGAGGAAGAGTGACAGAGGTGTAAGAGTGACAGAGGGGAGAGAGAGAGAGAGAGAGAGAGAGAGAGAGAGAGAGAGAGAGAGAGAGAGAGAGAGAGAGAGAGAGAGAGAGAGAGAGAGAGAGAGAGAGAGAGAGAGACAGAGAGAGAGAGAGAGGGGGTGTAATGGCTTTGCTGCTTCAGGTCTTATTGTAACAGATGGTTGCTAATGGGTGTTCATAGATCTGAATGACAAGGACCAGTGTGTGTCTGTGTAGTTGTGGAGGGAGCAGACTGGTGCTCCCCTCATCCTCAAGGTAAGTGAGCAGAATTGATCGTGTTTACACTACAGGTGTTGAATCTTAATTTGACCAATATATTCGCAGCAAAATATTTTAACGTGGTTGGGCCATTAGCTGGACAAAATTAAGCTACATGAAAAATGCAATAATGTTAATATTTCTTAATGTGGGTTTTCAGTGGATTTATGTAAATCCTGCGGTGCAGGAAAACCTCAGCATCATTTTGATATAAAACATTTATCAATCAGTGTTTTGAGGTGAGCTAAGAGGTTATCTATGCTATTTTTGACCAAGGAGAGTCAGTTCGGCCTACTTCCCCTGTTCTTCGGGTCCTGAGGGGACCGGAGTGCTATAACTGCCTCTCTAACTGCCTGCAGGAAATGGAAAATGAAATTGCTTTCTTACACTCTCCTACCTACTCTCCTTTTTGGGGTAATGCATTGCTTTGTCCTTTAAAACATTTTTTTTTTTACAGCATACACAAAATGAACTCGCCTTAAAGACAGATGACTTTAACAGCATGTTGTAGATTTAGCCAGTGATTAAAGGTCAATCAAATATCTGACCTCTCCAAAGTGCTGCTCATTCACACTCATTATGGTGGACTTCATTATGCTGCCATAATGAACACAAGCCATGCCAAGGGCTAGCAGCTATTAACGTCCAAGCAAGGTAGAATAGTGAGGGCTTGGATCATGTGTAATGTTCTGACGAGTGAGGCCATTATGTTAGCTAGTTGGCATCACCAATGTTGGCACTCGCTACATTGTATGGATTAACTGTTTTACTAAATGGTGGCTACAAGTTGTATACATGGTGGATACATACAATATGGAGCATTATTCTATGGAGCAACACACTACCATATACACGGCTGCTACTATTTATAATATTTATCCTGCTGCTCAGTCACTTTAACCCTGATTAGTATCCCTTTCCCTGATTGGTACTGTATATTCTTATGTGTATTTCTTGTATATGGCTTTGTATAACTGCATTGTTGAGGAAGAGCTTGCAAGCAAGCATTTCACTGTACTGTTTAAACATGCTGTATCCTATGCACTTTACCGTGTACGGCAGTTGCCTCAGTCCCGACTAATCCATCCCAGAGTGATAGAATCCATCAGTGTGCGTGGAAAGTCATCTAGTGTGATCTATTGCTGATATTACAAATGAGCAGCGAGGCTGTAGGGAAATCTCCCAGAACTCTTAGAGACAGACAACTCCTTCATTCGTCATGACTTAACGCCAACAGGAGAGACATAATCGTTTGCCACCGGTGCTGTCGTCATGCATTGTGGACTCGCCAGCTGCTGCCATGTTTGTGCTGTTTAGAATAATCTGTGTATTCTAGAACTAGTTTTTTTCTGGTGATTTAGAGTTGAATACCTCAAGTCTTTATTACTAGGCCATAGAGATGAAACACATAAACAGAAAGATGCAGAGTCAACCTGTTAACAAAACCCCACAGACTCCCTTCACCTGTCACCAGAGAGAGAGAGGAAGAGCAGTAACCATCTCTCTGATCCTCCTGCAGTGTCATAACCAACAGTCAGCCCCGTGCCCACTCCTCCAGATGATCCTTCCTCCTCAACAGCACCAGCTGAATCTACAACCACATTCCACCAACACTTCCTCAGACACCTCTCCATCTGTGAACTTCCACTGACGGCTATTTCACTCTGAGAATAATGGAGATCTGTCCTATACTGAACAAAAATATAAACGCAACAAGCAACAATTTCAAAGATTTTACTGAGTTTCAGTTCATATGAGGAAATCAGTCAATTGAAATAAACAAATTAGGCTCTAATCTATGGATTTTACATAACTGGGAAAACAGATATGCATCTGTTGATCACAGATACCTTAAAAAGAATTGGCTTCACAATGAGCTTTAGGATCTCAACACTCGTCAAATTGCCTATCACTAAAATGCAATTGTGTTAGTTGTCTGTAGCTTATGCCTGCCAATACCATAACCCCACCGCCACCATGGGGCACTCTGTTCACAACATCGACATCAGCAAACCGCTCCCCTACACAATGCCATACACGTGATCTGCGGTTGTGAGGCAAGTTGGATTTTTTGCCAAATTCTCTAAAATGACGTTGGAGATGGCTTATGGCAGAGAAATTAACATTAAATTCTCTGGCAACAGCTCTGGTGGAAATGGCCCATTTTAGAGTGTCCTTTTATTAGATTAGTGTCCCCAGCACAAGGTGCACCTGTGTAAAGATAATGCTGTTTAATTAGCTTCTTGATATGCCACAGGTAGATGGATTATCTTGGCAAAGGTGAAATGCTCACTAAAGGGATTTAAACAAATTTGTGGACAACATTCGAGAGAAATAAGCTTCTTGTACGTATGGAAAATTTCTGGGATCTTTTATTTCAGCTCATGAAACATGGGACCAACACTTAACATGTTTATTTTTTGTTCAGTGTCTATAGTAAAGTAGTAGTGATACAATTGTGTAATGTTTTATTTAACATTTATAGTCTCTGGCTAAAGCACTGAGGGCTAAATGTAGCTGTTTTAAATTGGTGATTCGTGCCGGGTGCCTGTCCAATTAAAGTGAGTCTCTGAAGCATCTGAAAACTCGCTGGGATGCAGACTCAAGTCATCGACCACCTTAGACTATCTTAGGAGGGGGTCAGGTTCCTGGGAATCTGTTAGTGTGTGGGTGGGTGGGTGTGTTTGTGTGCACGCATGCACATGGACAGGCATGATTGTGTGTGTATGTGGTGTATGTCTACGAGTGAGTGCTTGCATGTGTTTGCGTGTGTGTGTCTTTGTAAATGATTTATCTATGTGTAACACGATGACAGATGATACAGAGCTTTCCCCAATCCAGTCCTCATCCCCTCCTGGTCCTGGTCCATCTGTGTCGACTTGGTTTCTATGGTGAGGCCAGGGGAAACAGAAGCTTACGCAGAGTGACTGATTCATTCTGTCAAGCACACTTTTGCAATCCCTGCACAGTGTCCGGTCAGAGCTCCTATATTCCCTCACAATCACAATCAGTATGACTGCAAAGTCACAGAGCATCTCTGTCATGTCTGCACAATATCCTCCCACCACCATAACCACCACCACGACCACGACCACCACCACCACGACCACCACCACCACTACGACCACGACCACCACCACGACCACGACCACCACCACGACCACGACCACCACCACCATAACCACCACCATGACCACGACCACCACCACGACCACGACCACCACCACCATAACCACCACCACCACCACCACTATGACCACGACCACCACCACGACCACGACCACCACCACCATAACCACCACCACCACCATAACCACCACCACCATAACCACCACCATGACCACCACCATGACCACGACCACCACCATAACCACCACTACAACCACGACCACGACCACCACCATGACCACCACCACGACCACCACCATGACCACCACCACGACCGCCACCACCACCACCACTACGACCACCACCACGACCGCCACCACCACCACCACCATGACCACGACCACCACCACGACCACCACCACGACCACCACCATGACCACAACCACCACTACGACCACCACCACGACCACCACCACCACAACCACGACCACCACCACCACGACCACGACCACCACCACCATAACCACCACCACCATGACCACCACCACGACCACCACCACAACCACCACCTCCGCCACCACCTTCACCACCGCCACCATGGTGATATAGAGTTGAATACCTCTGGAAAACAAGAAGCACTCAAGTCTTTATTACTAGGACATAGAGATGAAACACATAAACAGAAAGATGCAGAGTCAACCTGTTAACAAAACCCCACAGACTCCCTTCACCTGTCACCAGAGAGAGAGAGGAAGAGCAGTAACCATCTCTCTGATCCTCCTGCAGTGTCATAACCAACAGTCAGCCCCATGCCCACTCCTCCAGATGATCCTTCCTCCTCAACAGCACCAGCTGAATCTACAACCACATTCCACCAACACTTCCTCAGACACCTCTCCATCTGTGAACTTCCACTGACGGCTATTTCACTCTGAGAATAATGGAGATCTCTACTGCATATTAAAGTAGTAGTGATACAATTGTGTCATTTTTTACTTAACATTTTTAGTCGGTGGCTCTTTAAAGCACTGAGGCTAAACGTAGCTGTTTTAAATTGGTGATTCGTGCCGGGTGCCTGTCCAAATAAAGTGAGTCACTGAGGTGTCTGAAAAATTGCTGCGATGCAGACTCAAGTCATCGACCATTTCAGACTCTCTTAGGAGGAGGTCAGGGTCCTGGGCGATGTGGCGTATGTGTTTGTGTGTGGTGTGGTGTGTGGTGTGTGTCTACGAGTGTGTGTGTGTGTCTTTGCAAATTATTTATCTACTGTATGTGTAGCACGATGACAGATGACACAGAGCTGTCACAGTCCCTGTCCCCGTCCCCCTCCACCCCGCCCTCGTCCTGTGTTGTCTTGGTATCCATGGTCAGGCCAGGGGAAACAGAGTCTTAGGCAGGGTGACTGACTCATTCTGTCAAGTGCATTTTTGCCATCCCTGCATACTGTCCGGCCAGAGCCCCTGCATTCCCTCACAATCACAATCAGTATGACTGTAGAGTCTCTGTCAGCATCACTACTCTGTAACGCCCACCTGGCTGTAGAAGTCAAACCATAAGCTTATACCTGCCTTGAACCTGAAAGGAAGCGGTCCAACTCGTTGTCATGGAACTAAGTTAGTTCTTACTCATTGATGTCTGTCTGGTGTGCAGAAATATTTAAGCTCTGAAACCATGAAGTGAAATATACAGGAAAAGCAATATGTGTATCACCAATACAGCCCAAAAGCATCCATTCATTGACAGACTATATACGTACAATTTCCGGGCCAATTTCTGTCATAGCTATGTCACGCCCTGGCCTTAGTTATCTTTGTTTTCTTTATTATTTTGGTTTGGTCAGGGTGTGGCATGGGTGGTTTATGTGCTTTGTCTTGTCTAGGGGTTTTGTATGTTTATGGGGCTGTTTCCTATCTCGGTAGTTTTGTATTTTTTGGGGCTGTTTCCTTTCTAGGTAGTTTTGTATGTTTATGGGGCTGTCACCTGTCTAGGTAAATTGTATGTCTATGGTTGCCTAGATTGGTTCTCAATTAGAGGCAGCTGTCTATCGTTGTCTGTGATTGGGATCCATATTTAGGCAGCCATATTCTTTGGGTATTTTGTGGGTGTTTGTTTCCTGTCTTTGTGTTTTCTGCACAAGTTAGGACTGTTTCGGGTTTGCCACGTTTCTTGTTTTGTATTCTGTTCATGTTTAGCTTTCTTATTAAAAAAACATGAACTCTAACCACGCTGCGTTGTGGTCCGCCTCTCCTTCCCAAAAAGAAAGCCGTTACAAGCTAATGATCGTGGGGCCGTAAAAAATATAATAATGTGTACACTGCAAATTGAGCACAACTTAGCCCAAAAATAGGTTGTATCTTAAAATATAAATGATTTCATACCTTGATTACATTGAGATACGATCACATGTGGTCTTCCGAGTGGCAAGGTGGTCTAAGGCACTGCATCTCAGTGCTAGAGGCATCACTACAGACCCTGGTTCCATTCCAGGCTGTATCACAACCGGCTTTGATTGGGAGTCCCATAAGGTGGCGTACAATTGGCCCAGCATCGTCTGGGTTAGGGTTTGGCCCAGGGTAGGCAGTCATTGTAAATAAGAATTTTTTTCTTAACTGACTTGCCTAGTTAAATAAATGTCTCTTTTTGTTGTTGTTCTGGGAATTTAATTTTACCTTTATTTTACTAGGCAAGTCAGTTAAGAACAAATTCTTATTTTCAATGAGCTACTTGAGAACAGATTTCATAAATTAAAATACTTCTGTTGATCAAAAAACTCAAATCTATAGTGGAGGAGTACAGAGATGTACATAACTGGATCAAATCAACCTTGGTCCCATTTTGTATTCCATCAGTCCCTTCTCATTGTGCTTTGAGAGATCCCATCCAACAGACCCTGATCGACACCCCTATGATGCTGCCTCCTTGGCATACAGGCTTTGATTAACAGCCTGCAGGATGTTCACAGCCTCCAACAGGCCTGGTTCACAGCCGCCAGCAGGCCTGGTTCACAGCCGCCAGCAGGCCTGGTTCACAGCCGCCAGCAGGCCTGGTTCACAGCCGCCAGCAGGCCTGGTTCACAGCCTCCAGCAGGCCTGGTTCACAGCCGCCAGCAGGCCTGGTTCACAGCCGCCAGCAGGCCTGGTTCACAGCCGCCAGCAGGCCTGGTTCACAGCCGCCAGCAGGCCTGGTTCACAGCCTCCAGCAGGCCTGGTTCACAGCCTCCAACAGGCCTGGTTCACAGCCGCCAGCAGGCCTGGTTCACAGCCGCCAGCAGGCCTGGTTCACAGCCTCCAGCAGGCCTGGTTCACAGCCTCCAACAGGCCTGGTTCACAGCCGCCAGCAGGCCTGGTTCACAGCCTCCAACAGACCTGCAGACCTGGTTCATAGATTTCACTACACTCTTAGAAAAAAGGGTTCCAAAATAGTTATTTGGCTGTCCCAATAGGATAACCTTTTTTTGGTTGCATGTAGAACCCTTTTTGGTTCCAGGTAGAACTCTTTTGGAATCCATGTAGAACCCTCTGTAGAAAGGGTTCTACATGGAACTGAAAAATGTTTTTACCTGGAACCAAAAAGTGTTCTACATACAACCAAAAAAGGTTCTTCAAAGGGTTTTCCTATGGGTACAGACGAAGAACCCTTTAAGGTTCTAGGTAGCGCCTTTGTTTATAGGAGTGTGGGCCTGGTTCGCAGGGACACAGGAGCCCAACTGAACCTCCAGCTGCTGCTGAGACACAGAGCGGAGGGAGAGGAGACGGGGTCGAAGGAACCCGGGAAGAGAGAGGCAGGCCCAGATCACTTCAACAGAAATCACTTCTGCCTGGTGTTTTATACACTTGACGGGCTACATGGAGGCCTCTGTTCCATATCATGCTCCCGGTTAAAAGGCTGTCAAACAACCACCTCTCGTAAAGCTAGGTGTACAGGTATGTGACTTGATGCTCAGATAATATACACACACACACTTGTCGCAGACACACACACACTTGTTACAGACACACACACACTTGGGAAACACACAGGCACACATAGACAAAGGCGCACATACACATTTCTGAGTCTGCAACACTATTTTCTCTTCCTCTATTCCACAGGATATTAGTTATGGAGGGCCCCTGTCATGTAACAGAATAACACATCCAGAGTTTACTGTACTGTATCATCATTCTGGAGGAGTTCCTGAAACTGCTGGCCCCTGCTGGTTAAAACTCATTGCTAACCGCTGAATAGTGTTTCTTGACTTCACAGCTAAACATCTTACTTTGGACAACATCACTGATTTCCGCTGAGGGTGAGAAGGGAAGCCAGGAGACGGAAGGATGGATGTTGTCTCCATGCTACAATGACAACAGCATGCAATACAGTTGTTCCAAAGCTTCCCACTGGGCACACACTGGTCGAATCAACATTGTTTCCACATAATTTCAATGAAATTACGTTGAACCAACATGGAAAAGGCATTGAACTGAAGTCTGTGCCAAGTGGGTCGAGGCATTACCAAGACGGGATACAATTTCACATGAATGTATATGAGAGAGCCTGGAGTGTTATGAGGTGGTTTCCATTTCCAGCAGTTGGAACTAAGAATTTAGAGTCGCTTTGCATTTGTTCATCAGCAGATATAAACATACTTCCCCCACAGTCTACTTAAGCAATAAGGCACAAGGGGGTGTGGTATATGGCCAATATACAACAGCGAGGGCTGTTTTTATGCACGACACAACGCTGTCAGCCAATCAGCATTCAGGACACGAACCACCCAGTTTATATTAAAGTATGACCATCCCAGGAAAGGACTTAATGGTTTGCATTTACACAACTCACATTTCCAGCTATTTGTCGCTCCCATTCTGATTACTGTGCTGGTTTCAATCTTTCAGAATGCATGGGAGTAAATGACCATTAAGGAGGAAGTAGAAATTGTCTGGTATAAAAAGCAACATCAACACAACCAACCTGGATATGAGTTTGAGACATCCTTATCTCCACTCAGCATAAGGAGTCTGGTTCCATTCCCACTGTATACAGTATGAATACCGAGTGGAGTTGAATTGATTCAGCTGTCATCAATTTTCTGTTTAGTGTGAGAATGTATAATGTGGCGAAATGAAACAAATGAACGGTTTTATGTCGTTTTATGAGCCTCGTACTCTTAAATTACCACAAAATGACTCCGTGACAATCCCCATCCTCTGTTCTCTCCTTTAGCGTATTCCAGAGTAATCCCTCTCTCACTCTCTCTCTCTTTCTCCAACCATCCCCCTCTCTCTCTCCCTCTCTCTCTCTCTCTCTCTCTCTCTCTCTCTCTCTCTCCCTCTCTCTCATTCCAACCATCTCTCTCTCATTGCTCATTTTTAAATCTATGAATTTCTGAACTTAATTTCCCTGGTTTTTCCCAAGCCTCAGGGGCCATTCTCATTCCATCACTTCTCTTTTTTCACCTCGTTTCCTCTCCTCCCTCCTGAGTGAACAGTGGAGACAGGATGTGAGGTGACGTGTGGTCCGGGAGTTTAGGCCAGCAGGAGGATGGGCACGATGGGCACACAGGCCTGGGGAGGGGAGAGGCTTGGGCACTGCACTGAGCTCACAGGGCACCCCTGCCAAAACAGGCAGCGAAGGGTCAGTAGCAGTGCAATTTCCATCCCACACACGACACGACCACAGGGCACATCGTGATACCTCTCACTTTAAGGGTCCGTGCCACAGAATTAGCCATGCCTGTCCCTTGAAGAGGCTGTGGTGCACTGCTCAGGGTTACTGTGCCTTCTCATGTGAGACCCTGTGCTGTTAAAAGATACCCTCAAATGTTCCTTCAAGGGACTTGACTGGTGAAAACAGCAGCACTTGTGCCTTGAGGGCCCTTTTGAGAGGCAGCACAGAGGGAAGGAGAGAGGAGTACAGCTCCCTCCCCCCTCTCTTCATCTCTCTCACTCTCTGTTATCCCCCCTCAGAGCAGTATGGCTCAGTGCTTCCCCTCAGCCTGTAGGCTTTAGGTCTCCTTTATGGGTGCTTCTCCTCACTATGTGTTTACAAGTGTTTTAATATACAGCATACACATTTCATGAAATGATGAATATGATGAACTAAATTGATTCAGAGGACATTCGCCTGCGACATTATAAAAAAATAAACCAACTTAGCTCTACTTTAAATGAATATAAACTCTGATTATGAAATGGAGATATGGTTGGGTAAAATTATGCTTTCACAGTATCCTATGGATATGAATGCACAGCTGATTTGAGCAAAACAAACATGTTAATTGCTTTGTTATCCAACCTAATAAACGTATTAACTGCTCTGTTATCCAACCTAATAAATGTATTAACTGCTCTGTTATCCAACCTAATAAATGTATTAACTGCTCTGTTATCCAACCTAATAAATGTATTAACTGCTCTGTTATCCAACCTAATAAATGTATTAACTGCTCTGTTATCCAACCTAATAAATGTATTAACTGCTCTGTTATCCAACCTTATAAACGTTTTAACTGCTCTGTTATCCAACCTAATAAATGTATTAATTGCTCTGTTATCCAACCTAATAAAGTAGAAGGCCCATCAACATAGTTTTTTTTAAATCACATTTTTCGGGATTAGTTCAAACTGTGACTCTATCATGCGCCTTAATATTATGATTGGCTTTTTGAAATATCCCGAACTGATTTTCAATATTTTCTCTCTTAGGGGTGGGGGGGGGGGGGGGGGGCTGTCTGAACATAATGCAACCAGTCAAATTGCCTGTCTGAACATCATGATGCAAATAATTGTCTTCCCCGGACGGTTACCTCTAAAATACTCCCCTCCTCAGCAGAACTTCCTTTCAGTCACTAGAATAGTATAGCTATCTTCAAGGACATTCCGTTCCCTTCCGGCTACCCGGATAAGGCACTAAATAAACTTCAGTTAGTGCTAAATACGTTAGCTGCTAGAATCTTGACTACGACCCCAAAATTTGATCAGTGCTAACTTCCTTCCCTGCACTGGTTTCCTGTTGAAACTTGAAATGGGTCGGTTGAGCTAAAGTAGGTTAATGAGATGAGCATGAGTTTGTAAGTAACAAGAAAATTTCCCAGGACATAACACATGCCTGATATTGGCAGAAAGCTTAAATTCTTGTTAATCTAACTGCACTGTCCGATTTACAGTAGCTATTACAGTGACATAACACCATGCTATTGTTTGAGGAGAGTGCACAGTCTTGAACATGAAAAGTTATTAATAAACAAATTAGGCACAGTTGGGCAGTCTTGATACAAAATGTTGAACAGAAATGCGATGGTTCAATGGATCAGTCTAAAACTTTGCACATACACTGCTGCCATCTAGTGGCCAAAATCTAAATTGCAACTGGGCTTTCTCTTGTATTTCAAAGATGATATTACAAAGAAATACAAAATAACAGTTGTTTTTTTCTTTGTATTATCTTTTACCACATGTATTGTGTTATAGTCCCGTACATTCCTTGGTACCAAATGGTACCAAGAATATGCATATCCTTGCTTCAGGGCCTGAGTTACAGGCAGTTAGATTTGGGTATATCATTTTAGACGAAAGTATAAAAAAGGGGCGGATCCTTAAGTGGTTTAAGTCATTACTGAAGATTAATCTCTTGAGTAGGTCCTATGATTGAGTGTAGTATGGCTCAGGGGTGCGAAGGTGAACGGAAAGGCAATGGAGCGACGAACCACCCTTGCTGTCTATGCCTGGCCGGCTCCCCTCTCTCTACTGGGATTATCTAACATTATTACGGGGGCTGAGTCACTGGCTTACTAGTGCTCTTCCATGCCGTCCCTAGGAGGGGTGCTTCACTTGAGTGGGTTGAGTCACAGATGTGATCTTCCTGTACGGTTTTGTGCCCCCCTCGGGCTCGTGTGGTGGAGGAGATGTTCGTGGGCTCTACTCAACATGGTCTCAGGGTAGGACGTTGGTTTATATCCTTCTAGTGCTTTGGCAAAGTGGGTGGGGTTATATCCTGCCTGGTTGGCCCTGTCCGGAGGTATCGTCGGATGGGGCGACAGTGTCCTCCGACCCACCCCTGTCTCAGTCTCCAGCATCTATGCTGCAATAGTTTATGTGCCAGGGGGTTAGGGTCAGTCTGTCATATCTGGTGTAATTCTCATATCTGGTGTCCTATGTGAATTTAAGTATGCTCCCTCTAATTCTCTCTCTCCCTCTCTCCCTCCCCTCCAGGAGCACCTGAGCCCTAGGATCATGCCTCAGGACTACCTGGCCTGATGACTCCTGGCTGACCCCAGTCCACATGCTCGTGCTGCTGCTCCAGTTTCAACTATTCTGCCTGTGGCTAGGGAACCCTGACCTGTTCACCGGATGTGCTACCTTGTCCCGGACCTGCTGTTTTCGACTCTCTCTCTACCGCACCTGCTGCCTCAACCTCTGAATGCTCTGCTATGAAAATCCAACTGACATTTACTCCTGAGGTGCTGACCTGTTGCATCCTCTACAACCACAGATTATTATTTGACCCTGCTGGTCATCTATGAACATTTGAACATCTTGAAGAACAATCTGGCCTTAATGGCCATGTACTCTTATTATCTCCACCCGGCACAGCCAGAAGAGGACTGGCCACCCCTCAGAACCTGGTTCCCCTCTAGGTTTCTTCTTAGGTTCCTGCATTTATCTAACCACAGCGGCAGGTATCCTAGTGATTAGAGCGACGGGCCAGTAACCGAAAGGTTGCTGGATGGAATCCCTGAGCTGGCAAGGAAAAATCTGTCGTTCTGCTCCTGATCAAGCCAGTTAACCCCTGGGCGCCGAAGACGTGGATGTAGATTAAGGTGGCCCCCTGCACTTCTCTGATTCAGAGGGATTGGGTTAAATGCAGAAGACACATTTCAGTTGAATGCATTCAGTTGTACAATTGACTAGGTATCCCCCTTGTAATCTAGGGAGTTTTCCTGCCACTGTGCTTCTGCATTGTTTGGGGTTTTCTGCTAATGTAAAAAGGGCTTTATAAATACATTTGATTGATTGCAACCCTTTAAGAAGATATGGAACTAACCCCTCCAGCATGTTCCTATATGGAAATAACTATTGCCCCCTCTGGAAACATCAACTCTCTAACAAGTGCAGTAGCATCCGCTTACCTCCAGGGCTCTCCTCTTGCTAGTGAGCAGCTTGGCGATGTCTCGTGCCACCCTCTCCACCAGGTCCTTGGGATTGTTCCTCTTGATGTCAAACTGACTCTTCTTCTCATTGTAAATCTACAGAGAGAACACAGGAGTCAAAGATTAGTTCAAAATGTCTGTCAGTTTCTGATGTGAGTCATGAGAGCCACGTAACACTGGCCATTGCTATGCTTTCTATTTTCAACATAGCACACACACACTTAGCAGGTCATTTCATGTAGCTAATAGGGCAGAGCTGTCCTTATTGACAGTGCACCCTAACCAGCCGACGTCTGTGGGGTAATACCAAGCCAGCCACTAAATGCACACACAAGCTAAATGTCCAAGATCCCTTAGTGAAAAGTGATAATGAACGTAATAGGGAGAGACAAAGACAGAAGCGCGTGACCAGAAACGAGAACAGGGGCGATGACAGCCAACCAGAAGCCAGAATCATGACAGATGTTTGTCCACACAGAGAGGCTGTGCACATCTTTATGGGCTCAGGCCAAAAGTAGTGCTGCATTATAGGCTATAGGGATATACTGTAGGATGCCATGTCAGACCCAGCCAGAGAAATGGACTCTTCTCCCAGTATCCTCTGTTTCACCTGAACAAGTAGTCCTCAGCAGTGGTTCTGGGTCTGAACTCTGGCAGGCAGACATGCTCTGTGGTCCACAGCAGGCCACGTCCCTTGGGTTTAAAACTGATCCCGACTGCCATATAAAGACACTACACTGTGGTGCAATACGGCACACTTTCACACTGCAAAACCACCCTCACTCTGGCTTGGTGGGCTTGTAGTACACTCTTAGAAAAAAGGGTTCTAACAGGATTATTCAGCTGTCCCTATAGGATACCCCTTTTTAATTCTAGGTAGAACCCTTTTTGGTTCCATGGAGAAACCTCTGTGGAAAGGGTTCTACATGGAACCAAAAAAGCTTCTTCAAAGGGTTCTGCTATGGGGACAGCCAAATAACCCTTTCAGGTTTTAGATAGTGCTATTTTTTAAGAGTGTAGGACTATTTCACAAGCCTTTTTTCATGTACAGTTGATGCGATTAGACTACGTACATTGGGGCTGAGTAAGCTATGTGTAATAAGGAGAAAGCAATGTGTGGGAATGTGTTTTGATGATTAATACATTTACATACTCTCTCTTGATTGGTGCATTAATAAAAGTGAAATTACAACCACAGAAATCTGATTTACTTCCTCTTGTACTTCCTGAAAAATTGTAGAGGGGTAATATTTAAGGCCCGTGGAGGTGTGGTATATGGCCAGTATACGGGCTTTTCTTAGGCACGACGCAATGCAATGCCACAAACCCCGAGGTGCCTTATTGCTATTATAAACTGTTTACCAACGTAATTAGAGCAGTATAAATACCCGTGGTATACGGTCTGATATTCCACGGCTGTCAGCCAATCAGCACTCAGGGTTCGAACCCCCCAGTTTATAAATAACTATCATTAATAGGAGCTATTTATATGCTGAGATTTACGTGTTTTGTGTGCCGCGATTAGAAGAGGAAAATGTCAGCCTCCATCACCATGATCCATCAATGTCAGGCTAAAAGGTAGGTGTGCAGAGAGGCAGCCAGTAAAATCTGAACTCATCATGAGGGGCCACTGTGGCTCGCGGGTCTGCGTAGCCACATCCATACCCACACATGCAGTCAGAGCTGGCCCTAGCCTTTTTGGGGCCGTACGTTACATTTTGTTAGGGGACCCCGCCTCTTTGCGAGCAAAAGATTGATAGCGGAGAGACTTTTGAAAAGAAATTCATCTCCTGCAATTCTACACATTTTACCATAGGGTGGAGATAAATGTTTTCAGATTTGAATATGATATTTGAGTTTAGCCGGCCGCTAGACTAACTTACCAATCCAAAAAATGATTGGCAGACATGGGCTAATTGAGTAACTGCTGATCCACAAACAGACTTCGAATGGATCCGCAGGCCTACAAAAGGGAGGCCAGGCCTGCGGGCAACCAGTTGCCCACTCCTGGCCTATATTGTCTTGTTGTGTCTGGCTAAATGGTCAAGAAGAGTTTTTATTCACCTTTATTTAACCAGAAAGTCAGGAGGTGAGAAGAGCTTTTTCCCAGTGGAGATATAAACATACTGCTGTAGGTGTATGGAAGCAGAAGATCTGGACATACTGCTGTAGGTGTATGGAAGCAGAAGATCTGGACATACTGCTGTAGGTGTATGGAAGCAGAAGATCTGGACATACTGCTGTAGGTGTATGGAAGCAGAAGATCTGGACATACTGCTGTAGGTGTATGGAAGCAGAAGATATGGACATACTGCTGTAGGTGTATGGAAGCAGAAGATATGGACATACTGCTGTAGATGTATGGAAGCAGAAGATCTGGACATACTGCTGTAGGTGTATGGAAACAGAAGTATGGACATACTGCTGTTTATGACTCAGAAGATGAATGCTGTAGGTGTATGGAAACAGAAGATCTGGACATACTGCTGTAGGTGTATGGAAACAGAGGTTCTCTCCTTTATGACTCCTGTATGTGAATGCTGTAGGTGTATGGAAACAGAAGATCTGGACATACTGCTGTTGGTGTATGGAAGCAGAAGATCTGGACATACCGCTGTAGGTGTATGGAAGCAGAAGATATGGACATACTGCTGTAGGTGTATGGAAGCAGAAGATATGGACATACTGCTGTAGGTGTATGGAAGCAGAAGATATGGACATACTGCTGTATGTGAATGGAAGGTGTATGGAAACAGATATGACATATGTGCTGTAGGTGTATGGAAACAGAAGATCTGGACATACTGCTGTAGGTGTATGGAAACAGAGGTTCTCTCCTTTATGACTCCTGTATGTGAATGCTGTAGGTGTATGGAAACAGAAGATATGGACATACTGCTGTAGGTGTATGGAAACAGAAGATCTGGACATACTGCTGTAGGTGTATGGAAACAGAGGTTCTCTCCTTTATGACTCCTGTATGTGAATGCTGTAGGTGTATGGAAACAGAAGATATGGACATACTGCTGTAGGTGTATGGAAACAGAAGATCTGGACATACTGCTGTTGGTGTATGGAAGCAGAAGATCTGGACATACCGCTGTAGGTGTATGGAAGCAGAAGATATGGACATACTGCTGTAGGTGTATGGAAACATTGGTTCTCTCCTTTATGACTCCTGTATGTGAATGCTGTAGGTGTATGGAAACAGAAGATCTGGACATACTGCTGTAGGTGTATGGAAACATTGGTTCTCTCCTTTATGACTCCTGTATGTGAATGCTGTAGTTTTAAATCAGACAGGTCTTTCTATTCCCCAGATGTTCCTGTGTTTCCTTCATTCCGTACTTCAATTACCCACCCAGGAAAAGTCATTAGCTACCTGCACTGCGTAACTCACTGCGTAACTCACCAATGCACTGACACACACACAGTGTGTGTGTGTGTGTGTGTCCCCTCAAAACCACAGACCAATAATCAGGTGAATGCGTACTGTCACACCCTGACCTTAGTATTCTTTGTTCTCTTTATTGTTTTGGTTAGGTCAGGGTGTGACATGGGTGATGTATGTGTTTTTAACTGTCTAGGGGTTTTGTAGGTTTATGGGGTTGTTTACCATCTAGGTGTTTATGTATGTCTATGATTGCCTAGATTGGTTCTCAATTAGCGGCAGCTGTTTATCGTTGTCTCTGATTTAGGCAGTCATCTTCTTTGGGTATTTCGTGGGTTATTGTCTATGTCTAGTTGCCTGTATCTGCACATTTGTAGTATAGCTTCACGTTCGTTTTTTGTGTAGTTTGTTTAGTGTCCGTCTTCGTTAAAATATAACATGTATTCAAATCACGCTGCGCCTTGGTCTCCTCCATTCAACGAACGTGACAGAATTACCCACCATAAAAGGACCGAGCAGCGTGAATGGGAGGAACAGCGCTTAATGGAGAAATGGACCCGGGAGAAGGACGAATGGGTAACAACCTGGGATGAGATTGAGAGTTGGTCGATCGATCCAGGGAGAGTGCAAAAGCCTGCATGGGATTCTTTGGAACAGTGCGAGGAGGGATACAGGAGAATGGAGGAACGGCGAAGATATAAGGGTACACGGCTAGCACGGAAGCCCGAGAGGCAGCCCCAAGTCAGGTAGGAGACCTGAGCCAACTCCTCGTGCTTACCGTGGGGAGCGTGCAACTGGTCAGGCACCTTGTTATGCAGAGATGCGCACCGGCGCTATATTCCAGCTCCTCACATTGGCCGGGCTAGAATGAGCATCCAGCCAGGACGGGTTGTGTCAGCTTTACACTCCAGACCTCCAGTACGCCTCCACAGCCCAGTACGTCCTGTGCCTGCTCCCCGAACCGCCCTGAGGTGCGTGTCTCCAGCCCAGTACCACCAGTGCCAACACCACACACCAGGCTTCCTGTGTGTCTCCAGAGCCCTGTACCCCCTGTTCCTCCTCCCCGCACTCGCCCTGAGGTGCGTGTCTCCAGCCCGGTACCACCAGTGCCGGCACCACACACCAGGCCACCAGTGAGCATCCAGGGTCCAGTACTCCCTGTTCCTGCTCCTCGCACTTGCCCTGAGGTGCGTGTCTTCGGCCCAGTACCACCAGTACCGGCACCACGCACCAGGCCTACAGTGCGCCTCGCCAGTCCAGAGCGTCCGGCAACCGTACCCAGTCCAGAGCGTCCGGCTACAGTACCCAGTCCAGAGCGTCCGGCTACAGTACCCAGTCCAGAGCGTCCGGCTACAGTACCCAGTCCAGAGCGTCCGGCTACCGTACCCAGTCCAGAGCGTCCGGCTACAGTACCCAGTCCAGAGCGTCCGGCTACAGTACCCAGTCCAGAGCGTCCGGCAACAGTCTACAGACCGGAACCTCCTACGACGGGCCACAGACCGGAACCTACCACGGCGGGTCGCAGTTCAGAACCTACCACGACGGGTCACAGTCCGGAACCTACCACGACGGGTCGCAGTCCGGAACCTACCACGACGGGTCGCAGTCCAGAACGTACCACGACGGGTCGCAGTCCGGAACGTACCACGACAGGTCGCAGTCCGGAACATACCACGACGGGTCGCAGTCCGGAACATACCACGACGGGTCGCAGTCCGGAACATACCACGACGGGTCGCAGTCCGGAACATACCACGACGGGTCGCAGTCCGGAACATACCACGACGGGTCGCAGTCCGGAACATACCATGACAGTCCGGAACATACCACGCCGGAACCCGGAACATACCACGACGACCGGGTCGCAGTCCGGAACATACCAAGGGTTCACAGTTCGGAACATAACATACCACGACGGGTCGCAGTCCGGAATATACCACGACGGGTCGAACTCCGGAACATACCAAGACGGTTCACAGTTCGGAACATACCACGACGGGTCGCAGTCCGGAACATACCAGTCCGGATCCGCCAGAGTCTCCCTCCAGTCCGGATCCGCTAGAGTCTCCCTCCAGTCCGGATCCGCCAGAGTCTCCCTCCAATCCAGAGGCGCCACTCACTCACAGAAAGATATATATTTTTTTGTTTGTGAAGAATCAACAACAAGTGGAACACAATCATGAAGTGGAACGACATTTATTGGATATTTCAAACTTTTTTAACAACCCAAAAACTGTAAAATTGGGTGTGCAAAATTATTTAGCCCCCTTAAGTTAATACTTTGTAGCGCCACCTTTTGCTGCGATTCCAGCTGTAAGTCGCTTGGGGTATGTCTCTATCAGTTTTGCACATCGAGAGACTGACATTTTTTCCCATTCCTCCTTGCAAATCAGCTCGAGCTCAGTGAGGTTGGATGGAGAGCATTTGTGAACAGCAGTTTTCAGTTCTTTCCACAGATTCTCGATTGGATTCAGGTCTGGACTTTGACTTGGCCATTCTAACACCTGGATATGTTTATTTTTGAACCATTCCATTGTAGATTTTGCTTTATGTTTTGGATCATTGTCTTGTTGGAAGACAAATCTCCGTCCCAGTCTCAGGTCTTTTGCAGACTCCATCAGGTTTTCTTCCAGAATGGTCCTGTATTTGGCTCCATCCATCTTCCCATCAATGTTAACCATCTTCCCTGTCCCTGCTGAAGAAAAGCAGGCCCAAACCATGATGCTGCCACCACCATGTTTGACAGTGGGGATGGTGTGTTGTGGTTGATGAGCTGTGTTGCTTTTACGCCAAACATAACGTTTTGCATTGTTGCCAAAAAGTTCAATTTTGGTTTCATCTGACCAGAGCACCTTCTTCCACATGTTTGGTGTGTCTCCCAGGTGGCTTGTGGCAAACTTTAAACAACACTTTTTATGGATATCTTTAAGAAATGGCTTTCTTCTTGCCACTCTTCCATAAAGGCCAGATTTGTGCAATATACGACTGATTGTTGTCCTATGGACAGAGTCTCCCACCTCAGCTGTAGATCTCTGCAGTTCATCCAGAGTGATCATGGGCCTCTTGGCTGCAACTCTGATCAGTCTTCCTCTTGTATGAGCTGAAAGTTTAGAGGGACGGCCAGGTCTTGGTAGATTTGCAGTGGTCTGATACTCCTTCCATTGCAATATTATCACTTGCACAGTGCTCCTTGGGATGTTTAAAGCTTGGGAAATCTTTTTGTATCCAAATCCGGCTTTAAACTTCTTCACAACAGTATCTCGGACCTGCCTGGTGTGTTCCTTGTTCTTCATGATGCTCTCTGCGCTTTTAACGGACCTCTGAGACTATCACAGTGCAGGTGCATTTATACGGAGACTTGATTACACACAGGTGGATTGTATTTATCATCATTAGTCATTTAGGTCAACATTGGATCATTCAGAGATCCTCACTGAACTTCTGGAGAGAGTTTGCTGCACTGAAAGTAAAGGGGCTGAATAATTTTGCACGCCCAATTTTCAGTTTTTGATTTGTTAAAAAAGTTTGAAATATCCAATAAATGTCGTTCCACTTCATGATTGTGTCCCACTTGTTGTTGATTCTTCACAAAAACATACAGTTTTATATCTTTATGTTTGAAGCCTGAAATGTGGCAAAGGTCACAAAGTTCAAGGGGGCCGAATACTTTCGCAAGGCACTGTATATGTTTTTGTACTGTCTAGGGGTTTTGTAGGTTTATGGGGTTGTTTACCATCTAGGTGTTTATATATGTCTATGGTTGCCGAGATTGGTTCTCAATTAGAGGCAGCTGTTTATTGTTGTCTCTGATTGGGAACCATATTTAGGCAGCCATCTTCTTTGGGTATTTTGTGGGTTGTTGTCTATGTCTAGTTGCCTGTGTCTGCACAGTTGTAGTATAGCTTCACGTTTGTTTTTTTGTAGGTTGTTTAGTGTCCGTCTTCAATAAAAATACAACATTCATTTATATCACACTGCGCCTTGGTCTCCTCCATTCAACGAACGTGACACACATGCACACACACACACAAACGCCATTTGAGAGGAGGGCATTTCTCAAGGTGGAAGAAGTCATTAACACATCATCTTATTAACCCATGAAAACAAGAGGGAAGTTTTCCCTGCTCCATTGACACACTACAAACCCTGACTCTTTTAAAGTGATTTTCCAAAGTTGATTTAAAAACCACGTCAAATTTGTTTTAAAATCAATATTCATTCTCTAGTCCCTGCCGCTGAATACTTATGTAAATGTGATATTTCAGTTTTTATTTGCTAACATTTCTAAAAACCTGTTTTTACTTTGTCATTATGGGGTATTTTGTGTAGATTGATGAGGAGAAAAAAATGAATCCATTTTAGAATATGGCTGCAACGTAACAAAATGTGTAAAAAGGGAAGGGCTTTGAATACTTTCTGAATGCACTTTAAGCAACATAGACAGATGAAGGTAGACCTGCATCAGTAGCCTTCGAGATTTCACACTTTATTCTCCTCGTTTTATGAGATATACTGTACATTCATTATATCTACTAGACTGCAGCTAGCACCCTCTTCTGGACAGTCACATACACACTGGGCATGTTGTACCATTGTCTTAAGCCTCACTAGACTATATCTCGATCTGGATCTATGTGCACAAACCTGTCTGAGTGCTTGTAGTGTACTCTGCCTGCAACTCAGCAATAACAGCCCAACACAGACAAATGAAGTGGGATCATATTGTACTGTGCTCGCAGCTCTGACAGATGCCAGCACCACGGAGAGAGAGGGGGATCCAGGTACTGTATCTCTATGGGGAACACTCGCTAATGAGCAGTCCTTGGCTGAAGCTCAAATGGCACCCGATTCCCAATGTAGTGCGCTACTAGAAGATTCTAGAAGAACCACACAACTAGTCTGACGACGGCTAGAGCCCTCTCCCAGGCATCCAGTTACATGTAAGTGGAGGTTGGTGGATCATACAGTATTTGGAAAGCAATATGTTTGGGATAGGGAAACACTTGGTACCACAAGTAAAAATGCTAAATTGAACATGTTCAATTGTCTATGAATTTATTTAGCTAGATATTTGCATACAGTACTCTGTGCAGTTTTCTTATAAAGTCATACTGACACGCTCTCAGCAGCATTCGTTATATTCAAATCCAACCCTTGTCATCACTTGTGAATTATTTGTGGATCTATTCAGAAAGGGAAAATTGCATACAGTTGAAATTGGAAGTGTTGGAGGGGGGCATGCTGTATGTATATCATAGCAGTGTTGGAGGGGGGCATGCTGTATGTATATCATAGCAGTGTTGGAGGGGGCAAGCAGTATGTATATCATAGCAGTGTTGGAGGGGGCATGCTGTATGTATATCATAGCAGTGTTGGAGGGGGCATGCTGTATGTATATCATAGCAGTGTTGGAGGGGGCATGCTGTATGTATATCATAGCAGTGTTGTATATCATAGCAGTGTTGGGCTGTATGTATATCATAGCAGTGTTGGAGGGGGGCATGCTGTATATATCATAGCAGTGTTGGAGGGGGCATGCTGTATGTATATCATAGCAGTGTTGGAGGGGAGGGGGCAGGGGGCATGCTGTATGTATATCATAGCAGTGTTGGAGGGGGGCATGCTGTATGTATATCATAGCAGTGTTGGAGGGGGGCATGCTGTATGTATATCATAGCAGTGTTGGAGGGGGGCATGCTGTATGTATATCATAGCAGTGTTGGAGGGGGGCATGCTGTATGTATATCATAGCAGTGTTGGAGGGGGCATGCTGTATGTATATCATAGCAGTGATGGAGGGGGCATGCTGTATGTATATCATAGCAGTGATGGAGGGGGCATGCTGTATGTATATCATAGCAGTGATGGAGGGGGGCATGCTGTATGTATATCATAGCAGTGTTGGAGGGGGCATGCTGTATGTATATCATAGCAGTGATGGAGGGGGCATGCTGTATGTATATCATAGCAGTGATGGAGGGGGCATGCTGTATGTATATCATAGCAGTGATGGAGGGGGCATGCTGTATGTATATCATAGCTGTTTCGGAGGGGGCATGCTGTATGTATATCATAGCAGTGTTGGAGGGGGCATGCTGTATGTATATCATAGCAGTGATGGAGGGGGCATGCTGTATGTATATCATAGCAGTGATGGATGCATGCTGTATGTATATCATAGCAGTGATGGGGGGCATGCTGTATGTATATCATAGCAGTGATGGAGGGGGGCATGCTGTATGTATATCATAGCAGTGATGGAGGGGGGCATGCTGTATGTATATCATAGCAGTGATGGAGGGGGGCATGCTGTATGTATATCATAGCAGTGATGGAGGGGGCATGCATGCAGTGATGGAGGGGGGCATGCTGTATGTATATCATAGCAGTGATGGAGGGGGGCATGCTGTATGTATATGTATGTATGTACAGTGATGTGACTGAGTCATGTCTATGATGCCCGGACAGTTTCCTGGATATGACCGTAATTAACACAGCAGAGGAGGAAACTGGCAGTTGTGGTGGCTCTGCAGTGTGGATCGGGCCAATGGAGCCGGTTGGTCGCAACACTAGCACAGGATCTGAAAGAGTTGGCATGCCAATCCAAGCCAATATGCTCACCCTGGCAGTCATGAGAGTGACACACACATGTGTGGTGCACTCACACACGGACGATTAGCTATGATAACTGGTTGCTGTGTGCCAAGCTCAGAGGGTGTGAGTGTAAACACGCAGATGGAGAGTAGGGTGTGGTGACACTCCAGAGAATCTCTGTTAAAACAGGACTCTCTCTGCTCCATCTTTATCCAATCAGAGAGCCACCGTTCTCTGCTTGTCCAATCACAACTCAGCATCTCTTCCCCTCCGTGACTCTACTCCCGCTTCCTAAAAAAGAGTTGTGAAAGCTGCAAAATCATTTCAAACACCTCTATGTTCGCTATCTCAGAAATCCTCAAATGATTCTGCCATCAACACAGTCTAAATAACTCCAAAGAGAAAAACTATAATAAATAAATAAAAAGGAAAATTATGTTCGGCTCCCACTTTGTTGAAAAATAGAATTTTGTTTGTTGGGGCCTTTCTACTGTTTGCTCTGACAGCAGCCTATGTCTGTGTCTAAGAGACAGGACTGCTTATTGCTCTGTGAAGTCAGCCACAATAGGAGGCATCAGGCTGGTGCCGGCTGAGGGTGACAGAGACAGATGCCACATCATTAAGGAATATTAGCGGGCTCTGCCGAGCAGACCGAGCCAGTATCCACAGGCCCCGGGAACAGTTCAATAAGGGAGAACACAGGCAGGGAGAAATAACGGCACGACACGGCACCGCACAGCAGCCCCCCAGAGGAGCTCGATAAGACACAACAAACCAGGACCGCCAAGACCGACCGTCAGAGTTCAGTAAGACTGAGAAGACAGAACAGTCAGGGATGGCTGGCACTGGAGGCACGACCGTCCAGAGGATTTTAGTGAGACCGAACAGGAGAGTTGACTGCTATGGTGGCTGGCCTTAATGTGTCATTCAGAGTGTTCTGCTTTGTTGTTGAGTTGGGGGGGACACTGTCACAAAAAACCTTACAAGTATGTAAGTGCAGAGAGAAAACATCACAAAAAAACATACATGGTAATATAAATACTGTAGGCCTATCCACTCTGTCCAACTCAACAGTAATCCAAGCCAGAGTGATCAACTGCAAAGCTACTGGTTCACTGAGTCAAACAGCCTGAGCATGGTGCATCACAGGAAACAAAAGCTAAATATTTACACACACTAGCCCTGAGGGATAGGCTTATATTAGAGACACAGAGGAAGAGAACGAGAAAGAAAGAGAGAATGAGAAAGAGAGAGAACGAGAGAGAACGAGAAAGAACGAGAGAGAGAGAGAAGGAGAGAGAGATAGGAGAGAGAGAGAGAGAGATATGAGGACATAGAGGGAGAGAGAGAGACAGAGAACATGATGTGTAACATGATCAGAGGGACTGTCAGCCAGGATAAACAAAATACACAAGTCACACACCCACACGCACACCTACATGCACACACTCATAAATATATATATACACACACACACACACACACACACACACACACACACACACACACACACACACACACACACACACTGTCTGTATGCCAGCCAGCCAGCTGGAACTATGCTGCTACTGAACAACCTCTAACACTACCTGACTGATACTGTACTGAACAACCTCTAACACTACCTGACTGGTACTGGACTGAGTGTAATGATAGGAGAGCTCCCTGCATACCTGTCTGACTGATACCTGCCAGGGCTCATTCACACTCACATTATGGTATGAGTCCATCTCTTCTGTCATACCCTAGCCTTTAGCATAGTCCAGCTGCTAATCAGGCTTGACTTTAGAGCAGCTCCTAACTTCATTCAGATGTCACTCTAACCCTGATTCAAATGAAACTCCTCACCAGTGTGAATAGACCGTCTAATATCACCTGGCAACCAAGACACACACAAACATAGACTGACAGACAGACAAACACAAACAGAATGACAAATGGGGCCAGATGGACAGATGGACAGATGGACAGATAGACCTGCAAACACTTACTGTAACTACTCTATGGCTCTTCATTCATTGATCACTTCAGCAAAATCAAAAGGTCATAGAGATTAACATACAGTATTCAACTCACCATACTGGCCCACAGCCAGCCAGTCAGCCAGACAGTTACTAACTCCCAGCCAGACAGAAAAAGGAATCAACCCCTTATTTTGAAAGAGTATCCAGAGAGAGAGGGAGAGAGCGAGGGAGGAGAGAGCGAGAGAGGAGAGAGAGAGAGAGAAAGAAAGAGATAAAGAGAGCGAGAGAGAGAAATATGGAGCAGCAGTCTCCTCCTCTCCTCTCTTCACCATCCTTTCTCAGGTTATTGGTTATTCAGACAGAGATAAATTACACTCTTTTCATTAACTTGCTGATGGTACGGAAAAGTTTTTTTTCACCCAGTAGATTTTCTCAAATAGACAGCAACAGAATATACTCTATAATGCTCTATAATTCTTTCATCCCCTCTTCCCTCCCACTCTCTCAGCATCCCACTCTTCATCTTTCTCTCTCGCTTATTCCTTCCCAACCCAGCATATCATTTACAGTTTTTTTCGATTGCTAAACGACAGTGGACACAACTGGAGTCACATGTGCAAAACTCTAACTACAGTCTGCACAGCAGCAGTTCATGTGGACCAAACTCTAGTTCGTTTTTCACTGCTTGAACACAGTTTTCAAAACTCTACACACTTATCCCATGACTTTAACCACAACCTGCACAACACTGTAGATTTACAGCACTTTGTTCAAATGCTAACACACTGCTGTCAAAACTGTGAACCACACATTCAAAACGGAATAGATTTCAGCCTTGTGCCTTTCAAACACTGCTGATTGCAATTTCAGCTGAAAGGCTAAGCAGGTGTCTTGTTTTAGACTTGTTAGTGAACACACACACATATTACAGTATATATAGGTAGAGCTCAGAAAGACTCATTTTGGAAATGGAACAAGGAAGATGGGTTCGTGGAGGGAGAAGGGTGGCAGGGAGAGGGCGGATGCGTGGAGGAAGACAAAGAAGACAAAGAGCTGTTATTTCAGATGAAATAAGGGCTACACTTATAGACCATGTCGTGAACCATGTTCTCTCATTGAGAGAGGCAGGGTTGAGGGTGCAACCCAATCTGCAAAGATCCACAGTGGCATCTGTAATGCGAATTTTCCATCATACAAACAGGTGAGAGTTACATCCTTACAGTAAATGAAAACATTACAGGAATCTATTTTGTATTGCAATTATAAAATATTTCCACAGATATATATTACAGTAAGTTTGAATGTAAAATATATTTTTACAACAGGACCCAAAGGCTGCCCCCAACAAGGGGAAGAGGAAAAATATTTTCAGATGCGCAGGAAAATGCTATTGTTGACATGGTTGTTGTCAACAATGCAATAAAACTGCGGGAGATTCAAGATAGAGTGCTGGCTGATAATGATATATTTGAAAATGTTAATTCTGTCAGCACAACAACTATTGCTCGAGTCCTAAAGAAACACCAAGTTACAATGAAACAGTTATACACTGTACCGTTCGAGAGAAACAGTGAATGGGTAAAAGAGCAAAGATACCAATATGTCCAGGTAAGACGTCTGAGGTTACGTACACAGCTATACAAAATATTTACAGTAAAAAAAACACTCGCATTTCTACAGTAAAACTGTGCACTTACTGTTTTTCAGAGAGTAATGGAGGTGGAAGCACTGGAAAGACCACATTCATTTGTATTTATCGATGAAGCTGGATTTAACCTTGCCAAAACACGGCGCAGAGGAAGGAATGTTATAGGTCAAAGGGCCACTGTGGAGGTTCCAGGCCAAAGGGGGGGAAATATCACCATGTGTGCTGCAATGGCCAATGATGGTTTGCTTCTCAACACACCACTCATTGGCCCATACAAAACAGAAAGGCTTATAGCTTTCCTAGAACAGCTCTATGCTCAGCTAGTGCCAGCAGAACAGGGGGAGCCAGTAAGAAACCCCCAAATTTTTGTCATAATTTGCGATAACGTTGCTTTTCACCACTCTGCAGCTGTCACAGATTGGTTTGCAGCACATCACAGATTTATGGTTTTGTACCTGCCTACATATTCACCCTTCCTCAACCCAATAGAGGAGTTTTTCTCTGCCTGGAGGTGGAAAGTGTTTGGTCACCACCCACATGACCAAATGTCTCTTTTGGAAGCCATGCATGCCGGATGTGAGGACACGAGTCCAGAGGACTGCCAGGGATGGATAAGGCACTCCAGAAGGTTCTTCCCCAGGTGCATGGCAAGAGAAAACATTAGATGTGATGTTGAAGAAAACCTGTGGCCTGATGCTAGAGAGAGGCAGGATTAGCCCTTCAATTATTTGTTCGAATTACAGTATGTACTTTTAGTTTCTACCTTTTTTTCTCATTACTGTAATTCCGTAAATTACTACAGACTATTGAAGCAAACTGCTAATTTTCATTTACCTTAAAGAATTGTTATGTTAAAAAATAATAATAAATCATGTGAAAGAATGTCACTCTTTTCTTTGAAGAAAATATTACTTTGTATGAATTCACTGAAATTGTTCAAACTGTAAAGATGAAAAGTTTGTATTTTCTGTATTGGTGTTTGATGCTAGTGTTTTTACTCTCAGTGTGTTCTGAGTGACAGTGTGTGTTATCTCAGTGAGGGTTGTGCATAGTGTTTGGCTGCACTGAGCGTGTTTTGAGCCATGTGTTAAGAGTTGTGTTGCTTGGAATGAGTTTTGCAGGTGATGTGAACTGTTTAGCTCAGGTGACTGTTGGTAGTGCAGACTGTAGTTAGAGTTTTGCACATGTGACTCCAGTTGTGCCCACTGTCGTTTAGCAATCGAAAAAAACTGTAAACAGCAGCCCATACACTGTCATGCTAATGGCCAGCCAGAATCCATATCCAACACACAATCATAAAAATGTTATCTTCCATCCTGTCACATTAGACCACAGTGGGCGCAGCATAGTAAAGCGCCCTAGTGTGTGTGAGTGTGTGTGTGTGTGTGTGTGTGTGTGTGTGTGTGTGTGTGTGTGTGTGTGTGTGTGTGTGTGTGTGTGTGTGTGTGTGTGTGTGTGTGTGTGTGTGTGTGTGTGTGTGTGTGTGTGTGTGTGTGTGTGTGTGTGTGTGTGTGTGTGTGTGTGTGTGTGTGTGTGTGTGTGTGTGTGTGTGTGTGTATGTGTGTGTGTGCGTGTCAGGGCTGTGCTAGCCCTGCTGAGGAGGAGACATGGGCCTGGGGGCTCTCTGTTTGGCGTCTCCTCCACTTCCTGCTCATCTCCCTGATTACTGCTCCACTTCCACACCACTGATGAAGGCTGGCACCTGTCCATCACCCTGACTGAACGCTCACATCTCAACGCTGCTGCTATCAACACAGAGCCTCGCTCATCACTCGCTTCGTCTATCTATCACTCTGTCCCATCATTCGCTTCCTCTATCACCCTGTCTCTGTCTCTGTCTGGACTCTCCTCCTGACTTCACCATCTCATCTGGTCTCCTCCCTGCTTCTCAGACCTATAGTCCACCTGTCCATTTCATTGGCCATATTACTAACACCTTCAGTCAATGTGTTTGCACGAGGTCATTGTACAATCGGGACAATGTAATTGGGTTAACAGCTGTCATTATCTGGATGTACTGTTTTCATCTGACTGGTTTCTGACCAGGCTGTCATTATCTGACCACAGTGACCATGGCTGCATCTTTTACCAATACAGTGCACTACTTTTGACCAGAGCCCATATGGGAATAGTGTGCCATTTGAGAGGCAGCCCATGACTGTCCTTCTGCTGTTACAGTATGTCCCAGTAGCAGGATGGTCTCCAACAGTATGTTTGAACTCTCTCCTCTCTGACTTCCCATCCCGGGTCTGTCTTGGTAACCTTTCCATTCCCAAAACCCCTGAGCAGGTTTAAACGTTTTGCTATAATATAGCACTCACTGCAAATTAAAGTAGCTGTAATCCTTAATCTCCATAGTACGTTCCCCTCTGAAAAAAACATCAGGAAATACAAGATAAGTAATGAGATGAAAGTAAGCAGTTAACAATGGAACAAAAAATGGATTGGCTGAATGTTGGGGCGGATTTCATAGCTAGTGGTATTATAAAACTGGGAGAGGAGGTCAGCAGAGCAACATTATGTAACTGAGCTGGGGAATATTGTGGTGTTAGGAGGATCCACAATATCACAATAATAGCCTTACACTCCAGGCCCTAAAATACTTCAAACCACATATTACACGTTCATAAGCATATTACACATTCACATTATGTTAAATTATTGCTGGTTAATTTGTGTCCTTTTAATCCATGAGTAATGACCATGAATATAGAACTAGAAAATGGTTTGTTCATATAATATATTCACTGTTCAGTGGAGGTCTGACATCATAAGCCTGGCACCCACCTGATAGACAGTTATTATGGCAGCCATTTTGTGCTGCCACTGCCACACTCAGCCTAAATCTCACTGTTCACAAAGGAGGGTGAGAGAAGGGACATTTCTGAGACAATTTAACACAGAGCGGATTACTTCCAAATACCCCAGAGTGAACATTTAACCCCTGTGCCTTTCGTAAAGTGACACAGGGATTTTGACTGACTCAGGGACTTCGTTTCACCTCCCATCGGGGGAGGGAGAGAAAAAGAGAGAGGGAGAGAGAAGAGAGAGAGGGAGAGACCACTACAGTATAATGTCCTGTAGGCTTGCCCTTGGTTGTACCTCGGCTCCACCCCCTTCCCCTCCTCCAGACTGCAGCATGTGCTGCTGTCTGCTGGGGCTGACAGAGAGCAGTAAGTAATTACACACAGAGCTAGGCCTAATTACACCACGACGGCTCCCCGTGTAACCTGCCAACAGGGTCACTGCTCTTAAAAGTGATGGCATTACAGGACCAGCCACACAGACCAGGCACAGGAGATAAGGAGTTTTAACACACCATGCTAATGTGTGTACTACTATAGAATGTGTATAGACTATGTTCCTTTTCCTGTCGAAGGGGAAGTAGAGATAAGGTATAGACACCCACATAACCTTCCAATAGAGATGTCTACCACCACCAACCCGTGGTTCTCTAGCCGCCGATGGCAGAGTGATGCAGTAAACTGGACAAGTTCACACTGAGAGGAGATAATATCCTCATATTGAACACAGGGCCACTTTTACACCTCGCCAGACAGTCCCCCTTCAAACTGACTGTTTCCATGGAAACTTGGCACTTAATGACCGATAACAGAAAACAACCTGAAAAAGAGAGAGAGTAGAGAGGGAGAACGAGAGGAGAGAGAGAGTAGAGAGGGAGAATGAGAGGAGAGAGAGAGAGAGTAGAGAGGGAGTACGAGAGGAGAGAGAGAGAGTAGAGAGAGAGAGAGAGTAGAGAGGGAGAACAAGAGGAGAGAGAGAGAGTAGAGAGGGAGAACGAGAGGAGAGAGAGAGAGTAGAGAGAGAGAGAGTAGAGAGGGAGAACGAGAGGAGAGAGAGAGTAGAGAGGGAGAACGAGAGGAGAGAGAGAGAGTAGAGAGGGAGAACAAGAGGAGAGAGAGTAGAGAGGGAGAACAAGAAGAGAGAGAGAGTAGAGACAGAGAGAGTAGAAAGAGAGAGAGAGAGAGAGAGAGTAGAGAGAGAGAGTAGAGAGAGAATTAGAGAGAGAGAGAGAGAGAGAGGGAGAGAGAGAGAGAGAGAGAGAGAGAGAGAGAGAGTAGAGAGAGAGTAGAGAGAGAAAGAGCGAGAGAGAGAGAGAGAGAGTAGAGAGGGAGAATGAGAGGAGAGAGAGTGAGTAGAGAGAGAGAGAGAGTAAAGAGAGAGTAGAGAGAGAGTAGAGAGTGAGAGAGTAGAGAGAGAGAGAGAAAGAGAGAGAGAGAGTAGAGAGAGAGTAGAGAGGGAGCATGAGAGGAGAGAAAGAGAGTAGAGAGAGAGTAGAGAGAGAGAGAGAGAGAGAGGAGTAGAGAGAGAGAGAGAGAGAGAGAGTGAGTTGAGAGAGAGAGAGTTTTGAGGTTTAACACAAATAGTATTAACACAAATATTGGCACACTGCCTTTTCAGAAATTACACAACGAATGTGTCCTTCTTAAATAAACATACATTAATACATTAAATAAAAAATAATTTATATTCAGCTTATTACATCAACAAAACATTGTTTCCCCTCGTCCACAAAACATACCGCTCCTTCATAAGTCCATGTCTCCTCCAACAATGGGAGGTATTTTACAGCCGAGAAGAACTCAAAATCCACTTGTAATTCTCTCTTTTACTAATCCTTTAAAAACACATCTTACATCCTTACTATATCCCTTATCTATCTTATTTTTCCTACTCAGAAAAATTTATATTTTAGCTTGACCCAAAATAAAATTTAACAGTTTACATTATCTGTTCTGTTGCTTACTATATTGAAACCCCGAAATAAAAACAGTGTTATTGAAAATCTCCCCTACAGCTGTAAACAAAGACTCTAGTATTTCGAAGAGAGGCTTTATCCTCTCACACTCCATCAAACAGTGAACAATTGTTTCACTTATATTACAAAAAGGACATCCATCTCTAATATCTGAATTAATGACATACAAAAACCATGCAACACCCTCCATTGCATATCACCAGTCCCCTTTTATAACGGTGGCTTGTACAGTGCTCTCCATGCTGGCTTTACCTTGTAATCAAGGTCCAGTTTTACCCTCCAAGAAGTGTCTTTTCTATTTTTCAATGTATCTTTATTTAAAACCTTGACACGCCCCCTATATAACTCCTTCCCATTCACCTCATCCAAACCCACCTCTTCCAACCCTCTCAGATACACTAATAAAGCCTTTCTGTCTGACTCTGGGATATTGGGTGTAATCCCTAGTCTGGGAAATGGGGCATCTTCATCTTGTGCCTTTTTGTAGTAACTGGTGATGATAATCCACTCTTCTGCTGACAGAGCCTTCCTGCAACTTTCCAGAAGTTGTCCGAAAATCTTTCCAAACTCACCCCCAATGTTCACCCGTCCTCTATCCATTAATGTGGGCCCAGCCATGTCCATTAACTCCTTAGGGTGATGATTTTACCCTTCACCAGCATCTTGAGAAATGTGGAACAGCTTCAGTTGTACAATCCAGTCTTGCCCCATACACCAGAGGTTCCTCCAGCAGCCAATGCACTGACTCAGCCTTCGTGCTTCTGAACACCATCATTATGCTCCAAACCCTAAGAAGGCCTCTGTAAAATGGAGGTTCTCCATCACTAGAAATCTGGCTACTATCAACCAAAAATAAATCCTTGTTTAAATCTAATCCCCCTATCTCCTGTAATACCAGGCCTACCACCACTCTCCACACCACATTTTTCGGTCCAAAAAGCAACCTTTGGATGAACTGAAACCGGAAAGCAGCAGCCCTACTAGCAAGATGTACAAGTCCCTGTCCCCCCTCCTCTTATGACAAATACAAAACACTTTGTGGAACACAATGATATTTATCCCCAAAATATCTACAATAATTGCCTGTAACTTGGCCAGAAGGCCTGACTGTGGCTCTAAACATGGCAACCGATGCCACAGTGCAGAGGCAACCATATTATTAACAATAATAGTGTGCTCCCTATATGACATACGATATAACAACCAACGCCATCTCCTCATCCTCCTTTCCACCATTTCAACCACCCGATTACAATTTTTGTTCCATTGTCCCCTCATCCCCTAGGTACACTCCAAGGTTACTTGAAACCTCCCTTACACCATTCCAACTCCCCTGGCAAAGTCATGGTCCTTCCAGACCATTTCCCAATCTGTAAAGCACAACTTTTTTTCCCTATCTACCTTTGCAGAGGATATTCCCTTAAACCGATCAACTATGAGTGTCATGAATATTACCGAAGGTGACTCCCCTTCTTGTTCGGGTGGCTCTCGGCGGTTGTCGTCGCCGGTCTACTAGCTGCCACCGATCCTTTGTTCTGTGTTTGTTTGGTTTTGTCTAATTGGTTTCACCTGTTCCTTGTTTGGTTGTTAGCGTGGGGTTATTTAAGTTCGTTCAGCCCGCTTCTGTTTGTGCGGGCTTGTTCATCTGTATGTGTTAGAGTGGTTAGTGTTTTCATTTGGGTTTCTCGCTGTCCTTGTATTTTCATGATAGGGTACTTTTGTTCTGTAGTTATACCTTGTTTGGTATACTATTTTTGTTCCTGTGATTATTTTTTGACATTAAAGTGTGTTTTTCCCGCATCCTTTGCTCTCTGCGCCTGACTCCACACCTATTCACTCATTGAGCGTTACAGAAGCCCGCACCTTATGATGGAGTCAGCAGGAGCAGCGACCACCCCTCTCCCCACGATGGAGGAGAGAGTCCATCCTCCATCGCATCGGATCAGCGATGCATCAAATGATGGAGAGGATGGATCGTTGGGAGAGGAGTGGTCTCCCTACTACTCCACCTACCCTCCCACCAGCAACTCTACCATCTCCCCCAGCGGGATCTGGTTCCAGCGCTCTGCGCATTACGCCTCGGAGGGTAGGATGGAGCAGCGGAAGGGGGGCCAGGGATTCCTGCTTCAACTAGACCTCTACCTGGCCACCGTTCGGCCGGCTCCCTCGGACGAGGAGAGCGTGAGTGTCCTCGTCTCTTGCCTTACAGGTAGAGCCCTGGAGTGGGCCAATGCTGTCTGGAACAGGCCCGACTCAGCGAGGGGCAACTACCCGGAGTTCACCTGCCGTTTCCGGGCCGTGTTCGATCACCCTCCGGAGGGCCAAGCGACGGGTGAGAGGTTGTTCCATCTCCGGCAGGGGACGAGGAGCGCGCAGGACTTCGCGCTGGATTTCCGGACCTTGGCCGCTGGAGCAGGGTGGAACGACAGGGCCCCGATAGACCATTACAGGTGTAGCCTGAAAGAGGACGTCCGCAGGGAGCTGGCTTGTCGGGACACTACGCTTAGCCTGGATGAACTGATAGACCTGTCGATCCGGTTAGACCATCTGCTAGCTGCTCGCGGACGTTCTGAAAGGGTCCTGTTAGTTCCACCTCCTGACCCTCCCGCTCCTATCCCGATGGAGCTAGGAGGGGCCGCATCTAGGGAGATCGGAGGAGGAGGCTCCTCCTGTACCAGTTGTGGCCAGAGAAGGCACACTTCAGGTCTGTGCTGGAGGAGTTCATCTGGGAGTCGAGAGGGCAGGCAGAACACTCCTCGGTTACCCCAGGTGAGTCAGCACCACACTCTCCCAGAGTTTCCTGTTGGTCACATGTTTTAATTCATTTGTTTCCTTAAATTTTTTCCCTCTCTCCAGCATAAGGCGCTAGTCGATTCAGGCGCAGCTGGGAACTTTATAGATCACGGACTCGCTCAGAGGTTGAGGATTCCGTTAGTAAAAGTAGACCCCCTTTTTCCCGTGCACTCTTTAGATAGTCGACCATTAGGGTCAGGTCTGGTCAGGGAGGTCACAATTCCTTTGGAGATGATTACGCAGGGGAATCATAAGGAGCGGATTAGTCTGTTTCTTATTGATTCACCTGCCTTTCTGGTGGTGCTGGGGATTCCCTGGCTGGCTATTCACTATCTGACAATTTTGTGGAAACAGGGAATTCTCCAGGGGTGGTCTGATGAGTGTTCAGGCAGGTGTGTAGGAGTTTCCATCGGTGCGACAACGGTGGAGAGTCCAGACCAGGTTTCCACCGTGCGCATTCCCGCTGAATATGCCGATGTGGCTATCGCTTTCAGTAAAAAGAAAGCGACCCAATTACCACCCCATCGACATGGGGATTGCGTGATAAACCTCCAGGTAAACGCTGCACTCCCCAGGAGTCATGTGTATCCTTTATCCCAGGAGGAGACGTTGGCTATGGAGACATATATCACCGATGCTCTGGGACAGGGGTACATTCGGCCCTCCATGACACCCGTCTCCTCGAGTTTATTTTTTGTGAAGAAAAAGGATGGTGGTTTGCATCCGTGTATTTATTATCGAGGTCTCAATTCCATCACGGTGGGTTTTAGTTACCCACTACCTCTCACTGCTACGGCAGTGGAATCATTTCACGGAAAGCAGTTCTTCACGAAACTGGATCTCAGGATTGCGTATAATCTGGTGCGTATTCGGGAGGGAGATGAGTGGAAAACCGCATTTAGCACTACATCTGGCCATTTTGAGTACCTCGTCATGCCGTACGGGTTAAAGAATGCTCCAGCTATCTTTCAATCCTTCGTGGATGAGATTCTCAGAGACCTGCACGGACAGGGTGTGGTAGTGTATATTGACAATATTTTGATCTACTCCGCTACACGCACCGTGCATGTGTCTCTGGTGTGCAAGGTTCTTGGGCGACTGCTGGAGCATGACCTGTACGTGAAGGCGGAGAAATGTGACTTTTCCAAACGAGCCATTTCCTTCCTGGGTTATTGCATTTCCAGCTCGGGGTGGTAATGGAGGGTGACCGCGTCAAGGCCGTGCGTAATTGGCCGACTCCGACCACAGTAAAGGAGATGCAGTGGTTCTTAGGGTTTGCCAATTACTACCAGAGGTTTATCCGGGGTTTTGGTCAGGTAGCAGCTCCTATTACCTCACTGCTGAAGGGGGGTCCGGTGCGTCTGCAGTGGTCAGCAGAGGCGGACGGAGCTTTCCGTAGGTTGAAGGCGCTGTTCACTGAGGCGCCGGTGTTGGCATATCTGGACCCTTCTTTGGCGTTCATAGTAGAGGTGGACGCATCTGAGGCTGGGGTTGGAGCGGTGCTCTCACAGCACTCGGGTACGCCACCGAAGCTCCGCCCCTGTGCTTTTTTTCCGAAGAAGCTCGGGCCAGCGGAGCGGAATTATGATGTGGGGGACATGGAGTTGTTGGCTATGGTTAAGGCCCTGAAGGTGTGGAGACACTGGCTTGAGGGGGCTAAGCACCCATTCCTTATCTGGACTGACCACCGTAACCTGAAGTATATCCGATCAGCTAGGAGACTGAATCCTCATCAGGCAAGGTGGGCCATGTATTTCACCAGATTTCGTTTTACAATCTCATATCGACCAGGTTCCCTCAACACTAAGGCCGACAAGCTGTCCCGCCTCTATGACACTGAGGACCGGTCCATCGATCCTACTCCAATCATTCCGGCGGCAAAGCTGGTGGCACCAGTAGTATGGGAGGTGGACGCGGACATCGAGCGGGCGCTAAAGGAGGAACCTGCGCCTCTACAGTGTCCGGAGGGTTGTAGGTACATGCCGCTCGCTGTTCGTGATCAATTGATTCGATGGGCTCATAGTCTACCCTCGTCGGGTCACCCAGGTATATCAAGGACAGTGCGATGTCTTAGGAGGAAGTACTGGTGGCCCACCTTGGTGAGGGATGTGCGATTCTATGTCTCCTCCTGTTCGGTGTGCACCCAGAGTAAGGCTCCTAGGCACCTGCCACGGGGGAAATTACATCCCCTCCCCGTTCCACAACGGCCGTGGACCCATCTATCGGTGGATTTTCTTACTGACCTTCCCCCCTCTCAGGGGAACACAACGATCCTGGTCGTTGTGGATCGGTTACCTAAGTCCTGCCGTCTTATCCCGTTGCCCGGTCTCTCTACGGCCCTGCAGACTGCGGAGGCCCTTTTCACCCATGTCTTCCGGCACTACGGGGTGCCCGAGGATATAGTTTCTGATCGTGGTCCCCAGTTTACCTCCCGTGTGTGGAGGGCATTTATGGAACTTCTGGGGGTCTCGGTCAGCCTGACCTCAGGGTATCACTCGGAGAGTAATGGGCAGGTGGAGAGAGTGAACCAGGAGGTGGGTAGGTTTCAGCGGTCGTATCGCCAGGACCGGCCAGGGGAGTGGGCGAGATACATCCCCTGGGCAGAAATGGCCCAGAACTCACTAAGCCACTCCTCTACCAACATGTCACCATTTGAGTGTGTGTTGGGGTACCAGCCGGTCCTGGCACCATGGTATAAGAGCCAGACTGAGGCTCCTGCGGTGGAGGAGTGGGTGCAGCGCTCTAAGGAGACCTGGAGGACCAGGAGTCATTACGCCAAGAACGCTGACCGTCACCGCAGTGAGGCCCCCATGTTTGCACCGGGGGACAGGGTCTGGCTCTCGACCCAAAACCTGCCCCTCCGCTTGCCCTGCCGGAAGCTGGGTCCGCAGTGTGTAGGGCCATTTAAAGTCCTGAGGAGAATAAATGAGGTTTGTTATCGATTATTACTTCCTTCGTATTATCGCATTAACCCCTCGTTTCATGTGTCTCTCCTCAGGCCGGTGGTAGCTGGTCCCATGCAGGAAGGTGAGGTTCCGGAGGTCCCTCTGCCCCCTCTGGACATCGAGGGGTCCCCGGCGTACACGATACGAGCTATTCTGGATTCAAGACGCCGGGTGAGGAGCCTGCAGTACCTCATTGACTGGGAGGGTTACTACGGTCCGGAGGAGAGGTGCTGGGTCCCGGTGGGGGATATTCTGGATCCATCTATGTTGAGAGATTTCCATCGCCTCCATCCGGATCGCCCTGCGCCTCGGCCCCCGGGTCTTCCCCGAGGGGGGGTGGGTACTGTAACGAATATTACCGAAGGTGACTCCCCTTCTTGTTCGGGTGGCGCTCGGCGGTCGTCGTCGCCGGTCTACTAGCTGCCACCGATCCTTTGTTCTGTGTTCGTTTGGATTTGTCTAATTGGTTTCACCTGTTCCTTGTTTGGTTGTTAGGGTGGGGTTATTTAACTTCTTCGATATAGGGGGTGCTCTTTTAATTTTTGGATAAAAAAACGTTCCCGTTTTATACAAGATATTTTGTCACGAAAAGATGCTCGACTATGCATATAATTGACAGCTTTGGAAAGAAAACACTCTGACGTTTCCAAAATTGCAAAGATATTGTCTGTGACTGCCACAGAACTAATGCTACAGGCGAAACCAAGATGAAATTTCATACAGGAAATGCCCCAGATTTTGAATGCGCTGTGTTCCAATGTCTCCTTATATGGCTGTGAATGCGCCAGGAATGAGCCTACACTTTCTGTCGTTTCCCCCAAGGTGTCTGCAGCATTGTGACGTATTTGTAGGCATATCATTGGAAGATTGACCATAAGAGACTACATTTACCAGGTGTCCGCTTGGTGTCCTCCGTCAAAATTATTGCACAATCTCCAGCTGCGTGCACTTTTCCATTTGGTTCAGAGGAGAAAGGCAACTGCCACGAATGATTTATCATCGAATAGATATGTGAAAAACACCTTGAGGATTGATTCTAAACAACGTTTGCCATGTTTCTGTCGTTATTATGGAGTTCATTTGGAAAAAAGTTTGGCGTTGTAATGACTGAATTTTCGGGGTTTTTTCTTAGCCAAACGTGATGAACAAAACGGAGTAATAATCTTTTTGGAAAAACTGGACATTTGCTATCTAACTGAGAGTCTCCTCATTGAAAACATCCGAAGTTCTTCAAAGGTAAATTATTTTATTTGAATGCTTTTCTTGTTTTTGTGAAAATGTTGCCTGCTGAATGCTAGGCTTAATGCTATGCTAGCTATCAATACTCTTACACAAATGCTTGTGTAGCTATGGTTGAAAGCATATTTTGAAAATCTGAGATGACAGTGTTGTTAACAAAAGGCTAAGCTTGTGAGCCAATATATTTATTTCATTTAATTTGCGATTTTCATGAATAGTTAACGTTGCGTTATGCTAATGAGCTTGAGGCTATGATTACGCTCCCGGATACGGGATTGCTCGACGCTAGAGGTTAAGTTCGTTCAGCCCGCTTCTGTTTGTGCGGGCTTGTTCATCTGTATGTGTTAGAGTGGTTAGTGTTTTCATTTGGGTTTCTCGCTGTCCTTGTATTTTCACGATAGGGTACTTTTGTACTGTAGTTATACCTGTTTTGGTATACTATTTTTGTTCCTGTGGTTATTTTTGGACATTAAAGTGTGTTTTTCCCGCATCCTTTGCTCTCTGCGCCTGACTCAACACCTATTCACTCATTGAGCGTTACAATGAGACTCAAACTATTCACATCTGCTTGATTTTTCACCAAAATAACTACATCATCAGCATAGGCTGAGAGACTATTACTATTTAGTAGTGGCTCTATAGCGATGGCATACAACATTACGGACAACGAACACCCCTGTCTAGTTCCTCTACACACTGTAAAAGGAGCACTCAAGCCACCGTTAACTTTCAATACACTTTCAATGTCACCATATATCACCGTGATCATGGCAATAAAACCAGAGCTGAAACCAAAAGCCTCAAAAGTGCACCACAAGTATTGATGTTCAACTCGGTCAAATGCCTTTTCCTAATAGAGACGCCCAGAAAATCCAGAATCAGGGAAATGTTATCACCCATCTGCCTGCCGGGAACACAGCAGGACTGGTCTGTATGATTTGCCCCATCACCTCCCTCAGCCTGGTGGACAAAGCCTTGGACAGGATCTTATAATCAGTGCACATTAAGGCCACCGGCCTGCAGTTCTTCACCTCCATAGGATCACCCTTTTTTGGCAGTAGGGTGAGGACAGCCCTTCTACAGCTTAGCGGTAGTAACCCTTCGGTCAAACAATCATTAACTACTGCTAGCCAATCTTCTCCCAACACAGCCCAAAAATACTTTAAAACGTAAACAGGAAGCCCATCAATACCCAGTGCCCTTCCATTTTCATGCCTTTTAATGCAGTGTATAGCTCCTGCAAAGACAATGGTTGCTCTAGTTCAACCTGAGCTTCTGCAGCCACCTGTGGGAGGCCACCAAGGAACTGCTGTGTCATTATCCTCTTTGTACTCACACTTGTAAAGCTCAGCATAGAACTCTACTGCCCTCTTTATACTCACACTTGTAGAGCTCCGCATAGAACTCTACTGCCCTCTTTCTAATTTCACCAGGGCTAGTGAGCTCCTGTCCAACAGCTGATTTGAGGCTATGATTAATTCTTCTATGTCCATTATTTTTCTCTAAACCGAAGAAAAATTTGGATGAGGCATCCATTTCAGAGATGCCCTGAAGCGTACTTCTCACCAATGCTCCCTGTGCTCTTAATACACAGCAGGTCTGCCAATTAGGCTTTTTTTTCTCTTGAGTGCCTGAATATGGCCTCGATCTCCTGTGGTCTAAACTAAAGTCAGCAGTTTCACTATTTCAGACTCTAGGGCATTCATTGATCTGGTGATATCTCTGGTGATATTCATCGTGTATTGATTACAGAATTGTTGAATCTGGATTTTCCCTACATCCCACCACTGTTGAAGAGATACACAACTGTCCTTTTCAGACCTCCACCTCTCCCAGAAATAACTACAACATTTCCTGAAGTGAGGATCACTCAATAAAGTTATATTAAATTGTCTGTATGCACTTTTGCGACAGAGAGGGAGAGAGAGAGAATGGGAGTCAGAGAGAGAGTAGAGAGAGAGCGAGAGAGAATGGGAGTCAGAGAGAGAGTAGAGAGAGAGCGAGAGAGAGAGAGAGAGAGAGAGAGAGAATGGGAGTCAGAGAGAGAGTAGAGAGAGAGAGAGAGAGAGAGAGAGAGAGAATGGGAGTCAGAGAGAGAGTAGAGAGAGAGCGAGAGAGAGTAGAGAGAGCGAGAGAGAGAGAAGAGAGAGAATGGGAGTCAGAGAGAGAGTAGAGAGAGAATGGGAGTCAGAGAGAGAGAGAGGGAGTCAGAGAGGGAGTCAGAGAGAGAGAGAGAGAGAGAGAGAGAGAGAGAGAGAGAGAGAGAGAGAGAGAATGGGAGTCAGAGAGAGAGTAGAGAGAGAGCGAGAGAGAGAGAGAGAGAGAGAGAGAATGGGAGTCAGAGAGAGAGTAGAGAGAGAGAGAGAGAGAGAGAGAGAGAGAGAGAGAGAGAGAGAGAGAGAGAATGGGAGTCAGAGAGAGAGTAGAGAGAGAGAGAGAGAGAGAGAGAGAGAGAGAGAGAGAGAGAGAGAGAATGGGAGTCAGAGAGAGAGTAGAGAGAGAGCAAGAGAGGGAGATCCTGCGGAACAAAAGAAGCAATTTAGTATCGGAGGACAGTGTGAAGCCCGATTATGTTGTCAGTGTAAATGATCATTAATTTCCATCTGTCCAGCTGGGTCAGATTAATGCTGCCTACATACTCGCTGCTGTGAAGACAGAGAGAGGATTTAACTACTTCACTTGGCACCCCCATAACAACCACCATGTTCAGTCAATAACACTGCACCCGGACCGCACCATCCTCCATGTGGGGGGACATGCCTCTCAGTCGCAGTATAACCACCATCAATACTTCCTTTTTCATTAAAGACAGTTTGCACGCTGAGCCTCAGACAAAATTGTGGAACAGCAATGCAATAATGCAACCATAAACAATAATAAACATGTGTGATTGATACGTTTCAGGTTCCATTTGAGTAAACAACACAGTCAACAGGATGTGTTGCTGTGGGTTGTGGAACATTATTTCTCCAATGGTCCCTGCCCATCCTCTCCCATCCACACCTAGAGTCCAGGCCATGGATCAGTCACATGGAAGTAAATAAACTAACCTAATGATTATTGTACAGATGACCTGAGTGAAGCAGCTGCTCCCTGCACCCCCAGAGTAATGCCAACCCAGACTTCTGACACCTCCTATTCAAGTTCAGTGAGCAGAGGAGGATGCTGTGTAATTGTATGGATGAAGGGACGACCCGTTTCCACATAGCTGGGCCCAATAACTTCCAGCAGGACCCAACTGGCTGTCTAGCCATTGAAAGCCAAATATTTGATAGCTCTTAACTCTCTGATCATTTACAACAGCAACCAATTACATATCCATTAATTATGTGAACACAAAGGCTGGTAGGAAACAGAGGTGCTCAACAGATCAGGTTCAGTAATGAAAACATCACAGAACTTTATGACTCAAAACAACAACACGCCTCAATGGTTACTCCCTAACCACAGAATAGAGCAAACTGTCTCTAACCAGAATAGAAAGAGGAGTGGGAGGCCCCGGTGCACAACTGAGCAAGAGGACAAGTGCATTAGAGTGTCTAGTTTGAGAAACAGACGCCTCACAAGTCCTCAACTGGCAGCTTCATTAAATAATACCCGCAAAACACCAGTCTCAACATCAACAGCAAAGAGGCGACTCTGGGATGCTGGCCTTCTAGGCAGAGTTACAAAGAAACAGCCATATCTCAGACTGGCCAATAAAAATAAAAGATTAATAAGGGCAAAAGAACACTGGACAGAAGAACTCTGGTTAGAATGCCAGCATCCCGGAGTCGCCTCTCACCGTTGACGTTGAGACTGGTGTTTTGCTGGTATTATTTAGTGAAGCTGCCAGTTGAGGACTTGTAAGGCGTCTGTTTCTGAAACTAGACACACTAATGTACTTGTTCTCGTGCTCAGTCGTGCACCGGGGCCTCCCACTCCCACTGTGGACACCAACATCCATAAAGAAAACAGGACATTTACAGGAAGTTAGATTTCTATAAAAAGAAATAAAAACATACAATTAAAATAAGGTCTGTGATGTGGGTATGCTTTGTTAGTTGCACACATTCAATTAATTCATCATCTAACGTGAGTGGAAGCATGATGTAAAGAAAGTGTCTGTCATGGATATCTGGTGCCCACAGCCTCATGGTAATAAGGCAACGTGTTAAGAGTATAGAACTGAGTGTGGTATTATTCCAGGCTTTCAGACTCCTTTGTTAGTCTGACAATCCTAAAGGCTGACCAAAACCCTCTAATTTGAGCAGCAATATCTCCAGCCATATTCTTTGAATGGAAAATTCCCTGAGTTTAGTAGAGAGACAGTCCGGTTGGAAGAACAGTACATTCAAGAAAAGCCCGAAGTGAGGACCTCAATACAAAATGTGTGTGGATTAAATGAAGACAACATGAAAAAGACAGGCCTGTCAATCAGAATTTGTACAACTTATCTTTGATGGTGTAACAATCAATGTCTTGAACCACAGCAGTTCTTTGAAAAGCTCCACAAACGCGCTGCTAAACCTGGGATCAATGGTGGGGCATGGTTACTACGTTATGACAGGACACACACACACGGGAGCTGAATAGCTGCTCTCCGCTCATAAAAATACAAAAAAAACCTGTTAAGTACTCTTCCCTGTAACCAACCACACACATACACACACACAGCATAAGGAAAATGATGATCAGTTGGTAATAGCATGACGCCGACAACGCCAAGGTCGGGGTTCAATTACCACAGGGGAACGTGTGAAGTAATTTCAAAAAGTAGGTCTAGAAATGTTTGTTACATCACGTGTGTGTGTGTGCGTGTGTGTGTGTACAACGGCAATAAAAAATGATCCTCTTATAGCCTACAAGGTTTCTGCTTTAGTGCACAATTTTCTAACGCTACATAAGGCAGACATTTCATAACATACTAATTCTCCAAGCTATACTGCAAGTTTCAATTTCCACTGTACTGAGCCCGTCTCACAAGGTCTATGTGTCTGAAAGAGACATGAACACTACTACACAACTAGAATTTATTTAACTGCTTACATATATTTTTAGCTCCAGCATCAAAAAACTGTTGCACATCTATTTACATAGATTAACATGAATAGAAATCATTCAAAAGCCCAAGTCTTCTCTTAAAAAAGGGAACATGAAGGACCAAGGACTACAGCACAACAACTAACCTGCACGTGTTATGAAGAACACAGAATTAATTATAGCCTGAGATGGCGGTAATGTGATGAAAGCAACATTAATGTATGTACAGAGTTGACCTAAACCCTATTATAAACTGTGTGGTTCGAGCGCTGAATTCTGATTGGCTGACAGCCGTTGTATATCAGACCGTATACCACGGGTAAGACAAAACATTTATTTTTACTGCTCTAATTACGTTGGTAACCAGTTTGTGATATATGGCCAATATACCCTAGCTAAGGGCTGTATGCAGGCACTCCGCGTTGTGTCTTGCTTAAGAACAGCCCTTAGCCGTGGTATATTGGCCATATAGCACACCCTTTCGGGCCTTATTGCTTAAGTTGACAACTCACCCAGCAAGTCAAAGCCAATTTAAAGCTGTTCACTGGTTATTTAAACACTGCAGAGACTCTATATATTTAAACACATGCCTTTGGAGGCACACTCAGTACCGGTAATCCCTCTATATAGCTTCGTTATTGTTATTTTATTGTGTTACTTTTTTTTTTTTTTTACTTTAGTTTATTTAGTCAATATTTAACCCTATTTTCTTAAAAACTGCATTGTTGGTTAAGGGCTTGTAAGTAAGCATTTCACAGTAAGTTCTACACCTGCTGTATGTGACAAATAAAATGTTATTTGATTTGACAGCACATCTTTAACATTAAAGGTCCAATGCAGCTGATTTTATTTTAATATCAAATCATTTCTGGGTAACAATATGTACCTTAATGTGACTGTTTTTATAACAACTGTAAAATAAAATACAAAAAAATAGCATCATAGCAAAGAGCAATTTCTCAAGCAACAATTTTGCTAGGACTGTCTGGGAAAGGTCTGAGTGGGGAGGCAGAAACTGAAAATCAGCTATTATTGGCAGAGAGGTTTGGAACTTGCATTCTTAATTAATAGTCTATTAACTAATTTACATCTGGTGATGTCACCAGACAGGCCTAAATTCCATCTCACCAAACAGGCTGAAATTTCAGGCGGTCTTTTCAAACAGTTCTAACACTATAATGATCATAATTTTCACCATTTCTCAGAATTATTCCAACCTTATAGTGTGGAAATATATATAAAACACAGGAAAATGACTGCGCCTTTAAAGTCACACACTGGCAAGTGACTAAAAGCATTGCAATCATCTTCCTCACAAAAAAGAAAGAGAGACCTTAAGGGGTGTGTGCGTCTCATTTTGACTGGTTTGGATGGTAGTCCAAGTGCAGCTGTGGCTAGCCTCCAGGGATCTGTAATGTTAAATTCCACTGAATGTAACATTACAGATCCCTGGAGGCTAGCCACAGCCTAAATCATGAGCAAGATGGTCTTCCTCCAAACTCACCCACCTCCACTGCCCAAATAATACACATCATAATGCAGTCCCACACACACACACTCACACTCACACACACACACACACACACACACACACACACACACACACACATAGAGATGCATATTACATTATACAGCTCAATCAGTGCTCAGTTTTCTCTGTTTATACACCTCTTTTCATTGTTAAATCCCCTCCAATGCAAACAGCGTTATCCCTTAACTGGGCAGTGCAGTCATTTTTATCTGGAGCAACAGTGCGTGTACATAAACACACACACACACACACACACACACACACACACACACACACACACACACACACACACACACACACACACACACACACACACACACACACACACACACACACACACACACACAAATACACATACACACACAAATACACACACACACATCCACACACAGAGGCACAATGTACAAACACACACAGAGGCACAATGCTCAAACACACACTAAGCAGTTCAGGTCGGTACAGCTGAATAATTCATAAGGAGAATTTAAGAACACTATACTGTAGGCTTCATTACAGACAGACCCAGTCACATGGTACATCGGCTACAGCCCTAAAGCATGGTACACGCACAGCCTTTTCCTCTAACCAACATGGGTGTTCGAGGAATCATACTAACCACACTAACCGTACTATTTGTGACGTGAATTGAGTATATAATACATGCTTATTGGTCATAGTATGGACATAGACTGGCAAGGGAAAGTATGTGAGCCCTTTGGAATAACCTGCATTTCTGCATAAATTGGTCATCAAATTTGATCTGATGTTCATCTACGTCATAACAATAGACAGTGTGCTTAAACTAATAACACACACATTTTTGTATTTTTCTTGTCTATATTGGATCCATCATTTACAGTTTTTTACGATTGCTTACACACTAAAATTGAACTTTTCCCACAAGTAGCAAAACCTTACACTCAAGGAGCAAAACACAAGGCTAGATTTGCACAACTGTAAGCACATTGTCAGCTTCACACTATTTGCAAAACATTACACACAGTGATTTGCAAAACACTAAACACACTTGTATACATCAGACACAGAAGTATATCATGATGTCACTTCCTTGCAATTCCAAAGCACTGACTGTCAAATTACCACACCTATGAGCCAATCTGTTAAACACAGTCATCAGGTGCACAAACACATGATTGCTAAATTGTAGACACACCAATCAGGTTTAAGCACTATAAAAATGCAGCAGGTAGGTTTTCAACCAAAATGGAAGGAGTCAGAAGAAGAGTGAGGGTGAGAGGAGGAGAACACAGAGGAGGAGAAGAAGGTAAAGGAGGTAGAGGAGGTAAAGGAAGAGGCAGAGGCCAAGCCAGAGGTCGAGGAAGACCTGAAGCAGGAGGAGAACGTGCACAAAGAATAAGAGGACCAAACTTATCAAATGACATTTGTGCAACACTAGTGGACCATGTTGTGAACCACGGTCTTTTCGACAGGAAAACTGGTAGAAGATCTGTCTATAGTTACAGTAATCAGCTGCTTATTGTCTGCACCATATCAGCACTTGTGATACCCCTTCCTGTGACTTTGTACAGTAAGTTACATGTATTATTCTCTACATAGGATTGAGGGTCGGGAACGACAAGGAGGAAGGGGGCCCATATTCACGCAAGAACAAGAGAGCGAGATAATAAATATGGTTTTGGCCAATAATGCTATCAGGCTCAGAGAACTACAAGCCAACATTATCGGTGACCATGCCATTTTCAATAATGTCCATCAGGCTCAGAGAACTACAAGCTAACATTATCGGTGACCAAGCCATTTTCAATAATGTCCATCAGGCTCAGAGAACTACAAGCCAACATTATCGGTGACCATGCCATTTTCAATAATGTCCATCAGGCTCAGAGAACTACAAGCCAACATTATCAGTGACCATGCCATTTTCAATAATGTCCATCAGGCTCAGAGAACTACAAGCCAACATTATCGGTGACCATGCCATTTTCAATAATGTCCATCAGGCTCAGAGAACTACAAGCCAACATTATCGGTGACCATGCCATTTTCAATAATGTCCATCAGGCCCAGAGAACTACAAGCCAACATTATCGGTGAACATGCCATTTTCAATAATGTCCATCAGGCCCAGAGAACTACAAGCCAACATTATCGGTGACCATGCCATTTTCAATAATGTCCATCAGGCCCAGAGAACTACAAGCCAACATTATCGGTGACCATGCCATTTTCAATAATGTCCATCAGGCCCAGAGAACTACAAGCCAACATTATCGGTGACCATGCCATTTTCAATAATGTCCATCAGGCTCAGAGAACTACAAGCCAACATTATCGGTGACCATGCCATTTTCAATAATGTCCATCAGGCTCAGAGAACTACAAGCCAACATTATCGGTGACCATGCCATTTTCAATACTGTCCATCAGGCTCAGAGAACTACAAGCCAACATTATCAGTGACCAAGCCATTTTCAATAATGCTATCAGGTCTCAGTCAACACTGGCACACATCCTGAAAAGACATCAGGTTCAAATGAAACAACTTTATCAAGTGCCTTTTGAGCGGCATTCAGAGCGGGTCAAACGGCTGCGGCATGAGTATGTGGAGGTTTATATTGTTCACTTTAGCACTGTGGTGTTGCATACTGCACACATGACTTTTTTATATTGACTGTATACTAGACCTGTCCTCAACTACACAATCTTGTCTTTCACTGTATTTCAGGGAGTTTTGAAGATGGATGCTGGGGAAATCCTGCATGAATTCATATATATTGATGAGGTAGGGTTCAACCTCACAAAACCAAGAAGCAGAAATATCATTGGCCACAGGGCTATAATCAATGTCCCAGGGCAACGTGGGGGTAACATCACCCTGTGCGCTGCCATTTCACAGCATGGTGTTGTCCTCCGTCATGCCAAAATGGGCCCTTACAACACACCTCATATTCTCGCATTTTTGGACCGATTGCACCACATCGTCACAGCAGGTAATGAAATGCACCAGATGTAATACACAGTCATCTGGGACAATCTGTCATTCCACCTCTCTGCTTTGGTCCAGAACTGGTTTCAACACCATCCACAGTTGACAGTACTATACCTTCCACCATACTCTCCGTTTCTAAACCCTATCGAAGAGTTGTTCTCTGCATGGCGGTGGAAGGTTTACGATCTCCAGCCCCAGGCTCAGGTACCCCTCATTCAGGCCAGGAAGGTTTACGATCTCCAGCCCCAGGCTCAGGTACCCCTCATTCAGGCCAGGAAGGTTTACGATCTCCAGCCCCAGGCTCAGGTACCCCTCATTCAGGCCAGGAAGGTTTACGATCTCCAGCCCCAGGCTCAGGTACCCCTCATTCAGGCCAGGAAGGTTTACGATCTCCAGCCCCAGGCTCAGGTACCCCTCATTCAGGCCATGGAGGACGCCTGTGACCAAGTCGACGCCACAGCTGTGCAAGGATGGATTCGACATTCAAGACTGTTCTTCCCGCGTTAGCTTGCTAATGACGATATTGCTTGTGATGTTGATGAAATTCTCTGGCCAGATCCAGCTAGGCGAAGAGATAATGTATAGTATTTTCTGTACAATATTGTCAGTTTTTTTCAGATTGTTTTCTGTTTGTTGTTGTTTACTGTAATTGTAACCTGTACTGGATACAGTATTTTACGTTTGTCTGTTTGCTGAGCTAACAGTGTTATGCACACTACAGTAGTAGCATGAAAACTGGGACATGTTCTGTTGTGATTCTCCATGTTGACATGTTGACTGATTTGGGTATATGGAGAGAAATAAATGATGTTTTCCTCAGTCTGCAGCGTTGGTCTTGTGTAGTGTTTGTATAGCTGCACTTTCTCTGTGTACTTCATTTACAGTACTCTAATCACTGACAATTAGACTTGCTAAAAGTGTTTTAGGTTAGCAACAGCAGTGTGTAACTGGTTCAAAAAGATTGAAGTCATATGAAATGTGTGTGTTTCGTATGGTAACAAAATATTATTTTTATGAGGTCGTGTATAGTTTTGACAAAAGTGTTCCATTTTTGCAAATGATCTGAAGTCTTGTGCTACTTTGGTGTAGGGTTGTGCTACTTTGGTGTAGGGTTGTGTTAATTGTGTGTAGGGTTGTGCTAATTGTGTGTCGGTTTTGACAAACCGGGCCCAGTTTTCAAAATTGTGCTTAAACAATTACAAAAAAACTAAACATTCACAGTGTAGGATAGAAAAAGTATGTGAACCCCTAGCCTAATGACAAAAGCTAATTGGAGTCAGGAGTCAGCTAACCTGGAGTCCAATCAATGAGAAGAGATTAGAGATGTTGGTTAGAGCTGCCTTGCCCTATAGAAAACACTCACACAATTTGAGTTTGCTATTCACAAGAAGCTTTGCCTGATGTGAACCATGCCTCAAAGAAAAGAGATCTCAGAAAACCCAAGATTAAGAATTGTTGACTTGCATAAAGCTGGAAAGGGTTACAAAAGTATCTCTAAAAGCCTTTATGTTCATCAGTCCACGGTAAGGCAAATTGTCTATAAATGGAGAAAGTTCATTACTGTTGCTACTCTCCCTAGGAGTGGCCATCTTGTAAAAATGACTCCAAGAGCATGGCACAGAATGCCCAATGAGGTTAAGAAGAATCCTAGAGTGTCAGCTAAAGATTTACAGAAATCTCTGGAACATGCTAACATCTCTGTCGACGAGTCTACGATACGTAAAACACTAAACAAGAATGTTGTTCATGGGAGGACACCACGGAACAAGCCACTGCTGTCCAAAAAAACATTGCTGCACGTCTGAAGTGCACCTGGATGTTCCACAGAGCTACCTGCAAAAAATTCTGTGGACAGTTGAGTTGTTTGGAAGGAACACACAACACTATGTGTGGAGAAAAAAAGGCACAGCACACCAACATCAAAATCTCATCCCAATTGTAAAGTCTGGTGGAGGGAGCATCCTGGTTTGGGGCTGCTTTGCTGCCTCAGGGCCTGGACAGCTTGCTATCATCGATGGAAAGACATTTTGCAGGGGAATGCTATCTGTCCACTAATTGACTAATTGAAGCTCAACAGAAGTTGGGTGATTCAACAGGACAAAATGACCCAAAACACAGAAGTAAATCAACAACAGAATGGCTTCAACAGAATAAAATACTCCTTCTGGAGTGGCCCAGTCAGAATCCTGACCTCAACCCGATAGAGATGCTGTGGCATGACCACATCATCTCTCAAGAGAGCAGTTCACACCAGACATCCAAAGAAAATTGCAGTCTTGTAAAGAGGAATGGTCCAAAATTCCTCCTGACTGTTCTGCAGTTTTGATTTGCAACTACAGAAACCGTTAGGTTGAGGTTATTGCTGCCAAAGGAGGGTCAACCAGTTATTAAATCCAAGGGTTCACATACTTTTCCCACCCTGCACTGTAAATGTTTACACGGTGTGTTCAATAAAGACATGAAAACATATAATTGTTTGTGTGTTATTAGTTTAAGCAGATTGTGTTAGTCTGCTGTTGAAGATCAGATCAAATTTTATGACAAATTTATGCAGAAATCCAGGTATTTCCAAAGGGTTCACATACTTTTTCTTGCCATTGTAGTTAGAATGCCAAAACTTCCCAGATGTTGTACTAAATTTGCCAAAATATGAAGTACACATGCAGAGGACACTATTTCCGTACTTTAGGGCCCATAATGCAGTTCTTAAGGAAATGGGTGTTGGCTTCACATTATTTTCAGATTTGAAGAAAATGGCGGAAAATATGCAGCCGAAGTGCAACGAGAGCAGATACAAATTCATTGCTTTAACTAATTATGACAATATTATATTGAGCAATGTAACAAAGTAATGACTTTTCAAATAAGTTACCTTACAAGTGATGTTGGCTGACAATTTGTTAACTACGCTGTCCTTACGAACCACATAGCATATCATTACAACAGTATGTACCGGTATGTTAGCTGGCTACCTAATGTCAGTTGGCTACTTATACATCAAACTTCCCAGTATATTAATTATAGGCTATCTAACTAACTACCCAACATTTATTGACTTGATTATTCCCGTCATGCTTAGCTACAGTAAATGGTATAGTCATGCGTTCTCAATGGACATTAGGATGCTTTCGTAAATTCGCTCTGGCTGTCTACTCCGATTTCAGAGGACTCTCATCTGAGTATACCAGAGTGCAGAATAAGGAATTTCGACTAGGGCGAGTAAAAGGGTCAGAGTGGTCTCATTTGTGTCTGGAAGTAGCTAGCAAGCTAGCTAAACTTTAGCTTGGGTGCTTGACTGTGTTGTAAAGTCAGAACGCTCAAATCAACCCTACTCCTCGGCCCGAGTGTCCAGTGTGCGCTCCGAGAGCGAAATGCTCTGAATTTACAAACGGACAATATGACAACACTCTGAATTTACAACCGGACAATATGACAACACTCTGAATTTACAAACGGACAATATGACAACACTCTGAATTTACGAGTGCACCCTGGCACTCCAGATTGAATTTTAAGAACACACCCAAAATGTTGTAAAATGTCAAATGTCTATCTAGTAATTTGTTACGCTAACTAGCTAGCAAGAGGTTTTATAGCAACAGCATCAACTTCCGGCAGACAGGCAAAGAGTTAGTATGCTCAATTGAAAGGATAATGTTTGTTTACAGTATACTGAAATGAACTAATAGCATGTAGTATAAACTCATTAAGTATGTAGTATGGAGTATGTTAGTATTGGTATTCGAACACAGTTATTGTCTCTAGAACATACTGTAACTCTCTTCCTGAGCCTGACACTAATGCTAAGAAAGGATATAATTGTGAGACGGTGAATTCTAAAAAGGCCATTTCTAAAGATTACATTTGAAGATGACAGTTTATCCCCTGCCTTATCATACCAGCTCTGTAGAGTGTAATCTAATCTAAGTGTTTGCTGTCTGCTGTCTGCTGTCTGCTGTGTGTGTGTGTGTGTGTGTGTGTGTGTGTGTGTGTGTGTGTGTGTGTGTGTGTGTGTGTGTGTGTGTGTGTGTGTGTGTGTGTGTGTGTGTGTGTGTGTTGAGTGTACTTTTTACAGACACAAACTAAAGTCTCCTGGGACTACTCTTCTGTAGAGGAAACAGGAAGAGAGGCAGTCGACGAGAGGAGAGGCTGAATTAATTACAAATAAATGTGTTTACTGAATAGCTGTCATGGAAGAGTAAAGTCGGTAGAATGCAAAGGCAGGAGAATAATATCTACTAAAGTTCGCCTATATGTACAGATAGAGACCCAAACTCCTCTCCTCCTTCAAATACAGACACAGTCAGAATTAAAACCATTAGAGTAGATAATCTCAACCATCATCACCATCATATATTCTTCTTCCTCGTCATCATCACGATCATATATTCATCATCATCATATGTTCTTCATCATCATCATCATATATTCTTTGTCATCATCATATCTTCTTCTTCATCATCATAATTTGTTTTTCTTCATCATCCCCATCATATGTTCTTCTACTTCATCATGATCTTTTCACCTTCATCATACTCATCTACATGATCACTTTCCTCACGCAGCAGAATCACTCCGCCAGGGGAAATTGAAGTTTTCCAGATTAATAATGACGATCTGAAATGAAAGGAGTTTAATAAAACAGGGTGAAAATGTGAAATGGAGAGATAGGAAGTAAAGGAAGTGCATCATGTACCCCAAAAATCAGAGTGGGCACAAAGTATGTGAGGATGACTGGGGGATGGTCCGGAGAGGGGTTAAGCCCCCCCTACATGAAGTTGGAGAACATATATATATATATATATATATATATATATATATTAGCACTTGAAACAGCTTTTTCCTGCAGTATAGAGTTCTAATTCTATGTAAAAAAAAAAAAATATGCATCTCTGCTAAATTGGGATAAAAGATTGAAAGAAATGTGAGTCTTATTATTTTCTAAAGTCTACCAAACTTACCAGAAGGCATGTCAGCCAAGATAGTTAGACAAGCTAAATATTCTAATTTGATTGACAGCCTGAAATGCCTTCTTGGTAGGTACAGTAGTTATGAGGTTGGGAGATTGGGAACGTATCTGGGCTAGCTAAAGCCAACTTCATACAATTGCTAGGTGGCTAGTAAATATATATATATATATAGATATTTTTTTTTTAACAGGACCAATATAAGGGGGCATGTGGCCCCTGTGCCCTCTATGGGCATGATGCCTCTACACACACACATCATGTATGATGGTATATCTATGTCGATGTACTTCTACTGCATAGACCGATATGGGTGTACATAGTGTCAGCACTAATCAATGTGTGCGTGTGCGTGTGTCGATGACACTATTCTCTAATCAAAGACAATGGGATAGCCTCTGTTACAAAACTTTAATGGAAATAAAAATATGATACCTGCACTTTCACAAACACATGATAACTGCACCTTACCTGCAATGGAGACTACCCACTGCAAACAGGTCCTGAATATATCTACCTGTTTTTGAAGGTTTTATGTTTTCTCTCTGAAGGATAGCGATTCGGAACAGGGCAATACTCCATCTGTTGATTTAAATATGAATGGGGCCTGTGAGTCTGGGCTGCGTGGAGCTGCAGAGATGTGAAATTGAGGATGGTATGCAGAGCGGACCGACACGCAGGGTTAATTCACCCTGCCTTTGATGTCTGTCTGTGTGTGAAATGAGCTGGGTGGTCTGGACATCTCACAAAACTCTCTCTCTCTCTCTCTCTCTCTCTCTCTCTCTCTCTCTCTCTCTCTCTCTCTCTCTCTCTCTCTCTCTCTCTCTCTCTCTCTCTCTCTCTCTCTCTCTCTCTCTCTCTCTCTCTCTCTCTCTCTCTCTCTCTCTCTCTCTCTCTCTCTCTCTCTCTCTCTCTCTCTCTCTCTCTCTCTCTCTCTCTCTCTCTCTCTCTCTCTCTCTCTCTCTCTCTCTCTCTCTCTCTCTGTACTTATCGACGAAATACAAAAAATCCTAACACACAGATGCACATTCACATAAATGAAACTATACTACCAACAGCATATCAGCATATAATTCATAGCCTACAATCACATGGCACAAACATGCACACATGACACTGATCCTACTACAGACTGAGAAGACAGTCAAATTACTGCCTTTTCACATTGTCTTTATTCGCTGATTTACTGTTCGCAATATTCATGGTGGTATATTGCCAATATACCATGGTTAGCAGTTCTTATGCACGACTCAACGCGGCGTGTCTGGATACAGCCCTTAGCCGTGGTATATTGGTCATATTGGTCATATACCACAAAACCCCAAGGTGTCTTTTTGCTATTATAAACTGGTTACCAACGTAACTAGAGAAGTAAAAAAAATATACCCGTGGTATATGGCCTGATACACCACGGCTGTCAGCCAATCAAAATTCAGGGCTCGAACCACCCAGTTTATAAATGTGAATGCTGTTCTCTATTTTTATCGTTTGAAACACCACATCTCTCTGATATTTTGTCCTTTGTCCACTAATTCTATTAATTCAGCCAAAAAAATAATAAGCTGTGTGATGGTGAAGGTTACAGAGTCTTGGATTAGATGAGTTCATCGCTGACAAGGCTTTGTTCTGTTCTACTGTTCGTCAGGTGTTGATTTATCCTGTGACACAGATGTGACACAAGTTAACCACGCGATGACAGTGACATGAGAAGCCAATCCCCACATGCCATATCATCAACATAACATGGAGGGAGGTCCACCTGTACTATTAACCCTGGTCTGCTAACACATATAATGTTTCCAGGAAAAGCTGGGTTGACATACAAGACCAGACAAGTTCTTAACTCATAATAACAGAATCAAATGTATGCATTTAGTAGTGTATGTGTTTGTTGTGTGGTTGTTTGTAGTGAGGATGTGTGCTTAGTTGTGGTGTTTATACGGGTTGCATGTGTGTTTTTCATGTGTGGTCGTGGTGATGTGTGTATGTAAGTGTGTGTGTAATGCAGCGATTGTAATGCCAGAGCACAAATCCCATCAAACAACAGAACCCTGGGAATAGGGCCAGAGGCAGAAATGAGAATGGGTCCAGCTTGGGGCCAGAGAGGAGAGGAGAGGAGAGGAGAGGAGAGGAGAGGAGAGGAGAGGAGAGGAGAGGAGAGGAGAGGAGAGGAGAGGAGAGGAGAGGAGAGGAGAGGAGAGGAGAGGAGAGGAGAGGAGAGGGAAACTCACTCTATTAAATTAATCAAAACAGGAACATTTTATATTTGGCTAGAAATTCAAAAGGAAATGATCTTAACAGAGAAAAATGTCCTCCTCTATGCTACCTAAATCCTCCCATGCTTTAAGGAAGACAGCTTCTCCATCCTGGAGGGGGAAATCAATCATTTACTAGTCTGTGGCAACCTAAATGCCAGAACTGGACAAGAACCTGACACCCTCAGCACACAGGGGGACAAACATGTGCCTGAAGGTGACAGCATTCCCCCCCCCCAGGCACAACTACAACAACATAACCAACAAAAATGGATCACAACTCCTGCAGCTCTGTCGCACACTGGGTATGTACATAGTCAATGGTAGGCTTCGAGGGGTCTCCTGTGGTAGGTATACCTATAACTCATCTCTTGGCAGTAGTAATGTAGACTTTTTCACTGACCTCAACCCAGAGTCTCTCAGAGCGTTCACAGTCAGCCCATTGACACCCCTATCAGATCACAACAGTCTACTTGTACAAGGCAAAACTCAATCATGAGGCATCAACTCTCTCCACCTGCCCGTTACTCTCGGGGTGAAAACCTTAGGTAAGGCTGACTGAGATCCCCAGACGTTCCATGAATGCCCTCCAGACCCTCGACGTGAACTGGGGACCCTGATCAGACACTATATCCTCAGGCACCCCGTAGTGCTGGAAGACGTGAGTAAACAGGGCCTCCTCAGTCTGTAGTGCCGTAGGGAGACCGGGCAAAGGGAGGAGACGACAGGACTTAGAAAAACGATCCACAATTACCAGGATCGTGGTGTTACCCTGTGAAGGTGAAGATCGGTTATGAAATCCACCGACAGGTGCGACCAAGGCCGTTGTGGAACGGGTAAGGGTTGTAACTTACCTCTGGGCAGGTGCCTAGGATCCTTACACTGGGTGCACACCGAGCAGGAACGTACAGCCGCCCAAGTGGACACTGGAGGGGAGCAGGCTCTGCACGTGACGCCCGCTCAATGTCCGCGTCCAGGTCCCACACTACCGGCACCACCACGCAAGAGGCGGGGAGTATGGCAGTGGGATCCAAGTGGGATTCATGCGCCGTTCATCTGTGTCATAGAGCCGGGACAATGCGTCTGCCTTAACGTTCTGGGAGCCTGGTCTGTAGGAAAGTGTAAACACAAAACTGGTGAAAAACATGGCCCACCTTGCCTGGCGAGGGTTCAGTCTCCTCGTCGCCCGGATGTACTCCAGATTGCGGTGGTCAGTCCAGATGAGAAAAGGGTGTCTAGCCCCCTCAAGCCAATGTCTCCACGCCTTCAAGGCTTTGACGACAGCCAACAGCTCCCGGTCCCCCACATCATAGTTTCCCTCCACCGGGCTGAGCTTCTTCGAGAAGAAGGCATAGGGGCGGAGCTTCAGTGGCGTACACGAGTGCTGAGAGAGCACAGCTCTTATCCCAGCCTCGGACGCATCCACCTCCACTATGAACTCCAAAGAGGGATCCGGATGAGCCAGCACGGGAGCCGAGGTAAACAGAGCCCTCAGGTGACTAAAATCCCTGTCAGATACAAACATATGTGCAACAGAGGACTCTCAGCTTACAACTGCAAGCGCACCTCGGTCCCCCTTCAGTGAGGTAATGGGAGCCACCAGACCCCGATCCTGACCAAAACCCCGGATACACCTCCGGTGTAGCTAGCTTAGCATTTTGAGTAGCATTTAGCACGCGTTGGCTCAACATTTTCACAAAAACCAGATAACCAAATAAATAAAATCATTTACCTTGAAAGCCGTCTTCCATTGCCGCATGCATCCGATGGAGCGGTATAAACCAGGCAGTAGAAACCCTGAAGCCCGCAGCCTGTACTCCTGGGGAGACGAATCCCACTGGAACTGGAAGAACTCCCTGTCTCTCCCAGCGGTCGATAGTCTGTATTCGGGTCCAAGAGCTTCGGATGTTTTCAATGAGGAGACTCTCAGTTACATACCAAAATGCGCAGTTTTTCCTGAGGTAAAACAGAGGTTAAATACGTCTGTGTGTGAGGACAAAACCAAGGGAGAAAATCGCGATTCCGTTTTCGTACAGCTCATTAGGCATATTGAGCATCTGTGAAATAAGACAAAAGTTACTAACAAAAACAGCCAAGACAAGGTCATATACTAAAATACTTAGGTGTCTGAAAAAACTTCAGCTTCCTCCATCCAAAGTTAAATCTAGAAACCCTGGCAACAAAGCATCCTTCACTCATGCTGCCAAACATACCCTTGTAAAACTGACCATCCTACCAATCCTCGACTTTGGCGATGTCATTTACAAAATAGCCTCCAATACCCTACTCAACAAATTGGATGCAGTCTATCACAGTGCAATCCGTTTTGTCACCAAAGCCCCATATACTACTCACCATTGCGACCTGTACGCTCTTGTTGGCTGGCCCTCGCTTCATACTCGTCGCCAAACCCACTGGCTCCATGTCATCTACAAGACCCTGCTAGGTAAAGTCCCCCCTTATCTCAGCTCGCTGGTCACCATAGCATCTCCCACCTGTAGCACACGCTCCAGCAGGTATATCTCTCTAGTCATCCCCCAAAACCAATTCTTTATTAGGCCGCCTTTCCTTCCTTTTCTCTGCTGCCAATGACTGGAACGAACAACAAAAAGCACTGAAACTGGAAACACTTATCTCCCTCACTAGCTTTAAGCACCAACTGTCAGAGCATCTCACAGATTACTGCACCTGTACATAGCCCACCTATATTTTAGCCCAAACAACTACCTCTTTGTGTAACGGCGTTCTTCGTTTGTTGAATGAGAGTCGGACCGAAATGCAGCGTGTTGGTTACTCATGTTTTTTAATGAAACAAATGAATCGCGGTACATGAAATAACTGATATAAATAAATAACAACAAAACAGAACGTGAAACCTAATTACAGCCTATCTGGTGAAACTACACAGAGACAGGAACAATCACCCACGAAATACAAAGTGAAACCCAGGCTACCTAAATACGGTTCCCAATCAGAGACAACGAGAATCACCTGACTGATTGAGAACCGCCTCAGGCAGCCAAACCTATGCAACACCCCTACTCAGCCGCAATCCCAATAACTAAAAAAAAAACACTACAAAATACAACAATATAAACCCAAGTCACACCCTGGCCTGACCAACTAATTAACTAAAACACAAAATACTAAGACCAAGGCGTGACACTTTCCCTACTGTATTTAATTTATTTATTTATTTTGCTCCTTTGCACCCTATTATTTTTATTTCTACTTTGCACATTCTTCCATTGCAAATCTACCATTCCAGTGTTTTACTTGCTATATTGTATTTACTTTGCCACCATGGCCTTTTTTTGCCTTTACCTCCCTTATCTCACCTCATTTGCTCACATCGTATATAGACTTGTTTATACTGTATTATTGACTGTATGTTTGTTTTACTCCATGTGTAACTCTGTGTCGTTGTATGTGTCGAACTGCTTTGCTCTATCCTGGCCAGGTCGCAATTGTAAATGAGAACTTGTTCTCAACTTGCCTACCTGGTTAAATAAAGGTGAAATAAATAAATATTGACATTAGGGAGAGGCATGTGTAGCCGAGTGATCATAGGATCCAGTGAGTAGCTAGGCGAGCTGGAGGCACAGCAATTCAGACAGCTAGCAGGCCGGGGCTAGCAGCTGGCTAGCAGATGGGCCTCAGGGGGTTTTCGCAATGGGAGAGCCTGCAATGGGAGAGCCCCCTCAGATGGTTACATTGGCAGACCAGTCATAATGGATTGGTGGGGCTCCGTGTCGGGAGCAAAGGGTCCTGGCCAATTGGCCTGGAATTATGGAATAATCTGATGGATTTCCTCAGCTAGCTGGGAGATGGGCCTACCTCGAGGCTAGCTCAAAGCTAACTGGTGCTTGCTTCGGGACAGAGACGTTAGCCAGGAGTAGCCACTGGGATAGCAGCTAGCTATCTGCGATGATCTGGAGTAAAGGTTCAGAGCATGCGGTAGGAATCCGGAGATTTGGTGGAGAAAAGCAGTCCGATATTCTCTGGGTTGATATTGCGCTGTGCAGGCTGGCCGGAGTTAACCGGGCTGAGGCTGGCAGATGTCTTTAACGGTGATGACTGGAATCTCCAATTACATTGAATGAACTACAGGACTACAGGACAAAATACAAACCCTCCAAACCCTCCAATCCAAAAAGGCCTGTGGTGTTGATGGTATCCTCAATGAAATATACAGACAACAAAACTCTTTAACATCATCCTTAGTTCTGGCATCTTCCCCAATATTCGGAACCAAAGACTGATCACCCCAATTCAAAACAGTGGAGACAAATTTGACCTCAATAACAACAGTGGAATATGCATCAACATATTCATCTGGTTCAGGTACAAACATCCGGCGCCGACAGAAATGGCCGCCTCGCTTCGCGTTCCTAGGAAACTATGCAGTAGTTTTTTTTACGTGTTATTTCTTACATTGGTACCCCAGGTAATCTCAGCTTTCATTACATACAGTCGGTAAGAACTACTGAATATAAGAGCAACATCAACTCACCATCAGTACGACCAGGAATATGACATTTGCGAAGCGGATCCTGTGTCCTGCCTTCCACCCAGGACAACGGAATGGATCCCAGCCTGCGACCCAAAACAACAACGTCGTAAAAGAGACAAAAGAAGCGGTCTTCTGGTCAGGCTCCGGAGACGGGCACATCGCCCACCACTCCCTAGCATACTACTCGCCAATGTCCAGTCTCTTGACAACAAGGTTGATGAAATCTGAGCAAGGGTAGCATTCCAGAGAGACATCAGAGACTGTAACGTTCTTTGCTTCACAGAAACATGGCTCACTCGAGAGACGCTAATGGAATCAGTGCAGCCAGCTGGTTTCTTCACGCATCGCGCCGACAGAAACAAACATCTTTCTGGTAAGAAAAGGGGCGGGGGTGTATGCCTTATGATTAACGAGACGTGGTGTGATCACAGCAACATACAGGAACTCAAGTCCTTCTGTTCACCTGATTTAGAATTCCTCACAATCAAGTGTCGACCGCATTATCTACCGAAGGAATTCTCTTCGATTATAATCACAGCCGTATATATTCCCCCCCAAGCAGACACATCGATGGCCCTGAACGAACTTTATTTGACTCTTTGCAAACTGGAAACTACATATCCTGAGGCTGCATTCATTGTAGCTGGGGATTTTAACAAGGCTAATCTGAAAATAAGACTCCCTAAATTGTATCAGCATATCGATTGCGCAACCAGGGCTGGTAAAACCTTGGAACATTGCTATTCTAACTTCCGCGACGCATATAAGGCCCTCCCCCGCCCTCCTTTCGTAAAAGCTGACCACGACTCCATTTTGTTGCTCCCTGCCTACAGACAGAAACTAAAACAAGAAGCTCCCGTGCTCAGGTCTGTTCAACGCTGGTCCGACCAATCTGATTCCACGCTTCAAGACTGCTTCGATCACGTGGATTGGGATATGTTCCGCATTGCTTCCAACAACAACATTGACGAATACGCTGTGAGCGAGTTCATGAGAAAGTGCATTGAGGATGTCGTTCCCAAAGCAACGATTAAAACATTCCCAAAACAGAAACCGTGGATTGATGGCAGCATTTGCGTGAAACTGAAAGCGCGAACCACTGCTTTTAACCAGGGCAAGGTGACCGGAAACATGACCGAATACAAACAGTGTAGCTATTCCCTCCGCAAGGCAATCAAACAAGCTAAGCCACAGTATAGAGACAAAGTAGAGTCACAATTCAACGGCTCAGACACAAGAGGTATGTGGCAGGGTCTACAGTCAATCACGGATTACAAAAAGAAAACCAGCCCCATCACGGACCAGGATGTCTTGCTCCCAGGCAGACTAAATAACTTTTTTGCCCGCTTTGAGGACAATACAGTGCCACTGACATGGCCCGCTACCAAAACCTGCGGACTCTCCTTCACTGCAGCTAACATGAGTAAAACATTTAAACATTTAAACTCACAAGGCTGCAGGCCCAGATGGCATCCCCAGCCGTGTCCTCAGAGCATGCGCAGACCAGCGGGCTGGTGTGTTTATGGACATATTCAATCAATCCTTATCCCAGTCTGCTGTTCCCACATGCTTCAAGAGGGCCACCATTGCCCCTGTTCCCAAGAAAGTTAAGGTAACTGAGCTAAACGACTACCGCCCCGTAGCACTCACTTCCGTCAACATGAAGTGCTTTGAGAGACTAGTCAAGGACCATATCACCTCCACCTCCACCGCTCACCGACACCCTAGACCCACTCCAATTTGCTTACCGCCCAAATAGGTCCACAGACGACGCAATCTCAACCACACTGCACACTGCCCTAACCCATCTGGACAAGAGGAATACCTATGTGAGAATTCTGTTCATCGACGACAGCACAGCATTTAACACCATAGTACCCTCCAAACTCGTCATCAAGCTCGAGACCCTGGGTCTCGACCCCGCCCTGTGCAACTGGGTACTGGACTTCCTGACGGGCCGCCCCCAGGTGGTGAGGGTAGGTAACAACATTTCCACCCCGCTGATCCTCAACACTGGGGCCCCACAAGGGTGCGTTCTGAGCCCTCTCCTGTACTCCCTGTTCACCCACAACTGCTGCGTGGCCACGCACGCCTACAACTCAATCATCAAGTTTGCGGACGACACTACAATGGTAGGCTTGATTACCAACAACGACGAGATGGCCTACAGGGAGGAGGTGAGGGCCCTCGGAGTGTGGTGTCAGGAAAATAACCTCACACTCAACGTTAACAAAACAAAGGAGATGATTGTGGACTTCAAGAAACAGCAGAGGGAGCACCCCCCTATCCACATCGACGGGACAGTAGTGGAGATGGTAGTAAGTTTTAAGTTCCTCTGCGTACACATCACGGACAAACTGAATTGGTCCACCCACATAGACAGCGTCGTGAAGAAGGCGCAGCAGTACCTCTTCAACCTCAGGAGGCTGAAGAAATTCGGCTTGTCACCAAAAGCACTCACAGACTTCTACAGATGCACAATCGAGAGCATCCTGTCGGGCTGTATCACCGCCTGGTACAGCAACTGCTCCACCCACAACCGTAAGGCTCTCCAGAGGGTGGTGAGATCTGCACAATGCATCACCGGGGGCGAACTACCTGCCCTCCAGGACACCTACACCATCCGATGTCAAAGGAAGGCCATAAAGATCATCAAGGACAACAACCACCCGATCCACTGCCTATTCACCCCGCAATCATCCAGAAGGCGAGGTCAGTACAGGTGCATCAAAGCAGGGACCGAGAGACTGAAAAACAGCTTCTATCTCAAGGCCATCAGACTGTTAAACAGACACCATTAACATTAAGTTGCTGCTTCCAACACACTGACTCAACTCCAGCCACTTTAATAATGGGAATTAATGGAAATTTATGGAAAAAATATATCACTAGCCCCTTTAAACAATACTACTTACTATAATGTTTACATACCCTATATTACTCATCTCATATGTATATGTACAGTGCCTTGCGAAAGTATTCGGCCCCCTTGAACTTTGCAAACTTTTGCCACATTTTAGGCTTCAAACATAACGATATAAAACTGTATTTTTTTGTGAAGAATCAACAACAAGTGGGACACAATCATGAAGTGGAATGACATTTTTTGGATATTTCAAACTTTTTTAACAAATCAAAAACTGAAAAATTGGGCGTGCAAAATTATTCAGCCCCTTTACTTTCAGTGCAGCAAACTCTCTCCAGAAGTTCAGTGAGGATCTCTGAATGATCCAATGTTGACCTAAATGACTAATGATGATAAATACAATCCACCTGTGTGTAATCAAGTCTCCGTATAAATGCACCTGCACTGTGATAGTCTCAGAGGTCCGTTAAAAGCGCAGAGAGCATCATGAAGAACAAGGAACACACCAGGCAGGTCTGAGATACTGTTGTGAAGAAGTTTAAAGCCGGATTTGGATACAAAAAGATTTCCCAAGCTTTAAACATCCCAAGGAGCACTGTGCAAGTGATAATATTGAAATGGAAGGAGTATCAGACCACTGCAAATCTACCAAGACCTGGCCGTCCCTCTAAACTTTCAGCTCATACAAGGAGAAGACTGATCAGAGATGCAGCCAAGAGGTCCATGATCACTCTGGATGAACTGCAGAGATCTACAGCTGAGGTGGGAGACTCTGTCCATAGGACAACAATCAGTCGTATATTGCACAAATCTGGCCTTTATGGAAGAGTGGCAAGAAGAAAGCCATTTCTTAAAGATATCCATAAAAGTGTCGTTTAAAGTTTGCCACAAGCCACCTGGGAGACACACCAAACATGTGGAAGAAGGTGCTCTGGTCAGATGAAACCAAAATTGAACTTTTTGGCAACAATGCAAAACGTTATATTTGGCGTAAAAGCAACACAGCTCATCACCCTGAACACACCATACCCACTGTCAAACATGGTGGTGGCAGCATCATGGTTTGGGCCTGCTTTTCTTCAGCAGGGACCTAGGCCGTCATTGAAAATAAGAATTTGTTCTTAACTGACTTGCCAAGTAAAATAAAGGTAAAAAATATATCTGTATGTACATATTCTTTATCCCTTTACACTTGTGTGTATAAGGTAGTAGTTTTGGAATTGTTAGGTTAGATTACTCGTTGGTTATTACTGCATTGTCGGAACTAGAAGCACAAGCATTTCGCTACACTCGCATTAACATCTGCTAACCATGTGTATGTGACAAATAAATTGGATTTGATTTGATTTGAACAACAACCTTGGGAAAATCTTCTGCATTAACATTAACAGCAGACTCGTACATTTCCTCAATGAAAACAATGTACTGAGCAAATGTCAAATTGACTTTGTACCAGATTATCATATGAAAGACCACGTATTTACCCTGCACAACCTAATTGACAAACAAACAATCCAAAACAAAGGCAAAGTCTTCCCATGCTTTGTTGGTTTCAAAAAGCCTTCAAAAAAGCCTAACTCAATTTGGCATGAGGGTTTGCTATTCAAATTGATAGAAAGTGGTGTTAGGGGAAAACATACGACATAAAATCCATGTACACAAACAACAAGTGTGCGGTTAAAATTGGCAAATAACACACACATTTCTTTCCACGGGACCATGGGGTGAGACAGGGTTTTAGCTTAAGCCCCATCATCTTCAACATATATATCAACGAATTGGCTAGGTCACTAGAACAGTCTGCGGCACCCAGCCTCACCCTACTAGAATTTGAAGTCAAATGCCTTCTCACACCCTGATCTGTTTCACCTGTCCTTGTGCTTGTCTCCACCCCTCCAGGTGTCACATATCTTCCCCATTGTCCCCTGGGAATTTATACCTGTGTTTTCTGTCTGTCTGTGCCAGTTCATCTTGTTTTGTCAAATCAACCAGTGTGTTATTTTCCTCTTCTCTGTTTTTAGCTAGTCCTCCTGGTTTTGATCCTTTCCTGCCTTGACTCTGAACCCACCTGCCTGACCATACTGCCTGCCCTGACCTCGAGCCTGCCTGCCGCCCGGTACCTTTGCTCCACCTCTGGATTACCAACCTCTACCTGACCTGACCCTGAGCCTGCCTGCCGTCATGTACCTTGGCCACTGCTCTGGATTATCGACCCCTGCCTGCCTGGCTCACTTACATACCCTCTGAGACATAATCATTCTTTTCTATAAACTGGTATGCAAAAGAAGCATGATTCACCTCGCTCCTGAGGTCATCCAGAGCTCCAAAATGTCACTCTACATTTCTGTTTCAACATAAGAAAGTAGGCCGAAATGGTTGTAAATATATTTCGATGTATCACCTATTATTTTATAAACCTACTCCTGATGTTGCACCTTTCATTTTCCTCCTGTGTCATGACCTTGAGATAATTACTTGTTTCACAGAGGCAAAACCCTTCTCTCTATGTGTCAGCTACGCTCAGAAACAGGGAAATCAGAGAAAGATAGAAATTAGACACGCACACACCCAGTGCAAATAACAGTTCTGTTCCAAAGGAGGAGAAGGAGAGGAGAAGAGACTTTGCAGCCTAGCCAAAAAGCCCTCTCCTCTGATGGGCAGTAGGCTTTTAAAAGCATTCTAATCCCATTCTGACATTCTACTATACTGTCTTCCTTTAACAAAATGCACCATGGTCTTTCTCCACCAGAGAAATCATAAGCAGCAGGATACATGTGTGCACAGTTCTCCTCTCATTTATAAAGCAGCCATTAGCTACACATATCTGCCCCCAATGTACCATTAGTTAATGAACTTCATAGAGAAGGCTGTGCACAGCTCTGTGCAATGCTAAATGAGTCTTGACGGTCATGATATGAAGGGGGAAACATATTCCCCTCTAACATTCAGTAAAGCTACTTTAAAAAAAGCTTTATAGGGCAATCTACTATGCTGGAATCAAGCAGAGCAACAAATGATATAAGATGTTTATGTGTCCAGAAATTACATAACACTGCATGCTGGCAACATGCCACATGGTGAGCAGTATCCTCAAATCCCACTCTATTGATTCCCATTCAGCTGGCTTTGCTCTGGGAAGAGAACACAGCTCAGCTAGGAAATACACAGGGATGATAGAGATGAAAAATGCTATATCACATAATTATTGGAATGAAGATACTGGTGAGAAATCTTAGCAGGAAAGTTAACACTAGTGTATTGATAAAATAAACAGGTCAAATTCAACAATATCAACAGGTCTTGTTGAATAAACCTGGGTGGTTCGAGTCCTGAATGCTGATTGGCTGAAAGCCGTGGTATATTTAAGTGATAATGCCCGAGATGCCGGTGTTTGGAGGATATTCTAGTCAGGATGGAGGGGAAGATGAATGGAGAAAAGCAAGGAGAGATCCTTGATGAAAACCTGCTCGAGAGTGCTCAGGACATCAGACTGGGGGGAAAGGTCACCATCCAATAGGACAATGACCCTAAGCACACAGCCAAGACAACACAGCCATTGAGTGGCCCAGCCAGAGCCCGGACTTGAACCCGATCTAACATCTCTGGAGAGACCTGAAAAAAGCTGTGCAGCAACGCTCCCCATCCAACCTGACAGATCTTGAGAGGGTCTATAAAGAAGAATTTGAGAAACTCCTCAAATAATACATATGTAAATGTGATATTTCAGTTAATGTATTATTTCTAAAAGAAAAGAGCAAGGCTGTAACCTAACAAAATGTGGATTGAGTCAAAGGGTCTAAATACTTTCAGAATGCACTGTATATACAGTACCAGTCAAAGGTTTGGACACACCTACTCATTCAGGGGTTTTTAATTATTTTAAAAAATGTTCTACATTGTAGAATAATAGTGAAAACATCAATAGCACACATGGAATCATGTAGTAAACAAATAAGTGTACAACAAAATCAAAATATATATTATATTTGAGAGTCTTCAAAGTAGCCACACTTTGCTTTGATGACAGCTTTGTACACTCTTTGCATTCTCACAACCAGCTTCATAAGGTAGTCACCTGGAATGCATTTCAATTAAAAGGTGTGCCTTGTTATAAATTAATTTAAGCTAATCAGTTTTGTTGTGACAAGGTAGGGTGGGAATACAGAATTTAGTGCTATTTGGTAAAAGACAATAGTCTATATTATGTCAAGACCCGCTCAAATAAGCAAAGAGAAACAACAGTCCATCATTCCTTAACATTTTTGGGATAGGGGGCAGCATTTTCACTTTTGGATGAAAATATAATATATGCATAGTATTATTAGTATTGGATAGAAAACACTCTGAAGTTTCTAAAACTGTTTGAATGATGTCTGTGAGTATAACAGAACTCATATGGCAGGCGAAAACCTGAGAAAAATCCAACCAGGAAGTGGGACATCTTGAGATATGGATGAGGTTGCACTTCCTAGGGCTTCCACTAGATGTCAACAGTCTTTAGAAACTGGTTTGAGGATTCTACTATAAAGGAGGGGCTCATGAGACCTCTTTGAGTCAGTGGTCTGGCAGAGTGCCTAGATCTCATGACGTGCGCTCCCGACAGAGTTACCTCTCGTTCCAATGTTTTTCTGAAGACAAAGGAATTCTCCAGTTGGAATATTATTGATGTTTTATGTTAAAGACATCCTAATGATTGATTCCATACATCGTTTGACATGTTAGAAACAGTAACGGAACATTTCAAGTTTTTGTCTGGATGAAGTGCCTGAGCCTCATGAAGATGGATTACTGGGCTGAACACGTTAACAACAAGTGGCTATTTGGACATAAATGACGGACTTTATGGAACTTTATGGAACAAATCAGTCATTTATTGTCGACCTGGGATTCCTGGGAGTGCCTTCTGATGAAGATCATCAAACGTAAGTGAATATTTATGGTGTTGTTTCTAACTTTGTTGATTCCAAAATGGCGGATATTCCTCTGGCTGTTTTGGGTTCTGAGCGCCGTTCTCAGATTATGCTTTTTCCGTAAAGTTAAAAAAAAATCTGACACAGTGGTTGCATTAAGGACAAGCTTCTCTTTAATTATGTGAATAACACTTGTATCTTTTATCAATGTTTATTATGAGTATTTCTGCAAAATCACCAGATGTTTTGGAATCAAAACATTACTGCACGTAAGGCACCAATGTAAACTGAGATTTTTGGATATAAATATGCACATTATCGAACAAAACATACATGTATTGTGTTTCATGATGTCCTATGAGTGTCATCTGATGAAGATCATCAAAGGTTAGTGATTAATTTTATCTATATTTCTGCTTTTTGTGACTCCTATCTTTGGCTGGGAAAATGGCTGTGTGTTTTTTCGACTTGGCTATGACCTAACATAATCATATGTGATGTTATCGCTGTAAAGCATTTTTGAAATCGGACACGATGGGTAGATTAACAATATGTTTATTTGCTTCATTTGCTGTATTAGACTTGTTAATGTGTGAAAGTTACATATTTCTACAAAAAAAAATATTTTGCACACTGCCTTTTCAGCGGAATGTTGTCGAGGGGTTCCCCTGCGCTAGAAAGGTTAAGACATGATGGTCAGTCAATACGGAACAATTCAAGAACTTTGAAACTTTGGCAAAGTGGGTGGGGTTATATCCTTCCTGTTTGGCCGTGTCTGGGGGTTTCAACGGATGGGGCCACAGTGTCTCCTGACCCCTCCTGTCTCAGCCTCCAGTATTTATGATGCAGTATTTTATGTGTCGGGGGGCTAGGGTCAGTTTGTTATATCTGGAGTACTTCTCCTATCTTATCGGGTGTCCTGTGTGAATTAAAGTATGCTCTCTCTAATTCCCTCTTTCTCTCTTTCTTTCTCTCTCTCGGAGGACCTGAGCCCTAGGACCATGCCTCAGGACTACCTGGCATGATGACTCCTTGCTATCCCCAGTCCACCTGGCCGTGCTGCTGCTCCATTTTCAACTGTTCTGCCTGCAGCTATGGAACCCTGACCTGTTCACCGGACGTGCTACCTGTCCCAGACCTGCTGTTTTCAACTCTCTAGAGACAGCAGGAGCGGTAGAGATACTCTTGATGATTGGCTATGAAAAGCCAACTGACATTTACTCCTGAGGTGCTGACTTGCTGCACCCTCGACAACTACTGTGATTATTATTATTTGGCCATGCTGGTCATTTATGAACATTTGAACATCTTGGCCATGTTCTGTTACAATCTCCACCCAGCACAGCCAGAACAGGACTGGCCACCCCTCATAGCATGGTTCATCTCTAGGTTTCTTCCTAGGTTTTGACCTTTCTAGGTTTTTCCTAGCCACCGTGCTTCTACACCTGCATTGCTTGCTGTTTGGGGTTTTAGGCTGGGTATCTGTACAGCACTTTGAGATAGCAGCTGATGTAAGAAGGGCTATAGAAATACATTTGATTTGATTTGAACGTTTCTTCAAGTGCAGTTGCATAAACCATCAAGCGCTATGATGAAACTGGCTCCCATGAGGACCTCCACAGGAAATGAAGACCCAGAGTTTCCTCTGCTGCAGAGGATAAATTAATTAACTGCACTGTCAGATTACAGCCCAAATAAATTCTTCACAGAGTTCAAGTAAAAGACACATCTCAACATTAACTGCTCAGAGGAGACTGCATGAATGTGGCCTTCATGGTTGAATTGCTGCAAAGAAACCACTACTAAAGGACACCAATAGGAAGAAGATACTTGCTTTGGCCAAGAAACACAAGCAATGTACATTAGACCGGTGGAAATCTGTCCTTTTGTCTGATGAGTCCAAATTTGAGATATTTGGTTCCAACCACGGTGTCTTTATGAGTAGGTGGACAGATGATCACCGCATGTGTGATTCGCACCAGGAAGTATAGAGAAGGAGGTGTGATGGTGTGGATGTGCTTTGCTGGTGACACTGTCTGTGATTTATTTAGAATTCAAGGCACACTTAACCAGCATGGCTACCACAGCATTCTGCAGCGATATGCCATCCCATCTGGTTTACGCTTAGTGAGACTATCATTTATTTTTCAACAGGACAATGACTCAAAACACACTTCCAGGGTGTGTAAGGGCTATTTGACCAAGAAGGAGACTGATGGAATGCTGCATCAGATGACCTGGCCTCCACAATCACCCAACCTCATCCCAATTGAGATGGTTTGGGATGAGTTGGACCGCAGAGTGAAGGAAATGCAGCCAACAAGTGCTCAGCATCCAGTGGGGCAAAAACGTATTTAGTCAGCCACCACTTAAAAATATGAGAGAGGCCTGTAATTTTCATCATAGGTACACTTTAACTATGACAGACAAAATTAGAAAAAAATCCATAAAATCATATTGTAGGATTTTTAATGAATTTATTTGCAAATTATGGTGGAAAATAAGTATTTGGTCACCTACAAACAAGCAAGATTTCTGGCCCTCACAGACCTGTAACTTCTTCTTTAAGAGGCTCCTCTGTTCTCCACTCATTACCTGTATTAATGGCACCTGTTTGAACTTGTTATCAGTATAAAAGACACCTGTCCACAACCTCAAACAGTCACACTCCAAACTCCATTATGGCCAAGACCAAAGAGCTGTCAAAGGACACCAGAAACAAAATTGTAGACCTGCACCAGGCTGGGAAGACTGAATCTGCAATAGGTAAGTGGCTTGGTTTGAAGAAATCAACTGTGGGAGCAATTATTAGGAAATGGAAGACATACAAGACCACTGACTCCATGCAAGATCTCACCCCGTGGGGTCAAAATGATCACAAGAACGGTGAGCAAAAATCCCAGAACCACACGGGGGGACCTAGTGAATGACCTGCAGAGAGCTGGGACCAAAGTAACAAAGCCTACCATCAGCAAGGGCATTGAAGATGAAATGTGGCAGGGTCTTTCAGCATGACAGTGATCCCAAACACACCACCCGGGCAACGAAGGAGTGGCTTCGTAAGAAGCCTTTCAAGGTCCTGAAGTGGCCTAGCCAGTCTCCAGATCTCAACCCCATAGAAAATCTTTGGAGGGAGTTGAAAGTCTGTGTTGCCCAGCAACAGACCCAAAACATCATTGCTCTAGAGGAGATCTGCATGGAGGAATGGGCCAAAATACCAGCACCAGTATGTGAAAACCCTGTGAAGACTTACAGCAAACGTTTGACCTCTGTCAAATGCCAACAAAGGGTATATAACAAAGTATTGAGATAAACTTTTGTTATTGACCAAATACTTATTTTCCACCATAATTTGCAAATAAATTTATTATAATCCTACAATGTGATTTTCTGGATTTTTTTTCTCATTTGTCTTTCATAGTTGAAGTGTACCTATGATGAACATTACAGGCCTCTCTCATCTTTTTAAGTGGGAGAACTTGCACAATTGGTGGCTGACTAAAAACTTTTTTGCCCCACTGTATGTGGGAACTCCTTCAAGCCTGTTAGAAAAGCATTCCAGGTTAAGCTGGTTGAGAGAATGCCAAGAGTGTGCTCAGCTGTCATAAAGGCAAAGGGGGAAGAATCTCAAAGGGTGAAGAATCTCAAATATAAAATATATTTTGATATGTTTAAAACTTCTTGGGATCGGTGTCCATTCCATGGGACGGTTGTTTAACACTTTTTTGGTGACTGAAAAATAATCCTCTCACTGTCAACTGCGTTTATTTTCAGGAAACTTAACATGTGTAAATATTTGTATGAACATAACAACAACTGCGACATAAACTGAACAAGTTGAACAATAATGTGTCCCTGAACAAAAGGGGGTCAAAATCAAAAGTAACACTCAGTATCTCCTCCCCTCCACAAATATCTTGTTAACAAACTATAGTTTTAGCAAGTCGGTTAGGACATCTACATTGTACGTGACACAAGTCATTTTTCCAACAATTGATTACAGACAGATTATTTCACTTCTAAATCACTGTACCACAATTCCAGTGGGTCAGAAGTCTACATATGAAATTATCTGCTCGTTGACTGTGCCTTTAAACAGCTTGAAAAAATCCAGAAAATTATGTCATGGTTTTAGAAGCTTCTGATAGGCTAATAGACATCATTTGAGTCAATTGGAGGTGTACCTGTGGATGTATTTCAAGGCCTACCTTCAAACTCAGTGCCTCTTTGCTTGACATCATGGGAAAACCAAAATAAATCAACAAAGACCTCAGAAAATAAATTGTAGACCTCCACAAGTCTGGTTCCTCCTTGGGAGCAATTTCCAAATGCCTGAAGGCACCACGTTCATCTGTATAAACAATAGTACGCAAGTATAAACACCATGGGACCACGCAGCCATCAGACCGCTCAGGAAGGAGACCCGTTCTGTCTCCTAGAGATGAATGTACTTTGGTGCGAAAAGTGCAAATCAATCCCAGAACAACAGCAAAGGATCTGGTAAAGATGCTGGAGGAAACAGGTACAAAAGTATCTATATCCACAGTAAAACGAGTCCTATATCGACATAACCTGAAAGGCCACTCAGCAAGGAAGAAGCCACTGCTCCAAAACCATCATAAAAAAAGCCTGACTATGGTTTGCAACTGCTCATGGGGAAAAAGATCATACTTTTTGGAGAAATGTCCTCTGGTCTAATGAAACAAAAATAGAACTATTTGGCCATAATGACCATCGTTATGTTCGGAGGAAAAAGGGGGAGGCTTGCAAGCTGAAGAACACCATCCAAACCGTGAAACATTGAGGTGGCAGCATCATGTTGGGGGAGTGCTTTACTGCAGGAGGGACTTGTGTACTTCACAAAATAGATGGTATCATGAGGAAAGAAAATTATGTGGATATAGTGAAGCAACATCTCAACATTACATTACATTTAAGTCATTTAGCAGACGCTCTTATCCAGAGCGACTTACAAGTTGGTGAATTCACCTTCTGACATCCAGTGGAACAGCCACTTTACAATAGTGCATCTAAATCATTTAAGGGGGGGGTGAGAAGGATTACTTTATCCTATCCTAGGTATTCCTTGAAGAGGTGGGGTTTCAGGTGTCTCCGGAAGGTGGTGATTGACTCCGCTGTCCTGGCGTCGTGAGGGAGTTTGTTCCACCATTGGGGGGCCAGAGCAGCGAACAGTTTTGACTGGGCTGAGCGGGAACTGTACTTCCTCAGTGGTAGGGAGGCGAGCAGGCCAGAGGTGGATGAACGCAGTGCCCTTGTTTGGGTGTAGGGCCTGATCAGAGCCTGGAGGTACTGCGGTGCCGTTCCCCTCACAGCTCCGTAGGCAAGCACCATGGTCTTGTAGCGGATGCGAGCTTCAACTGGAAGCCAGTGGAGAGAGTGGAGGAGCGGGGTGACGTGAGAGAACTTGGGAAGGTTGAACACCAGACGGGCTGCGGCGTTCTGGATGAGTTGTAGGGGTTTAATGGCACAGGCAGGGAGCCCAGCCAACAGCGAGTTGCAGTAATCCAGACGGGAGATGACAAGTGCCTGGATTAGGACCTGCGCCGCTTCCTGTGTGAGGCAGGGTCGTACTCTGCGGATGTTGTAGAGCATGAACCTACAGGAACGGGCCACCGCCTTGATGTTGCAACCAAGCTTTAACTTGACTGATGTCTCAAGACATCAGTCAAGTTAAAGCTTGGTTGCAAATGGGTCTTCCAAATGGACAATGACCCCAAACATACTTCCAAAGTGGTGGCAAAATAGCTTCATGACAGCAAAGTCAAGGTATTGGAGTAGCCATCACCAAGCCCTGACCTCAACCCTATAGAAAATCTGTGGGCAGAACTGAAAAAGTGTGTGGTAGCCAGGAGGCCTACAAACCTGACTCAGTTACACCAACTCTGTCAGGAGGAATGGGCCAACATTCAACAAACTTACTGTGGGAAGCTTGTGGAAGGCTACCCGAAACGTTTGACCCACGTTAAACAATTTAAAGGCAATGCTACCAAATATTAATTGAGTGTATGTAAACTTCTGACCCACTGGGAATGTGAAGAAAGAAAGAAAATCTGAAATAAATCATTCTCTCTACAATTATTCTGACATTTCACATTCTTAAAATAAAGTGGTGATCTTAACTGACCTAAGACAGGGGATTTGTACTTGGAATAAATGTCAGGAATTGTGAATGCCTGAGTTTAAATGTATTTGGCTGAGGTGTATGTAAACTTCTGACTTCAACTGTATATATATTTCCTCCTAATATTGTACAATCATTGTGTCGCTTCATTGGCCTGGGCTACTGTTAGTTTGAATTCAAGACCAGATGTGTATGTAAACAAGGTGTATGTAAACTTCCAACTTCAACTGTATGTGTGTGTGTGTGTGTGTGTATCCTCTCTTCTCTGTATTTGTTGAAGGATCAGTGAATCTGAAGTGTTCTAATTTGAATTCTCTCTGATCCTGGTCTTCCCACACACATTCCCCTGGGCTTCATAGTGGAGCTCAGTGTTCCCCCTGGGATTCATACCGGCGCTCAGTGTTCCCTCTGGGCTTCATACTGGCTCTCAGTGTTCCCCCTGGGCGTCATACTGCAGCTCAGTGTTCCCCCTGGGCTTCATACTGGCGCTCAGTGTTCACCCTGGGCTTCATACTGGAGCTCAGTGTTCCCCCTGGGCTTCATACTGGAGCTCAGTGTTCCCCCTGGGCTTCATACTGGAGCTCAGTGTTCCCCCTGGGCTTCATACTGGAGCTCAGTGTTTCCCCTGGGCTTCATACTGGCGCTCAGTGTTCCCCCTGGGCTTCATACTGGCGCTCAGTGTTCCCTCTGGGCTTCATACTGGCACTCAGTGTTCCCCTGGGCTTCATACTGGCGCTCAGTGTTCCCTCTGGGCTTCATACTGGCACTCAGTGTTCCCCTGGGCTTCATACTGGAGCTCTGTGTTCCCCCTGGGCTTCATACTGGCAGCTCAGTGTTCCCCCTGGGCTTCATACTGGCACTCAGTGTTCCCTCTGGGCTTCATACTGCAGCTCAGTGTTCCCCCGGGCTTCATACTGGCGCTCAGTGTTCCCCTGGGCTTCATACAGCTGTTTTCCTCTGGGCTTCATACTGGCACTCAGTGTTCCCCTGGGCTTCATACTGCAGCTCAGTGTTTCCCCCGGGCTTCATACTGGCGCTCAGTGTTCCCCTGGGCTTCATACTGCAGCTCAGTGTTTCCCCCGGGCTTCATACTGGCGCTCAGTGTTCCCCTGGGCTTCATACTGGCGCTCAGTGTTTCCCCTGGGCTTCTTACTGGCGCTCAGTGTTTCCCCTGGGCTTCATACTGGAGCTCAGTGTTTCCCCCGGGCTTCATACTGGCGCTCAGTGTTCCCTCTGGGCTTCATACTACAGCTCAGTGTTCCCCTGGGCTTCATACTGCAGCTCAGTGTTCCACCTAGGCTTCATACTGGAGCTCAGTGTTTCTTCCTCACAGACAAACTAGGAGAGACTAGGATCAGCCCAGTCTGCCACTCCCAGGCTATATTCCATAACCATGGTTAAGAGACCAGGAGAGAGGGATTAGGGAGAAAAGAGAGGAATAGGGAGGTAGAGAGGCCCAATTTGGAGGTAGGGAGGTAGAGAGGCCCAAATTATTGGTACTGTGCAGGGCATATGGGGTTAAGGAGCCATCATGTGTATGAGGCTAAATGATTCATGCTGATTAGGCCCTTCTTATTGAAATGAATTAAGAGCCCAACATATGTTACAGTGCTTTGCAGTTTAAGAATCTCTCTAGAAAAGGGGTTGAAAAAATGGCCATAACTCTGTGTGTGTGCCTGCGTGCGTGTGTGTGTTTTCTGATCAACTCTAGAGTTACTGTAGCCCAGCCCATGGTGAAAGTGTGTGGGTGTAATCCTACGGTATTATTCTCAAAACAGGTCTGACTAAGCCTGAGGATATGAAAAGAATGCCAGTGTCCACCACAGCACAGCAGCATCTCTCAGAACAGAACAGATCACAGCAATGAGGATTATAATGAGGAAGAGAGAGACAGAAAAGAGCATCCTTCTTCCCTCATTAGAGACTCACTCTCTCTCCATTATCTCGTTCTATCTATTCTCTCTCTCTATTATCTCTCTCTCGCTCTCAAATCATGCATCTCTAATGATGTCTCTATAAATATGTTCATGTTCTCCTAATATCTGTTCTTGCTGTCAAATCATCCATCCATACCCTCACACAAATCCCCTCCTATTCTGAAAACACCTAACCTCTCTCTCATTCATCAGTCTACCCCTGAATTTAAAACCTTCAATATCGACCCTACTTCTCTCTCTCACCAAGCACATCCTCTCTGCCCTTTCTCTCCTTCACTAAATACCCACAATCTATCTGCTTGAAAATCTAAACCAAGAGGCACAGAATAGATCACATTAAATTCAACTTCCTCCCTTCACTCTCTCAGCGTAAGACAAACCAAAAAATATTTGCAGTCTCTTTACTGTGATTTTTTTAAACTCTGAGAATAAACTACTCATTGAGAGGAAGAGGGCGTGAAGGGAGGCAATCTTGTTACCAGCCGGCATAGCCCTGGGAAGATTTCTATCAGACACACGTATAGAGAGAGGCATCCATTTAGAAAATGGCTTTTCTAGGCATGCTGGGCCATTTAGCACACCCTGTGACAACTCCTGTTTGGGGCCATGATAAATGTTTTTTCACACCAACTATCGCGCATGCACACAGTCCTTAGACTAACACATACACACTAAGTACCTTGCTCAAGAGCACATCGACAGACTTTTCACCTAGTCGGCTCGGGGGATTCGAACTTGCAACCTTTCGGTTACTGGCCCAACACTATTAACTGTTAGGGTACCAGCCGCCAGTATTCACTGAAACAGATTAGACTGACTAGTCTAGACTAACAGTTACCATTCCCACAACATACACTCAATCTCATTCCTTCTGACAACGCAAACACAAACAAATACACATGCTGTATTTGCTTATGGAAATTCACACATATTCCTATTCAATGAATATTGACACAAACTAGGAACATCAAAGCCTGTATATCAGTGAGTAAATAGCAACATACCAAATTGTATTTCTCTGTAAGACAATGCAAATAATCTTTGTATCAAGCTACAACGTCAGTGCAACCAACACATCCCCATGCCAACCAACAACAACCATCATCGCTCCGCCCACCCAAACACCTAAACCACTTAGCCACCACCACTAGCACTGACAGCGGAACAGAATCAGAGACAGGAGGCCAGATGTGTGTCGTCTCTAGAGTACAGAAACAAGAGGCCAGATGTGTGCTGTCTGTAGAGTTCATAAACAGGAGGCCAGATGTGTGTCGTCTCTATAGAGTACAGAAACAAGAGGCCAGATGTGTGCCGCCTCTAGAGTTCATAAACAGGAGGCCAGATGTGTGTCGTCTCTATAGAGTACAGAAACAAGAGGCCAGATGTGTGCCGTCTCTAGAGTTCATAAACAGGAGGCCAGATGTGTGTCGTCTCTATAGAGTACAGGAACAGGAGGCCAGATGTGTGTCGTCTCTATAGAGTACAGAAACAAGAGGCCAGATGTGTGTGTCATCTCTAGAGTACAGAAACAGGAGGCCAGATGTGTGTCGTCTATAGAGTACAGAAACAGGAGGCCAGATGTGTGTCGTCTCTAGAGTACAGAAACAGAAACAGGAGACCAGATGTGTGTCGTCTCTAGAGTACAGAAACAGAAACAGGAGGCCAGATGTGTGTCATCTCTAGAGTACAGAAACAGAAACTGGAGGCCAGATGTGTGTCGTCTCTAGAGTACAGAAACAGAAACAGGAGGCCAGATGCGTGCCATCTCTAGAGTACAGAAACAGAAACTGGAGGCCAGATGTGTGTCGTCTCTAGAGTACAGAAACAGAAACAGGAGGCCAGATGTGTGTTGTCTCTAGAGTACAGAAACAGAAACAGGAGGCCAGATGTGTGTTGTCTCTACAGAAACAGTACAGAAACAGAAACAGGAGGCCAGATGTGTGTCGTCTCTAGAGTACAGAAACAGAAACAGGAGGCCAGATGTGTGTCGTCTCTAGAGTACAGAAACAGAAACAGGAGGCCAGATGTGTGTCGTCTCTAGACTACAGAAACAGAAACAGGAGGCCAGATGTGTGTCGTCTCTAGACTACAGAAACAAGACGCCAGATGTGTGTCGTCTCTACAGAAACAGAAACAGGAGGCCAGATGTGTGTCATCTCTAGAGTACAGAAACAGGAGACCAGATGTGTGTGGCCTCTAGAGTTTAGTACATACTGTAGACACATGGCTGGTGTTGATTTCATTTGGACCAGAAGCCATACAACAGTAGACCTAGCTTCAGAGAGAGAGAGAGAGAGAGAGAGAGAGAGAGAGAGAGAGAGAGAGAGAGAGAGAGAGAGAGAGAGAGAGGGGGGACTCTATGGTAGGTACACCTATAGCTCATCTCTTGGCAATACTACCGTAGACTACTTGATCACTGACCTCAACCCAGAGTCTCTCAGAACGTTCAGTAATATTAAGAAATGCTATAGATGGAAGGAATGTAGTGTGGAAACCTACCAAAAAACAATTATGCAACAACAAATTCAATCCCTTTTAGACAACTTCCTGGACAAAATGTTCCACTGTAATAGTGAAGGTGTAAAGTTGGCAGTAGAAAATCTAAATAGTATATTTGACCTCTCAGCTTCCCCATTAAATCTAAAAATTTCAAACAGAAAACCTCTGAAAATGAACAACAATGACAAATGGTTTGATGAAGAACGCAAAAACCTAAGAAAGAAAATGAGAAACCTGTCCAACCAAAAACATAGAGACCCAGAAAACCTGAGTCTACGCCTTCACTATGGTGAATCACTAAAACAATACAGAAATACACTACGGAAAAATAAGGAACAGTACGTCAGAAATCAGCTCGATGTAACTGAAGAATCCATAGACTCTAACCACTTCTGGGGGAAATGGAAAACACAAACAAACAACAACATGAATAATTACAGTTGTCATGTCTTTACTCTCATTAACTGAAGACTGATAGTTTTTATCAAAGATTCTCTGTAATTAGTATTACGCGATTAGACTGATTAATCATGTAACCGTAATTACTAGGAAGTCGGGGCACCAAGGAAAAATATTCAGATGACAAAGTTATCATTTCCTAAAATAACTTTTCAGATATTTTATCTGATCAATTCATCTTCGAATTAATTAATTATTTACTTTACCTCACGTTAGTCTTCCAAACGTCGTAAATTGTTGGTTATCTGCACAAACCCAGTCTTCACTATGAGTCATCCATACATCAAATGTCTTAAATCATTTATTTATTACTTACTAAGTAATTCACAGAAATGCATAAACGACGCAAACAAGTTAAATGTGGTTACATGAAATAATAGGAGAATGTACCCTAGTGGGCTAAACCGGCATGGCGGCTTGTTAGACAAAAGGGGAAGTGGGGGTCGAATAAGAAGTCACTACAAAGTGATAATTATAACAATTGAAATGCTAATCCTTTGCACATGAACGCTCACTCATTCTGGAACAATTGCAATCAATATATATATTTACGCTCAGTGTGTCGTCTTGATCGCTGGTGAAAAGTTCATTTCTTTTGTAGAATTGTCCGTCTCTCTCCTTCATTCTCTCGGTCGTGGTTAGAGGGGATTGTTCAGAGTGACATTTGTTATAGAATGGATGTTTCGGCGGTTGTCGTTCTTCGCGTTCAATGATAGTGAATTCCTAGCTGCAGACTAGTAATTAATATCAAAGACTTGTTCTTATTCTGTCGGTATCGTTAGTCTAAGATTTTAACCACGTGGTATGGATAAAAGATTCAGCAATGGTCTACAACCTTTGTCCCTCCTAATGGAGAAAAACAAGGTCTGCAACCTTTAGCCATCTCGTAATTGAGGTAAGCTCGGTTTGCTGATCAAAAACCTGAGTGGGGGTTTGATTCGGAAGGGCCGAAGAGGGCTGTCCCAGGATGTGTGACCCTAACTGGGCTCAGGGGCGGTCCTCTGATTTAGTTCAAATCAAAAGGGAATTGTATTTTTCTTCTTCTTCGATATAGGGGGCTCTCTTTTAATTTTTGGATAAAAAAACGTTCCAGTTTTAAACAAGATATTTTGTCACGAAAAGATGCTCGACTATGCATATAATTGACAGCTTTGGAAAGAAAACACTCTGACGTTTCCAAAACTGCAAAGATATTATCTGTGAGTGCCACAGAACTGATGCTACAGGCGAAACCAAGATGAAATTTCAAACAGGAAATGGCTCAGATTTTGAGGGCGCTGTGTTCCAATGTCTCCTTATATGGCTGTGAATGCGCCAGGATTGAGCCTACACTTTCTGTCGTTTCCCCAAGGTGTCTGCAGCATTGTGACGTATTTGTAGGCATATCATTGGAAGATTGACTATAAGAGACTACATTTACCAGGTGCCCGCTTGGTGTCCTCCGTCGAAATTATTGCGTAATCTCCAGTTGCGTGCATTTTACCATTTGCTTCAGAGGAGAAAGTCAACTGCCACGAATGATTTATCATCGAATAGATATGTGAAAAACACCATCAGGATTGATTCTAAACAACGTTTGCCATGTTTCTGTCGATATTATGGAGTTAATTTGTAAAAAAAATTGGCGTTGTAATGACTGAATTTTCGTTTTTTTTCCTTAGCCAAACGTGATGAACAAAATGGAGCGATTTCTCCTACACAAATAATATTTTTGGAAAAACTGAACATTTGCTATCTAACTGAGAGTCTCCTCATTGAAAACATCCAAAGTTCTTCAAAGCTAAATTATTTTATTTGAAAGCTTTTCTTGTTTTTTTGAAAATGTTGCCTGCTGAATACTAGGCTTAATGCTATGCTAGCTATCAATACTCTTACACAAATGCTTTTGTAGCTATGGTTGAAAAGCATATTTTGAAAATCTGAGATGACAGTGTTGTTAACAAAAGGCTAAGCTTGTGAGTGAATATATTTCTTTCATTTCATTTGCGATGTTCATGAATAGTTAACGTTGCGTTATGCTAATGAGCTTGAGGCTATGATTACGCTCCCGGATACGGGATTGCTCGACGCAAGAAGTTAAACAGTCCAAAATCATATTACACAATTATACAAACAGTATCATACTCATTCATCTTATACAACAATTAGATGTAAACCTCATATCTGAGGCTATTATATAAACCACGTTATGGTAATGTGGCCACACCATCTCCCATGATTTTCCCCAAGTTGTGACAAACGGACCAGTTCGTAGCTGGATTCTTCACCGATCTTTTATGCTTTCCCGGAACATGAAATTTGTTCGTACCTCAAGTTCTGTGAGGTGGAAGGATTTCCTTTGTACTCTATGAAAATGTACTCTCTATATACTATGTGGCCATGTAGCAGGGTCTTCTTGGGAATTTACGACCTCTGACCACAGCAGCCTAGTTGAAGGAGGCAAGGGGGAGGCAGGGAGAGGGGGATGGGGTTGCTATACCCAAAGAGGCCAATGTCATGACACAGTGTATCTATCCAAAATGGAGATGTATGGGTAAACTCCAATCTTTTTGGCTCTATAACAAAGAACAAACAGCAAAAACATATACATGATCAAATACAAATCTTAGAATCAACTATTAAAGACGACCAGAACCCACTGGATTATCCAATGACCTTGAATGAACTACAGGACGAAATACAAACCATCCAACCCAAAAAGGCCTGTGGTGTTGATGGTATCCTACATGAAATGATAAAATATACAGACAACAAATTACAATTGGCTATACTTAAACTTTTTAACATCATCCTTAGGTCTGGCATCTTCCCCAATAGTTGGAACCAAGGACTGATCACCCCAATCCATAAATATGGGGACAAATTTGACCTCAATAACTACCGTGGGAAATGCATCAACAGCAACCCTGGGAAAACGCGCTGCATTATCATAAATAGCAGACTTGTACATTTCCTCAGTACAGAGCAAATGTCAAATTGGCTTTTTACCAAATTATCCTACGACAGACCACGTATTCACTCTGCACACCCTAATTGACAAACAAACAAACCAAAACAAAGGCAAAGTCTTCTCAAGCTTTGTTGATTTCAAAAAAGCCTTTGACCCAATTTGGCATGAGGGTCTGCTATACAAATGGATAGAAAGCGTTGTCGGGGGGAAAAACATACAACATTATAAAATCCATGTACACAAACAACAAGTGCGTGGTTAAAATAGGCGAAAAATACACACAGGGCCGTGGGGTCACCCTCTTCAACATATATATCAACAAATTGGCGAGGGCACTAGAATGTCTGCAGCACCCGGACTCACCCTACTAAAACCTGAAGTCAAATGTCTACTATTTGCTGATGATCTGGTGCTTCTGTCACCAACCAAGGAGTGTGTACAGCTGCACCTAGATCTTCTGCACAGTTTCTGCCAGACCTGGGCCCTGACAGTAAATCTCAGTAAGACCAAAATAATGTTGTTCCAAAAAGGTCCAGTCGCCAGGAACACAAATACAAATTCCATCTTGACACCGTTTCCCTAAAGCACACTAAAAACGATACATACCTTGGCCTAAACATCAGCGCCACAGGTAACTTTCACAAAGCTGTTAACGATCTGAGAGACAAGGCAAGAAGGGCCTTCTATGCCATCAAAAGGAACATAGAATTTGACATACCAATTAGGATTTGGCTAAAAATACTTGAATCAGTTATAGAACCCATTGCCCTTTATGGTTGTGAGGTCTGGGGTCCAGCCACCAACCAAGAATTCACAAAATGGGACAAACACCAAATTGAGACTCTGCATGCAGAATTCTACAAAAAATATCCTCAGTATACAACGTAAAACACAAAATAATGCACGCAGAGCAGAATTAGGCCGAAACCCTCTATCAAAATCCAGAAAATAGCCGCTAAATTCTACAACGATTCCCAAAACAAAGCCATCACCCATATGTTTATTAATTTTTCCTTTTGTACTTTAACCATTTGCACATTGTTACAATACTGTATATAGACATAATATTACATTTGAAATGTCTTTATTCTTTTGGAACTTCTGAGAGTGTAATGTTTACTCTTCATTTTCATTGTTTATTTCACTTTTGTATATTATCTACTTTTATTTCACCTTTATTTAACCAGGTTGGCTAGTTGAGAACAAGTTCTCATTTACAACTGCAACCTGGCCAAGATAAAGTAAAGCAGGTTGACACATACAACAACACAGAGTTACACATGGAATAAACAAACATACAGTCAATAATACAGTAGAAAAAGTCTATATACAGTGAGTGCAAATGAGGTAGGATAAGGGAGGAAAGGCAATAAATAGGCCATGGTGGCGAAGTAAATACAATATAGCAATTAAACACTGGAATGGTAGATGTGCAGAAGATGAATGTGCAAGTAGAGATACTGGGGTGCAAAGGAGAAAGATAAATAAACAAATACAGTATGGGGATGAGGTAGTTGGATGGGCTATTTACAGATGGGCTATGTACAGGTGCAGTGATCTGTGAGCTGCTCTGAGAGCTGGTGCTTAAAGCTACTGAAGGAGATATGAGTCTCCAGCTTCAGTGATTTTTGCCATTCGTTCCAGTCATTGGCAGCAGAGAACTGGAAGGAAAGGCGGCCAAAGGAAGAATTGGCTTTGGGGGTGACCAGTGAGATATACCTGCTGGAGCGCGTGCTACGGGTGGGTGCTGCTATGGTGACCAGTGAGCTGAGATAAGGCGGGGCTTTACCTAGCAGAGACTTGTAGATGACCTGGATCCAGTGGGTTTGGCGGCGAGTATGAAGCGAGGGCCGCAGTGGTGGATAGTATATCGGGCTTTGGTGATAAAACAGATGGCACTGTGATAGACTACATCCAATTTGTTGAGTAGAGTATTGAGGCTGTTTTGTAAATGATGTTACCGAGGTCAAGGATTGGTAGGATAGGGTTTGTTTGCAGCATGAGTGAAGGATGCTTTGTTGTGAAATAGGAAGCCAATTCTAGATTTAAGTTTGGATTGGAGATGCTTAATGTGAGTCTGGAAGGAGAGTTTCTAGTCTAACCAGACACCGAGGTATTTGTAGTTGTCCACATATTCTAGGCCAGAACCGTCCGGTTTGACACACTGAACTCTATCAGAGAAGTAGTTGGTGAACCAGGCGAGGCAATTATTTGAGAAACCAAGGCTGTTGAGTCTGCCGATAAGAATGTGGTGATTGACAGAGTCGAAAGCCTTGGCCAGGTCAATGAATACGGCTGCACAGAAATGTCTCTTATCGATGGTGGTTATGATATCTTTTAGGACCTTGAGTGTGGCTGAGGTGCACCCATGACCAGCTCTGAAACCAGATTGCAGGGCGGAGAAGGTATTGTGGGATTCGAAATGGTCGGTAATCTGTTTGTTAACTTGGCTTTCGAAGACCTTAGAAAGGCAGGGTAGGATGAATATAGGTCTGTAACAGTTTGGGTCTAGAGTGTCTCCCCCTTTGAAGAGGGGGATGACCGCGTCAGCTTTCCAATATTTGGAAATCTCAGACGATACGAAAGAGAGGTTAAACAGGCTAGTAATAGGGGTTGCAACAATTTCGGCAGATAATTTTAGAATGAGAGGGTCCAGATTGTCTAGCCCAGCTGATTTGTAGGGATCCAGATTTTGCAGCTCTTTCAGAACATCATCTGTCTGGATTTGGGTGAAGGAGAAGCGGGGGCGCTTGGGCAAGTTGCTGCAGGGAGTGCAAAGCTGTTGGCCGGGGTAGGTGTAGCCAGGTGGAAAGCATGGCCAGCCGTAGAAAAATGCTTATTGAAATGATCGATTATCGTAGATTTATCGGTGGTGACAGTGTTTGGATCAAATCCCGTTAGCGGGATCGATTTGACAACATCCGACAAATTAAAATTAAATGATTAGAAATATTTCACTTTCATACAATCACAAGTGCAATACACAAAAATAAAGCTTAACTTCTTGTTAATCCAGCCACCATGACAGATTTCAAAAAGGCTTTACAACGAAAGCAAACCATGCTATTATCTGAGTACAGCACTCCATCAAACAAACACATGACAATCATATTTCAACCCTCCAGGCGCGACACAAAACTCAGAAATAACAATGTAATTAATGCCTTATCTTTGAAGATCTTCTTCTGTTGGCACTCCAATATGTCCCGTAAACATCACAAATTGTCATTTTGTTTGATTAATTCCATCGTTATATCTCCAAAATGTCCATTTATTTGGCTCGTTTGATTCAGAAAAACACCGGTTCCAACTCACCCAACATGGCTACAAATTATCTAATAAATTACCTGTAATCTTGGTCCACACATTTCAAACAACTTTCCTACTCCAACTTTAGGTATTTTAAAACATAAATAATCAATCAAATTTAAGATGGGATAAACTGTGTTCAATAGCGGATAAAATCAAAGTGGAGCGAGCTTCAGGTCGCTCGCCCCAAATAAAAGAGTCCACTTGGCTCGACTCCCAGAAAGGAAAGGGCTACTTCTTCGTTCCTCAAAGGAAAAACATCAACCAATTTCTAACGACTGTTGACATCTAGTGGAAGCCATAGGAACTGCAAGCATATTTCTATTAAAACGGGCTTGCCATAGAAAACTAATGGAAAACAGGTTGACCTCAAAAAAAGATTTCCCTGCCAAATCAGTTCTGTTATACTCACAGACATTGTTCAAACAGTTGTATAAATACCAGAGTGCTTTCTATCCAAATATACTAATAATAATCATATCCTAGCTTCTGGGCCTGAGTAGCAGGCAGTTACTTTGGGCATGCCTCTCATTCGGACGTGAAAATACTGCCCCCTATCCCAGAGAGGCTAGACTCAGTGCAGTGGGCAGCTTGGAAGAGGTGCTCTTATTCTCCATGGACTTTACAGTGTCCCAAAATGTTTTGGAATTAGTGCTACAGGATGCAAACTTCTGTTTGAAAAAGCTAGCCTTAGATTTCCTAACTGACTATGTGTATATTGGTTCCTGACTTTCCTGAAAAGTTGCATATCGCGGAGGGTATTCGATGCTAATGCAGAAAGCCACAGGATGTTTTGTGCTGGTCAAGGGCAGTCAAGTCTTGGGTGAACCAAGGGCTATATCTGTTCTTAGTTCTACATTTTGAATGGTGCATGCTTTTTTAAGATGGTGAGGAAAGCAATTTTAAAGAATAACCAGGCATCCTCTATTGACGGGATGAGGTCAATATACTTCCAGGATACCCGAGACAGGTCGATTAGAAAGGCCTGCTCACTGAAGTGTTTTGGGGAGCGTTTGACAGTGATGAGGAGTGGTCGTTTGACCGCGGACCCATTACGCACGCAGGCAATGAGGCAGTGATCACTGAGATCCTGGTTGAAGACAGCAGAGGTGTATTTAGAAGGAAAGTTGGTCAGGATGATATCTAAGAGGTTGCCCATGGTTACAGATTTAGGGTTGTACCTGGTAGGTTCCTTGATAATTTGTGTGAGATTGAGGGCGTCTAGCTTAGATTGTAAAACGTCCGGGGTGTTAAGCATATCCGAGTTTCGGTCACCTAACAGTACGAACTCTGAAGATAGATGGGGGGAAATCAATTCACATATGGTGTCCAGGGCACAGCTGGGGGCTGAGGGGGGTCTATAACCAGCGGCAACGGTGAGAGACTTGTTTCTGGAAAGGTGCATTTTTAAAAGTAAAAGCTTGAATTGTTTGGGGACAGACCTGGATAGTATGACAGAACTCTGCAGGCTACCTCTGCAGTAGATGCATGGGATCAGATATGGTCTTAAACCTCAAACGAAGTCCAGTTCCCAGTACTTACCCCTCTTATCTGCTGGGTTCCAGTGACCAACTGTATAGTCTTCTCCAGCTCCTTCTCAATGCGGCCTGCCCAATGCATCATTCTGAAGGAACAAAGACACACAGCTGTAACTTTAATATTCATGCTTTTCATAAATAATATTAGGCTGTAAAAAAGTACATTCCCTTCCCTTGTTTACCTCATGTGATGTACTATACATACTGCATGTGATATATGTTTTTGTGGGTGGTTACGTGTCTGTCTGTCTGTCTGTCTGTCTGTCTGTCTGTCCACCTGTGTCTTTCTGTCCATCACCCACTTTTATCTCCTAGTGTCAGTTTCATTCATCAACATCCCTTCCAGACGTCAATCATCCCAGTAGGGTTCTGGTTGGATGGAGTGTGAGCGTGTGTTCTGAAAGCTGGGCTTGGATCAATAGCACAGCTTAAAAGGGCATGTAATAAAACATTTAAAATTAAGGTCTGACAGAAGTGCACAATAAGCAGGAGGCTCTCTCAATGGATGAAGCCAAGTCTGGAATGAAGAGATCAAACATCTGGAGTACCCCACTGTAGATCTCCCACCAAGACTACAAATGACTGGATCAAGATGTTCACAAGCTGCTGTTCAATCAGCAAGAGTTAGCAACTTAGAATGGAGGCCCTACCCACCCAGGCATCAACCACCCCCATCTAAAAGAGAAATAATTACACTCACATACATAAAATAGATCATTAATGAGTAAAAATAAAAAGTAAGTCTAATCAAATTGTATTTGTCACATGTGCCGAATGAAATGCTTACTTGCAAGCCCTTAACCAACAATGCTTTAAGAAGTTAAGAAAAATCTGTGTTAAGTTAAAAAAATAGATAATAAAAGTAACAAATAAATAAAAAGCAGCAGTAAAGTAGCAATAGCAAGGATATATACAGGTGATACTGGTACAGAGTCAATGTGCTGGGGCACAACGTTTAGTCGAGGTAATTGAGGTAATATGCACATGTAGGTAGAGTTAAAGTGACTATGCATAGATAATAAACAGAGAATAGCAGCAGCGTAAAAGAGGGGTCTAGGTAGCCCTTGACTAGGGTCGCTAGAGTCCTTGACAATGTTTAGGGCCTTCCTCTGTCATCCCCTGGTATAGAGGTCCTGGATGGCAGGAAGCTTGGCCCCAGTGATGTACCGGGCCGTACGCACTACCCTCTGTAGTGCCTTGTGGTAGGAGGCCGAGCAGTTGCCATACCAGGTAGTGATGTAACCAGTCAGGATGCTCGATGGTGCAGCTGTAGAACCTTTTGAGGATCTGAGGACCCATGCCAAATATTTTTAGTCTCCTAAGGGGGAATAGGCTTTGTCGGGTCCTCTTCATGACTGTCTTAGTGTTTGGACTATGATAGTTTGTTGGTAATGTGGACACCAAGGAACTTGAAGCTCTCAAGCTGCTCCACTACAGCCCTGTCGATAAGAATGAGGGTGTGCTCTGTCCTCCTTTTCATTCAGTACACAATCTTTTCATTCAGTCCATAATCTCCTTTGTGTTGATCACGTTGAGGGAGAGGTTGTTGTCCTGGCACCACACAGCCAGGTCTCTGACCTCCTCCCTATAGGCTGTCTCATCGTTGTCGGTGATCAGGCCTACCACAGTTGTGTTATCGGCAAACTTGACGATGGTGTTGGAGTCGTGCCTGGCCATGCAGTCATGAGTGAACAGGGAGTACAGGAGGGGAATAAGCACGCACCCCTGAGGGGCCCCCGTGTTGAGGATTAACATGGCGAATGTATTGTTACCTACCATTACCACCTGGGGGTGGATCCAGTTGCAGAGGGAGGTGTTTAGTCCTAGGGTCCTTAGCTTATTGATGAGCTTTGAGAAAACTATGGTGTTGAATGCTGAGCTGTAGTCAATGAATAGCATTCTCACATGAGTGTTCCTTTTGTCCAGATGGGAAAGGGCAGTGTTGAGTGCAATAGAGATTGCATCATCTGTGAATCTGTTGGGGCGGTATACAAATTGGAGTGGGTCTAGGGTTTCTGGGATAATGGTGTTGATGTGAGCCATGACCAGCCTTTCAAAGCACTTCATGGCTACAGACGTGAGTGCTACGGGTCAGTAGTCATTTAGGCAGGTTGATTTAGTGTTCTTGGGCATGGTGACTATGGTGGTCTGCTTGAAACATGTTGGTATTACAGAATAAGTCAGGGACAAGTTGAAAATGTCAGTGAAGACACTTGCCAGTTGGTCAGCGCATGCTCGGAGTACACGTCCTGGTAATCCGTCTGGCCCTGCGGCCTTGTGAATGTTGACCTCTTTATAGGTCTTATTCACATTGACTACGGCGTGATCACACAATCGTCCGGAATAGCTGATGCTCTCAAGCATGTTTCAGTGTTACTTGCCTTGAAGCGAGCATAGAAGTAATTTAGCTCGTCTGGTAGGCTCGTGTCACTGTGCAGCTCGCGGCTGTGCTTCCATGTACAAATGTTAAGGAAATAGTAACTCTACAAACATGAAGCCCTTTCTTCGCTCATATTTGTATTGAGGCTTGCGAAGCATGACTCTCCCCTTTAAATCTTCATCATACTTATTATTATTATTATTATTTTGAACGCTATTCTTCTTACACTATTTAAGCTATAAACGTCATTCAAACTTTCAAATGTGTAGACCGGTCTGGAAGAGTGTGCATGTATACAACTTTTTGATATCTTTTATACTTTTTAAATTATTAAGCTTTTAGTCCGTTTTTTTTTGTCCTTCATCCACTTGCACGGAATTCCCTCTACATTCTAAAGGTCCCATTGTGACATTATCACTTCCAACATACCATTCACAGTAAATGCAACGACAACGACTGCCATTCACAGTAAATGCAACAAAATGTTAGAGGGTATGACACCTGGTTTATTTCCCTGCTATTCAAATCTGAAATTGAAGCAAAAAGATCTGCAACCAATCTAACGATACAGCTGTTTTAGTAACCGAAATAACACAGCACTTCAGACATCTTGGTCTACTTCTCTGCTAGAGTCTAAACAGAATTATCTCATACCAATCAGAAGTTACAGCTGTTCGTCAGAGTTTAGAGTGAGGAAAAGTAGCTAGCTAAAGCAGCTCTCTCATGTCTCATCATTGAGCAGCCCAAATGGAGCCGTTGCGATAGATACTCACACACACAGAAAAATGCACGTGGCAGCACAGGCAAATATTATGATGAGGGTGAAGAAGGTAATTGAATTTAGAACAATAGTGTAATGATGGTGAAGAATTGTGAACACCAAGAAAGTAGCTACAAGGAAGCATCCGTGGCAACAGCGCATCATCCTCCTTCTCAGGATTGTGCTCTGCGCTCTAAATAACTCAACTGGCTAGTTCGCCTGTCTGTAAAGAGAAGGGAAGGCTGTACAATTGATCTTGCTGCTCTAATTGGACAGAGTGAAGCTGTCTCAGTTCACTCGCTTCATATTTCACCCGATCTCTTCTCAATGCACTTCTTTCAGTTTTCACATGCAAAAACTGTAGTTTAGACACTGACCACAACTACTGACCAAACTACTGCTCTGGTCTGCAGTAGCGCTGGTTTGATCTGGTCCTGTGCATAATTAGCTAACTCTGGATCACACTAGCTCTGGTCTAACTCTTGTCTGCACTATTAAGTGACTTCACAAAGTATTCACACTCCACTTTTTCCACATTTTGTTGTGTTACAAGGTGGGATTAAAATGGATTTAATTGCCTTTTTTTTTATCAATGATCCACACAAAATACTCTGCAATGTCAAAGTGGAAGAAAGATTTGAACATTAAAAAAAGTATATATAGTCGTGGTCAAATGTTTTGAGAATGACACAAATATTAATTTCCACAATGTTTGCTGCTTCAGTGTCTTGAGATATTTTTGTCAGATGTTACTATGGAATACTGAAGTATAATTACAAGCATTTCATAAGTGTCAAGGGCTTTTATTGACAATTACATGAAGTTGATGCAAATAGTCATTATTTGCAATGTTGACCCTTCTTCATCAGGGATTCATCAGAGAAAATGACTTTACCCGAGTCCTCAGCAGTCCAATCCCTGCACATTTGACAGAATATCAGTCAGTCCCTGATGTTTCTCCTGGATAGGAGTGGCCTCTTTGCTGCCCTTCTTGACACCAGGCCATCCTCCAAACGTCTTCACCTCACTGTGCGAGCAGATGCACTCACACCTGCCTGCTGCGATTCCTGAGCAAGCTCTGTGCTGGTGGTGCCGGCAGCTGAATTAACTTTAGGAGATGGTCCTGGCGCTTGCTGGACTTTCTTGGGCGCCCTGAAGCCTTCTTCACAACAATTGAATCGCTCTCCTTGAAGTTTTTGATGATCCGATAAATGGTTGATTTCGGTGCAATCTTACTGGCAGCAATATCCTTGCCGGTGAAGCCCTTTTTGTGCAAAGCAATGATGACGGCACATGTTTCCTTGCAGGTAACCATGGCTGACAGAGGAAGAACAATGATTCCAAGCACCACCCTCCCTTTGAAGCTTCCAGTCTGTTATTCGAACTCAATCAGCATGATAGAGTGATCTCCAGCCTTGTCCTTGTTAACACTCACACCTGTGTTATAACGAGAGAATCACTGACATGATGTCAGCTGGTTCTTTTGTGGCAGGGCTGAAATGCAGTGGAAATGTTTTTTGGGGATTCAATTCAGTTGTGTCACACTCTGACCATAGTTTGCATTGTTTGTTTCTATGTTTTGGTTGATCAGGGTGTGATCTGAGTGGGCATTCTATGTTGTATGTCTAGTTTGTCTGTTTCGATGTGTTTGGCCTGATATGGTTCTCAATCAGAGGCAGGTGTTAGTCGTTGTCTCTGATTGGGAACCATATTTAGGTAGCATGTTTTGTATTGTGGGGTGTGGGTGATTGTTCCTGTTTCCAGTGTTCCTGTGTTTGTGTTCACGTTACGGGACTGTTTCGTCTTCGTTCATTTTGTCAGTTTATTGTTTTTGTTCTTTGTTAAAGTATTCTATTAAAATGGATAACCATCATCACGCTGCATTTTGGTCCTCCTCTCTTTCGCCCGACGAAGAACGTTACAATTTGCATGGCAACGAGGGACTTTGCAATTAATTGCAATTCTTCTGATCACTCTTCACAACATGCTGAAGTATATGCAAATTGCCATCATACAAACTGAGGTAGCAGACTTTGTGAAAATTCTTCTTTGTGAAAATTAATTCTCAAAACCTTTGGCCACGACTGTACAATACCAGTCAAAAGTTTGGACACACCTACTCATTCAAGGGTTTTTCTTTATTTTGACTATTTTCTACATTGTATAATAATAGTGAAGACATCACAACTATGAAATCACAGATATGGAATCATGTATTAACCAAAAAAGTGTTAAACAAATCCAATATACAGTATATTATATTTGAAATTCTTCATCCTTTGCCTTGATTACATAAGTATTCAACCCCCTGAGACAATACATGTTAGAATCACCTTTGGCAGCAATTACAGCTCTAAGAGCTTTGCACACCTGGATTGTACAATATTTGGACATTATACTTTTTAAAATTCTTCAAGCTCTGTCAAGTTGGTTGTTGATCATTGTTAAGCAGCCATTTTCAAGTCTTGCCATAGATTTTCAAGCCGATTTAAGCAAAAACAGTAACTGGGCCACTCAGGAACATTTCATGTCATCTTGGTAAGCAACTTGAGTGTATATTTGGCCTTGTGTTTTAGGTTATTGTCCAGTTAAAAGGTGAATTTGTCTCCCAGTGTCTGTTAGAAAGCAGACTGAACAATATTTTCCTCTAGGATTTTGCCTGTGCTTAGCTCTATTACGTTTATTCCCATAACGTGATACAGCCACCACCATAATGGAAAATATGAAGAGTGGTACTCAGTGATGTGTCGTATTGGATTTGCGTCAAACATAACATTTACTTCTTTGCAAGGCATTGGATAACCTCCCTGGTCTTTGTGGTTGAATCTGTGTTTGAAATTCCCTGTTTGATTGTGGGACCTTACAGATAATTGTTTGTGTGGGGTACTGAGATGAGGTAGTCATTCAAAAATCATGTTAAACAATATGATTGCACACAGAGATGAGCCCATGCAACTTATTACGTTATACGTTAAGCACATTTTTACTCATGAACTTATTCATGCTTGCCATAACAAAGGGGTTGAATAGTTATTGACTCAAGACATTTCAGCTTTTCTTTTTAAATGAATTAGTAGTAAACATAATTCCACTTTGCCATTATGAGGTATTGTGTGTTGGCCAGCTACACAAAATCTCAATTTAATATATTTTAAATTCAGGCTGTGACACAACAAAATGTGGAGAAAGACAAGAACTCTGAATACTTTATTATTATTTTTTTTTTAATTAAGGGGTAGATCAGCTGTAATATCACAGATAGATTGTGACTTCCATCAATGTAATTGCCACTTTTCCAATCCCCCATATACTTTAAAAAATATATATATACATAAAATATATTTGTATATTTTTCATGTATTATTTTCCCCTAACAACCCTCCCCTAATTGGAGTAAACTAATGGACAACAAAACGTAGGCTTCTACTTACAGCTTATACATACTATATACAGTTCACGGGCACGGTATATTTTACAATAGTTATATTTTGATGGTTTTTAGTCTCATTCAGCTCCACTCAACCCCTCCCATCTATCTCTGAACACCATCCAGATTTAATTTATATTTACCATACATTTTTCAACTGTGCTGCGATGTTTCACAAAAGTTCTGAACCTTTCTATTCTCATAGATTCTACATTTTTTAAATTAAATTGTGAATACTTTCTGAAGGCACTGTAAAATAAATACTTAAATGTGCATACGTTAGCATACAGTATAATATCCATCAAAAATAATTGCAACTCTTGAACTGTTCAAGCTAAAGACAACAAACCAACTTTCACATGTTCAGGTTATCCTATCCTATGAACCAATCAATCAATCAATCAATCAATATTTTCATCAACCTACATGTTCAACTATAACTATTCACCATTAATTAAAACTGTAGACACTACCACTACTATAATTTATTTCAAAACCATACGTACTTTTAAACAAGCTAGAAAGCACATCACATTTTCTTCAGGAAATGTACTTTTCAGTGATCACTGTTAGCCTAAAAAGATTGTTTTAATTAGATAGAACTACAGCTAGCTATCAGTAGGTCTACATTCAAACCTTTTCTACATAGTTCATCAACTACCAAAAAAAACTTCTAAAGTGTAACGGGTTTCTTCTAACTCCTCCTCTGACGTAGAGGTGGAACAAGGATCGGACCAAAATGCAGCGTGGTTAGTTAGATACATCTTTAATGAAGATGAAACACAAACAATACAAAACAACAAACGTGGAAAACCGAAACAGCCCTATCTGGTGCAGCAAACACAGAGACAGGAACAATCACCCACAAACACACAGTGAAACCCAGGCTACCTAAATATGGTTCCCAATCAGAGACAATGACTAACACCTGCCTCTGATTGAGAACCATATCAGGCCAGACATAGAAATAGACAAACAAGACATCCAACATAGAATGCCCACTCAGATCACACCCTGACCAACCAAAACATAGAAACATACAAATAAACTATGGTCAGGGTGTGACATAAAGAGCTTTCATCACTAGATGCACCATCATATTTCTCTCTCCAAATTAATAGCCTACAATATTCTAATCATTATATCATCATTCAACTAAAATCAAACTTAATTTACACTGAAAGTTTTACAAAATAAAATTGTGCATCTATTATTCGGTGTTGCTTTGCTTTCCTAAGTGTTGTCCACATGATCCTGCCTTTTATTCCCATCTTCTGACAGAAGATCACTTTGTCCTGTCTTTATTCTTTCAGTTTTCACAACAACTGTAGTTTAGACATTTCGTGATCTGATTGTGCCACAATCCAAAGTAATAAGGATGATAAAGTAGTCTATCAAAGTAATCAGACCAATTATTTTAGTAAATGTAACTTTGACTACATGTAACTGCTTTGCTTTATTTAGTAAAGTAAAACTATGTCAACTTCTTAAACTACCACATTTTTTAAATCTAAAGCAAGCCGCACATCTTTACTACATGTAAAGTTACCATCTAGTTTGTGCTTGTGTTTTGACGAGACAGCAGCAGCCGGCTCTGAGCCACGCAGCCTTTCAGTTCAGACACACTGTCATTTGCTCTCTGGATAAGAGCGCCTGCTAAATGACTCAAATGTCGATGTAATTTGTCTCTTAATAATATGACAAAAATAAATGTCAGCGTTAAAAGCTTCTTATGAAAGACAAGAAAAGACAGATCTATTCATTCTGATTGATGAGAGGGTGTTTCAGACATAATTATGCACTAGACCTGTCTTTTTTATTTCCGCGCTGGGAAACATCATTGGTTGATTGAGCCTACTGCCTGATCTAAAAAAATGGAGTCATGTTTTGTAGCAATTATTGTGGCCTTTGTGTTTCGCTGATTGCAAGATCACAGTATCAGGGAGTAGATATGGTTGTCCTTCTTCAATAGAGCCATTGGACTTCTCCCAACGATGTTGCAGCATATCTAGGTTGACTCATTTTCCCTGGCTTTGTAAAGACTACAGCCTGACGGGAGCCCTACTTCCTTGCTCCCAAACTCGAAGGCAGGCTTTTCCAAACGGGGGCGGTACCAGTTTACAGTTTCATTGGAGCTATGTTACCATGCACTGTCGATCCGAGATTGCTAAGTAACCAGCTACAATGGCTGCTTCTGATGATTCCTCTTCCCAAGAAGAGCTGGACGATGAAACATTTTTTTAATGTTCTTTTACATAGGAACACACAGCCCTATTTATTTGTGCCGGAATAAACTGAAGAGGAGTTGCGAGACCAGCAAGCAGCGGCGGCAGCCTAGACCAGCTGGACCAGGACTCAGGAGGGCAAATGACAAAAAAGTAAGTTGTTTTGCTGTCGGTAGCTAACAGTCAATATATAACCTATCTTTTTACACAAGCCAGTGTTTTTCAGTAAAGTACAATTTGATCGATTCGGCCATAACGAGGCTTGCTAGTACCTCTACAAGCCAGGCTAGCCAAATTTAGCTAGCTGTTTTTGCTATACTTAAAATATACCGTAGTACAATATTATAGCTAGTTAGCTAACTAGTCTAGCCTCAGTGCCTCTCATTCGGATCAGAACTGGATGCATGTTTTAATGATGTTGGCGGAGAGTAGCGGAATTACTTTGGCTTTATGACTCATATTAGTCTTGGAGTAACTATAACTGTGTGTTATAACTAGCTAGTTAATGTGTGTTTGTGGGATGTCTCATATTCTACACCATGCTGCTACTGTAGGAATACAGACAGTACACAATGATTGGCCATGAACAAATGAGTTGATGACTCAAGAGATGTGAAAGGTCCCATAACAACAATCTCCCCTTGTATCAAAGTGATACCGAACACCTCACTGCACCCACCAAACATACCATTTTATGTAAGTATTCCCTTTGTAGAACTGTAGTATTTATTATAAGCGTAAGTAGTATATTTTTCTTTCTACTGTATATATGTCATACATTGCCATAACTGTTCCTGTGTAATGCTGTGTAAACTCACCTCGGTCTCCTGAGAAAATAAACTTGGCCTTGAATACAAGTCATGTCTACTTATTTGCTATATTGACAGACTAAAAATCCAGAAAATCACATTGTAGCATTCTTAATGAATTTATTTGCAAATTATGGTGGAAAATAAGTATTTGGTCAATAACAAAAGTTTATCTCAATACTTTGTTATATGCCCTTTGTTGGCAATGACAGAGGTCAAACGTTTTCTGTAAGTCTTCACAAGGTTTTCACACACTGTTGCTGGTATTTTGGCCCATTCCTCCATGCAGATCTCCGCTAGAGCAGTGATGTTTTGGGGCTGTTGCTGGGCAACACGGACTTTCAACTCTCTCCAAAGATTTTCTATGGGGTTGAGATCTGGAGACTGGCTAGGCCACTCCAGCGCCTTCGTTGCCCGGGCGGTGTGTTTGGGATCATTGTCATGCTGAAAGACCCAGCCACGTTTCATCTTCAATGCCCTTGCTGAGGGAGGTTTTCACTCAAAATCTCACGATACATGGCCCCATTCATTCTTTCCTTTACACGGATCAGTCGTCCTGGTCCCTTTGCAGAAAAACAGCCCGAAAGCATGATGTTTCCACCCCCATGCTTCACAGTAGGTATGGTGTTCTTTGGATGCAACTCAGCATTCTTTGTCCTCCAAACACGACGAGTTGAGTTTTTACCAAAAAGTTATATTTTGGTTTCATCTGACCATATGACATTCTCTCAATCTTTTTCTGGATCATCCAAATACTCTCTAGAAACCTTCAGACGGGCCTGGACATGTACTGGCTTAAGCAGGGGGACATGCCTAGCACTGCAGGATTTGAGTCGGCGTAATGTGTTACTGATGGTAGGCTTTGTTACTTTGGTTCCAGCTCTCTGCAGGTCATTCACTAGGTCCCCCGTGTGGTTCTGGGATTTTTGCGCACCGTTCTTGTGATCATTTTGACCCCACGGGGTAATATCTTGCGTGGAGCCCCAGATCGAGGGAGATTATCAGTGGACTTGTATGTCTTCCATTTCCTAATAATTGCTCCCACAGTTGATTTCTTCAAACCAAGCCGCTTACCTATTGCAGATTCAGTCTTCCCAGCCTGGTGCAGGTCTACAATTTTGTTTCTGGTGTCCTTTGACAGCTCTTTGGTCTTGGCCATAGTGGAGTTTGGTGTGTGACTGTTTGAGGTTGTGGACAGGTGTCTTTTATACTGATAACAAGTTCAAACAGGTGCCATTAATACAGGTAACGAGTGGAGAACAGAGGAGCCTCTTAAAGAAGAAGTTACAGGTCTGTTAGGGCCAGAAATCTTGCTTGTTTGTAGGTGACCAAATACTTATTTTCCACCATAATTTGCAAATAAATTCATTAAAAATCCTACAAGGTGATTTTCTTTTACTTTTACTTTTTTGCCCCACTGTATGTACAACAGCTAGAAATATCATGGCCCAATATTGGACTAAAGAGCCTATCGTTACTCCTTAGTCCAGGGACCTTACATTTCCATTTAATTTCCATTTAAAGGGGGAATTGGCTCTGGTAGACTGTTTTTCAGAATAGAAAGAGGAGTGGGAGGCCCCGGTGCACAACTGAGCAAGAGGACAAGTACATTAGAGTGTCTAGTTTGAGAAACAGACACCTCACAAGTCCTCAACTGGCAGCTTCATTAAATAGTACCCACAAAACATGTCTCAATGTCAACAGTGAAGAGGCGACTCCGGGATGCTAGACTTCTAGGCAGAGTTGCATTGAAAAAGCCATATCTCAGACTGGCCAATAAAAACAAAAGATTAAGATGGGCAAGAACACAGACACTGGACAAAGTCGCCTCCTCACTGTTGACGTTGAGACTGGTTTTAAGGGTACTATTTAATGAAGCTGCCAGTTGAGGACTTGTGAGGTGTCTGTTTCTCAAACTAGACACTAACGTACTTGTCTTCTTGCTCAGTTGTACACTAGGGCATCCCACTCCTCTTTCTATTCTGGTTAGAGCCAGTTTGCGCTGTTCTGTGATGAGAGTAGTACACAGCGTTGTACGAGATCTTCAGTTTCTTGGCAATTTCTCGCATGGAATAGCCTTAATTTCTCAGAACAAGAATAGACTGACAAGTTTCAGAAGAAAGTTATTTGTTTCTGGCCATTTGAGCTGTAATCGAGACCCACAAATGCTGATGCTCCAGATACTCAACTAGTCGAAAGAAGGCCAGTTTTATTGCTTCTTTAATCAGAAAAACAGTTTTCAGCTGTGCACATATTTGCAAAAGGGTTTTCTAATGATCAATTAGCCTTTTAAAATAATAAACTTGGATTAGCTAACACAACGTGTCATTGGAACACAGGAGTGATGGTTGCTTATTATGGTCCTCTATTCGCCTAGGTAGATATTCCATAAAAAATCAGCCGTTTCCAGCTACAACAGTCATTTACAGTATTAACAATGTCTACACTGTATTTCTGATTAATATTATGTTATTTTAATGAACAAAAATGTGGTTCTCTTTCAAAAACTAAGCCATTTCTAAGTGACACCAAACTTTTGAACTGTAGTGTACATATCTACATCAATGGCCTCCCGAGTGGCACGGTGGTCTAAGGCACTGCATGTGCCGTTTGAGATCCTGGTTTGAGTCCAGGCTTTGACATTTCTAAGTGACCCCAAACCTTTGAACAGTAGTGAATGTGGTGAAATGTCCCTTTAAGCAATACCAGTCTGCCAAGAAGTGACAGTGAGACCTGGAAGCACTGAGGATAGTTAACGGTACGTCATATCTTTAACAAGGCCCACTGACAGGAATCAGATAATACGTAGGCCTCTGTGAGTGTAGAGACAAACACATGTTCAAATGTTACTAAGATACAGACTTGTGTGACTGTGTTTATAATGTGTATATGATATAGAGTACAAGACAAGGAAAGAGAGAGGCCTCTAACAGGATTGCGCAAGGCAGGATTGCTGAAGAAAGCTCACTGACTATGAAAAGCTCACCGGTAGCAATGAAGTGAAAACAGACCACACTGGAGCAGAATGAACTGACGCTGACAGCTACAGATGTGGGATCTAAATTTGAACACTCTTTTGTTGTTGTTTTGGTGCTGAGAAGTATTTTGGTCTGTAGTAAAGCCATTGTGAGGAGAAAAACTCATTCTGATTGGCTGGGCCTGGCTCCTCAGTGGGTGGGCCTATGCCCTCCCAGGCCCCCCGATGGCTGCACCCTTGCCCAGTCATGTGAGATCCATAGATTAGGGCCTAAGGAATTTATTTCAATTGACTGATTTCATTATATGAACTGTAACTCAGTAAAATATTTGAAATTGTTGCATTTTGCATTTATATTTTTGTTCAGTATACATAAATGAACGGAAAACCCACATTAACACACGGTTATATTAGCAGTATTGCACTTCTCATGTAGCCTACTTCTGGACAGCTAATAGCCTAGCCTCTGATCAAATAACATTATGGACTAAACGTTATTTTGCTGTGAGAATATAGGTCAAATTAAGATTTGACATCTGTAGTGACAATGCCTCTGTCCCCAAGCTAAATACTCCTTACCCAACTTGACTAGTGTACAGTACAGTCGCCTATACACAATCACACATACTGTAGACAGACACAACTAAATTGTATACATACTAATCTAAAACACACTCACACAAACACACACACACTCACACACACACACGAAAACAAGCACACACTCACAAACAGGCCTTTGTTGCGGAAGACAACAGACCCCTTCCTATTTTAGAGGGTCCCTGCCCTTCTGCTCTCTGTCCCTCACTCAAATCAATTCTGTTAAATTCATTATCATTTCATCAACATCAATGAAATCTACAGAAAAAACAACAACTAATGGGGTACAATTGTTCCTTAATACACACATTTAATAACAAATAAAGCACGACCTCTACATTACTAAAGTGGTAATTACAGTGCCTTCAGAAAGTAATCAACCCCCTGACCTTTTCCACATTTTGTTTTGTTACAGCCTGAATTAAACATAGATAAAATTTACATTTTGTCACTAATTACACTTTGGATGGTGAATCACAGTGGCGGTCGGTGCCGTTTAAGATGAAGGAGGACAATATTGTTATTAATGAGCATGGCCTTATATCTATTAGCTACAGCATATTGGATGACTGTCATTCATATTCCATTCACCCATGTCAATATAACATTGATAGGTTTAGGCTACTACATGATACTAACATTTTCCCTATACCCATCATGAGGTTGCTACAACCTAGCCGATGAGTTAAAGTTTACAACGTAGGTGCACAGATCGAGAGAAATTTGAGTAATCAAGGTCACAGACATTGACACATTCAATACCACCTTGCACACTCTTGCCTGCATCTAGCTGATCTAGGGTGTAATCGGTAGTCTAACAGTTGCAAATGAGAATTTCTATTGGACAAATTCAGGTATGTTCATCCCCATTTCGTTCAGTTTGCTTCTGTTTTAAGAAAAACATTTCAACAGAATCGGAGGAATGAATTACACCCCTGATCACACGCAAACACAGTTCACTTTCATAGCAGCCACATACAAACAACATTATCCCTTTGATTGTAGTATAATTCCTTCTCACATCTACACGATCTCCTCCTCTCACCTTTTCCCTACGCTTGTGGACTTCAGTGCACAACATATCAGCTATGTGACCAGGTGAACAAAACTTTCCAAGCCAAACCTTTATCTCATACTCGCTAACCGCTACACACAACCTACATCGTTGACAGCATATTAACGCCATAGTCAACATAGGTACAAGAACTAACGCACTACAATCATGCAGCACAGTGTACAGTCAGCAGCGAGCAGTTTAGCAGTAACATCGGCGGGCCCCGGTGACAATAAATTAATAAAAACAAAAGATGACATTGACTTGGAAGAGTTCCACTGTTTGATAGCCATAGCCAGCTAGCTAACATAGCATCCATATCTGTTTGATCCTGGTGTTTGAGTAGACTATACTAGCTAGCTGCATTCGCTAGCTAAGTAAGTGAAAGTGAAAAAAAATACAACAAACTATGTCTAGCGCACGCTGTCTACTTGTTCATTTTTAAGAAATGTATTTGTTCAAAACTGTTCAACTATTGTCTTTCTCTCTCTTTGAGTCAACTACTCACCACATTTTATGCACTGCAGTGCTAGCAAGCTGTAGCTTATGCTTTCAGTACTAGATTCATTATCTGATCCTTTGATGGACAACTTATCAGTTCATGCTGCAAGAGCTCTGATAGGTTGGAGGTCATCCTCTGGAAGTTGTCAAAATTACTGTGTAAGTCTATGGAAGGGGGTAAGATCCACGAGCCTCCTTGGTTTTGTATTAAAGTCAGTGTACCCAGAGGAGGACAGAAGCTAACTATCCTCCGGCTACCCCATGATGCTACCCTGCTGTTGAGGCTACAGTAGACCTTCATTGCAAAACAGTTTGTTTTTATCAATTATTTGGTGATGTGAATATTTAGAATAGTTTTAACTAAAAATAATAACGTTTTTAATGTTTCATTATTTTTATTTTTATGAAATTCCCTGAGGAGAATGCTCCCTTCCTCCTCTGAGGAGCCTCCACTGGTGTATCAATACACCCAGTCACAACAAAGATACAGGTGTCCTTCCTAACTCTGTTGCCTGGAGAAGAAAGAAGCCGCTCAGGGATTTGACCATGAGGCCAATGGGGACTTTAAATCAGTTACAGAGTTTAATTACTGTGATAGGAGAAAACTGAGGTAGGATCAGCAACATTGTAGTTACTCCACAATACTAACCTAAATGACAGAGTGAAAATATTCCAAAACATGCATCCTGTTTGCAATAAAACTGCAAAAAATGTGGCAAAGAAATGTTGTTTTAGCTCTATTCCGTTTATTTTTATGTTTTTATAAAAATAAACGGAATATAGAGCTAAGCACAGGCAAAATCCTAGAGGAATACCTGATTCAGTCTGCTTTCCAACAGACACTGAAAGATAACTTCACCTTTCAACTGGAAAATAACCTAAAAACACAAGGCCAAATATACACTGGAGTTGCTGATCATTGAATATTCCTGAGTGGCCTAGTTACAGTTTTGACTTAAATCGGCTTGAAAATCTATGGCAAGACTTGAAAATGGCTGTCTAGTAATGATCCACAACCAATTTGACAGAGCTTAAAGATTTTTTAAAGTTGTAATTTGCAAATAATGTACAATCCAGGTGTGCAAAGATCTTTGAGACCCAGAAAGACCCGGAAAGGTTTCTTGTAGGGTTAGGTTTTGAAATAGATATTGAAAAAGGGTGTGACCTTTTGCGATTGAATGAACAACAGCTGTCTGTAAATATTATTAATCTACAAACACATCAACTACAATATATTTCAAATATATCAACCATAAAAACTACCACAGACCTTCATTCTGAGATATGAAAAACAAAATGGGTGTGAACTATCCCTCTAAACTGTAAATATTGCTGGTTTGACCTATGGACTCTCAACAAGTGACCTTAGAAGGTAAGCTCATGGCTGATGTATCTGATGTTCAAACCAAGCCAATGAGGACCTTCATTTGGGCTGTAGGATATTAAATCCAAAAGCACATTAAATACAACTTTTCGTATGAACCTAGAATAATTCATTAGGCTACATAATATGGGCATGAACAGACATAAAAGTAGGCCTACAAATCCATCAAATATCGTTCAGCGAGTTTGGGACATTTATTGGGCCTATCATCGAAGACTGTCTCAGGAACAAAATGAAACGTGTTTAAATATCAACCCTATAGCTCTTCAGTCAGACGCCATCACCACGTTTTGGCGATGGATCTCTAAACCCAAGTAATTTCTAGTGAAGTGAGGCATTGAACAAATCTTTCATAATTGAAGTTGGACTATTTTCATAGCTATGTTTATGTTTGTGAAATGACCTATACTTTTATGCACAATATTGTATGATAAAGTATACCTCATTTAACTTGAGATGATTGTGTAAGATCCTTTCCACCTCCGATAACTGTAAGGAGTGTTCTCCAACATTATTTGTTACAACAAATGAACTGTACTGTTCGGCACACACACACACACTGTGATACACACACCGGCGACAACACCAGGGTGTCACCCATTCCTCTGGATTTCCTTTATCCAATGTCACGTTGTACCCTTTTCTCCTCATTGAGTGTTGGTTCACCATTTTCACCTTGAGGACTCTTTTCATTAGAACTATTTTAGTCCAGTTTACATACTTTTTGTGAGTTACTGACATTCTTAATGGCCTCTAATAATAACTTAGTTTCTTATCCAAACAACTAGGGGCCTATTCTTATGTAACCTAACCCTATAAGAGTTGACTCAGTCCAGAAAGAAATGTAACCTATCATGTCAATAACATAATTATAAGGCTTCACACTCCTTATTAGCCTAAAGCCTAAATACAAGATAATAATGATTAGTAGGCTAAATGTTTACATTTATTTTGGCTGGAGTAGCCTAATACAATTATATCTAGAATATCTTGACACACATTTGTCTCTGTGAGAATCGACATCATAAATCCTGTAATGGCCCACTACACACTGAGCTAGCTGTTACAAATACAGCTTCCGAGGCAGGACCTGATAGCCTATAGATAACAACTGCCAATTTACACAGTCTATGTATGACACAGGCTACTAATGCCCCACTAAGAGGGGTGAAGCATCAGTTTGAATTACACATGTTTTTATTAGGCTATCAGAAGGATGTCATCATGTGCGTGATTGTGTAGCCGCACAGACTGCATACTATTGTATTATTTTACAAACCATGCATTGGAAGGGAATCAATAGATTTGGAATTATTGAATAGTCTATCAAACTAGCGGATGCACCTGAGAAGGAAAGTTCCCAAATCCATCTTTATTAAAATCGGATACATCATATTGATCCCGATTTACAGAACGGGTGGGACTAATCCTGAATGCTGATTTGTATTTTTTTTTTACTAAAAAGTTAAATGAATAAAAAAATAAAAAAACGCATTCCAGCCGGTATCTATTCCACGAGTTACCACTGGCTAAATCTGTGACCTTAAAATGCCTATTTACTCTGTTCCATCTGACTGCACAATCCACTGTCTCTCACAACCCCAATGATCAGGCAGCACAAGTCACATAGTCTGCAACACATGCTATATTTTTATATCAAATAAAGACATTACGAAAGCGATATTATGAATGTTTATAAAATCTAAAATTACATAAACAGCTGAATAACCGTTGTATTTGGATTTGCAGATTCATTTATCCTAATCCATGGGACAGAATCGGAAACAACGCCAAAAGCTTCTCGGTTGGAGAGAGTGGGGGGATTCGGACTCAAAGCATTAGCTCGGCTATACAGTACTGTTGCTTTTTTAATCCCTGAAGAAACAAGGAAAGCAACAGTAAGACTCCAGAGTCAGACCACCTCCACTGACACAAGAAATGCAGAAACAAATAGGCTACACATTGATTGAATCACAAAATGTAAAAAAAAACCCACAAAAAAACCAAAAAAAAACAATATAGGCTACTGCAATAAATGTCAATTTTATATAGAATTTTATTATGTTTCAAAAGTTGTGAATAACGGGCCCAATAATGCTTACTAAAACGCCTGGGGACCTATTTACTTATACATATTGTGCAGTCTATTCTCGTTCAGACAGTATAATAAAACACTGTCAATTAATACATGATTTGTTTTGTTTATACAATTTGATTAAATATTATGAAGAAAAACTAGCTGAAACTTGACGGACACGAAGGTGAATAGCTTACATCGAACACACTAACACACTACAATGGAAAGATGAATCCAAAACCATTCTAAAGGACAGGCATGTGCCTTAGCTTCTTTTTGTCATATATTTCCAATCTATTTGGGTCGAGGAGAGAAATATATACAGACCTATATATTCGTAAAATTAAATTGAATAATTCGTTCTCCTTCACACCAACCTGGTGACAGGCAGGTGAATGCCACAGCACAACCGGAGGGCTAGATTTGGACATCCTCCCGGGCACTTTTCTTCCCTACCTGAGTTATGCCAGAGGGGCATGGCATTTTGCTGCTTTAAATTGACTGAATAGGCCTACCGGTAATTAAAAATTCCAATAATGTCAGCAGGATTGCTTGATAATTAGGCTACTTTGATTGTGAGTTTTAAATGATTTGCATTGTGACTTGGTATAGATCGAAGCAGCTATCACCCATGCGCCGGCAGAATGCTTTTTAAAAACATTGTAGCATGTTTGCCTATCCGTTATGAACACAGAAGACAAAAAAATAGGTGACCTGCATTGAGCGGAAATCGTATCCCAAGCCATGATTAATAATTTAATGCCCATGCTATTACGGCGAGCACCTGTGCCCCATTAGTAGCCTATGATGCATCGATCCATGAACGCAACATCCCATAGCCTAATCAACAATATATGCAAGGGCAGAAGCGGTAGACCCTCATATTATATGGCTAGATTGTCATTGCTAGAATAATATTCTTGCAAGCGGATATATCTATAACATAGCTCACGCATGGTTCAGAGACGGAAACTGCGTTTCTGTTTCAACATCAGATACAGCATCGCGCGATTATCGCACCTAGTAAACAGCGTTGTTTGGGCCACCTGTCCCAGTTCTGTGTTCTCCGCAATATCCCTGTTTCTTTCGCACCCCAAATGGTACTTACGTGTAGTGTTGGGGGAAGCGGAGGCTCCCCGTTGCCGGCGAAGATAAGCTAATGATGAGGATAGTTTGGATTGAGAACAGACAGAATATACCGTAGGACTGAGCGCAGATCGCCATTTTCCATTAAATATTCAAGAAACCGGCATTAATAGAATAGGGTCGTGATAATAGTCTCTTAGAGCGGAGCTAATCATAAACGCTGAGCTCCGAAAGTGTGTCGGTTGATGGCGAGGCTCCTCAAGACCTTGCGCTGTGAAATCTCAATCTGAAATGTACAGAGGACTGGCAGCTCAAGACAACCGATTCGAAGACTCACAGATGCATTGACGCTGCTGCCACCGCTGGTGCTGCTGTGCCTTTGCGCACTCGCTCTCCTCCCTCCCTCTCCCTTGCACATTTGCTCCCCTCGCTCCCTCTCCAACCGAACGCGTGAACACAAGACGACACATTCGCTCCAATATTCCTACGCGACAGACGGGGGCGCGCGTGCAGTCTATATCACTGTCCTGTTTTCCATGCTTTCTCCTCTCCTCCTTGGTTCCCACGCTGAAAGACTGGGGAAACTCAACAATTAGGAGCACAAATGAAGGCTTTATTTAGGTAATTACAGACATGACTAGAGGGGGAATAAATGAACTAGAGTGTAAGCATTCTGCATCACTAAAGTTCCTAAGGGCTTCTCTCAGACCAAATGAGTTCTAGTAACTTAAAAGGAGTTTGACCCAACATAATATAAACAATATGGCAGGAAGAGGCATAATGTATTCAGTACCTCAGTACCTCTGTTTTCTCTGTGTCAACTGTTTAAATTGGTCTCCAAAAGGTTGATTAGTTGCAGTCAGATTCTATACAGACACCCTCAACAACCCCAAATATGTATTAACATGTTGTGTCCTAACATCTATAACACAAAATGATACCCATGATTACTGACCCAGTAAAAATACAAGGCCACAGCAACAGGGCTCCCTAGTGGTGCAGTGGTCTAAGATACTGCATCTCAATGCAGGCCCTGGTTTGAATCCAGGCTGCGTCACATCCAGACGTGATTGGGAGTCCCGTAGGGCAGCGCACAATTGGACCAGCGGCGTCTGGGTTTGGCCCGAGGTTGACCGTTATTGTAAATATGAATTTGTTCTTAACTGACTTGCCTAGTTCAATAAAGGTTGAAATAAAAGCAGACATATCCAGCGCACAATTGGACCAGCGGCGTCTGGGTTTGGCCCGAGGTTGACCGTTATTGTAAATATGAATTTGTTCTTAACTGACTTGCCTAGTTCAACGCCCAATTTTTCAGTTTTTGATTTGTTAAAAAAGTTTGAAATATCCAATAAATGTCGTTCCACTTCATGATTGTGTCCCACTTGTTGTTGATTCTTCACAAAAAAATACAGTTTTATATCTTTCTGTTTGAAGCCTGAAATGTGGCAAAGGTCGCAAAGTTCAAGGGGGCCGAATACTTTCGCAAGGCACTGTATATTCAAATCAGCACATTTCCCAACATAGACCATTTCTGCTGACTCACAGCCGTCCTGATTTCTCCTTCCTCTCACACATATGCAAAGTCCTCTCAAAGCACCTGGCCCACGGGGCCTAAGGAGAGAGAGATACGTGCAACTGCCATTCAGAACCACTCTAATTGTGAGTAATTATATTAACCTCTGTCACACAGAGAGTTGACATGTGTAGAGGGTTTACAATATACAGTGTCACCATGACTACATACTTACAGGGATGTCTCTGGACTGGGGGGAGAATGATGTCACGTACAGATACCATATAATGTACAGGAAATTTGAACAAATATAAATGTAATACATTTTCACACATAAAACAGAGCTGGTGGAGCAGTGCCATTAATGGTGGCTGGCTCATTGTTTTTTACTGTGATGAACGCTGTTCCATTCTGCCAGCGGTAAAGAGGGAGAAGACAATTACAAGTATGGAAATATACTATGGCCTGTCCATTAATGGCTTAGTGTGGAGCAAGCTGAGGGGCCAACAGCACGGTGGCCTTGTGTTGACGAGAGGTTTCCTTTTCTTTACCTTTCCTGACAGTTTTTATTCTATTTGCATAGTCACAGTAGTGTACCAGATTTTAGTCCAGGAAAATTTCACAGTATTCATATTCACGAACCTGTATATTGATTCAAGACTATTTTTTTGTCCACCACAATTTGTCGCACCTTTGGTAGTAAGGAAGTGAGTTGGGAGTTGGACTCTCCATTTCAGATATGATTGCAATTTATGAAGCCATTGTGAGGAAAGACTGACAACCTCCATTACTGGTAAAAAAAAACGTATTTTATTGCATAGCCTTGCTATAACCGAAATGGTCACATCAATACATTCTGAGTCCATTTAAAGTGAAGTAGTGGGAGGTGGGGGTGTTTGTCGCCCCATGGTCTGGATCTCATTGTGCAGACCGCTGAGATGCTTATAGCAAACCCACTCCTCATTAGTGAATATCATTCAGGCGGCCTCAGGGATAGGCTGGGTGAAAACACACTGATTTACATTTTTAATTTTTATGTCAACTTTATGTAACCAGGTTAGTGTTATTGAGATAAAACATATATTTTTCAAGAGAGACCTGGACGAAAATCAATTGCCTCAAGCCCAATTGATCCTCCAGAAGCCTAGGAGGTAAACATGGGCTGGGCCTCTGTGCCCTACCCCGCTCCCTCTCATTGGACAGGTAGACCCTCTTAATTCATCTACCAAAAGACTATTAATCTGGGGAGTGGAGCAGAAACAAAGGGATCAGGACCTTGCTATTCTGGGTCTCCTCCATCCTTCCAATCCTTCCAGCGCTTTCAGGGGACTGCTCCCCACACAGAGGCCAAGTAGGACACAGTCCGTGAGGAATTAATCACACCTTGTTTCCCCTGTCTCCAGGCCCGGGGTAGTCACCAACACACACGCATCCTGGCCCTACACCCACCCACCCAGCCGCACACTCACACACACACACACACGCACACACACGCACACACACGCACACACACGCACACACACGCACACACACGCACACACACGCACACACACGCACACACACGCACACACACGCAGACACTCACACAGCCATCCTTATCCACCTCTCCCTCCCTCCGTTCCTCCCCCTTCCTGCTGTGATCTGTGTGCTGGTATTCCATCTTTATCCACCTCTCCCTCCCTCCGTTCCTCCCCCTTCCTGCTGTGATCTGTGTGCTGATGTTCCATCTTTATCCATCTCTCCCACCCTCCGTTCCTCCCCCTTCCTGCTGTGATCTGTGTGCTGGTATTCCATCTTTATCCACCTCTCTCTCCCTCCGTTCCTCCCCCTTCCTGCTGTGATCTGTGTGCTGATGTTCCATCCTTATCCATCTCTCCCTCCCTCCGTTCCTCCCCCTTTCTGCTGTGACCTGTGTGCTTGTGTTCTGCCATGCAGGATGGGAATAGTATATTATACATGTGGCCGTAAAACAGATCTGGTCCAAATGAAGTAGATATTATTCTCTGGTTTTCTACACCACAACATGTAACATTGTCTGATTCTGTAAATAGTCCTGGGGTGCCTAATCCCTGGTCGTCCTGCAGAGGGAGGCTGTGGAGAGATACAGTATGTAGGAAGTCATTTAGAGATATACACTAACTCCAACAGTAGAAACAAAGTCAGCAGACCCCTACATGACAGCACATGCTGATAGGACTTATTAAACCCCTGTTCTCTGTCCTGTTTACACAAATACATCTTTACTTTAAGACACACATACTGTAGACCTCACTCTTACAATTGTTTAATGTACATATTTACTGAAATTTACACACAGTCTTGTATTTACCTTTTCTTTACTGTAAACTACACACAGAGACCAGTAGTGTTGTGCTACAGGGCATGCTGGGATTTTCATGCTCAAATGTCAGAGCATTTCATCCTGCTGATGAGTCACTCCCCCTACTCCCAGACTGAGCATGAAGGAATCACGCTCCTAGAGCAATTAATGACCCAGCCTCCACATGCAAAACACACACACACGCACACACGCACACACGCACACACACAATCACACACTACACACTACACACTACACACACAAAAACCCTCCACACACTACATACACAATTACACACTACACACACAACACAACACACACACACACACACACACACACAACACACACACACACACACTACACAATCCATACTAAACACACTACACACAACACACACACACAACCACAATCTTCACACAACACACAACACAACACACACACACAAAATCACACACTACACACTACACAATACACACTACACACACAACACCAACTACACACAACACACACACAATCACACTCTACACACTACACACTCTACACACACTACACACACTCTACACACAACACACATAAACAATCCCAAACTACACACTGCACACAACACACTCAAACATATACACACAAAAAACAGAAAAAAACAGGCCACTCCCAAAATACACACACACACACACACACACACACACACACACACACACACACACACACACACACACACACACACACACACACACACACACATACACGGTGCGTGTGAAAACAGAGTCCCAGTGTTGGCATGCTCTACTAGAAGCCTAATGACCCTTGGGTAATGGCCTCTTTGGTCTTAAGGAAATCCTCCCTCATGCATAAATCAAAGATGGGAGAAGGATAGTGAGGGGAGAGAGCAGGACAGCAGCAGTACAGGTATAGAGGGATAGAGAGGGGAGAGAGGGGAGGACAGAAGCAGTACAGGTATAGAGGGATAGAGAGGGGAGGACAGCAGCAGTACAGGTATAGAGGGATAGAGAGGGGAGAGAGGGGAGGACAGAAGCAGTACAGGTATAGAGGGATAGAGAGGGGAGGACAGTAGCAGTACAGGTATAGACAGATAGAGAGGGGGAGAGAGGGGAGGACAGCAGCAGTACAGGTATAGAGGGTTAGAGAGGGGAGGACAGCAGCAGTACAGGTATAGAGGGATAGAGAGGGGAGGACAGCAGCAGTACAGGTATGGCCCGGTTGATTTGTAGGGGTCCAGATTTTGCAGCTCTTTCAGAACATCAGCTGACTGGATTTGGGAGAAGGAGAAATGGGGAAGGCTTGGGCGAGTTGCTGTGGGGAGTACAGTGCAGTTGACTGGGGTAGGGGTAGCCAGGTGGAAAGCATGGCCAGCCGTAGAAAAATGCTTATCAATGAGGGCTAATTATAACTGACACAGTGCTCTTCATTCTGACTGTGTTTACTGAATGTTAGTGTGGAGACAAACAAGAGTTATAGTGGGAAAACATACAAGCTCATAATAATCTATACTTCTGACCCTGTCCTACAGGTTTAAATACAAATCTAGTTCTTCATTCTTCTTGTCTTTTATGATTGATAATGAGATATCGACTAGTATCCCTCAATACTATACCGATCAGTGGGCTAGAGAAATGTGTCTGTGCTCATAATGTGATGAACTACATCCAAAGGATCGTGATGGTCCATGTCTTTTATATATCCTATAGCAGCTGGAGGGATGGGGACTGGAAGAAGACTGCCTGTCCCTCTCAAGGAGTCTCACTCACCAATCTCTCAATTCAAGAGCTTTTCTATCGTGTACCTCTTAGCCGAGTCAAGTCCTACATGCCTTTCGGGCTTTGGAAGACTAGCTGGGCCTCTTTATGAAGAACCTTGAGACAAATATATTGTCAAAATAACCAAATGAAATGAATTGATCTGAAATGGATTGAAAGTTGGTGCAAGTCAGGCTGCTGCATGGTAGAAAACATACTTCGTTTTGGCCAGCAAAAATGTAGCTACAGCAAGTGTAATGAGATTCTGATTCAGAGTGTTCATTTCGCAATCAGAAAGTTTTCAGACCCCTTGACTTTTTCCTAATTTTGTTAAGTTAGAGCCTTATTCTAAAAACTGATAAAATTGTTTTTTCCCTCATCAAGCTACACATAATACACCACAATGACAAAGCAAAAATAGGTTTTTAGAAATAATAAATCAACTGAAATATTACATTTACATAAGTATTCAGACCCTTTACTCAGTACTTTGTTGATGCACCTTTGGCAGCGATTGCAGCCTCTAGTTTGTTTTTTTGGCACGCCTGTATTGGGATATTTATCTCATTCTTCTCTGCAGATCCTCTCAAACTCTGTCAGGTTGGATGGGGAGCGTCGCTGCACAGGTATTTTCAGGTCTCTCCAGAGATGTTCGATCTGGTTCAAGTCCGGGCTCTGGCTGGGCCACTCAAGGACATTCAGAGACTTGTCCTGAAGCCACTCCTGCTTTGTCTTGACTGTGTGCTTAGGGTCATTGTCCTGTTGGAAGGTGAACCTTCACCCCAGTTGAGGTCCTGAACACTCTGGAGACTGTTCTAGGATCTCTCTGTACTTTGCTCCGTTCATATTTCCCTCGATCCTGACTAGTTTCCCAGTCTCTGCCACTAAAGAAACATCCTCTCTGCATGGCGCTGCCACCACCATGCTTCACCGTAGGGATGGTGCCACGTTTCCTCCAGACGTGATGTCTGGCATTCAGGCCAAAGAGTTCATTCTTGGTTTCATCAGACAAGAGAATCTTGTTTCTCATGGTCTTAGAGTTCTTTAGGTGCCTTTTGGCAAACTCCAAGTCACATGCATTTTACTGAGGAGTGGCTTCTGTCTGGCCACTCTGCCATAAAGGCATGATTGGTGGAGTGCTGCAGAGATGGTTGTCCTTCTGGAAGGTACTCCCATCTCCACAGAGGAACTCTGGAGCTCTGTCAGAGTGACAATGGGTTTCTTGGTCACCTCCTTAACTAAGGCCCTTCCCCCCGGATTGTTCTGTCCAGGCGGCCAGCCCTAGAAAGAGTCTTGGTGGTTGCAAACTTCATCCATTTAAAAAAAACGTTGGAGGGCATTATGTTCTTGGGGACCTTCAATGCTGCGGAATTGTTTTGGTACCCTTTCCCAGATCTGTGCCTCGAAACAATTCCTTCAACCTAATGGCTTGGTTTTGCTCTGATGTGCATTGTCAACTGTGGGACCTTATATAGACAGTTTTTACAAATAATGCCCAATCAATGGAATTTACCAAAAGTGTACTCCTAATCAAGATGTAGAAACATCTCAAGGATGATCAACAGAAACCGGATGCAACTAAGCTCAATTTCGAGTCTCATAGCAAAGGGTTTGAATATTTATGTAAATAGGTTATTTCAAATCAAATCAAATGTATTTATATAGCCCTTCTTACATCAGCTGACATCTCAAAGTGCTGTACAGAAACCCTGCCTAAAACCCCAAAAAAGCAAGCAATGCAGGTGTAGAAGCACGGTGGCTAGGAAAAACTCCCTAGAAAGGCCAAAGCCTAGGACGAAACCTAGAGAGGAATCAGGATATGAGGGGTGGCCAGTCCTCTTCTGACTGTGTCGGTGGAGATTGTAACAGAACATGGCCAAGATGTTCAAATGTTCATAAATGACCAGCAGGGTCAAATAATAATAATCACAGTAGTTGTCAATGGTACAGCAAGTCAGCACCTCAGGAGTAAATGTTGGCTTTTCATAGCCGATCATTAAGAGTATCTCTACCGCTCCTGCTGTCTCTAGAGAGTTGAAAACAGCAGGTCTGGGACAGGTAGCACGTCCGGTGAACAGGTCAGGGTTCCATAGCTGCAGGCAGAACAGTTGAAACTGGAGCAGCAGCACGGCCAGGTGGACTGGGGACAGCAAGGAGTCATCGTGCCAGCTAGTCCTGAGGCATTGTCCAGGTCCCCCGAGAGAGAGAGTGAAAGAAAGAGTGAAAGAAAGAGAGAAAGAGAGAATTAGAGAGAGCATACTTAAATTCACACAGGACACTGAATAAGACAGGAGAAGTACTCCAGATATAACAAACTGACCCTAGCCCCTCGACACATAATCTACTGCAGCATAAATACTGGAGACTGAGACAGGAGGGGTCAGGAGACACTGTGGCCCCATCCGATGATACCCCCGGACAGGGCCAAACAGGCAGGATATAACCCCACCCACTTTGCCAAAGCACAGCCCCCACACCACTAGAGGGATATCTTCAACCACCAACTTACCATCCCGAGACAAGGCCGAGTATAGCGCACAAAGATCTCCGCCACGGCAAAACCCAATGGGGGGCGGCAACCCAGACAGGAAGATCACATCAGTGACTCAACTCACTCAAGTGACGCACCCCTCCTAGGGACGGCATGGAAGAGCACCAGTAAGCCAGTGACTCAGCCCCTGTAATAGGGTTAGAGGCAGAGAATCCCAGTGGAGAGAGGGGAACTGGCCAGGCAGAGACAGCAAGGGCGGTTCATTGCTCCAGAGCCTTTTCGTTCATCTTCACACTCCTGGGCCAGACTACACTCAATCATATGACCCACTGAAGAGATGAGTCTTCAGTAAATATTTAAAGGTTGAGACCGAGTCTGCGTCTCTCACATGGGTAGGCAGACCATTCCATAAAAATTGAGCTCTATAGGAGAAAGCCTTGCCTCCAGCTGTTTGCTTAGAAATTCTAGGGACAATTAGGAGGCCTGCGTCTTGTGACCGTAGCGTACGTGTAGGTTTGTACGGCAGGACCAAATCGGAAAGATAAGTAGGAGCAAGCCCATGTAATGCTTTGTAGGTTAGCATTAAAACCTTGAAATCAGCCCTTGCCTTGACAGGAAGCCAGTGTAGGGAGGCTAGCACTGGAGACATATGATCCAATTTTGGGGTTCTAGTCAGGATTCTAGCAGCCGTATTTAGCACTAACTGAAGTTTATTTAGTGCTTTATCCGTGTAGCCGGAAAGTAGAGCATTGCAGTAGTCTAACCTAGAAGTAACAAAAGCATGGATTAATCTTTCTGCATCATTTTTGGACAGAAAGTTTCTGATTTTTGCAATGTTACATAGATGGAAAAAAGCTGTCCTTGAAACAGTCTTGATATGTTCTTCAAAAGAGAGATCAGGGTCCAGAGTATCACTGAGGTCCTTCACTGTTTTATTTGAGACGACTGTACAACCATCAAGATTAATTGTCAGATTCAACAGAAGATCTCTTTGTTTCTTGGGACCTAGAACAAGCATCTCTGTTTTGTCCGAGTTTAAAAGTAGAAAGTTTGCAGCCATCCACTTCCTTATGTCTGACACACAGGCTTATAGCAAGGGCAATTTTGGGGCTTCACCATGTTTCATTGAAATGTACAGCTGTGTGTCATCCACATAGCAGTGAAAGTTAACATTATGTTGTCGAATGACATCCCCAAGAGGTAAAATATATAGTGAAAACAATAGTGGTCCTAAAGGGGAACCTTGAGGAAAACCCCAAAATGTACAGTTTATTTGTCAGAGGACAAACCATTCACAGAGACAAACTGATATCTTTCCGACAGATAAGATCTAAACCAGGCCAGAACTTGTCCGTGTAGACCAATTTGTGTTTCCAATCTCTCCAAAAGAATGTGGTGATCGATGGTATCAAAAGCAGCACTAAGGTCTAGGAGCACGAGGACAGATGCAGAGCCTCGGTCTGACACCATTAAAAGGTCATTCACAAGTGCAGTCTCAGTGCTATGATGGGGTCTAAAACCAGACTGAAGCATTTCGTATACATTGTTTGTCTTCAGGAAGGCAACAGCTGTTTCTAAAATTGAGAGGAATGGAAGATTCGATATCTGCACGGTACTGTCTTTCCAAGCTAGTCAGAAGACTTCCAGTTTGGTGTGGCGCCATTTCCGTTCCAATTTTCTGGAAGCTTGCTTCAGAGCTCGGGAATTTTCTGTATACCAGGGAGCTAGTTTCTTATGACAAATTGTGTTAGTTTTTAGGGGTGCAACTGCATCTAGGGTATTGCACAAGGTTAAATTGAGTTCCTCAGTTAGGTGGTTAACTGATTTTTGTACTCTGATGTCCTTGGGTAGGCAGAGGGAGTCTGGAAGGGCTTCAAGGAATCTTTGGGTTGTCTGAGAATTTATTGCACGACTTTTGATGCTCCTTGGTTGGGGTCTGAGCAGATTATTTGTTGCGATTGCAAACGTAATAAAATGGTGGTGTGATAGTCCAGGATTATGAGGAAAAACATTAAGATCCACAACATTTATTCCATGGGACAAAACTAGGTCCAGAGTATGACTGTGACAGTGAGTAGGTCCGGAGACAAAACCCACTGAGTTGATGATGGCTCCGAAAGCCTTTTGGAGTGGGTCTGTGGACTTTTCCATGTGAATATTAAAATCACCAAAAATGATAATATCATCTGCTATGACTATTTCTGTTTATTTAATTTGTAATACATTTTCTAAAATTTCTAAAAACCTGTTTTCGTTTTGTCATTATGGGGTATTGTGATGTCATTATGGGGTATTGTGATGTCATTATGGGGTATTGTGATGTCATTATGGGGTATTGTGATGTCATTATGGGGTATTGTGATGTCATTATGGGGTATTGTGATGTCATTATGGGGTATTGTGATGTCATCATGGGGTATTGTGTGTAGACTGATGAGAATAAAAAAGGTGTCTGAATACTTTCTGTGTAACGACGTTCTTCGTTTGTCGAAAGAAAGTTGGACCGAAATGCAGCGTGGTGGTTACTCATGTCTTTAATGAAATGAATCGCGGTACATGAAATAACTGATACAAATACAAAAACAACAAAACGGATCGTGAAACCAAATTACAGCCTATCTGGTGAAACTACACAGAGACAGGAACAATCACCCACGAAATACACAGTGAAACCCAGGCTACCTAAATACGGTTCCCCATCAGAGACAACAAGAATCACCTGACTCTGATTGAGAACCGCCTCAGGCAGCCAAACCTAAACTAAACACACCCCTAATCAACCACAATCCCAATGCCTACAAAAACCCCAATACGACAACACAATAACATAAACCCATGTCACACCCTGGCCTGACCAACTAATTAACTAAAACACAAAATACTAAGACCAAGGCGTGACATTCTGAATGCACTATACAGGGTTGCATGTGTGATTGTAGGTTACAGAGAACATCGTAGTTTACGAGCTCTAACATGAAGGACTAGTGAAATAAAATGACGAAAATGGTGATAAAATACTTAAGAAATATAAATAACTGTAGCAGTGATGAATAAAGAAATGTCCATTGTGGTGGAGGCAGAGTAAAGACTGAGATGGGGGGAATGACCATAGGGGAAGCAACATGACCATTTTATAATTGTAATAATAATATACATATAACAACTGCAACAGTAATGATTGCCGTTGGGGTGGAGCAGGTAGCAGAGTAGCAGGACGGGGGGGGGGTGCAGATGGTTGACTAGTGGTGGTTTGAGGGTGGAAACTATTGGCCAGCCTTTCAGTTTTTGCCATGATGGTCCTGTACTGCCTGCTTCTGAGTGATTGAAGCAGGGAGAGCGGGGCATGGCTTGGACAGGAGGGAGGACAGGGCATGGCTTGGACAAGAGGGAGGACAGGGCATGGCTTGGACAGGAGGGAGGACAGGGCATGGCTTGGACAGGAGGGAGGACAGGGCATGGCTTGGACAGGAGGGAGGACAGGGCATGGCTTGGACAGGAGGGAGGACAGGGCATGGCTTGGACAGGAGGGAGGACAGGGCATGGCTTGGACAGGAGGGAGGACAGGGCATGGCTTGGGCGGCTGGGGTCCCTGATGATGTTCTTGGCCTTCCTGCGACACCTGGTGATGTAGGTGTCCTGTAGGGCAGGCAGTGTACACCCAATAATGTGTAGCACATATCGCCCTCTGAAGTGCCTTGCGGTCCGTGGTGGTGGAGTTGCCGTACTGTGATGCTGCCGACAGTATGCTCTCCATCCTCAGAATGATATATTTTGTTATGACCAATGAAAGGCTTATTGGTGTTATAAGACATGAATTACGACTTAAGGCCAGCTTACGCCAAGAGGCCAGAGCATTTGGATTGGTTGGATTGAGGGAGAGAGTGGTTCTGTCTGTGCGTGGGCTGGGTGCTCCTCCTCTCGACACTCTCCGCATGCAGAGTGAAATGCACGTCAGGCTCAGAGGCTCTTAGCCGTCCTGCCATCACATTAAAGAGCATCTTAATTAGCATTAAAACCCAGTGATAAGGGCTTAATGAAGGAATTAGTAGATAAGACAAAGTCTGGAGCTTATTCTTCTACACAGTCACAGACACACAGACAGACAAACACACACAGTCATACACACACTGACACTGGCACAATTTTACATTCAAAAACAGAACTGGGTCAGAAGTCATAGCAAAAGGCCTGAAAGGAAATACAGATATGAATTAGAATTAGCTCCTGCTGAATGAAAGGCAGGTGGTCACGCATGTTGACATTTTGTACATTTTGTACTGCTTATATAAATTGGAGGCTGTTACCCTTCTTTAAACTCTCTAAATAGGGCTGCTTAAAGCTTTCAACTCAAATTGTTGTCCAAGAATTTGTTGGTTGGATGTCTTAGTTGTGTTGTGTGTTATTCCATAGAAATATGATGTTCCTACAGAGTTGAATGAGAATCTCTCTTTGACACAGTGATGAAGACCTGGACCTGAACTAATATATCCTTGATTGTTATATCCAATATATATCCAGTATATATCCAATATAAATCCAGTATATTCCAAATATATATCCAGTATATATCCAATATATATCCAGGATATTCCAAATATTGTACACATCACAACTCAAAGCACTGTGTGTTCACTCTGTACTCTCTGAATCTTGAGAACGGTCGGTTATTGTTCGTTCTTCAGTGACAACGACACACACACCTGACTCCCATTCGTATAATCACAAAATTAAAATGTGGTTCTCACACAGTCTCTCCTAAATTGGACACATATTTCCACGTCTCTCTCTCTCTCTCTCTCTCTCTCTCACACACACACGCACGCACGCACGCACGCGCGCACACACACACACACACACACACACACACACACACACACAGAGGGGGGCAGATGCTTTCCTGTCCTCCCATAGGAGCATGTCACATATGCGGAGAGTGACTGTGCTGGTCACATTAAACACACCATGTGCACTGTGTGTGTGTGTGTGTGTGTGTGTGTGTGTGTGTGTGTGTGTGTGTGTGTGTGTGTGTGTGTGTGTGTGTGTGTGTGTGTGTGTGTGTGTGTGTGTGTGTGATATTTGTGTGTGCATGCCTCGGGAAGCATAGGAGACTTAAAAGCAAACACATACACATAAAATATCACGTTGGCAATATCTACAGCAGTGATTTACAAATGTGTTTTGTATTCTTTGTATACAAAACAAGAACACAATTATATTTTATTTATGTGTAGGGGCCTACATTTTGATAAAGTATCCCTCTTTTGCCAAGAGACAGAGCATTCATCATTTGGTCTTTAATGTGTGTCAGTCTTTGGATATTTCAGCACACTGACTATGATACCATAGTTCCAACTGTCATAACAATAGATATTTCTGTTGATGTGATGAATTATCTGTCAAATAGCCAGCAGAAGGACATCGTCTGCTGGTCAAATGGAGCCATACAATATACAGTGAGGAAAAAAAGTATTTAGTCAGCCACCAATTGTGCAAGTTCTCCCACTTAAAAAGATGAGAGAGGCCTGTAATTTTCATCATAGGTACACGTCAACTATGACAGACAAAATGAGAAAAAAAATCCAGAAAATCACAATGTAGGATTTTTAATCAATTTATTTGCAAATTATGGTGGAAAATAAGTATTTGGTCAATAACAAAAGTTTATCTCAATACTTTGTTATATACACTTTGTTAGCAATGACAGGGGTCAAACGTTGTCTGTAAGTCTTCACAAGGTTTTCACACACTGTTGCTGGTATTTTGGTCCATTCCTCCATGCAAATTTCCTCTAAAGCAGTGATTATTTGGGGCTGTTGCTGGGCAACATGGACTTTCAACTCCCTCCAAAGATTTTCTATGGGGTTGAGATCTGGAGACTGGCTAGGCCACTCCACGACCTTGAAATGCTTCTTACGAAGCCACTCCTTCGTTGCCCGGGCGGTGTGTTTGGGATCATTGTCGTACTGAAAGACCCAGCCACGTTTCATCTTCAATGCCCTTGCTGATGGAAGGAGGTTTTCACTCAAAATCTCACGATACATGGCACCATTCATTCTTTCCTTTACACGGATCAGTCGTCCTGGTCCCTTTGCAGAAAAACAGCCCCAAATCATGATGTTTCCACCCCCATGCTTCACAGTAGGTATGGTGTTCTTTGGATGCAACTCCGCATTCTTTGTCCTCCAAACACGACGAGTTGAGTTTTTACCAAAAAGTTCTATTTTGGTTTCATCTGACCATATGACACTCTCCCAATCTTCTGGATCATCCAAATGCTCTCTAGCAAACTTCAGACGGGCCTGGACATGTACTAGCTTAAGCAGGGAACACGTCTGGCACTGCAGGATTTGAGTCCCTGGCGGCGTAGTGTGTTACTGATGGTAGGCTTTGTTACTTTGGTCCCAGCTCTCTGCAGGTCATTCACTGGGTCCCTCGTGTGGTTCTGGGATTTTTGCTCACCGTTCTTGTGATCATTTTGACCCCACGGGGTGAGATCTTGCGTGGAGCCCCAGATCGAGGGAGATTATCAGTGGTCTTGTATGTCTTCCATTTCCTAATAATTGCTTCCACAGTTGATTTCTTCAAACCAAGCTGCTTACCTATTGCAGATTCAGTCCTCCCAGCCTGGTGCAGGTCTACAATTTTGTTTCTGGTGTCCTTTGACAGCTCTTTGGTCTTGGCCATAGTGGAGTTTGTAGTGTGACTGTTTGAGGTTGTGGACAGGTGTCTTTTATACTGATAACAAGTTCAAACAGGTGCCATTAATACAGGTAATGAGCGGAGGACAGAGGAGCCTCTTAAAGAAGAAGTTACAGGTCTGTGAGAGCCATACATCTTGCTTGTTTGTAGGTGACCAAATACTTATTTTCCACCATAATTTGCAAATAAATTGATTAAAAATCCTACAATGTGATTTCTGGATTTTTTTTCTCTAATTTTGTCTGTCATAGTTGAAGTGTACCTATGATGGCAATTACAGGCCTCTCTCATCTTTTTCAGTGGGAGAACTTGCACAATTGGTGGCTGACTAAATACTTTTTTGCCCCACTTTTTTGCCCCACTTGTCAGAGCGACCGGAGTATTCAACCAGGTAAGGTTGGGCAGGCTCGGTGCTCAAGAGCTCCAGTGCGCCTGCACAGTCCGGTCTACCCAGTACCACCTCCACACCCCAGCCCTCCGGTGGCAGCTCCCCGCACCAGGCTTCCTGTGCGTGTCCTCGGCCCAGTGCCACCAGTGCCAGCACCACGCATCAGACCTACTGTGCGCCTCGCCTCTCCAGAGCTGCCGGAGCCTTCCTCCTCTCCTGCGCTGGCGGAGTCTCCCGCCTGTTCAGCGCAGCCAGAGCCTTCCTCCTCTCCTGCGCTGCTGGAGTCTCCCGCCTGTTCAGCGCAGCCAGAGCCTTCCTCCTCCCCTGCGCTGTTGGAGTCTCCCGCCTGTTTAGCGCTGCCAGAGCCTTCCGCCTCTACAGCGTTGCCGGAGTCTCCTGCCCGTTTAGCGCAGCCAGAGCTGCCAGTCAGCATGGTGCAGCCAGAGCTGTCAGTCTGCATAGAGCAGCCAGAGATGTCAGTCTGCATGGAGCAGCCAGAGCTGTCAGTCTGCATGGAGCAGCCAGAGCTGTCAGTCTGCATGGAGCAACCGGAGCTGCCAGTCTACATGGAGCTGCCAGTCTGCATGGAGCTGCCAGTCTGCATGGAGCTGCCAGTCTGCAAGGAGCTGCCAGTCTGCAAGGAGCTGCCAGTCTGCAAGGAGCTGTCAGTCTGCAAGGAGCTGCCAGTCTGCAGGGAGCTGCCAGAGCTGGTAGTCTGCATGGAGCAGCCAGAGCTGCCAGTCTGCAAGAAGCCGCCAGAGCTGCCAATCTGCATGGAGCAGCCAGAGCCGCCAGTCAGCATGGAGCAGCCAGAGCCGCCAGTCAGCATGAAGCAGCCAGAGCTGTCAGTCTGCCAGGATCCACCAGTCAGCCAGACTCTTCCAGATCTGCCATTCAACCAGACTTTTCCAGATCTGCCAGACAACCAGACTCTTCCAGATCTGCCAGTCAACCAGACTCTTCCAGATCTGCCAGTCAACCAGACTCTTCCAGATCTGCCGGTCAGCCAGACTCTTAAAGATCTGCCAGTCAACCAGATTCTTCCATATCTGCTAGTCAACCAAGACTCTTCCAGATCCACCAGTCAACCAGACTCTTCCAGATTCGTCAGTCAGCTAGGATCTGCCAGAACTGCTAGCCAGCCGGGATCTGCTGGATTCAACTGCCTGGCTGAGCTTCCTCTCGGTACTGGGCTTCCTCTCAGTGCTGGGCTTTCTCTCAGCCCCGAGCTTCCCCTCAGTGCTGAGCTTCCCCTCAGTGCTGAGCTGCCCCTCAGTTCTGAGCTGCCCCTGTCCCGAGCTGCCCCTCTGTCCCGAGCTGCTCCTCAGTCCCGAGCTGCCCCTCAGTCCCGAGCTGCCCCTCAGTCCCGAGCTGCCCCTCAGTCCCGAGCTGCCCCTCTGTCCCGAGCTGCCCCTCTGTCCCGAGCTGCCCCTCTGTCCCGTGTTATTTAGTAGGGTTGCCGTGGCTGGGAGGTGACAGAAGCGGACAAGGTGGGGGAGGACTACGGTGAAGTGGGGGCCACGTCCAGCACCGGAGCCGCCACCGCGGACAGTTGCCCACCCGGACCCTCCCCGATAGGTTCAGGTTTTGCGGCCGGAGTCCGCACCTTGGGGGGGGGGTACTGTTACACCCTGACCATAGTTTATTTGTATGTTTCTATGTTTTGGTTGGTCAGGGTGTGATCTGAGTGGGCATTCTATGTTGGATGTCTTGTTTGTCTATTTCTATGTCTGGCCTGATATGGTTCTCAATCAGAGGCAGGTGTTAGTCATTGTCTCTGATTGGGAACCATATTTAGGTAGCCTGGGTTTCACTGTGTGTTTGTGGGTGATTGTTCCTGTCTCTGTGTTTGTTGCACCAGTCAGGGCTGTTTCGGTTTTCCACGTTAGTTGTTTTTGTATTGTTCGTGTTTCATCTTCATTAAAGATGTATCTAACTAACCACGCTGCAGTTTGGTCCGATCCTTGTTCCACCTCTTCGTCAGAGGAGGAGTTAGAAGAAACCTGTTACACCACTGTAACACGACCCAAGTTGTGTTTTCACTGGCCTGGTTGCCTCTTACTGCCTATAGACAGCTATGTGTGGACTGCAGGGCTGAGATACTGTGTATGTACTGTATATGAGTATTCAATGCTTATTGCAATTAAACTAATGGGCCTATAATGAAGACATCTGAACCAGTACGCATGCACACTAGCAATGCTCCCTGTTCTGATTGCCCCCATCATCATGTAGCCCAACCTTTAACGCAGAGATGTCAAGCCTCAGCCAGCCAAATGTCTTGTTAATCTTAACTGGCCAATCGTAGCCTGGTGTACTGTACACTACTAAACTGGGTGGGAGGCGGGACATCACAGTATAGAGGCAGAGACGGGATTAAGACCTGAATCAAAAGAGGATTACAATGTGTGTGTGTGTGTGTGTGTGTGTGTGTGTGTGTGTGTGTGTGTGTGTGTGTGTGTGTGTGTGTGTGTGTGTGTGTGTGTGTGTGTGTGTGTGTGTGTGTGTGTGTGGCTGCGTGGGTGGGTGTAGGGCCATCTCCTCCAGTGTTGAACACAAACACATACACACGTACGCCCACTTAACATGAAACTGTTGTATTATAAACACATTGACACACTGTGTGTATACCCACTGTGCACAATAAATCACATGCAAATAAGACTTAATGTGGGTTAACATGTTTATTATGCCTGTTGTGTCTCATTGTCAAACAGCCCCTCTGAAATGACATTAAAGCATCTCGATGAAGATGAATCCACAGGTTCTGACAGACTGTCGTGTCTGAGGTGATCGTTTCAAACCACCATTCCCCAACAATGAGAAGAAGGTGATTGTTGGGTTAATTCGTCTAAGTGTGTATCCTTCTCACTTAGACGAATTAGTGTGCCAACTCCGTATCCCAGGCCAGCGCTTCTAATCATCTCCCTCTGATCAGCACAGAGATACCGTCAGGAAAACCTCATCCGCAACAACCAGAAACAATCCTGCCTCTGAAATCGAGCAATAGAGCATAAACAAAGAAACAGCTCAAATCCCACCTAAGATGCTTTGATTATATTCGCCTCAACTGTGATTGGAAGCAGAGCTTATCACAGAGACCCCTGTCTGAACCACCTAAAGCTGTGCCCAGGGCAGCAATGAACCGACTCCACAGGTTACATTTGGGGGCAGGAGCAAAGCTCAAAAGGAACCATAAGAGAACTCATCCTGTACTCTAAGACTGAGAGGGTAATATTAATAGTTGGCATGACTGCTATTAAAATAAGCATAATTGTATTAAATGAGATAACGCAGGGCCTGTATACAGTCAAAAACCACCCAATTGGGTTCTTTGGTAATCCAGCACTTGGTAAGTATTGGACAGAACACATGCTGGGTTCATTTGAGTTGGTTGGATTCTCATACTTTCTACAGATTGTAAATTAAAGATAAACATTTTTGCAAAAATAATGATTATATTATTGATCGATTGACTATGACTTTTCAAATGACCCAGTATTGCTATCTGCAGTGTTAGTGGCAGGTAAATGTTGCAATTCTTCAGCCATTCCAGGACCTGTGACCAAAGACAAGCTACATATGGACAGTACCAAAATAAATGATCTAATGACTCTGCCTCCTCACAGCAGAATCTGCAGAGCTGGGAAGATTGTGTTCCTCATATATATAACATTCTATTGGTTGCAAGAATTTTGTATCATCATTTTAATTGAAAAATTATATGTTTCAAATCCGGCGTCATTTTGCATGTCAATTCACAAAACATGTGCCATGGAAAATCTCTTCCCAACTATTTTGCAATTTATATGGAATAGCTGTCAATTTTTTGTTCTTAAATGAAACTGGTATACCTTTTTATTCATCACAATTTTCTTTAGCCAAAATTGGTCTTTAATGCAGGGCCGACAGACAAGTTCCTTACTTCTCCCCCTTCCACTTAGCTCTTCCATTTTTGCAGTAATGCTGCAATTAGTTGTTTGTAATTTTGGGTAGAGCAGACATGTCCATATGTTTGAGTAAGCTGCAAGTGTGACATAACACCACCAGTCCTATTTATGATATCAATTACAAAGATTATACCTTTTTTTAAATGTTATCGAATAAATATTTATATATTTTTTATCAATTAGTATATAATAATACAATTAGTATATTTGTTTAATTATTTGTTCTGTATTTTCTGATGGATTAAACTGAAATTGCAAACAACTTTCTATGGCTTGTTTAAAAAATAACAATATTTGAGATGATTTTGTTTTCAAATAACCGAAAGTGAGCGGTTGTAATCTGAATAAAGAAAAAAAAGGCTTGAACATGGGGTGAGACATTCTTACAAATTTCCTAGAGAACCAGTTCGGATTTAAGTATAACTTTTGTATGACTGATGCCTTTACTGAGAGGTCTAATGCTTTAATATTTAATCATTTCTGCCCACAGAATTCCTATTCATTATTTAAATAGGCCCTTTAAATTTTGTCTGGTTTGCCGTTCCAAATAAAATAGATTTTTTTTTGCTCATATAATTTAAAAAACAGGTCACTAGGTGTAGGCAAAACCATAAGCAAATAAGTAAACTGTGATATGACTAAAGAGTTAATCAGGGTGATTTTCCACAAATAGTGTCATGCTCATCTGAATGAATGGACCAAGGCGCAGCGTACTTGGAGTTCCACAAGTTTAATAAATATGAAACTCACCAAAAACAATACAGAAGAAAACGAAACGTGATGTTCTGGGATGCTCACAGGCAGCTACACAAAAACAAGGTCCCACAAACAACAGGTGGGAAAAGGCTGCCGAAATATGATCCCCAATCAGAGACAACAATATACAGCTGCCTCTGATTAGGAACCATACCAGGCCAACAAAGAAATAGAAAACATAGATTACCCACCCTAGTCACACCCTGACCTAACCAAATAGGGAATTAAAAGGATCTCTAAGGTCAAGGCGTGACAGTATCCCCCCCCCCAAAGGCAAACCTGAACCTATAGGGGAGGGTCCAGGTGGGCATCTACCCTTGGTGTCGGCTCTGGTGTGGGACGCAGACCCCGCTCCACTCGTGGATCCGCCAACCTTGGTGACGCCTCTGGTGCAGGGATCATTGCCGGAGGCTCCGGACCGTGCATTGTCACCGGAGGTACCGGACCGTGGATCGTCGCTGGAGGAACCGGACCGTGGATCATCGCCGGAGGAACCGGACCGTGGATCGTCGCTGGAGGAACCGGACCGTGGATCGTCGCCGGAGGAACCGGACTGCTGACCGTCTCTGGAGGCTCCAGACTGCCGACCGTCGCTGGAGGCTCCGTACCGTGCACTGGAGGTCTGGTGCATGGAGCTGGCACAACGTGTCCTGGACAGATGACAACCTTCGCACGGCAGCAGCGGGGAGCTGGCACAGGACGTACCGGGCTGTGGAGGCGCACTGGAGACACGGTGCGTAGAACCGGCACACCTTGTACAAGAACGATAACACGCTCCTCAAAGTGAGTGTGGAGAGCTGGCACAGGACGTGCAGGGCTGGGGAGGCGTACTGGAGACCTGGTGCGTGGGGCCGGCACAGTCTTCACCAGGCGGCTAGCACGCTCCTCAGGACGAGTACGGAGAGCTGACTCAGGTGGCATTAAACTGAGGACATGCTCCTTAGGGCGAATGTCGTGCCTCATGCACCAACACAACAGCTCTCTCATAACTCTCTCCTCCCATTTCTACATCAACTCACTGTCTCTGATTCACTCCCTTCATGCCCCTCCAAGTTCACCTTCCTCTCCCAGACTGGCTCTGGTTCAACCCTCGGCTACGCCGACCACCCCGTGTGGACTGGCTCTGGTTCACACCTTGGCTCTTCCAACCACCCCGTGTGGACTGGCTCTGGTTCACACCTTGGCTCTTCCAACCACCCCGTGTGGACTGGCTCTGGTTCACACCTCGACTCCGCCGACCAACCAAAAAACAACAAATACAAACGAAACGTAAAGTTTAGTAGGGCTAAACAGCACAGTACCAAAACAAGATCCCACAAACTACAGGTGGGAAAAGGCTGGCTAAATATGATCCCCAATCAGAGACAACGATAGACAGCTGCCTCTGATTGGGAACCATTCCCGGCCAACACAAAAATAGAAAACATAGATTGCTCACCCTAGTCACACCCTGACTTAACCAAATAGAGATGTAAAAGGTTCTCTAAGGTCAGGGCGTGACAAATAGACAGGTATTTTCCTTTCCATGGTAGCAAGATCTTATCTAGTTTTTGCTAACTTTCTATTAAAATGTATTGGAGTGAGATCATTTATTTCTGTCGGGATATGTATACCGAGTATGTCCACATCCCTGTGAGATCATTTTATTGGTAAACTATACAGTAATGTAAAAGTTGTATATTTTAGTGATCCAATATGTAATACAGTAGTACACTTATCATAATTTGGTTTTAATCCAGAGTGGTTAGAAAAAGTATCGAGATCCTCTATGAGGCTGTGGAGGGATTCTAATTGTGGATTTAAAAGAAAACATGAATCATCAACGTACCATGACACCTTTGTTTTTAAACCCTGGTCTTCTAATCCCTTAATAATGTTGTTGGATCTGATTTTAATTTTAAATAGATATGTCGATATAGGACAACCTTTGGTATTAGATGGGTATTTTTTACTTCATGCTGGGTTGACCCAGCAGCTGGGTCTTTTTTAATATAATCCTTAAGGTATTTTCAGGAGGAGTGGTTTATTAGGGGCGTGGCTTTCAGATAGACCTTATTGGCCACCTGTGAGAGTAATTGTCCTAACTATTCATCATGTAAAGTACTGCAAACTACATTTACCTTTAAAAAATGCATTTTGCACATTCTAGAATATTAAGATAATTTATTACTTTATACAAAAAGTGATATCAACACCAACAAAGGATTTGCATAGGCTTTTAGGGAACTCATACACTTCTGTAAGCCTCATTGAAACTACAAAAATGTAAATGTTCAACCTTAACTTGATAACTATACAACAGAACAGATGAACAGGAATGACATTTACATGTGGCTAAATATAACTATCTGAAAGCCACTCCCCTGCTAAACAACGCCTCCAGTCCTCTGATCTGACCCGTTGGGTAATATCTCAATAACCCAGCACCAATAACATCAACAACCCAACCTTGCTCTTTTTTAAAGAAAACAACCCAACTAAGTGACCCAATGCCTGCAACCCAGCAGTTGGGTCAATAAAACAACCCAGCATTTGTCTTTGTTTACATGCAGTTGCTAGTGCTATTGCTGTACATTGGACACAAGCTAAATGTAATCAGGATGTTAGTGAAAGTGATCAGACTAACATTGCGCACATGATCATAGCAGAGGCATTTATCACATTCCTCTTAGCTTTCCCTTTCTGGCACCTTTCTTTAAATCCCACTACTAGTCCAACCAGCAGAGTCCACCAGGCTCTTAGTCTGTGCGTAATCACTCACAGCATCTGGAAATGCTTTTCTTGTGGTACCTGCTGCTGTTTGTGCTTGCTGTTGCTAAGCTTCCTTTGTCGCATACACTGACTGTAGATCATTCTGTATAATAGTCCTAGTGTCAACCAGTGGCTGATGAATGGGCAGGATGTGGTTTCTGGGTGCAGCTTTAGCTACAGTCTTATTGCTCAGGAGTGAGGGACCCAACTTAGGCAGGATGTGAGAGAGGAAAGCATTTCAATAGGATTAGAAATAAACCATGCTGAGCAAAAAATGGGTTGTCTTGTTTAGGGGGGTTGAGCATTGTCATATTAAGTTCTAAGCTAAAACAATAAAAAGGACAGATCCATGTGAATTAGAATGATATTGGTCTGCTGTATGTTTCTGTCTGTTAATGTTGTAAATATTACGTTTCAATGTGGCAAGATTGGGGAGCACTATCACATATACCTTTACCTGGGCATTCACACAGAGACACTGACACACTCATACCCATGTATAAAACAAGAGGATTCAAGACGCATGCAGACATTCTTCCTCTGGTTTGTTCTTGACTTGTCCTGGGGAGGGAGTGGAGATTTCCCCCTATTTGTTGCCGTGTAGACAGCAAGAATGTGCAAAGCTGTCATCAAAGTAAAGTGTGGCTACTTTGAAGAATCTAAAATCTAAAATCTATTCTGATTTGTTTAACTCATTTTTTGGTTACTACATGATTCCATATGTTTTATTTCATAGTTTTGATGTCGTCACAATTATTCTACAATGAAGATAGTAATAGTAAAAATAAAGAAAGACCCTTGAATGGTTAGGTGTGTCCAAACTTTTGACTGGTACTGTATATAGTTTTGAAGACATCAAAACAATGAAATAACACATATTTTGGATTCTTGAAGAATATAACCTATAATTGCCTCATGAGCTTAGTTCAACAGTCACATTCCAGGAGAACCCGAAATATAAGCTTGTTTTTCACCAATGTTTGGAAACATTGTAGATGTAAACAAACACTGTATAGCCTCATAACATGGTTAAAACAATCATTTTGATATCATGGATTGTCACGGATGTCATAAGAACGTGACCAAGGTGCAGTGTACGTAGAGTTCCACATATTTCCAAGTGAAACTTAAGCAAAACAAAGACAATATGCAAACAACTAAACGTGACTACGTGGTGCACAAACACAAAACAATATCCCACAAACACAGGTGGGAAAAATAGCTACTTAAATATGATCCCCAATTAGAGACAATGATTACCAGCTGCCACTCATTGGGAATCATACAAAACACCAACATAGAAAATAATAAACTAGAATACCCCCTAGTCACGCCCTGACCTACTACACCATAGAGAAACAAGGGCTCTCTATGGTCAGGGCGTGACATGGATGTTCAGTCCTTGCATCCATAGCTCTGTCTATTAATCTGAGAGTGATTACATTTCTCCAGATCAATCCCTCAGCTTTTTACCAAAACAGAGGCGGGGCAACCGTTTTGTTATTGTTTCATCTGTGGATTTGCCCTTTAAACAGCTGCATATTATCAAGATATCAAAGTGTCACCAACAAAAAGTTAAATAATAGGCCTGTAGCAAATGCAGCATATGGCATTCATTTTTCACATATAAATAGCCCTTTTCAGTAGTGCTCAAAGCATGCCATTCCATGAGCATTTATTTTCCAACTCGAATCAATAAGCCCAATCAGTCCTCCATGACAACAAAATCATAATCAACAGAGTAGGGCTGGCTAATAAGTCCTTACTTTTGGGGTTATGCTCAGGTAAAACAATTTGGCTAATCTATACTTCCATATTTCCAAGTCCTATTCTTGAAGATCAAGGGGTATAACATGTATTGGAATGGCTGGAATTCTGACAGACTTTGATTTTTAATGTAAAGATATAATTTACTTGTATTATTCTTTTGCAGTAGAAAGTGATGGGTTAGAAGAAGCCCACATAACCAACCCATAAACCAACCCATGGCCAGCTATGTAAACTTTAACATTGATTTATCCTGCAATAGATGTTGTTCAATTGGTAACATACATTTTTGTCTTCTTCTAATGCCTCGTAAGGGGAAAGTAATCTAAAAGTAACTGAATGTAATCAGATGACATTACTTAGTTGGGTAATCCAAAAGTTAGTTTTTAACGATTTAATTACAATTTTGGACAGGTAACTAGTAACTGTAATGGATTAAATTTAGAAAGTAACTTACCCAACCCTGCATATTATTAATGTTATCTCTTTGTGTACTTCCAAGGGCCAGCTTGGAAGGACCTGCTGCCCTGTTCTGAGCATGTTGCACCTGACCACACAACTGAACAGTAGTCCAGGTGCAACAAAACTAGGGCCTGTAGGACCTGTGTTTTTGACAGTGCTGTTAAGAAGACAGAGCAGCGCTTTTTATGGACAGACTTCTCCCTATTTTAGCTACTGTTGTATCAATATGTTTTGACCATGACAGTTTACAATCCAGGGTTACTCCAAGCATTTTAGTCACCTCAACTTGCTCAATTTCCACATTATTCATTACAAGTTGAGGTTAGGTTTAGTAATGATTTGTCCCAAATACAATGCGTTCAGTTTTTTTGAAATATTAAGGACTAACTTATTCTTTGCCGCCCATTCTGAAGCTAACTGCAGCTCTTTGTTAAGTGTTGCAATCATTTCAATCACTGTTGTAGCTGACATGTACAGTGTTGAGTCATCCGCATACATAGACACACTGGCTTTACTCAAAGCTGGTGGCATGTATTTAGTAAAGCTTGAAAAGGTAAGGGGCCTAGACAGCTGCCCTGGGAAATTCCTGATTCTACCTTGATTATATTGGAGAGCATTCCATTAAAGAACACCCTCTGTGTTATGTTAGACAGGTAACTCTTTATCCACAATATAGCAGGGTGTGTAAAGCCATAAGACATACGTTTTTCCAGTAGCAGACTATGATCGATAATGTCAAGAGGCGCACTGAAGTCTAACAAAAAAGCCCCCACAATCTTTTAATCATCAATTTAATTTGTGTAAGTTCTGTGCTTGTTGAATGACCTTCCCCATAAGCATTCTGAAAGTCTGTTGTAAATGGGGTTTTACTATTCTTAGGTAGCGGAATGACTTTTACTTCCCTCCAGGTCCGAGGGCACAAACTTTCTAGTAGGCTTAAATTGAAGATATGGCAAATAGGAGTGGCAATATCGTCCGCTATTATCAGTAATTTTCCATTCAAGTTCTCAAACCGCGTTGGCTTGTTATTGTTGATAGACAACAATAATATGTTCACCTCTTCCACACTCACTTTACAGAATTCAAAACGAAAATGACCAAAATTTGGTCTGATATACCTGGATGTGTAGTGTCAGCGTTTTGCCTAGGTTTGCTAATCTTGTCAATGAAAAAAAAATGATTAAAGTAGTTGGCAATATCAGTGGGTTTTGTGAAGAATGAGCCATCTGATTCAATGAATGATGGAACAGAGTTTGCCTTTTTGCCCAAAATGTAATTTAAGCTTTTTACTATCATTCTTTATTATTTATCTTTGTTTCATAGTATAGTTTCTTCTTCTTGTTATTCAGTTTAGTCATATAATTTCTCAATTTGCAGGATGTTTGCCAATCGGTTGTGCTGCCAGACTTATTTGCTATACCTTTTGCCTCCGCCCTCTCAAACATACCATTTTTCAATTCCTCATCAATCCAAGGGGATTTATCAGTTTTTACAGTCAGTTTATTAATAGGTGCACGATTATTAGTAACTGGAATAAGCAATTTCATAAATGTGTCAAGTGCAGCATCTGGTTGCTCCTCATTACACACACCAGACAAGCAAATATTATTTACATCATCAACATAAGAATCACTTCAAAACGTATTGTATGACCTCTTATACACTATATTAGGCCCAGACTTTGGAACTTTTGTTTTCATAGATATTGCTACTATATTGTGATCATTGCATCCAATGGATATGGATACTGCTTTAAAGAAAATTTCTGCAGCATTAGTAAAGATGTGATCAATGCACGTTGATGATTTAATTCCTGTGCTTTTTGTAACTACCCTGGTAAGTTGACCTATCCAGGTTTGCAGGCACTGGTTACAGTTTGAAGCTTTTCTTGAGTGGGCAGCTTGATGAAAGCCAGTCAATACATTATCAAGCATTTCACACATATTATCCATATTATCCAGACTGTTAGCACTTATGGATTTTAGGTGAGGCAGATAGCCATAACCTGTAGCCATATTACTTCAACAGTACTTAACATGAGAACCTCTCTAAGCTTTACAGGAATGTGATTCTTAATATAGACCGCAACACCACCCCCATTGGCATTTCTGTCTTTTCTGTAGATGTTATAACCATGTATTGCTACCACTGTATCATCAAAGGTATTAGGTAAGTGAGTTTCAGAGATATGGTCAGAATATGAATGTCATCTGTTACTGGCAAGTTAGTGACTTCATGTTAACATGGGCTATTTTAGCACTTTTGTGGGATGCTTGATTGTTTTCAATGCTTTACTGGGAAGCTTAGCAGAAGTAAACATGCTCATTAATTTATGTTAGTGCAGAGTGAGCTGCACACAGTAGACTTCTTACTATGGCACACCACCTCAGTGCTAACAGTATAACTCTAGCTTATAGGCACATGATTATTGCATACAATAGCTTGGGATCAGCAGAAGCATTCAGGGAAGTTAGAGGGACATAAATTAGGTTACTTACATTGTGTCTTCCAACGCCCCTGGGATAATGTACATTTGCTGAAGAATTATAACAACTCAGCGACACACTAGTAGGGATTAACTGACCTGGGCTTGGGTCATTGATAAGTAATTGTCTCAACGCAGCCTTATAATGCTGTGAAAGGATCCAGGAACCGAAATGATTTGGGTGGATCCCATCCTCTTTATAAAACCAGCTGTGTTTCCAAAAGGTATCAAAATTGTCAAGAAATGTTACACCCACAGAACTGCAATAGTCTCGTAGCCAGTTATGGAGGGATAAAAGTCTGCTGAAACATTCATTGGCACAATTTAGGGTGGGCATAGGGCCCTAATCCTACACTTCACACAATTTGTTGAACCTTTCACGGGTCCACAAGAAGCATGATAGAGTACGCCCGCTGCTCCAGGCAATAGGTCCAGACCACCCACAGCAGGCAGTGCCCCGTCAGATTCAGAGAGAGGGAAAGGAGCCGAACTCGACGACGAAGACGCTGCTGGTGTCAGCATAGTTGGAGTCAGCACCGTCATTGCAGACACAGGCAATCCCAGTCATGAAGGCGGAGGTTGATCAGGCACCAGGTGCAGTAAAGCTATTCCTTATAATCAATCTTCTCTGAACCTCTTGCAGTCGCTCCTGTCCGCTTAGCAGTATGCCGCTGCCTTCGGGTTTCCACAACTTGTGACTTGGGATCAGCGCTGATTGGAACAGTCTGTTCTCCATCTACTTCATTACAAGATGAAGGAGAAGAAGCAGATGGAGACGACTTCCTGGGCAGGCAAGTTCCAGGTACCACAGGCCATTCCGATAGGGACAGATGACAAGGCGTGTAAACATCCATCAGGCCTGAGCGGCGTCCAGCCAAAGGAATTGAGAATGAGAAAGTTCCAATTTGCGTTTTCCCCATAAATTTGTGCAGAATTGAGATTTCTTTGCTATGCACATTCACCTCAATCCTCTAATCCTCCACTAGCAAATAATTGCTGCGTTGGATCTCCGGATTGTTAATATTGTCCCAGACAAGAGCTTAATAAACACAGCTTCTACAGTGCTGGAAACATTTGTTGGCCATTCCAGGGGAAGTGGGTTCCATTGCTAGCTAGCTAGTTTGGCAGCAGGTATTGACACAAACTTCGGAAACAACAGGTCGAGGCGCAGGAGGTAACCAAGTTTGTGGCAGGAAATGACGCAGTCAATTCGCATCCGACTGACTGTGGTAACAGCAGAATGTAAACAGCAAGTAAGGAGTTAATGGTTTTTGAGCCCACTGTCATATCCAGTCTAGCGTTGGCTATCACGCAGGATATTTGCAGATCAATCTGAATGGCTTCCATCTGAAGCAAATGCCACAATATCCATTGATCACACACCCCGGCCAGGGTGAGGAGCAGAGTTAATTCATTAGGGATATCTGACCAAGATGGCGTAGCAGTAAGACGTGTCGTGTCCCTTGTCCCGTGTATATTTAGTCTTTTTTCGTTTTTACATATTTTTTTTTTCTTCGCATATCTTTTAAACCTCAGCTTCCAAATACTCTCCTTCAATCCGCCTCACCCAATGTAGCTATTTTTCTTTTTTCCTAAAGTATTTAGTATTTATATTTACTTTGGAACCGGAACCCCTCAACTGAAGCTAGCCAGCTAACTACCAGCTATGCTAGCGTTCTTCAGCTAACCGGTCATCAGCTAACCTTTAGCACGAAAAGCTCACGCGACTCTAACCAGAGCATACCGGACCTATTTATTTTTTATCCCCGGATTCCGGCCGCAAACGGAACATCTGGATCTTCACAACTAGTTATTTAGCTAAACCGCAACCCCGGACGATTAATGCTGGCTAGCGCTTCCACCCACTTAGCCTGAAGCTAGCCCCGCCAGAGCACCTGTGCTACCTTCGTAGGATACTCCTGGACTACAATACCTACCACCGTAGCATAATCCTGGGCTACAATTACCCGGACCCACGACCGGTCTATCGATGTCACCGCATGAAGAGGAATAAACAGACTCACCCCATCGCGACGTCCCCCAAAGGCTAACTCTCTAGCCCTTGCTATCCCCTTGCTTGCTATTTCGGCCTGCTAACTGCTACCTTGTTTAGCCCCGGCCTACTAACTGTTAGCTTGTTAGCACAGGCCTGCTAACCGTCTGAATCGCCTCGTCCCAAACACTCACTGGACCAATATTTACTCTCATCTCTTTCCGATTTTTGATTTGTTTATACCTTCCGGTAACCTGCCTCACCCAATGTGATACGGAATCGCTATTATTTTTAATTTTTAGAACACACTCAAGAACCTCCAGAAGCTAACTAGCTAACTAGCTACAAGCTATTTAGTCATTGTTAGTTTTTTTTAACCTGGATAACACTCACTAATCCAGCTTCCCTGCCCCCTGGACTCTGATCACTTGGCTACATAGCTGATGCACGCTGGACTGTCCATTAATCACGGTACCTCATTCTGCTTGTTTATGTTTTATCTGTCGGCCCCGTTGCCTAGTCAACGCCATTTTACCTGCTGTTGTTGTGCTAGATGATTAGCTGTTGTTGTCTCACCTACTGTTTAAGCTAGCTTTCCCAATTCAACACCTGTGATTACTGTATGCCTCGCTGTATGTCTCTCTCAAATGTCAATATGCCTTGTATACTGTTGTTCAGGTTAGTTCATTGTTCATTGTTTTAGTTCACAATGGAGCGCCTAGTTCCACTCTTCATACCCCTGATACCTCCTTTGTCCCACCTCCCACACATGCGGTGACCTCACCCATTACAACTAGCATGTCCAGAGATACAACCTCTCTCATCATCACCCAGTGCCTGGGCTTACCTCCGCAGTACCCGCACCCCACCATACCCCTGTCTGCGCATTATGCCCTGAATATATTCTACCATGCCCAGAAACCTGCTCCTCTTATTCTCTGTCCCCAATGCTCTAGGCGACCAGTTTTGATAGCCTTTAGCCGCACCCTCATACTACTCCTTCTCTGTTCCGCGGGTGATGTGGAGGTAAACCCAGGCCCTGCATGTCCCCAGGCACCCTCATTTGTTGACTTCTGTGATCGAAAAAGCCTTGGTTTCATGCATGTCAACATCAGAAGCCTCCTCCCTAAGTTTGTTTTACTCACCGCTTTAGCACACTCTGCTAACCCTGATGTCCTTGCCGTGTCTGAGTCCTGGCTCAGGAAGGCCACCAAAAATTCTGAGATTTCCATACCCAACTATAACATCTTCCGTCAAGATAGAACTGCCAAAGGGGGAGGAGTTGCAGTCTACTGCAGAGATAGCCTGCAAAGTAATGTCATACTTTCCAGGTCCATACCCAAACAGTTCGAACTACTAATTTTGAAAATTACTCTCTCCAGAAATAAGTCTCTCACTGTTGCCGCCTGCTCCCGACCCCCCTCAGCTCCCAGCTGTGCCCTGGACACCATTTGTGAATTGATCGCCCCCCATCTAGCTTCTGAGTTTGTTCTTTTAGGTGACCTAAACTGGGATATGCTTAACACCCCGGCAGTCCTACAATCTAAGCTAGATGCCCTCAATCTCACACAAATCATCAAGGAACCCACCAGGTACAACCCTAACTCTGTAAACAAGGCACCCTCATAGACGTCATCCTGACCAACTGGCCCTCCAGATACACCTCCGCTGTCTTCAACCAGAATCTCAGCGATCACTGCCTCATTGCCTGTATCCGCTACGGAGCCGCAGTCAAACGACCACCCCTCGTCACTGTCAAACGCTCCCTAAAACACTTCTGTGAGCAGGCCTTCCTAATCGACCTGGCCCGGGTATCCTGGAAGGACATTGACCTCATCCCGTCAGTTGAGGATGCCTGGTCATTCTTTAAAAGTAACTTCCTCACCATTTTAGATAAGCATGCTCCGTTCAAAAAATGCAGAACCAAGAACAGATACAGCCTTTGGTTCACTCCAGACCTGACTGCCCTCGACCAGCACAAAAACATCCTGTGGCGGACTGCAATAGCATCGAATAGTCCCCGCGATATGCAACTGTTCAGGGAAGTCAGGAACCAATACACGCAGTCAGTCAGGAAAGCTAAGGCCAGCTTCTTCAGGCAGAAGTTTGCATCCTGTAGCTCCAACTCCAAAAACTTCTGGGACACTGTGAAGTCCATGGAGAACAAGAGCACCTCCTCCCAGCTGCCCACTGCACTGAGGCTAGGTAACACGGTCACCACCGATAAATCTATGATTATCGAAAACTTCAACAAGCATTTCTCAACGGCTGGCCATGCCTTCCGCCTGGCTACTCCAACCTCGGCCAACAGCTCCGCCCCCACCGCAGCTTCTCGCCCAAGCCCTTCCAGGTTCTCCTTTACCCAAATCCAGATAGCAGATGTTCTGAAAGAGCTGCAAAACCTGGACCCGTACAAATCAGCTGGGCTTGACAATCTGGACCCTCTATTTCTGAAACTATCCGCCGCCATTGCCGCAACCCCTATTACCAGCCTGTTCAACCTCTCCTTCATATCGTCTGAGATCCCCAAGGATTGGAAAGCTGCCGCAGTCATCCCCCTCTTCAAAGGGGGAGACACCCTGGACCCAAACTGTTACAGACCTATATCCATCCTGCCCTGCCTATCTAAGGTCTTCGAAAGCCAAGTCAACAAACAGGTCACTGACCATCTCGAATCCCACCGTACCTTCTCCGCTGTGCAATCTGGTTTCCGAGCCGGTCACGGGTGCACCTCAGCCACACTCAAGGTACTCAACGATATCATAACCGCCATCGATAAAAGACAGTACTGTGCAGCCGTCTTCATCGACCTTGCCAAGGCTTTCGACTCTGTCAATCACCATATTCTTATCGGCAGACTCAGTAGCCTCGGTTTTTCGGATGACTGCCTTGCCTGGTTCACCAATTACTTTGCAGACAGAGTTCAGTGTGTCAAATCGGAGGGCATGCTGTCCGGTCCTCTGGCAGTCTCTATGGGGGTGCCACAGGGTTCAATTCTCGGGCCGACTCTTTTCTCTGTATATATCAATGATGTTGCTCTTGCTGCGGGCGATTCCCTGATCCACCTCTACGCAGACGACACCATTCTATATACTTCCGGCCCGTCCTTGGACACTGTGCTATCTAACCTCCAAATGAGCTTCAATGCCATACAACACTCCTTCCGTGGCCTCCAAGTGCTCTTAAACGCTAGTAAAACCAAATGCATGCTTTTCAACCGATCGCTGCCTGCACCCGCATGCCCGACGAGCATCACCACCCTGGACGGTTCCGACCTTGAATATGTGGACACCTATAAGTACCTAGGTGTCTGGCTAGACTGTAAACTCTCCTTCCAGACTCATATCAAACATCTCCAATCAAAAATCAAATCAAGAGTCGGCTTTCTATTCTGCAACAAAGCCTCCTTCACTCACGCCGCCAAACTTACCCTAGTAAAACTATCCTACCGATCCTCGACTTCGGCGATGTCATCTACAAAATTGTCTCCAACACTCTACTCAGCAAACTGGATGCAGTTTATCACAGTGCCATCCGTTTTGTCACTAAAGCACCTTATACCACCCACCACTGCGACTTGTATGCTCTAGTCGGCTGGCCCTCGCTACATATTCGTCGCCAGACCCACTGGCTCCAGGTCATCTACAAGTCCATGCTAGGTAAAGCTCCGCCTTATCTCAGTTCACTGGTCACGATGGCAACACCCATCCGTAGCACGCGCTCCAGCAGGTGTATCTCACTGATCATCCCTAAAGCCAACACCTCATTTGGCCGCCTTTCGTTCCAGTACTCTGCTGCCTGTGACTGGAACGAATTGCAAAAATCCCTGAAGTTGGAGACTTTTATCTCCCTCACCAACTTCAAACATGTGCTATCTGAGCAGCTAACCGATCGCTGCAGCTGTACATAGTCTATTGGTAAATAGCCCACCCATTTTCACCTACCTCATCCCCACACTGTTTTTTATTTATTTACTTTTCTGCTCTTTTGCACACCAATATCTCTACCTGTACATGACCATCTGATCATTTATCACTCCAGTGCTAATCTGCAAAATTGTAATTATTCGCCTACCTCCTCATGCCTTTTGCACACAATGTATATAGACTCGCCTTTTTTTGTACTGTGTTATTGACTTGTTAATTTTTTACTCCATGTGTAACTCTGTGTTGTCTGTTCACACTGCTAAGCTTTATCTTGGCCAGGTCGCAGTTGCAAATGAGAACTTGTTCTCAACTAGCCTACCTGGTTAAATAAAGGTGAAATAAAATAAAAATAAAAATAAATTGACACCCAATTCCCCCCTCTTATTCAGAGATTGACAGCCACGGAATCCTAATGAGGTGTACACTCTATGGTCTACTCGCTTGCTAACACCATCCGGCCTGCAATAATACACCCACAGTCACAATGAAACCAAACACACTGAGCATTCAGATCATGATGAGCTCTTTGTTCATAAACCTGCAGCAGATAGTCATCTCTGTGTTGTCAACTTTTTATATTCTGATCATGAAGCCTGACAGCCTCATGGGGTATTTCATCTACCAACAACATTTATCTATTTATCTATAATTTTTCAGAAAACAGCAGGTCAATCAGGGACATTTATGAGGCGATTTAACTAACTAGACACCTTTTCCCAGTATAGCACACTCTTTTGTTATTCTTCCCTCCTCTCTATCTTCCTCTACCTCCTTTACTCCATCTCTCTCTTCCTCTTCCCCATCTTCCTCTTCCTCCTTTACCCCATCTCTCTCTTCCTCTTCCCCCTTCTCTCCATCAATCTTCTCCCTTTTCCCTCCTCTCCATCTGTCTCTTCCTCCCCAGCAGCCTCCCTCTGTCTCTCCCTGTCACCACAGATCCCCAGTCCGCTCTAATGAACATATGAATGTCTTTATTGTCTTTCTCCAACAGCACTGCGCCTTCTCCTTAAACTTGACTCTAATAGGATACAGGGCCCTTCCATTGATTGGGTTACTAGAGAATAAAATAGGCTCTTAACTGTACCTCAGTGCTGAGCGGAGCCCTAATCCAGCCACCCAGGGCTGCCAGGCTCTTCCCCCCTCTCCCACACGCTCCGATATGGATCTGATCCCCAGTGCAATTTCATGCCTGCTTTGCCCCTCTTCTTCTGCAGCACAGCGTCAATTACCCTCATAAAACAAATTCTGCCACCTTCAAACTCCTTCCTCCAAACTCCTCACAACATTCACATCTCTGCACATCCGACAAACTCTCTGCACAACTCAATTTCTTGCACATCCAGTGCCTTCAGAAAGTATTCATACCGCTTGACTCATATCACATTTTGTTGTATTACAGCCTGAATCAGTGGCCTGTATTAATGGATGCCAAATAATTGACCAATAAATAAATAATTTTTAAAATAATGTCTCTTTCATCTCTCTGTGTTTTCATATCTTTCCATCAATTTGCAATTGGCTGAAAATCACCGGAGAAAGCATCAAAGCGAGGGAATTTAATTTTAATTTTAATTTAACCTTTATTTAACTAAGTCAGTTAAGAACAAATTCTTATTTACAATGACGGCCTCCCAAAAGGCAAAGGGCCTCATGCGGGGACAGGGGCTGGGATTAAAAATATTAAATTCTATAAAAATATAGGACAAAACACACATCAAGACAAGAGAGACACCACAACACTACATAAAGAGAGACCTAAGGCAACAACATAGCATGGCAACAATACATGACAACACAGGATGGTAGCAACACAACATGACAACTACATGGTAACAACACAACATGGCAGCAGCACAACATGGTAGCAGCACAAAACATGGTACAAACATTATTGGGCACAGACAACAGCACAAAGGGCAAGAAGGTAGACACAACAATACATCAAACAAAGCAACCACAACTGTCAGTAAGAGCGTCCATGACTGAGTCTTTGAATGAAGAGATTGAGATAAAACTGTCCAGTTTGAGTGTTTGTTGCAGCTTGTTCCAGTCGCTAGCTGCAGCCAACTGAAAAGAGGAGCGACCCAGGGATATGTGTGCTTTGGGGACCTTCAACAGAATGTGACTGGCAGAACGGGTGTTGTTTGTGGAGGATGAGGGCTGCAGTAGGTATCTCAGATAGGGGGAGTGAGGCCTAAGAGGGTTTTATAAATATGCATCAACCAGTGGGTCTTGCAACGGGTACACAGAGATGACCAGTTTACAGAGGAGTACAGAGTGCAGTGATGTGTCCTATAAGGAGCATTGGTGGCAAATCTGATGAAAACAGTGCCCCTCTATCTCAGTATGTGTAGTCCATGTTTCTGATGCTGTCTGGACCAAAATTATTTAACATGTTGCTGCCGTAGCATTTGATTGATTGATGCCAGGAAGCATTTGGCCTCCCTTAAAAAAAATATTCTAAATGGATTAGCCAATCAGCGTTGAGCTGAGCTCAACTGTGAGTTGTCTTGGTGCAGCAAAACGTCCCCCCAAGGGAGAGTAGTTGGATTTGGCTTCACACCAATCAAATCACTTCCTAAGCAAGATGTAATTTTCAGAAAAATGTGTCTGTTTCTGGTCTGCTTGTGTTGATGTCCTGCAGTAGCTAGCTTGCTAAATCTGGAGTCCAAATTTGAGATTTTTGGTTCCAACCTCCGTGTCTTTGTGAGATGCAGTGTGGGTGAACGGATGATCTCCGCATGTGTATTTCAAACCATAAAGCATGGAGGAGGAGGGGATATGGTGTGGGGTGCTTTGCTGGTGGCACAGTTTGTGATTGATTTAGAATTCAAGGCACACTTAACCAGCATGGCTACCACAGCATTCTGCAGCAATACACCACCCATTTCTGGTTTGGGCTTAGTGGGACGATCATTTGTTTTTCAACAGGAAAATTACCCAACACATTGCTATTTGACCAAGAAGGAGAGTGATGGAGTGCTGCATCAGATGCCCTGGCCTCCGAAAATCCTCCACAAACCAAATTGAGATGGTTTGGGATGAATCGAACCGTAGAGTGAAGGAAAAGCAGCTAACAAGTGCTCAGCACATGTGGGAACTCCTTAAAGCCTGTTTGTCACGGTTGTCTTAAGAACTGGACCAAGGTGCAGCGTACGTATACATCTTTATTATCAATTGGAATTTTAGCAAAACAAAACAATAAATGAACAACGAAACGTGGCTACACAAAATAATATCCCACAAACACAGGTGGGAAAAATAGCTAAAAAAATAACAATTACCAGCTACTATTAATTGGGAACCAAACCAAAGCACCAACATATACATTTTAAACTAGAAGGCCCCCTTGTCACGTCCTGACCTACTACACCATAGAGAAACAAGGGCTCTCTATGGTCAGGGCGTGACACTGTTTGAAAAGCATTGCAGGTGAAACCGGTTGAAAAAATGCCAAGAGAGTGCAAAGCTGTCATCAAGGCAAAGGGTGGCTATTTGAAGAATTTGAAGTATTCATACCCCTGAGTCAAAACTTTGTAGAAGCACCTTTGGCGGCAATTACAGCTTTAAGTAGTCTTGGGTACGTTTGATCAGCTTTGCACATCAATTTTTCCTTGCAGATATTCTCAAGCTCTGTTAAGTTAGATGGGGAGCGGAGGTGAACAGCAATCTACAAGTCTTCCAACATTGTTGTTCTATAGCCATTCCAGTGTTGCTTTTGCTATATGCTTAAAGTCATTGTCCTGTTGGAAATTAAATCTTCACCCCAGTCTAAGGTCGTTTGCACTCTGAAGCAGGTTCTCATCAAGGATTTGCCTGTGTTTGGCTCCATTCATTCTTCCCTTCATCCTTACCAGTTCCTGCTGCTGAAAAGCATCCCCATAACATGACACTGCCATATCACCTCCATGCTTCACGGTAGGGCTGGCATTATACGGTGATGAGGTGCGCCTGGTTTTCCCCATACGTAGCGCGTTGCATTCAGACCAAAGAGTTACATTTCTGTCTCATCAGACCACAGAATCTTTTGGTTATACTCTGAGTCTTTCATGTGCCTTTTTGCAAACTCCAGACGTGCTGTCATGTGCCTTTTTGCAAACTCCAGACGTGCTGTCATGTGCCTTTTTGCAAACTCCAGACGTGCTGTCATGTGGTCTTTCTCAGGAGTGGCTTCTCTCTGGCTACTCTCCCATAAAGCCCAGATTGGTGAAGTGCTGTATAGACGGTTGTCCTTCTGTAAGGTTCTCCCATCTCGGCCAAGGTTGTTCTGTCAGAGAGGTCATTGGGTTCTTGGTCACCTCCCTGACCAAGGTCCTTCTTGCCTGGTTTCTCAGTTTGGTCGGACGGCCAGCTCTATGCAGAGTCTTGGTAGTTCCATATTTTTTCAATTTCCCAATGATGGGAACCACTGTACTCTTGGAAACTTTCAACAATCTCGAAATTGTTTTATCCCTTTCCCCAGATATATACCTCATCACAATTCCCTCTCAGATATCTACAGACAGTTCCTTGGACTTCATGGTATAGTTTCTGCTCTGACATGCATTATCAACTGTGGGACCTTATACAGTCCACAGGTGGACCCCAATCAAGTTATAGTGACAACTCAAGGATGATCAAAGGAAATTGGATGAACCTGTGCACAATTTGGAGTGTCATAGCAACGTGGTGGGAATACTAACAATATGTACATACAATATTTCTGTATTTAATTGTCAATCGATTTGTAAAAATGCATAAAAACACATTTTCACTTTGTCTTTCTGGGGTATTGTGCGTTGATAGGGGAGAAGAAAATGTAGTTCATCCATTTTGAGTTCCGGCTGTAACACAACAACATGTGGAATAAATAAAAGGGTTGTGAATACTTTCTGAAGGCACTGTCTGTTTGTAGTGTATTCCTACTATTTGCATATAAGCCATTATAAGATAATGTGCCTTTCCTAAAATGTCAACAAAATCACTTCTAATCTCATGCGTCAAGTCTTTGTCATGTCAAATCTGATAATTTTGGAATAGATTATTACCTTCACCTATTCTCATCTATACAGTTATCTTTCTAAAAGCCTTAGAAAATACTCAAAATGAGATACAGCATTCATCTAATCATACACATCCCTAATCATCACACACGCACACACACACACACACACACACACACACACACACACACACACACACACACACACACACACACACACACACACACACACACACACACACACACACACACACACACACACACACACACACACACTCTTCCATACGCTCACACACAAAGATCCTTGAGCCAAGGGGGAATTTCCATTTCATAAGGATTACAGGGAACCATTAAGTTTCAATTTCAGGGTTGGTAATACCAGCTTGTGCTGGCTGGGTGGTTCTCCATCCCTCTGACCTCTGACGTCTAGATCTGCCAGGCTAATCCCAGGTTAATGGCTGGGCCAGATCATATATGAGGTTACATAACACTCCTCTGAAACACACTCACGCACGCACACACACGCACGCACGCACACGCATGCACGCATGCACGCACGCACACACGCACACACACACACACACACACACACACACACACACACACACACACACACACACACACACACACACACACACACACACACACACACACACTTCCCCTTTGTCTCAGATTTTCCTTCTCTCTGCTCCTTCTTCTCCACTCCACACAAAGTTCCTTCCCTGGATTTGAGGAACTGTTTAAAAAAAAATATTCAAATTACATTAACAGATTTTCTAAGTAATGAGTCTAAGGGGCGAGATGGAGCGTAATGGAGAATACACAGCTTTCTTATCACGGCACTGCAAAAAGGAGAAACGTTGACAGACAGAGGACATTTTCTGGGACCCTAAGAGTCTCAGTAAGGAGGAAGTTAGATGGGGCACAGAGGAAGAGATAATGAGTCATTTTGACTCAATAATAAATATAATCTATGAGAATGGTAATTATGGGGGCCATTGGTTAGTAAGGGGTTCACGGATTAAAGTAATGGAGAGTAAAGTATTTTTAAGACAATATTATTTCCTGTGGAGTTATTTATTGAGCCACATGCCGACACATTTTAAATAACTTTTGGTGCTATTGATGTGTGAAACTTACTCCTCAGCCTGAAGGGTCCCCATTTGCATCAGCGAATAGCTAGTTTTTCGCGTGGAGCAGACTGGTAAGACACTTTTGGAGGGTGATCACATGTGCTAGCAATGCAGCGGTCCTGGGTTCAAGCCTCGGTGTGAACCGAATCAGGAAGAAGTGACAATGACTATGAAAATCTGTTCTCATTGCAGGATGAACTGTCTCGAACTATCTCGTGGCAGAGTAATATGGAATGGTCATATTCTAGTCATATGATGTTGCAATGCAACATTAATTGCATAGTAATGAGTATTTGAGTGGCTAGTTGAGTGGTTTACATGTCCTGATTTAGCTAAAGGCAAACAGTAATTTTCTATGTTGGCAATGGGTTTGCTCTCTTATATCTTGCGATGTTTTGGTCTATACACTCTCTCTTGACAATTAATTACAGAGATATAACAAGTTAAATAATACATTTCTTATGGATATAGATAGTGATTCATTCAAAAGAGATGGCACTTAGAAATTAACAAGAATTTAACATATTTTCAAAAGAGTCATTTAGTTAACATTCACTTTCATAATGACTTATTTGAGTGCCTTCTTTCATCAGATAACTACCATTTGAATACCAAAAGACACAACCTATTCACTATGTAATTACCTAGTAATTGACTGGTCTTCAGGAAATAGTCATGTCCCTTTTGCTGAGGTCTTCATCCTCTGTATCCTTACTAAGATTGTGTGGAACAGTTGATGGGTGGTCTGCATATTGGTGTGTGTATTGTTTAAGCCGTACCTGTGTATGCGTGCACACATGCATGTGTGTGTTAACCTTTGTTCAGGGCTTGCTTTACATCCTCCCAGTCAAGCAGGCAGATGTCTAGAGGCAGGTGGACAGCATCTCTGGTGTCTAGAGGCAGGCAGGCAGGCAGCATCTTTGGTATCTAGAGGCAGGCGGACAGCATCTCTGGTGTCCAGAGGCAGGTGGACAGCATCTCTTGTGTCTAGAGGCAGGTGGACAGCATCTATGGTGTCTAGAGGCAGGTGGACGGCATCTTTGGTGTCTAGAGGCAGGTGAACAGCATCTCTTGTGTCTAGAGGCAGGCAGACAGCATCGCTGGTGTCTAGAGGCAGGTGGACAGCATATATTGTGTCTAAAGGAAGGTGGACAGCATCTCTTGTGTCTCTGAGTCAGAGGAACATGAGAGGCATTTCAATCAGTATCCACACACATTCCCTCTCAGTGACAACACCCCCACCCCACACACACATTCCCTCTCAGTGACAACACCCCCACCCCACACACACATTCCCTCTCTGTGACAACTGCCCCCCACACACATACACACACACTCCCTCTCAGTGACAACCCCCCCCCTTCCACACACACACATTCCCACACAGTGACAACCCCCCGCACACACACATTCGCTGCCATTGACAACCTCCCCCGCATACACACACAATTCCCTCTCAGTAACAACACCCCCAGAGTTCATATAAGGAAATCAGTCAATTGAAATAAAGTCATTAGGCCCTAATCTTTGGATTTCATATGACTGGGAATACATACAGTATGCATCTGTTTGTCACGGATACCATAAGAAAAGTAGGGGTGTGGATCAGAAAACCAGTCAGTATCTGGTGTGATCACCATTTGCCTCATGCAGTGTTACACATCTCCTTTGCATAGAATTGATCAGGCTGGGAATTGTGACCTGTGGAATGTTGTCCCACTCCTCTTCAATGGCTGTGTGAAGTGGCTGGATATTGGAGGGAACTAGAACACGCTGTTGTATACGTCAATCCAGAGCCTTCCAAACATGCTCAATGGGTGACATGTCTGGTGAGTATGCAGGCCATGGAAGAACTGGGACATTTTCAGCTTTGTTTCAGAACATTAAATTATCTGGAAACAGCTCTGGTGGACATTCCTGCAGTCAGCACGCCAATTGCACACTCCCTCAAAATGGAAGACATCTGTGGCATTGTGTTGTGTGTCAAAGCTGCACATTTTAGAGAGGCCTTTTGTTGTCCCCAGCACGAGGTGCACCTGTGTAATGGCCATGCTGTTTAAACAGTAACAGTAAAGTCTACACCTGTTGTATTCGGAGCATGTGACATTTTATTTTATTTTGATATGCCACACCTGTCAGGTGGATGGATTATTTAGGCAAAGAAGAAATGCTCACAAACAGGGATATAAACACATTTGTGCACAACACTTCAGAGAAATAAGCTTTTTGTGCATATGGAACATTTCTGGGATCTTTTATTTGAGCTCATTAAACATGGGACCAACACTTTACATGTTGCGTTTTATATTCATGTTCAGTACAGTGCCTTGCGAAAGTATTCGGCCCCCTTGAACTTTGCGACCTTTTGCCACATTTCAGGCTTCAAACATAAAGATATAAAACTGTATTTTTTTGTGAAGAATCAACAACAAGTGGGACACAATCATGAAGTGGAACGACATTTATTGGATATTTCAAACTTTTTTAACAAATCAAAAACTGAAAAATTGGAGGTGCAAAATTATTCAGCCCCCTTAAGTTAATACTTTGTAGCGCCACCTTTTGCTGCGATTACAGCTGTAAGTCACTTGGGGTATGTCTCTATTAGTTTTGCACATCGAGAGACTGAAATTGTTTCCCATTCCTCCTTGCAAAACAGCTCGAGCTCAGTGAGGTTGGATGGAGAGCATTTGTGAACAGCAGTTTTCAGTTCTACTGGCAATGTCCAATGTCCAGGGTGGAGGTCCAAACAGAGGATCCGCTTCGGGAAAGTCGTATTCCTGGTCGTAATATTGGTAAGTTGACGTCGCTCTTATATCCAATAGTTATTTTTTTCTTTTTTAACCTTTATTTAACTAGGCAAGTCAGTTAAGAACAAATTCTTATTTTCAATGACGGCCTAGGAACAGTGGGTTAACTGCACATTCAAGGGCAGAACGACAGATTTGTACCTTGTCAGCTCGGGGGTTTTAACTTGCAACCTTCCGGTTACTAGTCCAACGCTCTAACCACTAGGCTACAAAATAATATTGATTTATATGCTGACTCGGTGAGTGAGTTTATAAGGAAGTGCATTGGAGATGTTGTACCCACTGTGACTATTAAATCCTACCCCAACCAGAAACCGTGGATAGACGGCGGCATTTGCTCAAAACAAAAAGCGCAAACCACCGCATTCAACCATGGAAAGAGTTCGGGGAACCCTGCCACCCTGGCTGTATGTAATAATACTTAAGATTTTCTGGGCTAACAATGTAAGAAATAGTACATAAAAAAAATTTTTACTGCATAGTTTCCTAAGGACTTGAAGCAAGGCGACCTTTTCTTTAATTTTACTATTTTCTACATTGTAGAATAATAGTGAAGACATCAAAACTATGAAAACACACATATGGAATCATGTAGTAACCAAAAAGGTGTTAAACTAATTATATTCTTCAAATAGCCACCCTTTGCCTTGATGACAGCTTTGCACATTCTTGACATTCTCTCAACCAGCTTCATAAGGTAGTCACCTGGAATGCATGTCAATTAACAGTTGTGCCTTCTTTAAGTTCATTTGTGGAATTTCTTTCCTTCTTAGTGCGTTTGAGCCAATCAGTTGTTTTGTGACAAGGTAGGGGGGATATACAGAAGAAACGACCAAGTACATATTATGGCAAGAACAGATCAAATAAGCAAAGAGAAATGACAGTCCATCATTACTTTAAGACATGACGGTCAGTCAACACGGAACATTTCAAGACTCTGAATGTTTCTTCAAGTTCAGTCGCAAAAACCATCAAGCGCTATGACGAAACAGTCTCTCATGAGGACCGCCACAGGAATGGAAGACCCGGAGTTACCTCTGTTGCAGATGATAAATTAATTAGAGTCACCAGCCTCAGAAATTGCAGCCCAAATAAATGCTTCACGGAGTTCAACAAACAGACACATCTCAACATCAACTGTTCAGAGGAGACTGCGTGAATCAGGCCTTCATGGACCAATTGCTTTAAAGAAACTAGTACTAAAGGACACCAATAAGAAGAAGAGACTTGCTTGGGCCAAGAAACAAAAGCAATGGACATTAGATCGGAGGAAATTTGTCTTTGGTCTGTAGTCCAAACTCTACATTTTTGGTTCCAAACTCTGTGTCTCTGTGAGACACAGTGTGGGTGAACGGATGATCTCCGCAAGTGTATTTTCCACCGTAAAGCAATGAGGAGGAGGTGTGATGGTGTGGAGGTGCGTTGCTGGTGACACTGTCTGTGATTGATTTAGAATTCAAGGCACACTTAACCAGCATGGTTACCACAGCATTCTGCAGCGATACACAACCCATTTCTGGTTTGGGCTTAGTGGGACGATAATTTGTTTTTTTAACAGGACAATGACCCAACACACCTCCAGGCTGTGTAAGGGCAATTATACCAAGAAGGAGAGTGATGGAGTGCTACATCAGATTACCTGGCCTGCACAATCCCCCGACTTCAACCAATTTGAGATGGTTTCGGATGAGTCGGACCGCAGAGTGAAGGAAAAGCAGCCAATAAGTGCTCAGCATATGTGGGAACTCCTTCAAGACTGTTGAAAAAACATTCCAGGTGAAGCTGGTTGAGATAATGCAAAGAGTGTGCAAAGCTGTCATCAAGGCAAAGGGTGGCTATTTGAAGAATCTCAAATATAAAATATATTTTCATTTGTTTTAACCCCTTTTTGGTTACTACATGTTCAACAGTCTGATGGCCTGGTAATAGAAGCTGTTCAACAGTATGATGGTAATAGAAGCTGTTCAACAGTCTGATGGTAATAGAAGCTGTTCAACAGTCTGATGGCCTGGTAATATAAGCTGTTCAACAGTCTGATGGTAATAGAAGCTGTTCAACAGTCTGATGGTAATAGAAGCTGTTTAACAGTCTGATGGTAATAGAAGCTGTTCAACAGTCTGATGGTCTGGTAATAGTAGCTGTTCAACAGTCGGATGGTAATAGAAGCTGTTCAACAGTCTGATGGTAATAGAAGCTGTTCAACAGTTTGATGGTCTAGTAATAGAAGCTGTTCAACAGTCTGATAGTCTGGTAATAGAAGCTGTTCAACAGTCTGATGGTCTGGTAATAGAAGCTGTTCAACAGTTTGATGGCCTGGTAATAGAAGCTGTTCAACAGTCTGATGGTCTGGTAATAGAAGCTGTTCAACAGTCTGATGGTCTGGTAATAGAAGCTGTTCAACAATTTGATGGCCTGGTAATAGAAGCTGTTCAACAGTCTGATGGTAATTGAAGCTGTTCAACAGTCTGATGGTACTAGAAGCTGTTCAACAGTCTGGCCGTCTGGTAATATAAGCTGTTTAACAGTCTGATGGTCTGGTAATAGAAAATGTTCAACAGTCTGGTGGTCTGGTAATAGAAGCTGTTCAACAGTCTGATGGTCTGGTAATAGAAAATGTTCAACAGTCTGATGGTCTGGTAATAGAAGCTGTTCAACAGTCTGATGGTCTGGTAATAGTAGCTGTTCAACAGTCTGATGGTAATTGAAGCTGTTCAACAGTCTGATGGTAATAGAAGCTGTTCAACAGTCTGATGGTCTGGTAATAGAAGCTGTTCAACAGTCTGATGGTCTGGTAATAGAAGCTGTTCAACAGTCTGATGGTAATAGAAGCTGTTCAACAGTCTGATGGTAATAGAAGCTGTTCAACAGTCTGGCCGTCTGGTAATATAAGCTGTTTAACAGTCTGATGGTCTGGTAATAGAAGCTGATCAACAGTCTGATGGTAATAGAAGCTGTTCAACAGTCTGATGGTAATAGAAGCTGTTCAACAGTCTGATGGTAATAGAAGCTGTTCAACAGTCTGGCCGTCTGGTAATATAAGCTGTTTAACAGTCTGATGGTCTGGTAATAGAAGCTGTTCAACAGTCTGATGGTAATAGAAGCTGTTCAACAGTCTGATGGTAATAGAAGCTGTTCAACAGTCTGATGGTAATAGAAGCTGTTCAACAGTCTGACCGTAATAGAAGCTGTTAAACAGTCTGGTGGTCTGGTAATAGAAGCTGTTCAACAGTCTGGCCGTCTGGTAATATAAGCTGTTAAAAAGTCTGATGGTCTGGTAATAGAAGCTGTTCAACAGTCTGATGGTAATAGTAGCTGTTGAACAGTCGGATGGTAATAGAAGCTGTTCAACAGTCTGATGGCCTGGTAATAGAAGCTGTTCAACAGTCTGATGGTAATCGAAGCTGTTCAACAGTCTGATGGTCTGGTAATATTAGCTGTTCAACAGTTTGATGGTCTGGTACTAGAAGCTGTTCAACAGTCTGGCCGTCTGGTAATATTAGCTGTTCAACAGTCTGAAGGTAATAGAAGCTGTTCAACAGTCTGATGGCCTGGTAATATAAGCTGTTCAACAGTCGGATGGTAATAGAAGCTGTTCAACAGTCTGATGGTCTGGTAATAGAAGCTGTTCAACAGTCTGATGGTCTGGTAATAGTAGCTGTTGAACAGTCGGATGGTAATAGAAGCTGTTCAACAGTCTGATGGCCCGGTAATAGAAGCTGTTCAACAGTCTGATGGTAATTGAAGCTGTTCAACAGTCTGATGGCCTGGTAATAGAAAATGTTCAACAGTCTGGTGGTCTGGTAATAGAAGCTGTTCAACAGTCTGATGGTCTGGTAATAGAAGCTGTTCAACAGTCTGATGGTCTGGTAATAGTAGCTGTTCAACAGTCTGATGGTAATTGAAGCTGTTCAACAGTCTGATGGTAATAGAAGCTGTTCAACAGTCTGGCCGTCTGGTAATATAAGCTGTTTAACAGTCTGATGGTCTGGTAATAGAAGCTGTTCAACAGTCTGATGGTAATAGAAGCTGTTCAACAGTCTGATGGCCTGGTAATAGAAGCTGTTCAACAGTCTGATGGTCTGGTAATAGAAGCTGTTCAACAGTCTGATGGTAATAGAAGCTGTTCAACAGTCTGATGGTAATAGAAGCTGTTCAACAGTCTGATGGTAATAGAAGCTGTTCAACAGTCTGATGGTCGTAATATAAGCTGTTCAACAGTCTGAGGTAATAGTTTCAACAGTCTGATGGTCTGGTAATAGAAGCTGTTCAACAGTCTGATGGTAATCGAAGCTGTTCAACAGTCTGATGGCCTGGTAATAAAAGCTGTTCAACAGTCTGATGGTAATAGAAGCTGTTCAACAGTCTGATGGCCTGGTAATAGAAGCTGTTCAACAGTCTGATGGTAATAGAAGCTGTTCAACAGTCTGATGGTCTGGTAATATAAGCTGTTCAACAGTCGGATGGTAATAGAAGCTGTTCAACAGTCTGATGGCCTGGTAATAGAAGCTGTTCAACAGTCGGATGGTAATAGAAGCTGTTCAACAGTCTGATGGTCTGGTAATAGAAGCTGTTCAACAGTCTGATGGTTCAACAGTCTGATGGTCTAATAGAAGCTGTTCAACAGTCTGATGGTCTGGTAATAGAAGCTGTTCAACAGTCTGATGGTCTGGTAATAGAAGCTGTTCAACAGTCTGATGGTAATAGAAGCTGTTCAACAGTGTCTGGTATGAACCTGTTCAACAGTCTGGTGGTAATATAAGCTGTTCAACAGTCTGATGGTAATAGAAGCTGTTCAACAGTCTGATGGCCTGGTAATATAAGCTGTTCAACAGTCGGATGGTAATAGAAGCTGTTCAACAGTCTGATGGCCCGGTAATAGAAGTTGTTCAACAGTCTGATGGTAATAGAAGCTGTTCAACAGTCGGATGGTAATAGAAGCTGTTCAACAGTCTGATGGTCTGGTAATAGAAGCTGTTCAACAGTCTGATGGTAATAGAAGATGTTCAACAGTCTGATGGTAATAGAAGCTGTTCAACAGTCTGATGGTCTGGTAATAGAAGCTGTTCAACAGTCTGATGGTAATAGAAGCTGTTCAACAGTCTGATGGTCTGGTAATAGAAGCTGTTCAACAGTCTGATGGTCTGGTGATAGAAGCTGTTCAACAGTCTGATGGTCTGTTCAACAGTCTGGTGAATAGCTGTTCAACAGTCTGATGGCCTGGTAATAGAAGCTGTTCAACAGTCTGATGGTAATAGAAGCTGTTCAACAGTCTGATGGCCTGGTAATAGAAGCTGTTCAACAGTCTGATGGCCTGGTAATAGAAGCTGTTCAACAGTCTGATGGCCTGGTAATAGAAGCTGTTCAACAGTCTGATGGTCTGGTAATAGAAGCTGTTCAACAGTCTGATGGTCTGGTTCTGTTCAACAGTCTGGCCGTCTGGTAATATAAGCTGTTAAACAGTCTGATGGTCTGGTAATAGAAGCTGTTCAACAGTCTGATGGTAATAGAAGCTGTTCAACAGTCTGGTGGTCTGGTAATAGAAGCTGTTCAACAGTCTGATGGTAATAGAAGCTGTTCAACAGTCTGGCCGGTCTGGTAATAGAAGCTGTTCAACAGTCTGATGGTAATAGAAGCTGTTCAACAGTCTGGGTCTGGTCTGTTCAACAGTCTGATGGTAGAAGCTGTTCAACAGTCTGATGGTCTGGTAATAGAAGCTGTTCAACAGTCTGATGGTCTGGTAATAGAAGCTGTTCAACAGTCTGATGGTAATAGAAGCTGTTCAACAGTCTGATGGTCTGGTAATAGAAGCTGTTCAACAGTCTGATGGTCTGGTAATAGAAGCTGTTCAACAGTCTGATGGTCTGGTAATAGAAGCTGTTCAACAGTCTGATGGCCTGGTAATAGAAGCTGTTCAACAGTCTGATGGTAATAGAAGCTGATCAACAGTCTGATGGTAATAGAACCTGTTCAACAGTCTGGTGGTCTGGTAATAGAAGCTGTTCAACAGTCTGGTGGTAATAGAACCTGTTCAACAGTCTGATTGCCTGGTAATAGAAGCTGTTCAACAGTCTGATGGTCTGGTAATAGAAGCTGTTCAACAGTCTGATGGTCTGGTAATAGAACCTGTTCAACAGTCTGATGGCCTGGTAATAAAAGCTGTTCAACAGTCTGATGGTAATAGAAGCTGTTCAACAGTCTGATGGTAATAGAAGCTGTTCAACAGTCTGATGGTCTGGTAATAGAAACAGTCTGTTAGAAGCTGTTCAACAGTCTGATGGCCTGATGGCTGTCTGGGTAATAGAAGCTGTTCAACAGTCTGATGGTCTGGTAATAGAAGCTGTTCAACAGTCTGATGGTCTGGTAATAGAAGCTGTTCAACAGTCTGATGGTCTGGTAATAGGCTGTTCAACAGTCTGATGGTAATAGAAGCTGTTCAACAGTCTGATGGTCTGGTAATAGAAGCTGTTCAACAGTCTGATGGTCTGGTAATAGAAGCTGTTCAACAGTCTGATGGTCTGGTAATAGAAGCTGTTCAACAGTCTGATGGTCTGGTAATAGAACCTGTTCAACAGTCTGATGGCCTGGTAATAAAAGCTGTTCAACAGTCTGATGGTAACAGTCTGATGGTCTGGTAATAGAAGCTGTTCAACAGTCTGATGGTCTGGTAATAGAAGCTGTTCAACAGTCTGATGGTAATAGAAGCTGTTCAACAGTCTGATGGCCTAATAGAAGCTGTTCAACAGTCTGATGGTCTGTTTAACAGTCTGTAATAGAAGCTGTTCAACAGTCTGATGGCGTCTGGTAATATAAGCTGTTTAACAGTCTGATGGTCTGGTAATAGAAGCTGTTCAACAGTCTGATGGTAATAGAAGCTGTTCAACAGTCTGATGGTAATAGAAGCTGTTCAACAGTCTGATGGTAATAGAAGCTGTTCAACAGTCTGATGGTAATAGAAGCTGTTCAACAGTCTGATGGTAATAGAAGCTGTTCAACAGTCTGATGGTCTGGTAATAGAAGCTGTTCAACAGTCTGATGGCCCGGTAATAAAAGCTGTTCAACAGTCTGATGGTAATCGAAGCTGTTCAACAGTCTGATGGTCTGGTAATAAAGCTGTTCAACAGTCGGATGGTAATAGAAGCTGTTCAACAGTCTGATGGTCTGGTAATAGAAGCTGTTCAACAGTCTGATGGTCTGGTAATAGTAGCTGTTGAACAGTCGGATGGTAATAGAAGCTGTTCAACAGTCTGATGGTCTGGTCTGTCGGATGGTAATAGAAGCTGTTCAACAGTCTGATGGTCTGGTAATAGAAGCTGTTCAACAGTCTGATGGTCTGGTAATAGAAGCTGTTCAACAGTCTGATGGCCTGGTAATAGAAGCTGTTCAACAGTCTGATGGTAATAGAAGCTGTTCAACAGTCTGATGGCCTGGTAATAGAAGCTGTTCAACAGTCTGATGGCCTGGTAATAGCAGTTGTTCAACAGTCTGGCCGTCTGGTAATATAAGCTGTTAAACAGTCTGATGGTCTGGTAATAGAAGCTGTTCAACAGTCTGATGGTAATAGAAGATGTTCAACAGTCTGGTGTTCTGGTAATAGAAGCTGTTCAACGGTCTGATGGCCTGGTAATAGAAGCTGTTCAACAGTCTGATGTTAATAGAAGCTGTTCAACAGTCTGGTGGTCTGGTAATAGAAGCTGTTCAACAGTCTGGTGGTCTGGTAATAGAAGCTGTTCAACAGTCTGATGGTCTGGTAATAGAAGCTGTTCAACAGTCTGGTGGTAATAGAAGCTGTTCAAAAGTCTGGTGGTAATAGAAGCTGTTCAACAGTCTGATGGTAATAGAACCTGTTCAACAGTCTGATGGCCTGGTAATAGAAGCTGTTCAACAGTCTGATGGTCTGGTAATCGAAACTGTTCAGCAGTCTGATGGTAATAGAAGCTGTTCAACAGTCTGATGGTCTGGTAATAGAAGCTGTTCAACAGTCTGGCCGTCTGGTAATATAAGCTGTTCAACAGTCTGATGGTCTGGTAATAGAAGCTGTTCAACAGTCTGGCCGTGGTAATAGAAGCTGTTCAACAGTCTTATGGTCTGGTAATAGAAGCTGTTCAACAGTCTAATGGTCTGGTAATAGAAGCTGTTCAACAGTCTGATGGTCTGGTAATAGAAGCTTTTCAACAGTCTAATGGTCTGGTAATATAAGCTGTTCAACAGTCTGATGGTCTGGTAATAGAAGCTGTTCAACAGTCTGGCCGTCTGGTAATATAAGCTGTTCAACAGTCTGATGGTCTGGTAATAGAAGCTGTTCAACAGTCTGGCCGTCTGGTAATAGAAGCTGTTCAACAGTCTGATGGTCTGGTAGTAGAAGCTGTTCAGCAGTCTGACGGCCTGGTAATAGAAGCTGTTCGACAGTCTGGCCGTCTGGTAATAGAAGCTGTTCAACAGTCTGATGGTAATAGAAGCTGTTTAACAGTCTGGCCGTCTAATATTATAAGCTGTTTAACAGTCTGATGGTCTGGTAATAGAAGCTGTTTAACAGTCTGATGGTAATAGAAGCTATTCAACAGTCTGATGGCCTGGTAATAGAAGCTGTTCAACAGTCTGATGGCCTGGTAATAGAAGCTGTTCAACAGTCTGATGGTAATAGAAGCTGATCAACAGTCTGATGATAATAGAAGCTGTTCAACAGTCTGATGGTAATAGAAGCTGTTCAACAGTCTGGCCGTCTGGTAATAGAAGCTGTTCAACAGTCTGATGGTCTGGTAATAAAGCTGTTCAACAGTCTGATGGTAATCGAAGCTGTTCAACAGTCTGATGGTCTGGTAATAAAAGCTGTTCAACAGTCTGATGGTAATAGAAGCTGTTCAAATGTCTGATGGTCTGGTAATATAAGCTGTTCAACAGTCGGATGGTAATAGAAGCTGTTCAACAGTCTGATGGCCTGGTAATATAAGCTGTTCAACAGTCTGATGGTCTGGTAATATAAGCTGTTCAACAGTCTGATGGTCTGGTAATAGAAGCTGTTCAACAGTCTGGCAGTCAACAGTCTGATGGTCTGGTAGTAGAAGCTGTTCAGCAGTCTGACGGCCTGGTAATAGAAGCTGTTCGACAGTCTGGCCGTCTGGTAATAGAAGCTGTTCAACAGTCTGATGGTAATAGAAGCTGTTCAACAGTCTGGCCGTCTGGTAATATAAGCTGTTTAACAGTCTGATGGTCTGGTAATAGAAGCTGTTCAACAGTCTGATGGTAATAGAAGCTGTTCAACAGTCTGATGGCCTGGTAATAGAAGCTGTTCAACAGTCTGATGGCCTGGTAATAGAAGCTGTTCAACAGTCTGATGGTAATAGAAGCTGATCAACAGTCTGATGGTAATAGAAGCTGTTCAACAGTCTGATGGTAATAGAAGCTGTTCAACAGTCTGGCCGTCTGGTAATAGAAGCTGTTCAACAGTCTGATGGTCTGGTAATAAAAGCTGTTCAACAGTCTGATGGTAATCGAAGCTGTTCAACAGTCTGATGGTCTGGTAATAAAAGCTGTTCAACAGTCTGATGGTAATAGAAGCTGTTCAAATGTCTGATGGTCTGGTAATATAAGCTGTTCAACAGTCGGATGGTAATAGAAGCTGTTCAACAGTCTGATGGCCTGGTAATATAAGCTGTTCAACAGTCGGATGGTAATAGAAGCTGTTCAACAGTCTGATGGTCTGGTAATAGAAGCTGTTCAACAGTCTGATGGTCTGGTAATAGTAGCTGTTGAACAGTCGGATGGTAATAGAAGCTGTTCAACAGTCTGATGGTCTGGTAATAGAAGCTGTTCATCAGTCGGATGGTAATAGAAGCTGTTCAACAGTCTGATGGTCTGGTAATAGAAGCTGTTCAACAGTCTGATGGTCTGGTAATAGAAGCTGTTCAACAGTCTGATGGTCTGGTAATAGAAGCTGTTCAACAGTCTGATGGTAATAGAAGCTGTTCAACAGTCTGATGGCCTGGTAATAGCAGTTGTTCAACAGTCTGGCCGTCTGGTAATATAAGCTGTTAAACAGTCTGATTGTCTGGTAATAGAAGCTGTTCAACAGTCTGATGGTAATAGAAGATGTTCAACAGTCTGGTGTTCTGGTAATAGAAGCTGTTCAACGGTCTGATGGCCTGGTAATAGAAGCTGTTCAACAGTCTGATGTTAATAGAAGCTGTTCAACAGTCTGGTGGTCTGGTAATAGAAGCTGTTCAACAGTCTGATGGTCTGGTAATAGAAGCTGTTCGACAGTCTGGCCGTCTGGTAATAGAAGCTGTTCAACAGTCTGATGGTAATAGAAGCTGTTCAACAGTCTGGCCGTCTGGTACTAGAAGCTGTTCAACAGTCTGATGGTCTGGTAATAGAAGCTGTTCAAAAGTCTGATGGTAATAGAACCTGTTCAACAGTCTGATGGCCTGGTAATAGAACCTGTTCAACAGTCTGATGGCCTGGTAATAGAAGCTGTTCAACAGTCTGGTGGTCTGGTAATAGAAGCTGTTCAACAGTCTGGTGGTCTGGTAATAGAAGCTGTTCAACAGTCTGATGGCCTGGTAATAGAAGCTGTTCAACAGTCTGATGGTAATAGAACCTGTTCAACAGTCTGATGGCCTGGTAATAGAAGCTGTTCAACAGTCTGATGGTCTGGTAATAGTAGCTGTTCAACAGTCTGATGGTCTGGTAATAGTAGCTGTTCAACAGTCTGATGGTAATAGAAGCTGTTCAACAGTCTGATGGTAATAGAAGCTGTTCAACAGTCTGACTGTAATAGAAGCTGTTAAACAGTCTGGTCGTCTTGTAATAGAAGCTGTTCAACAGTCTGGCCGTCTGGTAATAGAAGCTGTTCAACAGTCTGATGGTCTGGTAATAGAAGCTGTTCAACAGTCTGATGGCCTGGTAATAGAAGCTGTTCAACAGTCTGATGGTAATAGAAGTTGTTCAACAGTCTGATGGTAATAGAAGCTGTTCAACAGTCTGATGGTAATAGAAGCTGTTCAACAGTCTGATGGTAATAGAAGCTGTTCAACAGTCTGATGGTCTGGTAATAGAAGCTGTTCAACAGTCTGATGGTCTGGTAATAGAAGCTGTTCAACAGTCTGGCCGTCTGGTAATATAAGCTGTTTAACAGTCTGATTGTAATAGAAGCTGTTCAACAGTCTGATGGCCTGGTAATAGAAGCTGTTCAACAGTCTGATGGTCTGGTAATAGAAGCTGTTCAACAGTCTGGCCGTCTGGTAATAGAAGCTGTTCAACAGTCTGATGGTCTGGTAATAGAAGCTGTTCAACAGTCTAATGGTCTGGTAATAGAAGCTGTTCAACAGTCTGATGGTCTGGTAATATAAGCTGTTCAACAGTCTGATGGTCTGGTAATAGAAGCTGTTCAACAGTCTGATGGTCTGGTAATCGAAACTGTTCAGCAGTCTGATGGTAATAGAAGCTGTTCAACAGTCTGATGGTCTGGTAATAGAAGCTGTTCAACAGTCTGGCCGTCTGGTAATATAAGCTGTTCAACAGTCTGATGGTCTGGTAATAGAAGCTGTTCAACAGTCTGGCCGTCTGGTAATAGAAGCTGTTCAACAGTCTTATGGTCTGGTAATAGAAGCTGTTCAACAGTCTAATGGTCTGGTAATAGAAGCTGTTCAACAGTCTGATGGTCTGGTAATAGAAGCTTTTCAACAGTCTAATGGTCTGGTAATATAAGCTGTTCAACAGTCTGATGGTCTGGTAATAGAAGCTGTTCAACAGTCTGATGGTCTGGTAATAGAAGCTGTTCAACAGTCTGATGGTCTGGTAATCGAAACTGTTCAGCAGTCTGATGGTAATAGAAGCTGTTCAACAGTCTGATGGTCTGGTAATAGAAGCTGTTCAACAGTCTGGCCGTCTGGTAATAGAAGCTGTTCAACAGTCTTATGGTCTGGTAATAGAAGCTGTTCAACAGTCTAATGGTCTGGTAATAGAAGCTGTTCAACAGTCTGATGGTCTGGTAATATAAGCTGTTCAACAGTCTGATGGTCTGGTAATCGAAACTGTTCAGCAGTCTGATGGTAATAGAAGCTGTTCAACAGTCTGATTGTTATGTACTTGAGTGAAGACCCAAAAGCGTTTTTAACAGAAAACAGAGTTCTTTAATGAAAACAGGAATGGCATAAATCCTCTTCCAACGTAGTCAATGGAACAAAAAGAACGTTAGAATAATGCAGGATGCACCTGCCAGGCAGACTCCGACAGGATAGGACAAGGTGGAAGCAAACGGGACGACAGCTTGCTTCTGGCATCAAAAACACAAACAAGAATCAGACACTGAAAGTAGCAGGAACAGAGAGAGAAATAGAGACCTAATCAGAGGGGGAAGAGAGAACAGGTGGGAAGGAGTGAATGAGCTAGTTAGGGAGATGTAGAACAGCTGAAGAATGGGAGACAGAGAAGGTAACCTAAAAAGACCAGCAGAGAGAGACAGAGTGAAGAGAAAGGACAGGAACAGACATAACAAGACATGACAGTACCCCCCCACTCACCGAGCGCCTCCTGGCGCACTCGAGGAGGAAACCTGGCGGCAACGGAGGAAATCATCGATCAGCGAACGGTCCAGCACGTCCCGAGAGGGAACCCAACTCCTCTCCTCAGGACCGTACCCTCCCAATCCACTAGGTACTGATGACCACGGCCCCGAGGGCGCATGTCCAAAATCTTACGAACCCTGTAGATGGGTGCGCCCTCGACAAGGATGGGGGGAGGGACGAGCGGGGGCGCGAAGAACGGGCTTAACACAGGAGACATGGAAGACCGGGTGAACGCGACGAAGATAGCGGGAGAAGAAGTCGCACTGCGACAGGATTAATGACCTGAGAAATACGGAACGGACCAATGAACCGCGGGGCCAACTTGCGAAGCTGACTTAAGGGGAAGGTTCTGAGTGGAGAGCCATACTCTGACCGCAACAATATCTAGGACTCTTGGTCCTACGCTATTAGCGGCCCTCACAGTCTGCGCCCTGTTACGGCAAAGTGCCGACCTGACCCCCTTCCAGGTGCGCTCGCAACGCTGGACAAAAGCCTGAGCGGAGGGGACGCAGGACTCGGCGAGCTGAGATGAGAACAGCGGAGGCTGGTACCCGAGGCTACCCTGAAAAGGGGATAGACCGGTAGCAGACGAGGGAAGCGAGTTGTGGGCGTACTCTGCCCAGGGGAGCTGTTCTGACCAAGACGCAGGGTTACGAAAAGAAAGACTGCGTAAAATGCGACCAACAGTCTGATTGGCCCGTTCGGCTTGACCGTTAGACTGGGGATGAAAGCCGGACGAGAGACTGACGGAAGCCCCAATCAAACGGCAAAACTCCCTCCAAAATTGAGACGTGAACTGCGGGCCTCTGTCCGAAACGACGTCAGACGGAAGGCCATGAATTCGGAAAACATTCTCGATAATGATCTGAGCCGTCTCCTTAGCAGAAGGGAGCTTATCGAGAGGAATGAAATGAGCCGCCTTAGAGAATCTATCGACAACCGTAAGAATAACTGTCTTCCCGCTGATGAAGGCAGTCCGGTGATAAAATCTAAAGCGATGTGAGACCACGGTCGAGAGGGAATGGGAAGCGGTCTGAGACGGCCGGCAGGAGGGAGAGAGTTCCCAGATTTAGTCTGCGCGCAGACCGAACAAGCGGCGACAAATCGACGGCGCGTCACGTTCCCGAGTGGGCCACCAGAAACGCTGGCGAATGGAAGCGAGCGTACCCCGAACGCCGGGGTGGTCGGCTAACTTGGCAGAGTGGGCCCACTGAAGAACGGCCGGACGAGTAGGAACGGGAACGAACAGAAGGTTCCTAGGACAAGCTCGCGCGACGGAGTGTGAGCGAGTGCTTGCTTTACCTGCCTCTCAATTCCCCAGACAGTCAACCCGACAACACGCCCCTCAGGGAGAATCCCCTCGGGGTCGGTGGAGACCTCAGAAGAACTGAAGAGACGAGATAAAGCATCAGGCTTGGTGTTTTTTGAGCCCGGACGATAAGAAATAACAAACTCGAAACGAGCGAAAAACAGAGCCCAACGAGCCTGATGCGCATTAAGTCGTTTGGCTGAACGGATGTACTCAAGGTTCCTATGGTCAGTCCAAACGACAAAAGGAACGGTCGCCCCTCCAACCACTGTCGCCATTCGCCTAGGGCTAAGCGGATGGCGAGCAGTTCGCGATTACCAACATCATAGTTACGTTCTGACGGCGATAAGCGATGAGAGAAAAACGCGCAAGGATGGACCTTGCCGTCAGAGAGAGAGCGCTGAGAAAGAATGGCTCCCACGCCCACCTCTGACGCGTCAACCTCAACAACAAACTGACTAGAGATGTCAGGTGTAACAAGAATAGGTGCGGATGTAAAACGATTCTTAAGAAGATCAAAAGCTCCCTGGGCGGAAACGGACCACTTAAAGCACGTCTTAACAGAAGTAAGGGCTGTGAGGGGAGCTGCCACCTGACCGAAATTACGGATGAAACGACGATAGAAATTAGCGAAGCCCAGAAAGCGCTGCAGCTCGACGCGTGACTTAGGAACGGGCCAATCAATGACAGCCTGGACCTAAGCGGGATCCATCTTAATGCCCTCAGCGGAAATAACGGAACCGAGAAAAGGGACAGAGGCGGCATGAAAAATGCACTTCTCAGCCTTCACATAAAGACAGTTCTCCAAAAGGCGCTGGAGGACGCGTCGCACGTGCTGAACATGAATCGAGAGAGACGGTGAAAAAATCAGGATATCGTCCATGTAAACGAAAACAAAAATGTTCAGCATGTCTCTCAGGACGTCGTTAACTAGTGCCTGAAAGACAGCTGGAGCGTTAACGAGGCCGAAAGGAAGAACCCGGTATTCAAAGTGCCCTAACGGAGTGTTAAACGCTGTCTTCCACTCGTCCCCCTCCCTGATGCGCACGAGATGGTAGGCGTTACGAAGGTCCAATTTGGTGAAAAACCTGGCTCCCTGCAGGATCTCGAAGGCTGAAGACATAAGAGGAAGCGGATAACGATTCTTAACTGTTATGTCATTCAGCCCTCGATAATCCACGCATGGGCGCAGGGACCCGTCCTTCTTCTGAACAAAAAAAAACCCCGCTCCGGCGGGAGAGGAGGAGGAGACTATGGTACCGGCGTCGAGCGAAACCGACAAATAATCCTCGAGAGCCTTACGTTCGGGAGCCGACAGAGAGTATAATCTACCCCGGGGGGGGGAGTAGTTCCCGGAAGGAGATCAATACTACAGTCATACGACCGGTGTGGAGGGAGAGAAGTGGCCTTGGAACGACTGAACACCGTGCGCAGATCGTGATACTCCTCCGGCACCCCTGTCAAATCGCCAGGCTCCTCCTGTGAAGAAGAGACAGAGGAAACAGGAGGGATAGCAGACATTAAACAGGTCACATGACAAGAAACATTCCAGGATAGGATAGTATTACTAGACCAATTAATAGAAGGGTTATGGCGCACTAGCCAGGGATGACCCAAAACAACAGGTGTAAAAGGTGAACGAAAAATTAAAAAAGAAATGGTTTCGCTATGATTACCAGAGACAGTGAGGGTTAAAGGCAGCGTCTCACGCTGAATCTTGGGGAGAGAACTACCATCTAAAGCGAACAAGGCCGTGGGCTCCCTAACTGTCTGAGAGGAATGTCATGTTCCCGAGCCCAGGTCTCGTCCATAAAACAGCCCTCCGCCCCAGAGTCTATCAAGGCACTGCAGGAAGCAGATGAACCGGGCCAGCGGAGATGGACCGGAAAGGTAGTGCGTGATCCAGAAGGAGAGGCCTGAGTAGTTGCGCTCACCAGTAGCCCTCCTCTTACTGATGAGCTCTGGCTTTTACTGGACATGAGGTGACAAAATGACCAGCGGAGCCGCAGTAGAGACAGAGGCGATTGGTGATTCTCCGTTCCTTCTCCTTGGCCGAGATGCGGATACCCCCAGCTGCATAGGCTCAGCATCCGAGCCGGCGGAGGAGGGTGGGAGTGATGCGGCAGGTGGCAGTGATGTGGAGAGGGGGGCAACGGAGAACGCGAGCTCCTTTCCACGAGCTCGGCGACGAAGATCAAACCGTCGCTCTATGCGAATAGCGAGAGCTATTAAGGAGTCCAGACTGGAAGGAACCTCCCGGGAGAGGATCTCATCCTTAACCTCGACGAGGAGACCCTCCAGAAAACGAGCGAGCAAAGCCGGCTCGTTCCAGTCACTAGAGGCAGCGAGTGCGAAACTCAATAGAATAATCCGTTATGGAACGATTCCCCTGACATAGGGAAGACAGGGCCCTGGAAGCCTCCTCCCCAAAAACCGAACGGTCAAAAAACCCGTATCATCTCCTCCTTAAAGTCCTGATACTGGTTAATACACTCAGCCCTCGCCTCCCAGATTGCCGTGCCCCACTCACGCGCCCGTCCGGTAAGGAGAGAAATGAGCGTAGGCGATGCGGGCTGCGCTCCTGGAGTAAGTGTTGGGCTGGAGAGAGAACACCACATCACACTGAGTGAGGAATGAGCGGCACTCAGTGGGCTCCCCAGAGTAACACGGCGGGTTGTTGATCCTGGGCTCCGGAGACTCGGAAACCCTGGAAGTGGGCGGTGGATCGAGGTGGAGTTGGTGAACCTGTCTTGTGAGGTCGGAGACTTGGACGGCCAGGGTCTCAACGGCATGTCGAGCAGCAGACAATTCCTCCTCGTGTCTGCCTAGCATCGCTCCTGGATCTCGACGGCGGAGTGAAAGGGTCCGGAGCCGCTGGGTCCATTCTTGGTCTGATTCTTCTGTTATGTACTTGAGTGAAGACCCAAAAGCGGTTTTAACAGAAAACAGAGTTCTTTAATGAAAAACAGGAATGGCATAAATCCTCTTCCAACGTAGTCAATGGAACAAAAAGAACGTTAGAATAATGCAGGATGCACCTGCCAGGCAGACTCCGACAGGATAGGACAAGGTGGAAGCAAACGGGACGACAGCTTGCTTCTGGCATCAAAAACACAAACAAGAATCAGACACTGAAAGTAGCAGGAACAGAGAGAAATAGAGACCTAATCAGAGGGGGAAGAGAGAACAGGTGGGAAGGAGTGAATGAGCTAGTTAGGGGAGATGTAGAACAGCTGAAGAATGAGAGACAGAGAAGGTAACCTAAAAAGACCAGCAGAGAGAGACAGAGTGAAGAGAAAGGACAGGAACAGACATAACAAGACATGACACTGATGGTCTGGTAATAGAAGCTGTTCAACAGTCTGGCCGTCTGGTAATAGAAGCTGTTCAACAGTCTGATGGTCTGGTAATAGAAGCTGTTCAACAGTCTGATGGCCTGGTAATAGAAGCTGTTCAACATGTCTGGTAATAGTAATAGAAGCTGTTCAACAGTCTGATGGTCTGTTCAACAGTCTGATGGTAATAGAAGTTCAACAGTCTGATTCAACAGTCTAATGGTCTGGTAATAGAAGCTGTTCAACAGTCTGATGGTCTGGTAATAGAAGTTCTCTGATGGCCTGGTAATAGAAGCTGTTCAACAGTCTGATGGTAATAGAACCTGGTAATAGAAGCTGTTCAACAGTCTGATGGTAATAGAAGCTGTTCAACAGTCTGAATAGAAGCTGTTCAACAGTCTGGCCGTCTGGTAATAGAAGCTGTTCAACAGTCTGATGGTCTGGTAATAGAAGCTGTTCAACAGTCTGGCCGTCTGGTAATAGAAGCTGTTCAACAGTCTGATGGTCTGGTAGTAGAAGCTGTTCAGCAGTCTGACGGCCTGGTAATAGAAGCTTTTTTTTAGTCTCACAATGTTGGTCCTGATGCACCTCCGGCTGCCAGACAGTTCTACAGCTGCACCAGTCGGTGGGCTCAAGAGGATGAACATATTTCACATTGGCCCTCAGAGCCTTAAAAGGTTTGACAGCTGCACCATTGAGACCATCTTGACTGGCTGCATTATTGCTTGGTATGGCAACTGCTTAGTATCTGACTGCAAGGAGCTACAGAGGGTAATGCGTACGACCCAGTACATCACTGGGACCGACCTCCCTGCCATCCAGGAACTCTATACCAGACAGTGTCAGAGGACGGCCCTAAAATTCGGCAAAGACTCCAGTCACCCAAGTAATAGACTGTTCTCTCTGCTACCGCACAGCAAGCGGTACCAATGCACCAAGACAGGAACCAACAGGACCCTGAACAGCTTCTACCCGCAAGCCATAAGACTGCTAAATAGTTAACCAAACAGCTGCACGGACACTTAGCATTCACCCTTTTTGCACCAACTTTTTGGACTGGCAGCTTCTTTAATAAATAGTACCCGCAAAACACCAGTCTCAACGTCAACAGTGAGGAGGCGACTCCTGGATGCTGGCCTTCTAGGCAGAGATCCTCTGTCCAGTGTCTGTTCTTTTGCCCATCTTAATCTTTTCTTTTTATTGGCCAGTCTGAGATATGGCTTTTTCTTTGCAACTCTGCCAAGAAGGCCAGCATCCCGGAGTCGCCTGTTGATGTTAAGACTGGTGTTTTGCGGGTACTATTTAATGAAACTGACAATTGAGGACTTGTGAGGTGTCTGTTTCTCAAACTAGACACTCTAATGTACTTGTCCTCTTGCTCAGATGTGCACCGGGCCTCCCACTCCTCTTTCTATTCTGGTTAGAGCCAGTTTGCGCTGTTCTGTGTAGGGAGTCTAAGTGACACCAAACTTTTGAACGGTAGTGTACATATCTACGTCAATGGCCTCACGAGTAGACAGATTAAAGGCTGCCAATTGTCGCAGCCGGGAGTCCCATGGGGCCGTGCACAATTGGCCCAGCGTGGTCCGGTTTAGAGAAGGGTTTGGCCGGCAGGGATGTTCTTGTCCCATCACTCTCTAGTGACTCCTGTGGTGGGCCGGGTGCAATGCACGCTGACACGGTCGCCAGGTGTACGGTGTTTACTCTGACACATTGGTGCGGCTGGCTTCCGGGTTGAGTGGGTGTTGTGTCAAGAAGCAGTTTGGCTTGGTTGGGTTGTGTTTCAGAGGATGCACGGCTCTCGACCTTCACCTCTCCCGAGTCCATACGGGAGTTGCAGCATTGAGACAAGACTGTAACTACCAATTGGATACTATGAAAAGGGGGTAAAAGTAAAAACATTTCTGTATCTATTATTCATTTGCATTATTACATGTTTTACTTTTCTATTATTTCTCAATTTTCTTTCTCTCTGCATTGTTGGGAAGGGGCCTGTAAGTAAGCATTTCACTGTTAGACCACACCTGTTGTTGACGAAGCATGTTACAAATAACATTTGATTTGATTTGAGTGAACAGTCCGTGGCTCAGGTGACGTAGGTTCTTAATGATTTTCTTGGCCTTCCTTTGACCCTTAGTGGTTTAAATGACCTGTAGGGCAGTCAGTGTGCCCCCGGTGATGTGTTGGGCTGACTGAACCACCCTTTGGAGAGTCATGTGGTGGCATCTTCTTGGAAAAAGCGGTAATCCAGACAACGCATCCAGCTCCGGAAAGTCAAATCTTTGGTGAGTAATCTCTATAAATTACTCTCCGCTGAGGCAATCTCCATTTTGTTCTTCTTCACAATTGGCTGATCCCTCCTGATGGCCCAGTTGGACATGACTCCAACAGGGTCACTAGGAGGGATCTGCCAATGAAGTTGGAAGTCCCACCCAGTTAAAATGGTGGAAGCCCGCAATGGTGCTGCCCATGCTAATACGGGCTTTAGGCCACTGATGTCCCCACATGCTTCAAGATGTCCACCATTGTTCCTGTACCCAAGAAAGCAAAGGTGTAAAAAATAACACTAAAATAAACAAAAGACTACAAAGTTGGCTGGGAGCTGGACCTGAACATTACCTATAGGAAGAGGTAAATATTAAGGGGTTCCATACTAGTTAAGCACCCTGGTCCTAGCAGCATGCACTCTGCATTATCTGCCCAAAATCCTAAGAACGCTTGTTGGAAATGCCTCGAGATTTCAAAAGTTAATTACGGCTTCAAATGAAGTGCACGACAAGTGCCAACACGAGACCAGGGAAACAGCCTTTAATCTGTCCCTGCCCACTGCTCCCCTCTTCCCAGCACCTCAAATGGCTGCACCAAAGCCACTGTTTACCAAATTAAAAAATCCCAACTGCAGCAGGCAATCAACAAGCACATGGATCTACACAATTCCCTCCCCCTCACTCGTTTGTTTGTGTATTGAAAGGGGGATAGAAAGACTAATGATTGAATTGAGCAGAGGCCCTTTTTGCAGCCAGTTTAAGAGAGAAATGTGATTGCCGTTTTAATTAACAAACATAGCCTGCTTTTGAAACTTTTCAAATCTCTTTCATTGGCGCTAAGGAGTACAATTATGAGCACATTGCAGCAGCACCCGTGTGGTGATGTAGTCATTTGTACTTGCATGGAAGCTGTTCAGCTGGCCCTATTCAAGAGCTGTGTAAAGATAGCTGAGGTGAGGTATGAATTTAGTCCTATTTCGACTGTGTGAAGAGATAGCTGTTGTGTATCTATGGGCTTTTAAAGGTTGTTGTGATATTCGTTGAGATGGTTTTCAAGTATGTATCATTTTTTAATTTGTGTAGCTATTCATGTTGGTTAAACCGTGACATTAAATTGTGTCCTCCACCATTCTCTTTCACATCCAAACATTCCAAGTTTAATTTCAAATATATTTCTTTCAGTTAGAAATAATACTTCCTCTCTGGATATTTCAGCATCTAACATTCTACACCTCTGAGTCACAAAATTCCATTTCGTTTTTTAAAGTTATTACCCACTGGATTGTTTTAGAAGAAGGAGCAGGATTGTAATGTAAAGGTCTCAGAATATCTTTGTTTATCATTGTCGTCCATGGTGAGAGGCCATGATAGGGAGGGAAACGACACTAATGGCCCTGTACAAAATCATAATGACGTCCAAAACTATCACCTCCTTCCTGTCCTGTCTAGATGTGCCAGAAGTCTGCCTTTCATCAGTACTCGGTCTGTAGGCTTGTTTGACCATGTTTCTGTCTGCCTCGGAGTCAGGCAGGACCATAGGGATAGATTGCGGTCTCTAGTGCCAAAAAGTCTGTCTCACAGACGCCATAATAGAACAGATACTATGGGGTGAGACAGAGGTGCACCATATTATCTCAGTCACACCACAGTCGACTTCCTGAGCTACAGCCTTTGGAAGGGTTGGTCGGGAAGTTGAGCAGTCACATCGCAGATGAAACCCACATCAAGGATTCATGTAAACAAGCGTCCTCCGCCTTTGTCTTATCAGGCCCGAATTTTATCAGGCCCAAAATACAGGCATAACAGACATACTCTCTCTCTCTTTCTAACCTCCCACACCCCTTCTCACTTTCTCTCTCTCTCTATTTCCCTATCTGTCACTCTATCTCTGGCTCTCTTTCTTTCTCACTTTTATACTGCTTATCTCCAATGAAGAAACTGAGAAGAAGGGGTATGGTGTGTTGACTTAGGAATAGAACTGGGTGAAAGTGGCCACAGCCTGCCTCTTAACAGGGTCCTTTATCTCATGATATGTCCATTTACTAGCTAGGACATATTGACAGTGTAATCATGCAGGTAAACACAGCATAGCCAGATTATGTTAGATACTGTAATAGTGTTTCAGCTAAGATGGCCATTGTAAATATCAAATCAAATCAAATTGTATTATTATTATATGCGTTGAACACAACAGCTGTAGACCTTGCAATGAAATGCTTACTTACGAGCCCCTAACCAACAATGCAGTTTTAAAAAATAATGCAATTTAAGAATAAGAAATAAAAGAAACAAGTAGTTAAAGAGTAGCAATAAAATAACAATAGCGAGACTATATACAGGTGGGTACCGATACAGAGTCAATGTGCTGGAGCACCGGTTAGTATGTACATGTAGGGAGAGTTATTAAAGTGACTATGCATAGATGCTAACAACAGAGAGTAGCAGGAGTGTAAAAGGGGGAGGGGGGTCAATGCAAATAGTCGGGCTAGCCATTTGATTAGATGTTCAGGAGTATTATGGCTTGGGGTTAAAAGCTGTTCAGAAGCCTCTTGGACCTAGACTTGGTGCTTCCAGTACCACTTGCAGAGGGCCTTCCTCTGACACCACCTGGTATAGAGGTCCTGGTTGGCATACCCTTTGTCGTGCCTTGAAGTCGGAGGCCTAGCAGTTGCCATACCTGGCAGTGATGCAACCAGTCAGGATGCTCTCGATGGTGCAGCTGTAGAACCTTTTCAGGATCTGAGGACTCATGACAAAACTTTTCAGTTCCTGATGGGGAATAGGTTTGGTCGTGCCCTCTTCACGACTATCTAGCTGTGCTTGGACCATGTTAGTTTGTTGGTGACGTGGACAACAAGGAACTTGGAAGCTCTCAACCTGCTCCACTAGAGCCCGGTCGATGAGAATGGGGGTGTGCTCGGTCCTCTTTTTCCTGTAGTCCACAATCATCTCCTTTGTCTTGATCACGTTGAGGGACAGGTTGTTGTCCTGGCACCACACGGCCAGGTCTCTGACCTCCTTCCTACAGGCTGTCTCGTCGTTGTCGGTGATCAGGCCGAAAACTGTTGTGTCATCGGCAAACTTAATGATGGTGTTGGAGTTGTGCCTGGCCGTGCAGTTATGAGTGAACAGGGAGTAGGGGACTGAGCACGCACCTCTGAGGGGCCCCTGTGTTGAGGATCAGCATGGCAGATAAGTGTTGTTACCTACCCTTACCACCTGGGGGCGGCCCTTCAGGAAGTCCAGGATCCAGTTGCAGAGGGACGTGTTTAGTCCCAGGGTGCTTAGCTTATTGATGAGCTTTGAGGGCACTATGGTGTTGAACGCTGAGCTGTAGTCATTGAATAGCATTCTCACATAGGTGTTACCTTTGTCCAGATGGGAAAGGGCAGTGTGGAGTGCAATCGAGATTGCATCATCTGTGGATCTGTTGGGGTGGTATGCAAATTGGAGTGGGTCTAGGTTTTCTGGGATAATGGTGTTGATGTGAGCCATGACCAGCCTTTCAAGGCACTTCATGGCTACAGATGTGAGTGCTATGGGTTGGTAGTCATTTAGGCAGGTTACCTTAGTGTTCTTGGGCACAGGCACTATGGTGGTCTGCTTAACTACGGACTCAGACAGGGAGAGGTTGAAAATGTCAGTCAAGACACTTGCCAGTTGGTCAGCGCATGCTCACAGTACACGTCCTTGTAATCCGTCTGGTCCTGCGGCCTTGTGAATGTTGACCTGTTTAAAGGTCTTACTCACATCGGCTGCAGAGAGCGTGATCTGAGGCAGCATTCATTGTAGCTGGGGATTTTAACAAGGCTAATCTGAAAACAAGACTCCCTAAAATGTATCAGCATATCGATTGTGCCACCAGGGCTGGCAAAACCTTGGATCACTGTTATTCTAACTTCTGCGACGCATATAAGGCCCTGCCCCGCCCCCCTTTCGGAAAAGCTGACCACGACTCCATTTTGCTGATCCCTGCCTACAGACAGAAACTGAAACAAGAAGCTCCCACGCTGAGGTCTGTCCAACGCTGGTCCGACCAAGCTGATTCCACACTCCAAGACTGCTTCCATCATGTGGACTGGGACATGTTTCGTATTGCGTCAGGCAACAACATTGACGAATACGCTGATTCAGTGTGCGAGTTCATTAGAACGTGCGTTGAAGATGTCGTTCCCATAGCAACGATTAAAACATTCCCTAACCAGAAACTGTGGATTGATGGCAGCATTCGCATGAAACTGAAAGCGGGAACCACTGCTTTTAATCAGGGCAAGGTGTCTGGTAATATGACTGAATACAAACAGTGCAGCTATTCCCTCCGTAAGGCTATCAAACAAGCTAAGCGTCAGTATAGAGACAAAGTAGAACCTCAATTCAATGGCTCAGACACAAGAGGTATGTGGCAGGGTCTACAGTCAATCACGGACTATAAGAATAAATCCAGCTCAGTCACAGACCAGGATGTCTTGCTCCCAGGCAGACTAAATAACTTTTTTGCCCGCTTTGAGGACAATACAGTGCCACTCACATGGCCTGCAACGGAAACATGCGGTCTCTCCTTCACTGCAGCCGAGGTGAGAAAAACATTTAAACGTGTTAACCCTCGCAAGGCCGCAGGCCCAGACGGCATCCCCAGCCGCGCCCTCAGAGCATGCGCAGACCAGCTGGCTGGTGTGTTTACGGACATATTCAATCAATCCCTATACCAGTCTGCTGTTCCCACATGCTTCAAGAGGGCCACCGTTGTTCCTGTTCCCAAGAAAGCTAAGGTAACTGAGCTAAACGACTACCGCCCCGTAGCACTCACTTCCGTCATCATGAAGTGCTTTGAGAGACTAGTCAAGGACCATATCACCTCCACCCTACCTGACACCTTAGACCCACTCCAATTTGCTTACCGCCCAAATAGGTCCACAGACGACGCAATCTCAACCACACTGCACACTGCCCTAACCCATCTGGACAAGAGGAATACCTATGTGAGAATGCTGTTCATCGACTACAGCTCGGCATTTAACACCATAGTACCCTCCAAGCTCGTCTTCAAGCTCGAGACCCTGGGTCTCGACCCCGCCCTGTGCAACTGGGTACTGGACTTCCTGACGGGCCGCCCCCAGGTGGTGAGGGTAGGCAACAACATCTCCACCCCACTGATCCTCAACACTGGGGCCCCACAAGGGTGTGTTCTGAGCCCTCTCCTGTACTCCCTGTTCACCCACGACTACGCGGCAACGCACGCCTTCAACTCAAGTTTGTGGACGACACAACAGTGGTAGGCTTGATTACCAACAACGACGAGACGGCCTACAGGGAGGAGGTGAGGGCCCTCGGAGTGTGGTGTCAGGACAATAACCTCACACTCAACGTCAACAAAACTAAGGAGATGATTGTGGACTTCAGGAAACAGCAGAGGGAACACCCCCCTATCCGCATCGATGGAACAGTAGTGGAGAGGGTAGTAAGTTTTAAGTTCCTCGGCATACACATCACAGACAAACTGAATTGGTCCACTCACACAGACAGCATCATGAAGAAGGCGCAGCAGCGCCTCTTCAACCTCGGGAGGCTGAAAAAATTCGGCTTGTCACCAAAAGCACTCACAAACTTCTACAGATGCACAATCGAGAGCATCCTGGCGGGCTGTATCGCCGCCTGGTACGGCAACTGCTCCGCCCACAACCGTAAGGCTCTCCAGAGGGTAGTGAGGTCTGCACAATGTATCACCGGGGGCAAACTACCTGCCCTCCAGGACACCTACTCCACCCGATGTTACAGGAAGGCCACAAAGATCATCAAGGACAACACCCACCCGAGCCACTGCCTGTTCACCCCGCTATCATCCAGAAGGCGAGGTCAGTACAGGTGCATCAAAGCTGGGACCAAGAGACTGAAAAACAGCTTCTATCTCAAGGCCATCAGACTGTTAAACAGCAACCACTAACATTGAGTGGCTGCTGCCAACACACTGACTCAACTCCAGCCACTTCAATAATGGTAATTGATCGAAAGGATGTAAAATATATCACTAGCCACTTTAAACAATGCTACCTAATATAATGTTTACATACCCTACATTATTCATCTCATATGTATACGTATATACTGTACTCTATCATCTACTGCATCCTTATGTAATACATGTATCACTAGCCACTTTAACTATGCCACTTTGTTTACATACTCATCTCATATGTATATACTGTACTCGATACCATCTACTGTATCTTGCCTATGCTGCTCTGCACCATCACTCATTCATATCTTTATGTACATATTCTTTATCCCCTTACACTGTGTATAAGAATTAGTTTTGGAATTGTTAGTTAGATTACTTGTTGGTTATTACTGCATTGTCGGAACTGGAAGCACAAGCATTTCGCTACACTCGCATTAACATCTGCTAACCATGTGTATGTGACAAATACAATTTGATTTGATTTGATCACAGTCTTCTGGAACAGCTGGTGCTCTCATATATGTTTCAGTGTTATTTGCCTCAAAGCGAACATAGAAGTAGTTTAGCTCATCTGGTAGGCTCGTGTCACTGGGCAGCTCTCGGCTGTGCTTCCCTTTGTAGTCTGTAATGGTTTGCAAGCCCTGCCACATCTGACGACCGTCAGAGTTGGTGTACTATGATTTGGTCTAAGTCCTGTATTGACGCTTTGACTGTTTGATGGTTCATCGGAGGGCATAGTGGGATTTCTTATAAGTTTCCGGGTTAGAGTCCCACTCCTTGAAAGTGGCAGCTCTAGCATTTAGCTCAGTGCGGATGTTGCATGTAATTCATGGCTTCTGGTTGGGGTATGTACGTAAGGTCACTGTGGGGACGACGTCATCGATGCACTTATTGATGAAGCCAATGACTAATGTGGTGTACTCCTCAATGCCATCGGAGTAATGTCGGAACATATTCCAGTCTGTGCTAGCAAAACTGTCCTGTAGCTTAGCATCTGCTTCATCTGACCACTTTTTTATTGATCGAGTCACTGGTGCTTCCTGCTTTAATTTTTGCTTGTATGCAGGAATCAGGAAGATATAATTATTATCATATTTGCTAAATGGAGGACAAGGGAGAGCTTTGTATGTGTGTGGAATAAAGGTGGTCCAGAGTTTTTTCCCTCTGGTTGCACATTTAACATGCTGATAGAAGTTTAGTAAGACGGATTTCAGTTTGCCTGCATTAAAGTCCCTGGCCACTAGGAGTGCAGCCTCTGGATGAGCGTTTTCCTGTTTGCTTATGGCGGAATACAGCTCATTCAGTGCGGTCTTAGTGCCAGCATCAGTCTGTGGTGGTATTTAGACTGCGATGAAAAATACAGATGAAAACTCTCTAGGTAGATAAGGTGGTCTTAAGAATTTTTATTTTTCCTTTATTTAACTAGGCAAGTCAGTTAAGAACAAATTCTTATTTTCAATGACTATGAAACAATGGGTTAACTGCCTTGTTCAGGTGCAGAATGACAGATTTTTGCCTTGGGGATTTGATCTTGCAACCTTTCGGTTACTCTACCAATGCTCTGACCACTAGGCTACCTGCGCCCCAGGAGTATCATGAGATACTCTACCTCAGGCAAGCAAAACCTCGAGACTTTCTTAGATATCTCGCACCAGCTGTTATTTACAAATAAACATTGTCCTCCACCGCTTGTCTTACCAGACACCTCTGTTCTGTTCTGCTGATACAGCGTATAACCAGCAAGCTGTATGTCGATAATGTCGTCATTCAGCCACTACTCCGTGAAGCATAAGATATTACCGTTTTGAATATCCCGTTGGTAGTTTAATCTTCCGCGTAGGTCATCAATTCTATTTTCCAAAGATTGCACGTTTGTTAGCAGAATGGAAGGAAGTTGGGGTTTATTTGATCACCTACGAATTCTCAGAAAGCAGCCCGCCCTCTGGACCCTTTTTCTTTGTCTTCTCTTCACACAAATGACAGGGATATGGGCCTGTTCCCGGGATATCATTCTATGCCTGTTCCCGGGATATCATTCTATGCCTGTTCCCGGTATATCATTCTATGCCTGTTCCCGGTATATCATTCTATGCCTGTTCCCGGTATATCATTCTATGCCTGTTCCCGGTATATCATTCTATGCCTGTTCCGGTATATCATTCTATGCCTGTTCCCGGTATATCATTCTATGCCTGTTCCCGGTATATCATTCTATGCCTGTTATCATTCTATGCCTGTTCCCATTCTATGTATATCATTCTATGCCTGTTCCCGGTATATCATTCTATGCCTGTTCCCTATGCCTGTTCCCGGGATATCATTCTATGCCTGTTCCTGGTATATCATTCTATGCCTGTTCCCGGTATATCATTCTATGCCTGTTCCCGGTATATCATTCTATGCCTGTTCCCGGTATATCATTCTATGCCTGTTCCGGTATATCATTCTATGCCTGTTCCTGTTCCCGGTATATCATTCTATGCCTGTTCCCTGTATATCATTCTATGCCTGTTCCCGGTATATCATTCTATGCCTGTTCCCGGTATATCATTCTATGCCTGTTCCCTGTATATCATTCTATGCCTGTTCCCGGTATATCATTCTATGCCTGTTCCGTATCATTCTATGCCTGTTCCCTGGATATCATTCTATGCCTGTTCCCGATATCATTCTATGCCTGTTCCCGGGATATCATTCTATGCCTGTTCCCGGATATCATTCTATGCCTGTTCCCGGATATCATTCTATGCCTGTTCCTGGGATATCATTCTATGCCTGTTCCCGGATATCATTCTATGCCTGTTCCCGGTATATCATTCTATGCCTGTTCCCGGATATCATTCTATGCCTGTTCCCGGGATATCATTCTATGCCTGTTCCCGGTATATCATTCTATGCCTGTTCCCGGGATATCATTCTATGCCTGTTCCCGGATATCATTCATGCCTGTTCCCGGATATCATTCTATGCCTGTTCCCGGATATCATTCTATGCCTGTTCCCGGTATATCATTCTATGCCTGTTCCTATCATTCTATGCCTGTTCCCGGTATATCATTCTATGCTATGCCTGTTCCCGGTATATCATTCTATGCCTGTTCCCGGATATCATTCTATGCCTGTTCCCGGCCTGTTCGGTATATCATTCTATGCCTGTATCATTCTATGGTTCCCTGTATATCATTCTATGCCTGTTCCCGGTATATCATTCTATGCCTGTTCCTGGTATATCATTCTATGCCTGTTCCCGGATATCATTCTATGCCTGTTCCCGGTATATCATTCTATGCCTGTTCCCTATGCCTGTTCCCGGATATCATTCTATGCCTGTTCCCGGTATATCATTCTATGCCTGTTCCCGGTATATCATTCTATGCCTGTTCCCGTATATCATTCTATGCCTGTTCCCGGTATATCATTCTATGCCTGTTCCCGGTATATCATTCTTCTATGCCTGTTCCCGGTATATCATTCTGTGCCTGTTCCCGTATCATTCTGTGCCTGTTCCCGTATATCATTCTATGCCTGTTCCCGGGATATCATTCTATGCCTGTTCCCCGTATATCATTCTATGCCTGTTCGGTATATCATTCTATGCCTGTTCCCGGTATATCATTCTATGCCTGTTCCCGGTATATCATTCTATGCCTGTTCCCGGGATATCATTCTATGCCTGTTCCCGGTATATCATTCTATGCCTGTTCCCGGTATATCATTCTATGCCTGTTCCCGGATATATCATTCCTGTTCCCGGGATATCATTCTATGCCTGTTCCTGGATATCATTCTATGCCTGTTCCCGGTATATGCCTGTTCCCGGGATATCATTCTATGCCTGTTCCCGGTATATCATTCTATGCCTGTTCCCGGTATATCATTCTATGCCTGTTCCCGGTATATCATTCTATGCCTGTTCCCGGTATATCATTCTATGCCTGTTCCCGGTATATCATTCTATGCCTGTTCCCGGTATATCATTCTATGCCTGTTCCCGGTATATCATTCTCGTCGTACTCATTAAAGGGGAAAAAGGATTCTGCCAGTCCGTGGTGAGTAATCGCAGTTCTGATGTCCAGAAGTTATTTTCGGTAATAAGCGACGTTAGCAGCAACATTATGTACAAAATAAGTTTTAAAAATAAGTTACAAACAACCCAAAGAAACAAACAAAAAACACAATTGGTTTGGAATACGTAAAACGTCAGTTCTCCGGCACCATCTTGATTCCCGATGATACTGCTACAGCAGATGTATGGTAACAAACATAATGGTTAATTTTAGTCAAATCCACTCTCATTTCCTCGTGTACTAAATAGATAACTGTTATTTCTGCTTTAGCCAAGACACAAGATCTCTGGTTGAACAAAAATGGCCTCGCATAAATACTGTATAGATTACTGTGGGACTGGTATGATAATCCTATACAAGGGCATTACAGATGATTTATCACCATCCCATCTGGTATTCACCAGATGAGGCAGGAGTCATGACTTTTATAATATGAATCATATCATAATTGTTTTTGAGGATGTTACGCATGAGCACACACACACTCAGAAGAAGGAGAAGAGGAATCACACAAACACTCAACGTAGAGGACAGGGCGGACACAGATGCACACCCTCTCTCGCCTCTAAGCTGTAAATGAGCTGGTGTGGATCAGCGCCTCCTGGCCAAATGGGTTGTGTCGGCACACTGAGAGCACATCATCATGCTGCTTATTTTGGATTGGCACGCCGCTATGAGGAGCAAGGTAAGGCATGCCACCACACACAGGCATATAGGCACGCATTCACACACACCAACACACACACTATATACAATGAGATGTAGCACTTCAGAGGCAGAGGGGCGACAGATTTAAGCTACAGATGATTGTAATGTTTAGTAACTTACAATGATAAGAGAAAAGTAAAGTTTAGCTACAGACAATGATAAGAGAAAAGTAAAGTTTAGCTACAGACAATGATAAGAGAAAAGTAAAGTTTAGCTACAGACAATGATAAGAGAAAAGTAAAGTTTAGCTACAGATAATGATGCGAAAAAAGTCAAGTCAAACACACTTCCCGACTCATAGTAAGCAAATGCACACACACACAAATGCACACACACACAAATGCACACAAACACACACACACAAGTATGGACACATTGGAATCTCCCACACAGAGGGACAGATCCACACTCTGTCGCACACACTCTCATACTCTCTCTCTCTTTGTCACTCTGTCTCTCTGTCCCTCTGTCCCTCTGTCCCTCTATGTCTCTGTCTCTCTGTTTCTCTGTCTCACACACTCTCTCTCTCTCTCTCTCTCTCTCTCACACACACACACACACACACACACACTGTCCAACTCTCCCTGTCTCGCTGTCTCTCTCACATACTCTCATATGCTCTCTCTCTCTCTCTCTCTCTCTCACACACACTCTCCAACTCTCCATCACTCTCTCTCACACATTCTCTCATATGCTATCTCTCTCTGCTCCTCTCTCTCTCTCTGCCATCTCTCTCTCTCTCTCTCTCTCTCACACACACACACACTCTCCTACTCTCTCTCTCTCTCTTTGTCTCTCTCTCTCTCTCTCTCTTTGTCTCTCTCTCTGTCTGTCTCGCTGTCTCTCTCACACACTCTCCAACTCTCCATCTCTCTGTCTCTCTCACATACTCTCATATGCTCTCTGTCTCTCTCTCCCACATACTCTCATATACTCTCTCTGTCTCTGTCTCTCTGCCCCTCTCTGTCTCTCTGCCTCTCTCTCTCTCTCTCTCTCTCTCTCTCTCTCACACACACACTCCTTCTCTCTCTCTCTCTCACACTCCTACTCTCTCTCTCTCACACTCCTACTCTCTCTCTCACACTCCTACGCTCTCTCGCTCTGTGTCTGTCTCTCTGTCTCTTTGCTTCTCTCTCTCTCTGTATCTCTGTCTCTCTCACACACTGTCCTACTCTCTCTCTCTGTGTGTCTGTCTCTCTGTCTCTCTCACACACTGTCCTACTCTCTCTCTGTCTCTCTGTCTCTCTCACACACTCATACAGCACAGGGCCCTGGTGACCATGTGAGTTTAATGGCATTACTGATGAGGTGAAAGAGAGAGGGGAGCCGGGTTAATTGGGAGATGCTCAGCAAATCTCAGGTTGAATTATGATTACAAATTCTCTGAATGTTAACGGGGAAAGTATGATATAAATATAGCTTCCAGCTGGGCTGAATGTGGAGTTGTGAAAAGACAGGAGGAATTTTCTTCCCCATGAGATGGTATCTGTGGAAATTAGGTTATAATATCAGATAGAGGACAGGACAATTATCACATCTCTAAATTTTATAGACACAGATAAGAGCCACTACAGCTTTGTTTGAGTAAGCTGCTATTGCTTCTTCTGTTCTGACTCAGAGAATGTATCATTAAAAGGTCAAAAATACTCGTGTCGAAAGGAATATAATATTTTTATCAGTATGAACACACATTAATAATAATAATAGATTTATTTGTATAGCACTTTTCAATAAAAGTAATTAAGTGCTTCATATAGTGCATCTCAGTAGAGGCCTTATCAGTGAGAGGTGTTTGGTCGACAGCCTTGACCGGCCAGCACAAGGTTGCTCCAGGTCACTCCATCTGGGACAAAGAGAGAAACAGACACAAAAGGAGAGGAGAAGAAAACTGAGGACAGGAGGGCAGGGAATAGAGAATGTGAATAGAGTTTAGAGGCGTGATCACACAGCGACCGATCTCTCTGTTGTTCTTTTACAGGGGTTTTCTTTTCTGGTTTTCATCCATATACTGACAGAGACCTGCCACATAAACCATTAATACTTTTAACCACATAACAGATCAATGTATTTATGTGCTAACAAGAACCTGTGGAATCCCCTCAGCACACTGCTCCTCTGTTTTTCTCTCCCATTACACACACACACACAAACACAAACACACACACACACACACATTATTTGTGAAAATGTAGAAAATAACTGGCCCCACCGCCCTCCTTTCCCTCCACAGATAGCAGCACATGTATAATTGCATTGTGCAACAGTGCGTACCTTAGAGGAAATAATTATCATCATAAAAAGAGCAATTACTAACCTGGCAGAGAGTTGCAATGGATTTTAATGTGTCTATAACGTCTTCTCATGCACTCCTCTTTGTTTATTTAGTTGACTGATGTTCGCTTTTGATGGATACACAACCAAACTTACAAAACCCCACATTTAATATGGCCATATGTAGCGGTGGGTGGTTCAGTGAACCTCATTCATGTGTTGAGTAACTTTAAATAACTATCCAGTGAAAATCTAACTTTTAAAAGTTAAAATTCTGTTAACTCATACCCAAATAATGTTGACTCATCCTATACTTGTATTTGTGCCCACAGCAAAGTACACCTGTATTTGGGGTGTTTCTCCCATTCTTCTCTGCAGATCCTCTCAAGCTCTGTCAGGTTGAATAGGGAGCGTCGCTACACAGCTATTTTCAGGTCTCTACAGAAATGTCAAATCAAATCAAATGTTATTTGTCACATACACATGGTTAACAGATGTTAATGCGAGTGTAGCAAAATGCTTGAGCTTCTAGTTCCGATAATGCATTAATATCTAACAAGTAATCTAACAATTTCAAACAATTACTGTAACGGCGTTCTTCTTTTGTTGAATTAAAGTCGGACCGAAATGCAGCGTGTAAGTTACTCATGTTTAATGTGAAAACAAACAAACGAACTATACATGAAATAACTTAATAAATACAAAAACAACAAAATGGAACGTGAAACCTATACAGCCTGACTGGTGCACACTACACAGAGACAGGAACAATCACCCACGAAATACAAAGCGAAAACCAGGCTACCTAAATACGGTTCCCAATCAGCGACAACGAGAATCACCTGACTCTGATTGAGAACCGCCTCAGGCAGCCAACCTATTTAACACACACACACCCCTAATCAGCTACAATCCCAGACACTACAAACCCCAATACGAAAACACAATACATAATAACCCCATGTCACACCCTGGTCTGACTAACTAATAAACTAAAACACAAAATACTAAGACCAAGGCGTGACAGAACCCCCCCCCCCCCCAGGTGCGGACTCCCGAACGCACCTCAAAACCATAGGGAGGTCCGGGTGGGGGTCTGTCCATGGTGGCGGTTCCGGCTCCGGACGTGGACCCCACTTCATAAATGTCATTGTTCCTCCCCTTCGCGTCCATGGATAATCCACCCTAACCGCCGACCATGGCCGAATAGTCCTCACCCAGAACCCTACATAACAGAGGAGCAGCTCGTGACTGAGGGGCAGCTCGGGACTGAGGCAGCTCGGGACTGAGGGGCAGCTCGGGACTGAGGGGCAACTCGGGACTGAGGGGCAGCTCGGGACTGAGAAGAAGCCCAGTACTGAGAAGAAGCCCAGCACTGAGAAAAAGCCCAGCCAGGCAGTTGAATCCGGCAGATCCTGGCTGACTGGCGGATCCTGGCTGACTGGCGGATCCTGGCTGACTGGCGGATCCTGGCTGACTGGCAGATCCTGGCCGACTGGCGGATCCTGGCTGACTAGCAGATCTGGCAGATCCTGGCTGACTGGCGGATCCTGGCTGACTAGCAGATCTGGAAGAGTCTGGTTGACTGGCAGATCTGGAAGAGTCTGGTTGACTGGCATATCTGGAAGAGTCTGGTTGACTGGCAGATCTGGAAGAGTCTGGTTGACTGGCAGATCTGGAAGAGTCTGGCTGACTGGCAGATCTGGAAGAGTCTGGTTGAATAGCAGATCTGGAAGAGTCTGGCTGACTGGCAGATCTGGAAGAGTCTGGCTGTCTGGCAGATCTGGAAGAGTCTGGCTGACTGGCAGATCTGGAAGAGTCTGGCTGACTGGCAGATCTGGAAAAATCTGGCTGACTGGCAGATCTGGCTGCTTCATGCTGACTGACGGCTCTGGCTGCTCCATGTAGACTGACAGCTCTGGCGGCTTCATGGAGCCTGTCAGCTCCTTGCAGACTCGCAGCTCTAGCTGCTCCATGCAGACAAGCAGCTCTGGCTGCTTCATGCAGACTGGCAGCTCCATGCAGACTGGCAACTCCATGCAGACTGGCAACTCCATGCAGACTGGCAACTCCATGCAGACTGGCAGCTCTTTGCAGACTGGCAGCTCTGGCTGCTCCATGTAGACTGGCAGCTCAGGCTGCTCTATACAAACTGACAGCTCTGGCTGCTCCATGTAGACTGGCAGCTCAGGCTGCTCTATACAGGCAGGAGGCTCCGGCAGTGCTGTAGAGGAGGAAGGCTCTAGAACCGCTGAACAGACGGGAGACTCCGACAGCGCAGGAGAGGGAGAAAGCGCTGGCTGCGCTGAACAGGCGAGGCGCACTGAAGGCCTGATGCGTGGTGCTGGCACTGGTGGTATTTGGCCGAGGACACGCACAGGAAGCCTAGTGCGGGGAGCTGCTACTGGAGGGCTGGGGTGTGGAGGTGGTTCTGGATAAACCGGACCGTGCAGGCGCACTGGAGCTCTTGAGCACCGAGCCTGCCCAACCTTACCTGGTTGAATACTCTCGGTTGCCCTGCCAGTGCTGTGAGGAGAAATAGCCCGCGCTGGGCTATGTAGGCGAACCGGAGACACCGAGCGCAAGGCTGGTGCCATGTAAACCGGCCCAAGGAGACGCACTGGAGACCGGATGCGTAGAGCCGGCTTCATAGCATTAGGCTCGACTGAAATATACCGCACCGGGCTATGCACCCGCACTGGGGACCCCGTGCGCACCACTGCATAACACGGTGCCTGCCCGGTCTCTCTAGCCCCCCGGTAAGCACAGGTCTCCTACCTGACGCAGCCATACTCCCTGATAGCCCCCCCCCAAGACATTTTTGGGGCTGCTTTTCAGGCTTCCATCCACGTCGCCGTGCTGCCTCCTCATACTTGCGCCTCTCCGCTTTAGCCGCTTCTAATTCCTCCTTGGGGCGGCGATATTCACCAGGCTGAGCCCAGGGTCCTTTTCCGTCCAGTTCCTCCTATGTCCAGAAATCCTTAATACGCGGCTCCTCTTTGCGCTGCTCCTGCCTGTTGACACGCTGCTCGGTCCGAGTGTGGTGGGTGATTCTGTAACGGCGTTCTTCTTTTGTTGAATGAAAGTCGGACCGAAATGCAGCGTGTAAGTTACTCATGTTTAATGTGAAAACAAACAAACGAACTATACATGAAATAACTTAATAAATACAAAAACAACAAAACGGAACGTGAAACCTATACAGCCTGACTGGTTATAAAAAATAATTTATTATCTTCAGTACCATTCATTCTTTACAAATCATAATTTACATACATACACAAACAATGATATTTTTAATTAAACTAATTAAATTAAACTAAACATAAACCCCAAACAAAAACCTCAGGGGAGCATCTTCCCTCCCCGTCACCCTACAAAACACCTTTCCCTATCTCCCTGTCCCTAATCTATCCTTTTACAAATCTAAATGACACCCAGCCCTAAACCCCCCTTCCACCTCTCCCGAGCAGCATGCTGCCCCCACTTCCTCTCCTCCCTCTTCATCCTCCCCCTCAAATCTCCTTCCACTCTCCTCACTATCCCTTCCACCCCCAATCTCTCCCTGTCTTCTCCATGTTCAGCCTTGCTTCCCACAGCCCCCGTTTAAAGAGACTCATGAGAAGCCAGAGCAGAAACCTGTCCCTATCCGTCCCTCTCACTCTCCCTACACCCCTCTCTAACCTGGCCCACGTCAATACAAAATCCCCCTTTACCAAACCTAACAACCCCCGTGCCCTAGCCCATACTACTCCGGCAAAGGCACAGTCCCAAAAGACATGACGCACAGTCTCCTCCCTGCCACAAGAGGATCTTGGACAGGTGGGGGATTGCACTAAACTAAACCGGTACAAGATGGAACGTACCGGCAAACACTTATGAAGGCTCAACCAATTCAGGTCCTTGAGCCTGTTGTCCAGACCCCGCAGCTGCACTCCCTCCCAGACCGCTTCCGAGATGCCTACTACAGGCGCCAGACTCCCTGCCTTTCTGACCTCCTCGTACAGGTGCCTATGATCTAAACCTACTCGGGCAACTTCAACCTCAGGGTGCGCACGCAGCCACATGACCAAAATGCCACGGCAGCTGTTCCGCCCGAGGACCCGTGTTAGACCACACCATTATGCTTCTCGCCTGATACGAGAAGAACACCCGCAGGAGGAAACCGGACGGGTGTATCACTGGCTGAGCAAGCTCCGTTAACAAGAAAGAAACAAAAATTGTGTCCAGCTTGAGGGGGAAATGTGGTACCCCCCTACCTCCCTCCCCGATGGGACAGATCATGCGTGCCCTGGCGACCCACTCATACCTGCCACTCCGCATAAACTGAAACACAAGCTTCACTAGAGGCCTTCTCAGACAAGCCGGCAATGGGTAGATGTATGCCAAATACAAAAGCGACGGCAACACATCCACCATTAGGACCAGGACTTTGCCCATAAAAGACAAATACCTAGCTTTCCACATTGCTAGCTTCCTCTGTACCACTGCAATACGCATGTTCCAGTTTAGCGTCGCAGAGCCGGAGGTCTCAAAATGGACCCCGAGAATCCTCAGGGCCCCCTCACAGAGAGATAACCCCCCAGGCACATCCGTTCTACCGCGCCATCTTCCGAAAAACTTGACGGAAGACTTTGCATGGTTCAGAACTGCTCCCGACGCTCGAGTGAAATCCCCAAAGATGGCAAGGGACCTTGTCAGGCACGAGTCCTTGCACAACAACAAAGAAGTGTTGTCGGCGTACTGCGTCATCTTAACACGCAGTCCACCACTTCCAGGGATCAGCAGACCTTCCACCCCTGTGTCTGCCCTAATGGCAGACCCCAGAGGCTCCATGTACAGAACGAAGAGGAGAGCCAAGAGTGGGCACCCCTGCCTGACCCCAGACGAGAGGTCAAAAACGTCACCCAAGTGACTATTTACACTAACTCGGCACCCCGCTCCGACATATAATGTACGAATCCATCCTATAAACTTCTCCCCAAAACCTAATCGACCTAACACTCTGAATAAAAAAGATCTATTCACGCGATCAAAGGCTTTCGCCTGATCTAGCGCTGCTACCATAAAAGGCAGTCCTCTATCTTCAACCCATGCGATGGAGTCCCTGATTAACTGTAGGTTCCATCTAATAGAGCGGCCCTCTACCCCGCACGTCTGATCCTCATGAACGACGTAGGGAAGGGCTGTGCGCAACCGGTCTGCTAAAACCTTTGCAAGTAGCTTGTAATCTACACACAGCATGGTCAACGGCCGCCAGTTGCCAAGGTCAGTTACTTCCCCCTTCTTATATAAAAGTGACAGCACACCAACAGCCATTGATCCCCCCGGGACCCCCGTCTCAAGGATGGCCTTCAAGACTTCGAGGACCACTGGTCCAAGTATACTCCAAAACTTGAGATAAAACTCAGCCGGCAGCCCATCCATCCCAGGCACCTTCCCTTTTCCCATCCTCCTAAGAGCGCTCTCAACCTCTTCTAGTGAGATCTGGGCCTCCATCACTTCTCTAATGTCCTCCGGCAACCGCCTGGACAAGTGTTCTAGAAACACATTTCCCTGCTCTACATCTATTTCCCTTTCCTTAAATAAACCTTGGAAATGATCAGTTGTCCCCCTGACCATATCCTCTGGTTCTCTAACTATACTACCATTTTCTTCCCTAACACCATGCATTACCTTCCTACTCTGTCTTGCCCTAACCAACTTAAAGAACATAGCAGAACAAGTCTCATTATGTTCTAGAAAGCCGCTATGCGCACGCTCCAGGAAAGCTCGAGCCTTCCGCTCCTGCAACTCCCTGAGCTGCGCCTTTAGGGTTGAGGATCTCTCCCAGTCAAACGACCCGCCGAGGTTGCCTGCCTCGTATTCGAGTTCAATTAACCTTTGGATACGATCCACCTCCCTCCTCTCCTCCCTTTTTTTTCCTCTTGCAATACCCTATTATAAAAGCCCTAATCCTCACCTTAACTAATTCCCACCACTCTAACACCCCTCGCACATGGACCGGAGACCCTCAAGCCTCCTAAAGAAAACATAAAACCCGTCAACAAAAGCCTGCTCCTCCAGCACATCCCGATCTAGCTTCCAGTACCCCTTACCAAAGAGGCAGACCGACGACCCCACCTGCAGGAGCACCCCGTCGTGATCCGAAAAGAAAACAGGCAACAGCCGCCCAGACAACTTTCCCAAAGACCTGGGTACAAAAATATAATCGAGCCTCCGCTCAACCCCCTGGAGTTACGCCATGTAGGACCGTCCATTTTCGGAGTAGTGTGCATACCACCATCTACCAGACCATGGCAAGCCATTAGCCTAGCAATGGCGCCTGCACTGTTATCCCCCCTCTTCCTAAATCTGTATTAAAATCCCCCCTATCACTAATTTCCTATTTGTAACACACAGGGGCGTCAGACAGTCCACCATCTCCTTCCTGTCTGCCACCCCACCTGTGGCCCATACACCACCACTAATCTAAATTTACAATCCCTTATCGTGACATCCACCCCTATAACCCTCCCCTGCATTACAACAAAGGAATCTTCCACTTTTACCTCCCTGTGCCCACACAAAATCCCTACCCCAGATGAGTGCACCCCCCCTACACCCCAAACCGACTCTCCCTTGTCCCACTCCCTCTTAAATCTACTAACATCCCCTCCATCCCTCAGGTGAACCTCCTGTAAAAAACAAAAATCAAACCCCACACCCTCCAAATAACTAAAAACCACCCTCCTCTTAACAATATCTCTTAAACCCCTTACATTTAAACTAACAAAAGTAAAATTAGACTCCATGAAAAAAAATAAAACATGTAATACACTCAAATACTAAACCCAGACAGAAAAAAAACAAAAACAGGAGACTCACCCGATGCTCCCCTGCTCCATATCTACCGGTGAGAACACCATCTGTAATCCCGACATCCCCCCCCTCTTCCTCCATCACACCATCCCAGGATGCAGGAATAGTGTTTGGCTTCGGGGTGCCCTGCACCCTGGGTCTACCCCCACAATCCTCCCCCTCCCCAGTGTTGCAGCTGGTTTGGAAGAAAATTGGGGAGGCTGAGTCCACAAACAAAAAACTCCCCACCTCCTCCTGCACCCAGTCCTGAGTCTTGTTAGGTGTGTCCCCACCCAAATGAAGTTGAGAGTCTTGGGAAACCAGCAGCAACCCAGAGGTTTCTCCCACCCCCATCACTCTCTTGGCCATCCCCTCCCCCTCACTGTCGGCCAATCGCACCCTCCTCTTCAGTCTCTTCTTTGGTGATGGCGGCAGTGGAGAGATACCACCCCCTCCCCCCGCCAGCTCCTCCACCATACCCCTCATCTCTTCCACCATGTCACTTTCCCCCCAGTCCACTTGCTCTTCCACCATCTTCTTCTCTACCATTCCTCCCTCACTTTCTTCTCTCTCATTCTCCTCCACTCGGTTGCCTTCTTCCACCGCTTTTCCTGGTTCTCCTACTCCCGTGCCTTCCGTTTCCTTCTCTCTTCCATCCATCGTTTCTTGCTCCTCTTCCTTCCTTGTGGCCTTCCCCTCTGGACTTGTAGTCTTGTCATGAGGCATGTTTCCTTCCCCTCCTCTTCTTCCCCCATCCCCCGCTCCTGCTCCCCCCCCAGCCGCAGACGCATATGACCTCTGACGGGCCAGGCACCCCCGCCACAGGTGTGCTGATGAGCCACACCCATGGCATGTCTTAGGCTTGTCACAATCCCTCGCCTCGTGATCCTCAGATCCACAAAATCTGCATTTTCTCATGCTGCACGAGGCGAAAATGTGTCCATAGGCCATACAGCGCCTGCAAAATGGGGGCTGACGTGCATAAAACAATGTCCCCCTGTCAGCCCCAAGGGAGAACATAGCAGGAGGATGAAGGTATCCACAATGTCCCTTTGGGTCCTCCCTGAGGTTGGCCTGGAAACCTCTCCTCCCATTCCAAAACCCAAGGGAGTCTTTGAGGTGCCTAGCTGAGGAAACGTTATCCATGTATCTCCCCAGAAAAGCCCTCACCTCTTCATCCTTAACGTAAGGGTTGTACATGTTAACAGTTACAACCCTAAAGTTATTCTTCGCCAGACTTGATATTTCATAGTGGCACATCGGCCTCTCACCTCCCACTGCTCTTGCCCTTCTAAGGATATCATCATGTTTTTCTTCCGTGTATAGCGCGATGTCGTATGCTCCCTCCAACGAGTTGCCTTGGAAACAAAACACGTCCTTCACCGTCAGCTTTAGAATCCCCATCAATATAATTCTTCCAAAAGATTCTCGTCCTAACGGCTCCAACTCCTTTTCCTTCCAAGCAAAACGAATCGTGTTAGCCAGCCCAATCCCAGGGATCGACCGTGATGATGTATTTAGCACCATCTCCGCAAGGAGAATGGCGCTCGTTCTTTTCTCTTCCAATACAAGAAAAAAAGAAAAAAAGAAAAAAAAACGAAAATCCAAAAGTGACCGCAACTGTCCGGTGAAAACTAACACAGAGACAGGAACAATCACCCACGAAATACAAAGCGAAAACCAGGATACCTAAATACGGTTCCCAATCAGCGACAACGAGAATCACCTGACTCTGATTGAGAACCGCCTCAGGCAGCCAACCTATTTAACACACACACACCCCTAATCAGCTACAATCCCAGACACTACAAACCCCAATACGAAAACACAATACATAATAACCCCATGTCACACCCTGGTCTGACTAACTAATAAACTAAAACACAAAATACTAAGACCAAGGCGTGACAATTACCTTATACACACAAGTGTAAAGGAATTAATAAGAATATGTACATAAAAATATATATGGATGAGTGAACGGAACGGCATAGGCACATTGCAGTAGATGGTATAGAGTACAGTATATACATATGAGATGAGTAATGTAGGGTATGTAAACATTATATAAAGTGGCATAGTTTAAAGTGGCTAGTGATACATTTATTACATCATTTTTTTTATTATTAAAGTGGCTAGAGATTGAGTCAGTATGTTGACAGCAGCCACTCAATGTTAGTGATGGCTGTTTAACAGTCTGATGGCCTGTCCCATCGATGCGGATAGCAGCTTCCTCTGCTGTTTCCTGAAGTCCACGATCATCTCCTTTGTGTAACGGCTTTCTTCCGCTGAAGGAGAGGAGGACCAAAATGCAGCGTGGTTAGAGTTCATGGTTTTTAATATGAGAAACTAAACATGAACACAATTACAAAACAACAAACGTGGCAAAACTCAAAACAGTCCTATCTGGTGCAGAGAGCATAAAGACAGGAAACAACCACCCACAAACCCCAACACAAAACAAGCTACCTAAATATGGTTCCCAATCAGAGACAATGACTAACACCTGCCTCTGATTGAGAACCATATCAGGCCATACATAGAAACGGACAAACTAGACACACAACATAGAATGCCCACCCAGCTCACGTCCTGACCAACACTAAAACAAGGAAAACACAAAAGAACTATGGTCAGAACGTGACACTTTGTTTTGTTGACGTTGAGTGTGAGGTTGTTTTCCTGACACCACACTCCGAGGGCCCTCACCTCCTCCCTGTAGGCCGTCTCATCGTTGCTGGTAATCAAGCAAACTTGATGATTAAGTTGGAGGCATGCATGGCCACGCAGTCATGGGTGAACAGGGACTACAGGAGAGGGTTGAGAATGCACCCTTGTGGGGCTCCAATGTTAAAGATCAGCGGGTTGGAGATGTTGTTTCCTACCCTCACCACCTGGGGGCGGCCCGCCAGGAAGTCCAGGACCCAGTTGCACAGGGCAGGGTCGAGACCCAGGGTCTCGAGCTTAATGACGAGTTTGGAGGGTACTATAGTGTTAAATGCTGAGCTGTAGTCAATAAACAGCATTCTTACATATGTATTCCTCTTGTCCAGGTTGGTTAGGGCAGTGTGCAGTGTGATTGCGATTGCGTCATCTGTGGACCTATTGGGGCGGTAAGCAATGTTTGATTGGGTTCAAGTTCGGGCTCTGACTGGGCCACTCATAGACATTCAGAGACTTGTCTCGAAGACACTCCTGCGTTGTCTTGGCTGTGTGCTTAGATTCGTTGTCCTGTTGGTAGGTGAACCTTCGACCCAGTCTGAGGTCCTGATTAGGTTTTCATCAAGGATCTCGCTGTACTTTGCTCCGTTCATCTTTCCCTCGATCCTGACTAGTCTCCCAGTCCCTGCCGCATGATACATCCCCACGGCATGATGCTGCCACCACCATGCTTCACCGTAGGGATGGTGCCAGGATTCATCCAGACGTGACACTTCGCATTCAGGCCAAAAAGTTCAATCTTGGTTTCATCACACCAGAGAATCCTGAATCTCATGGTCTGAGAGTCCTTTGGGAGCCTTTTGGCAAACTGTCATGGGCTTTCATGTGTATTTTACTGAGGAGTGGCTTCAGTCTTGCCACTCTACCATAAAAGCCTGATTGGTGGAGTGCTGCAGAGATAAATGTCCTTCTGGAAGGTTCTCCCATCTCCACAGAGGAACTCTGGAGCTCTGTCAGAGTGACCATCAAGGCCTCTGTGTTCTTTGGGACCGTCAATGCTGCAGAATATTTTGGTACCCTTCCCCAGATCTGTACCGGATAATTCCTTTGACATCAAGGCTTGGTTTTTGCTCTGATGTGCACTGTCAACTGTGGGACCTTACATAGACAGATGTGTGCCTTTCCAAATAATGCCCAATCAACTGAATTTACCACAGGTGGACTCCAATAAATTATAGAAATCAAGGATGATCAATGGAACAAGATGAACCTGAGCTCAATTTTGAGTCTCATAGCAAAGGGTCTGAATACTTACATAAATAAGGTTTTTTATTACATTTGCAAAAAATCTAAAAACCTTGCTTTGTCTTTATGAGGTATAGTGCTTAGAATGATGAGGTAAAAAAATGTATTTAATCAATTTTAGAATAAGGCTGTAAGGTAACAGAATATGGAAAAAGGTACCCGCGATTGGATTGAATCTAGCCCTAAAGCTTTATCGGAATTCACAACTGACTAAGGTCTGCTGTATTTCAATAGCTAATATCCATTTCCGATTAGGTGATGTCATTTCAATTCATTGCAGAACTTGTGAATAAATTGCTCTCCAAATTAGGTGTCATTGTAGCGGGGTTATTCATTTTCATCTTAAACCTCATAATAAAATAATAATTTAAATTATATGGACGCGAGAGTGAATGATTTTGTCATTTGTACTACAAGCGGTGGGTTCTGTGCTCTGTGTCACGAGAAAATGAAAATATGCATTAAGGTGCGCAAAAGCCAGTAACGAGCAGAAAGGAACAAAACTGTAGTCAAGATTTTGCCTATTCCACATTGCTCTGTCAGATAATTAATCAGAATCTGCTCCCTGCCTCCTTTTGATAATATGGCCATCTATCAACGTCTTAGCTTATCCTGCCCTCTCTAATATGTCTCCCCACTGAACTGGGCTACTCTTCTTTCTATAGAACTTCACAAATTACAAATTGATTGATTGTGTCAGGCAATTATTGAAAATCATCATTGTCCATATTATTTGTGGGCATTTACACCCTGGGCTCTGTCCAACCTGTAGTCTGACTAAGCAACCATGAGGAGGATGACAACTTCCTAGAACTGTCAATAGTAGCCTGTGCCTCATGTAGGCAACAAGGAGTTCCCTGCGAATAGATTTGTTTTCTCTGTCTGTATTTACAGTAAGTTAGCACATAGTACATAGGTTAAAAAGGAGAGGGAAGAATACAGGCGGCATGAAAGGAGCCACTAAAGAGGCATCCTCCCTGCAGCCACACCAACAACAAGCGCGTGGCGCTGTCCACATGGCCTTGGTGCTGAATCGTCGCAAGATCTACATAGCTCTACATGCGGTGCTTCTCGATGGCACTGAATTGTTGTGCGGTGCGTGCAATCTTGTTCACCGCGCTCTCCGCACGGTCGTAGTGTTGAATAAACGCGGTGCTATCCATGGTGCTGAATTGTTGTGCAGTGCGTGCAAAATTGTCTGTGGTGCTGTTCACTAGGTCATAGTGTTGAATCGTGGTCCAATCTTCATAGCACTAAACGCGGTGCTGTCCATGGCACTGAACTGTTTACCAGTAAAGGTACAACTTGGGGACCTCACAGGCACAGGTGAAGATGTAACACCCTGGTTACACTGGGCAACAGGCTAAATCATGGTGCAAGACCATATCAACCCACTAGATACTAAATGAGCAATACTACATCCTATGTGTTTTATAACATGCTTTGCATGGATACATAGCCAGACATATTACATGAGCATACCTCACATATGGTTACATTGCCATGTGTCTGCTGTGCAACGACAGATTGCTCATTGGGTTACAGAATGATCAGCATCACTCCTGCTAGCACTAGCTTATAAGTAACACAATCTGGTGTCTAATTAAGCAATAAGGCATGAGGGGGTGTGGTATATGGCCAATATACCACGTCTGTCAGCCAACCAGCATTCAGGGCTCGAACCACCCAGTTTATCATTTCAAATGGCGGCGGGCAGAAACGCCTTGATAATTCATTGCCTGTGAAATGAAGATGAATATTTAATATCATCTCATTAACAGACTGAGTACAGTCATCCAACATAAACAGAACAACCAACAAACCCACTGTCAGTCTGTCACTGTCTGTGATGCTCCGGGATTAAATAGGGTCAATCATGTAACATGTTAACATTGGATCATGAAATAGTCATGCATGCATACATTGCACATGCTAAGTTCACATGTAACTCTCATTATCATTAGGATTTAATGATGTGAACTGGTACTAAATTATGTTGAGTAATACCACATCTGTCCATCACATTCAAAGTTTGTCCTTTTAACAGTGAAACACTACTGAGCTGTTTTTAGGTTATTTTTTTCATTTGTGTTCATTTCCAGACATCATTAACCGAAATATGATTTCCTCCAAATTGGATATCAAAATTGGTAACCAAGATGGCATAGCAGTTCAGACGTCTTTTGTCCTCGTCTTGTCGTGTCCCGTGTATATCTATATTTACAACTTTTTTTCATATATGTTTTTTTAATTTTCCATAAACTCATCTTCAAAACACTCTCCTGCAACCCGCCTCACCAATTTATATTTATAAAAAATTATTATTTACCTCAAATCTGTAATCCTCCAAGAAGCTAGCCAGAAACTAGCCAGAAGCTAGCCAGGAGCTAGCCAGAAGCTAATCCAGAAGCTAATCAGAAGCTAGATCAGAAGCTAGTTAGCTTCTTTACTGGCAAATCGTTAGTATTCAGCTAACCACGGTTTGTGGTCATCAGCTATCCTTTAGCTCAAAAATCTATCGCCAGTTTTGTACGGCGCAGCGCGGCTCAGAACGGAACATACCGGACCAATTTTTCTCTCCATGTCCCTGGATTTCTACCGATTTCTACCGCTAACTCTGGATATTCATACCTGGATCTCACAGCTAGTTAGCTGCTATCCGTGTGACTATCGGCTTTCGTCGATTCCGGAGCAAACATCAATTATTCCGGAGCTAGCCAGCTGAAGAGTTCCATCAATCACTCCTGGGCTGCAGTCACCTATCCGGACCCGTTTTACTGCCTACGCGGAGCCCCACCGGGCCTTCATAACTGGACTGCCGACATTATCTACCCGAAGGAGTTATCCGGCTGGCTCCTCCGTCGCGACGTTACCTGAATGCCCATCTGCGGCCTGCTAACCATTAGCTGTCTTATTGGCTGCTATCGAAATAGACAATCGGACAATTTATTTATTTATTTTTATTATTATTTATTTTTCTTCTTGGGCCTCTAACTTTTATTTTTGTTGTTGTTGTGTGATTTGGATTAATCCCCTCTACCACACGGAACCCCACTAATCTACTGACGGAATGCAAGAGGTGGCTAATAACAGACGTCCATCCTATGCTAGCTTGCTACCGATGGCCTGGCTAGCTGTCTAATTCGCCGTGACCCCCAACCAACCTCTCCACTCACCGGAACCTTTTGATCACTCGACTAAGCATGCCTCTCCTTAATGTCAATATGCCTTGTCCATTGCTGTTCTGGTTAGTGTTTATTGGCTTATTTCACTGTAGAGCCTCTAGTCCTGCTCACTATACCTTATCCAACCTATTAGTTCCACCACCCACACATGCAATGACATCTCCTGGTTTCAATGATGTTTCTAGAGACAATATCTCTCTCTTCATCACTCAATACCGAGGTTTACCTCCACTGTATTCACATCCTACCTTGATGCTATTTTATCGCCCCCAGAAACCTCCTTTTACTCTCTGTTCCAGACGTTCTAGACGACCAATTCTTATTGCTTTTAGCCGCACCCTTATTCTACTCCTCCTCTGTTCCTCTGGCGATGTAGAGGTGAATCCAGGCCCTGCAGTGCCTAGCTCCACTCCTATTCCCCAGGCGCTCTCTTTTCACGACTTCTGTAACCGTAATAGCCTTGGTTTCATGCATGTTAACATTAGAAGCCTCCTCCCTAAGTTTGTTCTATTCACTGCTTTAGCACACTCTGCCAACCCGGATGTTCTAGCTGTGTCTGAATCCTGGCTTAGGAAGACTACCAAAAATTCTGAAATTTTAATTCCAAACTAAAACATTTTCAGACAAGATAGAACTGCCAAAGGGGGCGGTGTTGCAATCTACTGCAAAGATAGCCTGCAGAGTTCTGTCCTACTATCCAGGTTTGTACCCAAACAATTTGAACTTCTACTTTTAAAAATCCACCTCTCTAAAAACAAGTCTCTCACCGTTGCCGCCTGCTATAGACCACCCTCTGCCCCCAGCTGTGCTCTGGACACCATATGTGAACTGATTGCCCCCCATCTATCTTCAAAGCTTGTGCTGCTAGGTGACCTAAACTGGAACATGCTTAACCTCTCTGGGCAACCCGACACGCAAGCGTCCCACCTTGCCAACAATAAATGCAAATGCGCTATGCCAAATGCTAATAGCACTCGTTAAAACTCAAACGTTCATTAAAACTCACATGCAGGGTACTCAATTCAAGCAACACTCGTTGTGAATCTAGCCGACAAGTCAGATTTTTAAAATGCTTTTCGGCGAAAGCATGAGAAGCTATTATCTGATAGCATGCAACACCCCGAAATAACAGAAGGGGACGTAAACAAAATAATTAGCGTAGCCGGCGCTACACAAAACGCAGAAATAAAATATAAAATATTCATGACCTTTGACGAGCTTCTTTGTTGGCATTCCTATATGTCCCATAAACATCACAATTGGGTATTTTTTTCAATTAAATCGGTCCTTGTATACCAAAAATGTCCATTTATGAAGACCGTCAGATCCAGGAAAAACACCGTTTTAAACGCAACGTTATTTTTTTAAATTAAAAAAGTTGCCTATAAACTTTGACAAAACACTTCAAACTACTTCTGTAATCCAACTTTAGGTATTAGTAAACGTTAATAAACGATCAAATTGATCACGGAGCGATCTGTATTCAATAGGCACAAGTTTGGAAAACGTAGCCCACTTTTCCGGTTGCATTTTTCCCAGCTATGGACCTGAAGACCGGATGTGGCTATTACTCAGATGACCAAGGATTTAGTTGCATCGAAATCACAACACTGGCGACATCGTGTGGAAGCTGTAGGAACTGTAATCCCATCCTTAAGTATTTTTCCTTCCAATAGACAATACCGAGACTGGCGGATTGATTTTTTTCTCCGTCGATTTTGTGATCAGGTTTCCTTGCGATTTTGACCACGGAACTCGTTCTGTTATAGTCACAGACACCATTGAACCAGTTCTAGAAACTTCAGAGTGTTTTCTATGCACACATACTAATCATATGCATATACTATATTCCTGGCATGAGTAGCATGACGTTGAAATGTTGCACAATTTTTAACAGAATGTTGAAAAAAGTAGCCCGATCTCTAACAGGTTTTAACACCCCAGCCATCCTACAATCTAAACTTGATGCCCTCAATCTCACACAAATTATCAATGAACCTACCAGGTACCTCCCCAAAGCCTTAAACAAGGGCACCCTCATAGATATCATCCTAACCAACTTGCCCTCTAAATACACCTCTGCTGTCTTCAACCAAGATCTCAGCGATCACTGCCTCATTGCCTGCATCCGTAATGGGTCAGCGGTCAAACGACCTCCACTCATCACTGTAAAACGCTCCCTGAAACTTCAGCGAGCAGGCCTTTCTAATCGACCTGGCCGGGGTATCCTTGAAGGATATTGATCTCATCCCGTCAGTAGAGGATGCCTGGATATTTTTTTTAAATGCCTTCCTACCATCTTAAATAAACATGCCCCATTCAAGAAATTTAGAACCAGGAACAGATATAGCCCTTGGTTCTCCCCAGACCTGACTGCCCTTAACCAACACAAAAACATCCTATGGCGTTCTGCATTAGCATCGAACAGCCCCAGTGATATGCAGCTGTTCAGGGAAGCTAGAAACCATTATACACAGGCAGTTAGAAAAGCCAAGGCTAGCTTTTTCAAGCAGAAATTTGCTTCCTGCAACTCTAACTCAAATAAGTTCTGGGACACTGTAAAGTCCATGGAGAATAAGAACACCTCCTCCCAGCTGCCCACTGCACTGAAGATAGGAAACACTGTCACCACTGATAAATCCACCATAATTGAGAATTTCAATAAGCATTTTTCTACGGCTGGCCATGCTTTCCACCTGGCTACTCCTACCCCGGTCAACAGCACTGCACCCCCCACAGCAACTCGCCCAAGCCTTCCCCATTTCTCCTTCTCCCAAATCCGTTCAGCTGATGTTCTGAAAGAGCTGCAAAATCTGGACCCCTACAAATCAGCCGGGCTAGACAATCTGGACCCTTTCTTTCTAAAATTATCTGCCAAAATTGTTGCCACCCCTATTACCAGCCTGTTCAACCTCTCTTTCGTGTTGTCTGAGTTTCCCAAAGATTGGAAAGCAGCTGCGGTCATCCCCCTCTTCAAAGGGGGGGACACTCTTGACCCAAACTGCTACAGACCTATATCTATCCTACCATGCCTTTCTAAGGTCTTCGAAAGCCAAGTCAACAAACAGATTACCGACCATTTCGAATCTCACCATACCTTCTCTGCTATGCAATCTGGTTTCAGAGCTGGTCATGGGTGCACCTCAGCCACGCTCAAGGTCCTAAACGATATCTTAACCGCCATCGATAAGAAACATTACTGTGCAGCCGTCTTCATTGATCTGGCCAAGGCTTTCGACTCTGTCAACAACCACATCCTCATCGGCAGACTCGACAGCCTTGGTTTCTCAAATAATTGCCTCGCCTGTTTCACCAACTACTTCTCTGATAGCCTTGTTCAGTGTGTCAAATCGGAGGGTCTGCTGTCCGGACCTCTGGCAGTCTCTATGGGGGTGCCACAGGGTTCAATTCTTGGACCGACTCTTTTCTCTGTATACATCAATGAGGTCGCTCTTGCTGCTGGTGAGTCTCTGATCCACCTCTATGCAGACGACACCATTCTGTATACTTCTGGCCCTTCTTTGGACACTGTGTTAACCTCTCTGGCCCACCCGAGACGCAATCGCCCCACCTTGCCAACAATAATTGCAAATGCGCTACGCCAAATGCTAATAGCACTCGTTAAAACTCAAACGTTCATTAAAACTCACATGCAGGGTACTCAATTCAAGCTACACTCGTTGTGAATCTAGCCAACGAGTCAGATTTGTAAAATGCTTTTCGGCGAAAGCATGAGAAGCTATTATCTGATAGCATGCAACACCCCGAAATACCAGAAGGGGACGTAAACAAAAGAATTAGCGTAGCCGGCGCTACACAAAACGCAGAAATAAAATATAAAACATTCATTACCTTTGACGAGCTTCTTTGTTGGCACTCCTATATGTCCCATAAACATCACAATTGGGTCTTTTTTTTCGATTAAATCGGTCCTTGTATACCCAAAATGTCAATTTATGAAGACCGTCAGATCCAGGAAAAACACTGTTTTTAAACACAACGTTATTTTTTTAAATTAAAAAAGTTGCCTATAAACTTTGACAAAACACTTCAAACTACTTCTGTAATCCAACTTTAGGTATAAGTAAACGTTAATAAATGATTAAATTGATCACGTAGCGATCTGTATTCAATAGATAGAAGTTTTCAAAACGATGTCCATTTACTCACGGACATTTTTTCCGGGTGCGCACCTGAAGACAGGATGTGCTATTCAGTGATCTGACCAAGGATAAAGGGCCCCGGTAATCACAACACTGGCGACATCGTGTGGAAGCTGTAGGAATTGCAAGCCCAGTCCCATCATTTATGGCAAGCCATAGACAATACCGAGACTGGCGGATGGATTTTTTCTCCGTCGATTTTGTGATCAGGTTTCCTTGCGATTTTGACCACGGAACTAGTTCTGTTATAGTCACAGACACCATTGAACCAGTTCTAGAAACTTCAGTGTTTTCTATGCACACATACTAATCATATGCATATACTATATCGTTGACATGAGTAGCAGGACGTTGAAATGTTGCGCGATGTTTAACAAAATGTTGAAAAAAGTAGCCCGATCTCTAAGAGGTTTTAACAACCCTCCAGGCAAGCTTCAATGGCATACAACTCTCCTTCCGTGGCCTCCAATTGCTCTTAAATACAAGTAAAACTAAATGCATGCTCTTCAACCGATCGCTACCCGCACCTGCTCGCCTGTCCAACATCACTACTCTGGACGGCTCTGACTTAGAATACGTGGACAACTACAAATACTTAGGTGTCTGGTTAGACTGTAAACTCTCCTTCCAGACCCATATCAAACATCTCCAATCCAAAGTTAAATCTAGAATTGGCTTCCTATTTCGCAACAAAGCATTCTTCACTCATGCTGCCAAACATACCCTTGTAAAACTGACCATCCTACCAATCCTCGACTTTGGCGATGTCATTTACAAAATAGCCTCCAATACCCTACTCAACAAATTGGATGCAGTCTATCACAGTGCAATCCGTTTTGTCACCAAAGCCCCATATACTAACTGCTACCTTGTTTAGCCCCGGCCTACTAACTGTTAGCTTGTTAGCACAGGCCTGCTAACCGTCTGAATCGCCAAACACTCACTGGACCCATATTTACTTTCTATCTCTTTTTGATTTGTAATTTGTTTATATCTTCCGGTAACCTGCCTCACCCAATGTGATACGGAATCGCTATTATTTTTAATTTTTAGAACACACTCAAGAACCTCCAGAAGCTAACCAGCTAACTAGCTACAAGCTATTTAGTCATTGTTAGTTTTTTTTTTTTACCTGAATAACACTCGCCAGTCCAGCTTCCCTGCCCCATCCACCGCTGCCCCCTGGACACTGATCACTTGGCTACATAGCTGATGCACGCTGGACTGTCCATTAATCCATTAATCACGATACTCCATTCTGCTTGTTTATGTTTTATCTGTCGGCCCCGTTGCCTAGTCAACGCCATTTTACCTGCTGCTGTTGTGCTAGCTGATTAGCTGTTGTTGTCTCACCTACTGTTTTAGCTAGCTTTCCCAATTCAACACCTGTTATTACTGTATGCCTCGCTGTATGTCTCTCTCAAATGTCAATATGCCTTGTATACTGTTGTTCAGGTTAGTTATCATTGTTTTAGTTCACAATGGAGCCCCTAGTTCCACTCTTCATACCCCTGATACCTCCTTTGTCCCACCTCCCACACATGCGGTGACCTCACCCATTACAACCAGCATGTCCAGAGATACAACCTCTCTCATCATCACCCAGTACCTGGGCTTACCTCCGCTGTACCCGCACCCCACCATACCCCTGTCTGCGCATTATGCCCTGAATATATTCTACCATGCCCAGAAACCTGCTCCTCTTATTCTCTGTCCCCAATGCTCTAGGCGACCAGTTTTGATAGCCTTTAGCCGCACCCTCATACTACTCCTTCTCTGTTCCGCGGGTGATGTGGAGGTAAACCCAGGCCCTGAATGTCCCCAGGCACCCTCATTTGTTGACTTCTGTGATCGAAAAAGCCTTGGTTTCATGCATGTCAACATCAGAAGCCTCCTCCCTAAGTTTGTTTTACTCACTGCTTTAGCACACTCTGCAAACCCTGATGTCCTTGCCGTGTCTGAATCCTGGCTCAGGAAGGCCACCAAAAATTCAGAGATTTCCATACCCAACTATAACATATTCCGTCAAGATAGAACTGCCAAAGGGGGAGGAGTTGCAGTGTACTGCAGAGATAGCCTGCAAAGTAATGTCATACTTTCCAGGTCCATACCCAAACAGTTCGAACTACTAATTTTGAAAATTACTCTCTCCAGAAATAAGTCTCTCACTGTTGCCGCCTGCTACCGACCCCCCTCAGCTCCCAGCTGTGCCCTGGACACCATTTGTGAATTGATCGCCCCCCATCAAGCTTCAGATTTTGTTCTGTTAGGTGACCTAAACTGGGATATGCTTAACACCCCGGCAGTCCTACAATCTAAGCTAGATGCCCTCAATCTCACACAAATCATCAAGGAACCCACCAGGTACAACCCTAACTCTGTAAACAAGGGCACCCTCATAGACGTCATCCTGACCAACTGGCCCTCCAAATACACCTCCGCTGTCTTCAACCAGGATCTCAGCGATCACTGCCTCATTGCCTGTATCCGCTACGAAGCCGCAGTCAAACAACCACCCCTCATCACTGTAAAACGCTCCCTAAAACACTTCTGTGAGCAGGCCTTTCTAATCGACCTGGCCCGGGTATCCTGGAAGGACATTGACCTCATCCCGTCAGTTGAGGATGCCTGGTCATTCTTTAAAAGTAACTTCCTCACCATTTTAGATAAGCATGCTCCAGTCAAAAAATGCAGAACTAAGAACAGATATAGCCCTTGGTTCACTCCAGACCTGACTGCCCTCGACCAGCACAAAAACATCCTGTGGCGGACTGCAATAGCATCGAATAGTCCCCGCGATATGCAACTGTTCAGGGAAGTCAGGAACCAATACACGCAGTCAGTCAGGAAAGCTAAGGCCAGCTTCTTCAGGCAGAAGTTTGCATCCTGTAGCTCCAGCTCCAAAAAGTTCTGGGACACTGTGAAGTCCATGGAGAACAAGAGCACCTCCCCCCAGCTGCCCACTGCACTGAGGCTAGGTAACACGGTCACCACCGATAAATCCATGATTATCGAAAACTTCAACAAGCATTTCTCAGCATTTCTTCCGCCTGGCTACTCCAACCTCGGCCAACAGCCCCCCCCCCGCAGCTCCTCGCCCAAGCCTCTCCAGGTTCTCCTTTACCCAAATCCAGATAGCAGATGTTCTGACAGAGCTGCAAAACCTGGACCCGTACAAATCAGCTGGGCTTGACAATCTGGACCCTCTATTTCTGAAACTATCCGCCGCCATTGTCGCAACCCCTATTACCAGCCTGTTCAACCTCTCTTTCATATCGTCTGAGATCCCCAAGGATTGGAAACCTGCCGCAGTCATCCCCCTCTTCAAAGGGGGAGACACCCTGGGCCCAAACTGTTACAGACCTATATCCATCCTGCCCTGCCTATCTAAGGTCTTTGAAAGCCAAGTCAACAAACAGGTCACTGACCATCTCGAATCCCACCGTACCTTCTCAGCTGTGCAATCTGGTTTCCTAGCCGGTCATGGGTGCACCTCAGCCACACTCAAGGTACTAAACAATATCATAACCGCCATCGATAAAAGACAGTACTGTGCAGCCGTCTTCATCGACCTTGCCAAGGCTTTCGACTCACCATATTCTTATCGGCAGACTCAGTAGCCTCGGTTTTTCGGATGACTGCCTTGCCTGGTTCACCAATTACTTTGCAGACAGAGTTCAGTGTGTCAAATCGGAGGGCATGCTGTCCGGTCCTCTGGCAGTCTCTATGGGGGTGCCACAGGGTTCAATTCTCGGGCCGACTCTTTTCTCTGTATATATCAATGATGTTGCTCTTGCTGTGGGCGATTCCCTGATCCACCTCTACGCAGATGACACCATTCTATATACTTCCGGCCCGTCCTTGGACACTGTGCTATCTAACCTCCAATTGAGCTTCAATGCCATACAACACTCCTTCCGTGGCCTCCAACTGCTCTTAAACGCTAGTAAAACCAAATGCATGCTTTTCAACCGATCGCTGCCTGCACCCGCATGCCCGACTAGCATCACCACCCTGGATGGTTCCGACCTTGAATATGTGGACATCTTTAAGTACCTAGGTGTCTGGCTAGACTGTAAACTCTCCTTCCAGACTCATATCAAACATCTCCAATCGAAAATCAAATCAAGAGTCGGCTTTCTATTCCGCAACAAAGCCTCCTTCACTCACGCCGCCAACGATGGCAACACCCATCTGTAGCACGCGCTCCAGCAGGTGTATCTCACTGATCATCCCTAAAGCCAACACCTCATTTGGCCGCCTTTCGTTCCAATACTCTGCTGCCTGTGACTGGAACGAATTGCAAAAATCCCTGAAGTTGGAGACTTTTATCTCCCTCACCAACTTCAAACATCTGCTATCTGAGCAGCTTAACCGATCGCTGCAGCTGTACATAGTCTATTGGTAAATAGCCCACCCATTTTCACCTACCTCATCCCCATACTGTTTTTATTTATTTACTTTTCTGCTCTTTTGCACACCAATATCTCTACCTGTACATGACCATCTGATCATTTATCACCCCAGTGTTAATCTGCAAAATTGCAATTATTCGCCTTCCTCCTCATGCCTTTTGCACACAATGTATATAGACTCCCCTTTTTTTTCTACTGTGATATTGACTTGTTAATTGTTTACTCCATGTGTAACTCTGTGTTGTCTGTTCACACTGCTATGCTTTATCTTGGCCAGGTCGCAGTTGCAAATGAGAACTTGTTCTCAACTAGCCTACCTGGTTAAATAAAGGTGAAATAAAAAAATAAAAAAAATACTACCCACCATTGAGACCTGTACGCTCTCGTTGGCTGGCCCTCGCTTCATACTCGTCGCCAAACCCACTGGCTCCATGTCATCTACAAGACCCTGCTAGGTAAAGTCCCCCCTTATCTCAGCTCGCTGGTCACCATAGCATCTCCCACCTGTAGCACACGCTCCAGCAGGTATATCTCTCTAGTCACCCCCAAAACCAATTCTTTCTTTGGCCGCCTCTCCTTCCAGTTCTCTGCTGCCAATGACTGGAACGAACTACAAACATCTCTGAAGCTGGAAACACTTATCTCCCTCACTAGCTTTTAGCACCAACTGTCAGAGCAGCTCGCAGATTACTGCACCTGTACATAGCCCACCTATATTTTAGCCCAAACATCTACCTCTTTCCCTGCTGTATTTAATTTTATTTATTTATTTTGCTCCTTTGCACCCCATTATTTTTATTTCTACTTTGCACATTCTTCCATTGCAAATCTACCATTCCAGTGTTTTACTTGCTATATTGTATTTACTTTGCCACCATGGCCTTTTTTTGCCTTGATGATGCCTTGATGATGCTGTATTATTGACTGTATGTTTGTTTTACTCCATGTGTAACTCTTTGTCGTTGTATGTGTCGAACTGCTTTGCTTTATCTTGGCCAGGTCGCAATTGTAAATGAGAACTTGTTCTCAATTTGCCTACCTGGTTAAATAAAGGTGAAAAAAAGATATATGTATATATAAAATAATCGTATTTATTGATAAAAACCTTCTAAACCTCTTTAACTAGAGTTAAGTGCATGTGTCTGTGTGTATGCCTCCATGACAAGGTTTGCAGGAGTACATTGACTGTGTGGCTGAGTATAATTCACTCGTAGAACAGCCCCATTTCCCTCTGCCCACCTGCTTGGTCACATGAATCTAATGCAAGTCACAGCACAAAATCCATAACAGTACATTTCTCTTCTAAGGAGGAACGTGTCCCATCACCGACCCCGCCTGGGTTGCCTGGTAACTCAACACGCCCACATAACTAACCCTAACATTACTGTGGAGTCATAAAGTCATAAAAACAACCATGCTGGATAACCCATAGCCAATGTGGCTAAAGCCTGGGCTAGCCATCTCATTAGGGCAGTAATGGCACCGCGGAGGACACCCTGGCTATCACTCTAATGGATTCTGCTTATTTGATGTGCATCTGTTGCAGGGTCAGAGTTCACCGTTAGGTCAGCTCCAGAAGTCTGATATGACTAATGCACCATTTCCAAAAGTAACAACCTAGCTTTTAGACGTAACAATCCCTTCACACATTAATCTGGTCTTAGTGTTCATGTCATTATCCATTCTCAAAGGCTACATGGGCTGTGAACGTTCCAGAAGCCCTTCTGAGATATCAGTCCACATTAATCTTATTATGGACATGATCCCTAGAGAAGGCTTCCCTCTGCACAATAGTATACAGATTATAATCGTATTATTGTGTATAGTAGGTTTACACTGAAGCAAATACATTTTTAGTAATGACATACTTGTCATGTGACAACTTTCACAGCTATTTGTCTCGGTTTAGTGGAGTTTATTCATGCTCTGCATAATAACAGCTAAATACTGAATCGCTGTACACAGTACTACCCTAATGTTTCAGCTGTACACAGTACTACCCTAATGTTTCAGCTGTACACAGTACTACCCTAATGTTTTAGCTGTCCTAAGTACTGCCCTAATGTTTTAGCTGTCCTAAGTACTGCCCTAATGTTTTAGCTGTACACAGTACTGTCCTAATGTTTTAGCTGTACACAGTACTACCCTAATGTTTTAGCTGTACACAGTACTGTCCTAATGTTTTAGCTGTACACAGTACTGTCCTGATGATTTAGCTGTACACAGTACTACCCTAATGGTTTAGCTGTACACAGTACTACCCTGATGGTTTAGCTGTACACAGTACTACCCTAATGGTTTAGCTGTACACAGTACTACCCTAATGGTTTAGCTGTACACAGTACTACCCTAATGGTTTAGCTGTACACAGTACAACCCCAATGTTTTAGTTAATACTGAAATGCAAGTACACTTTAGATGGGAGAGCAGCACAATTAATATTACAGTTACACTAAGTATTGTGGTAGTAAAAGTCTGGTTTGGAGGGTTTTCAGTCTGGCATTAAAAAAGCAGTATATTTCAGCTTGGCCTAAAGAGCAGTATCAAGGTGCACAGCAGGAGAAGGGAAGTGACAGGAATGCTGTGATCCCAGGGAGGTCTCAGTAATATTCACTCAGGAATAAAAAAAGGTTCAACGAAACATTATCACTGCTAATGAACTGCACTCCTGGGATTTTCCAGGCGTTTGGAACCTGGGTTTGATTTTACAAGCATGTATAAGACTCACTAGATATGATGTCTCACAGAGTTGGTAATTATTGATAATGAGTCTTATTGTGCAGAGGGAGGCTAATGGCTGTGTCTGACCACCTTATCCTAGCAACTGTCATGGCATTTTTTCTGCTTTACCAAATGAGGAGAGTTACAAATTTCACACACCAGTCAGAGTTACACTTAAACTACATATTTTTTTATTAAGAGCTTTGCAATAGCCCTTTTTGGCTTTCAATGATGCGCTATTTCTAATGAACCATTGAAAAGTCCCAACAGAAAAGTACAAAAATCTTTTGTAGCCAAGATAAACCCCTCTCAACTTACATGATGAATCACAGATCTTAGGAACAGTTCACAAATGTTAAGATTTGTATGAAAGATATCTATAAAACATAGAAGACAGTTACTGCTATGTCAACAGTTCTCATTGTAAAGACCAGTGTCTGGCCCTCTCCAAAGACATCGTAAATCTCCTCTGTCAGTGCTCTCTCATAGAGGCCCATCCTCAGTGGAACACACACACAATACTCTATTCTGTCGAATGTAACAACTATTATAATGTAATACAAGCATTATAACAATCTTACAAGCATTAAAACATAATCTTGCAATTTTTCACGACACAACACTCCCCTGAGCCAGTACCACTGTATTATGCTGGTGTTGTGGATGGCTAAGTTAGCACCGCTACTGCCTTCCTGAGACCTGAAGAGCTGCTACTGATCACTAACATGCTAGCTTGTTGTAACGGTTCTCGTCTGTCGAAGGAGAAGCGGACCAAAATGCAGCGTGGTAGTTATTCATGTTCTTTAATAAATGAACTAGACATGAAATAACGAACAAAACAAAGAACGAACATGAAAACCTATACAGCCTATCTGGTAAACACAGAGACAAGAACAATCACCCACGAAATACTCAAAGAATATGGCTGCCTAAATATGGTTCCTAATCAGAGACAACGTTAAACACCTGCCTCTGATTGAGAACCACTCCAGACAGCCATAGACTATGCTAGATACCCCCACTAAGCCACACACGCAATACCTAACAAAACCCCAAGACAAAACACACCACAATAAACCCATGTCACACCCTGGCCTGACCAAATAAATAAAGACAAACACAATAAACTTCAACCAGGGCGTGACAGAACCCCCCCCCCCCCCCCCTAATGTGCGGACTCCCGGACGCACACCAAAACCATCTATTTAAGCATGGTCAAGTTAAAGGAGGAGTTTATCCAAAATCCAGAAACTCCCAAGTGATTCTATACATGAAACTAGTTCAGTGGAGTTTGCCCTCTCCCCCCCTCTCTCCCTGTAGTGCTGTACTGAAACAGATGCAAAAACGGGTCATGTGACACATGATGTTGCTGGATGCAAGCCTCGCTCTGCTCCGTTGCCAATGAATTTAAAATGTGGTTAAATTCAATGTTTTATTGAAAGCGTGCAGCCTGAATGAGCTACAGTATTTTTATTAATTTTTAGGATTTTGAGTTGAAAATGTGTACTTTTCTACCTAAAACATTTGCGATTATTTTATATAATTATTACTCTAGCCACCTCTAGACACCTCTAGTCACCTCTAGGCATCTCTAGCAGCCTCTAGACATCTCTAGCCACCTCTAGACATCTCTAGCCACCTCTAGACACCCCTAGACACCTCTAGTCATCCCTAGGCACCTATGGCCACCTCCAGACACCTCCAGACACCTCTAGGCATCTCTAGACAAATCTAGCCATCTCCAGACATCTCTAGCCACCTCTAGCCACACAGCAGGAGCTGGACCATAGCCCAAACCCATCCCCAGGATCAACACAGACTGGTGTTGCAGCAGTAGCTGGACCACAGCCCCAACATATCCCCAGGATCAACACAGACTGGTGTTACAGCAGTAGCTGGACCACAGCCCCAACCCATCCCTAGGATCAACACAGACTGGTGTTATAGCAGTAGCTGGACCACAGCCCCAACCCATCCCTAGGATCAACACAGACTGGTGTTATAGCAGTAGCTGGACCACAGCCCCAACCCATCCCCAGGATCAACACAGACTGGTGTTATAGCAGTAGCTGGACCACAGCCCCAACCCACCCTTAGGATCAACACAGACTGGTGTTATAGCAGTAGCTGGACCACAGCCCCAACCCATCCCCAGGATCAACACAGACTGGTGTTATAGCAGTAGCTGGACCACAGCCCCAACCCTCCCCCAGGATCAACACAGACTGGTGTTATAACAGTAGCTGGACACAGCCCCAACCCACCCCCAGGATCAACACAGACTGGTGTTGCAGCAGTAGCTGGACCACAGCCCCAACATATCCCCAGGATCAACACAGACTGGTGTTGCAGCAGTAGCTGGACCACAGCCCCAACCCACCCCCAGGATCAACACAGACTGGTGTTATAGCAGTAGCTGGACCACAGCCCCAACCCATCCCGAGGATCAACACAGACTGGTGTTATAGCAGTAGCTGGACACAGCCCCAACCCACCCTTAGGATCAACACAGACTGGTGTTATAGCAGTAGCTGGACCACAGCCCCAACCCATCCCCAGGATCAACACAGACTGGTGTTATAGCAGTAGCTGGACACAGCCCCAACCCACCCTTAGGATCAACACAGGCTGGTGTTATAGCAGTAGCTGGACCACAGCCCCAACCCATCCCTAGGATCAACACAGACTGGTGTTATAGCAGTAGCTGGACCACAGCCCCAACCCACCCATAGGATCAACACAGACTGGTGTTATAGCAGTAGCTGGACACAGCCCCAACCCATCCCGAGGATCAACACAGACTGGTGTTATAGCAGTAGCTGGACCACAGCCCCAACCCACCCTTAGGATCAACACAGACTGGTGTTATAGCAGTAGCTGGACCACAGCCCCAACCCATCCCCAGGATCAACACAGACTGGTGTTATAGCAGTAGCTGGACCACAGCCCCAACCCACCCTTAGGATCAACACAGACTGGTGTTATAGCAGTAGCTGGACCACAGCCCCAACCCACCCTTAGGATCAACACAGACTGGTGTTATAGCAGTAGCTGGACCACAGCCCCAACCCACCCTTAGGATCAACACAGACTGGTGTTATAGCAGTAGCTGGACCACAGCCCCAACCCATCCCCAGGATCAACACAGACTGGTGTTATAGCAGTAGCTGGACCACAGCCCCAACCCATCCCGAGGATCAACACAGACTGGTGTTATAGCAGTAGCTGGACCACAGCCCCAACCCATCCCTAGGATCAACACAGACTGGTGTTGCAGCAGTAGCTGGACCACAGCCCCAACCCATCCCCAGGATCAACACAGACTGGTGTTATAGCAGTAGCTGGACGACAGCCCCAACCCACCCCCAGGATCAACACAGACTGGTGTTATAGCAGTAGCTGGACCACAGCCCCAACCCATCCCCAGGATCAACACAGACTGGTGTTATAGCAGTAGCTGGACCACAGCCCCAACCCTCCCCCAGGATCAACACAGACTGGTGTTATAGCGGTAGCTGGATCAAAGCCCCAACCCACCCCCAGGATCAACACAGACTGGTGTTATAGCAGTAGCTGGACCACAGCCCCAACCCATCCCCAGGATCAACACAGACTGGTGTTATAGCAGTAGCTGGACCACAGCCCCAACCCACCCCCAGGATCAACACAGACTGGTGTTGCAGCAGTAGCTGGACCACAGCCCCAACATATCCCCAGGATCAACACAGACTGGTGTTGCAGCAGTAGCTGGACCACAGCCCCAACCCACCCTTAGGATCAACACAGACTGGTGTTATAGCAGTAGCTGGACCACAGCCCCAACCCATCCCCAGGATCAACACAGACTGGTGTTATAGCAGTAGCTGGACCACAGCCCCAACCCTACCCCAGGATCAACACAGACTGGTGTTATAGCAGTAGCTGGACCACAGCCCCAACCCACCCCCAGGATCAACACAGACTGGTGTTATAGCAGTAGCTGGACCACAGCCCCAACCCTCCCCCAGGATCAACACAGACTGGTGTTATAGCGGTAGCTGGATCAAAGCCCCAACCCACCCCCAGGATCAACACAGACTGGTGTTATAACAGTAGCTGGACACAGCCCCAACCCACCCTTAGGATCAACACAGACTGGTGTTATAGCAGTAGCTGGACCACAGCCCCAACCCATCCCCAGGATCAACACAGACTGGTGTTATAGCAGTAGCTGGACCACAGCCCCAACCCATCCCCAGGATCAACACAGACTGGTGTTATAGCAGTAGCTGGACCACAGCCCCAACCCTACCCCAGGATCAACACAGACTGGTGTTATAGCAGTAGCTGGACCACAGCCCCAACCCATCCCCAGGATCAACACAGACTGGTGTTATAGCAGTAGCTGGACCACAGCCCCAACCCATCCCTAGGATCAACACAGACTGGTGTTGCAGCAGTAGCTGGACCACAGCCCCAACCCATCCCCAGGATCAACACAGACTGGTGTTATAGCAGTAGCTGGACCACAGCCCCAACCCATCCCCAGGATCAACACAGACTGGTGTTGCAGCAGTAGCTGGACCACAGCCCCAACCCATCCCCAGGATCAACACAGACTGGTGTTATAGCAGTAGCTGGACCACAGCCCCAACCCATCCCCAGGATCAACACAGACTGGTGTTATAGCAGTAGCTGGACCACAGCCCCAACCCATCCCCAGGATCAACACAGACTGGTGTTATAGCAGTAGCTGGACCACAGCCCCAACCCATCCCCAGGATCAACACAGACTGGTGTTACAGCAGTAGCTGGACCACAGCCCCAACCCATCCCCAGGATCAACACAGACTGGTGTTGCAGTTGTGGCAATTGCGCTCCAATGCCAAAAATTGGAATTGTTTGTGCTGCAGAAGATTCAAATATGTGACTACAGTTCTTACAGAAATCGTGGAACGTACTGATGATGAGGAGCAATTTGTTTGCTTTGCGGACATGGGGATTTTGCTGCCCACCTAAACTCTGGTGTCCTGGAAAATAAAATCTGTATTCCAAAAATGAATTGGAGATGCACCCCTGTTCCAGCTGGGCCAAATGGACAGTTATCTAATGAGTAAGTAGCTTAACTTAACTTTATTCAAATATTGCTTATCATAAACATCTATGATCTGGACCATTGTGGCTTTATGTTTTTGGGATATTCTATTCTGCAATGTAAGGTGACACAATGTCTATTGTCTCTCAACTCCCCCTGTCATTAATACACAGGGCACATATGCTAACCTGTTGAGCACCTTGGCCTCTAATGTATGTCTACATGATGCGATGGTAATAACACAATAAGAACAACTCGAACGTCAAGAATCAGGCTACAATCCTCAGCACGCTCGCTGTCTCTTGTTCTTCTCAAACATGCCTTTGTATTTTAGGACTGCGCCAGACCCAGTCCATGGAGGTACAGTAGCAACATCTGTATCTTTTAGTATCCTTTGGTTTTCTGTCTCCATCATTTCATATGCATTGTCGCTGAAGTGCTTGCTACACACATGCAGCGATACCTGTTGGCTGCAGGAGTATTTACATTGTATATAGTATTTTCAATTGCTACTAACCATCTTCTGCATCCGTTATTGGAAAACAGTGAAATGTGGTGCCTTCATTCCTTGATTTCATGTATAAAGTGCAGCCAATGACCAAACACCAGCTTGCTCTTCCTGCCATCTCTTTTTTCACTTTGCGTTACTTATTTTACCTGTGATATGCCTAAAATATAATATTATGCTTGATCTGTAAATGTGGTATGGTGGCTCTATACAGACAGTGTGATGCAATTGCGGAGCTTCCGGAGGCTTGCGGATGCCAAATCGAGCTCTGCATGGCTCCGCATTGACATGATTATTTGACAGTAGGTGGGGGTGGTGCATCCTGTGTAAACACAAACTCACATCCTTCACAACAAACATGGAGAACTTTGACAAAAGCCTATCAGAACAGGTTCACAAATAAAAAACATCTTTATGATACTGTCACGAACCGGCACGATTTTCGTAACAAAAGGGAGACAACGTGGAGACAAGAAATAACTAAATATATTTATTAAATAAAGTAAACTAAATACTCAGTAATCAGTAGTGTAAGTGAGTGTTTGCAGGCATAAATGTGATAATGCGGGGTGTTGAAAGGTGCCAAAGCAAACAAACAAAAGGCCACAAAAGTACCACAACAAAATCTATAAAGGTGTCTGCATGGAGAGTCTCCTCCATGACTGGGGAAGTGGTGTATTTATCCTGGGACACACCCAGGCCCAGGTGTGTCCCATGTCTCTGACGACGCTCCCGGCTCCGCCCACCGGCATCCTAATAAGGAAAACGAGAGCAAAGAGAAAGAATATGGCAGACAGAGTGGGAGGGTCGTCACAATACCTCATGTATGGATTTCAAAGACACTAAAATGAGTTTGAACTCCTGGGAAGAGATCAGGGAGGTAATGGGGATAGATGTGGTAAAGAGGTAAATAGAATGCAGACCATTGGAGACAGACAGACAATGGAGTGGCTTAGATTCAACAAATCTGATCTAACAAAGTGGATATTTGTCAAATCTGTCATGATTGTTGTATTGAAAAAGGCCCACGATGGGGTTACTAAAATCTGATGTTGATATATTTATCTATTTTCTATTAACTCCCATTCGTATAAGCTGGTAGCATAGCTAGCATACACAAATCGATGGTGGTAGTTAATTAAGTCGTTTTTAACTGTAATGCAGTGTATTGGTGACGATGACATGAACATATATTGGGGTTGACATGAATACAAGCATTATACTCAGATTTTTACCTCAGCATAGTGTGAAATACACATATAAACAATAGACTAAATGTAGGATCATTTTTCTGGGGGGCAATGAGGAGATTTGGGATGGAGATGCAGGTGAGAAAACTGTGAAGTCTTTTTACTTCATTCTATTTTGGCTGACCTCCTATGTCAAGCACCGGGAAACGGTGCAAAATTCAATGTTTTGTCCAATCACTCTTTAAATATATTTTGGACAGTCCGGGAAAGAAAATCTGCCTTTTAAAAATGCTTGTCATGCAATGCTACCTCTCTTACAATTTCAGAAGACATTAGCTAAATCTTTTCTAATACCACACAAATTACCGAAATGAGTTGGTACTGACAAACTGAGACAGTGACAAACTGAGACAGTGACAAACTGAGACAGTGACAAACTGAGACACTGACAAACTGAGACACTGAGACACTGACAAACTGAGACAGTGACAAACTGAGACACTGACAAACTGAGACACTGACAAACTGAGACAGTGACAAACTGAGACAGTGACAAACTGAGACAGTGACAAACTGGGACACTGACAAACTGAGACACTGAGACACTGACAAACTGAGACAGTGACAAACTGAGACACTGACAAACTGAGACACTGACAAACTGAGACAGTGACAAACTGAGACAGTGACAAACTGAGACACTGACAAACTGAGACACTGACAAACTGAGACACTGACAAACTGAGACACTGAGACAGTGACAAACTGAGACACTGACAAACTGAGACAGTGACAAACTGAGACAGTGACAAACTGAGACACTGACAAACTGAGACACTGACAAACTGAGACACTGACAAACTGAGACAGTGACAAACTGAGACACTGACAAACTGAGACAGTGACAAACTGAGACACTGACAAACTGAGACACTGACAAACTGAGACAGTGACAAACTGAGACAGTGACAAACTGAGACACTGACAAACTGAGACACTGACAAACTGAGACAGTGACAAACTGAGACAGTGACAAACTGAGACAGTGACAAACTGAGACAGTGACAAACTGAGACACTGACAAACTGAGACAGTGACAAACTGAGACACTGACAAACTGAGACACTGACAAACTGAGACACTGACAAACTGAGACACTGACAAACTGAGACACTGACAAACTGAGACACTGACAAACTGAGACACTGAGACACTGAGACAGTGACAAACTGAGACAGTGACAAACTGAGACACTGACAAACTGAGACACTGACAAACTGAGACACTGACAAACTGAGACACTGACAAACTGAGACACTGACAAACTGAGACACTGACAAACTGAGACACTGACAAACTGAGACACTGACAATGTCATGTCTTGTTATGTCTGTTCCTGTCCTTTCTCTTCACTCTGTCTCTCTCTGCTGGTCTTTTTAGGTTACCTTCTCTGTCTCTCATTCTTCAGCTGTTCTACATCTCCCCTAACTAGCTCATTCACTCTTTCCCACCTGTTCTCTATTCCCCCTCTGATTAGGTCTCTATTTCTCTCTCTGTTCCTGCTACTTTCGGTGTCTGATTCTTGTTTGTGTTTTTGATGCCAGAAGCAAGCTGTCGTCTCGATTGCTTCCACCTTGTCCTATCCTGTCGGAGTCTGCCTGGCAGGTGCATCCTGCATTATACTAACGTTCTTTTTGTTCCATTGACTACGTTGGAAGAGGATTTATGCCATTCCTGTTTTTCATTAAAGAACTCTGTTTTCTGTTAAAACCGCTTTTGGGTCTTCACTCAAGTACATAACAGAAGAATCAGACCAAGAATGGACCCAGCGGCTCCGGACCCTTTTCACTCCGCCGTCGAGATCCAGGGAGCGATGCTAGGCAGACACGAGGAGGAATTGTCTGCTGCTCGACATGCCGTTGAGACCCTGGCCGTCCAAGTCTCCGACCTCACAAGACAGATTCACCAACTCCACCTCGATCCACCGCCCACTTCCAGGGTTTCCGAGTCTCCGGAGCCCAGGATCAACAACCCGCCGTGTTACTCTGGGGAGCCCACTGAGTGCCGCTCATTCCTCACTCAGTGTGATGTGGTGTTCTCTCTCAGCCCAACACTTACTCCAGGAGCGCAGCCCGCATCGCCTACGTCATTTCTCTCCTTACCGGACGGGCGCGTGAGTGGGGCACGGCAATCTGGGAGGCGAGGGCTGAGTGTATTAACCAGTATCAGGACTTTAAGGAGGAGATGATACGGGTTTTTGACCGTTCTGTTTTTGGGGAGGAGGCTTCCAGGGCCCTGTCTTCCCTATGTCAGGGGAATCGATCCATAACGGATTATTCTATTGAGTTTCGCACTCTCGCTGCCTCTAGTGACTGGAACGAGCCGGCTTTGCTCGCTCGTTTTCTGGAGGGTCTCCTCGTCGAGGTTAAGGATGAGATCCTCTCCCGGGAGGTTCCTTCCAGTCTGGACTCCTTAATAGCTCTCGCTATTCGCATAGAGCGACGGTTTGATCTTCGTCGCCGAGCTCGTGGAAAGGAGCTCGCGTTCTCCGTTGCTCCCCTCTCCACATCACTGCCACCTGCCGCATCACTGCCACCCTCCTCCGCCGGCTCGGATGCTGAGCCTATGCAGCTGGGGGGTATCCGCATCTCGGCCAAGGAGAAGGAACGGAGAATCACCAATCGCCTCTGTCTCTACTGCGGCTCCGCTGGTCATTTTGTCACCTCATGTCCAGTAAAAGCCAGAGCTCATCAGTAAGAGGAGGGCTACTGGTGAGCGCAACTACTCAGGCCTTTCCTTCTGGATCACGCACTACCTTTCCGGTGCATCTCCGCTGGCCCGGTTCATCTGCTTCCTGCAGTGCCTTGATAGACTCTGGGGCGGAGGGCTGTTTTATGGACGAGACCTGGGCTCGGGAACATGACATTCCTCTCAGACAGTTAGGGGAGCCCACGGCCTTGTTTGCTTTAGATGGTAGTTCTCTCCCCAAGATTCAGCGTGAGACGCTGCCTTTAACCCTCACTGTCTCTGGTAATCATAGCGAAACCATTTCTTTTTTAATTTTTCGTTCACCTTTTACACCTGTTGTTTTGGGTCATCCCTGGCTAGTGCGCCATAACCCTTCTATTAATTGGTCTAGTAATACTATCCTATCCTGGAATGTTTCTTGTCATGTGACCTGTTTAATGTCTTCTATCCCTCCTGTTTCCTCTGTCTCTTCTTCACAGGAGGAGCCTGGCGATTTGACAGGGGTGCCGGAGGAGTATCACGATCTGCGCACGGTGTTCAGTCGTTCCAAGGCCACTTCTCTCCCTCCACACCGGTCGTATGACTGTAGTATTGATCTCCTTCCGGGAACTACTCCCCCGGGGTAGATTATACTCTCTGTCGGCTCCCGAACGTAAGGCTCTCGAGGATTATTTGTCGGTTTCGCTCGACGCCGGTACCATAGTCTCCTCCTCCTCTCCCGCCGGAGCGGGGTTTTTTTTTTGTTCAGAAGAAGGACGGGTCCCTGCGCCCATGCGTGGATTATCGAGGGCTGAATGACATAACAGTTAAGAATCGTTACCCGCTTCCTCTTATGTCTTCAGCCTTCGAGATCCTGCAGGGAGCCAGGTTTTTCACCAAACTGGACCTTCGTAACGCCTACCATCTCGTGCGCATCAGGGAGGGGGACGAGTGGAAGACGGCGTTTAACACTCCGTTAGGGCACTTTGAATACCGGGTTCTTCCTTTCGGCCTCGTTAACGCTCCAGCTGTCTTTCAGGCACTAGTTAACGACGTCCTGAGAGACATGCTGAACATTTTTGTTTTCGTTTACATGGACGATATCCTGATTTTTTCACCGTCTCTCTCGATTCATGTTCAGCACGTGCGACGCGTCCTCCAGCGCCTTTTGGAGAACTGTCTTTATGTGAAGGCTGAGAAGTGCACTTTTCATGCCGCCTCTGTCCCTTTTCTCGGTTCCGTTATTTCCGCTGAGGGCATTAAGATGGATCCCGCTAAGGTCCAGGCTGTCATTGATTGGCCCGTTCCTAAGTCACGCGTCGAGCTGCAGCGCTTTCTGGGCTTCGCTAATTTCTATCGTCGTTTCATCCGTAATTTCGGTCAGGTGGCAGCTCCCCTCACAGCCCTTACTTCTGTTAAGACGTGCTTTAAGTGGTCCGTTTCCGCCCAGGGAGCTTTTGATCTTCTTAAGAATCGTTTTACATCCGCACCTATTCTTGTTACACCTGACATCTCTAGTCAGTTTGTTGTTGAGGTTGACGCGTCAGAGGTGGGCGTGGGAGCCATTCTTTCTCAGCGCTCTCTCTCTGACGGCAAGGTCCATCCTTGCGCGTTTTTCTCTCATCGCTTATCGCCGTCAGAACGTAACTATGATGTTGGTAATCGCGAACTGCTCGCCATCCGCTTAGCCCTAGGCGAATGGCGACAGTGGTTGGAGGGGGCGACCGTTCCTTTTGTCGTTTGGACTGACCATAGGAACCTTGAGTACATCCGTTCAGCCAAACGACTTAATGCGCGTCAGGCTCGTTGGGCTCTGTTTTTCGCTCGTTTCGAGTTTGTTATTTCTTATCGTCCGGGCTCAAAAACACCAAGCCTGATGCTTTATCTCGTCTCTTCAGTTCTTCTGAGGTCTCCACCGACCCCGAGGGATTCTCCCTGACGGGCGTGTTGTCGGGTTGACTGTCTGGGGAATTGAGAGGCAGGTAAAAAGCACTCGCTCACACTCCGTCGCCGCGAGCTTGTCCTAGGAACCTTCTGTTCGTTCCCGTTCCTACTCGTCCGGCCGTTCTTCAGTGGGCTCACTCTGCCAAGTTAGCCGGCCACCCCGGCGTTCGGGTACGCTCGCTTCCATTCGCCAGCGTTTCTGGTGGCCCACTCGGGAACGTGACGCGCGTCGATTTGTCGCCGCTTGTTCGGTCTGCGCGCAGACTAAATCTGGGAACTCTCCTCCTGCCGGCCGTCTCAGACCGCTTCCCATTCCCTCTCGACCGTGGTCTCACATCGCTTTAGATTTTATCACCGGACTGCCTTCATCAGCGGGGAAGACAGTTATTCTTACGGTTGTCGATAGATTCTCTAAGGCGGCTCATTTCATTCCTCTCGATAAGCTCCCTTCTGCTAAGGAGACGGCTCAGATCATTATCGAGAATGTTTTCCGAATTCATGGCCTTCCGTCTGACGTCGTTTCCGACAGAGGCCCGCAGTTCACGTCTCAATTTTGGAGGGAGTTTTGCCGTTTGATTGGGGCTTCCGTCAGTCTCTCGTCCGGCTTTCATCCCCAGTCTAACGGTCAAGCCGAACGGGCCAATCAGACTGTTGGTCGCATTTTTACGCAGTCTTTCTTTTCGTAACCCTGCGTCTTGGTCAGAACAGCTCCCCTGGGCAGAGTACGCCCACAACTCGCTTCCCTCGTCTGCTACCGGTCTATCCCTTTTCAGAGTAGCCTCGGGTACCAGCCTCCGCTGTTCTCATCTCAGCTCGCCGAGTCCTGCGTCCCCTCCGCTCAGGCTTTTGTCCAGCGTTGCGAGCGCACCTGGAAGGGGGTCAGGTCGGCACTTTGCCGTAATAGGGCGCAGACTGTGAGGGCCGCTAATAAGCGTAGGACCAAGAGTCCTAGATATTGTTGCGGTCAGAGAGTATGGCTCTCCACTCAGAACCTTCCCCTTAAGACAGCTTCTCGCAAGTTGGCCCCGCGGTTCATTGGTCCGTTCCGTATTTCTCAGGTCATTAATCCTGTCGCAGTGCGACTTCTTCTCCCGCGCTATCTTCGTCGCGTTCACCCGGTCTTCCATGTCTCCTGTGTTAAGCCCGTTCTTCGCGCCCCCGCTCGTCCCTCCCCCCATCCTTGTCGAGGGCGCACCCATCTACAGGGTTCGTAAGATTTTGGACATGCGCCCTCGGGGCCGTGGTCATCAGTACCTAGTGGATTGGGAGGGGTACGGTCCTGAGGAGAGGAGTTGGGTTCCCTCTCGGGACGTGCTGGACCGTTCGCTGATCGATGATTTCCTCCGTTGCCGCCAGGTTTCCTCCTCGAGTGCGCCAGGAGGCGCTCGGTGAGTGGGGGTACTGTCATGTCTTGTTATGTCTGTTCCTGTCCTTTCTCTTCACTCTGTCTCTCTCTGCTGGTCTTTTTAGGTTACCTTCTCTGTCTCTCATTCTTCAGCTGTTCTACATCTCCCTAACTAGCTCATTCACTCTTTCCCACCTGTTCTCTATTCCCCCTCTGATTAGGTCTCTATTTCTCTCTCTGTTCCTGCTACTTTCGGTGTCTGATTCTTGTTTGTGTTTTTGATGCCAGAAGCAAGCTGTCGTCTCGTTGCTTCCACCTTGTCCTATCCTGTCGGAGTCTGCCTGGCAGGTGCATCCTGCATTATACTAACGTTCTTTTTGTTCCATTGACTACGTTGGAAGAGGATTTATGCCATTCCTGTTTTTCATTAAAGAACTCTGTTTTCTGTTAAAACCGCTTTTGGGTCTTCACTCAAGTACATAACAGACAAACTGAGACACTGACAAACTGAGACACTGACAAACTGAGACACTGACAAACTGAGACACTGACAAACTGAGACACTGACAAACTGAGACACTGACAAACTGAGACAGTGACAAACTGAGACACTGACAAACTGAGACACTGACAAACTGAGACACTGACAAACTGAGACACTGACAAACTGAGATCAATCTGGTCTTGAATTCAAATAAACAATAGCCCAGGCCAATGAAGCGACACAATGATTGTACAATATTAAGAGGAAATATATATATATATATATATATATATATATATATATATATATATATATATATATATATATACAGTTGAAGTCAGAAGTTTACATACACCTGAGCCATATACATTTAACTCAGTCTTTCACAATTCCTGACATTTAATCCTAGTAATAAGTCCCTGTCTTAGGTCAGTTAGGATCACCACTTGATTTTAAGAATGTGAAATGTCAGAATAATAGTAAAGAGATTTATTTCAGATGTATTTCTTTCATCACATCCCCAGTGGGTCAGAGGTTTACATAAACTCAATTAGTATTTGGTAGCATTGCCTTTAAATGATAAAACTTTGGTCAAACGTTTTGGGTAGCCTTCCACAAGTCTCCCACAATAAGCTGGGTGAATTTTGGCCCATTCCTCCTGACAGAGATGGGGTAACTGAGTCAGGTTTGTAGGTCTTCTTGCTCGCACACACTTTTTCAGTTCGGCCCACAAATCTTCTATAGGATTGAGGTCAGGGCTTTGTGATGGCCACTCCAATACCTTGACTTTGCTGTCATTAAGGAATTTTGCCACAACTTTCGAAGTATGCTTGGGGTCATTGTCCATTCGCGACCAAGCTTTAACTTCCTTAAGATGTTGCTTCAATACATCATACAGTGCCTTGCGAAAGTATTCGGCCCCCTTGAACTTTGCGACCTTTTGCCACATTTCAGGCTTCAAACATAAAGATATAAAACTGTATTTTTTTGTGAAGAATCAACAACAAGTGGGACACAATCATGAAATGGAACGACATTTATTGGATATTTCAAACTTTTTTAACAAATCAAAAACTGAAGAATTGGGCGTGCAAAATTATTCAGCCCCTTTACTTTCAGTGCAGCAAACTTTCTCCAGAAGTTCAGTGAGGATCTCTGAATGATCCAATGTTGACCTAAATGACTAATGATGATAAATACAATCCACCTGTGTGTAATCAAGTCTCCGTATAAATGCACCTGCACTGTGATAGTCTCAGAGGTCCGTTAAAAGCGCAGAGAGCATTATGAAGAACAAGGAACACACCAGGCAGGTCCGAGATACTGTTGTGAACAAGTTTGAAGCCTGATTTGGATACAAAAAGATTTCCCAATCTTTAAACATCCCAAGGAGCACTGTGCAAGCTATAATATTGAAATGGAAGGAGTATCAGACCACTGCAAATCTATCAAGACCTGGCCGTCCCTCTAAACTTTCAGCTCATACAAGGAGAAGACTGATCAGAGATGCAGCCAAGAGGCCCATGATCACTCTGGATGAACTGCAGAGATCTACAGCTGAGGTGGGAGACTCTGTCCATAGGACAACAATCAGTCGTATATTGCACAAATCTGTCCATTATGGAAGAGTGGCAAGAAGAAAGCCATTTCTTAAAGATATCCATAAAAAATGTTGTTTAAAGTTTGCCACAAGCCACCTGGGAGACACACAACACATGTGAAAGAAGGTGCTCTGGTCAGATGAAACCAATATTGAACTTTTTGGCAACAATGCAAAACGTTATGTTTGGCGTAAAAGCAACACAGCTCATCACCCTGAACACACCATCCACACTGTCAAACATGGTGGTGGCAGCGTCATGGTTTGGGCCTGCTTTTCTTCAGCAGGGACAGGGAAGATGGTTAAAATTGATGGGAAGATGGATGGAGCCAAATACAGGACCATTCTGGAAGAAAACCTGATGGAGTCTGCAAAAGACCTGAGACTGGGACGGAGATTTGTCTTCCAACAAAACAATGATCCAAAACATAAAGCAAAATCTACAATGGAATGGTTCAAAAATAAACATATCCAGGTGTTAGAATGGCCAAGTCAAAGTCCAGACCTGAATCCAATCGAGAATCTGTGGAAAGAACTGAAAACTGCTGTTCACAAATGCTCTCCATCCAACCTCACTGAGCTCGAGCTGTTTTGCAAGGAGGAATGGGAAAAAATGTCAGTCTCTCGATGTGCAAAACTGATAGAGACATACCCCAAGCGACTTACAGCTGTAATCGCAGCAAAAGGTGGCGCTACAAAGTATTAACAAAAAGGGGCTGAATAATTCTGCACGCCCAATTTTTCAGTTTTTGAGTTGTTAAAAAAGTTTGAAATATCCAATAAATGTCGTTCAACTTCATGATTGTGTCCCACTTGTTGTTGATTCTTCACAAAAAAATACAGTTTTATATCTTTATGTTTGAAGCCTGAAATGTGGCAAAAGGTCGCAAAGTTCAAGGGGGCCGAATACTTTCGCAAGGCACTGTAATTGTCCCTCCTCATGATGCCATCTATTTTGTGAAGTGCACCAGTCCCTCCTGCAGCAAAGCACGCCCACAACATGATGCTGCCACCCCAGTGCTCCACGGTTGGGATGATGTTCTTCGGCTTGCAAGCCTCCCCCTTTTTCCTCCAAACATATCGATGGTCATTATGGCCAAACAGTTCTATTTATGTTTCATCAGACCAGAGGACATTTCTCCAAAAAGTACGATCTTTGTCCCAATGTGCAGTTGCAAACCATAGTCTGGCTTTTTTATGGTGGTTTTGGAGCAGTTATTTCTTCCTTGCTGAGCGGCCTTTCAGGTTATGTCGATATAGGACTCGTTTTACTGTGGATATAGATACTTTTGTACCTGTGGATATAGATACTTTCGTCTCCTTCCTGAGCGGTATGACGGCTGCGTGGTCCCATGGTGTTTATACTTGCGTACTGTTGTTTATACAGATGAATGTGGTACCTTCAGGCATTTGGAAATTGCTCCCAAGGATGAACCAGACTTGTGGAGGTCTACTATTTTTTTCTGAGGTCTTGGCTGATTTCTTTTGATTTTCACATGATATCAAGCAAAGAGGCACTGAGTTTGAGGGTAGGCCTTGAAATACATCCACAGGTACACCTACAATTGACTCAAATGATGTCAATTAGTCTATCAGAAACTTCTAAAGCCACAACAACATTTTCTGGAATTTTCCAAGCTGTTTAAAGGCACAGTCAACTTAGTAAGTGTAAACTTCTGACCCACTGGAATTGTGATACAGTGAATTATAAGTTAAATAATCTGTCTGTAAACAATTGCTGGAAAAATGTATTGTGTCATGCACAAAGTAGATGTCCTAACCGACATGCCAAAACTATAGTTTGTTAACAAGAAATTTGTGGAGTGGTTGAAAAACGAGTTTTTTTTTGACTCCAACCTCAGTGTATGTAAACTTCCGACTTCAACTGTACATAGTAAAGGGTAGGGTAAGCCACTAAATAAAAAGTCCAATAGCACACTGACTTACACTATGGCTTCATCTTCCTCATTAGGTATGTTTTTCCCATGATTGTGCAGTATTTCTAAATCTGCAAAAAGCGACAGCCGCAACCAACCATAGAAATATAATCCATTAATGGCAGTTCTCATGCAAGTCGAGACTGGCAGCCATTGAGTTTAACAGCCAGAGTAAGAGGTTCCAAAACCCTTCTGTATATTAAACAGCGACGTGAAAAAGGATTTGCCCCTTTTCGGATTTTCTGTATTTTTTGCATATTTTTTCAACTGAATGTTATCAGGTCTTCAACCAAAATGTAATATTAGATAAAGGAAGCCTGTGTTTACAAATAACAAAAAACATTTATACTTATTTCATTTATTTAATTAACAAACTTAGTACTGCTGTAACTCAGCAACATTTGTGGGTTTTCAAGCATGAACTGCTCGTTTCAAGTCCTGCCATAACATCTCAATTGGGATTAAGTCTGGACTTTGACTAGGTCATTTCAAAACTTTTTGGGGACCAGCTCCTGCCTCACATAACTGACCAGTCACATTCATTTATTATGCAGCTTATTTTTGTATTTTTTCTGAATCAGTTACTTAGCAAACGTTCTCTCTGCGTGGGGTCTTGGGAAACGTACATTACATCTTCAGCATTTGTAGGAATGATGCATCATTAAAACACGCCTAAGCCTAAATGACATCGCTATCGGGAAACCGGCCCCAGCGATGTCACCATGAGGCCATTGGTGATTTTAAAACAGCTACAGAGTTCAATGGCTGTGAACGGAGAAAACTGAGGATGGATCAACAACATTGTAGTGACTCCACAATAATGACCTAAATGACAGAGTGAAAAGAATGCAAATATACAGAATAAAAATAAAACATCCAACATGGCACTAAAGTAATACTGTAAAACACAGCAAAATAATAAACGTATTGTCCTAAATGCAAAGCCTTGTGTTTAGGGCAAATCCAACACAACACATCACTGAGTAACTGCTTCCTTATTTTCAAGCATGGTGGTGGCTGCATCATGTTATGGTTATACTTGACATTGTCAGAGACTGGGGAGTTTTTCAGGGTAAAAGAAACAGGATGGAGTCAGGCAAAGTCCTAGAGGAAAACCTACTTCAGTCTGTTTTACACCAGACACTGGGAGATTAATTCACCTTTCAGCAGCACAATAAGCTACAACACAAGGCTAAATCTACACTGGAGTTACTTACCAAGAAGACAGTGAATGTTCCTGACGGTCTGAGTTACAGTTTTGACATGAATCTCATGAAAAATCTATTGCAAGACTTGAAAATGGCCTTCCAGCCATGGTCCTTGACAGAGCTTGAAGACTTTTAAAAATAATAATGGGCTAATATTGCGCAATCCAGTTGTGCAAAGCTCTTAGAGAATTACCCATGAAGACTCTTAGCTGTAATCGCTGCCAAATGTATTTCTAACAGGGAGCTGAATACTTTAAAGTTTTATTTTTCATTAATAAAACAAAAATGTGAGAATATTTCTTCCACTGACATTACAGAGTATTTTGAGTAGATCAATGACAACAAAAAAATCACAATGAAATGAATTTCAATCCCACTTTGTAATGCAAAAAATGTTTAAAGAATCATATGGGGGTGAATGCTTGTGAATCCCACTGTACATACTCCTAAGCCACGAGTGTCCCCTTTAGGGTTGTCACATTCAAGGCCACTACAACACAATGACCTCTGTTTAGATGGCTGTTATCATTACATTTGTGAGATCAACAAATATCTTGGGGTCAGAGACTGATAGAGATATGTATGTTATAGAGCTCAAGTTCAAAGCATGAAACGCTATGGATGTGCTTGACCAGAGATTCCAGAATGTGCCCTGGTCTCTAATGTACCAATAAACAGCATGAAGGGAGATGCTCCCGCCTCCGATTAATGATTTTTTTCCAGTTCCACGAACCAGTGATGCTCTGTTCTCCTCATCACGACTCAGATCAAGTCCTGCCTGCCCACCATTGATGATTTCCCCTGTAGATGTCTCACATCACTCTAACCCTTATAGATGTCTCACATCACTCTAACCCTAACTATTATAGATGTCCCACATCACTCTAACCCTAACCCTTATAGATGTCCCACATCACTCTAACCCTTATAGATGTCCCACATCACTCTAACCCTAACCCTTATAGATGTCCCACATCACTCTAACCCTTATAGATGTCCCACATCCCTCTAACCCTTATAGATGTCCCACATCCCTCTAACCCTTATAGATGTCCCACATCACTCTAACCCTAACCCTTATAGATGTCCCACATCACTCTAACCCTTATAGATGTCCCACATCACTCTATAAATGTTCCACATCAACCCTTATAGATGTCCCACATCCCTCTAACCCTTATAGATGTCTCACATCCCTCTAACCCTTATAGATGTCTCACATCACTCTAACCCTTATAGATGATCTAATGATCCACCTAATACTCAATAAAGGCATGTAGTATAGATGATTATAGCTTATTAGATATCACCAATGGACTATTAGATCATGCTAATATAACCTTCAACAACATGGCAAATGTCAACAGATAGACTTCAAAAGTTGCCATTTGGGTACAAGGAATTGTATTTGAGTCCGTCAATACACTTCTAACTCGATGGTGTGTGTGTGTCACTGTGTGTCAGGGTGTATTGTTAGTTAGAGTGATTTTGTGTGTGTATGAGTGATGCAGCAAAATTGTCCATTTGCTGTATATCTGATGGGCTCAGGGATGTCATTAGTCACAGCGTGCTCTCTCTCATTAAATGGCCCAGTCGCCATGGCAGCCTCACATGGCCCATCCCCTTCCTCAGTGCATGGAGAGGGACAGGCCAATTAGAGCAAGGCGCGGTGACATGCAGTCTGCTGTGATTACAGCTCTAAGGACTGGAGAGCCACACAGGGGACAATAATACACCCTCTACAGATGCCTCCATCCAAACAAGCACAGTGACTGTCGGTGAGCCAGCCAGACCCTAGAGGACGGAAGTCATGTCTGCTGAGAGAGTAAGCAGGGGGCCCTCGTTGCTCCATTAACACTGCCAATCTGTCTGCTGCCATCAGCAGAGTTTAGATTGCTGGCCTGCAGAGAGAGGAGCAGTAATGAACTACATTACCCAAAAACCTCTGTGGCATACACAAAATCCTGTACGAATCTGATGGATTTTAGGAGATGTTGCCTGTGGTTCTGTGTTTCACCTGTGAGGAGACCGTTTCATGGTGTCCATGGAGACAGACATGAGGAAGAAGAGAGCCATCTAATCAAATCAACGAGGGGATGTTTACAGAGAATATTTCACATAGTTATTCATACACATGCTTTCACTCAGATTCATCCTCTCACACACTGGACACCTCGACACCTACACACTGACCCGCCACTCGTACATACATACTGGACACTATGACACCGACCCACCTACACACTGACACGCCACGTGTATATAATGGACACTACGACACCAACCCACCTACACACTGGCATGCATACATACTGGACACTAGACCTACGCACTGACACGCCCTCACAGAGACTATAACAGAGGACAGCTCCTCCAGGGCTATTCTGAGGCAAGCGCCAGAGTTAAACGACACTTTATGTTGTTTTGTGAGCAACAAAAGAGAAAAGAGAAAAAAATTACCTTGTGTCTGGGGAGATGGAGGCATTGGTCTCTCTCTGCCTACATCTTTGTGTTTCTGAGTGAATGGTTCACTGCTTTTTTATAATAAAAAACACAGAAAAAAAAGACAATTTTCTCCAGTCAATCTCTGCTCACGCTGACCAGCACATGAACAACAAGGCCAAACAAAAAAAGCTGGATATTCTAAATCTATCTTACATTTGTATTTAGCGTTTCTTATGAATAAAACTGCATAATTTTGCCATTTCTTCTCTGTTATAAGTAACGAAGGGTATTATTTTCCCTTTATACCGGAAGACATGGGGATGGAAGGAGGGAAGGAGGATATGAGGGATGGAGGGAAGGAGGACATGGGGGATGGAGGGAGAGAAGGAGGATATGGGGGATGGAGGGAGAGAAGGAGGTGGGATGGAGGGAGGGAAGGAAGGGTAGAAATAGAAGGTAGTAACAGAGTAACGAGTTAGTAGCTTGTAAATGATTTGAGTGGGTGGAGAAAAGAGAGGTAGGTAAAGCTACTGGTCGTGTCTTTATTTTTTGATAGTTATCTTTAGTCACACAACATTAACCCCAAATAATAGGGGGGAGGGGGGTTAAAAGTAATGCACACACACTTGCAAATACAAACACACTTAACCACACACACAAGTGAAAACACATCACCATAAAATAATCTGATACCAGACACAATGGAACCTGCTTGTTGTAATTTCGGTCCCGACTTGGAGAAGAACACATCCCTCTCCCTCCCTCCCTCTGTTTGTAAACTGTATATTTCTTTTTCTCAACCTTTGTATCTCTCTCAACCTCTGTATCTCTCTCTCTCTATCTTTTTAAGTGGGAGAACTTGCACAATTGGTGGCTGACTAAATACTTTTTTTGCCCCACTGTGGTCTTGTGTCTTCCATTTCCTAATAATTGCTCCCACAGTTGATTTCTTCAAACCAAGCTATATAGATTCCGTCTTCCCAGCCTGGTGCAGGTCTACAATTTTGTTTCTGGTGTCTTTTGACAGCTCTTTGGTCTTGGCCATAGTGGAGTTTGGAGTGTGACTGTTTGAGGTTGTGGACAGGTGTCTTTTATACTGATAACAAGTTCAAACAGGTGCCATTAATACAGGTAACGAGTGGAGGACAGAGGAGCCTCTTAAAGAAGAAGTTACAGGTCTGCGAGAACCAGAAATCTTGCTTGTTTGTAGGTGACCAAATACTTATTTTCCACCATCATTTGCAAATAAATTCATTAAAAATCCAACAATGTGATTGTCTGGATTTTTTTCTTCTCATTTTGTCTGTCATGTCTGTCATAGTTGAAGTGTACCTATGATGGAAATTACAGGCCTATCTCATCTTTTTAAGTGGGAGAACTTGCACAATTAGTGGCTGACTAAATACTTTTTTGCCCCACTGTGTATGTATATATATATATCTCTTTCCCTCTCTCTCTCTCTCTGTATCTCTCTCTCAGCCTCTTTTTGCTTCTCAATTCAACTCAAGGGCTTTATTGGCATGGGAAACATATGTTACATCGCCAAAGCAAGTGAAGTAGATTGTAAACCAAAGGGAAATAAACAATAAAAATGAACAGTAAAAATTACACTCACAGAAGTTCCAAAAGAATAAAGATTTTCAAATGTCATATTATGTTTATATACAGTGCAAATAGTGCAAATAGTTAAAGTGCAAAAGGGATAATAAATAAAGGGATAATAAATAAACATACATTTTGTCTAAGATGGCGTAGCAGTAGGGCGTGTGTATTTGTCTTGTGTGTATTTGTCTTATCCCATGTAAATAGCTTTTTTGTATATATCTTAATCTCACTTTCTTTCTATGAACTAAATATACTTCCTGCAACCTGCCTCACCCAGTGTGGTACGGATCTGCTATTTGTATTCCTTATAACTGGAACTTCCATCAGAGGCTAGCCAGCTAACTAGCTACTAGTCTTTGCTAGCCACAGCTAGCGGTCTTCACCTTTTTCTAGGTCACCAGCCAGCCTTAGCTCAGACAACACATGCCTGTCTGCTCAGCTCAATATCAACCCAGAGCATATCAACTGCTTCTCTCTACCAATCACCGGATTCCTGCTGCTCTGGATCATTACACCGGATCATCGCAGCTAGCTAGCTGCAAATGAGTGGCTACTGTTAGCTAACGCCTCTGTCCCGAAGCAATCACCAGCTAGCCTTGAGCTAGCCTCGAGCTAGGCCCATATACTAGCTAATTCAATGGCTACTGTTACGCACTCCTCTGTGAAGAGGGAACGCAACACCCTGCTACAACTCAACTCTCCGTGAAGCGAAAGAGGTATGGACTGTAGGTGCTGGTAAGGATGACAAAAGGCAGAATGTACCATTTACTAGGAATGTATTCCTTCACACGGTAATATGGGGAAAAGGGGCTGGACGGAACCAAAGCGAAGAAAGTAATTCTCAAAGCCCCCTCTCCTATCTTACCTGCCTAACCAATACTTACCTAACCTACCCTCTCCTATCTTACCTGCCTAACCAATACTTACCTAACCTACCCTCTCCTATCTTACCTGCCTAACCAATACTTACCTAACCTACCCTCTCCTATCTTACCTGCCTAACCAATACTTACCTAATTTAGCACCACCTGGTGCCCTAACCAAAATACAGGGGGTGGTGTGCCTAGACAGTGAATATACTACGGGCCTCTTGCCTAAGCACTCCCTAGGTGCCTTTCCCTTCCCCCCTGGGAACAAATGAAACAGGATAACAAACCATTTCAATAATCAAAACAGTGCGTCCTATTGACACATACCAGACATAGCCAATCAGCTCCCTCAGCAACAACTAACATGGTATATACCAAATCACTTTCTGAGAAACCACCAACACTACACAGCTCTCAGCAATTTAATTCTCTATATCACACTCAAAGGGCGGCGGTTCTGATTGTACATTTGTTTCAAGAACACCAATGGATTATGGTCTGTGAAGACCATTACAGGCAAGGCACTGGAGCCCACACATACCTCAAAGAACTGTAAGGCAAGCAATAAAGCCAGCGTCTCTTGTTCAATTGTAGAATACCTTGACTGACACGAGTTGAACTTACGGGAGAAGAAACTGACGGGCCGATCCACTCCGTCTTCATCTTCCTGTAAGAGAACCGCACCCACCCACACTATACTAGCATCTGCCTCCAACTTAAAAGGTTTGTCAAAGTTGGGGGCGGCAAGCACTGGGACACTACAAAGTAACGCTTTAGCGGACTCAAAAGCATAGTTACAGTCCTTGGGCCACTTAAATGGTCCCTTGGGACTAAGCAGAGATGAAAGGGGAGCTACTACCATAGAGAAATTCTTATAGAATGTACGATAGTACCCTACCATCCCTAGGAATCTGCTCAACTGGCGGCAAGTCGTGGGAGTAGAAAAAGCAGCAATTGCTTCCCCTTTGCCAGATACTGGGCGCACTTGAGCTCGTCCCACTTGGCCAAATTGAGGGTTAAAGAAGCATTCTCCAACCGCTGAAACACACTTCTCAAAGTGAAGAGATGGTCCGACCAAGTAGAATCTCCACATCGTCAAGGTAAGCAGTACAATTTGGCACATCTGCAAACACAATATTAATTAGCCGTTGAAAAGTATCAGGTGCATAGCACATGCCAAAGGGCATCACAGTGTATTGTACAAAGTTATCAGGTGTAACGAAAGCCGATATGTCAGAAGCTCGAGAGGTCAGAGGCACCTGCCAATAACCTTTTAGCAAATCTAACTTACCAACGTAAGCAGCAGAGCCAATTTTATCAATGCAGTCATCTAAGCGAGGTAGAGGAAAAGAATCAGACTTTGTAACTGCATTTACGCGACGATAGTCCGTACATAAGCGGGACGTACCGTCAGGCTTAGGAACAAGAATACATGGGGAACTCCAGGAGCTGTTACTGGGTTTTGCCATGTCATTCTGTAATAAATAAGCTACCTCACTTTTCATTACCTTCCTTTTCTTAGCATTAACCCAATACGAATGCTGACGTATAGGAGCAGCGTTCCCCACATCTACGTCATGTTCCAAGATGGACGTGCGCCTTGGAATGTCCTGAAACACATTGAGAAAACTGTTTAACAATAGGATAAGATCCTTAGTTTGATCGTTATCCAAATGCTCCATTTTAGAGGGTAACTTTTTCAGCATCTCTGAATTACATAGGCGTTCACACTGCTGTAACGTATGGTGTAACTCCAACCCGTCCTCCTTATCCTCCTCTAGGTCCCAGCCAGGCTTCAGCACCACCGCAGCCACACTGGAGACGGCAGGCTTGACCGGCTTTCCTGAGGAACTGTTGGGAGTTTCACGCACATAATATGTTTTCAGCATGTTAACATGACACACATGGGAAGAACGCCTTCTATCTGGGGTCTTTATCACATAATTGGTGTCACTGAGTTTCTTTTCCACCAGATATGGTCCAGACAAACGTGCTGACAGAGATGAGCCAGAGATTTGGGCTCATGGACCTACACCTTCAATTATCACTCTTTCAAACGGTTCCCCCACCACAGGAATCGGCAGAGCGGAGCACGAGGAACTGTTTGATTCGCTTTCCCAATGAGTTGACATACGTGACATGTTTTACAAAATTGGACAACGTCAGACTTTAAACCTGACCAGAAAAAATGTTGAAGGACTCAGCACCTGCTGTCGGAACGGTGTAGGAACAACCACTTGACACACTTCACTCCAGTCATTAATGGTGTCATGAGCTGCCCATTTACGCATCAAAACTCCTGCTTCCATAAAGTAGGCAGTCTCCTTAGTTTTAGCTTCCTAAATGGAAATTACCAAAGCAAAACACTTGTGAAGACTTGTGTCTCCCTTTTGACATTAATCACCTTCTTGGGGGTGACAGACAAAAGAATGTCATTTAATTGGGGCGCGATTTTGCTTTCCCCTGTCTTAGTTTTTACAGGAGTAAAAACTGTCGGCCTTGCAGAAGGAATACTCAGTGCATTGTCTTCTACCTCAACATTCTCAAAAATGGTACTAGCCAAATCCACCACATCTCCTAGCTTGCGAGATTGTGCCCTCGTTAACACACAAGCAGGAAAAACATGTGGAAATGCTTGAACCAATTTCTCATCTGTAGTTCTGATTTCTGGGTTGTCTACTACCTCTAACACAGGAGTGACATTACCACCAGCAATATCATTCCCTAGTAGCAGTGTGACTCCTTTTACTGGCAGTGTAGACACTACACCAACACGGAAACGTCCTGATACCATGTCTGACACTAAGTGGACCAATGTTATCACTTTCTGTTCATTTAAATGAACTACAATTCTATCTCGGAGGTCGCTTTTAAAATCCTCCAACAGCATCAACTCCCGAATATCAGCAAAGGTGTTAGCTTTGCTGGCTGAACACCAGCGATTAAACAGAGACTCTTTGTCCCTTGCAAACTCAACAAATGTACGGTGAGAGGGTTTATTGTGGTTCCTGAAGCGCTGTCTATAAGCTTTAGGCACCAACTCATAAGCCCGCAACACTGTAGTTTTAACTGTACCGTAGTGTAAACTGTCTTCCAGGGAGAGAGCAGCTACTACTTCCTGGGCTTTCCCAGACAAATTACATTGCAACAGGAGTGGCCAAACCTCGAGTGGCCAATGTAGCACAGCGGCCACACACTCAAACGCAGAGAAATAAGAATCAACTTCTCACTCTCGAATTGGAGGGACTAAAGCAATATTTTTACTCACATCGAAGTGGACTTGATGATGAGCAGCTTGTGTAGTCACACTGGAGCCAGCGTCTTGCTCCAGTTGTCAAATCAAATCAAATGTATTTATAAAGCCCTTCGTACATCAGCTGATATCTCAAAGTGCTGTACAGAAACCCAGCCTAAAACCCCAAACAGCAAGCAATGCAGGTGTAGAAGCACGGTGGCTAGGAAAACTCCCTAGAAAGGCCAAAACCTAGGAAGAAATCTAGAGAGGAACCAGGCTATGTGGGGTGACAGTCCTCTTATGGCTGTGCCGGATGGAGATTATAACAGAACATGACCGAGATTTTCAAACGTTCATAGATGACCAGCAGGGTCAGACACTAATAATCACAGTGGTTGTAGAGGGTGCAACAGGACAGCACCTCAAGAGTAAATATGAACAGTTTAGGGTTCCATAGCCGCAGGCAGAACAATTTAAACTGGAACAGCAGCAAGGCCAGGTGGACTGGGGACAGCAAGGAGTCATCATGCCAGGTAGTTCTGACGCATGGTCCTAGGGCTCAGGTCTTCCGAGAGAGAGAAAGAAGGAGAGAATTAGAGAGAGCATACTTAAATTCACATAGGACACCGGATAAGACAGGAGAAGTACTCCAGATATAACAAACTGACCCTAGCCACCCGACACATAATCTACTGCAGCATAAATACTGGAGGCTGAGACAGGAGGGGTCAGGAGACACTGTGGCCCCATCCGATGAGACCCCCGGAGAGGGCCAAACAGGAAGGATATAACCCCACACATTTTACTAAAGCTCTACACAATATTGTGCTGCTGATGCCAGGTGCCATAGCAGTCTTTTTCTGCTGTAAAGCAGAGGGTCACCAAGCATGTGGTGCAGGTGATGGGGGACTTCATCTTGCAAGCAACACAGCGACGCCTCCATGCTGTGCCCTTTTGGCCCTTAGGCATATCCATGCCTGCCGAAATAAATTTGGGCAGATGAACACTTGTGGCAGGAGCAGAAGGGACAGAAGGGACAGAGGTAGAGTAGGTAGAACGTGGTGCAGTAGTGCTGCTGCCAGCAAGCTCCTTGATGAGCAGCTCTCTGAAGGCTTTCTGTGAGAGGAAGGGCTTTCCACAGCTCTTAGCCATTTCCTTGTGTAGGATGAATGCATTCACCACAGCAATGTCGATGAAATGATAGAAGAAGGTCTTGTACCATTTCATTGTCTTGTGGAGAACATTGTAGTAGCCTGTTAGCGCGTCCGACAGGTCCACACCTCCCATGCTCTTGTTGTAGTCCTAGGCCATCTTCACGGATCCATCGCACGGTCCCCCGCTCAGCACGCTTAGGCATGTCGTTCACCTTCGTCTTCGGAAAGCCCACCCTGTTGGTATGAATGGTGCCACAAGCTTCCTAAGGTCTACAAACAGGGTAGGGCTTGTGTAGAAGTTATCCACAAACAGTTTGTAGCCCTTCCCTAGCAGTTGAAAATCCAATAACTCCATTACAGAGTAGTGGAGACAAAAAAAATGCATGTGTAAACACACACAGAATCAGCCAACACAAACAGCTTGTAACCCCACTTGGTTGGTTTGTTTCTCATGTGTTGTTTGAGGCCAATTCTAGCCTTTGAGGCTACCATCCTCTCATCTATTGACACATTCTGGTCTGGCTGAAAGTAGGTTTTGCAGGCCTCAACAATGCTGTAGTAGAGAGGTTTTATTTTGCACAGTGTCAAACGTTGCTGTGCCTCTCTTCTTGTCATTCGCTTCATCAACCTTTGGGTCACTGATATGAAGCGCCTGTGAAATAACCAGAAACCTTTTGCAAGACATAACAGTCATGGGGAAAGGCAGTTGGAAGAAAGATGATGTTTTCCAGTAGACCCTCAGGCTTTTCAGCTTCACCAGCCCCATGTAGATGACCAGTGAAAGGTAGCAGAAAAAGTCTGACATGGATATGGGCTTCCATGCTACCTTTTTGCCTGCTTGCTTCTTCTCCCCATTCTTATTAGTGTTAGACACGAGCCAATTGACAACGGATTGGGTGAAAAACAGCTGAAAAAACTGAAGGGGGCTGTAAGTTGCGGTCATGTTCACCTGAGGTCCTGGCTTCCTTTTCGGCCTAAATGTTGGTTGAGGTGGCTCCACATCATCTTCTAGGACAGTGTGCCAACACCCTTCTGTCCCTTCGTTAGCAGGTGGCACACTTCCCCTCCTCCACTTCTTTGTCAGTGCCTTCACACCTCCAGATGGCCTGGGAGGTGTGGAGCCGGAGACAACAGGTGTCCAGCTGGATGAACCAGCTTCAGTGGAGGATGGACACCTTGGCACTGGGGGCTCCCATTCGGAGTCAGTGTCACTGTGAAAGAAAATGTTCAGTTAGAATAGTTTCACATATGAGCCCTGTATCAACAGGTATAATAAACAGATATGTAGAGTACAGGGAACATAAAGTGCTGTTCCATTTCACTTTGGCCATTGTTGTGGGCCTGCCTCAAATAGGCTATTTCATGTGGGGGTGGGGTGGAGGGGCAGACACACGCATCTTGACCATGCTCCCTCTAATCCATAATATGTAGACTGAGAGGAGGAAGCATGGTCGCTGTGTTGCGATGTGTGGGTTTGCTGTTGCATTCTACTCGATTCCATTTATATACAGTATATATACACACACACACAAACATAGGCTATGGGTCATTCACATACATACAAACATACCCCCATCCACAATGCATAGCCAATGTGTACTTTACACATTTCATTATATTTTTATATATTGCAAATAAAATGTACAAAAAAAAATCACAAATAATATTTTATATTATTAATTTCAAACAACGGCATTAGCATGAGAATAACCTACCACTCCAAAACAATGTCCTCTCTGTTCAAAAAATATGCTTCCATTTTGGAGTCATAGCTATGGACGCTAGCTGAATCGTCTTCCAAAAGAAGATCTGTTTCACTATCACGATCAATTTCCTCTATAATTTTGTCTACATTCGTATATCTAGTCTTAGATTTAGCTTCCCTGACTTATTTGCCATGATGTTCGATATATAAACAGCTGAAGATGCGCATTACCGAAAAAGTGCTGTGCGTCACAAGCTTGGCTCCTTCCAGTATGAATCTTCAATGGCGAATGACCGTCTTTATGCAGGAGTTTACTACACACATAAACATTACATATTGCCATTTACCTCAGATCATTGGCTATCTACCCAGCTAGATTTCAAGACGATCAGTGGTCATTGGGTTAAAATACAGTCAATCAGATCCAAAAAGAATACTTCCCGCGAAATGACCCATCAAGTTTGGTTGTGTTACAAAAAAACCAGTTGATAGCAATGAAACCAAACATGACTGGAAAAGTCACGTTTAGTGTGTGTATTTACATTGAATGTGTCATCGAAAATTGAATGACACGGGATTCACGGCACAAGCGGTTCACAAAATGTTTTGTGTTAGGCTATAAAAATGGATTTTATCAAACAAAATACCATTCATTGTGTAACAATGAGCATTGGGGTGCACACAGAGGAAGATCGTCAAAGGTAAACGATTTATTTTATTTCAATTTGTGATTTTGTTACGCCTGTACTGGTTGAAATAGTTTTTTTATGGGGCTCTATCCTCAGATAATCGCATCGTATTCTTTCGCAGTAAATCCTTTTTAAATCTGACAACGCAGTTGGATTAGCAAGATTTTATGCTTTCGAAACACTTGTATTTTCATGAATGTTTAATATGACTATTTATGTAGCGATTACCGTATGTTGTCAAATTTAATCCCGCTAACGGGTTTGGTGCGCAGAGGTTAACTAGGAAGTCGGGGTACCAAGGAAAATATTCAGATTACAAAGTTATAATATCCCAATATAACCTTTCAGATATTTTCATATCTGATCCATAGTCTTCTGATTAATGAATTATTTACTTTACCTCAAGTTAGTCTCATTCTAAACGTCGTAAATTGTTGGTTATCTGCACGAACCCAGTCTTCACTATGAGTCATCCATACATCAATTGTCTTAAATCATTTATTTATTACTAACTAAGTAATTCACAGAAATGCATAAACAAACAGTAAATATGGTTACAAGAAATGATAGGAGAATGTTCCCTAGTGGGCTAAACCGACATGGCGGCTTGATGGACAAAAAGAGAAGTGGGGGTCGACTGAGAAGCCACTACAGAGTTAATAATTATAACAATTGAAATGTTAATCCTTCGCACATGAACACTCACTCATTCGGGAACAATTGCAATCAATATATATATTTACGCTCAGTGTGTCGTCTTGATCGCTGTTGAAAAGTTGTTTATTTTGTAGAATTGTCCGTCTCTCTCCCTCTCTCTGTTGTGGTTAGACCCTAACTGTGCTCAGGGGCGGTTCTCTGATTTAGTTCAACTCAAAAGGGAATTGGAGTTTCCTTCATTAAACAGTCCAAAATCACATTGTAAAATTGTGTAAACAGTATCATATTCACTCATTCATCGTATACAACAATTAGATGTAAACCTCATATCTGAGGCTATTATATAAACAGCGTTATGGTAATGTGGCCACACCGTCTCCCATGAGCTTCCCCAAGTTGTAACAAACGGACCAGTTAGTAGCTGGATTCTTCACCGATCTTTTATACCTTCTCCGGAACATGAAATTTGTTCGAACCTCAAGTTCTGTGAGGTAAAAGAAATTCCTTTGTTCTCTATGAAAATTCACTCTGTCTCTTAAACTGTGTGGCCATGAGGCAGGGAATTTACGACCTCTCTCTGACCACAGCAGTCTGGTTGCAGAGAGAGGGGGATGGTGTTTGCTGTACCCAAAGAGGGCAATATCATGACACTTGACTGCCCTTGAACAGCACAAAAACATCCAGTGGCGTACTGCATTAGCATCGAATAGCCCCCGCGATATGCAACTTTTTAGGGAAGTTAGGAACTAATATACACAGGTAGTTAGAAAAGCAAATGCTTGTGTTTTCAAACAGAAATTTGCATTCTATAACACAAACTCCAAAAGGTTCTGGGACACTGTAAAGTCCATGGAGAATAAGAGCACCTCCTCCAAGCTGCCAACTGCAATGAGGCTAGGAAACACTGTCACAACCAATAAATCTACGCTAATCGCTCATTTCAATAAGCATTTTTCTACGGCTGGCCATGCTTTCCACCTGGCTATCCCTACCCCTGTCAACAGCTCTGAACCCCCCACAGCAACTTGCCCAAGCCTCCCCCATTTCTCCTTCACCCAAATCCAGATAGCTGATGTTCTGAAAGAGCTGCAAAATCTGGACCCCTACAAATCAGCCGGGCTAGACAATCTGGACCCTCTCTTTCTAAAATTATCCACTGCAATTGTTGCAATCCCAATTACTAACCTGTTCAACCTCTCTTTCATATTGTCTGAGATCCCCAAAGATTGGAAAGCTGCCACGGTCATCCCCCTCTTCAAATGGGGAGACACTCTAGACCCAAACTGTTACAGACCTATATCCATCCTGCCCTGCCTTTCTAAAGTCTTTGAAAGCCAAGTTAGCAAACAGATCACCGACCATTTAGAATCCTACCGTACCTTCTCCACTATGCAATCCGGTTTCAGAGCTGGTCATGGGTGCACCTCAGCCACGCTCAAGGTCCAAAACGATATCATAACCTCCATCGATAAAAAAACAACACTGTGCAGCCGTCTTAATCGACCTGGCCAAGGCTTTCAACTCCGTCAATCACTGCATTCTTATTGACAGACTCGACAGCTCAACAGGTTCACCAACTACTCTCCGATAGAGTTCAGTGTGTCAAATCGGAGGGGCTTTTGTTCGAACCTTTGGCAGTCTCTATGGGGGTGCCACAGTGTTCAGTTCTCGGGCCGACTCTTTTCTCTGTATACATCAATTCTGTTGCTCTTGCTGCTGGTGATCTGCTGATCCACCTCTACGCAGATGACACCATTCTATATACTTCCGGCCCTTCTTTGGACACTGTGTTAACAAACCTCCAGACAAGCTTCAATGCCATACAACACTCCTTCCGTGGCCTCTAACTGCTCTTAAATGCAAGTAAAACTAAATGCATGCTCTTCAACCGATCGCTGCCCGCACCCGCCTGCCAGCCCATCTAGCATCACTACTCTGGACGGTTCTGACTTGGAATATGTGGACAACCTAGGTGTCTGGTTAGACTGTAAACTCTCTTTCTAGACTCACATTAAGCATCTCCAATCCAAAATTAAATCTAGAATCGGCTTCCTATTTCGCAACAAAACATCCTTCACTCATGCTGCCAAACATATCCTCGTAAAACTGACTATCTTACCGATCCTTGACTTCAGCGATGTCATTTATAAAATAGCCTCCAATACTCTACTCAGCAAATTGGATGTAGTCTATCACAGTGCCATCAGTTTTGTCACCAAAGCCCCATATACTACGCCTTTCCTTCCAGTTCTCTGCTGCCAATGACTGGAACAAATTGCAAAAATCACTGAAGCTGGAGTCTCATATCTCCCTCACTAACTTTAAGCACCAGCTGTCAGAGCAGCTTACCGATCATTGCACCTGTACACAGCCCATTTGTAAATAGCCCATCCAACTACCTCATCCCCATATTGTTATTTATTTTTTTGCTCCTTTACACCAGTATCTCTACTTAACTTATTCTGCACATCTATCACTCCAGTGTTTAATTGCTAAATTGTAATTATTTCACCACTATGACCTATTTATTGCCTTATCTCCCTAATCTTACTACATTTGCACACACTGTATATACATTTTTATTTTGTGTTATTGACTGTAAGTTTGTTTATCCCATGTGTAACTCTGTGTTGTTTGTGTCGCACTGCTTTGCTTTATCTTGGCCAGGTCGCAGTTGTAAATGAGAACTTGTTCTCATCTGGTCTACCTGGTTAAATAAAGGTGACTTTTTTATATATATATGGTTTGTTTTTACAATGTTGTTTGTTCTTCTCTGGTTGCCCTTTTCTTGTGGCTACAGGTCACAAATATTGCTGCTGTGATGGCACACTGTAGTATGTCACCCAGCAGATATGGGAATTTATCCAAATTGGGTTTATTTTCAAATTCTTTGTGGATCTGTGTAATCTGAGGGAAATATATGTCTCTAATATGGTCATACATTTGGCAGGAGGTTAGGAAGTGCAGCTCAGTTTCCATCTCATTTTGTGGGCAGTGTGCACATAGCTTGTCTTCTCTTGAGAGCCAGGTTTGCCTACGGCGGCCTTTCTCAATAGCAAGGCTATGCTCACTGAGTCTGTACATAGTGAAAGTTTTCCTTAAATTTGGGTCAGTCACAGTGGTCAGGTATTCTGCGACTGTGTACTCTCTGTTCAGGGCCAAATGGCACTCAAATGGCACTCTGCTCCGTTTTTTGTTAATTCTTTCCAATGTGTCAAGTAATTATCTTTTTGTTTTCTCATGATTTGGTTGGGTCTAATTGTGTTGCTGTCCTGGGGCTCTGTGGGGTCTGTTTGTGTTTGCAAACAGAGCCCCAGGACCAGTTTGCTTAGGGTACTCTCCTCCAGGTTAATCTCTCTGTAGGTGATGGCTTTGTTATGGAAAATTTGGGAATCACTTCCTATTAGGTGGTTGTAGAATTTAACGTCTCTTTTCTGGATTTTGATCATTAGCGAGGTCTGCCTAATTCTGCTCTGCATGCATTATTTTTATTTTTTGACATTGCACACAGAGGATATTTTTGCAGAAGTCTGCATGCAGAGGGGCCCAGGTCTGGCAGAATCTGTGCAGAAGATCTAGGTAATGCTGTAGGCCCTCCTTGGTTGGTGACAGAAGCACCAGATCATCAGAAAACAGTAGACATTTGACTTCAGATTCTAGTAGGGTGAGGCCGGGTGCTGCAGTCTGTTCTAGTGCCCTCGCCAATTTGTTGATGTATATGTTAAAAAGGGTGGGGCTTAAGCTGCATCCCTGTCTCACCCCATGGCCCTGTGTGAAGAAATGTGTGTGTTTTTTGCCAATTGTAACCGCACACTTGTTTCTGTACATGTTTTTCCCCCAACACAACTTTCCATCAATTTGAATAGCAGACCCTCACACCACATTGAGTCAAAGGCTTTTTTGAAATCAACAAAGCATGAGAAGACTTTGCCTTTGTTTTGGTTTGTTTGTTTGTCAATTCGGGTGTGCAGAGTGCTGTAATTTGGTAAAAGGCCAATTTGACATTTGCTCAGTACATTGTTTTCACTGAGTAAATGTACGAGTCTCTCTCTCTCTGTATCTCTCTCTCAGAGGATAAAAGATAGAAAAACATTGGATATTAATGGTGATAGAACAGGGTGAGTCCGGAGAGCAGAGGGTTGAAAGGAGGTGAACAACTAATAATGAGGAGAGCAGAGTGAAAGAAAGTGGAGCATCAAGGCAAGAGAAAAGGGGAGAATAAAGAAAGTGGAGCATCGAGGCAAGAGAGAAGGGGAGAATAAAGAAAGTGGAGCATCGAGGCGAGAGAGAAGGGGGGAATAAAGAAAGTGGAGCATCAAGGCAAGAGAGAAGGGGAGAATAAAGAAAGTGGAGCATTGAGGCGAGAGAGAAGGGGAGGTTAAAGAAAGTGGAGAATCGAGGCAAGAGAAAAGGGGAGAATAAAGAAAGTGGAGCATCGAGGCAAGAGAGAAGGGGAGAATAAAGAAAGTGGAGCATCGAGGCGAGAGAGAAGGGGAGAATAAAGAAAGTGGAGCATCGAGACGAGAGAGAAGGGGAGAATAAAGAAAGTGGAGCATCGAGGCGAGAGAGAAGGGGAGAATAAAGAAAGTGGAGCATCGAGGCGAGAGAGAAGGGGAGAATAAAGAGATGTTGAGAGAGATTTTGCAGGGTGATAGAGTTAGGGAGTTTCAAATGAAAGGGTGAAGGGAGTTGCAGAAAAGAGAGGGGAAAGAGCGGGTTGAAGGGTTAGGTGTGAATTTGGGAGTCTATGTGACAGTATTAAAGCCACAGGAGCAGCAGAGGAAAGCTGTTAGTGGGAGCGCACCGTCTCTTAATCGATTGTGAACAGTGCTACAGAGCAGAACCAATCGCAAGGGCTCCCAGAGACTTCTCTGGGTTAGAGTACTTACACGCTGTCTGCTGCCCGATCAGAGAAAGTAGAGAAGGAGAAGAGAGTGAAAGAAACAGAGGCAGAAAAAACTAAGAGATGAAGAGAAAGTGAGAGAGGAGAGATAGAGGGTGTTGGAGAAGATTCAGGTTCAGCTATTCTAATTGAGTGACCTTGACTTGAGATAGCCGGTTAGGCTTCTTAGCTCAGACTGTGTGTGTGTGTGTGTGTGTGTGTGTGTGTGTGTGTGTGTGTGTGTGTGTGTGTGTGTGTGTGTGTGTGTGTGTGTGTGTGTGTGTGTGTGTGTGTGTGTGTGTGTGTGTGTGTGTGTGTGTGTGTGTGTGTGTGTGTGTGTGTGCGTGCGTGCGTTCAGTCTGTTTGTGTGTGGTTTTTGTTTAGTCGGCATTAGATTAGTCCAACTCAGAGATGATGACCTCTAAGAAAGATCACGTCACACTGTCTAAAACAGAAATGGTCTACGTCCTTAAGAAAGTTAATGAGACTGAGTTTTAAACAAAAAAATAATAAGTTAAAGGAACGATCTGAAACCTATTGAGGCTATAATTGGTTTGACAACCAATATGCTACTCGTGACAAGCGGCCTGGCTAGCAGCCAGACAGACAGCTATCCAACAGACAGCTGCAGAGCAGCGCCATCAAAACAAAAGCCCAATCTCATCCTGACACATATCATTTGCATTCCTCCATCTGTCTCTTCTCTCTTTCATGCTCCTTTCTGCACTGAATACAAATATAAATGCAACATGTAAAGTGTTGGTCCCATGTTTCATGAGCTGAAATAAAAGATCCCTAAAATGTTCCATACGCACAAAAAAAACATATTTCTCTCAAATGTTCTGCACAAATTTGTTTAGTGAGCGCTTCGCAGTAAGATCTTTGAAATTGTTGCATGATACATTTATATTTTTGTTCAGTATAGTTAAACCCAATATGGAGGTGGTTGTTCCTGACCGTGTAAAGCTGTGCTGCCTGCGACACTGGGGGGAGAAATCCCATTAGTCTTGCTTGACTGGGTTTACCTGTTAGAACCATCGCATAGTAATTAAGAGCGGGAAATAAATTATGGAGTGCCAGATTAAGACATCAGACTCTTGGTTGATATAAGGAGAGAAAGCAAAGCTAGAGAGAGAGACAGAGAGACAGAGAGAGAGACAGAGAGACAGAGAGAGAGACAGAGAGACAGAGAGAGAGACAGAGAGACAGAGAGAGAGACAGAGAGACAGAGAGAGACAGAGAGAGAGAGAGAGACAGAGAGACAGAGAGAGAGACAGAGAGAGAGACAGAGAGACAGAGAGAGTGACAGAGAGACAGAGAGACAGAGACAGAGAGAGAGACAGAGAGACAGAGAGAGAGACAGAGAGACAGAGAGAGAGACAGAGAGACAGAGAGAGAGACAGAGAGAGAGACAGAGAGAGAGACAGAGAGACAGAGAGAGAGACAGAGAGAGAGAGAGAGAGAGAGACAGAGACAGAGAGAGAGAGAGAGAGAGAGACAGAGAGACAGAGAGACAGAGAGAGAGACAGAGAGACAGAGAGACAGAGAGAGAGAGAGAGAGATCTCCACAGGAGGATAGAAGAGGGGCTGAATATCCCCCACTGGCAATGTGATATTGTCGTCATTTTAGACAGGGTGTAGATGTCATCAATTAATACCATGTATTGGTATACTGTCACACACACTTAAATGAACATGATAGTGAATGTAGAAAGCAATAGATCCACAGTAAGCCTAACGTACCATAGTAAGCTCACTCAGACAACTTGAGATGACACAGGATAAACCCTACCTCTTTGTTTTAGTGTGCAGGGTGTTTTGCATGGAATGCCACGCTATGCTGATCCTTCCACAAGGATCTGAAGTGCCATAAAAAAGGTTCTAATCACAGCTTCAAATGTGAGTGCGGTTCTGGTCAAGGGCATGCGGTCAATAAGCAGAACTGCCCCTTTAAACGGCAGTCGGTTGTCTAGGAAACAGGTACAGAAATCAGGGATTTGGAAGATGGCTGAGTAGAGCAGCCTGGGTGGCAGCATTAAGCAGGGTTAGTGCTATCCAGGGTCCTCGAGACGTCCCTACCCGAAACTCTAGCCTGAACCTCTACCTTAATCATCTTACATGTCAACTTTAATGGGTGACGTTAGAGCTCCCGGATAGCAAGGACCCATTTAACAGCAGCCTCTTGAAACAACAGCAAGGAGACATAATGTCACACAGTCACACACAGGAGCCACAACATAACACTCTCTAGCAGAAACACTATAGCAGTCATAACCAAATTAGACCGTTTTAGAGATGTTCATGGTCCACATGAGGATACTTCAGTGAATCAGCTGAGTTCTGTGAATTTCAAATGTTCAGTGGTATCTGTTGTTTTCAAGTTGTGGTGTAATATTGCATAATAGTGTGTTTAAAAATGTTTGATCTCTAAACATACATTGAAAGTCAAATCTCCACTGGAATTATAAGGATAACAGCTAAAACATATTTCTAGCACTTGATCAGGTACACTACCGTTCAGAAGTTTGGGGTCACTGAGAAATGTCCTTGTTTTTGAAAGAAAAGCAAATGCTTTGTCCATTAAAATAACATGAAATTGATCAGAAATACAGTGTGGACACTGTTAAATGACTATTGTAGCTGGAAACGACTGATTTTTTATGGAATATCTAAATAGGCGTACATAGGCCCAATCACTCTTGTGTTCCAATGGCATGTTGCGTTAGCTAATACAAGTTTATAATTTTAAAAGCGTTAGGGTGGGGTCGATGCCAGCTGCCCAGCATAGGGCAACCAGTCATCAGCCTCTATATTCTGTCTCTGTTCTCATTCAGATAAGCATGTACTAACGCTTAGAAGAAGAGAAAGAATAGCCGACTCTGACCTGAAGCCCCATAGGACAGTGCTGTCCGTAGTAGGGTAGTGTTTGGCCCGGGGGCTTTCCTTGGCTCATCGAGCTCTAGTGACTCCTTGTGGCAGGGCACGGCGAAGAGACAATGTTGTAATTCGGTGAGATAATTCCTGGTTAAAAGATTAGGGATTCAAGAGGTAAAAAGAAGACCTCATTCCTACCAGGATTTCTGTAAAACCAGGGTTTTTGGGAAAGTTACCGACATTTTGCCACCCTGGATCGGTCCCACAGGAATACTTTCCTGGAGGCCTTTATTTTGGCTGGCATCCATTCTGACCTTTCAACATGCTGACAAAGTATGTTTCAAAGTATTTGATGCATTATCCACACTAAAAAAGAGACTCAATTACCATATATGAGCTCTAAACGTGTGAACTCTTAATATTTACATTTTAGCAGGCGCTTTTATCCAGAGAGACTTAGAGTAGATTGTGGATATATTTTTCGTACATTTCTTCCATACTGGTCCCCCATGGGAATTGAACTCACAACGCTTACATTGCAAATGCCATGCCTTAACAATTGAGCCTGGCTAATGCCATGCCCTACCAACTGAGCCACGCAAATGCCATGTCCAACCCTACCAACTGAGCCACACAAATGCCATGCCCTACCAACTGAGCCACACAAATGCCATGCCCTAACAATTGAGCCACGCGAATGCCATGCCCTACCAACTGAGCCACACAAATGCCATGTCCAACCCTACCAACTGAGCCACACAAATGCCATGCCCTACCCTACCAACTAAGCCACACAAATGCCATGCCCTACACTACCAACTGAGCCACGCAAATGCCATGCCCTACCAACTGAGCCACGCAAATGCCATGCCCTACCAACTGTGCCACACAAATGCCATTCCCTACAAACTGAGCCACACAAATGCCATGTCCTACCAACTGAGCCACACAAATGCCATGTCCTACCAACTGAGCCACACAAATGCCATGTCCTACCAACTGAGCCACACAAATGCCATGCCCTACCAACTGAGCCACACAAATACCATGCCCTACCAACTGAGCCACACAAATGCCATGTCCTACCAACTGAGCCACACAAATGCCATGTCCTACCAACTGAGCCACACAAATGCCATGCCCTACCAACTGAGCCACACAAATGCAATGTCCTACCCTACCAACTGAGCCACACAAATGCAATGTCCTACCCTACCAACTGAGCCACACAAATGCCATGCCCTACCAACTGAGCCACACAAATGCCATGTCCTACCAACTGAGCCACACAAATGCCATGCCCTACCAACTGAGCCACACAAATGCCATGCCCTACCCTACCAACTGAGCCACACAAATGCCATGTCCTACCAACTGAGCCACACAAATGTGTAAGGTCACCATAAGATAACATGTTGAAGTATTGTAGGGTTTAATGGTATATGAAATATGAAGCGGTGAATACATCACACAGCCATGACAAGCAACCAAAATGGCTGGGAAAATGCAAGTAGGGACCTCGCCCAGGCAGCACGACTGAGAGAGACTATCCACATGCAGTAAAATATCGGGAATATCAGCGCCCAGTTTCACCTGTTGAGTTACATTAACTACTACTGCCCCCTAGTGTGTAAATGGGAGTGGACTGAGACGTATACCTGCATGAATGGTGTACCTCAAGGAAGAATATGGACAGAGAATCCCCCATCCTCCCCTTCCCTCCTCTATTCTCTCCATCCTCCATCCCTACTCCCCATCCTCCTCTATCCCTCCTCTATTCTCTCCATCCACCTTCCCTCCTCCATCCTCCTCCATCGTCCTCTATTCTCTCCATCCTCCATCCCTACTCCCCATCCTCCTCCATCCCTCCTCTATTCTCTCCATCCTCCATCCCTACTCCCCACCCTCGTCCATCCTCCTCCAACCCTCTATTCTCTCCATCCTCACTCCCATCCTCCTCTAACCCTCCTATTCTCTCCATCCTCCATCCCTACTCCCATCCTCCTCTAACCCTCCTCTATTCTCTCCATCATCCCTAATCCCATCCTCCTCCAACCCTCTATTCTCTCCATCCTCCATCCCTACTCCCCACCCTCCTCCTCCAACCCTCTATTCTCTCCATCCTCCATCCCTACTCCATCCTCCTCTAACCCTCCTCTATTCTCTCCATCCTCCATCCCTACTCCATCCTCCTCCAACCCTCTATTCTCTCCATCCTCTCCATCCTCCTCCAACCCTCCTCTATTCTCTCCATCCTCTAACCCTCCTCCATCCCTAATCCATCCTCCATCCCCATCCCTCCCCAACTCCCATCCTCCATCTATCCCCCTCCACCCTCCTCTATTCTCTCCATCCTCCATCCCTCCCCAACCTCCTCTATTCTCTCCATCCTCCTCCCTCCCCCAACCTCCTCCTCTCCATTCCATCCCTCCATCCTCTCCATCCTCTCCATCCCCCTCCAACCCTCCTCTATTCTCTCCATCCTCCATCCCTCCCCAACCTCCTCTATTCTCTCCATTCTCCATCCCTCCTCCTTTACCCCCACCATCTTCCCCCAGCCTGATGCTGTGTGTGGAGAGACGCAGATACACTGGGACAGATTAGATCCTTGTAACTTTACAGAGTGGTGTGTGGTGTGGACGGCCTGCTGTAGCGCTGGTGTTGCTGAACTGTGAAGGGGAGATAGCCCGCGGGCATGACTCTGACGGGGACCTTTCAAATCCAATCGCATCGCCGTGGTCCCCGTCCCAGCTCTGCCTCGCTATCAGAGCAGATAACGTTCTCTAGTAAAGGTTACAAAATGTAACCGTGACATTTCTGTTGAGGCCGAACAACGGGCATTCCTGGGATTCCTGTACAAAGACTGAATTTATATAAGGATGTGTATTCATGTCTATGGTGTGTGTGTGTGAGTGGGAGGGGAGAGGTGGTGTGTGTGTGTTTAATTAAAGTGAATTACTGAGAAAAGTTTATTCTATGTTCAAAAATTGAATTTTTCTCTAAGAGTCATGTTTAGTGGGGCTGTAAGTTAATTAAAAGCACAAGGCAAGCTACATCTCCAAGAATTAAATAAAAAATATGATAAGAAGATGGACACAATTTGAATGAATTGTGGATTTAAAACAATATTGGTATAGAAATATGCAAATTACATTATTCTAATCTCTCTCTCTCCCTGTCTCTCTCTCTTCCTCTTGTTGTCTCTCTGTCACTTATTTAAGACATAGCAAAAGACGCAGTTCTTTAAAAGACATAAAAAGACAGCATACATATTATAGGAGAGAGTAGAGATGTTACAGAACTGTTTGCTGTCTGTTGTAAACTTTGGCCAAATTGTTCTTAGACTAGGTTCTCAGGTCCCCAGGGCCTAGACAAGGCCACTAAGTGTCAGGATGTAGTTGATTTGAAATCAGCTCCAAGCACGGTATGTGCTAAGGCGCTCCAACACACGGGATCGCTATTGCTCTATCTGCTGCTAACACAACATTTGTCAGGTTGATATTAATGTTCAGAGACTGTTTGAAAAAGGAACACAAAACACAATGGCAGCCATCGTGGTTGGAAAGCGAGGTAGATGCAGTGATCCCTTCCCTTTTACAATGGCAGCCATCGTGGTTGGAAAGCGAGGTAGCTGCAGTGATCCCTTCCCTTTTACACTGGCAGCCATCGTGGTTGGAGAGCGAGGTAGATGCAGTGATCCCTTCCCTTTTACAATGGCAGCCATCGTGGTTGGAAAGCGAGGTAGCTGCAGTGATCCCTTCCCTTTTACAATGGCAGCCATCGTGGTTGGAAAGCGAGGTAGCTGCAGTGATCCCTTCCCTTTTGCACTGGCAGCCATCGTGGTTGGAAAACAAGGTAGCTGCAGTGATCGCTTCCCTTTTACAATGGCAGCCATCGTGGTTGGAAAGCGAGGTAGCTGCAGTGATCCCTTTCCTTTTGCATTGGCAGCCATCGTGGTTGGAAAGCGAGGTAGCTGCAGTGATCCCTTCCCTTTTACACTGGCAGCCATCGTGGTTGGAAAGCGAGGTAGCTGCAGTGATCCCTTTCCTTTTACACTGGCAGCCATCGTGGCAGCCATCGTGGTTGGAAAGCGAGGTAGCTGCAGTGATCCCTCCCTTTTACACTGGCAGCCATCGTGGTTGGAAAGCGAGGTAGCTGCAGTGATCCCTTTCCTTTTACAATGGCAGCCATCGTGGTTGGAAAGCGAGGTAGCTGCAGTGATCCCTTTCCTTTTGCAATGGCAGGCCTTCGTGGTTGGAAAGCGAGGTAGCTGCAGTGATCCCTTTCCTTTTGCACTGGCAGTCATCGTGGTTGGAAAACGAGGTAGCTGCAGTGATCCTTTCCCTTTTGCACTGGCAGCCATCGTGGTTGGAAAGCGAGGTAGCTGCAGTGATCCCTTCCCTATTACAATGGCAGCCATTGTGGTTGGAAAGCGAGGTAGCTGCAGTGATCCCTTCCCTTTTACACTGGCAGCCATCGTGGTTGGAGAGCGAGGTAGCTGCAGTGATCCCTTCCCTTTTGCACTGGCAGCCATCGTGGTTGGAAAGTGAGGTAGCTGCAGTGATCGCTTCCCTTTTGCACTGGCAGCCATCGTGTTTGGAGAGCGAGGTAGCTGCAGTGATCCCTTCCCTTTTACAATGGCAGCCATTGTGGTTGGAAAGCGAGGTAGCTGCAGTGATCCCTTCCCTTTTACACTGGCAGCCATCATGGTTGGAGAGCGAGGTAGCTGCAGTAATCCCTTCCCTTTTGCACTGGCAGCCATCGTGGTTGGAGAGCAAGGTAGATGCAGTGATCGCTTCCCTTTTGCACTGGCAGCCATCGTGGTTGGAAAGCGAGGTAGCTGCAGTGATCGCTTCCCTTTTGCACTGGCAGCCATCGTGTTTGGAGAGCGAGGTAGCTGCAGTGATCCCTTCCCTTTTGCACTGGCAGCCATTGTGTTTGGAGAGCGAGGTAGCTGCAGTGATCCCTTCCCTTTTGCACTGGCAGCCATCGTGTTTGGAGAGCGAGGTAGCTGCAGTGATCGCTTCCCTTTTGCACTGGCAGCCATCGTGTTTGGAGAGCGAGGTAGCTGCAGTGATCCCTTCCCTTTTGCACTGGCAGCCATCGTGTTTGGAGAGCGAGGTAGCTGCAGTGATCCCTTTCCTTTTGCAATGGCAGCCATCTTAGTCGTTTACATATGATTGTGTGCATACAATTGTATGAGATGAGTGGTATTTTAAGGTGTCACTAGAGACTGATAAGATATTTTCTTCCTATTTTGTAGCAAATTACAAGTCGTTATTCTTATTCTTCACTGGTTCCCATCTACAATCCAATCAGCATTTCCCAACTGTGAGGTGACCAGCATGTCAGTTTTCTCCTTCATTGTGCCACTACCGAGAGCCTCCTCTCATAACAAAAGCATCTCTCTCTTCGGAGATCCACTTCATTACCCAGACTAATATGGAGAAAACATTTTATTCAAATGAGCTTAGATCAAAATTCAGTAAAATGAAAATTCTGAAATGGATTATCTGCTTACAAAAGTAAATCACATTTAAATGAATTACATAATAAATTACTTATCTGAAAAGTGCAAGTTTCCCTCATTGGCTGAAGGTCCATGGGGTTAACCTTGGTGTGTGTGTGTTTGTGTGTGGTGGTGTTCACCAAGCTCTAATGGGGTCTGGCAGGGGTGGAGGGATTGAGAACAGAGCTGCTCATCGGTGGAGAAGTCACATGTGACAGTCTGTCAGGTCACCTCTCATCAGGACACATACTGCAGAGACAGCAAATCTTCAACTCACACGCACACACACCCACAGGTAGGCGCACAAACCCATGTGCACACACCTACACGCGCAGAGATACACACTCCTCTCATGTCATACCCCTGAGAGAGAGTTTATACAAGGTTATTCATTTATCTTCCATGAATAAAGAAAGTGAATATCTTGAAACAGTCTGCATTCAGGCATTGCGTTGATATGACATGCACAACAGCCAGATAGAGTCTGTCTGCCACTCAGAGGGAGAAATGGCCATTCAGTGAAGTGAGTGCAATCAGAGCCCCATCTCAGAGAAATAGGACATTGTGACCTCTATCACCACGCCCCCCCCCCCTCTTTCTCTATGTCCTGATGTCATTTTCTTACATTTGATGGATATATTATTATTGAAGTGTCAGAGAACATTTTGTGTGACAGTCTGCACAAACACCTCAGCCTCCATCAAGCATCTGTTGTGTCCGTGTACCTAGAAACAGGAGAGCTCATGAGTTTTATTTCTGTGAAACGGTCACAAAGAGTGCATTGGCCTTCTGTGCTACTGTTTAAATATACAGTACCAGTCAAAAGTTTGGACACATCTACTCATTCAAGGGTTTTTCTTTATTTTTACTATTTTCTACATTGTAGAATAATAGTGAAGACATCAAAACTATGAAATAACACATATGGAATCATGTAGTAACAACAAAAGTGTAATTACATGTAGGTGTGATGGTATGGGGGTACTTTGCTGGTGACACTGTCAGTGATTTATTTAGAATGCAAGGCACACTTACCCACCATGTCTACCACAGCATTCTGTAGCGATACGCCATCCCATCTTTTTTTTATTTTTTTTATTTCACCTTTATTTAACCAGGTAGGCTAGTTGAGAACAAGTTCTCATTTGCAACTGCGACCTGGCCAATATAAAGCTTAGCAGTGTGAACAGACAACACAGAGTTACACATGGAGTAAACAATTAACAAGTCAATAACACAGTACAAAAAAGGGGAGTCTATATACATTGTGTGCAAAAGGCATGAGGAGGTAGGCGAATAATTACAATTTTGCAGATTAGCACTGGAGTGATAAGTGATCAGATGGTCATGTACAGGTAGAGATATTGGTGTGCAAAAGAGCAGAAAAGTAAATAAATAAAAACAGTATGGGGATGAGGTAGGTGAAAATGGGTGGGCTATTTACCAATAGACTATGTACAGCTGCAGCGATCGGTTAGCTGCTCAGATAGCACGTTTGAAGTTGGTGAGGGAGATAAAAGTCTCCAACTTCAGGGATTTTTGCAATTCGTTCCAGTCACAGGCAGCAGAGTACTGGAACGAAAGGCGGCCAAATGAGGTGTTGGCTTTAGGGATGATCAGTGAGATACACCTGCTGGAGCGCGTGCTACGGATTGGTGTTGCCATCGTGACCAGTGAACTGAGATAAGGCGGAGCTTTACCTAGCATGGACTTGTAGATGACCTGGAGCCAGTGGGTCTGGCAACGAATATCTGGTTTGTGCTTAGTGGGACTATCATTTGTTTTTCAACAGGACAATGACCCAACACACCTCCAGGCTGTGTAAGGGCTATTTGACCAATAAGGAGAGTGATGGAGTGCTGCATCAGATGGCCTGGCCTCCACAATCACCCATCCACAACCCAAATGAGATAGTTTGTGATGAGTTGGACCACAGAGTGATGGAAAAGCAGCCAAAAAGTGCTCAGCATAGGTGGGAACTCCTTCAAGACTGTTTGAAAAGCATTCCAGGTGAAGCTGGTTGAGAGAAGGCAAATGTCATCAAGGCAAAGGGTGGCTACTTTGAATAATCTCAAATATAAAATATATTTGGATTTGTTAAACACTTTTTTGGTTACTACATCATTCCATATGTGTTATTTCCTAGTTTTCTTCACTATTATTTTACAATTTAGAAAATAGTAAAAATAAAGAAAAACCCTGAAATGAGTAGGTGGGTCAACTTTTGACTGGTACTGTAATTTTGGAAGACATTAGTCAAAGATATTCTAAGCCAGTGTGGTCACAGTTGGTATACAACCACATCAAACAGGTTCTGATTTCGTTGTACTGTGTACAATGTGTATCCTGTGCATATGACAAATAAACTTGACTTGATTCCCACTCCCCTACCACAGTGAAAAGTCAATGAACAAAAACATAGACTTGCTCACACATTTAAGGGACAACACATCCTCACAGAAGAACATCAGACCTCTATGAAGCCTGATCAGTCTTCACTCTTTTGAAGGACACTGACAGAGAGTGTGACGAACCACTTATTATACCAAGAGCCACCGAGACAATCTCTAGACCGAGCGGCAGGGAAAGGGAGGGGGAGGCGTGACCACAGAGGGGTGACAGAGCGAGACACCAAAATGAACAAATGTGGAGATTAGAGGATAGAGAGATGGAGAGTGAGGGCCTGGCTCACTGGAACTGACAGACAGGGGTTAGTTAGTGGGAGAGAGGGCCAATTGTTTGGAGAGTTGTGTTTCTAGCAGGAGCCAGATAACACTCACAGTGGCCTCTCATTATAGCTGATCTACCTGAAGGCTACAGGTCAGCTCTATTCAGTATTGGAGCATGAGAAAAGGAGAAAATATAACAGCTACAGTTGCATTCAAATTGTTATAACATTAAGTTGTTCTCATCTTTTTACTTATCATTGCGTAATTACACAATGTCATGTGTAATTCAAGTCAGTGCAAGCCAAAACCACAGTTTTGATTATTCTAAAAGGCTCCTATATATTCCTAGTTTCCATATATGGGAATAATAGTGTGTGGAAACAGCAGCCTTTGGATATCTTTCTCGTTCCCCCCCAATCCAATCTGCTGTGATAAAGAGGGAAGTGGGAAAGAGCAAGCCCATCCTCCAGGGAGAAAGCCAAATTACAGCCAACCACACCACATTGAAACAGCAGCTATCCGAAGAGAAAGGGTCTTACATGCTGCGTGAAAATCAATCAAGGGCATCAGGGTCACCACATGTTCCTAAGAAGACACCGAGACAGTGTCTGTTAGTTCAATACTGTGGATAAGCACTCATATTTTGAGCTCTTCAAAACTGAGGCATGAAATTATCCATACATTTTTGTGGGCCAATTATCTTTTGCAAAGAGCCACTTAATCCACTCTGAGCTGTGGTGACCAGTAGTAGCTACATATAAAGCCTTGGGTAAGCTCTTGTTTCAGTTTAATTATTACATACCACCACCTGGTGGTCACAGACCTGCAGTAGGAAACCCATGGAATCCTGTCAGAGCTCAGCATGCTGCTCCTCTGCTGACAGCTCACACACAAGTATAGAAATAACCATGTTCTTTCTAAATGAGAGTGTGGGTACAAGACATCCATAATAGGTCCACTGTGGTGTGAGGTTGGGATATCACATGCAGCTGTGCTGAAATGGTTGAAGCCCACTTCCTATTGTGATTTTAGTACAGATATGCCAGTGAAATCATTTATTGAATGTAAAATTCAAAACCATTTCAGTTGAAGTATCTGGTAGACAATACATTCACCCATACAGTATCAATCATGAGTACATTACATCACATTTCTAATGAGTCACATATACGCCCACAGGGTTCTAGTACATTTCTGAGTACATTTGTGGTGCTCAAGAATCACTTTGCCATTAGCTAACAGCTGAAACTGTCAAGCACCACTCCAGTTGGTGTGGATCTCCTTAGCTCTAATAGCTTTAAAAACTTGGTCCCGAAATGAAGCATTATTTTAAAGCTAGAATCCTTAGTTGCTACATCCATTGTTGGACTTATGAATGATATATACCCATTGATTCTTGAAGAATATAACTTGTAAATGCATCGTGAGCTTAGCTCAACTCGCATACCCCATCAGAACGCAAAATGTGTTGTTTTACTACAGTGTTGGGAAACAGTGTAAACACTGTATAGCATCAAAACATGGTTAAAAGCATCCATAGCTCTGTCTATATATTTGAGAATGGTTACACTTCTAAAAGGCCCATCCCTCAGCTTAATACCGAAACAGAGGCGGAATGACCCCTTTGTTATTGTTTCAACTAAGGATTCAAGCTTAACCACTGATTTTCTGTGACGTGTTTGAAACCAATAGGAATAATCCCAGGTCATAAACTGTAATTTAACAAGATTACATTTCTACTTTTGTAAAATGTCTGGAAACTATTTTCTAAACAGACATGTGCTTAAATGTCAATGCCAACTATGGTTTATTCCTAGCTTTCTCAGGATCTACAAATAAACTGTTCATAATATCATATCACTTCATCCCTCACTAGTAAACTCATCCAACTGGTAACATGTAACCCACCTATCTGGAGTGGTCAGAGGTAGATTGGTGTTGAGCAGGGGGAGTCTGAATGAGGGTCACGAATGCAACAATGCTGGTTACAATTGTTATACTTCTATACCTTATTGGCTCAGGACTGGGTATAATGTGTCCCATAAGAGTGGGTACAGTAATCAGAGTGGGCTAACGTAATGTAATGTAGCGTAACGTAATGTAACCGATGCTCCTTTAAACACAAGGGGATTGTCTCGATCAGAACTACAGGGGCTTGGAGCAGTGTTTACCTCCCCAGCCAGGATAGCATTGGCACTGGAAGTGGGTCTGTATGTACACAGCCTCACGTGGCTTCAGTTGGCCCAGCACCCTGTAGCGTTGCCCTCCCTCTGGCCTCTTCTCAGGCACCACAGTCCAGGCACTGGGGTCCAGGTGGAGGTAGGCACGGGAGATTTTGTCTCTCCTCTGGCATCGGCCCTGAGAGGAGCACACCGTCCTGCTACACAGAGTAGCTGCTGTGGTCACATTCACCAAGTAACGGCCCAGGGTTTCATCCAGGTAGTCTTTGATTGCCTCACAATTCGCCTGGAAAACAGGAAATCACAAATAATCATTATTTGTGTGAGTTTGCATATGCAGGGAATGGACCAAATTCTAAGTTGTAATGTACCTTAGATGTGGAGTAGGAATTGTCTCCCCACAGTACGATCCCTGCAGATCCTAAAGCAGCACTCTCTCCAATCGTGTGGACCAGGACCTCCTAACAAAGTAGCAATCAGGGGTCAGTATGTAACACGTACCATAACAGTCTTAGACTCATACTATTGCACTGATAGACAATAGGGATTGGCAGTACAGAACAGCATACTGAACAAGGGGGTACCTGCCTGAGAGAGGAACTCCAGAGAGTAAGTGTAGACAATGCGGGCATACGGAAACACAGGGGGGACCATGGGGGTCACCTGCGCGCCCACCCTCATGGCTTCCATGACACGGTGGTGTGTGTAGAGGAGGATGTCGTTGCCAAGACCACGCATCCCAAGATCCAGGTAGATATCTGGGTAGAGGGCAGAGGAGACGTTCCACAGCCAGAACAGATCATCATTCCTCTTCATCTCTATCTGAGGACACTCCCCTGTGTAGTTATATGTTGTGTTTTTGTAGTAGTTATAGCAGGAGGGGAAGCCATAAAAGCCCCACATCCCCTTGGGTCTCTCCTGCTCCCCCAACCTTAGGGTGCCCTCCATGAACGCCCGTGCTGCATCCTCAAACTCCTTGCGGGCCACCACCTCCACCTGAGCAGGGCTCCAGTCTGGGTGCTTGGCCCTCACTAGGGCCCTGGAGCCCTCCCAGTAAACCTTCATGCCTTCCCAGTTGCGCTCCCACAGTGGCCTCCAGCTCTCCCAGTCCACCACAGCCAGCCCTTGGAAGTCTCTGTCAGGCATGTAGGTCCGGAGGTCTTCAGAGGTAGCCCTCAGGTGCCTCAGCAGGCTGGCATTCTGTGGCACCCCGCCGTTAACTGCCTCTCCTTGGTTGTATCTTGGGTACAGACCCAGTTTAGTATTGTAGAAGATGGTGATGTTGTCACCCATGAAGCTCTGGTTCTGATTTCTCACTATGTTGAACACTCCCAGGTCCAGATCCACCCCATAGCGGCTCTTACACTGCGCTGTAGGGGCATTCCACACAGTGAGGAAGGGCAGCTGGGACAGTGTGGGGAGTGCTCCTGCTTCATGCTCACTGCTAAGAACAATACTGGCCACATTCACACAAAGAATCAGCGCCCCAGGGAAAATGCACTTTATACCTGCAGAGAGAAAACACAACTTTCATATCATATTTTGCCAAATTGAAATAAAAGCAGTGTGCCTGAGTGACACAGTCAGTACATACTGATTCAAGTTATCCAGTCGACTATTTTACTGTGAGGAAGTAAGTCACATGACTTTGAGTGTGCTAAGGGAATCTAATGAAAATATGCACTGCATAAATATTACTTAGCTAAGTCAAAATCACACAATAACAGCTCCTTATTAGTCTACTTACCCATATCATCGGTTTCGTGGGCAAATAGTTGGTTTATACAAGTCAACTGACTATAGAGAAAAGTGTATGCTATCGCATGATCTGCTGATAGCCAACTTCTCTTTTCAAAGTAAGAAAGAGGAAGGAAAACGGTCTGGAGAAAAAAGTAGGTGCGCTGGATTTAGGTCGTCCGCTATGCCTGGGGTTCGGACTTTGTTCTTTTTATTGCACAAAGAGCAAATTCGGATCACCATTTGCGCCACGCGAACTAAATGCAGTGCATCTTGAAAAACCAGAGGAGATTTTCCAAGCACCAATCAAAAGAGGACGAGGCAGAACGTTTTCTCATACAGTCGATATTCGTTAAAGATACATGAACAAATGTATTTCGCTCTGAATCACCTTTGTGAATCGAATTGCGAGTTTGAAATATCAAGCCAATGTATGCTTAGTTTACTGTAGCCCAGTGGTTTTCAACCTGTGGTCCGCGAGGGTGCTGCAGGTGGTTTGCGAAATTGTTTAGATTCATTTTTTTATTTCTATTTTTTCTTCCAGACATAATAACAGTTGGGAGTATTAATGGTATTATAAGCAATTTCACGATGCAAATGATTTATAATAATAATTATTATTATTATTATAAACAATTATAATTATTATAGTTTATAATATTATATAATAATAATTATTATTATATTATTATGTGCTACATTTACTGCTAAAATGGACAACATTTGACCACCAAAATATTTTACGTTGAGCAAATTCTGCAACTCCACCAATGGTGGTCCTCAAGAGCTTTTTACAGTGATTTGGTGGTCCCCGGAACAGGACAGGTTTGGAACCACTATAGCCCATTCATCTCGTGAAAATAGTGTATTATATAAATGATTTTAAAGTATTGCTCTCAGAATGGGCCTACAGAATGCACTGTCTTTAATATTTTTGTATTTTTATTTAACCTTTATTTAACTAGGCAAGTCAGTTAAGAACACATTCTTATTTACAATGATGGCCTATCCCGGCCAAACCCGGACGACGCTGGACCAATTGTGTGCCGCCCTATGGGACTCCAAATCACAGTTAGATGTGATGCAGGCTGGATTCGAACCAGTGCCTTAGACCGCTGCACCACTTGGGATAATTAATTAATGAATTAGATAATTAAAATAAACCGGCTCTGTGCATTAACATTTTAACAGACCTGGCTATCTGCAATGTGTCTAAACACACAGGCCTATAAAACTTTAGGATCTCTTGCTGAAGACTTCAAAGGAACCAAAATAATTTTGTCTAGAGGAAACCTATAATTATGGTAGAGGAGGGCTGTTAAATCAAATATGGTGTTGTGGCCTAGGCTACAGTAAGGCAATGCTTCAGACAAAGTTTTATTTGACCCCAAAATCGGGAGGGTAGCCTATTACCCACTAATTTGGATGTCAAAACCCCAAAACTGTTTTTTAAAAGATATATAGATCAGTGGAGAATTGCGTGTATTGCTGAAAAGAACATTTGGCTGGCAGCACCAGACAATTATAGGGGGGAAGGGGTTGTGCCAGACAAATCCAATCTCAAAAGTAGCCTGTATTTAAGGTCTACCAGGGGAATCCAACTCTTACCCTAAGAGGTCCGGAGCCTGCTGCTTTTCTGTTCTGCCTGATAATTAACTGCACACACCTGGTGTCCCAGGTCTAAATCAGTCCCTGATTAGAGGGTAACAATGAAAAAAATGCAGTGGAACTGGTATCGAGGTCTAGAGTTGAGTATGAAGGGTCTCGGCCTATAGCCCATATGTGTACATTGTGATTTTTGGATCCACCAGAAACATAGCAGAGAGAGGCACTGATAGACCAGTGACCAGCAAGAGTGATGCATCTGCAAGATTTGTATTGGATGTTGTTAAGGCTTTGATTTATTTTGAAAGATTGAAACACAGTACACAGTAAAATAGATGCACAATTCTGGAGAAAATAGTAGTCTTGTTTTTGTCATAACATTTGTCATAAAATAACAAAAGCTTCTTTCTTGTGTGAAAATACATTCATATAAATATGAACTTTTACCTAAAGATAAAAATGTCAAAGGTCAGGCACTAAGTACTATTTTGTGCTATTAAAAAAATCAAGTGCATCTGTCCCATTTTGGCACACACACATAACACAAACCTGTACATACATCATAAGCTGAAAACTACAACACAAAAACAAACTGGGATCAGGAGAAAATTACAACTTAAAAGGGGAGGGGTTGTAGAAAGGAAAGGGGAGGGGGTGGGAAGAATAGGCAGGCATGAGAGAGATATATATTCTTGGGACTGAGAAAGAGCGAGAGAGCAATGTAAACAAAGTTATTTCCAGCGAGCCCTCCAATGTATCAAGAAAATCAAAACACACAAACAACCATAACTCTACGTACGTGTTCCACAGTGTTCCACCATCTAATCATAGATTCACCCACCTTACAGCATCCTGGGCCCCAGTGAATACATTTGCATTTGTCCCAGTGTATGTATATAATGTTTGTGCATTTTGTGGAAGTGTGTAGATAATGTCATGTGTATACAAATACACATTAAATCATTTTAAATGTAGCTGTATGAACTATGTATGTATGCAATCAGTCAGAGCAGGAGTGTGAGGAGTAGCAGGAGCAGACAGTGAACCCATGTCCCCATGACTGAAGGTGCGATACCTCTCTGTTGTAGGGGGTCTCTCTGGCCACAACCCTCTCCCTGGTAGCCACTGTAGCACTGGCACTGAAACTCTCTCTGAAAGCCCATTATCTCCTCTTCCCCAAGCTGACCTAGAGTTTGAACCTTGAATTTGCCATTTTCCAGGCTGACTATGTTGTGGGTGAGGGGGCTGAGGTGCAGGTAGGCGTCAGTGTCAGGGTGTCTGCGCAGGCAGCGTCCTTGGGAACCGCACAGCCTCTGGCTGCACAGCTCTGCTGCCGTGGAGACATTGAGCAGGTACCGGCCCAGTGGACCCTGTAGGTACTCATTCAGACTGAAGCAACTGGTCTGGAGAGAGAAAAACACACACAGAATTGAAAGATTGATGTTGTTCCTGCATCTCTCCAATTTACATGAAGCTTACAGTCCACTACAAACCATTTCACATCATAATAACAAAAAGCATAGGAAGAGGGGCTGCTACAAAAACACAACTCATAATCAGCTGATCATCAAGTGTGTGACATGATTGACTATGATATTGTGACAAGCAGTCAGAGGTCCTGTGATTTGGTCATTCAGTGATTCGTAGTGATGTCATTGTGTGGACACTTGCCTTGCTGCCTGCATAAGCATGGTCTCCCCAGAGGATGATGCCTGCGGCCCCAAGAGCCACACTCTCCCCGATGGTGGAGACCAGGTCCGTCTGCAGAGAGATGAAATCATTACAAATCTTGACTATAGGAGTACAGATTTGTCACAAAAAGCACACCGTGAACCAGAATTAACCACATGCACTTAGTATTGTTGAGCGTGAGAGGGGGCGAGAGGTAACTGGACCCTATAGACCTTGTGTATGACCACCTCTTATCTGCTCATAACCCCTAAGGAAATGCACTATGGAGTGTTAGCGAGTAACATGTCCAACACCCATCCTGCTCACACACATACAAAAGAGTGGTAGTATTGGAGTGACTGCTGATAGCGCAGGAAAGGGTTGCAACCACAGATAAGGACGGAGAGAAATCTGTCTGTGAATCAGGGCCAATCAAACCAGCACACACAGACACACCACACAAAAGAGCAGTTAGAAATCACACCCATTGATGAAATAGATTTAAAGAGGGAGTATTCAGAAAAAATATGAAACGGTTTCAAACTAAAACTCATTGAATCCTCAAAACATTAACTGAATCGGAATCATCATTCAAATCTATTTTAGGGTAGGATTAGGCTAGGTTTATAGGCTGTAGATATTGGTTAACAGAAATTATTCTTCCAACTCCTTGACTACTTTCTCACTGAATTGAGCTGGAATATGATATGCAGGATGGATTTCCTGTCCAATGGTAAACAGTCTGATCAAAAGGTCTAGGTAGGTGGCCTGGGGTGGCCTATCTGTCTAATCCACTGCCTCTGGAGGACATGTATGATGTTCTGCAGCCAGCATGGATTTGAATCTGTTCCCGTGCTCTTTCAGCAACCTCTCTCTCATACCTTTCACCTCCATCTGTCTCAACCCAATAAACATACAAAGACTTAAAAAATATATTATTTAAAGGTCTAGGTAGGATAAGTGCTCCTGGTTAGTACTATGTGACTTTCAGTGAAACGGCCCCTCACCTCTGTCAGCAGGTCCAATACGTTGGCGTAGGTGGGCCGGGCATACACAAAGACAGGACGTGCCAGCCCGTCTCCCCCTGATGCCAGACGCATCCCCTCCTTCACCCGGTTCCGGACAAACTGGCGCCCAGAGGGCGAAGAGCGTAGCACTGTGCTCATGTATACGGAAGGGAAGAGGGCTGTACTCTCAGTCCACAGCCATTTGAGCATTTCATTCCGGGCCACCTCCACGTCAGGGCAGCGGCCTGTGTAGTTCTCCAGAGTGATCCTGTAGTCATGGTTATAGCAGTCTGGGAACAGGTAGAACCCCCACAGCTGGTTGGGCCGCAGGCTCTTGGCCAGCCTCAGGGTCTCCAGCATGAACTTCCGGGCCGACATCTCAAACTCCTGCTGGGCCACCTTAGCCACACGCTCTGCGGGCCAAGCTAGGTTCTTCTCAGCCACCAGCTGGCGTGACTGTCTGCGGTACACATCCTTGAAGTCCCAGTTGCGGATCCACAGTGGTCTCCATTCCTCCCAGTCAATAACTGCCAGTCCCTTGGCTCCTGGTTCACGTATGTAATACTGAATGCCCTCCGGCATCTTCTCCAGATGCTGAGTGAGACTGGCAACCTGCGGGAGCCCACCGTTCATGGCTGTACCATCACGCTCATCATAGTAGGGGTACAACCCTAAGCGGTCCTTGTAAAATATGGTGAGGTTCTGGCGGACAAAGCCCTCATTGGGCGACGCCACAATCTGGAACTGCTCCAGCTGAAAATGGATACCGTGCCGCGGGCCGCAGTCCTCCGTCGGGGCATTCCAGGCCAGGACCAGAGGCTTTTGGGGATACAGTGGCCATCTTGTGGGTTTCAGTTCCTCAGCACAGAAGCAGCAGTCCCAGAGAAGAGTCACCAACAACAATACTTTCCAATCAGGCAGTACAGTCCAGTACAACATGACTTTTGTGGGGAATTAATATCTTTTCACTCTGCTCTCCTGTCCTGTAAAGATAAATTACATTAACTTATTTTAAATGTAAATTTAAGTGAACATCACAAATTATATTTGGGATTTCTAATCAATAGATTCAGATTTGCTACCAACTGTAATTACTTGGGTACCTCCATGACCATAAAAGTTGAAATAGAGGGCTGACTTTCCCCACAGGTTCAAGACATACACTGGGTTTATGAACGAAGAGGATAATATGGTGTGAACAGTTCAGCTGGTTTAATTCATTGTATTCCGCGTGAAAGCCTCTATGAATAATGCATTAAGATCAAGCAGCCTACTGTATATGACAAGCCTAGAAACAATACCACTTTTCATGAAGATGATGAATTTAATATTTAGTGAAAGTTATCGGTTAATGAAAGTAATCCGTTTGTTGGGAAACAGCATTTAGCAGCAGTGGACTTGAAAAAGCAGTAGACGCTTGTCTCGGGAAACACACCCTTACATTTTTGCTTTTACCCATGAGGAAGTTTTAATTCGTGGAAAAGAAAATAGAAAAACATACTTTACAGAAACGAGGAAGCATTCACAAAAGATGGAGTCCTGCTATATTCCAAGCCACGTTTGTCTTTCCTCAAGATAAGTTGGAGAAAAGTGAATGAAACAAACTTTAAGTGATCCCTGCAATAATAGGTAAAAACACTGGTACTTCATTTATGTCACTGGCGTGTATTATTACTGTACTTTACAACTTGAAACGACAGTGAGTGTACCGTAAACCTTGTACTGTTGTCAGTTCAGTTGCACGAAACGCCTACCCTAGACTAGCGGGAGACTGGACCACTTCAGGATGTTCCATTCAGCATGAAAAGGGGGGAGTGGCGAACTAAACCGTACAATTATGATATTTGTACTGTAGGCGTGTCAAGTAGTTCTTAATATATTGTATGACACCAACATAATTGAACTAACCTAGGTTTAATATCTTATATTTATATTTATTTCCAGTTAATATTTATTTCCAGTTTTTAATTGAAAATAGTTCCTTTAATTTGTCAGTTGAATACTTCAGAATGAGTCAGTCCAAAACGTTTCCAATTTGGTCATTGAAAACAGATGCAATACACATGACCAAAAGTACGTGGACACCTGCTTGTCGAACATCTCATTCCAAAATCATGTGCATTAATATGGAGTTGGTCCCCCCTTTGCTGCCATAACAGCCTCCACTCTTCTGGGAAGGTTTTCCACTCAATGCTGGAACAATGCTGCAGGGACTTGCTTCCATTCAGCCACAAGAGCATTAGAGAGGTCTGGCTCGCAGTCTGCGTTACAGTTCATCCCAAAGGTGTTTGATGGGGTTGATGTCAGGGCTCTGTGCAGACCAGTCAAGTTCTTCCACACCGATCTTGACAATCCATTTCTGTATGGACTTTGTTTGTTTTATGTGCACGGGGCATCGTCATGCTGAAACAGGAAAGGGCCTTTCTCAAACAGTTGCCACAAAGTTGGAAGCACAGAATCGTCTAGAATGTCATTGTATGCTGTAGCATTAAGATTTTCCTTCACTGGAACTTAAAGAGCCTGAACCATGAAAAACACTCCCAGACCATTATTCCTCCTCCACCAAACTTTACAGTTGGCACTATGCATTGGGGCAGGTAGCGTTTTCCTGGCATCCACCAAACCCAGATTCGTCCTTCAGACTGCCGGATGGTGAAGCGTGATGTATCACTCCAGAGAATGTGTTTCCACTGCTCCAGAGTCCAATGGAGGCGAGCTTTACACCACTCCAGCCGACACTTGGCATTGTGCTTGGTGATGTTAGGCTTGTGTGAGGCTGCTATGCCATGGAAACCCATTTTATGAAGCTCCCAACTAACAGTTTGTGTGCAAACGTTGCTTCCAGAGGCAATTTGGAACTCAGGGGAGAGTGTTACAACCGAAGACAGACGATTTGTACGCATTACGCGCTTCAGCACTCGGCATCCCCGTTCTGTGAGATTGTGGCCTACGACTTCGCAACTGACCTGTTGTTGCGTCTACGCGTTTCCACATCACAATAACAGCACTTACAGTTGACCCAGGCAGCTCAAGCAGGGCAGAAATATGATGAACAGACTTGTTGGAAGGGTGTCATCCTATGACAGTACCATGTTGAAAGTCACTGAGCCATTTTACTGTCAATATTTACCTATGAATATTGCATGGCTGTGTGCTCAATTTTACACACCTGTCAGCAACGGGTGTGGCTGAAATAGCCAAATCAACTAATTTGAAGGGATGTCCACATAATTTTGTATATATAGTTTATATTGTTGCATTATCTAGATTTAATTGCTGTTGACAGCATAGATTAGGGGTCCCAATTACATTCAGTCATGGGCCGGTTTTTCCTTGAAAGGATTGTTGGTGGGTTGAACATGGTTATAAATCATTTGTACTGCAAATTAACCACAAGAATCCCAAACAGACTATTTGACAAAACATAATTACTCCAACCTTGTTTACATTGGGATACGATCACATATGCCTCACTTTTTATGCGTGGGAATACTTCGTAACAGATGTCCTAAATAAAAACCACTGAGCAGATTTCCTCGTGATTTTACAGTATTTAATATCCAACAACAGAAATCACCTGCGGCCCGCCTATTGAGGAAGCCTGGCGTAGACCCTCCCAACATACTGAGAATGCCATGCCTATAGTTTGAGTTCTCAGTTTAATACATTTTAGTCATTTAACAGACTCTCTTATCCAGAGTGACTTACAGTAGTGAGTGCATCCATTTTTGTACTGGTCCCCCATGGGAATCGAAGCCACAACCCTGGCGTTGCAAAAGCCACACTACCAATTGAGCCACACAGGACCATTTGAGTTCATATACAGTTTTTGGCCAAACATTTAAATGACAAGCATACAATTGCAACCAATGTTTTAAACATGTTCATTACATATTCATAAACTATCTATACACTTATAATTGACAGTTTAAACCCCTTAATAAATAATTGTAAGTAGGCTACACCATAATATAAAGTGTTACAGAATAACCTATAGTTCATGTAAGCAAGCATGGTGTATCTCTAGGACTAGTAGCATTCAAACTCTGGACACAGACATCTGGCATGCAGATGTTCCGCTTGAGGCAGATGAGATGGCCATTGGCAGTGGCTCAAATGAACCAACCAAGTACCACATGCTGTCATGTTGCCAAGATCATGGAAAGATTTAGAGCAGGCTGGGGTTGAAAGCTTTTAAATGAATAGTTAGAAGCAAAGTCCAACAAAGCATATGCCTAAAGGGTGCATGTAACGTGGAGGATCTGAGAGCACATGATAGACAAAAAACCCTGGAAGTGAGGTGAGGCCTCATCCTGTGGGGGGTCACTCAGTTGATGCTGTTCCGCTGTTTGTTCTCCAAGCTCTGCTGACTCACCTGCTAGTATGCGTGTGAATGGGACAAAGAGAGAGTGAGGGACGAGAAGGGATGGGCAGTTTCCCTCCATCCTGCGTGCTTCCCTTTGACCCTTGACTCCTGGACATTACATCATCAGCCTTCAGGCACCTCCAGGAAGTGATAACAATGTGGGGAACTGGAAACACACTGTCACCTTCATCAAACACAAGCACTTTAAAAATCAGAGGGACCATAGGACTGTATAATAGCCTGGAACTCACACAGGTTACATTTTGGACTTTGTAGATCATGTGGGAAATGGCTTTATAAATTTCATTTTTATCTTTGAGAAGTATGAAAATATATTTTTACACCAACAACCCATGAATTGACATACTTTACAGAAACTGCCTATGGCATTTGAAAGTATGCCAGGTTGAGGTCTCCCTTAGGAAAGTGGTCCTCTGAACTCCATGGGACTTTCTGATTAAAGAAAATGTCATGATGCAACTGAAATGTACATATTTACACCCTCACACACCTTTTTCCATCACGCCATGTAAATTGCTTACAGTATGCTATTTGGATGTATTACTCTTCTTGCTAAATCCATCAGTATGGCTAAAACACGCTTTAGGAATTTATGATCATAAACAAGCCTCACCCATTCGAGAGTAACCCATCTCAGAGGAAGTTGCTCTGCAGAACATCAAAGGAAGGAATGAAGGAGGAATTACATCAGTCTGACCCCTGGCCCTGAAACACATCCAACCACATTCCATACAATTACAGGGGCCAGAGATGGCCATTATGCCCATAGCCAGCCGTATGCTACAAGAGAGCAAACACTGAAACAGACAATATGTCATGAACATGAACCATTAGATACTGTACAAATTATCATTAGAATATTTTCCCCCAAACCTTCAATATGTATATAAAGTACTTCACTTTATCATAAACAACTAGACACGTCATGTCATAATCATCTTAAATTATTCAAAGTCAATTGGCATAAATGACTGACCCAAAAACGTTACAGAATCTAACCTATGATGAGACCCACCTGTACAAGAGCACTGCCCCCTGGTGCCTAAAACTGAAATACAGCAGAGAGAAAAAAATATATTCACCGACAGCTTCCCAGGATTCTGGTAACGAGAAAGACTAGTAAATTGAGCCAATCAGTCTTTAAATCGCAGAATACAAAACCATCGATATTGTGACCACATTGTTATGGAACAAAACTCAGACTGTGAACCATATGTGGACTTCATAAAAACAGGGGATGCCTCAGTCTTTTAGCCTGGTAAACCATTTATTCAAGTATTTCCAACTCAGATTATTTTTATTTACATTAAAAGTTCACTAGTGCAGGTCTTGGCTCCAATCAGAGGCAGACATAGATATGATAAAATTTAAAATGGTCAACATGTACTGTGGGAATTCATAAACCTTCCCTTATCTTGAGTTACCTTTCTCTCCCACACACACACACACTTCTCTACATGTCACAAAAGGCAGTACTTTTACTCTATCCTCTATCTTTCACCAAAACATCTATCCGCCTCCCCTTTCTCTCCGCAACATAGCTTCAGTGGTGTCCACAGCTGTAGTCAGACATCTCATCCATCTTCTCAGAGGAACACCAGCGTTCAAGATGGAGCAGTTGTAGTGTGGGGCAGCCTTTGACTGACATCTTTTCCACATTAGACCAGCCCAATGTGATTCACACCTCACATAGGATTACAGGAAAATCTACATGGATCCGGGGATGGTTCAGCTTCACAATTCCCTACAAACAGATAACAATACCCACAAGAGTAATTATAAACAAGAACAAGAACCATGGGTAACTGGAAAACTTTCCTAAACAGAGTCTGGGACTCTCAAGTGATCATCCAATCAGCGTACCTGAGGTATGAGGTTAGTCTGAATCCTCTTCAGCTTGGACCTCTTCCGGCCATTTTTTGTCACCAAAGTCTCTTCATAGAACTCATGAGCCAGGTCCCCATCCTCATCATAGTAAAGAGAGCTAACACACACACACACACACACAACATCGGGCATTGGAAAGCATTTCACTAAGGATCATATAGGCTACATATTGCATTTAGCAAACATTATTACCTCCTCCTTGTGAAAATAAATGGGGTTGCTTTTCTGGTCCCTTTGAGGCGGGTCAAAGACTGGTCTTCTTGCCCCTCACTGCCTGAATCACCTCCAGCTCCTGAACCAGCAAATGGCCAAGCACCTTTCACCTTGGATCCACTGCCTCCCATCTTCAGTGATGGGACATTATCCTCTGTGAAACCCCCAAGGCAACGAGTATATTAGCTGTATAGACAGTCAGTAGTCTCCTGGTTTGGATCTGAAAACAAGAACAGTTATGCCATAGGCACGGCTGATAAAACACACAAGCTGTTGCGTTAGCTAGCCTGATGTTACCACATAGGCCAAACAATAGTTAGCTAGCAAGTTAAATAGCTAGGTTAGCTTGCTAACTAGTTGGCATTCAAACGGTCAATTTAACATTAGCTAGTTATAGTAGTTAGCGAACGACGTTGGCCAAGATGGCTAGCTAACGTAACACTGTTCAAATTACAGCTGATAGCAAACTAAGTTATTTTAATATAGTAAATGAATTAAGCTTTTAAAATGCATCAACCAAAGCTACATAACTATCTCAACGGCTGTTTGCTACGCTAGCTTAGTAACTTAACAATTAGCAAGGTAAGCTGACGTTAGCTAGCGGTGTATTATGGTGACAGCACTTACAGTAACATATTCATTATTTTAGCTGTGACTTCTATTCGTCCTTGGAGTAAGGTAGTGATGTTCAAATACACTGTTGTTGTTAAATAGCTAAAATGGCTGGCTAGCTAGTACAGATCTCAAAAAACAATCACGCCATACGTCACGTATGGTCTAAATGATCGAAAGAACCGCACGGTTGGTCAGCTGAGCTTGCGCATGAGTGACAAACAATGTACCTCTAGCCAGTACGGAGAGGATGTAGGTAGATGTTTGCACAATATCCTTTACTAACTCTGTACACCATCACAAGGAAATAATAGTAACATTATCTTTGTCAAAGTTTGCAGTCCAGACACACCCTATCCCCTCAGCTTTCAAATTAAGTGGACACTTTTGATGACGTTTCATGACGTGTGACAAGTCGACACTTGCAGGGCAAGGGAGGCAGGAATTGTGTTGCATCTTTTTTGGCATTGTATTCATGTAAGAAAACTGTGGCAAGACATCAGTAGATTTATAATTGAACACATTTATGAAGATCTTACAATATTGTGGAGAGATGTACTGCTTGAATTCTTTACCTACGATAGAAATAAGCTGAAACATTTTTATGTAATTAATTTCATTATTCTTTTGGCCAAATTTCATATTGACAAATGTAAATTTACAAAAAACACATATTCTAACCTTACAAAAAGAAATTGAACTGTATTTTAAGACAATTAAATACTCTACTAACAAAAAGCTGTTAGAATAATGAGTGTATGTATTTGTGCTACTTATTTGCATTCGTTTTTACTTACACTTGTATGTTGCCTTCTCCATTGATGTTGTTTTTAAGTTTACGCTGACTTTTTTTAGCGGATGTACAATCGTCGCGAATTGAAATATGGGGAGATTCAGGCCCCGGAATTAACATAATTATACACTCGCAAAATTCAACGAAAACGAGGCCTGAGGGGCTTACGTTGCAAATTTCCCTTGCTTGGCTAATCATTTGGACCACCCACGAAGATGGCGACGGAGTATCCCCCAGGGGCATAAGGCGAGGGTAAGTGGAAGAGAGTGTGTCTTTTAAGTATTTGGACCGCAAACCAAGTACTCGCAACGAGCCATAACTACCAAGTGAGGATAGCATTATTTAGTAAACGAACATCATCCCAATGGAATACCCCCATCACCAAGAGACACCACACCTTTGTGAAGGATATTTTATGTAATGTGAACAGTGCTAATTTATTATTGTTTTGTAAAAAATATATTGACACTGGACATGTAAAAACATTTTTTTTGAATAATTGACAGTCAAGGTATTATTTCAAGCAACATAGACATGTACTGATAATATGAATCCAATTCTCAACTCTATTATTCTGTTGTTTTAGGTTTAAAATTACATAAAGAACATGAAAATATGTACAAACAAACATTCCATAAAAATCATCAGCTTCCAGTTCAAAGTGTTTCAAGGATAAAATTCCCCTATCAATTAAATCAACCTGGGGATTGTCCTCTCAATTGACATTCACAGTGCACCCAACAGATGGGGCACTCCCACTCAGTTTCATAAAGGGACAGCAGAAAGAGTAACATCCATCACAGTACGGATGTGCAAGAGGTATGTGGCAGACATTGGGGTCAAATGGAAACCTGGGGTACCTACCTGGCCCACAATTCCATCGCTTGTTATTCTGACTAGCATTTGGGTCTGGAGATACTGAGGCAGACAGCACCTGAACATGTTCAACATTTGTCTTAGCGAGTAGGTTGGCTACCCTCTTATTGCTTGGCATTAAGGGAGTTAAACAGCTTTTTGATATGCCTTACCCCACTCAGGTGTCTCAAAAGTATCTTTGATCGTTGCCCCAAAGCTATAAATGATATAATCTATGGACCCTACTGCCAGCAAGAATAATGTGATAAACGCTACGAACCAGGTAGCTCACCCAGGATAGTGAAATGGCGCCCCCATAATGAGAGGCAGTACTGGACAAAGCCAGTCTCTCATCAGCCACAGTTTCATATACTGTTTCTCAACTCTCATTATCAACAGACTCTCTCCAGCTGTACGGCACTTCTGATAGCTCTCACATTCACACGCGCTTGCTCTCATGCGCCCTCTCGCTCTCATTCGTTCTTTCACTCTCCTCCTGTGAGGGAGGTGTCCACTTGTGTTCTCTGGGATCTTTGGATGCAGTGATGACTGGTCATCTTGTGATGGTTGTCAGTCAGAGGTGCAGGTTGTCCCATAGGCGACATGTTTCTCAGCCAGGGGTGGAACCACTAGCGGAGGAACCACCAGGGATGGAAGCAGCAGCTTGGGCCTCCTGCATTCTGGTGCGGGCCAGAGCGTAGCGCTGCAAAATCTGCTTGACATGCTCCTCCTCCTCACGCTGTAACATGCGGACAAAGTTCTTGAGCTCTGGCATAGAGAACGCATCCCACTGGACAGAGAGAGGAGGGAGACAGAGCATTAGTGTATGCTGCACAATGTGAAATGGCCATGTTGGTTTGAGAATGAATGCCCAATGCATGCTCAATACTCACGTTGACCTCTCCAGTCTCATTCTCTTTCAATACCAAACTGAGGGCTTTCTCATTGGGTCCAGCACACAGACGCAGTTTGAGTGGACGCTCGTCATCAGACAGCTTACGTAGGAACACTGAGAGATATACAGAAGGACAATATAATTAATCAACTGTATTGCACCTCGTTGTATTTATCTACTGTATGTGATGTCAATGCAGAACAAAGAACAGACATGTGCTGCCACAAAACCGGTCACAGAGGTAGGCTTACCTTGGTCATGACGCTCGGTGCGCTCAAACAGGGCAAACTTTCCAGGGTTGTCCACCACAGTGAACTTCTTTAGCAAGGCTTCGATGACCTCACGGGCGCATGTCCGGGAACTGATGTGTAGGTGTTTAGATGTATCCTTGGGCAGGTAGAAAGAGGTGCAACGTTTTACTCCCCCATTCTTCTTGCCCGCACCATCCTGTGTTGCAGTACCCTTTCTTGGTGGGGGAACTGACACAGGTCGTACCAGCTTGAACTGGACCTTTATAAAGCCAGTGAACGAGCCATCTTTGTTCTGTTGAAGAGAATGAAGAAATGTTGGCATAAAATGTAACATTAACACACATTATCAACATGTTATTGCATAGTAGACATTACATTGTTGGGGTAATTCTGCAGTATTGTAACTGAGCAATTACTGAATTACTAGATGTATTACAATGTTACTACAATGGTATACTAGATTTATTACAATGTTACTACAATGGTATAAGGGCAACTTTTTAGTACTCACCAGGTTCATAAAGAGGTTGCTGTTGATTTGAGCATTGTACTCCTTCACCTTCTGCTGGATCTCTGTGCCTGACAGCTCCTGCTGCTTCCCACATTGGACCTGCTCATCCTGACCAGAGAGATAGAAAGGGGAGTCAATATTTCAATAAGCCATTTATTGGCTACACTTTAATTGTCGAAGCAGCCGTAAAAGCCCTCTGTCCATTTGGCTTACTCTCTCATCTTCCTAAAGACAAAAAAGGGTTATCTTGGGAGTCTTTTGTGTTCTACCACTTTAAGCCAAGTTTAAATGTGTTGCATGTAAAATGATGCCTATAAAAAATGTGTTATGTGGGCCTAATGGGGGCAAAATAACACCCCACAACATTTCATATTGAAAAAAACTCAAATTGATTAGAGGGACAGTTAAGGAGGCACAACATATCAACCAATTGAACTAAACATTTAGTTAAGAAAATCAGCCTAATGAAAATTTCCAGAGGTGGACAAGCTGGGTTTTTTCCCGCAGTTGCTGAGAGGAAGGAAGCACTAGACTGGTGTAAGTCAAAATGGTATTGAATGAGAAACAGCATTACTGCTTTTTCAGGACTTGTTGCTGCTGTATAATGAAGAGTTGGTAAATGTAACCTATGCTTCACAGTGCTAACTTCCTGTAAGCTCCACTCCTTCCTTCACAAATGACCACCGGTTGCATCAGATTCCAAACTTCCTGTCAAGTGTCAACGTAGCCATAGCTTACAATAGGGAAGTAGTGGAGTACAATGATGTCAGCGCTGACCAATCCTAGTTCCTGAACTCCTATCTCTGAAGAGGGAGGCGCCATGGGGGAACGTGCAGCTGTTTGTAATGTCTGCAACAGTTTTGAGCTGCATTCTTTAATGCTGTGTTCATGTAAAAAAATATCCCCCGCCCGCTTGAGATGTCTGGTATGGACACACGGTATCCACCACATGTATGCACTTCTGGTGTCTAATGGTCCGTTCTTGCTTCTTGTGTGAGGATGTTATTCAGGACATATGATGCACAAAACATAGGCACATCAATTAGGGCAGTATTTTCCAACCCTAGTCCTCAGGTACCCCCAACAGTACAGATTTTTACTGTAACTCTGGACAAGCACACCTGATTCAACTTGTCAACTAATCATCAAACCCTCAATGAGCTGAGTGAGGTGTGTTTGTCAAGGGCTACAACAAAACTCTGTATTGTTGGAGGCACTTGGGGACCAGGATTGGGAAACACTGAATTAGGGGGCCAACAGTAGCTGTTTTTCGTGGAGGGGGAGGGATGATCCATAGATCAATAGCCATTAATCTCCATGGCTCGTGCTACCATCAGTACCCAACATGAGTTCTCCTCTGGGGCAAAATCACAAGAAAAATAACTAAATCAGTAGGAAAATCACAGGGACAAATAAATAACTCTTTAGGAATGGTGCCATTCAAAACTATATTGCTCTTGTGTTGTTTATCCCACTAATCATGTTCCTAATGCGGAGAGTTAGCTGATGTTTACACATTGGAGAAATGAATGGCCACAGCTGCCCAGAATTCATGGAGCACAAAACTACATAAAGCAATGTAAAGCTCAATAACATACATCCTAATGCAGATTGAAAGGCTGCTGAGTTAATGTCCTGCAGTTAATTATTAAATAGGCAATCACAAAATGAGAGCCAGCTCATTCTACTAAGGAGTCACTAATGTTCACGGTGACGTTATCACTTTGTACTGTACTCTGTATAATAAGTTTCAAGATGATGTGGAAATATTAGTTAATCAGACATTATCTTATTTTGCCATTACTCATTCAAACCCTGCGGAAATATGTGTGCAAGCTTGTATGCAGACTTGTGTGTGCAAGCTTTGTAAGTGTAATGTTTGTTCAGATGTGAGAGTAGAACACTGAACAGTAGGCTACATGAGTGTGTTTGTGTTCCGAAACTTAACTAGAGGTACAGTATCATGGGTGCGTCACTAAACATGAATTTGTGAGTGGTTCTCAGCATCAGGGTGTAAAAGTCATCATTCTAATATAGATGTTAAGCAAGCCAAACTGCTTGCTCAACCCGGAAGCCAGCAGCACCAATGTGTCGGAGGAAACACCGTACTGCTGGCGACCGAAGTCAGCGTGCATGTGCCCGGCCCGCCACATGGAGTCGCTAGAGCGCAATGGGACAAGGACATCCCGGCCAGGCAAACCCTCCCCTAACCCGGACGGCGCTGGGACAATTGTCCGCCAGCTCATGGGTCACCTGGTCGCGGCCGGTTGTGACAGAGCCTGGGATTGAACACGGGTCTGTAGTGAAATGTTTTATATGAGAGGTACAGCAGATCCCAATTATTATTTTTTTAAAGGAGCCATGGTAGAGTTACTCGGGGTACTACAGCAATCACGCTGTTAGTGAATAATCATAAACTATAATGCAACTATAAAGAAAGTGGGGCAGCGGTCTAAAGCACTGCATCTCAGTGCTAGAGGCGTCACTACAGACCCTGGTTCAATTCCAGGCTGTCTCACAACCGGGCGTGATTGGGAGTCCCATAGGGCGGCACACAATTGGCCCAGTGTCGTTTGGGTTTTGCCGGGGTAGCTCGTCATTGTAAATAAGAATTTTTCTAAGGTGAAATAAAAAATTTAATTAAACAGAACTATTATAAATGGAAACAGCTTGGTAGGCAATTGACATAGTCCTGTCTGCTTGATAAAGTTATCATTCTTACCTTCTCTTTCTTGGATTTGCAAATGAATGATGTGCGAGCAGTAAAGTACTGCTCGAACTCAGAATCCGAGTCCCCACTGCAGTATCCGCTACTGGTGGAGCTGCCCCACGTCTTCCCGAAGGATGGGCTCTTATCCGAACCACTGACCGCGTCTTTCATGATCAAAATGTTGCAATATAACGTTAGACTCTGGAACGATATTGCGATCAGACTTCGCTACAATTTCTCAAATTATATCTAATTCGGCTTTGATTGGAGCACTAATAGGCGTAGTTTCCCGTTTAATAAAACAATGTATATCTTAAAATGTATCCCGCTGTAATAAACATGTAGTAACTACAGCAACTTGAGATTCACAGATAGTGTGTAGCGTATTCAGACTGCTAGTATAGTTAGTATCTCCCTGTAAACTTCAACAACGTTCTAAAGCACGTTTTTGTCGGTTTCCTGTTGAATCTGGCCACGTTTCGGTTTCTCAAGACGAGCAGAGAACAGGATGCGGGACCAGCCCCCGCCTTTCCATCTCTCTCCCCGGACCGCGGAGGCCCCACCCAGGCAGTTGAGATTAGAAAATACACAAAACCAGCGCAAACGGCCATGATTGGGCGCTGAGGGAAAATTAGAACTCCCATGACATCATACCCCTCCCCCCTTTTCCTGTCTGCCAATAATAAATGCGACGTGAGACGATGAAAATCATGTGAGGATTCAGATGATAGCAGAGCATAGGGGATTCACATAACATGACAAATGCATGACATATGTAGGCCTAGGGTTCTACAGAGAACAGCACCACTTTAAGTAAAAATAAAAATATCAGATAAGACTAGCTCCCAAGTGGCGCAGCAATCTAAGGCACTGCAGACCCTGGTTCGATTCCAGGCTGTATCACAACCGGCCGTGATTGGGAGTCCTATAGGGCGGTGCAAAATTGGCCCAGCGTCGTCCGTGTTTGCCCGGGGTAGGCCGTCATTGTAAATAATAATTTGTTCTTAACTGACTTGCCTAGTTAAATAAAGGTTAAATAGAAATGAAATACATATAAATGATTGATGCCCATAGATAGGGTACTGTAGCCAAAGGGGATTTTGAGAGAGAGGACCTGAACTGAAAGGACCTGCCACAGGGGGATCATGGAATAGAAAGAAAAGAAGACTAGAGTGATTGATTACAGAGAGTGTGCAGACACCATGTCACCACAAAGAGTATGGCCTGAATAGTGGATAGGTGGTGGTCATGACACACGACATGGCCGGTGAATGAGAGGTTGAGTAGAGAAAACAAATGAAATGACACGCATACATCAGATCATGAGGTTCTTACCACATTTGTATCAGTCTCTACAGCACATGTTTGTTCAACTGTGGAGCCACGATCCAAACTGCAATCTAATTGGATGAGAGGTCGACATCGATAGTGACATGTGAATCTGCAATCTGTGAGAAAAGATAAGTGATTAATCAAAGTTGTGCCTTCTCCACAGATGTAAGGAAATGTCAGCTATGAAAAGAAGTGTTGAGCACTGGCACAGAAACTTCCATTTACTCAATTTAGGACATCAATTCCCTCCAGTTTTGGGACATTTTGAGATTCTAATTTATCTGCTGTCCTCCACTGGCCAGATGGAGTCATTACACGTTTGACAGAACTAGTCACAGACTAAAAAATATTACTTCAATTTGGTCACTAACTAATCAAACAGGACATGATCAGACAAGTATTGCTAGGCAGTAGAGGGATTATTTGACAAATAAACATGTGGTGTCATGAGAGTTTACCAGTATATTCCCCATACACATCAGACACCGGCTACACTTCTCAATTCTCTCTCCACACATGTAATGGCCACACATAACAATTTAAAGGGCCAGTTTCAGCCAGAGGAAAGGAAGTTCATAGTGTAAATTTTGAAGATTATGCATGTACCTACACAGACATAAAAAAAACACTAGATCCATCTTAATGCCCTGAGGAATAGATTGCCGCCAACAGCTGACTGAATTTGGGAGTTTTCCAAGTACTCCAGAGCTAAAACAGGGTCTGGGATTTCCAGGCGAGCGGTTTGGTTCTCAGCTGGTTCGTCGCTGCTGGGAACGGTAATGTCCCTCTTTGCAGAAACTCATTAAAGCCTATTCAGGCCTAATGAATACTGAGTCCTGTGAATAGAGCCCATCTTACAAAAAGCCCATTTAGTCCATCTGAGAAACAATGACTTAAAGCTAGATGGCCTGGCATATACATAAACAAACACATACAGTATATCCTATGCACACACAAACAGGCTATATAATACTGTAGGACCCTGGTTTGCACGGGCGGAAATCAACTCTGCCTCTTGACCATGCTTTCTATGTCTACGGGCTAGAGGGTCGAGGGTTCGCGCCACACTCCTTGCCTGTTTCATTATATTGGTGTCAGAAGTGGGATAACCTTGAAACACATTCTCATAGGCTAGCCATAGTTAAACCCTATAACACTCACGCACATGGAAATGGAAACCAAGTGTTTGATACCATTCCATTCATTCCGTTCCAGCCATTACTATGAGCCCGTCCTCCCCAACTAAGGTGCCACCGGTTGCCTGTGACATACATGTATGCAGACATACAATCCTAATAATTATCATGCAAGTCAATCCTGTGCAGCAGCAGAAGGCAGACTCACTGGCACAGCGCAGGCTCTGTTTGTACAGTCCCCAGATGAAGTCTCCACACAGGTCACACCAGGTGGGCTGGGCATGGCTGCAGGGCTGGAAGTCATGTCCCTCTCCCCTCTCATCTGTGAGCCGTGGGTCCAGGCTATCCCCCAGCAGTCGGATGATGCCCACCCGGCTAAGCAGCTCTGGGACCTTCCCTGGGCTAATCCGCAGGGCATTGGCCCGCTCCAGGCGAGGTGGTGAGCGAGGCACCTCGCAGCAGGTCAGCTCTATCCGGTCATTGTCATGCAGCCTCAACTCACGGAGCTCAATGAACTCACCCCAAGACATTCTGTTAGTCACAGCTTCAGTTTCTTCTTCACTCAGAGGCAATCATCACACCTGTGACTAAAAACAATAATACACAATCCAGCATCACCAATCACGAAGCACCAACTCATGGACAGGACATTGGCCTACAGTAGTACATTGTTGCTAGCCTTCAAATGTGGGAACTTCCCATACAGCTATGCATCCCTTACTATAGAAACCATGGCTTGAACTAAATAAAATATCCTATTCTATTGCCTACTGAGTATGAATGAAGTCATTGTTTCTCGACATAAAATGATCTGTGTTAGTACTTTAATATAATTTGCCATTTGCTGCATCAATAAAGTGGTCTAATCGGCAATAATAATAAAAAATAGCGTTTAAGGCTATTTTATAATTGTCCTGTTCTTTATTGTTTTAATAACGGAGCACGTTGCCGTCTATTATTAAATACCAACATAACTAGTTATATTAATTTGCATACCATCAAATGTCAGATTATATAATCGAATAAATCGCCAATATTCTGCTTCAAACATGTCGTGAATAATAATTGTAAATCAGGCCTACATGCAGCCGTTTAGCATCACAGATGAAGATGTATGAGGGAGGAGGGGGTAGCCTAGAAACACAAGAAGCAAGGAACCGACTCGAGCCCATTTCACATAATTCATAAAACTTTCTATAGACTTGTTTTGAAAGTTTAACAATTTACCAAATCCGGGATCCACCCCGCAGCGGCCGATGCCTTGTCCCTGATGTTCTTCTATCGTACCAAGTTTCCATATAAGTTATTACGAATAACGGAGCAGAGGTTGGCAGTTTCGCGTCTGGTCTGGAAACAATGTATTATCGGAAATACCCCAATTCGAAAAAAATCGAGATTATTAGCAGCGCGTTTACTTTATAACGACCCCATCACCCTATTCGGACACCCCAACATGTGACGCAATAACAAGACAAGAAAATGAGAGAAAGACGAGAAAGTGAAGAGCAGAATACTGTTCTTGACATCCGGAATGCTTTCACATAGGGGGTGCTTCTGAGTCTTGAACAGTAGAGCGGGCGCGGGAGATGTGAGTGTGTAAATCCCCCAGCCCTCCATCGCCATTGAACAATGTGTATCTGTATGCTATTTCATTAGTGACATTCAAATACAAACTACATTAAGGGTAATAATTTACTAATCATCCATTGACAGCATATGTTATATGTTTGTCAGTTAACTTGTGAACTTCACAGGCACACCCTTTTTTACAGTTCAAGGTGCGCAGAGTCTAAACAATCAAGTGGGTAAAGTTACATTGAAATACTACCCAGTGAAATGGATACCGTGCAGTTACCTGAACAATAGGCAGATTCTGATCCCAGGATGACTGATCATGATGATGAGTCAAAACATGAGGCCACAAACTTTGGAGTTTCTTGTAAAACATTTTTCTATTTCACATCTATGACAGACGCATAGGCTTATTTAATTAGAATTGTCAAAAAAAAATGTGCTAAACAACTTGGAAGATGACAAGCTAATGAGAAGCCCATTATTACAATTTAATTAACAAGTCTTGAGTTGTGCTCCTTCCCAAGTTCAACCTGTGAGTTCCACTCAGTCTGAGATCAAAAGGATATAAACTCTGCTTGATAATTCATTTTTTTAAATTAATGTTTTACCTTTATTTAACTAGGTAAGTCAGTTAAAAACACATTCTTATATACAAAGATGGCCTACACCGGCCAAACCTGGATGACGCTGGGCCAATTGTGTGCCGCCCTATGGGACTCCCAATCAGGTTGTGAAACAGCCTGGATTCGAACCAGGGTCTGTAGTGACTCTTCAAGCACTGAGATGCAGTGCATTAGATCGTTGTGCCACCCGGGAGCCGTCAACATTTACAGTAATACAATCTAGAAGTCGGAATTTAATTGAGACAGACAAACCTCAAAAGGTTAACATTAACAGTCCAAAACCATAACAATTGCATTCAAATTCCATCCCAAATTGCATATAGGTGAATATCTTTCAATTGACTTGTCACCACATAAGACCTCTCTTCTCTCTCCCATCACACTTTTTTTGCCTTTACCTCCCTTATCTCACCTCATTTGCTCACATCGTATATAGACTTGTTTATACTGTATTATTGACTGTATGTTTGTTTTACTCCATGTGTAACTCTGTGTCGTTGTATGAGTCGAACTGCTTTGCTTTATCTTGGCCAGGTCGCAATTGTAAATGAGAACTTGTTCTCAACTTGCCTACCTGGTTAAATAAAGGTGAAATAAAATAAAATAAAAAATTCAGTCCAATATATTGCTGATGTCCACCTTTCTCTCTTCAGGAGTTATGGTCAAGTCCTTCTGGAGCTTTTCTGTGGCTTCAGTCATCATTTGGCAGGCCGCCTTGTGTTTGGCCCAGTGCTTCACCTGGCATTCCCTACAAACACAGAGCAGCAACACTTAGAACACGGGTGTCAAATTTATGGCCCGCAATCTGGCCCGCAGGTGGTCTGAGTAAAAATAAAACTCAATATAAACTTAATATACTTTCAAATGACTAAAACCAAATCAAAACTGTGTAGAAATGTAATGGACTTACATTTATCAAACTTTCCATCACATCCAGGTTATAGGTCTGGGCCAACCTAGCAGAGATGATTCCTATGCAAGCAGAGAATAGATTGTAACAGGTATGCATAATGGCAGGTCTTGGATCCCTCCAAGGTTTCATTCTCCCTTGTGGATTTTGGTCTCATTCCGTCCCTTTACTAATGTCACCAGACTCAGTATTACCTGAGTGCTTGTTGTCTCAGGTCCTTCTCAGAGGAGTTGAATGTTTCCTTCACTTGATACTTGGCAATGGCCTACCACACATATTGTCCCGCATAATTGTGTTCCATATCTCTAGGATTGACAAGTAAGAGTAAGATGTTTAATTGTAAGACAAATAAAGTAAAATCACATTTTATTGGTCACATACACATGGCTAGTAGATGTTATTGCAATTGTAGCGAACTGCTTCTAGATCCGCCAGTGCAGCAGTATCTAACAGGTAATATCTAACAATTTCACAACAAACCTAATATCTAACAAATTCCAAAACAAAACCTAATACACACAATCTAGTAAAGGTATGGGATGAGAATATAAAGTATAACATTTATGGATGAGCAGTGACAGAGCGGCTAAGATGCAATAGATAGTAAAGAATACAGTGAGGCAAAAAAGTATTTAGTCAGTCACCAATTGTGCACGTTCTCCTACTTAAAAAATGAGAGAGGCCTGTAATTTTCATCGTAGGTACACTTCAACTATGACAGACAAAATGAGAGAAAAAAATCCAGAAAATCACACTGTAGGATTTTTTATGAATTTATTTGCAAATTATGGTGGAAAATAAGTTTTTGGTCAATAACAAAAGTTTATCTCAATACTTTGTTATATACCCTTTGTTGGCAATGACAGAGGTCAAACGTTTTCTGTAAGTCTTCACAAGGTTTTCACACACTGTTGCTGGTATTTTGGCCCATTCCTCCATGCAGATCTCCTCTAGAGCAGTGATGTTTTGGGGCTGTTGCTGGGCAACACGGACTTTCAACTCCCTCCAAAGATTTTCTATGGGGTTGAGATCTGGAGACTGGCTAGGCCACTCCAGGACCTTGAAATGCTTCTTACGAAGCCACTCCTTCGTTGACCAGGCGGTGTGTTTGGGATCATTGTCATGCTGAAAGACTCAGCCACGTTTCATCTTCAATGCCCTTGCTGTTGGAAGGAGGTTTTCACTCAAAATCTTGCGATACATGGCCCCATTCATTCTTTCCTTTACACAGATCAGTCGTCCTGGTCCCTTTGCAGAAAAACAGCCCCAAAGCATGATGTTTCCACCCCCATGCTTCACAGTAGGTATGGTGTTCTTTGGATGCAACTCAGCATTCTTTGTCCTCCAAACACGACGAGTTGAATGTGATGAAAGAAATAAAAGCTGAAATAAATCACTTTCTGCTATTATTCTGACATTTCACATTCTTAAAATTAAAGTGGTGATCCTAACGTACCTAAGACAGGGGATTTTTACTTAAATTAAATGTTAGGAATTGTGAAAAACGGAGTTTAAATGTTTTTGGATAAGGTGTATGTAAACTTCCTAGAAGAAAAAGAAATGCACACTTATTTAGGCGAGGTGCTGGCTAGCGGAGTAGATAACTTGAAAATAAAAGAGAGCCGCACACTCTCGGAGCTCAGATGTAAAAATTTAATTACCAACGTTTCGACAGCCAAGCTGTCTTTATCAGGGTATAAACTCAAACACTGCGGGATGACTCCTTTATATAGTGTCAAAAGACACAGGTGTCTGTAATCATGGCCAAAAGTGGCCTAATATCATTGGTTAATTATCAAATATTAAAATGTCATACAAAGAACAGTATACGAACAACAAATGGATAGCATACGATCATAAATTCATTTGACTACACAAGCTTACAAACAATTACAATGGCAAAGTCACAATAATCACAAGATTGACTGCAGATCAAAGTCTACGTTGAGACCGAAGGGCGCAAGGGTCTTTAAGTTAAAGATCCAGGAAACCTCTTGTTTTAACAATGAATTATCAAGGTCACCCCCTCTCCTAGGTAGGGTGACATGTTCGATGCCAATATAATGCAGAGACAAAATCGAGTGGCCTGCCTCCAAGAAGTGGGCCGCAACTAGGTAAGTAAAGTTTCTACACTTAATGGAACTACGATGCTCTGAGATACGTACTTTTAATTCACTCTTTGTTTTACCTACATCATTTTTTACCACAAGGACAAGTTATAAGATAAATAACTGCCTTAGTGGTGCACGTAATAACACCTTTGATTGGGATCGATTTCCCTGTTTGAAGGATCTACATTTATAAGTGCGATTGCATTGAGCACAGCCATTACATTTGTAATTTCCATCCAGTAGGGGCGCAAATAGATGTTGTTCAGGAATATCTTGGGGTGGTAAATCAGAGTGTACCAATTGGTCTCTGAGATTTCTGCCCCGCGAGAATACGACCAAGGGAAGGTGCGAAAACACATTACCGAGACTATCATCATATGTAAACTTCCGACTTCAACTGTATATGGTTTTCAGTTTGCATAATGTCGAGTGAAGTTCCTTGATGGCCGTCTTGGTATCCACTTGCAGGGGGATATACACAGCTGTGTTGATAACCGAGGAGAGTTCTCTTGGGAGATAATACAGTCAGCATTGGATTGTGAGGAATTCTAGGTCAGTTGAACAAAAGGACTTGAGTTTTTTGTATGTTGTTACAATTACACCATGAGTCGTTAATCATGAAACATACACCCCTGCCCTTGTTACCAGAGAGATGTTTGTTCCTGTCGGCGCAATACACTGAAAATCCCATTGGCTGTACGGACTCCGACAGCATGTCCCCAGCGAGCCATGTCTCCATGAAACAGAGTATGTTACAATCCCGGATATCTCTTTGGAAAGCAACTCTTGCCCTAATTTCGTCAACTTTGTTAACTAGGGACTGGACATTAGCGAGTAATATACTCGGAAGCGGTGGGTGGTGTGTGCGCATCTGAAGCCTCACTAGAAGACTGCTCCGGCACCCTCTCCTCTGACGGTGTTGTTTTGGGTCGGCCTCTGGAATCAGTTCAAATGCCCTGGGAGGTGCAGACAAAGCATCCGCTTTGGGAAAGTCGTATTCGTGGTCGTAGTGCTGGGTGTGCTGGTAAATTGACGTCTCTCTGATATCCAATAGTTCTTCCCGGTTGTATGTAATAACACTTTAGGTTTTCTGGGCTAACAATGTAAGGTATAATACATTAAAAATATATATATACTGCACAGTTCCTAAGGACCTGAAGCGAAGCTGACATCTCTATCAGCACCATCTATGACATCATGCCATCTCTATCGGAGCCATTTCCGACAGCAATTAATTGTGTGTTTGTGTGTGTGTGTGTATGTGCCTGTGCCAGGGTTTTTGTGGGACAAGTGACAGGTAAGATTTTCATTTATCGGATATTTGAGTAATTGACCCATCATCCATATGCATTTGGGAGTCCACCCATCAGTAAACAAGGGATATTGGTCAAATGAGACACATTTGCGTGTCCTTAGAAACAGCCTATAAGAAGTTACAAAAACACTATTCCTTGTGGTTCGATATGTAGAATAGGCAAAACTTTATAGACCATTTTTTTTAAATTGGTTTTTACTTTCCTAAAACAATAATTGCCCACCTCATAGTGCTGAGCGATTCATCGAAATGTCAGTCATTTTTAGTTTTTTAAACTAAACAGACAAAATCTGTTAAATTATTTGAATTCCATTTAGTTGCTTTTTCTTTCTGTGAGCTCAATGTGCACATTGCACAGTTTCTCTAGAGATAAATCAGATCCAAGCCTGAACTGTGGGATGATGTAGGGAGTTGTAGTTTATTTGGTAAATATTTTCTTGAACTGTGCTGTTCGTTAATAAGGGCTTGTAAGGAAGCATTTCACGGTAAGGTCTACACCTGTTGTATGTGACAAATAAAGTTTGATTTGATTCTCATCGTATTTGCAGGTCAGAGAAAAATATATCCTCTTTAAAACATTTAATGCAATTCTATGTCATTTTACATATTAGATGAATATTTTTCATACCACACTAATTACAGAAATTACAGGACAGAGAGATCTTGGTGTGTCTTGATTTTAACGAAACTGTCCCTGTTTGCAAAATATAAAATCTGAGACGTCATTAGGAATCTGAGCACGGTACTTTCAAAAGTTAGCCCTACCTTTCTACCCCAGACATAGTAGACCTACTGAGCTTTAACTGCTGGCTACTCTTCTTCCATGGCTTAACTCAACGAGAGGTGTTTCCCTAAAAGACGTATGGGTGTAAACATATTTTATTGTACATAAGTGAATAGCTTAATCAATTGATAGTGATAGAATTAGATTACTTCCCAAGCGAAGTACATTTTTTGTCTCCTCGGCTATAGGAAGGTTGTATCTCAAACTTTGACTGTCAAAGAAACTAAACAATGATATCCCCCATATGCATCAGAGTCATGTCTTTCCCGGGTATTTTATACCTTGTTTCTAGCATAAAGCATTGGGGACCAAAGCGTTGTTATACTTTATGTAATCGGATCCGTTTTATTTTCCTCAAAATCTTAAGCTAACAAGGGGTAGGCCTGTGCTTTTTGCCATTGTCTTTAATAAAGGTAGGCCTATAGTATACCGTCTCGTACGCCTTCAATTCGAGTCTTGATTTTAACTTAACAGCCCTTCTCTGACACGAGGTTGGCTATTTAAAGTGCATAGTGGGTGGAGGAATTGACTGACAAATCTATGGATATAGCAGCCTATAGCCCAATTTCGTCTGTCAAACAGGTAGGTCTAACTTTTTAAAATGAAGACAGTTGAAATTTGCCCACTTTCAGCACTATGAGCTGAATTGAACTACATTTTGCAGTAGCTTGATCATAGTTGAACTAAATTCAAATGTAGGTAGTGTTTTCTGAACTTCAGAACTTGTTTTGCTACGAAGCGGTATAGCTAACTATTGGAACTACACACTACTTGTTCCTTTCTTTTTAGCATCACCCCTTTCTAATTCTTACTTGAAACATTTGTAGTGTTTAATATGCTAACTTACACATTATGTTAAGATCTTACTCCAGAGTGATTAGTTCTTGCAATTTGTAGTCTATGACATTTCAGTTTTAGATATGATTTATCACAAAGTACTTTGAATGTAGTGAACTACTTTAGTGTAACTTAACTCCTTCCAGTGTGAAGTAATTGGTAGCTTGGTAAACTATATGTTCAGAGTAGCTTTCCCAACACTGCAACTATCAGGTTTCAGGTATGACCCAGATGCAGACAGTGTTGAAGAAACAAAATTTTATTTCTAGAACAGTGGCAGGCAAATGGAAACAGGAGATAAAGGGCTGTGAGACATGGGTTTAACTCTAGACACATGAAAGGTGGGATGTATACGGAGGGTACGGGGCAACAGAAGACAAACAGCAGTGGGGCTAATGACCTTGAAGATGGGAAATGGGACAATTAACCGGGGAGAGATTTTTCAGGATTCCACCCGGAGGGACAGATCCCAGGTGGACAGCCATACCTTCTGCCCGAGAAGATACCGAGGAGAAAGAGTCCGGTGGTGATCCGCTTGTCCTCAATACCTGGAGGTGGTCTCGAGGAGGGCCGACTGGACTCTCCTTCAAGTTCAACAGCGGCTGAGAAACATCTGGTCCGAAGGTATGCTGACTTCTTCTTCTTGCTTAGGGAAAAGCAGGGGCTGATACCCCAGGGAACATTCAACGTGTGATAGGCCTGAAGCAGAGCAGGGAAGGGTGCTGTAGGCATATTCAACCCACACAAGCTGCTGGCTCCAGGTGGTGGGGTTGGCGGAGACCAGGCAGCACAGAGTACTTTCTAGGTCCTGGTTGGTTTGCTCCAACTAGCCGTTGGACTGGGGTGGAACTCGGAGGACAGACTGGCTGACAACCCAATGAGTGTGCAGAACGCCTTCCAGAACTGGGATGAGAACTGAGGACCCCGGTCAGAGACCATATCTACTGGCAGTCCATGGATCCGGAAGACTGCTGCACCATGAGCTGGGCCGTCTCTTTGGCAGAGGGTAGCTTAAGGAGAGAAATTAAGTGGGAGCTTTGGAAAACCAATCCACTATGGTCAGGATGGCGGTGTGGCCATCAGACGGGGAAGACCTGTGACAAAGTCCAGGTAGATGTGAAACCAGGGACAATGAGGGACAGGCAGAGGTTGGAGGATACCAGATGGAGCTTGCAGAGGAGTGTTGTTCTGTGCACAGACCGTGCAAGCGGCGCTGAATGCAGAGACCTCAAGAACCACGGTAGGCCACCAAAAGCGTTGTGGCACAAAAGCCAGGGTCCGGCAGGAGCCCGGGTGGCAGAAAAGCCTGGAGGAGTGGGCCCACTCCAGGACCAAGTAGTGTACCGCGTAAGGAATGAACATCCGGTTACCTGGGTTTCCCCTGGCGGTCGGCTGGAAACGCTGTGCCTCACAAACCTGCTTCCTTATTCCCCAGCTGAGTGCCGTCGCCAGGCACAAGGTGGGAATGATGGTCTCAGGTTCTGGGGTAGTAGCCGTGGGGCTATAGCGGTGTGACTGCGCATCCGGCTTGAGATTCTTGGATCCCGGCTGGTATGAGAGGGAGAAGTTGAACCGGGTGTACAGTAGGGCCCACCTAGCTTGCCGGGAATTGAGGCACTTCGCGGTGTGGAGATTTTCCAGGTTCTTGTGGTCGGGCCACCCAATGAAAAGATGTTCCACCCTCTCCAGCCATTGCTTCCACTCCTCCAACGCCATCTTCACGGCGAGAAGCTCATGATTCCCCACATAATAGTGGTGTTCTGTGATCCCGGAATGCCTAATAAGCAGCTGGGGTCCATGTGAACGGAACCTTGAGAGAGGTGAGTGCAGACAGTGGGGATGCCAGGGTGCTGTTGCCCCGGGTAAAGAGGCAATAAAAGTTGGTGAATCCCAGGAAACATTGCAGCTGTACTCTGGACATAGGCTGGGTCCATCCACCACCACTCTCACTGTCCTGGGATCCATCTGGACATTCCCTGCAGCAATGATGTAACCCAGAAAGGGGATGGTGGAGAGATTTTAATTTGCACTTCTTTGCTTTTCTAAAAAGGTGTTGGGAAACCTGTCGGACGTGTTCTTGGGTGGAGCGTGTGAAGACAAGGATGTCATCGAGGTAGACAAAGATGAACCGGTTCAACATGTCACGGAGAACATCATTAACCAGAGCCTGGAACACAGCAGGGGCGCTGGTAAGGCCAAATGGCATGACCAGATTATCATTGTGACCACTGGCCATGTTGAAGGCAGTCTTCCACTTGTCCCCTTCCCATATCCGCACCAGGTGGTAGGCGTTCCGTAGCTCCAGCTTGGAGAATACGGTGGCCCCCTGGAGTGGCTCCAAGGGTGAGGAGATGAGAGGTAGCGGTTCTTCCCCGTGATGTCATTCAGACCCCGGTAGTTGATGCACGGCGCAGGGTTTTGTCCTTCTTCTCCACAGAGAAGAGCCCTCCGCCTGCGGGGGAGGCAGAAGGATGGATGAACCCTGCAGCTAGGGAGTCCTCAATGTAAGTCTCCATAGCCATGATCTCCAGACCCGACAGAGAGTACAGTTGTCCCCGGGGCGGAGTGGTGCAGGTCAATCCCACAGTTATGTGGTCGGTGCAGCAGCAGTGAAGTTGCCCGGGCCTTACTGAACACCTCCCAGAGATCCTGGTACTTCGCATGAATGGCGGAGAGGTCCAGGTCAGGCTGGACAGACTTCAGGCAATGGGCATGGCAGAACGGGCTTCAGCCCATGATGGCACCGGCACACCAGTCAATGAGGGGATTGTGTCGCTGTAGCCAGGAGAAACCCAATACCATGGGTACCTGAGAAGACTTAATGAGCAGGAGCTGGAGCATCTTGCTGTGGTTCCCTGATACATGTAGGTTGATGGGGTGGTATTGTGGGTGACCCGGCCTATAGAGCGCATGTCCAGTGCTCTAACATCCATGGGAATGGAGAGGGACTGAGTGGGAATATCCAGCTTAGAAGCCAGGGTAGCATCCTTTAAGCTCTCATTGGCCCCAGAGTTGGTGTACCCGGAGAGATTTTAACTGGTTCTCCCACAGCAACATGGCATGAAAAGGTCTTTTAGTGGACAGGTGGAGACGAAATGACTAGTAGTTCTGCAATACAGGCAGCTCTTAGTGTGAAGCCTGTATAAACGTTCAGTTGGAGACCGCCTAGCTCTGCCTAGTTGAATGGGCTCGGGAAGAGGAATCGGCAGTCTCCGGAGGCTCTCGGGGGAACTCGGGTATCTCCGGGTTCTCTCGGCAACGGAGCCATCAGGGAACTTCCGGGATACCTCGGAGACAAGGTGGAATTCTTGGACGGGTGAGCAAAATGCAACACAAAATTACATTCTTGAGCTTTTTGTCCTGTGGATACCACGCTGTGAACAGTTTGAAGCAAACCTGTGCACATGCGAAGATACAGTGTGTGAGTCTCCCTTTAATTTGGCCAAAGAAAATGGCTCAACAGAATGAAACAAAACACTTGCGAGCTGGTTTAAACCTTCACAAATGTTTTCAACAGGATATATTGCAGCAATTACCAAGAAAGGCTAGTACCTATCATACCCAATAAATTACAGCAATAGTTTAATGATATTTATTTTACAACAAGCCTACTAATAACCCATCTTAAACTAAATACGGACACACAATTAAAATGAATTTAGCAAACAGAAATGTCTCAACAGAATAAAACAAAATGCATTATGCATGTTTAAAACTTGTTTAGATTAATAAATAGGCCTACAATAATAACAATGATAGACAGCAGTGGTTACCAACCGGTCAGTCGCCAAGGAATTCCTAGTTGATTACCAAACATTTCTGTACAAAACAACGACAAGTCTTTTGTTCCTATAGTTGTTTTATTCGTCTCACGCTGTTTGTGTTAGGTGTACCCGATGTGTTCTCATTGTGAACCATTTCATATCTCTGAAGGTACAAACTCTGCCTTCCCGGGGGAGCAGGCCTACCACTGGCCAATCGGATGGTTCAGATTAATGTAACGTAGCAGGTGTAAAAGAAAGCTATATCAAAGTTGATACTGTGAAATTTCTCAACTTTTAAAACCATGACTAGAGAGAGACTGTCAATGAATAGAGCAAAGAGCTGCTGTTTTTATAACTGAGTTCATGTTGAAGTTTTTACTCAGCACTGTCAACACTTTGTATTCAAAACTTTTATAAACCATAAAATGCTTGTTCTCCCTACTTCCACTCGCACTACAACCAACACTGCAGCTGCAATGAATGAGTCAAAGTGTATCGATAGGCTTGCGTTGTTATTATTAGCAGCTTGGGTCTTTTTTAATATCGAGGAATGTTTCACATTATCTAATCATATTAGTAACAACATGAATTTGTGCATGAGGCAGAAATAATGTGGTGCAATTTGAGTTTTGCCATTAGCTGGAAGACGGAGTCCATTTTTGGTCAGTGTCAACAGAGGAAAGGGAGAGCGGAGGGACGTTGACTGACCATCAGATGTAGGCTCTATCAACACAGTAATATAAAAAAGGTTATTATTATGCTCACTCAGTTGTGGCTCACAAGTAATACAACAACTGATCTATTACCAGTGTGATCATATAGCCTACTTCAAATGTTGAAATATCATTTTAATAAAATGGTTAGAGAAGTACAAAAATGCATTGGCAGGGCAATTCAAGCAAAGCCCATATGCGGTGATAATGTTTTGGGCCTATAGCCTACTGCATAGGTTAATGTTGCGTAGGCTTACGTTTTTTAAGTAATGTTTAAAAAAAATTGGACTGTAGATCTCGGCTTGCATTTTGACTCAGAAAGTGATTCAAAAAAGGTTGGTGACCACTTCAACTGGTAATATGATGCAATTGATAATGAACCCATTGGAATAGATTCTAAGAGAACATTTTTTTATGATGAAACAACATTTCCCTATGAAACCATGGAATAGATTCTAAGAGAACATTCTTTATGATGAAACAACATTTCCCTATGAAACCATGGAATAGATTCCATTCTTTATGATGAAACAACATTTCCCTATGAAACCATGGAATAGATTCTAAGAGAACATTCTTTATGATGAAACAACATTTCCCTATGAAACCATGGAATAGATTCTAAGAGAACATTCTTTATGATGAAACAACATTTCCCTATGAAACCATGGAATAGATTCTAAGAGAACATTCTTTATGATGAAACAACATTTCCCTATGAAACCATGGAATACATGCTAAGAGAACATTCTTTTTCACAGGTATTATGGTGTTGTAACCTTGGTATCAATATTTCAGGTAATGAAACCCTCAGTAACAATACCTTCTTCTGAAATGTGCTGTGTGTGTGTGTGTGTGTGTGTGTGTGTGTGTGTGTGTGTGTGTGTGTGTGTGTGTGTGTGTGTGTGTGTGTGTGTGTGTGTGTGTGTGTGTGTGTACAGTCCTGCTAACACACTGTATGTTGTGTCTGAAATGTGTGTGTGTGTGTGTACAGTCCTGCTAACACACTGTATGTTGTGTCTCTCCAGTACTCCAATGTGTACTGCACAACCCCTACAGTCCAGAGCCTGATAGATGACAGGTCCATTCAGGAGGAGTGTCTCAACTATGTCACCAAGAAAGGTAACAGCCAGTTTGGAAAGTTGTAGTCAGAACAAGTTAGAATTTGTTACAGTGAGTGTATGATAAGTTCTGCTGCCTGTGTGCTTCAGGACAGAAGAGAGCCTGTTTAAGGGATGTGTTCCAGCTGTACTGTGGTCTGACTCCAGGCACCACAGTTCGTGATCTTTGCTCCCGCTACTCACAGCAGCTGCAGAGGGTAGATGAGAGGTGAGTTATTTAGCATCCATGTTGACTCATGATGTTTATGTGGTTGACATAGACCTCAATGTCCATATTTATTTATTTATTTGTCAGGGACCATGTACAACATGCCATTGCACCAGATTTATCTAGATAGCTAATCCTCATCTAGGTGGAGAAGTGTAGAGAATAGTGTTGTTGATATCATGTGATGCTCAACAGGAGGCTGATCCAGTATGGACTGATGAAGGCTCTCATTCGCCGTCTGCAGAAGTATCCTGTTAAGGTGACACGAGACGAGAGGAGCCGCCCACCACGCCTTTACACTGGTTGCCATAGTTACGACGAAATCTGCTGCAAGACGGGTAGGTTAAGGCGTTTATGATGACACATTACTGGTTTTATAGTGATGACATGTGTTTTACTGATACGGTAATAATAAGGATTAATACAAATTATTATAAATACTATATATATTAATTTTTTTCAAAATTGCATCCTACCTGAATAGCGAGTTGCACAGTAGCCTGCATTTGGTCGTACCAACTTTCTTCTTATCTTTGTCCACTACAATATTAAAAGTTCTCCATACAAAGGACATTCCTCAGGTAGGCCTTTCACTGTAGGCAGACTTTCTAACTTTCCTTTAACTTTCCTTTCTCTCCTCTCTCACTCTCACTCTCCTCAGCAGCAGATGCATGCTGATATTAGATATTAGATACTACTGCACTGTTGGAGCTAGGAACAAACATTTCACAACATCCTCAATAACATCTGCTAAATATGTGTATGTGACCAATAAAATATGATTTGATGCACATAAGGCAGCGCGCATGGAGTGAGAGAATGGTGCTGAAGTGTGTAATCGGGATGTATAATATGCAGCCCCCCAGCTACAACTTCACTTCATCGGCTTTTAATTTATTTTATAGGCAAAAGCCGTCTAACGGAAACCCTGGCGTGTGTGTGTGTGTGTGTGTGTGTGTGTGTGTGTGTGTGTGTGTGTGTGTGTGTGTGTGTGTGTGTGTGTGTGTGTGTGTGTGTGTGTGTGTGTGTGTGTGTGTGTGTGTGTGTGCGTGCGTGCGTGTGTGTGTGTGTGTGTGTGTGTGTTCCTCACCTGTTCCAAGATTAGGTCTTTCTTTGGAGGGGCAGGGTCTGTGACAGTGAGGTGACTGAGGAAGCGCTGGAGCTCCACCAGGTTGGCCAGCTGGTCTCTTAACACCTCTGTCAGGTAACCACAGCTACACACAAAATAAGTTTCAGTTTGAGTTAGACTTTTATTGTCTGCATTGTGGTCTGTCTGATAGACCACCTATGCAATCCTGCACAGTTCTCAGAGCTCATAATTCTATCCTCACGTATGTTCAGGAAGGAGAGACAATCATGTAAATAATAGTAAGAGAAAACACCAGTCAAAACAAAGCCTGGATACCTCATCTGTCTTCTAATCGGAGGGGAGATAAGAAAATATTTTGAAGGACAATGATCTGAACAGATATTCTTCCTGAGCTATAGTTTTGATAGGATTCAGAGGCCACTCTTGTCAGAAGCGCCAGTACTGGCTGAGGCTACTGTACCTTTAAGCCCTGGTTCTTGTTGAAGTTGTTGAAGTCATATTTCCTTTGGCAGTCTTCCTTCAGCACCAGGTTGTACAGAGCAATCCAGACCTGGCAGTCCAATTTAGTCTCCTTCAGACAGAACCTTCTGCCATTTTCCATTAATGTACTTCTCTATCTCTCCTGTAGAAGGAGACAAAGGACATGTGGGTCTACGACACTGTAACAACTCGGCCAGGGTTCCCCAACTGGTGGCCCGCAGGCCAAATAGCCCCCACACCCCAAGTAAAAAAAACATATTTCTTTAGAATTTTCATTGTTGGACCTAAAAAAACTGTAAAAACACCAGGAAATCAGCTACAAGCCATTTTCATTTAGGAAATCTGTTCCCATGTCTTCCCACGCATGTTTTGGAAAATATTATATCTGTTTGGGTTTCTTGCGGTCAATTTGCAGTCTACAAGTTATTTGTAATCATGTTCTGGCCCCCCAACCATGCGCTAGTTGATGATCCCATTACAATATTCACACACCTCGACTTTTTTGCACATTTTGTTGTGTTACAGCCTGAATTTGAAATTGATTATATTGAGTTTTTTGCTGCTGGCCTACACACAATACCCCATTATGTCAAAGTGGAAATATGTTTTTAAACATTTTTACAAATGAATACAAAATGAAAAGCTGAAATGTCTTGAGTCAACAACTATTCAACCCCTTTGAATGGCTAACCTAAATAAGTTCAGGAGTAAGCATTTGCTTAACAAGTCACATGGCCTGAATAATAGTGTTTAACATGATTTTTGAATGACTACCTCATCTCTGTACCCCACATGTACAATTATCTGTCGAGCAGTGAACAGATTCAACCACAAAGACCAGGGAGGTTTTCCAATGCCTCGCAAAAAAGGGCACCTATTGATAGATGGGTCATATGAAAAAAGCAGACATTGAATATTCCTTTGAACATGAAGTTATTCATTACACTTTGGATGGTGTATCAATGAACGCAGTCACTACAAAGATACAGGCGTCCTTCCTAACTCCGGAGAGGAGGGAAACTACTCAGGGATTTCACCATTAGGCCAATGGTGACTTTTAAACAGTTAAAGTTTAATGGCTGTGATAGGAGAACACTGAGGATGCATCAACAGCATTGTAGTTATTCAAAAATAGTAAACTAATTGACAGAGTAAAAAGGAAGCCTGTACAGAATAAACATATTCCAAAACATGCATCCTGTTTTCAACAAGGCACAAAAGTAAAACTGCAAAAAATGTGCCAAAGAAATTAACTTTGTCTTGAATACAAAGTGTTATGTTTGGGGCAAATCCATCACAACACATTACTGAGTATCCACTTCAAGCATGGTGGTGGCTGCATCATGTTATGAGTATACTCTTTTTTAGGATAAACCCCCCCCCCCAAATAGAGCTAAGCACAGGCAAAATCCTAGAGGAATACTTGGTTCAGTCTGCTTTCCAACAGACACTGGGAGACATTCACCTTTCCGCAGAAAAATAACACAAAACAAGGTCAAATATACACTGGAGTTGCATACCAAGACGACATTGAATGTTCCTGAGTGGCTTAGTTACAGTTTTGACTTAAAAACGCTTGAAAAGCTATGGCAATACTTGAAAATGTCTGTCTAGCAATGATCAACAACCAACTTGACAGAGCTTGAAGAATTTTTTTTAAGCATGTGCAAATATTCTACAATCCAGGTGTGCAAAGCTCGTAGAGACTTAACCAGAAAGATACAGCTGTGATCACTGCCAAAGGTGATTCTAACATGTATTGAGATCAGGGGTGTGAATACTTCTGTAAATTAGAGACTGTATTTCTGCATTTAATTTTCAATAAGTTAGCTAACATTTCTAAAAACATGTTTTCATTCACATTATGGGGTTAAGAGCATCATAACTTGAGTGAAAACATGTTTTTGGAAATGTTAGCAAATTTTTTGAAAAAACAGCATGTAGATGGGTGAGAAACAAAATAAATTCAATCCATTTTGAATTCTGGCTGTAATACAATGTGGAATAAGTCGAGGGGTATGAATACTTTCTGAAGGCTCTGTAGGTGAAGTGAGCAAGATAAACACAGTCAGACAATGGGTCATTCAAATCAACAACGCATCTTTATTATTGCAAGGAGTTGGTATTATCATTTTTTTGGTACATGAATAAGCACATTTTACATTTGAGTCATTTAGCTGATGTTCTTATCCAGAGCGACTTACAGGAGCAATTAGGATTAAGTGCCTTGCTCAGGGGAACATCAACAGATTTTTAACCTAGTCGGCGCAAGAGTTTGAACTAGCGAATGTTCTCTGAACTGGCACAACGCTCTTAACCGCTAGGCTACCTGCCACATTCCTCATTTTTGTGGTCTTTTTAAATTATTCCATTCATTGTTCTGAATGAAACTATCCCACACTGATTGATTCAAAGTCTGGATGGAAAAACCTGAGGATGATAACAGGTGACATTGGTGACATACTAGTAGTATATAAATTCCTACATGTCTCAGCCTTTGAATGCACAGGCCATTTCCAGAACATTTCGGATGAAGTCCACAGACAACAACAGTGATAAACTGACTTTTCTAAGGCATCTTTGGCTGAGGTTGATCCACATTGTGTCTCCTGGACAGCAGGCAGTTGTGTGGGTCAGATGAGAGACGAGCAGGAGGCCTCTGTTTCAGTACAATCGGACCTCGTGTCTGTCTGTCTTTGTTAGAGAGATGGCTTTCTCTATCAAAGTGAGTGTGGTTGCTGATTAAGCCAGGGTATCACTTCCAGCACACAATTATGTTGGGGTCATTCTCCAAGCGCTCGTCCAGCTCTTTGTAGCTCATTCCTGCAAATACAGGGAAAGGTGCTGCCATGAGAGATTACAGAGTATAGAACGATTTCTCAAAATACTTATCCAGCCCTCTGTAATTATTAATCTTCCTAAACACGTCATCACTATAAAACCAGTAATGTGTCATCACGCCTTAACCTACCCGTCTTGCAGCAGATTTCGTCGTAACTATGGCAACCAGTGTAAAGGCGTGGTGGGCGGCTCCTCTCGTCTCGTGTCACCTTAACAGGATACTTCTGCAGACGGCGAATGAGAGCCTTCATCAGTCCATACTGGATCAGCCTCCTGTTGAGCATCACATGATATCAACAACACTATTCTCTACACTTCTCCACCTAGATGAGGATTAGCTATCTAGATAAATCTGGTGCAATGGCATGTTGTACATGGTCCCTGACAAATAAATAAATAAATATGGACATTGAGGTCTATGTCAACCACATAAACATCATGAGTCAACATGGATGCTAAATAACTCACCTCTCATCTACCCTCTGCAGCTGCTGTGAGTAGCGGGAGCAAAGATCACGAACTGTGGTGCCTGGAGTCAGACCACAGTACAGCTGGAACACATCCCTTAAACAGGCTCTCTTCTGTCCTGAAGCACACAGGCAGCAGAACTTATCATACACTCACTGTAACAAATTCTAACTTGTTCTGACTACAACTTTCCAAACTGGCTGTTACCTTTCTTGGTGACATAGTTGAGACACTCCTCCTGAATGGACCTGTCATCTATCAGGCTCTGGACTGTAGGGGTTGTGCAGTACACATTGGAGTACTGGAGAGACACAACATACAGTGTGTTAGCAGGACTGTACACACACACACACACACACACACACACACACACACACACACACACACACACACACACACACACACACACACACACACACACACACACACACACACTTCAGAAGAAGGTATTGTTACTGAGGGTTTCATTACCTGAAATATTGATACCAAGGTTACAACACCATAATACCTGTGAAAAAGAATGTTCTCTTAGAATCCATTCTATGGTTTCATAGGGAAATGTTGTTTCATCATAAAGAATGTTCTCTTAGCATGTATTCCATGGTTTCATAGGGAAATGTTGTTTCATCATAAAGAATGTTCTCTTAGCATCTATTCCATGGTTTCATAGGGAAATGTTGTTTCATCATAAAGAATGTTCTCTTAGCATCTATTCCATGGTTTCAAAGGGAAATGTTGTTTCATCATAAAGAATGTTCTCTTAGAATCTATTCCAATGGGTTCATTATCTGTTGCATCATATTACCAGTTGTAAAGCACTCACAGTAAATTCTGTACGGCGATCCGGACTAGATTAAGTTCAACATCCGCTTCTGCAGATATCTTCTGGATATGCCTGAACCCATCAATGTAGGCCAGGATCTACAACAGAATTCAACATATTTCTAACATCTTTTTCATCAGCACTTTAATCTGAGACAGGTGCATGATGACATTGCACAGTACTGGTCCAAAATTTGGACTCACCTACTAATTCAAGGGTTTTTCTTTATTTGTACTATTTTCTACATTGTAGAATAATAGTGAAGATACCAAAACTATGAAATAGCACATATGGAATCATGTAGTAACCAAAAAAAAAAAGTGTTAAACAAATCTAAATATATTTTCTATTTGAGATTCTTCAAAGTAGCCACCCTTTGCCTTGATGACAGCTTTAATAGTACAAAAGAAAAACCCTTGAATGAGTAGGTGTCCAAACTTTTGACTGGTACTGTATAGACAAATCATTGTTTCTCTGAAACCCTTGATGGGATGTCAGCCACACTGTATGTACGCTTCTGGTAAGGATGAGGCGTGGGTCTATCTGTGTGAGCCACTGTCGGTGTGGCAGAAAGACCTACCTGCTGAGTGGTTAGATCCCACTGGGATTTGATGAAGTGGTCTTTGCACTGAGTGAAGACAGGCACGTCGTACTCCTGCACGATCAGAGGGTCCCTGCGCTGCTCAATCAACTTCAGGTTGATTGTATTGGACTCATCTAAATAAGAGGGAGGAAACGAATGGTGTGTGAGAGAAAGAGAAGACACTATCTGACACATTGCTGTGTACAAATGCACACATACCGATGGGTAAGGTACAGGCTCCGGTAGCATTTAGCTCCTCTAACAAGGTGGACATAATAGGTAGCAGTTTCTGTTTGCTCTCCTCGTTCGATATGAACCCACTCTCCAGCTGCAAAATAAAGAGAAATATTAACACTTTGACCTATATATCCCATAAGACATTCAGATCTTGTGATGTTTTGAAAAAGAGCACTAGCCTCCAGGGAGATCCTTTTACCTCCAGCGTTGTGAGATACCCTGACAGCTTCTTGACAATTGGCTCAAGGGCACACGTCTTGGTCCTTGCATCGCATACAAGGCCCAGGTTAAAGAGCAGGGCATTACGGCTGTACTTCTTGTGCTCGATGCACACCGGACAACCAATTAACTTCTTCCCCATGGCCGTTCTACATCAATAAAAGACAAGTCCATATTATGGCAAGAACCGCTCAAATAAGCAAAGAGAAATGACAGTCCATCATTACTTTAAGACATGAAGGTCAGTCTATTCGGAAAATGTGCAGTTTCAAAAGCCATCAAGCGCCATGATGAAATTGGTTCTTGTGAGGACCGCCACAGGAAAGGAAAGAATTGCAGCTCAAATAAATTATTCACTTAGTTCAAGTAACTGACACAAGAGGAGAGAAAAATAAGACCTGTTGTTAAATTGGACCATGAATAAGAATATCCTAATGTAAATTCCCAAGTGTACGTACACAGTTATGAGTTTGTTCTGCAGTTCTGGTTTGGTAATGATGTACACCTGTACTGTGTCAAAGAGCTCCCGGGATATGTACTCCTCTGGAACCTGGAGAGGATAGAACACAATAGAACGATGGGAAAAGATAGAACACAGCCCCAACAGATCCACAGATGACACAATCTCTATTGCCCTCTCCCACCTAGACAAAAGGAACACCTACAGTATGTGAGAATGCTGTTCATTGACTACAGCTCAGTGTTCAACACCATTGTGCCCTCGAAGCTCAACACTAAGCTAAGGACTCTGGGACTGAACACCTCCCTCTGAAACTGGATCCTGGACTTCCTGACAGGTCGCCCCCAGGTGGTGAGGGTAGGCAATAACACAGCCATGCTGACCCTCAACACAGGGGCCCCCTCAGAGGTGAATGCTTAGTCCCCTCCTGTACTCCCTGTACACCCACGACTGCATGGCCACGCACAACTCCAACATCATCACTAAGTTTGCCAACAACATCACTGAGTTTGCCGACAACACGACGGTGGTAGTCCTAATTACAACAATGAGACAGCTTATAGGGAGGTCAGAGACCTGTCAGTGTGGTTCCAGGAGAACAACCTCTCTCTTAATGTCAGCAAGACAAAGGAGCTGATCATGGACTACAGGAAACGGGCGGGACGAGCACGCCCCCATCCACATCGACAGGGCTGCAGTGGAGCGGGTCGAGAGCTTCAAGTTCCTCGGTGTCCACATCACTAAGGATCTATCATGGTCCAGACACACCAACACAATTGTGAAGAGGGCACGACAACGCTACTTCCCCCTCAGGAGACTGAAATTACTTGGCATGGGCTCTCAAATCCTCAAAAAGTTCTACAGCTACACCATCGAGAGCATCTTGACAAACTGCATCACCAGTATGGCAACTGCTTGGCATCCGACCGCAAGGCACTACAAAGTAGTGAGTACTGCCCAGTACATTACCGGGGCTGAGCTTTGTGCCATCCAGGACCTCTATACCAGGCAATGTCAGAGGAAGGCCCAAAAAAGTGTCAGACTCCAGCCTCCCATGCCACAGACTGTTCTAGCTGCTACCGCTCAGCAAGCGGTACCAATCCACCAAGTCTGGAACCAACTGGACCCTGAACAGCTTCTACTCCCAAGCCATAAGACTTCTGAACAGCTAATCAAAGGGCTACTCGGACTACTTGCATTTACCTTTTTTGGCACCAACTCTTTAGCAGTGACTATGCACACACTGGACTCTACCCACACACACTTACTGACACCCCCAACACACACACACGCAAACTGATGAAACGCTCACACTTACCACATAAGCTGCTGATAGTCACTTTACCCCTACCTATACAGTGCATTCGGAAAGTATTCAGACCCTTGACTTTTTCCACATTTGTTACGTTAAAGCCTTATTTTAAAATGGATTCAATAAAAAAAACGTACTGATCAATCTACACACAATACCCCATAACGTCAAAGCGAAAACAGGTTTTTCTAAACGTTTTCAAATGTATTAAAAATAAAAAAAACAGAAATACCTTATTTACATAAGTATTGAGACCCTTTGGTATGAGACTCAAAATTGAGCTCAGGTGCATCCTGTTTCCATTGATCATCCTTGAGACGATTATACAACATGATTGGAGTCCACCTGTTGTAAATATCGGAGTAAATCCCAAGCCATGAGGTCGAGGTAATTGTACATAGCACTACGACCATGAGGTTGAAGGAATTGTACATAGCACTATGAGACAGGGTCATGTTGAAGTACAGATCTGGGGAAGGGTACCAAAACATTTCTGCAGCATTGAAGGTTCCCAAGAACACAGTGGCCTCCATTATTCTTAAATGGAAGAAGTTTGGAACCACCAAGACTCTCCCTAATGCTGGCCGCCAGGCCAAACTGAGAAATCAGGGGGGAATATATATATTTTTAATCCCTGTCCCCGCATGAGGCCCTTTGGGGAGGCCGTCATTGTAAATAAGAATTTGTTCTTAACTGACTTGCCTAGTTAGATTAGAGCAGTAAAAATAAATGTTGTGTCACACCCGTGGTATACGGTCTGATATACCACAGCTGTCAGCCAATCAGCATTCAGGGCTGGAACCACCCAGTTAATAATCCATTTTAGAATAAGGCTGTAACATAACAAAATGTGTTAAAAGTCAAGTGTTCTGAATACTTTCCGAATGCATTGTATGTACAGTACATAGGTACCTCAATTACTTTGTGCCTCTGCACATTGACTTAGTACTTGCACTCCCTGTATAGCCATATTATTTTCTAAACCCTATTTATAGCCAGTTGTGGAAAAAGTACCCAATTGTCATACTTGAGTAAAAGTAATGATACCATAATAGAAAATGACTCAAGTAAAAGTTACCCGGTAAAATACTACTTGAGTAAAAGTCTAAAATAATTTGGTTTTAAATATACTTAAGTATTAAAAGTACAAGCATATATAATTACTAATTCCATATATTAAGCAAACCAGAGGGCACCGTTTGAGTTTTTTAAAACTTATTTATCGTTAGCCAGGGGACTCTCCAAGACTCAGACATAATTTACAAACCAAGCATTTGTGTTTAGTGAGTCTGCCAGATCAGGGGCAGTAGGGATAACCAGGGTTGTTTTCTTGATAAGTGTGTGAATTGGACCATTTTCCTGTCCTGCTAAGCATTCAAAATGTAGAGTACTTTTGGGTGTCCGGGAAAATGTCTGGAGTAAAAATAACACTATTTTGTCAAGGAATGTAGCAAAGTAAAAGTTGTCAAAATATAAAATGGTAAAGTACAGATACCACAAAAAAATCTACTTAAGTAGTACATTAAAGTATTTTTACACCACTGTATATAGCCATGTTATATTTACTCGTTATTCACTGCGTCACTATTTCTATTTTTGATCTTATCTTTAGCTCTGCACTGTTGGAAAAGGACCCGTAAGTAAGCAGTTCACTGTTAGTCTACCCGCCAGGTTGTATACGAAGCATGTGACAAATAAAATGCGATTTGATTAGAAAGTTAGCTTGACACTCGTTGCAAAAACTGTCGAAACATATACTGTACTGTACACCTACCTGGTAAGTAATCTTTGGTCCCAGTGTGGGGTGGAACTCACTAAAAAATATACACTCTATTCGACTCATCCCCATGAAGACGTTGTAAAAAGGACTTTAACCTTCAGGTAGTATAATAAAGGAAGAAAGTAACTCCAACTGCGTCAATCTCTTACTCCGTTCTCAGACAATGTGAATGCTCAATTGAAGATAAGTATTTTTGAAGACCTACAGTAGCTGTGTATCTAGTGGTTGTAAATCACTCTCTTGTTACTGTAGCTAGCTAGTAGCGATGATGACTCCTAATTCCTGACAGAGCAGGGAAGGGTTGTTGTTGACAGTCTACCCTAGCTAGCTAGTCCAGCTATCTCTAGCTAACTTAACTCTTCTGGTTAATGTGTAAACGTACAACTGGATCCTCTTGTATTTCCTTACAATTGACGACCAATCTGTTTAAATGTCATGCAAAAACTATACCACAGCGTAAATACAATCGAACAAGTGGTTTGCTAGCTAGCTATATGGCTAACAACAACCTTGCGCTATCGATGAAACATGGTGGAGTTCCCGAACATAATTTAACCGCACTGCGCATTACTGATGGGTACGTTCCAGAACACGCCAAACAAGTTGATGGATGTCAGATTTGGGAAATGAAATCTTTATAGTACATGTTAAATAAATGTAGATCAGTTATGAATTAATTTGATGCATGTACTGCAATTTTATTCTTAAAAATTTAATTTAATTTAACTCCATCCTAATTGTATGGATCGACATAATACAGTTAACTTTTATTTTGGAAGGATTTATGAATTAATCTAATGCACTATTATTCTGAAAAAAGGAAGGATGCCCGGAAGTGAATACCTCTAATGAATGATTGAAATGGTTGGTTATTTTGTATTTAATAGTTAGTACAGTCAATTTACTTAGACCACATTCAGCTGGTTTTACACAATATTCATTAATATAGTCAAAAGATTATTTCGGAGTTTCATATTAGCTACATTTTTTTTAACCTTCTTTATGTCAACTGCTTCACGTGTTGGTCTTCTGTCAAGAGAAAGTGGAATATCATGTGGATACGATTACGAAGACCATTGAAGGAGGTTTATAACTGCTTTAAACCACTTAAAGACGGATTTATTGGACACAAGGTAAATTAAGATGCCTTTCCTATAAAGTGTTGCACGTGGATTGCAAGGAAAGTGCGTTGTTTATAGTATAAACATAACTGGAATTCATTATTGAATGAAGCCTCGTAATATTCTCTCTATCGCTCTCTCGCTTCCTCCAGTGGCTGTGCACGTCTCCGTGTGTGGCTGAATGCGTCCCAGCCTTACCTACAGCTCGTAGGCTCACGGTGGAGCAAGCTCTCAAGTTATGGACAGACCATTTCCAGCAAAGAGGTGTCTCAGAGCCACATCTCTCCAGCCAGTACATCATTGCACATTTGCTTGGTGCTAAAACAGTGAGTTTCTGAACCCAAAATATGATCCTTGCAAATAATTTCCATGTTCACCTTTCCACCTTTATCCTTTATCCTCGGTCTATCAGTCTCTCACTGAAGGAATCATCTAACCCTCAACCTCTTCCCATCGCAGTTAGAAGGCATTGGACAGGACAGGCTGGCTGAATTCCTGACACAAGAACAGACAGAGCAGACATGGGAGCTCTGTTCCAGACGTCTCACCAGGTACATACAAGCTTAGTCTTAGCGTGCTAGTCAGTGACGGTGCACTTGACCTATTCTTCTGTCTCTGAAAGCTACGAATTTAATTGGAAAGTGTAGCCTACATTGCGTGAACATGTGAAATGTGCTGTGTGTTCAGAATGCCAGTGCAGTATGTGATTGAAGAGTGGGACTTCAGAGATCTGACACTGAAGATGAGACCTCCCGTGTTTATCCCCCGGCCTGAAACTGAGGTGCGGGAGAGTACACACACACACACACACACACACACGTACACTTTTTATTTAACCTTTATTTAACTAGGTAAGTCACTTACACACTATAAAACAAGTTGTTTGAAACACAAGGGACCACAATCTCTTGTGATAAGAGTGCATTTAAATATTTCATTCTGTGACTGTCGTCAGAATTTCCATTCCAGAGACATGACCTTCTGTCAAGCTATGGTTGCACGTCTGTCTGTCTGTCTGTGCAGGAGCTGGTTGGCCTAGTGCTTACAGATCTTCAGATGAAGCAGGGGACTGGATTAAGTGAGGAGACCAGCTTCAGGTGCCTGGAAGTGGGTTGTGGCTCTGGTGCTATCTCCCTCAGTTTACTAAAGAGCCTCCCACAGGTGTGCTCTCCCCCTCTTTTACTTTCTCCCTTTCTTTCATATCATTTTGCTTGATCTCTGAGCCCCTTCACTCAAACAACACTGATATTTGAGTTTCTCTCTCTCAGCTCAGAGCGATTGCTTTAGATAAAAACAAGGATGCTGTGGATCTGACAAGAGAGAACTCACACAGGTAATCATGAAGATACAGGATAACAATTTCACTTTGATTAGCTGATTTTGATTAGCGACATTAATTCATGTTTTGTGAATATGTGCAAACCTGATTGGCTGTATGTTACAGTTTGGGGTTCCAGGACCGACTTGAGGTTCACCATATGGATGTGATGAGAGGTAAGGTCAGTAGGAATGATAGGGGAGGGATATTATAACATCGGTAAAGGAAGATAAGCCATACAGATGTTACATTCAGATTTGCCGATTTCAAGGGTGTGATTTTATGTTATGTTCTAGATGCAGACATAATTGTGAGCATGTGCAGTCCAGTCTCCGTTTTGGTCAGCAACCCTCCGTACCTGTTCTCAGAGGATATGATATCACTTGAACCTGAAATCCTCAGGTGAGACGAGCAGTCGCACGCGCACACAAACGCACGCACACTTCGAGTTCAAATGGAGGTATATGAACTACAGTGTTCTGTGCTGACATCCTCAGGTTTGAGGACCATGCTGCTCTGGATGGCGGGAAAGATGGCATGCAGGTGATGAGACACATTCTGACTCTGGCTCCAAAGCTCTTATCCAACCATGGGTAAGGCACTGGGTGTATTTTATGCATCTAGAACATACCATAAAATCACACGCTTGAAATTGGTCAATATGAATGTATCATTGCTATCTATAATTTCCCTCCCCCCGTTGTTCCTAGTGACCTTACTGCTCATCATATCCATATGGTGAAACTGAAGTCAGTTCTGGAGCTACAAACTGTATTGGAAGTGTTTATGCAGGCCACAGTGTTTGTTTTTAAGGGAATATTCACAGTAGGCCAATATTATTTTAGATGTACCGTTTTGTGGCACACACTAAGAAGCTTTCTGTCTAGTCACTCTGTTGTATCTATTGTAAAGCAGGTCTCACTACTTCAATCTCTGTTTTTCAATGGTTTGAGAAGTTTCACTTCATTGTGTTTTCATTTCTTCCTGTCTTGCAGTCGTGTATACTTGGAAGTAGACCCACGTCATCCACAGCTCATCCAGAAGTGGGTAGAGGAAAGTGTTGAAGAGTTACACTACTTGCACACGCATTGTGACATCACTGACAGGTCAGGAGTAAATCAGATTGCTATATCTTTGTTAAATAACTACATTTTCAAAACCTTCGATCAAGAAATGTATTCATATTGAACGCCTGATTCATATTCTCTCTGTCGCTTATAGGCCTCGTTTCTGCATCCTTCAAAAAAAGGAGTGCAACACAGATCAGGACCAGGACCATCATTGAGAGACTGTGTGAGATATGGATCCTGTTTCACTGGCTTCAGACCTGCTACAGCCTCAACACCCACCATCCATCTGCCACGTACTGTACACACTACTGAGCTCAAATAATGTAGAAATTCACAAACACGCACATATACATATCGTAGATGGGCTTCATTTATACCTGAGGACGTTGTAGGTGCTCATGTGTGTTTGTGTGGCAATAAAGGAGGGTGATCGTGAACAAGCGAGTAGTAGGCTGAAGGTAATTACTGAGAGGCTTTTCTTAGAACCCTCCCTCTCAGAATTTCACCCTCCCAGAAGGCATTCAGTAGTTCTACGAATCAAGGGATTCTCCCTCCCCGCTGACTAGGCTGCTGACTCAGATTCACTCTTACACAAAGGCACATTGAATCCAGCCTATATTGCCTAGTCGATTCTGCTGTGTACACACTTATACCCGAGGGGGTTTAATCTCTTTATGTTATAAAGACCGCTTCAGATAACAACTGAGATTGGGCACACTGCCCACGCAACCCATTTTCTCTTCTGTGGATGTAGGCTATAAAGCTTTTTGTGGCATTTGACCCACCAAAAGACAACGGGACATTGAAGACAGGAGCAGTATAACTCATTTAATATTGTTTTAATAAAAAAAGGGATATGTACAGTGTCGGGGGGGTAAAAAATGACAATGGTGACTAAACAAAAAATTCAACCATTTACATCTGTGACTGAAAAGCAATTCACTGCTCAGAAACAGAAAGTGTGTTTTCCAGTCAATCACCTCTGTGAATTGGTGTGGTACACAGAACCCCACTTCCCTCTGAGAAATCCAAAACCAGGCACCATTTTCTGGAAGGTTCTTTCCCAAACATGGTCTCATGACCAACCGTATGTCTGATGTGGCTCCATTAGTTGCCAGTGCAGTGATGTTGTTTCCAGCTGCCAGGGACCTCTTACTGACAGCGCTCCTCAAGGTTTAGTTGAACTGTTTCGTTTAATTCAGCACCAGAGGACCCTCATACATGGAAAGGGTAGTCCTGCAGGTAGCGCACCAGTGGGCGTGGCAGTGGCAGCTGGTCCGGACAGCCTGTGCTGCGGTTGATGGCGAGGCGTGTGAGGTGCTGGAGGGAGGGGAAGGCCTGGGGCTTGTGCAGGGCCTGCTTGAGCTTCAGCACTACTGTGCTCTCCTGAACTGTCCTCTGGGCAGGCTGTGCGCCATGTGTCTCCTCCATCTTGCCCTTCTGCACCTTCCTTGTTGGTCCTACATAGTACTGCACCATGCTAGGCACGTCAGGAAAGGACAAAAGGCTGGGTCGGGCTGGTGAGCTGGAGTCTAGCAGAAACCGGGCTCCACTGTATTGGATGCGTATACTGGTGGGGCCACGGGCAGTCCTAACAGACAGGGTCAGCATGTACAGGGGATGGCTGCTGTCTCGAATCAGAAAGGCCCCCTCTGACGCTGCCTGGAGAGCTGCATGGGCCTGACCTGCTGTGATGGCTCCCCAGTACCAGCCTGCAAAGAGTGAGAGGTCAAAGTTTATTAACTTATTCAATGGTTTAGATTTTAGTAATCCTGTAGTAAGCAGTCGACTGGATGAACTGAAACGCAAGTAGTTATTGTTACCAAAAACATTAAAACCATAAAAGGGTTTCAGGTAGCCTGTTGGGAGGAGTTTACAGTTTGGAAATTCGATTTGCATTACCTGAGGTATCAAGGTAGAAGAAGTTTTTGGCGATGGTGCGTAGGTCATTCGTGGGGTCCCACTGTGGAGGGGTGCTGTGAAGGCAGTGAGGTGAGGAGATGCTCCCTGTCCGCATGCCCACAGGGCCCTCTGTGGGGCTGCCAGACAGCAGTGGTCTGGGGCTGTAAACAAGAGACTACAACAATGAGCACATGACAAGGAGACAGTAGGGAACAACCAGGTGAATCATTCATTACATTACCCACTATCCTGTTAAAGGACAAGTCCTAATATTGTCATAGGCTAATTAATCAGGGGGTGGACTTGAACCAGAAATCTGCCCTGGCATTGCTAACACACCGGGCAATTTTTCCCCTCCAGGCCCCCACACCAGGCCATTTTCCCTCCAGGCCCCCACACCAGACCATTTTCCCTCCAGGCCCCCTCACCAGGCCATTTTACCCTCCAGGCCCCCACACCGGACCATTTTTTTCCCTCCAGGCCCCCACCAGGCCATTTTACCAGGCCCCCACACCGGACCATTTTTTCCCTCCAGGCCCCCATACCGGATCCCCCTCCAGGCCCCCACACCGGACCATTTTTTTCCCTCCAGGCCCCCACACCAGGCCATTTTAACCTCCAGGCCCCCACACCAGGCCATTTTAACAGGCCCCCACACCAGGCCATTTTTCCCTCCAGGCCCCCACACCGGACCATTTTTTTCCCTCCAGGCCCCCACACCAGGCCATTTTAACCTCCAGGCCCCCACACCAGGCCATTTTTCCCTCCAGGCCCCCTCACCAGGCCATTTTACCCTCCAGGCCCCCACACCGGACCATTTTTTTCCCTCCAGGCCCCCTCACCAGGCCATTTTACCCTCCAGGCCCCCACACCGGACCATTTTTTCCCTCCAGGCCCCCATACCGGATCATTTTTTTCCCTCCAGGCCCCCACACCGGACCATTTTTTTCCCTCCAGGCCCCCACACCAGGCCATTTTAACCTCCAGGCCCCCACACCAGGCCATTTTAACCTCCAGGCCCCCACACCGGACCATTTTTTTCTCTCCAGGCCCCCACACCGGACCATTTTATTCCAGAGGCCCCCATTATTAGTCAAGTAATTGTCATTTGGCACACAAAAAAACAAGTTAGACAGGCCCAATGGGCTGAAAATGGACCAGCCCATCTGACATTTGTCTGAAATGCAAGATGGCCAGTCCACCCTTTGCCTAAATGTTATGTGGGGGGGGGGGGGTTGCTGGAACAACGCTCATCATTTAGGAGTGGTGTCTTTACAAGACCTCAAATCTCAACATTAAATCGCTGATGGCTCCCTTCCTTGTAACATTGGCCAGACAAAGAGCCCTGACATGAAGCAGTGTCACTGACTGAGTGTGAATTGATTCAGATGCTCAGAAACGAGTTAGACTTGTCACAATTGGAAGTATTATAATATATGAATTCACAACAGGGTTGCGTTCGATTCCAATTTAATTTGTAATTCCAATCAAATTCTTGAAATCACACATGAAGAGGAAAATCTGTTGAATTCAATTCGAATTTAAACAATCTTCATGTTATGGATTTTGAATTGGATTAGAATTTAAACTCTTTGGACTGTTTGAATTGGAATTGTAAAAACATTTAATTTTGGAAATTTATTTGGAATTTAATATTATTAGAATTAATAAACCTAGTATCAAATGTATTCCAGGATTTGTTTTAAATTTCAACTTGTATATTTCTCTTTACAGTATAGCTAGGCTATCTGCACAGCAGAATTTGTGCAATTGTTAGTGATAATATTTAATTGGGAATTGAGTTCTTGGAATTTTAAATATTGGAATTGACAGTAATTGAATTATTTCTGAATTCTAAGAATGACCTGGAGTTTTTATTGAATTAAATGGAATTTATAGGGAGATAAACACGACTTTTGTCTTTGCCATTTGATTTTGAATATCAACATCAAAGCATGACATGTCACATCAAACAGGGACAAAATAATGTGAACTTACCCTTGAACACAAAGAATCATGATGGTGAGTCTTCAATATTCCACAATAGTCTAATTCCACAGCGGGTTTTACGAAAATAAAGCTGGTCTATACAAAGGAATGTAATTATTTTATTCTAATTAATGTCTCGCGCAAATGTTATGTGAATAGAGACGCATCCGAAAATGAATAAACTAATTCAAAAGCACTAAAATAAATGTGAAATGTAGAAAAATAGGATACAGGGCAGCAGATGAGTGTTGTCTCTAAAATGGGTTCTTAGCATGTGAGGGAGGGTGTGTGGGTTCGGCTTTTAAAATGAACCAATTCCAAGAATTATACTCTGTGATTCTATTCTGAGAACTGTTCAGTACACCGGAGCTTCTGACGTCATGCGCACCACCACCGAGCTTGTCCACATTTTATTATTTGAAATCTGTTACTGTGAATGCCCGTGTAAAAATAAATACAAATTTAGCTCGTTCCTGGTGAGTCTAAATTCATCATAGTAATTCAGTCTTTCGCTCTTGCTGCCAGGAATCGGACCTCACCACTACCTTCCCCCTAATCACTTTCCAAGAATCGGTGCGATTATCTCCGCCCACTAGACCTGCAGCCAGCCCTTTACACATTCTGGGAATTGAGTCACTAGAATAATGGGTATGCGGAACGAATAGGGTTTTTCCAAATAATATAGACATTCGTCAGCTGAAAATACGTATAAACAAAGGGTGAAAGTATATTTAATTTCTTACGGGTACGGGATATCCAAGTGCGCGCACTCTTTTTTTCTATGATAAAATATACATGGGAGCCTACTCTGCTGACACTGACAAACAGATCAATAAAAACGATGTCTGGTCCATATATAATTAGCCTACGAAAAGGGGAGACACAAATACAATATGACCTCCATCTAATCTGGAGGACGAAATTATTGTTGAAAAACTGACAAAGTCATTAGGCCTACACTTGTAGCTGAATTGATGCATCCACGGATGTCCACGCGCGCCACAGTCTCGGCCACTCATCTCGGTCTTGTCCGCGGGCGTTTCGACCACGCATCTCTGCCTTGGCAACATGTGTTCTCCTCGAACCACAACTCAATTTGGAGCGTATACCAACCGATTTCCAGTCAGTTCGCTAATTATTCATGCGGCTGATATGCAGTAATGTCAAATCATGGTATAATAGCCTGTAGTTGTTTGGGCTTGTTGTTTTAATCATGACTTACTTTTAACTGGTATGGTGTACAACTATTTATTTTGCCTGGACCATACCGCCTTACTTTCACCCCTGCTTATAAACAAATGTCAAAATCAAATCATATGTTATTTGTCACATACACATGGTTAACAGATGTTAATGCAGAGTGTAGCGAAATGCTTGTGCTTCTAGTTCCGACCATGCAGTAATATCTAACAAGTAATCTAACCTAACAATTTCACAACTACCTTATACACAAGTGTAAAGGAATGAATAAGAATATGTACATGAAAATATATGAATGAATGATGGCCTAAAGGCATAGGCAAGATGCAGTAGATGGTATAGAGGACAGTATATACATACGAGATGAGTAATGTATGGTATGTAAACATATAAAGTGGCATCGTTTAAAGTGGCTAGTGATCAATTGATGTAATAAATGTTTCCATTATTAAAGTGGCTAGAGTTGAGTCAGTATGTTGGCAACTCAATGCTGGTGATGGCTGTTTAACAGTCTGATGGCCTTGAGATAGAAGCTGTTTTTCAGTCTCTCGGTCCCCCTTTGATGCACAAAATGTGATGTTAGGTCTGGTGGCCTAACATTAATTTTCCACTCAAATGGCTCGTTATTTGTGACAGACTTGTTGAGTAGAGTAAGGCAAGCTTTGAAACAAACTGTTGGAAAGGTTATTGAATTCGTCTTCCAGCTGGGCTGACCTGGCTGGAAACACACGGTTGTACAGGCTTTTGTCTCTGACCAGCAGTAATAAACCTGTTTCAATTAATCAAGGGCTTGATGATTGAATCAGGCCCGTAGCAGTACTAAACTGGAACTGTGTGTGGGACCAGTATTAAATGACAATACACTGTTGAAGAAATGTTGTGTAATATGTCAATAGATATGGATTTTTGGGGTGCCTTTACCTTATGTTAGTCTACACGTGTAAAAAGTGTCAGATGTTTTAATTAACTTGCTCGCAAAGGCATGTGGGCTATTAGGCTACTCGCTATTTAAAGTAAGGAATTCCTTGCAGATCTTAATTAACAGGCTCTCAGCTCTGTGGTATTTATGCATGGCTGCCAGCGCATATTGACAATCTGTGCTTATGTTAAAACATGGTCATTTGCTTCCTCAACAGGCCAGTCAGTGGTGCAGCCTACAGTAGTCTAGTCAGAGGTGTCCTCCCTGTCCCCTCTGCGGGTCCTTTAATAGCTGCCACAAGAAGCTCTCTTGTAATGATGCATCATCGGTCCCATGGAGTTTTTTTTTTATTTTACTTATCATTTCAGTGATAAGAAAAAGACAACATACTGAAAAACATCGACATTTCATTTAGAATTCCTCTCATTATCATCTGTTTTTACAAACATGTTTGATGCAAAACATTTAGTGACAACAGGCAAGGTATGTATAACTAGGGTTGCAAATGTCCAGTAATATTCCACAAATGCCCTGGTTTTCCAGAAAAACTGGTTGGAATATTCCTGGAGTCACGAGGGAATAAGCAGGAAATCCAGGAAGCCTCGAACCAGGAATTCCGGGGGGAAAAATACCTGGGAATTTGGGGAAAGTTACCTGAATTTTTTTTAAACTATGGACAACACATCAGATGGACAGGCTTCTTCTGTAGATCTATGTGACATTTGCAATAGAGAAATTTGGCTGAGGCATCTGTAAGACCATCCATTGGTCTTTTATGTTTGTCAGTCCATCTGTCTGTGTGTGTGTGTGTCTGTCTGTGACATATGCCCCTTGAAGGGAACACAACACCCTGCTACATCTCAACTCCCCGTGGAGTGAAAAAAAAAAAGTGCGTTAGTAGGTGCGGGGAAAGACAGAGGCAAATACCGTTACAGGGAATTGATTATTCCTTAATTAAAACACGGTAAGGTGGGAGAGAAGGGCTGGACAGAACCAAAGCAAAGAAAGTAAGTTAAAGAGTCCCCTCTCCTACCTTCCCACTACTTACCTAACCTTTAGCACCAACTGGCTCGCTAACCAAAATACCAGGGGTTTTACCTAGTGTGCATAGACAGATTAAATACTACGGGTTGTGTGTGCCCGCAGGCCTCTTGTCTAAACACTCCCAAGGTGCGTTCCCCTTCTCCCCTGGAACAAATGAAACAGAATAGTTACTAATACTTAGTGAACAATTTCAATAACCAAAAACACTAAGTCCTATTGGCATACACATACCTCGGAAGGAGCGGCTACAAAATAATATCCACAAAACTTTTACGGACTGCCACAACAAATCAACACAGGACATAAAAATAAGCTATTTTTCTGACAAAGGAACACTGACTTTTATCAAGCTGTAGAAGGAGTTGGTAATTGAAGAGCCAGCTGTTTCTCCTGATTAGAGGGAGGGGTCAGGGCTCCAATCAGTGATGCGGCAGGCCAATCAGCTGTTTTAGGAATCCAGGATTCCATTTCCTGAAATACACACATACACATACAAACCCACAAGAACACAGAAACTGGGGAACGTAATGACAAGCAAAGGGAGGTAAAAATAAAAATGACAGGAGAAATCTGTCCATGTTCTTCTCCTTTTCCTTCCTTGTGGCCAAACAAGCTGCCAGATGGCGTGGCAACAGGAGGATGAGGATTGAGGGCAGGGCTGGGGATGACCCTTGATGAGGCGCTTACTGCCTTTCTTCCCTGCTGGGCCACAAGGTTTGGCGAAGGCCTGCTGGAAGGCATGCTGCTTAGGATAAACCACATCATACAGGAACTCCTCTGTCAATTCATCCCCATTTTCAATTTACATCTGCACACAGACACAATAATACAGAATAAATACACAGAGTTGATACAATAACACAGAGTAAATACAATATGCAGATTAATAACACACAGTAAATACAATACACAGAGTAAACACAGTAATACAGAGTAAATACAATAACACACAGTAAATACAATAACACAGATTAATAATACAGAGTAAATACAATACGCAGAGTATTAACATACAGTAAAACCATAATAATACAGAGTAAATACAATAACATGCAGTAAATACAATAGACAGAATAAATATAACACAGTAAACATAGTAACAACAGAGTAAATACAATAATTCCCAGTAATAACACATAGTAAATATTATAACAGAGTAAATACAATAACATTGAGTAAATACAATAACACTTGAGTAATACAATAACACATAGTAAACACAATAGCACAGAGTAGCAACAGAGTAAATACAATAACACAGTGTGAATACAATTAAAGAGTAAATACAATAACACAGAGTAAATATAATACCACAGAGTAAATGTGCACTTCCACTCAGGCTCAGAGCAATATTGTAAAAACACAAAGACCACATTGTGTATGCAATATCTGAATTTCGGCGGATTACCTTCTTGGCAACCTCCAGATTGGTAATCTTTCACCACCTCATCCAGCAGTTGACTCTTACAACTGGAGTACAGCATCCGCTCTTTAATGCTACAGCTGTAACCTGGCATGGAGTAGATGAACATTGAGAGGCAGTGAAAGAGGTTGGTTGGACCTGCTACTCGTTGTTCAGTATTTATGATATTATAATAGTGCACCATTGTATTTTTTATTTCATTGAATGAAGGGAGAGAGAGAGAGTAGAATGACCAGGGCAGAAAATCAATGACTGAGACTGACCCACAGATTCCAAGTGATCCCCTTCACGGGAGTGTTTATAGAGGGTAGAAGAGGTGTCAGGGCGTATCTTTGGAACCCTACAAGGCAGCTCATGGGCCTCTGTCGGGTCGGAATGAACCAGCTCTATCATTTCTTTCTCTGTGTCCAACTTCTGCAACACACATATATTACACAGCTACCACTGAGATGACTGTGTATGGCTCAGGCAGTGTGCCTTGGGTCAGAATACATGGCTATTATCGCTGAGATTGTGGCCGCCAGAGATATCAATCGTTTGTATTTGGTTGGCTAATGGCATTTCTATATGGCTCCCCAGCTGAATGTAGTTGATGTGTTTATGTGCGAGTTGTTGTAGAACCCGTTTGGCATCCTCCTGCAGTGGGAAAGCAAGGCCCTGCAGTGTTTGGCTCTTACTCTCTACACTGGTCTTTGTTTTCACCTGATGGGGGCAGCATATACACTGACACAATACATTATTACTTAAAGTGATACTACAGGTTTTTGGAAATTAATCTACTTCCCCAGAGTCAGATGAACTCGTGGATACCATTTTAATGCATCTGTGTCCAGTATGAAGGATTTTAGAGGTAGTTTCATTGGCTAATGTTAGCTAATGCTAACTAGCAATTGTGCTAGCTCTAGTTAGCAACTTCCTTCAAACTGTACTCAGAGACATAAAAATGGTTTCCACGAGTTCATCTGACTCTGGGGAAGTAGATAAAGGGCTTCATTGCCAAAAAAAACAAGTATCACTTTACAAGAAAATGCAGAATAACATTTTTAACTAAATAGTATATATTGTGTTCACACAGGTAAATACACCACACGCAGCTGTGCGATCTGCACAGACACATTTATGGACATGTTCTATGCTCTCTCACTCTCACACTCTCTCTAGTCTAGACAGTGCCAGTGACTGCTGTTCAAAGAGGAGAATAGTGTTATTCATTCCCCTCGAATAATGATTACCTTGAATTTAGCTTACAAATATTTTCTACATTTTTAAGTGATACATTAGAATTGTTGGGGTCAAACCAGTGTTACTGTTTCCCAGTTGTCAGTCATGCAGGGTTAATGGACAATGCATGGTCATTAGTTGAGGTAAATGTGTGACCCTCCTTATCTTAGTTGATGAGGGATTCCACCATTCTGTCCTCAGTATGTGAAAACACACGTACACACATGCAATAATAATTTACCTGCTCGATGCCGGTTAATTAACCTAGTCGATGCTTGTCGTCTCACCTCGTTGATTTTAATTCTCTGCAACTCCTGTTCAGCAGCTGTGAGTGGGGCAGGGCCGGAGCTGGTGGACATATGTCGCTGATACCCCTCCAGACAGATGTTCTCCTAGTGAGAGCAAATAAGAGGTCAGCCATTTAGGGAAGGCTGAGAACCAACAGGTTTAACCTCATCATTAGTCAGGTGAGAGAATAACCAGTGTACATCAGTTTAAAAAAATGGCTTCTACTGTACCTCCTCTGTGCCAAACATCTCATCCTTCATATGACCACCACCAAACTCCTTCTTCACTGTGTCACGGGTGGCAGCATTCAGCATCTTCTGTCTCACCTGTAGTGAACATGAATGGGTGAATGAGACATGGATCTGAGTGAAATGTGTTTGCTGTGAACATGAGAGTATGTGTGTGTTGCACACAAGTTTATTATAGTTTTGTGATTTAATATTCATTTTTATTTCTATTCATTTGAGATTTAACTTGATATTCTGTTTAGTTTCTGTTCGTTTTCAGACTTGATTTGCTAGTTTTCATTTCATTTCAGTTTGAGAAAAACATTTCTATTTTGTTTTTATATTATTTAGTTTTAGTGTTAGGGACAGGAAGTAGCCTATACGTGAGAGCCTATTATGCATTGTAGGCCTATATAGTTATTTTGGGGGGGGCTGTCCCTTCTTGCTACTGGGGGGTAGTAATACATTGGCCAGGACCATAGACTTGAAAATAAATAACACATCTCTATCTGTGTCATGATGGCGTCTTTGAAAGCATGGGCAGCTCCATTGAGGCCATCTCTATCTTGAAATGGTACATTTTCTTCTTCACAAGTAAAATACATTGTTTGATCCCTCCTGCTGACCCAGGTACACTATCATGACTCCAACCGGGTCATCAGGTCATGCCAACTGGATTATCAGGAGGGATCAGCCAATGAAGGTGGAAGTCGACTAAATCAAAATGGTGAATCCTCAATGGAGCTGCCCATGCTAACACAGGCTTTTGGCAACTAGAGGACGTCATTCAACTCCATGGCCATTACATAGGTTTGGTTAGGTTTAAATTATAAATCAATCCTAATTTGACTTGGATTTAAAGGATAAGCGCCAAGACTGGTGCAAGAAATATGGTGGAAGGAAATTCTCTTGCCCATGTTTACACCAATCAATTGCTTTTTTACCTTTAGTGAAAGTACCTTTATCTGACAGAAAGAGAGAGGAAAAAACAACAAATGAGGTCATGGCACATTTGACATGTTATGTTTATGTAGCAGGCCCCCATCCAGCAGGCCCGCATCCAGCAGGCCCCCATCCAGCAGGCCCCCATCCAGCAGGCCCCCATCCAGCAGGCCCCCATCCACATCGACGGGGCTGTAGCGGAGTGGGCCATGTTCACCCACGACTGTGTGGCTGTGCACGACTCCAACACCATCATTAAGTTTGTCGATGACACAACAGTGGTAGACCTGATCACTGACGACAATGAGACAGCCTATAGGGAGGAGGAGGTCAGAGACCTGGCAGTGTGGTGCCAGAATAACAACCTCTTCCTCAACGTCAGTAAGACAATGGACCTGATTGTGGACTACAAGAAATGGAGGGCCGAGCACGCCCCCATTCATATCGACAGGGTTGTAGTGGAGGGGGTTGAGAGCTTCAAGTTCCTTGTTGTCCACATCACTAAGGAATTAACATGGTCCACACACACCAAGACAGTAGTGAAGAATGCACGGCAACGCCTCTTTCCCCTCAGGAGGCTGAAAAGATTTGGCCCTCAGATCCTCAAAAAGTTCAAAAGCTGCACCATTGAGAGCATCTTGACTGGCTGTATCAACTGCTTGGCATCCAACCGCAAGGCACTACAGAGGGTAGTGCGTACAGGACATCACCTTGGCCGAGCTCCCTGCCATCTAGGATCTCTACCAGGTGGTATAGCATTTTTTAAATACTGCAGCCACCCTAGTCATAGACTGTTCTCTCTGCCACCGCATGGCAAGCGGTACCGATGCACCAAGTCTAGAACCAACAGGACCCTGAACAGCTTCTACCCCCAAGCCATAAGACTGATAAATAGTTCACCAATAGAGCCCCACAGTGGAGGTGTCATAATACCAATACAAACTAGCGGTCAAACAGGGAAATGGTTCCAATCGTTTTTCCACCATTCATTTTCATAGTTTTTTTTTTAGAACACTTAAAATAATTTTAGACCCTGGCGTGACGTTCTGATAACCTTGTAAAACTTGCACAAGACAGTTCACAGAATTGTCCATTTAGAGACATTTTGTCAATTTATTTATTACTACATTTAGCAAACATTAGATAGTTAATCCAGAGGTTCTTACCTTTGCCTCGATTTGGCAGACTCATCTAGATCATCATGACATTTGTAGTTCTTTATGATAGCCACATTAGCAGCTAAGTAGAATTTCAATTTTGGGGGGTAAATACAGGTGAATATATGGATAAAAGTCACCTTGTGCTAGAGAGATTTACATGGTTATAATAACTTCAAGCCAGGCTAAATCTATACAAAACACAGACCTTATTTTAAGTAATTTTTGAAATCTTCTGTGGAAAAAATGAATGGTGGAAAAACGATTGGAACCATTTCCATGTTTAACCACTAGGTTTCATGGGTATTATGACTCATACTGTGCTAGTCTGTTGCTACCCGGACTATCTGCATTGACCCTTTTTGAGTCATCACATACCCTGCTGCTACTGTTTATTACCTATCCTGCTGCCTAGTCACTTTATCCCTACCTATATGTACACATCTACCTCAGTTAACTCGTACCCCTGCACATCCACTCTGTACTGGTACCCTGTGTATATAGTCAAGTTATCGTTACTCAATGTGTATTTAGTCCTTGTGTTATTTTTTTTCTCTCTGCATTGTTGGGAAGGGTCCAAAAGTATGAATTTCACTATTAGTCTACACCTGTTGTTTACAAGCATGTGACAAATAAAATGTGATTTGATTTGACATAGATCACTGACTAACCCCTTCAAATAGGGTTAATGAAAACAGCGGCAACAACAGCAAAAACATAAGCAATACAACATTGCTTCACAAATCTATCAGTGCACAGCTAGCCAGCTTGTGTGTGTTTCCGTTCAACCAAACAGGATTTTCTGGTTTATCTTCTGCATTCCAGAGAGGTGGTCATTTGGTTTCTCAATCCTGAGAAACCAGTTGTCCACGGAAAGAGAATATTGTCTCTATGAACGCTTGGGATGCAGGGGCGTAAACCAGATCCAGTGCCACAGGGCACAGCTTTGGATAAACAGCCATCCTTGCCTGCCAGAACTAGAGAGGTGACACTGTAAACATGTCCCCCTTTACCTTTTCCAGGTATTTCCCAAGCTCACACGGGGCACATTAGCAACTAAGTCGAATTTCAATTTTTGGGGGTAAATACAGGTGAATATATTGATAAATGTCACCTTGCGTTAGAGAGATTTACATGATTATAATAGCGTCAAGCCAGGCTAAATCTACACAAAACAAAATGATTGGAACCATTTCCATGTTTGACCACTAGGTCATACATACTGTGCTAGTCTGTTGCTACCTGGACAGTGACCTCAGACACAATCTTTGATGTGAGGAAGATATTGTTCTGAAGCACTGCGGTCAAGATGCTTGCACGAGTCATCGTGCTTGCATCTTCCTGGGACCCTGCTGCTTCATGGCTGTACTATCTGATTTGCTGATGTACAAAAGACTCTGCTTCCCTCATCAGTGGCTACATCTCTGTTGAGCGAAGTGCTAGAGACACACTTTGGTCCATCAGGCAAGCTGCTGCAGGGGTTGGATAAAAGTTGGCTGCCAGAATAATTTAGTATGCATGCGAAGCGCTCATGCAGTGACTTCAGGAGGACCTGTGCCAACTGTTTTGCAACATAAGTTGAATGCAAGTGTGCCTCAAGGTTGAGAAGACACAGCACCACATCAGACAGCGACTGGCTGTCAGATTGAAGTTTGTCGGTGAGGATTACGAACGGCTCCAACAACTTCAGAAGCTGTTCTAGCTTGGCCCAGTCATGCTTCGTGCTCAACCTAAGATTTCTTCCCTGTTAGCTAGTGATAGCTAGGGATAGTGATGCACAAGCAGGGCTCATTTGAAACATCGACATCCATTGGCAACATATACCCACTAGATTGTAAATGTAAATGTAAATGTAGATTCAGAAGCTCGAAAACTCCATTCGATTTTTAACCAAAGTTTAGAAGAAACTAAACCTAAACATAATTTATGATGGTTTTTATTTAATTTAATTTAGTTTTGATTTCAAAGATAATAGTTTCAGGATAGTCTTCGTTTTTTTATGTTTTTAGTTTACATTCTTTATTTCAGTTTACTAAATTGTTTTTCAATTATTGTACCTTTTTTAGTGTTAGTTTTCATGTACTATAATAACCTTGGTTGCACGGTGACACATAATGGAGATTGGTCAGGAGACCAGGAGATGAATATCCATTCGTATCCCTGTGCGTTCTGGGAGTTGAGGTGGTATAGTATGTAGCAGGGCTCCTTGTCGTCCAGCAGAGGAAGTAGGAAGTGGTCATAGTCATGGTCCCAGCCCTGTCCCGGCTCTCTGAATGTCCCCAGCACCAGCTACTCTGAAAAACAGAGTACAACTCGTTACACACCTTGACCCATGCTTTAAACATTATTACTCAGCTACACATACACGTAGGTGGGGATGCGTGAAACTCACTCTTTAGCCTGAAGTGTCCCCACTTGTGACACTGACCAGCTAGCTTTTCATGTGGCGCTGACTGGTAAAGATGCTTTGGGAGGGTGGTCACATGTGCTAGCAAAGCAGAGGTTTTGGGTTCGAGCCTCGGTGTGAGCCTAATCAGGAGGAAGTTGTGCTAAGCAAGGAGTGTGACATCCTTTACAGTGGTGCCAACTGTCTCAGATCTACAGTAGCACTAAGGTTGTTGAGTAAGTTTGAGGGGTAAACGTAGCACATGGTGATGTGTGAAACTTACTCCTCAGCCTGAAGTGTCGCCACTGAATAGCTAACTTTTTGTATGGCAGAGACTGATGAGATGCTTAAGGAAGACGGTCATGTGTGCTAGAGAGTCCTGGGTTTGAGTCTTGGTGTGACCCGAATCAGAAGGGAGTGGTACTGGCTAAGCAAGTAACGTGATGTCCTTTACACACACGCAAAAACACCTTCTCTGTCCCCCGAAGCCACTGTAGTCCAGCCAATGAGTTTTCTTTTTGCAGTGATATCATTTTTCATCTCTTTTACTCCTTGCACTGAAGCCTCTTCTGTGGCTTATCTTTCCCCTACTCTTGTGCTTGGCTTAAATGAGTCTCAACACATCAATTAACTATTCATCAGGTCTCGGGACCTATTCATCTCACTGGTGTTTAGGGACCATTTAATGAGTTGAGCCTGTCAATGATTGGCAGTAGCCTACATGGCAGTCCTCGATTGTGCACTCAGCTAATTCTCTCTCAATAATATTGACAAGATTGGAAAAGAACGTTGTCAAATGATCCAGAGTCACTAACTTTGGCATGCATGACGACAGCGGAGACGCTGTGTTTAAAATGACACATTGGTGTTATTTACTAGAAATAGATCACTAGTTAACCAGGTCTATAAAATGATGGTCTACAGGTCTACAGATGAGATGCACACACACACTTGCATAGAATTTCGCAACAACATAAAGTCCAATCACAGACAGACGATCAACACATGAAGACAAGTCCCCACACACACAGCTCAGAGACAGCTCCAAATAGCTCAATAGCACAGTGACAGGCCCAAAAAGCAGGAGACAGACAGGAGACCTCAAACATACTTTAAATAACAGTCCAGAGAAACTTTAGACAGTACCACTGTACCCCATCTGCATACTTGCCCAACTGTTGGCCTATACACCACCCGGAGATAGGCCCAGACTTCAGACTAGACACAACCCCGTAAACTACCCAGAGACTCGAGCCAGACTCCACACCCATATCAGTCACAGTCTCAGATATCTACAGTTTGACTGATGGACCAGACAGTGCATCAGTAGGCCCACAAGATGTCCTAAAAAATATGTAAACATCCCAGATGTACTTCATTAAATATCTGTATAACCTCACAGGCCAACCTGTTGTCTCGTGGTATGTTTCACACATGCATAGTCTGGCACATAGAGGAAAATAAATCATCATGTCTAATGAATGTTAGACTTATTTTGTGTGACAGCTCAGCTCATGGATGGACCTATGAACATCATAGTGTGTGAGAGATCTGGCCATTTGAGTGTTATGCCTGACACCTGGATCAACATCTCCACAATGGTTTCATGCATGTAGCTGGCTGCTTATTGTTGTGTTTTTTTATACTGAAAAGCTACCCTGAAAGGACTATCAGAAAATAAGAAGCACCCTTGCACCTAATCATGTTATGCTACCTGACTAAAGTGAGTTTCTGCTACAGGTGCTGTTAGCGACTCATAAGGTGCAATCAACAGTCAGGTTTTGTCATGATGAGTATCATTAGACAGTGAGTCCAGTGAGGGCTCAGATGATATTGTCCACTAACCCTTCTGAATGGGAGTTTAACGTAACTTGATATCTCAACTGGATCATATACAGTGCCTTCACATTTTATTGTGTTACAAAGTGGGATTAAAATGGATTGAATTTACTTTTTTTGTCAACAATCTACACAAAATACTCTGTAATGTCAAAGTGAAAGAAAAATCCAAGTTTTATTTTTGATAAAAACTATTCTGAACTAAAATAAAGTATTTGCGTAAGTTTTCAGACCCTTTGTTGACGCAAGCCTAAATTAGATCAGGAGTAAAATGTTGTTTAAAAAATATCACACAAATTGCATGGACTCACTCTTTGTGAAGAGTGATTTTTGAATGACTAACCCTTCCTCTGTCCCACACACATACAACATCCGTAAGGTCCCTCAGTCAAGTATTGAAATTCGCACAGATTCAACTACAAAGACCAAGGGTGCTTTTTGAAAGCCTCAAAAAGAAGGGCAGTGATTGGTAGATGGGTAACAATAACAAATCACACATTGAATATCTCTTTAAGCATGGTCAAATTAATAATTATGCTGTGGATGATGTATTAAACCACCCAGACACATCAAAGATACAGTCATCCTTCTGAACTAAGCTGCAGGACAGGAATGAAACTGCTCAGGGATGTTACCATGAGGCCATTAGTGATTTTAAATCAGCTATAGAGTTCATTGCCTGTGATGGTAGAAAACTGAGGATGGATCAACAACACTGTAGTGACTCACAATAATGACCTAAATGAGAGAGTGAAAAGAATACAAATATACAGAATACAAATATTACAACAACAAGGCACTAAAGTAACACTACAAAATAACACACCAAAGGAATAAACTTTTTGGTCTAAATGTGAAGCTTCATGTTTGGGGAAAATCCAACAGAACACATCACTGAGTAACTGCCTCCTTATTCTCAAGCATGGTGGTGGCTGCTTCATGTTATGGCTATACTTGACATTGGCAAATATTGGGGAGTTTTTCAGGATAAAAAGCAATGAAATGGAGCTACTGTAAGCAAAATCCTAGAGGAAAACCTGCTTCAGTCTGCTTTACACCAGAGAATGGGAGAAGAATTCACCTATGAGCAGGACAATAACTTACAACGCAAGGCCAAATCTACACTGGAGTTGCTTACTAAGAAACAGTGAATGTTCCTGAGTGGCCAAGTTACAGGTATTACTTAAATCTGCTTGAAAATCTATGGCAAGTTTTGAAAATTGCTGTCTAGTCATGATTCCCAACATCTTGACAGAGCTTGAAGAATTTTGAAAAGAATAATGGGCAAATATTCCACAATCCAGGTGGGCAAAGCTCTTAGAGACTTGCCCAAGAAGACTCACAGTTGTAATCGATGCCAAAGGTGTTTGTAAGTAAGTAAGCATTTCACTGTTAGGTCTAAACATGTTGTATTTGGCAGATGTGACAAATACAATTTGATTTGATTTGTTTCTAACGTATTGACTCAAGGAGCTGAATACTTAAGCAACGACTATGTTTTAGTTTTTACATTTTAATTAATCTTTTAAAAATATTGCAAGTTTTCTTCCACTTTGACATTACAGAGTATTTTGTGTCGATTGTTGACAAAAAAATGACAATTCAATCCATTTTAATCCCACTTTGTAACACAATAAAATGTCTGAATACTTTTGCAAGGCTCTGTAAACCTTGACAACTTGCCCACCATCACAAAGTTGAGGAAAGCAGTCAGTCTATCTTGCAATCCCTTTCAACAGACTGAATGCATCATCTGACCAAACACATTGTGAAATGTTTGTTTTTATTCAACTCAATGACATCTCCACCAGCATCATACACACAATCAAGTGACTGAACAGCAGAACAGCGAACAACATGGATAACTCACACACACTTTCACAAATACACACATCATTATACAAAACACACAGTTAGATCAGTTTAATCACATCACTGGCAATTCAGGATAAATAATTCAAGACGTTACGTAAATTAATATAAATGTTGTTGCACTGCCTTACCAAGACCCTCCCGTCCTAGATCCCTCCTGCCCCTGCAACCTGACTACACCGCTGTCCCCTGGGTCACTCACCGTCCTGGATGAGGCGGATAGCTCCACCCCTTGCCCTGGCCAAGGACTCCCCAAGTTCTGGCGTCACAAGGAGAACCAGAAACATGGCAGTTCAGCACAAAGTATGTCCCACCCGTCGTGTGCTGTAGGGGGGAAGGGGGTTGAGAGACAGAGACGGTAGAGCCAAGCTGTCACGTTCTGACCTTTATTTCCTTTGTTTTGTATTTATTTAGTATGGTCAGGGCGTGAGTTGGGGTGGGCAGTCTATGTTTGTTTTTCTATGATTTGGGGATTTGTATGTTTCGGCCTAGTATGGTTCTCAATCAGAGGCAGGTGTCATTAGTTGTCTCTGATTGAGAATCATACTTAGGTAGCCTGGGTTTCACTGTTTGTTTGTGGGTGATTGTCTATGTTGATTGCTTGCGTCATCACAGTTCTCATTTAGCTTCACGGCCGTTATTTGTTTATTGTTTTGTATAGTGTGTTTCAGTGTTTTCGTCATTAAATATCAAGATGAACACAAACCACGCCGCATTTTGGTCCGCATCATACTACGATCGTGACACAAGCCAAGTACCAGAGCAGATGATGGAGATTTAGCCCAGCCAAAAAAAGACACACAATAACCTCCAGCAATAACTGCACAAATAAAGCTGGTATGACTAAACACTGGTCTGAGTGAGTTTGACAGCATGACTAGGACACAGCTAGCGTAACTACAGCAGGATCATGTGTGTTCAGAGTGGCAACCTAATCCCCTCTCTCCCAAATTGAGCTGATACTGACTGTCCAGCCTGTCCATCTTCCTCCCCACCCCCAGCCCACCAGGGTCTGCTTAAGAGACAAACTAGTGACCGGAAAACCTTAAAACCACACTCACCTGAGCCCCTGACCAAGTGACATTTCTGTTAAACTGTTTTCAACAATATTTGATTGTAATTTGGTGCACTGTTCAGTGGTGGAGATAAGTAAATGGAGGACTGAAGACTATTGACAAAGACTGCAGAGATATGTGTTTAATGGACGTGTACGGCACACAGGGGCGGCAGGGTAGCCTAGTGGTTAGAGCGTTGGTCTAGTAACCGAAAGGTTGCAAGTTCATATCCCCGAGCTGACAAGGTACAAATCTGTCGTTCTGCCCCTGAACAAGGCAGTTAACCCACTGTTCCTAGGCTGTCATTGAAAATAAGAATTTGTTCTTAACTGACTTGCCTAGTAGAATAAAGGTTAAAAAAAAACAGTCTGTCAAAAGGGAACATTTGTGTTAATGCAGTTACCAACAATGAAGAATAACAATGGTCCAAGTATTGAACCTAGCAGCATCAAGTGATTGAACTTAATGGCTTCTTTTTTAACTCTGATTTCAATTATTACTCAGAAAAACAATTCCAGGGCGTTTGTGCAAACCCAAGCATTTTAGTTTATCTAAGAGAATGAGATGGTGAATTAGACCAAAGACCTTGGTAAAAAATCTATATGGCCCCTGTGAATACCGAAAATAATTCAGATCATACATCAATCCCATGCTTCTTGCACAATGAGTATCAACTGCATTCAATCCCAGTTTATGTGCTATTACTGTATATCCAGGGAACAGTTTTTTAAATGTTTTTAATCCAGATCAAAACACTCGTGTTGAGTGAAATCCTGTTCATCAATTGGATTCTGTTTTCCCATAATTGTTAACTTTTTTTCTGGACATTTTGTGCATGCAATTAGGATTTAACTAGACATCCTCCACTAGTCTAGCAAATTTGCACACGCTTGTCTCTTGAACGAGCCAGGAAGGATTCTGTGTTGGCATATCAAACAAAAGTCAAAACGAAACCAAACTATAAGAATGTAGATGTAATATAATCCACTGTAGACTATGACAAATTTTGTTGACAGTATATTTTTCTTAGAAACATTGAGAGCATGTACTTCATGGACTAGATGTATCTTTTTGTGAAGATAACTGGGTTGTAGTGAGCTACTATCACTGTAACTGGTTGACAACATTTAATTAGGGACACAGTAATAAAAACACTGGAACATTTTCATCCTAATTCAATATTCTGAGAAACTGGCCCACTGTTAGAATCTATTTCAAGAACTCTACGTTTGAATTCCCTGAAATGCCTCAGACTACCATTACCTCTAATGCAATTCTAAAATTAGGAACCTCAAGCGCCTTTTTGCATTCATTGAAAATTGTAATTTCTCACTTTCCAAGAATAGAATGACTGCTTCAATCACCTCTTCCGAGTTTGTTGCACATAACTTTAACTAAATTGTCATCTGTGACTTCAAGCAGCAGGTTTCAGAGTATTGCTGCCAATTGACCTTGTTCAGGGTTAGACATGCTCCTTTCCAAGAAGACAGTGGTAATGCAGTTAAGTAAATATTGTGGTTTTATCACAAGAGGGTGAATTAAACTGTGGAGGCGTGCTTACTTGTTGATTCACACCTTATGCCTTGACGTATTTCCATCTTCATTAAATGCATGTTAACCTTTATTTAGACAGGGAATCCCATTGAGACCCGTCTCTTTTGCAAGGGATCCCTGCATGACTTGGTTGGTCAATCATGCCCATGTTCCTGCTTGCCTTGTCATAATTTATCCATAACTTCAGTAATGTGCACTGTTCTTTGAGTGGCTGGGCAAGTATTGAGGGGTTCGGGAAGAGCTATTTGTCGTCAGAGGAAAAGGGTTTACTCCGTCCAAAATCTTCCCACGAAAATAAAACCAGAGGAATTCTAATTTGTTCCACAACAAATGTAATTGCACATGTGCCTCGGTGAAGCTTCTTCAATATACGTTTCATAATAATTGTTAGGTTGTTACGAAAGAAATAAGTGGATGCACATTGCATTTCGGCAACGTCTGCCCTTTCATTGGCTAAAATGGTCCCACCTGACCTCGCATCGTCCCGCATGCCTTACATTTTTGAGGATGTGTATTTCCATTGTTAGAGCGGTCATGCGACAATCTTGTCAATATAACAGATAATCTTTGACCCTAAGATTGTGTTAACAGAGGTTAGGCATAGACACACTGAACACACCCTCCTGTTGATATTAACCTGTCAGTTGAGACAAGTCTACAAACTTCATATTTATTTTTTATTTTACTAGGCAAGTCAGTTAAGAACAAATTCTTATTTTCAATGACGGCCTAGGAACAGTGGGTTAACTGCCTGTTCAGGGGCAGAACGACAGATTTTTTACCTTGTCAGCTCGGTGATTGCAACCTTTCGGTTACTAGTCCAATGCTCTAACCACTAGGCTACACTGCCTAGGAATGCACTGTGGTAGTACATTATAAACCAGAGGTGTATTCACTAGGAACCAAACGGGTAGGGACATATCCAAATTTGTCCAATTGAAACTCTTTTCTTGCTAAAACAATTTCAGTTTGGAGTAAAGTCTGTTGCAAAACGTTTTGCAAAGGTCTGAACAAATACACCCCAGCTGTCCTAGACTAGGTTAGACTAGCCTGCTAGTGCTAATGATGCCGTGTGGTTCACTGACTGGGTGTAGGTAAACAAACTGATTAGGAAGACACACATAGAAGTCCAACACTTGTTAAAAAAATTACATTTAATGTTACAAGTATAAAAAGAACACAAAAATCTGACAATTTATATTCCTGAAGTTCTACATATTTACAATCAACTTGAATTGGCAACACACACACACAAAGAGCTGGATGTGCTGACGCCTGCTGGTTTTAAATGGGATCTCACGTTGCCTGTGGCTTCCATAGCATCTCGCTCTCTCAATCAATCATCAATAGTGGGGAGCCAGAATGCCTGCAGAGGACAAAACAGATTTACTGAGCATTCTGTATGTGAGATTGTGTGTTTTCTTACCATGTTTGAACAAGCACTAGAAAAAGTCATGAATTTGGGGTTGAACTGAAGGCAGGTGACGGACCCGTGTGCTTCCCATCCAGAACAGCTACCTTCATCCCACTCTCTGCATTCCACATGTGGATCTTCCCATCCAGACCAGCTACCTTCATCCCACTCTCTGCATTCCACATGTGGATCTTCCCATCCAGAACAGCTACCTTCATCCCACTCTCTGCATTCCACATGTGGATCTTCCCATCCAGACCAGCTACCTTCATCCCACTCTCTGCATTCCACATGTGGATCTTCCCATCCTCAGAGCCTGAGACACAACCAGTGTCAGACCACGGAAAAACAAGAGGAAGCTTAACTACTGTTTTAGTGTGTGTAATGTTTCCAGGTTAGGTGAAATTAGCAGTTTCAAATAACGACTACCAAATTGTTCAATGGTAGAATAAGAAGACAATTGGAACTTTCATGTCTTACTTTACAGAACATAGAGCCTGTTACCTCACGATCATAATAAACTGAGAGTCAGGAGTGGAGGCCTCCAGCGTCACAGCTTTACTGTTGTTGTAGCCCTGTAGGATAGAGGAGTGTCTATAAGTATAGGCCTATCATTTACTTCTTGAGTAACTTGCTCTTGTTGTGAAATGTATGTCAGTTCAAGAGTCTTTGCATGAAGTATCTAACAGAGTCCGTCTAGGTTTTAAGTGTCCGCATGAATGCGTATTATCTCTCACCCCAAAGGAATGCATCACAGCGCCCTTGAAGGCATCGAGGAGGCGGAGAGCACCCCCATTGGTTGAGACAAGGATGAGCTTCCCATCTTTGCTGAACTTGAGTTCTGTCAACTCACATGTACGGTCGTACTGTGGCTTGAAGGTAGCAAAAGGACCCTATAGAGAAGCCAACAAGAACAGTTACTCTGAAGACAACCATCTACCACTGACCTGCATTCACAGCTCTCAATACGCATACAACTATAAAACAGAAAGCCCTGAAAACTGCTGTTACCTTGTAAAAGGATCGCAGGTCGTACAATTTGACCATTTCAGAGTTCACAACAGCAGCAAAAATCAGACCCTCAGGATCAAAGGAGCAAACTGGCTTCCCCTGGAGGTGCATCAGGTCCTGGTAGTGACAGAGACAGTCACAGGGAATACATTTAATCCAGCGCAACACTACATCTAGAACAGGGATGCAAACTGGCAAGCCTCCAAAAAGGACTTATTTTGTGCATATAATTTGAATATTTTCAGGGAATAACAAGTACATATTTGTACAATCTCAATACTCTGGAAACATGTTTATGGTGGGCTGGCATTACATAAATGATTACAGGGTTCGAATGTAATCCACAGAAGTGTATTGTGCCATATCACAACATGTTGCTGTACTCATGAGTGGCATGATTGTCAAAGTCTGAACCAGGCCTTTAGGCCTATTTGAGCATGGCTGCAGCTCACTGCATTCTGGTTCTCTGGATCTCCAACGGTAACGCAACGAGCCTAAATATAGATGGCGTCATTCCTTTATCGATCAAATATTTTGTTTACTTGGTCTACTTGATACCGCTGCTTTGTTCTGCTAGCGTTCGACTGCTATATAGTATGTGTTTGTATGCATGAATAACAAGGCTACTACTTTCAGCATTTAGTTTGCATTATTTTGGTAAGACAGCGTTGTGTACGGCTGCATTCATATAGGGTAATTCACCTATTACAAACAGCCCATCTATCTTGTAGGGAAAGGGGGGTATCTAGTAGAGGTTGGCCGATTTCAAGTTTTCATAACAATCAGTAGTCGACATTTTTGGACGCCGATTACATTGCAATCCACAAGGAAACTGCGTGGCAGGTTGACCACCTGTTATACGAGTGCAGCAATGAGCCAAGGTAAGTTGCTAGCTAGCATTAAACTTACCTAATAAAAAACAAGCAATCTTAACATAATCACTAGTTAACTACACATGGTTGAAGATATTACTAGGTTAACTAGCTTGTCCTGCGTTGCATATAATCAAAAATCATAATCGATCGACCTCTAGTACCTAGTCAGTTGTCCAACTGAACTTATTCAACTGAAGTGTGTCTTCCGCATTTAACCCAACCCCACACCTCTCTGAATCAGAGAGGTGCGGGGGGCTGCTTTAATCGACATCGGCGCCCGCGGAACAGTGGGTTAACTGCCTTGTTCAGGGGCAGAACGACAGATTTTTACCTTGTCAGCTCAGGGATTCAATCCTAAAACCCTCCGGTTACTGGCCCAACCACTAGGCTACCTGCCGCCCCATTAGCCTATATTATTACCACAACGGCCTTGCTTTAGTGTGTAGGAAGCTGTCTAATGTGCTGATACAGTGCAGCATAGATGAACTACAGATTTCACACCGACCTGTCACTTCAAAATCACTCAATGGTCAGAGTCTCGTCATTTGACCTGTGTTTATTGTGGTATAGCGTGTTAGAAGCAGAATTCAATACATTTCCAATGCAAGTAGCACCAAAAATTGTGCCCCTCACTCATTTCAACCGCCCCCTTTGTCACTATATCCTCCCACCAGGGCTGGAGAGAAGCAGTTGAGTAGACTAATGTCTGGTTAGGGAGATGCAGCTGGCTGCTCACCGCTGTCACACGTGATATTATTGGATGCAGCACTCATTCTGATATATATTTGACATCACGCTCTGAGATTCTATTTGTAGGATGCGTACGGATTCATTCTGTGTTCAGTCATTCATTTCGATATGAGAAACATACCCCATTATTATCTGTAAATAGCCCACCCAACTAACTCATCCCCATGTTATTATAATTTTTTTGCTCCTTTGCACCCCAGAATCTCTACTTGCACATTCGTCTTCTGCACATCTATCCAGTGTTTAATTGCTAAATTGTAATTATTTCACCACTATGGGGTTATTTATTGCCTTACCTCCCTAAACTTACTACATTTGCACACACTGTATATAGACTTTTCATTTACATACATTTTACATTTAAGTCATTTAGCAGACGCTCTTATCCAGAGCGACTTACAAATTGGTGAATTCACCTTCTGACATCAGTGGAACAGCCACTTTACAATAGTGCATCTAAATCATTTAGGGGGGGGGTGAGAAGGATTGGTTTATCCTATCCTAGGTATTTTCTATTGTGTTATTGACTGTAGGTTTGCTTATTCCATGTGTAACTCTTGCACTGCTTTGCTCTATCATGTCCAGGTCGCAATTTTAACTCTCAACTGGCCTACCTGGTTAAATAAAGGTGAAATAATACATTTAAAAAATTGGTGGGTGGTAATGTTCAGTTGCCAGCTTAAATACTAACGTATCTAGATAACGTTAATAACTGTGTGTGTAATTTGTGCTATTGAAACATACGTGCAACTATAATTAGCTTCTTATCAACTATAACCTCAGCATCATTTCGAACACAGGTCACATTCCAAATTTTCCAGCCGGGAATAAAGTTTGTTGCGTGGAGTGCGTGATGACACAGCCGCCAGAGAAGGTAACGTTAATGAATCTCAATTGTATACTCCGTGCGTTCTCTCTCCTAAAAGTCCATTGGATGAGATATCCAGAGGTCCCACCCCTCTAACCTTCTCCAATGGTTTTGAGAAGGAGGCAAGGAGAGGACGCGAGGAGTATGCAATTGAGATTCTCCCAGGGAGAAGATTTGTTTGTGCCTCTTTTATAGCTCAATGGTGATATATGCACTTTCTTTAACGGATCTACAATATTCCCATGGATGACCTATTGAGATCAAAAAGGTGAATATCACATAAAGTGGCAAGTTTACATCCCTGATCTAGAGTCAATTGATCTGCAATGTCAAGGAGTGGTCAAGGTAGACTCTGCGATATGACGTAGAAAGCAAACAGCTTTGAAGCGCAAGGCTCAACTTCTCTGCTGTTTTGGTCCCGTGGCTACCACATTGTAAAAAGTGTGAAGTGAACTCATGCACATGTGCAGATACTGTGTGTGACTGTGAAAGCAAAGATGTGCATCTCGTCCATCGCAATATCTGCAGTCCCGCTTCATGGCAACGTCATTTTGCTGTGTCAACCTCTAAGACCTAGTGAGTAAGGGAACAGAGACCGCAGGTCCCATAGTCTTGTCTAAAGATCCTGAGATAAACGTGTCATCCACAGGGGACATGGAGAGCGCCATCACTCTGAAACATTCATGTTAAAGGTATAGAAACATCTACCTTGAGAGAAACACGATGTCTTGTGATCATAATCCCTAGTGGTGTATTGCCGATTTCCATGTTGTCTGTAGCTTGTGAGGTGTGGAAACACTTTGTTGCTTTTATGAATTTTGTCTTGCTGCTTTTTGTTCTATGTTGCTCTGTCTGTATGCTACGTCTTGCTTGTCCTATGTTGCTCTGTCTGTATGCTATGTCTTGCTTGTCCTATGTTGCTCTGCGTGTACTCACTGCTCAATGATTGTCTATAGTGTAATTGTTTTTAATAACCTGCCTAGAGACTGCGGTTGAAAATTAGCCGGCTGGCTAAAACTGGCATTTTTACCGAAACGTTGATTAATGTGCACTGTCCCTGTAAAAATAAAATAAACCCAAACTCTGTTAAAAACAACAACAATACTCACGTAATAGTACAGTAATGTAGCCTAAACTACCCCTCAGGGTTTCTCGTCTCAATCCTCACCTTTTGTTGTGTCCGGGGAAATACCGGATGTACTTGTTGTCATAGAGGGAGAGGTACCGGATAGTGTCTGCAATTATCATAAAGGCATGGGGTTATGTGCCGAAGACAGCATAGCATTCCCATTCATCACCATAGACAACTAGAGAGCAAGTAGAGCTTCCGATCCTGGAGGCGATGGGCACTGGGCAGGTCGGATGAGTAGACACCACCCTAGGCAAGGCAGTGGCATGTACAGTTAGCTCCTTTATCGGGCAGAATCACGGACCCTCAAACTGTACAAACAACTACCTCAGACCAGGGTGAGCATGGCCGCCCCAGGCTGAGATTAACGTGGTCAGGCCCTGTCAGGAAATCCCCATGAACAATCTTCTATATACATACAATATTACACTCCTGAAATGTGCCAGGCCAGAGTTACATGGACAACTGCTTATCGACAGATATAAGCCAACTGATCACAAATCGCCTGACTAACATACCATCAATTTTGTTGGAGCTGTAGACCACGGTGTTGGCTGCATGTGTGTACCTGATCAGATCCACTCCATACTTGTTACTGTAGAGGGTCCGCTTGGGTCTGGACCAGCACAGGATGGTGCAATCTAACCATGTTAGATTGCTGGCACAGAAACTTCTAGCAAAGCCAACAGCCTCTGAAATCCCAATAACAATCATAATACGGGCGGTTAAAACAGCAACGTATAGTGCTAACCTCGACTAGCACATACAATTGTTAAATATTGTTATGTATTCTACCTCCACAATATACAAACTACACGCGTGTGGTAAATAAGATTAAATACAACTGATAGTTTTGTTACCAAGCTAACAACCCAGACCTGCATCCGCTCTCGATCGTGTCTTAACTCGAGCCCGAGGAATTTGCATACAGCAGTAGGCCTCACTAGTACTAACGGAGCAGATCTTAGTTACAGTACAGGGGTCGGCCTACCCTAACAGGCAGCTCCGGGAACAAACTGTCGAGTAATATGAATTCAATGCATGTCTTACTTTCCCTCCTGGCAATCGTATAAAACCAGGGAGTCTTCGTCGCTGCTAGAAATAATGGTTTCGCCGTTTGAGCAGAAATCAAAACAGTTGATTTTGTCTGAATTTTCTCGGAAAACCTTTGCAACCCTGAAGCTCCGCAGCACATTGTCCGTCAGCTTCATGATGGGCTCTTTGAGGGGGCGCAGACCCTCGTTTTCTACTTGAATCTATTATCTGATCATCTATTTATGTGGTTTTAAAATAGGAGCTTTACTATTTGAAGAAAAAAAAATAGAACTGTGTGTTTCAAAAACTGTAAAGAAAGACCTCCTGGTACACTTGTTACACGAGTCGTGTAAAAGCACCGCCTTCCATACGTCGGCTACCCGCAAGTTCCACAGACACGCGTATTAACTCTCGCGATATACAAAAACTATCGCGGTACAGTCAGTTCATGTTTTGCACACAACCATTAGAGCACAGACTATAAACAAGGAAGACGCAATCATAACGCTTTTGAATACAGACAAAAATAGAGCAGTGAAATTCTCACATCTACAATAATTGTAACTACTTATCAGTCATACAATAATACGTGCTCTGACTGTCAAGACAAGAGTAACCGAAGTAGCAATGCAGGTGGGTTTGAAGTCATTGGGTTATGTAAATCGACCCCTAGCCCTGGGGTATATTCATTACGCCGATTGCAAAACGATTTGCAACAGAAACCGCTGACAATAAACTAGTTATGTTTTGTTAAACACGAGTTGTAGTTCCGCAGTCTTCCTCTTAAAACAAATATGTCTAAAAGAAGTTTGAAGGAAACCCGGGGACTTCACTCCACTTTAGAGCAATGGAAGCATTTAAGACAAAACGCTTTGCAACTGAATACACCCCAGGGCAAAATCAACATATCAAATCAGAGGGCAGGGTGGGGTATTCCCATAATACCTATCCAATCATTTTCAGATACACTGAAAACGTGTAGTTCCGAGAACATGGTTTAAATGGCTACCTAGAAATGTCTTTTTTTTTAGTGGTGGTAGTTGTCATTGAGAGACATTTGCCTCCCCATCACATTACCACGACAGGTGATAAGCACATGGAAAATAAATTGTGTACTGTGCTTCCCATCTTGACGTTAGTGACATACAAGTAATAGCCAAAATAAATGAAACACTTGAGTTAATGAGGGATACAAAGTATATTGAAAGCAGGTGCTTCCACACAGGTGTGGTTTCCCATTAGTTAATTAAGCAATTAACATCCCATGCTTAGGGTAATGTAAAACAAACAAACAAAAATGTCCAGTTTCCCATCATTTACTTTAAGGGGGGTCTCAAAATAAACATAATCAGGTTTAAAGGATGTATGTATGTGTCAAGTCACCAGATCTCAACCCAATTATGGGAGATTCTGGAGCGGCGCTAAGACAGCGTTTTCCACCGTCAACAAAACACCAAATGATGGAATTTCTCATGGAAGAATGGTGCCGCATCCCTCCAACGATTTCCAGACATTTGTAGAATCTGCCAAGGTGCATTGAAGTTGTTCTGGTGGCTTGTGTGGCCCAACGCCCTATTAAGAAATGTTATTTTGGCAGTTAGCTGTATGTGAGTGAGGTTTGAATATTCAGCACTCATCCACCCTGCCACAAGGTGGACCTATCCTCATTCCAGTCAATCTTTTTAATACCTAGTTGCTCAAATTGAATACTGCTGTGTGTTTTGACCCTGGGTAGTAGCTGATTTGTACATCTAAAAAGACAAACACGCAGACTGCTCACTTTTCCTGCCCTATGGTCAGGCTTGAGTCAATCATTACACATAGGGTACACATTCAACTTGAGTTGAGCTCTGTCCAGATTTTGCCACACTGCCTTAGTGCTGATCCCGACTCTGCAATACACAGCTTGCACACGGAGCACAGAGGAAATCCAGAGGTTCACCATACCCGGTGTACAGGTAGGCAACCTCTGTAGGATTCAGTCAATGACTTGTCAACTAAATGCAGAGACTATGGGGTTATCCGACATGTTTGGTGGGCATCTCAAGGCAAGTGACAAAGTTGACCTATCTCGATTCTCTTGGGTGTCCTCCTTTTGGTAAATGACCAGTAAAATCATAACAGCAGAAACAGCAAAGGGGTGGTCATAATTTACAGTACATCCTGTGATCGAGAAACATGTTTTTTGCCTTTTCTCTCCTGTCCGCTAGGTGCTCCCTGCAAGGACAGCCTGATGGCTTGTGTTGTGTCCCTGTATCGCCCTTTATCTTTACTGGCCCCTGTGGGGGTGAGGCGAGCCATAGTTTGCAGAATGTCACTGGACATGCGAGCACGGGAGGTGTTTGCTACGGCTATCGAAGCTGTGCAACCAGACATTGTGATGCGGCGGGGTCTGGAGCGTACAGGAGACACCCTCCTAGTGAATGGACGCAGCTTTACGCTAAAGAACAACCTTCACTTGGTAGGCTTTGGCAAAGCTGTGCTTGGCATGGCTGCCGAGGCAGAGAGGATAGTGGGGGACCACTTGGTGAGAGGAGTGATCAGTGTGCCACACGGGATTCAGGAGACAATACGGCAGCATGGGAAAGAGTAAGCAACTCACACTAGAACCAGATTGTTTGTGGGTGGGATGGGTTTGGTTGGTCAATTAATTCTTCATCTGTTTTACTTCCACCACAGCCAGATGTTGTTGAAGGATGGAAGTCACATCACAGTGATGGAGGGGGCTAAACACAACCTGCCAGATGCTGATGCCCAGAGGGCAGCCGAATGTATCAAGGAGCTGGTCAGCACACTAACAGAGAATGACATGTTGCTTGTACTCATCTCAGGTAAACTGATACCAAACTATTAAATCATGTAACTATGTCACACAAACTAGTCATTACTCAATTTGAATCACTGAAGCTACAGGTTGTCCATAAATATGTACATACCTTGTGTGTGTAGGAGGAGGCTCTGCACTCTTGCCTGCACCAGTCCCACCAATCTCTCTTCAAGAGAAACAGGATGTAACACGCAGACTGGCTGGTGCTGGTGCCACCATTCAGGAGCTTAACTCTGTACGCCGTGCCCTGTCAATTTTGAAAGGAGGAGGACTTGCACACTGCGCTCACCCTGCTCAGGTAAGAGCACAACTGTACTAGCTCATTATAGAACTTTTACCCAAAGACCTGAACTTCTTGCACATTAGCTTTACATTCTGGTTGTATTTGGTCAAATAAAAATGTCCTGTTAACATTTTATAACAGGTGGTGGCCCTGGTTCTGTCTGACGTAATTGGAGATCCCCTGGACTTGATAGCCAGTGGCCCCACAGTGTGGACTGAGGTGTGGCCTGAGGAGATTTGGTCGATCCTTGAACGTTACGGGCTGTCCTCCTCTCTCCCTGTCTCGGTGAAAGAGGTGCTTGGACGCTCAGCTCCCCGATGGGAGGAGTCTGGAGAGCAGTCAGACAGGGCGGCACATGTTCTCAATGCTGTGATTGGCTCCAATAGCATTGCTCTGGAATGCGCAGGGAGACGTGCGCGGGAGCTCGGATTCCGTCCAGTTGTGCTGTCGCCAGGGGTGTGCGGGAACGTACAGTCTGTCTCTCGCCTTTATGGTCTACTGGCTCGCTTTGCCTGCTCCCGTGACGAGCCTCCTCCTGAGTTGCCTGCTGAGATTCTGAAGCTGGGGCCCGAGACAGGCGTGGAAAGCTGGGACTTGTGCCGTGCTATGCAGGTGCTTGGTGAGGGGCGTGGGGAGGGCTGGGGAGCCACCTGTCTGCTGGCTGGGGGAGAGCCCACTGTGCAGTTGACAGGCAAGGGGTGTGGTGGGCGGAACCAGGAGCTGGCCCTGAGAGTAGGGCTTGAGCTGGCAGGCATGGAGCTCCCTCCGAAGGGTCCCCTGTTCCTGAGTGGTGGGACCGATGGTCAGGACGGGCCAACTGAGGCAGCAGGGGCAGTCACAGACGCGGGGCTTGGCAAAGAAGCACGAGCACAGGGGCTCGACCCTGATGGCTTCCTCGTCAACAATGATTCCTTCACCTTCTTTTCACGCCTGTCTGGTGGGCAGCGGCTGCTCTTACCAGGGTTAACAGGTACCAATGTGATGGATGTGCACATGCTGCTCATCCCACCAATCCCCATAGTTGTGTCTGGTCGTTGATGAAGACAAGGGCATGAAAGCTGTCAATTACACATTTCAGTATGAATCCATACAGAGCAGACTGAGTATATTCAGAGAGCAGCTTTTCAAAACTGACCATGCCCATGATATTCTTTCCAGCAAGCCCTTTTGGAGATCCATATTTAATTTAAAAAGCAGCAGTCAGTTATGTCTATAAGAATAAATACAGTAAATAGTGTACTTTTGTGTTATTTGTGAAGAAATTGTTTCTGTACAGAGCAGTTAGTCCAGCGGATAACCAAATATACCCAAGAATGTTCCAATTTATGATACAAGTATCAGACATAGTACACTAATACTAGATACCTTAAGGAACAGTTTTGAAGATTGGATGCAGTCTAATAAAATGGCTGCCATTTTGATTTCCTATCAGATGAAAATAGGGTAAAGTCAAATAATATGTAAATGACTTTAATGTTATCTACCCACTAAATAAACCCCACAAATAACATAGACAATAACATACTCTTAAGACCTTCAATGGGGTCATATTGAGGTCATTTTGACCATAGTCCAATGACATTTTGAACTTGTTGATAGAGCCAAGAAATTTCACAGCTGGGGCATGTCTATGTTATTCTTGGCTATAGTGCCATTAGATTTGGTACATTAACCCACTGGCTGCCATTTCCCATATGACCACTAACCAGCTGCATGGGGCCATATTGGACAGGATTCACTTGGACATGTCGCCATAAAATGAAAATGGTACTTACAGCCCAATGATGGTTTCAAATGTTTGAGAGGGTTTGGAAAACACAAAATGGCTCACATACGCCATATATACTTATCCTTTAAACTTGTGGTGAAAACATGTCAAATTAATTTTTCCATGACTAGTTCCAATAGTTTTACATGAAAACACTCTAGAAAGTCATTTGAGAATTCCCTGAAGTCTACTGATTGCAATGATATGTTTTGTCAATTAAAAAAGACCCACCCTGTACACATCACTTTAGGTAAAACTACATAGGAATGCATTATGTCCAGCAGAGAGAGACAGGTAACCCATTATGAGACCTTTCAGTTTTTACACTTAGTAAAAGTCTAAACAAAGATGTCTAGCTATAGTGCCATTGCAGATTTAACCTATTATACTCTGGTGAATTTTGTTGACCAAATTCGACACTCATTGATCTCCATACAAAAATGCCTTGCTTGGCCAGAGAGAAAAAATGAAAAACACCTGCTGGAGAAGACAGATTTTGGGTCCAGTTATCCCTCTCACTTTGGATGTTCGTCTCTAATACTACAGATGACTTTAATCAACCAAGTTGATTTTCACCTATTGACTCTTTCTCAATGCCACACACTTGTCACTAATTATCAGGACTGCCCTGATAGGATTTAAATACAAACTGAAGGTGTGAATGAGCCCTTCAAGCCGTTACTCAAGTTTCTTTCCAGTTGTGTTAAAAGTACATTTCTTATTTCCTTCTATATTTTAGTTACGTAATACTTTTCCTTGTTTAATATAATCATCCTTTTTACCTTTTTACATTATACTTGTCTCTCCTTTGTTTCAGAACCACACACAAATCCAACTTTACCATGTCCAACCACAAGTCCATAATAAGTATGTGAACTTTGGCTCTGTCTCCTTGCTCTCTGACCGGAGCAGAGTAAATCTAGATGGTTATACAGTCATCTCAAATAAAACTGAAGGACCTTGGCGTTACTCTGGACCCTGATATCGCCTTCGATGAACGTGTCAAAAATATTTCAAGAGCAGCCTTTTTTCATCTTCATAACATTGCAAAAATCAGAAACTTCTTGTCTAAATGAATTGAATTATACCCTTGGTGACATCTATCCAACTAATTCCCTATCTTGGATTTCTTAGCCTATTTTTCAGTGGCCATATTGGAAATGACGCCAGGGTGGTGTAATTGACCAAATCTGCGATGGCACTACAAAAATAGTTATTTAGACATGCCGTAGCAATGTGTGCAATTTGGTGGCTCTATCATTTTTTTACATAGCTGCTGGACTATGGTCAAAGTGACCTCAATATGACCCCTATTAAGGTCTTAAGAGTACTTTATGATCAGATTTGTCTATATCTGGGGTAATATAGTGGGTAGATAAATTAGTTATTTTGATATTGTTTGGAATGATTTTACTCTATTTTCTTCTAACAGGTAGCCATTTTATTAAAAATAGCCACCACGGTTGACTGACAAGCTCCCCGGACTGCAAAAAACATTAAAATGTTCCTTAAAGTATCTAGTATTAGTGTACCAAGTTTGATACTTGTATCATAAAATGGAAGAATTATGTCACCTATCTGCTGGACTAAGTTGTGTGCTAGACATCGTTTTAGACAATGAAATAAAAAACATTAGGAAATTAGAATTTTAAACAAAATGATTTATGTACCAATCAACTGCACAAGACCATAACATAAAATGTACAATCAATGTGCCTACTCCATTGGACTGCTACAGGTACCAACCTGTACCTGAGACAATAAAAAGCATTATTGGCCTTCACTGTTTAATATTTTCACAGCAATCAGAAGACAGGGCTGCGTTCAATACAAAACAAATATACTCCAACATTCAATCAAATGGAAACGGTGCTGTTCTAAATGGCCAGTTAAAAATGGGGAGGGGTTGGGTTGTGGAAGGTTGTCAGCATGGCCGCTTACCTTTAAATACGTCACTCACTTTCTTCAAGCATCAACCTGTCAGACCCACGAAACAGAGCAAACCTACCGCAACATCTGTTCAATAACGTTTTGGGGAAACGTGTCATTTAGTACAAACAGATAAACAATGTAGCAAATGATCAATCAAACTGAACGCACCCCAGTCTTCACTGTTTTATATTTTCATAACAATCAAAAGACAGTCATTGAGGGCTCATGCTGTCAAGAATAAGAAATATGAATTTGAGGAAATCTGCTGTTTGATGTAAGACCGCTCTCTCTGACCACTCTCTCCACAGTAGCCTTGCTCCAGCAAAAATAAAAACAGAAACCATCTCTCTGAACAGCTCCTTACTCATACATTATGTTATGAACATTACTGCAGTCACACCAACCCATAACTCTCACAGCATACAGTTGTTGAGTCTCTCCAGATTCTGTTTAGAATAACATTTCATGTAAATCTATATCAGTCAGTGGATATGGAGCCAGATGGATATTTGAATGTCTCACCAATAAAAGGAGGTACAATTTTACATGGCCCAGGAGCTAAATTTAAGAAGATATGAGATTAAAAAAGACATGGCATAAGAGATAATATTTTAGCATATTACATGGTGTTTATATCGTTATATCGTCATGACAACCAACAAGGAGAAACTTCAGCTCAAAGGAAGCGTCCACAGGCCCACCTCATCAATGAACTCCAGTCCATTTGTAAAGGCACAACATTAGCAAGTCTGTGTCTACTCAGCAACCCTTTCTGATAAGACAGAGAGAAAATTGTATGTAGTCCAACTTATGTCCTGTCTGTCACTCACGATGTGTCTTGAGGTTGTCTCCTGCCGCACTCTCCCTGACAGATAGAAACATTATCACAACCATTCACTGATGAGACATGGAAAGGTCCACACCTATAAACGAGACTGTATAGTGACTGGGGAGAATAACAGTCAGTATTTGGGGGTACCTGGAGGGAGACATGGATGCTTGGACACCTACCATCCGCTCCTGTGAGGTGCAGTGTCAGGTGTGCCTCCATTCTTTCCACCAGTACCTAAACGTTAGAAAGCAATACAAGTTAGCTAGCTAGCACTTCATGGCAGCATGACTTTCAGACATAGCTAACTGACGTTATAGAACTAAAAGTGATGATGGTGGCAAATATTCGAATATGAATAACTATCTAGTTTAGCACTTACCTTGTCGGTAATACATATCGTTCACAGTGTTTCCGTAAAATTTCCAAGCGAAATGGATGGCAATGAGACTGACAACGAGCCAACTAAACAATATCTTGAATATTGACACTCTCATATCATTAGCCAGCCAGTCGTCAACAAATTCGGAAAGAAACGAAACAAACCCGTCCACAATGCGGGATAAAAACTCGAAATCCCAGGGCTCTTCCATTTTATAAAACAACACCCAAAATGTGTGGTTTGTCAAAAAACATATTTTATCTAAACCAACTAGCTAACGTTAGTTAATATAACCAAGGCCGAGTAACTGTCCAAACCACTGAGGTTTACTATAGCTAGCTATATGAACAGGGGCTAAACGCGTAACAGCTAGCCAACGGGTGATGCGCTGACTGTTTCAAATCACCCCATTCGTCAAACAGATTGAGGAGGAAACTTTCAGTCACAGATGCAATAATACTTGCTTTACTGTTATGTCACGAAACACTTTTCAATTCAAATAACCGTACTATTATAATGAGATAACCAGTATCTCATATAGCTAGCTCTTGGTACAGTTAGCTACCTTTTGGTGGGGAATAGAATCCTCTGTGTCAAATCTGAAAGTATATTTTTTGGTCTAGGTTTAGGGAATCGTGTCTGCACATGGCTGCGCATTGACGGCAACCAGCACGAATCGTAAACAAACAACAAACAAAACGAAAAAGCGCACTGGAACGTACCCTGTCTGTGGGAGAGGGAGTTTCTCCCCTCATTGGTTTATTACTTGCTCCATCTAAATTATCATTGGACAATGAATCCCGTCACCATTGGGATTATGGATGTGCTGTTGTGAGTGGAAAAACAACTTGTTTACCAGTTAGTTATACCTTTCCCCGATGATTTAACAACGGAATAACCAAACGTAAAATGTGTTTGTTACATTATTTCAAGTTGTGTTAGTATTGTAGCTACATTGATAACGTTAGTTATTTGCTAAAGCTACTATAGTTAACTAGCTGGCTGCTTTATTGTGTTCGGCAAACTGGAGGGTTGGGAAGTACAGTACTGGAATGTATTTAGCTGGATGTTACGTAGTGAGGATAGCTTTAGCCTGCAATAACATCTAAATCATCTAGCTAGTTAGGTACTCTATTTAGTTTTAGTTAGATAACTAGATTGGTAACGTTAACTCATTAGCCCAAAATTGTTTTGCCTGCTAATCGTATTAATCCAGTTAGCTAGATAAAGGCATTTTAATTTAGAGCTAATGTTAACTGTGATGTTTTCTGGTCTTTATAGCGATACATTTTGGCTTCATCTGTTTTAGGAAATTAATTTAGCTAGTTTTTAAGTTGAAGTTCAAAGCCTAGTAAAAAAAAGCTAATGTTGCCAGTAACAAACGGCTAACGTTACTTAAATATGTTCCTACTGCAGGGGCTTTAATCTGCTCAAGATGCTAGTCAGTGAGTGTTTGTTACCAAAACTAAACACACACTGCGTGTACAACAAATTAGGAACACCTGCACTTACCATGACATAGACTGACCAATGCTGTGTCAATGACCTTCCATCAGTGTACATGAAGGGAAGGAGACAGGTTAAGGCTTGAGACATGGATTGTGTATATGTGCCATTCAGAGGGTGAATTGGCAAGACAAAATATTTAAGTGCATTTGAACCAGGTATGTTATGCAACACTGCTGGATTTTTCACACATCAGTTTCCTGTGTGTATCAAGAATGGTCCACCACCTGAAGGACATCCAGCCAACTTCACACAACTATGGGAAGCATTGGAGTCAACATGTGCCAGCATCCCTATGGAACGCTTTTGACACCTTGTAGAGTCCATGCCCTAACTAAATTAGGCTGTTCTGAGGGCAAATGGGGTGCGCAACTCAATATTAGGAAGGTATTCCTCATTTTTTGTTCACTCTGTATGTCCTTTGACACTCCATAATGACCCATTTTAGGCTTGTCCGTCTATCTAGGCATTAGTTACTTGCATTACCAGTTTGTGGCTAGCTGCGTAGTTTGAACGCTAGTGGTGTGCTGTTGTAGTATGTCTGTTACTGTTAACTGAATATCAAATGAATGACTAGTATGCCAATGAATGCTTCCTTTTCTGTGATTTACAGTGTTTGTGATGTCAACATGGAGAGAGATGACAATCAAGAAAAGGGAGAGATGGAGGAGATAAAGAGTGAGAATCCATCCTCTGACCGCACACTGTCAACTGGTAATGAAATGCCTTTCTAATAGCATGTGATATCTAATCTATAATGAAAGTTAGCTAATCTTTAATAACATCCAGCTGATCTTGACATGCCTCCACTCAGTAAGTAGGGGGATCAGCAGTGTTTGTAATTATTTTACTGAGTTCATTTGTGTGATTTTCAGGTTCTGCTGATCTTACTCCTGCTCTGCCCTCTGAAAATCACACAGTTCCTGAGCCTGCTGGGCCAGTGGGAGGAGATGACGGCACCAATGTGACTTTAGAGGAGCCTAAGAATCCACCTCCATCAGATACTATGGGTGAGGAGGGGACCCAGGAACTAGAACTGGCCCCTGATCAGGAACTAGAATCGGCCCCTGTCCAGGAACTAGAACCGGTCCCTGACCAGGAACTAGAACCGGCTCCTGACCAGGTAAAAGATGAAGAGACTGATGAGTGCAATAAGACAGAATATCATAACAGTTCAGGTGGTCAACCAGAGACTGTGCCAGAAGAGGCTTCATCTTCAGCTGAGAATGTGCAGGATGACTCAGGGGAGTTTGTGGTCACTATGTTGGCCAGAGGTAAACTGGAGGAACAAGATATGGGAGTGAAGGGGATGTCCTCTACACTTTCAGAGACTGGCGCCCCAGAGGCCCCCCATCCTACCGTGATGAAGACGTGATGGCTGAGAGCTGGAGGCAGCACAGGAAGCATGTGTTTGTCCTGAGTGAGGCAGGGAAACCAATCTACTCCCGCTACGGCAGTGAAGAGGCCCTGTCGTCCACCATGGGAGTCATGATGGCACTGGTGTCCTTTGTCCAGAGTAGTGACAACATGATCCGCTCTGTCTACTCAGGTGAGCATTTCTAGAATTTCCTTACATTGTTGACTATGACAATAAGTTACTATAGGTGTTTTTGTATCATACTTGGCTCTTTCTGTACAGCTTTACATCATGATGTTTCCCTGTGTCTCTACCTCTACTCTTCCCTCAGACGGGCACACGGTGGTGTTCATGCAGAAGGGTCCTCTGGTGCTGGTGTCTGTGTCAAGCAGCCGTCAGTCAGAGCAGCAGCTGCGTGCTGAGCTGCTGTACGTCTACTACCAGATCATCAGCATGCTCACCCAGGCCAGCATCACACGCATCTTCGAACACAAGAAGAACTATGATCTGCGGCGACTACTGGCCGGCTCCGAGAAGATCCTGGATGGCCTCCTCAACCTGGTGGACTCAGACCCCAGCTTCCTGCTGGCAGCGGTGCACTGCTTGCCCCTGACTTCCTTTCTCAGGGACTCCCTCAGCCAGATCCTACAGAAGGCCATCACCCCAAACCTGGTCTTCTCCATCCTCATTGCCAAGAACCAGCTGCTCACCATTGTCCAGGAGAAGACGGTGATTGAGGACACCAGGCTGGAGCCTGCTGATGTCCACCTGCTGCTCAACCTCATTGGGGCCTCCTCTGCCTTCCAGGCTGGAGAGATCTGGACTCCCATCTGCCTGCCTCTCTTTAACCCTGACTGTTACTTCTATGCCTACATCTCCTACCTGGACCCCCCAGAATGCACTGTGTGTCTGCTGCTGCTCTCCACGGATAAGGAGGCTTTTTATGCGGTGGCAGAGTGTAAGAGGAGGATAGAGTTGGCCATGCTGGCTCAGAGCTCTCTGGGGCTCATTGCCAATGCCCATTCCTACAGCGTGAGCCAGGTGGGTGTCTCAGACCTCAGGCACTTCATGTACAAGCCCTTTGATGTCCCAGACAACCACAAGCAGCTCACCCAGTTCACCAGGTAGGTGGTATGTTTTGATTGTGCCTGTGTAACCTTCACCCAGTGAATGATTATGAATTATTCACGTCTTAGTCATTTTACTACTTTCTTGCATGTTTTAACTAAATAGTGGTTCTGCATTTCTGTGTTAATGTGCAGAAAGATTAGCCTACAAACATAATTACTCAAAAAGTAATGTCAAAGGGGAGATGTGGGGCAGCAGCGTAGCCTAGTGGTTAGAGCGTTGGACTCGTAACTGAGAAGGTTGCAAGTTCGAATCCCCGAGCTGATAAGGTACAAATCTGTCGTTCTGCCCCTGATCAGGCAGTGAACCCACTGTTCCTAGGCCATCATTGAAAATAAGAATTTGCTCTTATTGCCTAGTTAAATAAAGGTAGCACAGGAGGGGAGGAGGGCTCATAATAATGGCTGGAACAGAGTGAATGGAATGGCTTTGTTCCAGCCATGTTCTGGGTATTTGATACCATTCCACTGATTACACTCCAGCCATTACCAGGAGCTCGTCCTCCCCAATTAAGGTGCCACCAACCTCCTGTGGTGTGTAGTACATCAAAATATGTGCCTCAGCAGGTTGGATCACATGTAGCCTCCAGTAGGCCTATTGCTTATGATGGCCATATTAACATTACAGAATCAGATATCCATGATGATACTGATAAGATTGTATCACTCTCATGACTTCAATTATTTCTTAATTATCTTGATTGCCATCTTTGGGTTTCTTATTAGACCAGCTGTACCAGTGAGAACCAACTTCCAAAATCTAATAAAACAGGGAAGATAAATACTCACCAATGCTGTCTTGCAAACTGAGTTATTGAAAGGCTAACCGTCTGACTTACGTTAGAGCAGCATGATCAAAGTGGGAGAAACAAACATGTTTTATTTTTCGAAACACACATTTACACGGCATAATGTCTAAGGTCTTGCCCTGTCCTTGTTTAAGACGTTTGATGTGCTGTTGATTTCAGCCCAGAGATGGAGGCTCCCTACAGCACGGAGGAGGAGAGGATGCGGCTGCTGGACCTGTACCGTTACATGCACGGTCGCATCCACAGCTCCTCCCGGCCCCTGAAGCTCATCTACCACGTGGCAGAGAGGGAAACCCTGCTGGCCTGGGTATGTCACGCCCACAGGGAATATACACGTAGTGTTACTATGGGCAGGTCTATTGACTGAAACTTGTTTTAGTCTGGAGGCTAGGGTCTCACAAACTTGCATTCTGTTCCAGAGTTTACATTGCAGTATTTGAGCTATGATGGATTGTTGCTAGCGTTCATGTTGCATACCTTTCGGCTCAATGGAACACAACAGTAATTTAAAGGAATTTGAAACCTATATATTTAAGGTTTAGTTTGTCATGATGTAGAACATTGGTAACTAAGAGCTGAATTGCAGTATACAGTCCATACCTAAATGAATAGACAATTAATAATAGTTGAAATGGACCTGCTAAGTCAACTAATTGCATGCTCTGTCCATTTCTCTGTAGGTCACAAGTAAATTTGAGTTGTACACTTGCTTCAGCCCGTTGGTGACTAAGGCCCGTGCCATTAACGCAATAACCAAGCTTCTACGTTGGATCAAGAAGGAGGAAGACCGTCTCTTTATCCGATACCCACCCAAGTATTCAACCACGCCCAACCCCAGCAAAAGCTCCCGCAAGTCTGACCAGCAGGACTCCACAGATAATGGCTTTGCGTCTCTACTATAGAGCTGATCTAGCCCAGGCTATTCCTCTGTCAACAGTTTATACACCGGTTCTACTAGAAGAGGTGTTTGGCACTGACCACATCCTACATCTTTTTGGACTTCATTGAACTTTGACCACTGGACTATTGAAGGATGACTTGCCTTCTTGAAACTGACTCTATTATTTCTGTACCTTTATAAGAAAGCATGTTGAGTAACTGTGTTAGTGCTTTTAGCTTACAACTTGGTCAGGAAAACTGTAAGGAGAAAGCAAACATTTTAAAATTGGCTAGTGGTGGAACTTTCAATAATATCTAATTGTTTTTATATTGTTTTATTCTATTGTGACAAAGGTGAGAACTCTTCTCGAAGGCATAATATCTGACTCATTTCATACAACTTTTGCAATTCAAGCTTTTGTGGTCATTGACACTGTAGCACATTACAAAAATGAAAGGAAGGACTACCTAGAACTACTCCTGAATTTATTTTCAAATGCCTTGCCATCATACTTATTGCTAGAAACCTTAATGTTGACCGGATGACAAATAGGAAATTCATTTTAAAAATTTTGGTTATTGGTGGCATGAACAGAATTTAAATGTATCAATGTCTTATTTTGAAATCGCATCCTCTAGACAACTGGAATTGGAAGGATTACCACTCTTGTATGTGTCTGGATAGTCCATGATATCACCTCTCTACATGTTCATTGTTCTCAGTTGACACAATTGTTTGACTGGCATGTTGTCTTTGCAGTTTAGATTGTAAATAATGCTCTGGTAATAAACATTCAGTTACATTTTTCTATCCTTAATATTTTTAAATCTGTGAGCCACATTTTCTCCCCACACTGTAATATTCGTTATTTGAGGATTACCAGAGTAAAGTACTTGAACGCTAAATGCTTTTTCCAGCCCACTGAGATCCTAGATTGGAGTTCCAATTTGTGGAGTTCTTTATTTAAAGACACTTGCTGCAAATTCTCCCAGCGGATACACGGATCAACTATGATGTGTTATTGCATGAGTGGTGGCGGTTCAGTCTTACCTGATTTGACTTATGTTCAGTGAGTTCCGAAATAAATCCCAGGTTGCACAAACCACCTTGTCATTTTATAACTGCATGTTAGATTAAGACTGAAAACAAACAACCGTTTTAAACAATATTTATTTGAGAAAATATTGTTTGACAGATTTTAGATCTTGTGGTATAATTCAAATTACAAGATCCAGAACTCCTTTGAGCCACCTAATAAACAGGCTAGTAGGCTAGTGCACTTATGCCTAGACAACTACAGGGTTTTGTGCCAACTGACCACTAGGAAACATTGATACAAAGAGCTACAAAGCTTCCTACATCTTTTTCAATATTTATTTTTTTAAATAACAGACTCAATTGTCACAATATAAATTAAAATCTAATATTTAGATTTTTTTGCATTCCTTAAATTACTTTGTGTATTATAAACACAGACATTTACATATATACATATGCACATAACCAAGTTTCTCTTTTTTTTCTTCATACCTATGGCTTCAGAGCTCAATCTACAAACCATTTCAAACTAACATTGTGCTTTTCAAGTCATTAAGTCATTGGAGGGTTTGCAAATCACATCTTGCCACTGACTGGAATCCCAAGTTATTGACCTTATTGAAGTGGTTGCAGTGACCCATTTCCTAAGTCATGACGAGACATTCAAAAGTCCTGTGCCATCAAATAGCTGCAACAAGCACACCACCACCATTTCATATATAAAAAAAAGAAATAAACCCAGAAATAGCATCAATGTGTAAAAATGTATAAGAAGCAATGGCATTTCAATGACAAATCTGAATATGCTTTGAATCAAGAAAATCCCCTTTGAGGATAAAATATATACAATGACTTTCTTTGTCTTGATTGGCTTCTGGCTAAAACAAAATGTATATTATTACTAGAGTCATTGCAACAGAGTGGTTGTGTAAAGTACTAAAAAGTAATTAATGAGTAATCAGATGTTCTTAAAAAATATATATCCTAAAGTCCATGTCTTTTAGGAACTCCTCCTCCACATTTCCCCCCAATTCCCAAAATTATAACATTCCCCCTAAAAAAAGGTCAGAGTCAATCAGATCATCACTCATTTTAGGTAGTTGCAGCCAAATATATTGGCACCCTTGCACTTTTCTTAAAGAATTCTGTCTTCTAAAATAAGTTGAAATTACCAAAGAAAATGTTGATCTCCAGATGTTATTGGATTGACAACTTGCAGAACAATTTTTTTTTTTTTTTGGGGGGGGGGGGGGGCTTCAGTTTAAAAAAAAAAAAAAAATTCTGAAAAATAACACCACAAATGATCTTGCTGCACCGTTCTACTGGCAATTTGGCCCACTCTTCAGCTGCAGACTGTTCCAATTCTGTAATGTTTGAGTGGTGCCGATCTCTCCATAGGTTTTTGATGGGATTCAGCTCTGGACTCCAATACATTTCTGGGTGCTTTTTGATGTGTGTTTGGGTTGTTGTCTTGCTGGAAGACCCACACCCTTCAAAAGAGACCCAGTTTTTGGACACCGAGTTGAACATTGTACTCCAAAACACCTTGTAAACATTCAAGGCCATACGTACCAGAGGCATCAAAGCAACCCCACACATTCCCCATGTTTGAGTCTAGGGAGGGTGTTATTTTCTTTGAATGCATAATTTGGTCATTGGTAAACATAGAAAGACCCCACTCCTGAAAGAGACCAGAAAGCCCCATTGAAATTTAAAAAAAAAATTTAAGCCTGGGGTTGCTTTGCTGCCTCTGGGATCCTTGAATGTGTACAAGACATCATCAAATCATGAGATTATCAGGTGTTTGAGTACGATGTTCAACCCAGTGTCCAAAAACTGAGTCTCTGTTGAAGGTTGTGTGTCTTCCAGCAGAACAACTCAAATACACATCAAAAAGCAGCCAGGAATGATTCAAGAATAAAACAGTGAACTGTTCTGGAGTGGCCAGTGATACGTCCAGAACTGAATCCCATCAAAAACCTATGGAGAGATCGGCACCACTCAAACATTGAAGAATTGAAGCCGTCTGCAGCTGAAGCGTAGGACAAATTGCCAGTAGAACGGTGCAGCAAGATAATTATTTTTCAGTTAACTTAGCCAAAGGCTGGACAACAAAGTATTAGCTCCTGCCAATAATGTTGTCCATTCCATTTGCTTTTATTTTTCTAAATTAGAATTGTTAACTTAAGTTTCCCCATAGCAAAATGGTGTACAGCAATGTTGACAATCCAATAGGAACATTATTTGAGAAGAAAGTTAATTATTTAAGAAAACTGTATATTGAACCACTTAAAATCCATGTCCACCTTCTAGTAAATGAATAAAGAAAATGTTATTTTCTCACTGAAGACTGGTGTTATTGGTGAGGGTTTGAGCAGTCCTAGCCAGACAGTTTGCAGTGGATTTTCAGACTGACACTAAAATCCTTCATATAAAATTGGAGGGGTTGAAAGTGAGGTTCCCCTTGACGTGGTTGATAACGTGGTTCAGGTGTATCATGGCACGGTCGTATGCCGTGTGTACAGACTTGCGGACGCTGGGCTTCTTGCCCTCCATCAGGCGCAGTTTGTCCACCGTGTCATCCATCCCCATTTGCAGCAACTTGTCCCGTGGCAGCCATTGCCTGAAAGGAAGAAATAGGGTTCAAAAGAACACAAAAACATACAATAGAAGCAATCAATAGACACACACATCAACTACCCCAAAAAACTGCCTTAGCTACTTAATGTGAGACTAAACTTTAGGCAGAACACTCGTCTTGAATTTCTTACCAGGTCCTTTTGGTGTCAAAGAACAGCACAAGGTAGTGCCTCTCCCCGGTCTCCTTCTGCCTCCGCTCCCCCAGTTTGAGCACGTCCCCAGGAGGCACGGGGATGGGGATGCCATTGTGAAGAAGCCCTTCCTGAGGCATGTCTGGGTCAACAACCTGGGGAAACACATGGGCAGTTTATGTACCCTGTTAGTCTCTGTGGTACAACAATGGGCGAGTTGGTTTTGCATTGGCCGATGCCACGGTTGGGCAGGGTTTGCACATTTTAGACCATTCCATTGCTCATAAAATGAAAACTACACCCACCTCGGGAAACGAGTCATGCAAAACCAACTCGCTGAACTACATCGGGGCGGCAGGTAGCCTAGTGGTTAGAGCATTGGGCCAGTAACTGACAGGTTGCTGGATTGAATCCCTGAGCTGACAAGGTAAAAATCTGTCGTTCTGCCCTTGAACAAGGCAGTTAACCCACTGTTCTTAGGCCGTCATTGTAAATAAGAATTTGTTCTTAACGGACTTGCCTAGTTAAATAAAAGGTTAAACTTATCAACCATTGCTTGTGCCAACCCCCCAAAAATATTGAAAATCAGGCCAACCCTCTTATTGCAATGAATAAGTGACTGAAGTCATGTTCTCACCATTGCTGGGTATGATGGATATCCACGACACTTAGCCCAGACCAGGTCAAGTGGTGTGAGCTCTGTGTCACTATCAAAGGGCAAAAGCATACTTCCCCCTGAGCACAAACACAAAGATGTGGGATGTTGAACTGGAAAAATGGAAATGGTTGAGATGGAAAAATTATTTTCTGTAATGATTTTTAGAATTTTACAGGATTTACTATAATGTATAAATCTATATTTACCAATACACCATTTACTGGAAATTGAAATTGGAGCTATTTTGTCTGACCCTAAGGTCTATGGTGCCTGAACACACTCACCTGAGCCTCCATTCTGGCTCTCTGGGACTTTAGCCAGAGCTGGTTTACCACGGCTGCGTTTGGGTGGCGGGGGGACACTTCATCCATAGACAGAACAAAGGAAAGAGGTATGTTATTTCTGAACATATCCATCTTGGAAATCAATCTCCATTTCAGAAGCATCATGTGTTTAGTGGGATCCTCACCTATGTTTTTGGTCATTGGATGCTATGTCTGAGGAGTCATCTTTGTGCTTTCCTAGACCATTTGTAAAGCCTAGTAGAATACAAATTCTGTACGTCATCATTATGATCTACCCCTCTCTTCCCTTATGCAACTCACAAATAAAGGGTAAAGACATGGTTTCCTTAATAACAAGTAATAACTTATTACTCATCGCCTACAGCTTTAATGAAATGACAGAGCAAATGTAAATAACATTTTTTGTATCTACCTTCTACTTTGACAAGGGAGAGGGGCTTGTCTCCCTCGCTGTCAGAGCTGGGCCCTCTGGACCTCAGGCGGTGGGATGACGGTGAGGAGGGAGTGGGGGGAGGGGCAGGGGTGGAAAGGGCAGTCTCACTGGGAGGTTTTATAATGGTGGGGGAACTGTCCAATCCATTGGTTTTACCCTCAGTGGTCCCTACATACTGTAACTGAGCTGCTCTAATCTTTGCCAGTCTCGCTCCATTTTTAGCTTTCTTGAACAGAACAGATGTCCGTCGGCCAACTCCCATCAAAGGACAGGCGTTAGTGGGGGGACTGGGAGTCTGTGAAGGAGAGAACTTTTCAGAATCCTCCTTCTGTTTGCACGGTGTCGCTGTCTCCTCAACTTCAGCATCATCATCACTCTGCCCTTTTCCCCCACTCGGCGAGGATCTCTGGCGTTTGTAAGAGCGCCCTGGTGACCTTCGCCCTGCGGTCACAAGGCACAGTACGGGTGGCTCAGGTGGGGCATCGCCTGGCAGGGGGGACGACGCTGGGCATGAAGACTCTAGTGTTGGTGGAGAGGCATCTGCAAGAAGGAAACATGCATTCACTTTGTTAGAATAATAAAATCAGAAATGCACAACAGCAAAATCATTAGCTAATTAAACTAACACATCCATACAAGAAAGACTAGTAGAGTTGGACAGCAACAAGCCCATGAACAATCAGAGTACATCCCTCTTACCTTTCCCCGGAGTAGAGGCTGATGTTAAAGGACTGTTCTCCACATTGTCCTTCTTTCCATTTTCTTCCTCCTCTTCCTCTTCCTCTTTCCCGTTGTGCGATTGTGAGCGCTGTTGTTTGTGCGTGACCGTGTTGATCTCTCTACGTAGCAGCCGGATGCGTTTGGTTCGTCCTCCACTGGAGCGCATGGATGCCACCATGTCCAGCTTCTCCAGCAGGGCCTTCAGCTGCTCCTCTGTGGACAGGTGGAGCCTGTTGTCTGGATCCAGGAGAGAGTCCACTGTACAGAACACAAAGGCCGTAAAAGAGAGAACAGGTAGATGAGATGAAGGATGAGAAAAATTAATTTCTGCAATGAAAAGCGCGATTGAATTTCTATAAATAATAATTATTTCTTATGTGTTTTATGATTGTGAAAAGGCATATTTTCCAACTGGGTTGGCCATTCCAAGGCCAACCCAGTTGGTGTGCTCTGCTCACCATCCTCCCAGGTGCATTGGTAGAAGCCATGCTTGTTAGGAGAGTCTGGGAGGTGCATGCCCGTGCTGGGGTCCAACCCGATGCTCTGCGCCTGTCTGTGGGCGTGGCGGAGGACGGCTCCTCCAACCTCTCGTAGGTGCAAGGCGGCTCGGTGGAACGCGGTCTCCTTGGAGTTGTACCTCAGGCAGTTGGACACCATGAGGTTAAAGTCCCCCTCCAGGTCGGTTGTGGAGCAGTAGGCATGGGCCTCCAGTTTGGCACGCATGCTGGATAAATCCATGGGCTTGGAGATGAACTCCAGATAGTCTGGCACCTTCAATTAAAAACATACAAATTAACAGACTATTCAAGAAAAGAAGGAGACAACTGCAGTACTACTTGCTGAATTTTAAATCAATGCAAAAAGTGACCCATTTATCTAACCTTACTAACCTCTGCTAGATTGACAGGCTGAGAGAAAATCTGTGCTGCGTCCTTCTCCTGAAGCTGGTCCAGGGTGGAACGCAGCAGTATTAACGCTGGGGTCAACTTCAGCTCCAGAGCAGCCTGTTGAAGTTTCATCTGGAGGGAGAGAGAGAAAGAGGGAATATAAAAAGGGTGCAGAGTCATTTAAGGAAAGACATAAGAACGATACAGTGATTGTAAAAGTTAATTATTTTCATACGGTATATGCAGATGGTAACTCATGATTATATGTTGACATTTTGTCCTCTGACTGAAACAGTACCTGCTCTCTCTTTAGTCTCTCTCTCTTGCGGACGAGTTCCACCAGGAGCCGGGCTCTCTCCAGGTCCTGCCGCAACTTCTGCCAGTACCGTAGCTCCTCCCTCGCCGCACAAAGCTTCTCATCTGGTTCCCTCTGAACACATGCACACACACATTCAGCTTCACAATTTCTATTTTACCATCAACATGAGATCTATAGTTGACTTTAGGTCTCTCTCTCCCTGTATCTTCCTGACCTGCTCAGCAGTCTTGTGAGCCTGCAGATGTGAGTGCAGGCGCCGGATGAGAGGCATGCCGTTTCGGGACTGACGTTTCAGCAGCCAGTAGTTGTGAAGCCTCTGAATGAACTGGTTCTTCCTCTGCACAGCAACCCCAATGCAAATCTTGTTCAGCCTGTTTACGACATAGCAATAACGGTTCATCATACGTTGGCATCCTTCCACTGTATAGGTGGTGTATTAATAGTTAGTATAAGGCAGCTGTACTGTTACATTAAACAAGCTAAATAAATACACAAACATGTGCTTTCTACAAGCAAATATAGTTTATAAGGAAAACTACTGCTACTGGAAGTAGTGTGTTAGGAGAAGGGGTGTCTGAGGTCAGACCTGTGAGAGGGGATTTGAGGCACCAGCAGCACAGGCACAGCAGAGCGACGGGTCGTCTGACCAGCTAGGCTCTTCTTTCCTTTCTTCTTCTTCTGGCCTTTGGGAGTCTTTTTACTGGGTGGTGCCGGGGGGCTCTGAGTGTATGACCTTTGACCCCTGTTCCCCCTACCTCCCACCAGCCTTCCCTCCACCACCTCATCACCTGACCCATCTCGCCGTGACCCGACTGGGGAGTGATTCTCACAGAAGGCAGTCTTCTTCACAGAGAAGGTGGTTCCGTTGACCCCAGTCTCCCGGACCGGGTCGATCTTCATGAAGAGGCCAGCCTTCTGGGCACAGCTGACATGGAAGGCCCGGTAACAGTTGGCCTTGTGGCACTGGATGGACGCGCCCCGGCCTTTCTGCTTGCACAGGTAGCAGGTGAGCTTCCAGCGGGCTGAGGGGATGTTCTTCACCCCCTCCACTGGCTCCAGGAATACCATGTTGGCAAAGCACACCTCTGGGATCCATATGGCACAGACAACGTGGGCCCAGCGTCCATCACTAGTCTGTTTGAAGGCACCTCCCCGGTTGGGGCAGAGCACACAGTCCACAGGGCGCGAGGGGGACTGCAGACAGCAGCGGCACAGCCACTGGCCCTCAGGAATGTAGGGCACACCGTAACACTCCTGGTGGACGGCCAGGTTGCAGATGTCACAGAACAGGATGACGTTGCTGTTGAGACACTCGTCGTCCAGGCAGACGCAGCAGAAGGCATCCTCGTCTATGGCACTCTGGGACAGGGCCTGGCTCCGTGACTCCAGGATGGACTCCCTCTCCAGACGGTCGATCAGCAGCTCAAAGGTGTCCGGGGAGACGGACGTGTGGCCATCAGATACCCTCTTCTGGTTGACCATCTCCAGCCAGGCCAGGTCCTCCTCGTCCATGTCGTACTCTGCCTCACAGTCCTGCTCCTCCCCTGACTTCTCTACGAAACGGTAGTAGGCCACAGGTAGGGGAGGTGTGTCTAAAGGACACGGACAGTCAAGCACGCGGAAGGTTGGCTCGGGGAGAGGGCTTTGGTGAGAAGGGTGTTGGGAGGAATTGGTGTGGCTTTGAGTGTACTGCTGACTGCCAGAACGTCGGCTCTGGTGAGATGAGGTTTTGCTTTCCCTCCTGCGGCCCTTTGTGTTGGGAGGTTTGCGCCCTGGTCTGGCTCTGCTCTGGGTTTGTTCGCTGTTCTCTTTGTTACTGTTGCACTCAACAATGTCCTGAGCCATCATCTCATCCTCTGTGATGACTGGCAGAGGGTCGGTGATGCTGATCCTGTGAAGCCTTCCATCCAGGTCCACCTCCACCATCTTCTGGGCCTGAGCATAGGTCAAAGTTTCTCTAGATGGAGATAGCTGCAGTCTATAGGGGGAAGGTGGCCGCAGCTGAACACTGGAGTCCCTGCCCCTCCCCCTCCCTCTACCCCTGCCCATCTCAAGGCCAACTACTCCTGGCCTGCATCCCCTCCTCCGCAGCCTCCTCATGGGGGTTTGCACTAGCTTTCTAGATTGGAGAGGGCGAGGAGGACGGAGTTCTGCAAAAGAAGGAAAGAAAAAACCTAATCTGCTAAATTCAGAATTTCACAGTAAGTCAATAGAGGAACTAATTAGAAGATATCATTCATGACATTTCAAATGTAGGCTGATTACATATCACATTAGGAGTTGACAGATAAGAAAAACCCACCAGAGTAAATTTGAAACAGTCAAACACCAACTCATCAACATACTGTAGCTAATCCACTCTCCAGTGCCAGCCAATGAGATATATTTATTTTCAAACTATCTTTAGAGCATTCGGAAAGCATTCAGACCCCTTGACTTTTTCCACGTTACAGCCTTATTCTAAAATGTATTAAATTAATTGTTGTCCTCGTCAAATCTACACACAAAAACCGGTTTAGACATTTTTGAAAGTCTATTAAAAACAGAACTACCTTATTTACACAAGCATTCAGACCCCTTTCTATGAGAGTCAAAATTGAGCTCAGGTGCATCCTGTTTCCATTGATCATCCTTCAGTCCACCTGTGGTAAATTAAATAGATTGAACGTTTGGAAAGGCACACCTGTGTACAGTGCCTTGCGAAAGTATTCGGCCCCCTTGAACTTTGCGACCTTTTGCCACATTTCAGGCTTCAAACAAAGATATAAAACTGTATTTTTTTGTGAAGAATCAACAACAAGTGGGACACAATCATGAAGTGGAACGACATTTATTGGATATTTCAAACTTTTTTAACAAAACAAAAACTGAAAAATTGGGCGTGAAAAATTATTCAGCCTCCTTAAGTTAATACTTTGTAGCGCCACCTTTTGCTGCGATTACAGCTGTAAGTCGCTTGGGGTATGTCTCTATCAGTTTTGCACATCGAGAGACTGAAATTTTTTCCCATTCCTCCTTGCAAAACAGATCGAGCTCAGTGAGGTTGGATGGAGAGCATTTGTGAACAGCAGTTTTCAGTTCTTTCCACAGATTCTCGATTGGATTCAGGTCTGGACTTTGACTTGGCCATTCTAACACCTGGATATGTTTATTTTTGAACCATTCCATTGTAGATTTTGCTTTATGTTTTGGATCATTGTCTTGTTGGAAGACAAATCTCCGTCCCAGTCTCAGGTCTTTTGCAGACTCCATCAGGTTTTCTTCCAGAATGGCCCTGTATTTGGCTCCATCCATCTTCCCATCAATTTTAACCATCTTCCCTGTCCCTGCTGAAGAAAAGCAGGCCCAAACCATGATGCTGCCACCACCATGTTTGACAGTGGGGATGGTGTGTTCAGGGTTATGGGCTGTGTTGCTTTTACGCCAAACATAACGTTTTGCATTGTTGCCAAAAAGTTCAATTTTGGTTTCATCTGACCAGAGCACCTTCTTCCACATGTTTGGTGTGTCTCCCAGGTGGCTTGTGGCAAACTTTAAACGACACTTTTTAGGGATATCTTTAAGAAATGGCTTTCTTCTTGCCACTCTTCCATAAAGGACAGATTTGTGCAATATACGACTGATTGTTGTCCTATGGACAGTGTCTCCCACCTCAGCTGTAGATCTCTGCAGTTCATACAAAGTGATCATGGGCCTCTTGGCTGCATCTCTGATCAGTCTTCTCCTTGTATGAGCTGAAAGTTTAGAGGGACGGCCAGGTCTTGGTAGATTTGCAGTGGTCTGATACTCCTTCCATTTCAATATTATCGCTTGCACAGTGCTCCTTGGGATGTTTAAAGCTTGGGAAATCTTTTTGTATCCAAATCCGCCTTTAAACTTCTTCACAACAGTATCTCGGACCTGCCTGGTGTGTTCCTTCTTCATGATGCTCTCTGCGCTTTTAACGGACCTCTGAGACTATCACAGTGCAGGTGCATTTATACGGAGACTTGATTACACACAGGTGGATTGTATTTATCATCATTAGTCATTTAGGTCAACATTGGATCATTCAGAGATCCTCACTGAACTTCTGGAGAGAGTTTGCTGCACTGAAAGTAAAGGGGCTGAATAATTTTGCACGCCCAATTTTTCAGTTTTTGATTTGTTAAAAAAGTTTGAAATATCCAATAAATGTCGTTCCACTTCATGATTGTGTCCCACTTGTTGTTGATTCTTCACAAAAAAATACAGTTTTATATCTTTATGTTTGAAGCCTGAAATGTGGCAAAAGGTCGTAAAGTTCAAGGGGGCCAAATACTTTCGCAAGGCATTGTATATAAAAAGTCCCACAGTTGACAGTGCATGTCAGAGCAAAAGCCAAGCCATGAGGTCGAAGGAATTGTCTGTAGAGCTTCAAAACAGGATTGTCGAGGCACAGATCTGGGGAAGGGTACCAAAGCATTTCTGCAGCATTGAAGGTCCCCAAGAACACAATGGCCTCCATCATTATTGGAGGTTCCTAGAGCTGACCGCCTGGCCAAACTGAGCAATCGGGGGAGAAGGGCCTTGGGCAGGGAGAAGAGCAAGAACCCAATGGTCACTCTGACAGAGCTCCTCTGTGGAGATGGGATAACCTTCCAGAAGGACAACCATCTCTGCAGCACTCCAGCCTTTATGGTAGAGTGGCCAGGCAGAAACCACTCCTCAGTAAAAAGCAAGACAGCCCGCTTGGAGTTTTCCAAACGGCACCTAAAGGACTCTCATAAACAAGACTCTGGTCTGATGAAACCGGAATGCCAAGTGCCATGTCTTGTGGAAATCACTACAGAAATCCCTACGGTGAAGCATGGTGGTGGCAGCATTATGTGTGGGGACTTTTTTCAGGGACTGTGAGACTAGTCAAGATCAAGGGAAAGATGAACGGAGTAAAACAGAGAGATCCTTGATGAAGAGGGCTCTGGAGCAGGTTTTGACCTCAAACTGGGGTGAAGGTTCACCTTCCAACAGGACATCGACCCTAGGCACACAGCAAAGACGACGCAGGAGTGGCTTCGGGACAAATCTTGCAATGTCCTTGAGTGGCCCAGCCAGAGCCTGGAACTGAAAATAGCTGTGCAGAAACACTCCCCCATCCACCCACATAGCTTTAGAGGATTGGGTGAAACTCCCCAAATACAGGTGTGCCAAGCTCGTAGCATCATACCCAAGCAGACTTGAGGCTGTAATCGCTGCCAAAGGTGCTTCAACAAAGTACTGAGTAAAGGGTCTGAATACTTATGTAAATGTGACAGGTTTTTAGAAATTTGGCAAATGTATTAAAAATAAAAAACTGTTTTTGCTTTGTTATTATTGGGTATTGTGTGTAGATTGATGGAGAAAAAACAACAATTTCATCCATTTTAGAATAAGGCTGTAACATAACAAAATGTGGAAAAAGTCGAGAGGTCTGAATACTTTCTGAATGCACTGTATCGAAACACAAGAGTATGTAGACAACCCTTAAAATTGTGGATTTGGCTATTTTAGCCACACCCATTGCTGACAGGTGTATAAAATTAAAGTACGCAGCCATACAATCTATATAGACAAACATTGTCAGTAGAATGGCCTTACTGAAGAGCTCAGTGACTTTCCACTGTTGTACTGCGCCATTTTTTTCCTGTTTGTGGCCCGTTAGCTTGCAAGATTCTTTCCATTCTCCTTTGACCGCGCATCAACGAGCTGTTTTTACCCACAGAACTGCCTCGGACTGGATTTGTATTTGTCACACCATTATCGGTAAAACCCTAGACACTGTCGTGCGTGAAAAGCCCAGGAGTCCGGCCGTTTCTGAGATACTGGAACCGGCAAGCCTGGCACCGACACTCAAAGTCGCTTAGGAGTGGGTCTAGGGTTTCCGGGATGGTGGTATTGATGTGAGCCATGAAGTGCTTTGAAAGGCTGGTCAACTGAAGAACATACACACATCCAGCTACTTTCCGTAGGTGCTGGAGTTGTAGGCAAACTCATGGAAAACAGAATGGAAAACGCTGCACACTGCTGCTCACATCAACACCATGATCCCGGACACCCTAGACCCACTCCAATTTGCATACTGCTCAAACACTGCCCTTTCCCACCTGGACAAAAGGAACACCTATGTGAGAATGCTGTTCATTGATTCCTGCTCAGCATTCAACACCATAGCACAGTCAAAGCTCACTACTAAGCTAAGGACCCTGGGACTAAACAGCTCCCTCTGCAACAGGACCCTGTTCTTCCTGACAGGCCAACCCCAAGGTGGTGAGGGTAGACAACAACACATATGCTTCTGTGATCCTCAACATGGGGGCCCCTCAAGAGTGAGTGCAAGGTCCCCTCCTGTATCCCGTTCACCGACGACTATGTGGTCAAGCACGACTCCAACACCATCATTAAGTTTGCCGACGATCACCGACAACGACGAGACAGCTTATAGGGAGGAGGTGAGAGACAACAACCTCTACCGCAACGTAAGCAAGATAAAGGAGCTGATCATAGACTACAGGAAAAGGAGGGCTAAGCACGCTCCCATTCACATCGACTGGGCTATAGTGGAATGGATCCTTTGTGTCCACTAACAAACTATCATGGTCCAAACACACCAACGCCTTTTCTCCCTCAGGAGTTTGAAAATATATGGCATGGGTCCTCTGATCATCAAAATGTTCTACAGCTGCATCACCAAGAGCATCACCGCCTTATATGGCAACTGCTCGGCATCTGACCGTAAGCTACAGAGGGTAGTGTGTATGGCCCATCACTGGGGCCAAGTGTCCTGCCATCCAGGACCTTTATGCGGGGCGGCAGGGTAGCCTAGTGGTTAGAGAGTTGGACTAGTAACAGGAAGGTTGCAAGTTCAAACCCCCGAGCTGACAAGGTACAAATCTGTCGTACTGGCCCTGAACAGGCAGTTAGCCTGTTCCTAGGCCGTCGTTGAAAATAAGAATTTGTTCTTAACTGACTTGCCTAGTAAATAAAAAAAATACCAGGCAGTGTCAGAGGATGGCCCTAAAAATTGTCAAAGACTCCAGCCACCCAAGTCAGACTTTCCATGTGGAAAGTGGAACCGGAGCACCAAGTCTACAGTAGGTCCAAAAGGCTCATTAACAGCTTCTAAACCCAAGTCATAAGACTGCTCAACAATGAAATAAATTGCTCCCCAGACAATTTGCATTGACTATTTGCATTTTTTTTTACACTGTTGCTACTCGCTGTTTATCATCTATGTATAGTCACTTTACCCCTACCTACATGGACAGTACCAGTCACACCTCCTCATTCAAGGGTTTTTCTTTATTTTTACAATCTTCTACATTGTAGAATAATAGTGAAGAAATCAAAACTATGAAATAACACATATGGAATCATGTAGTAACCAAAAATGTTAAACAAATCAAAATATATTTTAGATACTTCAAAGTAGCCACCATTTGCCTTGATGACAGCATTACACACTCTTGGCATTCTCTCAACCAGTTGTAAGATTGAGAGAATCACCTGGAATTAATTTCCAACAGTCTGGACCGAGTTCCCACATATGCTGAGCACTTGCTGGCTGAATTTCCTTCACTCTGCAGTCAAACTCACCACAAACCATCTCAATTGGGTTGAGGTCGGGTGATTGTGGAGGCCAGGTTATCTGATGGAGCACTCCATCACTCTCCTTCTTGGTCAAATAGCCCTTACACAGCCTGGGGCATGTGGAGTCATTGTTCTGTTGAAAAACAAATGATAGTCCCACTAAGCGCAAACCAGATGGGATGGCATATCGCTGCAGAATGCTGTGCTAGCCATGCTGGTTAAGTGTGCCTTGAATTGTAAATAAAATCACTGACAGTGTCAACAGCAAAGTACCACCACACCTCCTTCCTCCATGCTTTACGGTGGGAACCACACGGATATCATCCATTCACTTACTCTGCGTCTCACAAAGACACACAGTTGAACCAAAAATTTCAAATTTGGACTGGTCTAGTGTCCATTGAGCGTATTTCTTGGCCCAAGCAAGTCTTTTATTGGTGTCTTAAAGTAATGACGGACTGTCATTTCTATTTTCTTATTTGAGCTGTTTGTTCTTGCCATAATATGGACTTGGTCTTGTATCAAATCTTCTGTATTTAAACAATATATATACATTTCCCCTTTATTTAAACAGGTAGGCAAGTTGAGAACAAGTTCTCATTTACAACTGCGACCTGGCCAAGATAAAGCAGTGCGACAAAAACAACAGAGTTACACATGGGATAAACAAACGTAGTCAATAACACAATATGTATACAGTGTGTGCAAATGAAGTATGGAGGTAAGGCAACAAATAGGCCAATACTGGTGAAGTAATCACAATTTAACAATTTACACTGGAGTGATATACAGTTGAAGTCGGAAGTTTACATACACCTTAGCCAAATACATTTAAACTCAGTTTTTCAAAATTTCTGGCATTTAATCCTAGTAAAACGTCCGTGTCTTAGGTCAGTTTGGATCACCATCTCATTTTAAGTATGTGAAATGTCAGAATAATAGTAGAGAGAATGATTTTTTTCAGCTTTTATTTCTTTCATTACATTCCCAGTGGGTCAGAAGTTTACATACACTCCATTAGTATTTGGTAGCATTGCCTTTAAATTGTTTAACTTGGGTCAAATGTTTCAGGTAGCCATTCACAAGCTTCCCAAAATAAGTTGGGTGAATTTTGGCCCATTCCTCCTGACAGAGCTGGCGTAACTCAGGTCAGGTTTGTAGGCCTCCTTACTCGCACAAGCTTTTTCAGTTCTGCCCACAAATTTTCTATAGGATTGAGATCAGGGCTTTGTGAGGGCCACTCCAATACCTCGACTTTGTTGTCCTGAAGCCATTTTGCAACAACTTTGGAAGTATGCTTGGGGTCAATGTCCATTTGGAAGAACCATTTGCGACCAAGCTTTAACTTCCTGACTGATGTCTTGAGATGTTGCTTCAATTTATCCACATAATTTTCCTGTCTCATGATGCCATCTATTTTGTGAAGTACACCAGTCCCTCCTGCAACAAAGCACCTCCACAACATGATGCTGCCACCCCCGTTCTTCACGGTTTGGATGGTGATCTTTGGCTTGCAAGCCTCCCCCTTTTTCCTCCAAACATAAATGGTCATTAGGGCCAAACAGTTCTATTTTTGTTTCATCAGACCAGAGGACATTTCTCCAAAAAGTACGATCTTTGTCCCCATGTGCAGTTGCAAACTGTAGTCTGGCTTTTTTTAATGGCAGTTTTGGAGCAGTGGCTTCTTCCTTGCTGAGCAGCCATTCAGGTTATGTCAATATAGGACTAATTTTACTGTGGATATAGATACTTTTGTACCAGTTTCCTCAAACATCTTCACAAGGTAATTTGCTGTTGTTCTGGGATTGACTTGCACTTTTCGCACCAAAGTACATTCATCTCTAGGAGACAGAACGCATCTCCTTTCTGAGCGGTATGACGGCTGCGTGGTCCCATGGTGTTTATATGTGCGTACTATTGTTTGTTTGATGAACGTGGTACCTTCAAGCGTTTGGAAATTGCTACCAAGGATGAACCAGACTTGTGGAGGTCTACATTTATTTTCCTGAGGTCTTGGCTGATTTATTTAGATTTTCCCATGGTGTGAAGCAAAGAGGCACTGAGTTTGAAGGTAGGCCTTGAAATACATCCACAGGTACACCTCCAATTGACTCAAATGATGACAATTAGCCTATCAGAAGCTTCTAAAGCCATGACATAATTTTTGGGAATTTTCCGAAGCTGTTTAAAGGCACAGTCAACTTAGTGTATGTAAACTTCTGACCCACTGGAATTGTGATACAGTGAAATATAAGTGAAATAATCTGTCTGTTAACAATTGTTAGAAAAATTACTTGTGTCATGCACAAAGTAGATGTCCTAACCGACTTGCCAAAACTGTAGTTTGTTAACAACAACTTTACATCTAAGTGTATGTAAACTTTCGACTTCAACTGTGTGTGCAGATGAGGACGTGCAAGTAGAAATACTGGTGTGCATAAGAGCAGAAAAACAAAAACAAATATGGGGAGGTAGTTGGTTGGATGGGCTATTTACAGATGGGCTGTGTACAATTGCAGCGATCGGGTAAGCTGCTCTGACAGCTGATGCTTGAAGTTAGTGAGGGAGATATGAGACTCCAGCTTCAGTGATTTTTGCAATCCGTTCCAGTCATTGGCAGCAGAGAACTGGAAGGAAAGGCGGCCAAATGAGGTGTTGGCTTTGGGGATGACCAGTAAAATATACCTGCTGGAGTGCGTGCTACGGGTGGGTGTTGCTATGGTGACCAGTGAGCTGAGATAAGGCAGAGCTTTACCTAGCAAAGACTTATGGATGACCTGGAGGCAGTGGGTTTGGCGATGAATATGGAGCGAGGACCAGCCAACGAGAGCATACAGGTCGCATCGGTGGGTAGTATATGGGGCTTTGGTGACAAAACAGATGGCACCGACTGCATCCAATTTGCAGTAGCAGGGCGGTGTGGCCTTGGGCCTGTTGCTGTGGGGGGTGAGGAGCTGTTGGCTGGGGTTGGGGTAGCCGGGTGCAAAGCATGGCCAGCCGTAGAGAAATTCTTATTAAAAATTCTTGATTAGCGTGTATTTATCAGTGGTGAGTGTTTCCTAGTCTCAATGCAGTGGGCAGCTGGGAGGACGTACTCTTATTCTCCATGGACATTAGTGTCCCAAAACGTTTTGGAATTAGTGCTGCAGGATGCAAATTTCTGTTTGAAAAAGCTAGCCTTTGCTTTCCTAACTATGTATATTGGTTACTGACTTCCCTGAAAAGTTGCACATCGCGGGGACTATTTGAAGCTAGTGCAGTACGCCACAGGGTGTTTTTGTGCTCTTCAAGGACAGTCAAGTCTGGAGTGAAAAAAGGGCTATATCTGTTCTTAGTTCTACATTTTTTGAAAGGGACCATGCTTGTTTAAGATGGTGAGGAAATCACTTTTAAAGAACAACCAGGCATCCTCTACTGACGGGATGAGGTCAATATCCTTCTAGGATACCCAGGCCAAGTCGATTACAAAGGCCTGCAGAAGTGTTTGAGGGAGCGTTTGACAGTGATGAGGGGTGATCTTTAACCATGGAACCATAACGGATGCAGGCAATGAGGCAGTGGTCATTGAGATCCTGTTTAAAAACAGCACAGGTATATTTAGAGGGCAAGTTGGTCAGGATGATACAGTGGGGCAAAAAAGTATTTAGTCAGCCACCAATTGTGCAAGTTCTCCCACTTAAAAAGATGAGAGAAGGTCCTCGAGTGGCCTAGACAAAATCTTAGGAGGGAGTTGAAAGTCTGTGTTGCCCAGCAACAGCCCCAAAACATCACTGCTCTAGAGGAGATCTGCATGGAGGAAGGGGCCAAAATACCAGCAACAGTGTGTGAAAACCTTGTGAAGACATACAGAAAACGTTTGACCTCTGTCATTGCCAACAAAGGGTATATAACAAAGTATTGAGATAAACTTTTGTTATTGACCAAATACTTATTTTCCACCATAATTTGCAAATAAATTCATTTAAAAAAATCCTACAATGTGATTTTCTGGATGTTTTTCTTCTCATTTTGTCTGTCATAGTTGAAGTGTACCTATGATGAAAATTACAGGCCTCTCATCTTTTTAAATGGGAGAACTTGCACAATTGGTGGCTGACTAAATACTTTTTTGCCCCACTGTATCTATGAGGGTGCCCATGTTTACGGATTTGGGGTTGTACCTGGTATGTTCCTTGATAATTTGTGTGAGATTGAGGGCATCTATCTTAGATTGTAGGACGGCCGGGGTGTTAAGCATATCCCAATTTAGGTCACAGAGTAGTATGAACTCTTGACTATAGATGGGGTGCAATCAATTCACATCCCTACCTTGTCACAACACAACTGATTGGTTCAAACACATTGAGGAAAGAAATTCCACAAATTAACTTAACAAGGCACACCTGTTAATTGAAATGCATTTCAGGTGACTAACTCATGAAGCTGGTTGAGAGAGTGTGTAAAGCTGTCATCAAGGCAAAGGCGGCTACTTTGAAGAATCTCAAACACTTTTTTGGTTACAACGTGATTCCGTGTGTAAAAATAGTAAAAATAAAGAAAAACCCTTGAATGAGTAAGTGTCCAAATGTTTGACTGGTACTGCACATATTACCTCAATGACCTTGACTTTCCTGTACCAGCACATATGACTCGGTACCCCCTGTAACCAGCCTTGTTATTGTTATTTTATTCAGTTACTTTTTATACTTATTTAGTAAATATTTTCTTAAAAACGGAATTGTTGTTTAAGGGATTTTAAGTACACCAGTAGGTCTACACAATTTGATTTGGAGGTCACTCATTTTGGCTGTTCTAAGGTTCAATTAACAGTAACTGAATACCCTGATGCCTGCTTTATATAGCATGTCACGAACACGTGACTCACCGTCTGTAGGACCGAACCATTTTCGTGAATGTGGTGGTTGTACCTAATAAACTGAGTGTATAAATACACATCATTGGTGTCAGTCTGCAACAAGTTTGTGTAAGACAAGAGAGACTCACATGAACATTATTCTATTTCTGGACAAAATAGCCACACAGCAAAAAATATTTGGCCTACTGATTTTACTAGTCATCTGCAATCTAAAACAAATTAGTGTTTTTCTGATATGCGATGAATTAATCTAAAAGTAATTTGATATTACACACAGTTTAGAACCTGCGAACATGACACTCGAGAGTACATCTCGACATCCAATCACGTCTCGAGACCATTGCACACGTATTTGTCTTGCCAATCAACTGCTCGTATTATTTTCTGCTTACAGCTGAACATAAGATATAGTTGGGTTGCGGGGCGCTAAATACCAAACCGAGTATCCCGACTGTCAGCCATTTTATCCGTTCAACAACATTTGCAGTCAACACTATTATTGTGAACTGATACGCAACCGATAAAAACAATGGCAACAGCACAACCGGGGCACTATAGCCAGGTTAACACTGTGCACAACTGTACAATTGCCATGTCGGCTAGATTGCCGTAATATATGCGTCCTCGTATGTGTACGCAGGCTACAGACCCTTCAGTATAACTAGGTTAGCGCAAACTAGCTTGTACATAACTAGCTCGACATGACGAACGCCACATCTTATGAAGCAAAAACAAACAAGTCAGCCAAAATGTCGGAAGTGTTTACCTTGTTTAACGTGATCCTATGGTATGCGCAAGCCAGAGAAATGTAATATTAGATAGCTAATGTTGAAATACGACCGAAAAGGACCTCCTAATAACAAGCTAGGGCATTGCTAGCCGGTAATTTCAGGGGCGACAGCGTCATCTTCAGCACTTCAGTCCTCCATGGTGACTTCAGACAAATGCTCAAACTCGACCTGGTTACATATCTGTGATTTAGACGTTTTCAACTGGAAATATATACACTAATTGTTACATAAAATTATGTAAGATATGTCAGGTTGATGTAGCTAGCTAGATATTCAGTCAAGATGGCTTGAAAAATACGCCCCTTTGGGGAAAAAAAAACTAGCACAGCCAATTGTGCGTCCTATTTTTGCCGCGTACACAGCGCGCATTCGATTATGATTGGCCAACACAGAAACCCCATTGCATCGAGTTGCAACCGGAGCACATATTAGCGCAAATCGTTGAGAAAAACTCGACATTTCTTGCGCGCCTTAACTTCATTATCGACGCACAACAATATTTCACACCTGTTACGTCCAGTACAGTGTTGCTTAGAAGTTGTATTCCTTTTGATACGTTGGTTACGGTTAAAAAAAATTGGTGAACCAGGTGCTTAATGTAGGCTGTGCCTGTATGCATAGCCTTTTTTCTGCATAGTTGTCACAATTTATTGCAGATACAAAAAAATAGATTTTGATTAATGAAGGGGCCACATATATGCAGCCAAGAGTTAGACATGTAAGAGGAATAGCACCATGCAGGTGAACTAGCCAGGTCCAGGGCGGCAGGGTATCCTAGTGGTGAGAGCGTTGGACTAGTAACTGGAAAGTTGCAAGTTCAAACCCCTGAGCTGACAATCTACAAATCTGTCGTTCTGCCCCTGAACAGGCAGTTAACCCACTGTTCCTAGGCCATCATTGCAAATAAGAATTTGTTCTTAACTGACTTGCCTAGTTAAAAAAAAAAACAACTAGCCAGCTCCCTTTGCTGTTTACACTACACACATTCCCACCCCCTTTCTTTGTCAATGTTTTTTTTTTTTACCTTTTCTTTATTATTTGTTCAGGAGCCTTGCTCTGTAAACAGGTGTGAACCTGAGGCTGACTTCAAACCATTCACAATTAATTTGGCAGATTCTAAGATTTTTTTCTCAATTATAACAGCCTGTGATACAGGCTTGGATATGGGTGATTCTGTGTTTGAATCTTCCAAACATATTATTAAGTGACATTCACAGGGGACAAACTCTTTGTCTGTCCCCCACCCCCCTTTAAAATCTTATTCTCCACCCACAAAAAAGTCCATTGGCTGTTTTAGCAACTATGTTGGGATTAATATTTCTCATCATCATTTGCCCTAGTTCATCAGGATCAGTTTATAGTTGGAAGGTTCAACACAGCAGACTCAATTTACAGCTAACAATCCTGTCAGGTATGGAGATATTTTTCATTTGTTTATTGTCATAGATTTAATATGCCCATGCTTCATACCTAGGGTATTTTTTTGTCAGCTGTTTAATTGTATTCCTTCATTTGTTCCCTGAGTTTTTTTATTCTCTGAATTTAATAGTTTGTAATATCAATCACATTGATTGTTTTACATCATTAGGATCAAAGGTGAAACCATGAGGGTGCTGGAGGGTGTTGTAGTGTGCACCGTGGTGCTTCTACTGTCCCTAGGGAGCTGTGCTGCAGGTAATGCAATGTTTAACATACATCCTACTGTGCTTAGAAACCCAGTGAGTGGTTTGCCTGTTTGTCTTTCACTTAAGCAAACAAAATTGTGTAAAACAGGAATCTTGACATGCATGGGATTCACCGTAACCTTGTCCCAGATGCGTTTGTGCTCTTCCCAATGCTGTTATTGTCTGGCGTTACAGGAAAAACATTCTATTGTTAATAACCTCTAAAGAGCTGGAGCAGAACATTGCAGATTTGTTTGGCATGACAATGAGTGACAAGGAGTTGGCATCAGGGGCAGACAGCGATTTGGCGGCACATTTCAAAATTCTGTTGATGGGCCCCCTAACACCCAAAGGAGACATTTCCCCAATAAATGTACTGCTAGATTATTATTATCCCACAATTAAAAATGAAATGCCTATAAAGATGTTGAGTGAGTGGCTCACTGACTAAAATAGTCCAAAATCAGTCAGTGTGGGCACCTTGGGCAGCTGGGGTCCATTTAATTTGAAACCTATGAAACATAGCTAAGTCCACCTATTGTTAGCATGATGACACAAACAAACTGGGACTCAGGCTAAATTCATGTGAAAATTACATACTGTATCTGTACTTTAGATGTTTTTCTTAAGCCGTTTGACCAGTCGTTGCACTTGTATCCCTGTCTGGTGGCAGTGTGACAGTGGATATGCTCATTTTGGTGCCAGACTCCTCATGTCCTCTCTGCTTGACGTGGTATAGTTTCTCAGGCCTTGACGAGTCATAAATGGGGTGACTGTCAGCTGGGCATGGCATCAAAGTGAGGGGCCGCATCCTGTCTGGCACACACACACCATACCCCACTCTGATAGAAAACAAAGAGAGCCAGCTGACATGATCACAAAAATCATTGTGTTTAAGTGTAGCCAAATAGTGACAGGGCCATTGAGAGCTTGTATGTGTGTCATATTTTGAATAGGAGGAGCTGATGTGTGTGTCAGGATCGCCCTATGGTATTGATGGAACCCTGAGGCCTTAGCCTGAATCAAGGCTTTTGATACTCTTAGACTGCCCTCCCACCCCATAGTGCCACAGCTTTGTGATGGCTTGAATTAACTCACTAACTGATTTTTGGCTGTAAATAGATCTTGGGGGTTTTCAACATTTTCAAGAGGGAAAAGAGATTGGCCAGATCTCTGGGATGCCGGAAACCAGTGGTGATGAGTAAGAAGGCATCAATGCACCCCCACATTCACCCTCACTATCTGCAAAGGGGTCACTGACTTAGGGCATAAGGCCTAAAGAAGGCCACAACACAAAGAGCTCTTTGATTCCGCCTGCTAAATTTGGAAGGTGCTCCCATTGCACTCAGACTGAAAGAAAAACTCAGTGATGTTAAACCAGTGGGACTGGAAAGACGCTTTGGCAATATCTCAATGCCGATGGAGAAGTTCTGCTCAAACCTGCTGCCGGTTCCCTCTCCTCTGTCTCTTCAATGCGTCAGCATGTACATTGTTGTCCTCATGTGTATATTCCTTTATTAAATTGAAATTATGTATTGATGCATTGATGCTCTTAGAAAGCACTAAAAATGTTCCACTGTTGGAGATGCTGCGAATCCTAATTGATTTAACTAAATATGTAATTGGACATGTTCAAATACAACTTCATTTGGATGTGGGTGCTCTGAATCAAGATCATCTCTATATTTTACTATCTTTTTTCCCTTATCAGTGCGACCAGACTTGACAATCACTACAATAAAGGTAGTGAGATACCTGTTTCTGACACTATACTTTATTGCCTGAAAGCATTTTATTTTCAAATTCAAGACATTTGCTGCTGTATAAATATGATTACATCAAAATGGTTCCTTTGTGTCCCATCTTTCAGCAAGATCCATACACCATGTCCAAAGGCTCTCAGCTGGAAGGGTACTGCATGGACCTGCTGTCTGAACTGGCCAAGAAACTGAGCTTCAAATACAACGTGCACCTGGTGAAAGATGGGTCCTATGGCAGGCAGGATGAGAGTGGGGCCTGGAACGGGATGATCGGTGAGGTGGTGAGAGGGGTGAGTAAAGCTAGCCTTTTCATACATAGGTGATTATAGTACAAAACAAATTGACTCACACATCTGCTTATGATAGATACGGTACAGATGTGACTATAACCATGTGTGATGTTATTAATGCAGATAAAAAACAAATGTATAATGTGCTAGTCCATAAAATATTAATATATATTCTTGTCCCTGTAGGAGGCAGACCTGGCGATTGCTCCTCTTACCCTTACTGCTGCCCGGGAGAAGGCTGTGGGGATGACCAAACCCTTCATGCAGACAGGCATCAGTATTCTCCTGAGGAAAGACATCTCAGAGGAGGCTGGCTTCTTTGACTTCCTTACCCCCTTCTCAGTAGATACCTGGGTGGGGATCCTCGCTGCGTACCTGGGGACTGCTGTCTGCTTCTGTGTAGTAGCCAGGTGAGTGGTTATTGTTATGAACTTTCGTCAGAAAATACATTTATCGTGTGCCTGACAGGAGCCTTTTACAAGTAGAATTTAAAGACGGTTACACAAAACTCTTTCAACACAGACTCAGCCCATGTGAGTGGAGTCAACCCCAGACTGAGAAAAACAGCTTCACTCTCAGCCACAGTCTGTGGTACACCGCTGGAGCCCTCACTTTACAGGGTAACTAACAGGGATTTAACCAGGCATTTCAACCAATAGCTTACCCACAGCAGTACAACATAAGAGCTTAGGAGGAGCTTGGTGGTTGGGTCTTCTGATTTAGTATTCCTTTATCTTATTCTCAGGTACCGGTCCACACCCTAAAGCTTTATCAGGACGCATTATCTGCTGCACCTGGTGGTTGTTTGGTCTGGTCCTCTTGGCCTGCTATTTCTCCAACCTCAGCACCTCTCAGGGCTCAGACTCCAATTCACTGATGGTGAAAGGGTTTGAGGACCTGGCTAATCAGCAAGGGATTGAGTATGGGACCCTGTCTGGCTCCTCTACACTTGCCTATTTCAAGGTGAGGCCAGTGTACCCCGCCACACCTGGCCCTCCTATATCCCTCTTTTTCCCATCAAAGGATTAGGCTCACGTGTCAGTGTCTCAGTTCTGTCAGTACTCTCAGCAGCATACTGACCCTCTCTTCCTCTCTGTCCATGGTTTTTCTTTTCCTTGGTGTAGAACTCTAATAACCCAACCTACCGCAAGATCTATGAGCACATGGAAAGAACCAAGAGTTTTGTGTCGTCAATGGATGAGGGTGTTCGCCGGGCAAAGGAGGGCAACTTTGCCTTCATTGGGGAGTCTGTGTCACTGGACTTGGCGGTGGCACGTCACTGTGAGCTGATCCGTGTCCATGAGGTCATTGGCATGAGAGGGTACAGCATTGCAGGCACCCTGGGTAAGCCATGTAGTCTAGGCCGATAGTGAGATCTCATGCAACACATATTGACTGAAACTTTTAAAAACTGTTCCTGTAAATCAAAATAGCAAGGCACCAAGATATTCATGCAATCCACATATTGGCTTATGGCTGATTTTATGACAACAAGACAGCTGACATGCAAATGGTACTGTTTGTGTCATTCAGGTTCTCCCGTGCTGAAGAACCTGAGCGTGGCCATCCTGCAGCTGAGTGAAGCAGGGGAGTTGTCCTACCTGCGCAGTAAGTGGTGGGCCAGCAGCTGCATGGCAGACCCAGCCAAGGCCTCCTCCCTGCAGCCCCACAGCCTGAAGGGCATGTTTCTGGTGCTGGCCCTGGGCCTGGGACTGGGGGTGCTGCTGGCTGTCCTGGAGCTCACCGCCAAGTCCCGGAACGGTGCTGGGGAGCAGAGGGTGAGCGAGTCACTGCTGGTTTAACACTGGAGCATTGTGTGAATATTTAATATGAATGGATTAGCAGATTTCCTGGTCAAGATCTCTCTAAACATCCATACAATTTGCTCCCCACAGAAATCATGTTGCACAGTGTTGTCTGAAGAACTGAGTCAGCGTTTCAGGGGCACCACCACCAATGAGAAGAGAAGTGAGGAAACAGACAAAGAAAAAGCATGAGGAGACATGATAGTATACGATAATATATACAGCCTGACAAAGCAAATGTCTCCATGCAGATCTTGACATGAGTCATGGCTTGTATACTTATTTTCAATACTATCTACCACAGTGAGACAGAGTGTATCAGAAAGGCTTCCAGACTGTTATATGATGTGTTTATTAACAGAGTGATACATAAACAGTGAAGTCAATTAACAATACTACTGAAGTACTATGTTTAAAAATAATTATATGATAGCAGAGCATTTTACTGAGAAAATCAACATGTATATTTACTGTTACAAAACATGTAATGTGTACTGATTTATACATATTTAAGGGGAGTGCAAAAATAGAAATTAAACATGAATATCCAAGTCAAGTCATCTGTAAAATATGAAAAATTATCAGTTTCAAAGAGTTTACATTTCAGTACTTTTGTTCGGAACAAATACTGAGAACAGATTACTGCTATTAATTGTATGATGCAATAAATTTGTTTCAAAGTAGATTATTCATTTACATATTGTAGATACTAAGTAAACCTAACTGTTTTTGTACAATTGGCAGCACACATTATGCGCATTCCTTTCAAAACTATAAAACCGGTAGTTACATTTTTTGGTTATTATAGAACTCAACATACATAAAAAAGCATTGTCAAAAGAATGATGTTGATGTAAAAGTTACGGCACACCTTTCAATAAAACCAGTCTAATAATGAATATATGTTCCATTCTGTTTCAATCAGAACTATTTACCACTTGGTAATACATTCTATTTACAATACATGCATCTTGATGAAAAATCCAAATACACACGTCAAAAAGTAGGTGATTACATTATACTAATAAACTTGTTTGGGCTCCTGTAATGATCCTGCGTGTGTACCTGACAGTACAGATTACGGTGGTACATTTTGTACAAGCACCTAGAATCTAGATATAAGCAAGGTAATGCTAAGAGTGTATATGTTTAGAGTGTATTTCATATTCCTATGTTTAATCCAATGCTGCTCACTGCTGTGATTCTTGTAATGGCTGACTACTATCACATGGAGTAAATAAAACACATCAAATAACATTATCATTCCAGGTCATCAATCAACATCGATTTGGTACTGTCGAATGATCTGAGCATATAGGTTTCTACTAAACACATTGTGACTCATTCAAAACAATACATCTTTAACACTGGCATGCTCTCCAGCTGTGATACAATAAGACAATCTAATAAGATTCACTCTTACCGTCAAAAAAAGAGTGTCGAACTACTTATTTTCCACCATAATTTGCAAATAAATTCATTAAAAATCCTGCAATATGATTTTCTGGATTTTTTCTTCTCATTTTGTCTGTCATAGTTGTAGTGTACCTATGATGAAAATTACAGGCCTCTCTCATCTTTTTAAGTGAGAGAACTTTCACAATTGGTGGCTGACTAAATACTTTTTTGCCCCACTGGTACGCCTGGTACGGCAACTGCACCACCCTCAAATGCAAGGCTCTCCAGAGGGTGGTGTGGTCTGCACAACGCACCACCTTCAACCGTAAGGCTCTCCAGAGGGTGGTGTGGTCTGCACAACGCATCACCCTCAACCGTAAGGCTCTCCAGAGGGTGGTGTGGTCTGCACAACGCATCACCCTCAACCGTAAGGCTCTCCAGAGGGTGGTGTGGTATGCACAACGCACCACCCTCAACCGCAAGGCTCTCCAGAGGGTGGTGTGGTCTGCACAACGCATCACCCTCAACCGTAAGGCTCGCCAGAGGGTGGTGTGGTCTGCACAACGCATCACCCTCAACCGTAAGGCTCGCCAGAGGGTGGTGTGGTCTGCACAACGCATCACCCTCAACCGTAAGGCTCTCCAGAGGGTGGTGTGGTCTGCACAACGCACCACCGGGGGCAAACTACCTGCCCTCCATGACACCTACAGCACCAGATGTCACAGGACGGCCAAAAAGATCATCAAGGATATGAACCACCCAAGCTACTGCCTGTTCACCCTGCTACTATCCAGAAGGCGATGTCAGTACAGGTGCATCAAAGCTGGGACCAAGAGACTGAAAAACAGCTTCTATCTCAAGGCCATCAGACTGTTAAACCGCCATCACTAACTCAGAGAGGCTGCTGCCTACATTGAGACCCAATCAATGGCATCAAGAACCCTGCAATGGCACAGGGAAAGAACAAGACGATTAACTTCAATTGCATTTCCACAAAATTGTACGTGCTTTTCATTCAACAGAAATGTAATAGAACATCAAAATGCTTACTTGAATGAGCATCTTGTTAAAATAAAATACAGAAAATAAATAGCTGTTGAAATAGTTCCCTTTCCTGCAGTCAAATGATCTAGTTGCCTCATGGGTGGAATGTTATTAATATTTGTTATAATTTCATAATTAATAAACATACATTTAGTCTAAACGCCAAAAATCCAGTGTCTGTCAAACTGTTTTGTTATACAGTATTTCAGTCTTCTGTTATGTACTGTATTTAAAGTGTAATATTGGGATGCAAACTTAAAATGGAATACATTTCAACTCTTTATCTGACATGGTAGAGGTGTCTACATGTTTTAAGCCCATAACCATGTGTGTGTGATATATACTTTTGTTTCAATGTAAATTTGTTTAAGACTATCACACACCGTGTGACCCAGCATTAAAAGGTTGGTCAGGTCAATGCTCATCACTATCCTCCAACACCCTTGTCTGCTGCTTACAGCAATCAATAGGCAGACCAATAATCTCCACCTCTACAAAAGGATAAATAATCTACAAAAACAACGAAGAACCATCTTCACATACAACACACGAGTGACAAGACTAAATGCCTTGTAGTATCCTTGGGCTCCAGAGTGGCACAGTGGTCTAAGGCACTGCATTTCAGCGCTAGAGGTGTCACTACAGATACCTGTGGGGGTTAATTTCTGTATTACCAAATGAGGAGAGTTAAACTAAACACACGAGTCAGAGTTATACTTACACTACATCTTTAATAATAAGAGCTTTGCAATAGCAATGACTTTCAATGATGCACCATTTCTAATAAACCATTGAAAGTGACAACACAATGGCTACTGAGATCTTTTATAGCAAAGATATACACACCACCCCCCTCCCTCCAGTCGACATAACAAACCACAGATATTAGGAACAGTTCACAAAGGAAGACTTTATAAATGGAAAGGAGTATCCCGTAGCCAGATAGCATTCGCTATAAATTAACATTCAGTTTGGTCCCTAAAATGAGGTTCTAATCTTGTTCCTGGTACTTCATAGCACAAAAACACCAACTCATCAAATGGCATAACTCAATTTTCAACTCTAGATACTCCCTTCTCAAGTAAAAGCCCTTCTTGACCCCTCTCCTGGACAAGCTCACTGAGGGGAGTGAGCCTCTAGGTCATACACTACCTCAGGATAGGTGCAACATCAGAGATGACATACAATGGTTCCAGACACTGCCGTACACCTCCCCCCAATGCCAAAGGAGGGAGTGACTTGCGCACAGACATTGTGGAGATAATTAATTGGTTCCCCATTAATCACGCCATCCCTTCACATGGTTTAAGAATAGGTAAAGACACATTCACATATGAAAACAATGTTCCATCCTGTCCTCTTCCCTTTCTGATGTTCTGCATAGCACCAGAGACATGTAAAAGACAAGCCTGACCTCTCCTCTCTCTGGGCCCCAAGTGACTGAGCCCCAGCTGAGGGAAGAAGTGCAACTGCCAACACCAGAGTCCAAAGGGATATATTCTACTAACAAGTATATCACAAAGGCATATTATTCAGATGAGAGATCTTAATTATCTATGTTACCCAACTAATTCTGATTCATCCACCACAGCCCTTGTTTAAATCCAGGCTGTATCACAACTGGCTGTGACTGGGAGTCCCATAGGGTGGTGCATAATTGGCCCAGCATTGTCTGGCTTTGACTGGTGTAGGCCGTCATTTTACATAATAATTTGTTCTTAACTGACTTGCCAAGTTAAATAAAGGTTCAATAAAATTTCAAACATTTAAAAGAGGTCAATTGAGGTCGTCAGATATGTCTCACCTCCCCTCAATCCACCAGCAGCTGCTGCCCACTGATGATCTTCAGCACCAGCTGAGTCTTCTTTTGTCCTGGCAGAGGGTCCTCCACTGTAGGGTTAAAGAAACCTGGGCAACACAGAAGGTAACATTCAGCCAGCAAACCCTTAGCTCAAGAAACAACTGCTGTATATTTCTAGTGTTAAACTTTATAATCAGTTTGGTCATATGCTTTAATTAAGTGATAAGGCACGAGGTGTGGTATATGGCCAATATACCACAGCTAAGGACTGTTCTTTGCACGACGCAACACGGAGTGCCTGGATACAGCCCTTAGCTGTGGTATATTGGCCATATATCACAAACCCCGGAGGTTGCTTATTGCTATTCTAAACTGGTTACCAACGTAATTAGAGCAGTAAAAAGAAAAGTTGTCATACCCGTGGTATATGGCCTGATACACCACGGCTGTCAGCCAATCAAAATTCAGGGCTCGAACCACCCAGTTTATAAACATCCTTTGCTCTCTGTGCCTGACTCCACACCCATTCACTCATTGAGCGTTACAAATATACCACGGCTAAGGGCTGTATCTAGGAACTCTGCTTTACATTGTGCCTAAGAACAGCCCTTAGCCATGGTATATTGGCCATTTACCACACCCCCTTTGGCAACTATACAGCTAGTGGCAGCTTGTGTTTTCTAATAGTACCAACCTCTATTCACGACGCCAGGACAGCGGAGTCAATCACCACCTTCCGGAGACACCTGAAACCCCACCTCTTCAGGAATACTTGGATAGGATAAGTTCCTTCTCACCACCCCCCCCCTTAATGACTTAGATGCACTATTGTAAAGTGGCTGTTCCACTGGATGTCAGAAGGTGAATTCACCAATTTGTAAGTCGCTCTGGATAAGAGCGTCTGCTAAATGACTTAAATGTAAATGTAAATGTAATGCACCTGGGCTTCAGCAAGTATCCACATTTGCCATTGTTTGAGAACTTGGCTCTGTTCAGTTCAAGCATGCATCCCTCTTTTTGGTAATTCAGTGCAACTGAAAATATAAGATAAACCACAGGAAATACATTTTGGAGTATGAACAGGGCAGTGCGTTTAGATGTTTGCCTCTAAATAAAAACAAACCACTTAAGGTATTGTATGAGCAGGGTCTCTTATCCATATGACATCATGTGTTCCAGGAAGGCTGTGGGTTGAAGTTGCTGGAGTCCGCACGGTATCAGCTGTCTCTGGTTGATGTGCACCAAATGAGCTGCCTTCAGAGCCATGATCTGGTTCACAATGCTCTCATTGAGGGAAGACACTTGCCAACTGGTCATATACTGTACACTGCCAACTAGAAAACACATACGTGTAGGTTCACACACACTGCCAACTAGAAAACACATACGTGTAGGTTCACACACACTGCCAACTAGAAAACACATACGTGTAGGTTCACACACACTGCCAACTAGAAAACACATACGTGTAGGTTCACACACACTGCCAACCAGAAAACACATACGTGTAGGTTCACACACACTGCCAACCAGAAAACGCATACGTGTAGGTTCACACACACTGCCAACTAGAAAACACATACGTGTAGGTTCACACACACACTGCCAACCAGAAAACACATACGTGTAGGTTCACACACACACTGCCAACCAGAAAACACATACGTGTAGGTTCACACACACTGCCAACCAGAAAACACATACGTGTAGGTTCACACACACTGCCAACTAGAAAACACATACGTGTAGGTTCACACACACTGCCAACTAGAAAACACATACGTGTAGGTTCACACACACTGCCAACTAGAAAACACATACGTGTAGGTTCACACACACACTGCCAACCAGAAAACACATACGTGTAGGTTCACACACACTGCCAACCAGAAAACACATACGTGTAGGTTCACACACACTGCCAACTAGAAAACACATACGTGTAGGTTCACACACACTGCCAACCAGAAAACACATACGTGTAGGTTCACACACACTGCCAACCAGAAAACACATACGTGTAGGTTCACACACACTGCCAACTAGAAAACACATACGTGTAGGTTCACACACACACTGCCAACCAGAAAACACATATGTGTAGGTTCACACACACACTGCCAACCAGAAAACACATACGTGTAGGTTCACACACACTGCCAACTAGAAAACACATACGTGTAGGTTCACACACACTGCCAACCAGGAGGTAGAAAGACTCCCACGCTGAAAGAACTTGTGATATCGCTGTGCATGTTAAATGACAAAGAAATGATTTTGTCTGAAAATGGATACTCCCTCCCCCCTTGTGTTTCAATGTCATGGACCCGGACAGCCTTGGTGTACTTAGAGGTCAAATAGGGCTCGGGATAACCTCATTGTCTTCCCTTTCCTGAGGGCGAATAGGGCTCGGGATAACCTCATTGTCTTCCCTTTCCTGAGGGCGAATAGGGCTCGGGATAACCTCATTGTCTTCCCTTTCCTGAGGGCGAATAGGGCTCGGGATAACCTCATTGTCTTCCCTTTCCTGAGGGCGAATAGGGCTCGGGATAACCTCATTGTCTTCCCTTTCCTGAGAGCAAATAGGGCTCGGGATAACCTCATTGTCTTCCCTTTCCTGAGGGCGAATAGGGCTCGGGATAACCTCATTGTCTTCCCTTTCCTGAGGTCAAATAGGGCTCGGGATAACCTCATTGTCTTCCCTTTCCTGAGGGCGAATAGGGCTCGGGATAACCTCATTGTCTTCCCTTTCCTGAGGGCGAATAGGGCTCGGGATAACCTCATTGTCTGCCCTTTCCTGAGGGCGAATAGGGCTCGGGATAACCTCATTGTCTTCCGTTTCCTGAGGGCGAATAGGGCTCGGGATAACCTCATTGTCTTCCCTTTCCTGAGGGCGAATAGGGCTCGGGATAACCTCATTGTCTTCCCTTTCCTGAGGTCGAATAGGGCTCGGGATAACCTCATTGTCTTCCCTTTCCTGAGGGCGAATAGGGCTCGGGATAACCTCATTGTCTTCCGTTTCCTGAGGGCGAATAGGGCTCGGGATAACCTCATTGTCTTCCCTTTCCTGAGGGCGAATAGGGCTCGGGATAACCTCATTGTCTTCCCTTTCCTGAGGTCAAATAGGGCTCGGGATAACCTCATTGTCTTCCCTTTCCTGAGGGCGAATAGGGCTCGGGATAACCTCATTGTCTTCCGTTTCCTGAGGGCGAATAGGGCTCGGGATAACCTCATTGTCTTCCCTTTCCTGAGGGCGAATAGGGCTCGGGATAACCTCATTGTCTTCCCTTTCCTGAGGGCGAATAGGGGATGGGCAGACATAGCTGGATGCAGGGGTCAATCTAACACACCAGTTTCAAAGTTAAAGTAAATGGTTTGATAATAGTATGTCACGTTTGATTGGATTTACTTGTTGTCGTACACAATTTTGTTGTTGTACACATTACCTTCGTTTTCCCCCTCTAAATACAAGATATCAGCGTTTAGTGCAACAAGGGTCTTCCAGAAGGGGACATTTGTATTCTAACCATGGAAAGGTGTTAGAGCAGTAGAACACTGCCAGGGAATCACACAGGAGAGCAGATGTAGACTGTAGAGGTTTTGTACCTGTGGACAATATCTAAGTAAGGTACTCTCTTGTCCCTTAAGGTACACTATTTACTCTTTTAAGGTACAAACTGCAATGGTACAATTATGTACCTATAACTAATGGTACAATGGACACACCTTACAGAGCACAACTATATTGACAAGTGTTTGTACCCCTTTAAGTACAATTCTGTACCTTTTTTTCTGAGAGTGAATGATCATGACTACATTTACCCACTAGTAAAGGTGCTGAAGGGAGTTTGCGATTTGCATTTGCGCTGGTGAGGAAAGACTAATTTGCATGCTGGAGGGAATGGTGAAGAGGAGAGATGTTAATTTACATAAACATGATTGGAAGCATGGTGTGGTGAAGAGAAGACTGGGTGGGGAGGGAGGGAGTTGTATGAGAGAATCAGCTGACCTTGCATTTGAAGCTGCCCATGATATACCTGCATTTCTTGGGTTTGGACTCATCTGCAGTACCAGCTGCGTTGCCCTGAAATAGTAGAACCTATTCCAGATTCTAGACGGCCTGACGACAGAGCAATAATTCAGTTTATGTTCGCTGCATACTTCAGTCTGAGACAGCCATCATTGATGTCGTTTGTGATGACATCAAAATGGGCTGTTGTACAAAACAAAGTCATCAGCAATTGGACTATCTCTAACCATTCAAAGTATCAAAGCCAATGACACATTTTCAAAATGCCGCTTTACCCAGGCATGTTCTGGCTCCGGCCCAACCCATCGGTTTCTGGGACCAATCAGAACAGTTAGAATGTGTCTGAATTCTAGAAATCGTCTGGGAGGTAATCAGATCCAGACTCATTGTGGAGAAGAAACTAATGTCTGTGGGCATGGTGGAGCGTTTGGCTGGAGCAAGGACTTTGGGTCGCAAAGCAAGACTCCCTGCAGAAACACAGCCACCAGCTATCAGCCATCCGCTATCTCACTGCCTGATGGAATATCCAATGGCTTCATCATCATCTTATGACAGAGCACCTGATAGTATCATGTGGTATAAGACATAGCTACTTTATATAACCCCCCCCCCCCCACACACACACACTGCAAAACAGCCTGAAAAAGTTCCAGACATTGGGCTATTATGCCACCTAGGGGAACTTAAGGAACACAACAAATGTCCTGGGATATTTCTACTCAAAACGTATATTTTGCTCTCAGTCTATTTTAGCCTAAACAGTAGTAACAGTCTTACATCTGTGTTCATCTGGATGTCATCTTCATCTTCCCCACGGTCTTCATCCGACACATCCCCCATCTCTGCATCATCGTCAATGTTAGCTGGGAGCTTCTTTCCCTAACTTATTATTTCAAAAGAAGATGTTCAGTAATGTTATATTTATTGTGGTAACATTTCATGATTTGGAAATTGTCGCTATAAAAATGACTCAGTGCTTCCATTGGTTGAACAACAAAGTGACAAAAAAAAGATGGCTCTACCTTGACTAGAACTTTCCTTTTCAGGAGCTCTGGGTAGGGCAGCTTTCTGAATTCATTCATATTGACTGTAGACAGGTCCACCTTGCCCTGGAGCACCTCCATCAGAGACTCAGCCATCTTCTTCTGCTGGGGCACTGTGCAATGGTTCTCTATGGATAGGATAACTGGGTACATGGGGATGTATGACTCAGCCATAGAGATAGATACTCTAGTGTTTTAGCATGCAGTGCCATCGAGGACTTTCACAATTTAAGTAGTCAACTGGGTTGGACTTCCTATGGGTTAAGGAAGGATCACAATTCCACAGTGATCAGCCAATGAATTATACTTTTGAGCAAACATTCCACAACTGGAGGTGGCAGTAAATCGCCAACCTTTGCTTTATACCTGTTATAACACACTCTACGTGGCAGTGTACATCCGTTCAGTTTGTTTACCAACTCATAAAAGTAGTAGAAGACGAAAATGGACTACTTCAAAATGGAGATGGCCGCAATGGTGCTGCACATGCTCTCACGCCAGAATGGGACAGATACAATGTTGCATCCTCTAACCATCTCTATGGGTTCAACATATTGGAATATAAAGTGAATTGCCCATGAATGGTTTGCTATTGCTATCTATACCTGGGCTGGATATGGTGACAAAATGAAGGTACTTACTGATTCTTTGCAAAGGCATATTTGTTAATGGTTTCAATTAAGTCTTTGAGGAGGATCTTGGATCTTGTCAGTGTGTAGCCATGATAAATAATAGATTCGAACACGCAACCTTTGGGTTGCTAGATGTTCCTGTTATACACCTACCCATCCACCCCAACCAACACACCATCCTTTCATTTCTGCCTTAACTAACCTTCTGTCTTATGTAACCATACTAAGCATAACATATCATACTGGTCTAATCTATATGAGTAGCTTGGTGGTAGCTAATACACACATGCAGTATGGTCATTTGCACATTGTGTATGGAATTGGACTGGTAAATGGTTGCATGTAGACAAAGTGGAAATACAAGAGTATTCCTCAATGTACTAGGCTGAAACCCTATCTGAAACATTCTTTGTGTGACTCACTTTAAGTCTTATCATGTTTCTTGGAAGGCGTCGCGCGGATGCAGGACTTGTGTTCATCCAGGTAGAACAATCTGACCAGCCGCATATTCCCTTTCAGTTTGGTCATCTGTGTGCCAGTCTGCATAGTGCACATACACCTCTCCGCTGCAGACAAGCCACAGGGAGGAAGGAACACATACACACACGGGGTTAACATCAGATGGCCTTTGTGCTCATACAGTACAGAGCTTTCTGTCCTTGTACTGAACTTTTGTGCCCTAAAAGAAAAGCATTTGGGCCCACCATTACAACAACAAAAAACAGTTTCACATGTGAACATCTCATTTTCACATGTGAAATCACATTTTCACGTGAAATAGCTGTTCTCACATGTTGAGCTTAAATTGAGCTTAAACCATATTTTCACATGTATTAAATTTAGAGTTCACATGTTAACACCACCCTTTCACACGTAAGGAGAAAAACTTGTTTTCACCTTAAGTGAATGGTAGTTTCACGTGAAAAACTTTCTCATGTGAAAATTTCATGTTCATTTGTGGAATTGCAAGTTCACAAGAGCATTGGTGAGGTTGAGCACTAATGTTGGGCGATTAGACCTGGCTCGCAGTCAGCGTTCCAATTCACGAACCAGCCCCAGACCATTATTCCTCATCCACCAAACTTTACAGTTGGCACTATGCATTCAGCCAGGTAGTGTTCTCCTGGCATCTGCCAAAACCAGGTTTGTCTGTCTGACTGCCAAATTGTGAAGCGTGATTCATCACTCCAAAGAACACGTTTCCACTGCTCCAGAGTCCAATAGTGGCGAGCCTTACAGCACTTCAGCCGATGCTTGGATCTTAGGCTTGTGTGCGGCTGTTCGGCCATGGAAACCCATTTCATGAAGCTCCTGATGAATAGTTCTTGTACTGACGTTGCTTCCAGAGGCAGTTTGGAACTCAGTAGTGAGTGTTGCAACTGAGGACAGATGGTTTTTACATGCTTCAGCAGTCCCGTTCTGTGACCTACCACTTTGTGGCTTAGCCGTTGTTTCTCCTAGAAGTTTCCATTTTACTACAATAGCACTTACAGTTGACTGCAGCAGCTCTAGCAGGGAAGAAGTTTGATGAACTGACTTGTTGGAAAGGTGGCATCTAATGACAATGCCACATTGAAAGTCTGTGAGCTATTCAGTAAGCCCATTCTTGTCACGCCCTGGTCTTAGTATTTTGTGTTTTCTTTCTTTATTTGGTCAGGCCAGGGTGTGACATGGGTTTTGGTATGTGGTGTGTTTTGTCTTGGGTTTTTTTCATAGGTATTGGGATTGTGGCTTAGTGGGGTTTTCTAGCAAAGTCTATGGCTGTCTGAAGTGGTTCTCAATCAGAGGCAGGTGTTTATCGTTGTCTCTGATTGGGAACCATATTTAGGCAGTCATATTCTTTGAGTGTGTCGTGGGTGATTGTCCTTGTTTCTATCTATGTGTTACTGTGCACCAGTTTAGGCTGTTTCGGTGTTACGTTTTGTATTGATTCGTTTTTCATTAAACATGAATCTCAATAGCCACGCCGCATTTTGGTCCGACTCTCTTTCACCTAAAGAAAGCCGTTACAATTCTATGTTTAATTTATTAACCTTCATTTAACTAGGCAAGTCAGTTAAGAACAAACTCTTATTTATGACGACAGCCTACTGGGGAACAGTGGGTTAACTGCCTTGTTCAGGGGCAGAACGACAGATTTTTACCTTGTCACCTCAGGGATTTGTTCTAGCAACCATTTGGTTACTGGCCCAATGCTCTAACCACTAGGCTACCTGCCACCCCTATTGCCAATGTTTGTCTATGGAGATTGCATGACTGTGTGCTTGATGTTATACACCTGTCAGAAACTAATTTGAAGGGATGTCCACATACCTTTGTATATATATAGTGTATTAAATTAGCGCTGTCAGTACAATTTTTGAAATTTCAGTGCAACATTTTTTAAATCTAATTTTCAGAATGCGTTCAAAATGCACTGAAAACATCTAACAAAAACTAAAGCTCAGTTTGAGCAAATTATGCTTTTCACTTGAATTCTTTTGTTTTTTGTAAGTGTATATACAGATGTAAGATCTTAATTTGATCAAATTGTTGCAAAGGCACTTTCCTGCAATTCAGGAAATGACAAACGTGTAGTGTATTTCATGTTTTAAAAGGCTTCTGAAGTTTGTAATTTCCACCCTGAACATCTTTTGCTCCAACATTGACTCATTGATTGGGTCTACTGTTGTCTTATCAACAGTTGACTTTGTCTTTAAAACTGAACTGGCTTCCATTAGGACCTCATGTCCCATGGCCCGTGACATGTTTGTATAGTATGTATGTTTTGTATTGTAATGTTGAGCATGACAGTAAGAGCAGGTAACCTTCCTCAGCGATCTGGAGTAGAGAGAGACGTGCTGCCCGCTCGTTTGTATCACTCAGTGTAATCTCCAAGGAATGTCTGCAGGTCATACCCATCATCTATGCATATTACCTGCATTTTCCCTCTGTTATGATGGGAACCCACAGATTGTTGGTGGTAATTGAAAGTTAAATAATATTCAGCACCTTGACTTCTTCCACATTTTGTTGTGTTACAGCCTGAATTGAAAGCAGATTAAATTGAGATTTTTTGGTCACTGGCCTGCACACAATACAACAATGTCAAAGTGGAATTATGTTTTTAGAAACGTTTACAAATGAATAAAAAATGGAAAGCTGAAATGATTGACTTGTTTATTGTCTTATGTTTGTTTCTGCATACTGTATGTGTGTGTGTTTTTGTCTGAGCATTAATTGTTTGTGCATTTTGTCCCATATCCACAGAGGACAAAGAAGTTACATATTGTGACTTTAAATTGTCCCTGTTTCTTAGATATGAATACATAACAGTGTTACACTTTGTGTAACTCACTGACAGTAGTAACATATTAAACACACCATTGAATATGGTTGATTTGATTTTTAATGAGAATTATACAGGTTTTCCAAAGAAAAAATCTACACTGAAACAAGCGACAAAAACAAACCCCACTTACAAACCAAAACTACAACAAGAGCATAAACACAATGTATAATGTTATTACATTGTACCCAACAGGTATTCAGTAGGGAGATAATAATAGTAACTGGTACATGAGATATAAAAGTATTTTCTTCTACAATACATAAGAGAGCACCTAGGAATGAAACCCACAGAAGTTGTAATATTTATCCTAATTGGAGCTTTAGCATTGGGAAACCTGATAAAGGAATTGATGCTGAGATATCGTCTTCAGGTTTCTATTTTGGTCTGGGTTTTGGTACACACTTAACGATACATCAAAAAATATATATTTTCTGAAAATTCTCATTGAAGAAAGAAAATAAAGAGGACATTTTAAATGTTCTCTGTTTTTGTCTCCATCTGACAAAGATCGCTGATCGGTCAATTAGCAATCTTTCCTCTTCTTTTCTCTACTCATAATCCATTGTAATAAATGCACATTGCTTTCAGATGATATTGAAGGGGAACAATAATGAAACTAGAATATCAACATTTCAAATATAGTTTCTATTGGTTTCAAGTATGAGTCAAAATGATATTCATATGCAATTTAGGTGTGAAGCAAGCGAACTTATTGACAAAAATATTATTTACAATATCATCCTTAAATGTTGTATTTACACAAGAGGTCATTAAATGATGTTGTTCAATTCTATGTTCATGTTCATTTGTGAGTTGAAAAACATAAGAGGGAGTTAAATGCACAATGCAATTTTATTTTTAAAAAGTGCAATTACTTTTAGTAAAGTAAAAAAATATATCCATATTTTGTATATGTAGAAATGTTGTTCATATAAACAGCACATGTTGCTTTTTCAAAGAGCCCTAAAACCAGTGACTAAAAATGTATGCTGCTCATAATTGACAAGCAGGAAATGATTTCAGAATATAAATTATTTTACAGTACTCGATACAAAATCAGAAATACCTCAATTTACCAAAGATAAAGCTTTATCAAAGGTGTTTCATGTGGGCGGAACTCCATTCCATGGACAAGCACAGTTAAACACTTGTCACATGGTTTGGTTTCATACACAATATACTGTATCTCAAAACAATTAATAAACAAACCATATTAAGTTGTATAACGATTGTAAAAAGTAACACTTTCATAAAATATTTAAGATGAGAACAAACGGTGGTTGAAACTGATTCCAGACCACACAATCCCAAATACTTCAGGCTTTAAATACAAGAACACAAATACACACGGTAGAGAAGCTGGTATACATAGGCCAATATGTTTGTATGTGAATGTGTAAATATGTATATGAGCGTTGCCTGTAGGATAGCAGTGCTGCTCAGGCAACATTTCCTGTACAACATCAAAATGAAAACATTAGAATGAAGCAAACTGATCGGTTGAATGAAGTAAATAGTGGTCATCTGGTGTCCATTGTTTTCAGTGGTTTGTAATACCTTAAAGTGTACCGAGATTGTGTGGCACATGCAAGAGTTACATCTGCAGCTGTCATTTCATGAAAACAATCACTCCTCTTTTATATTCAAGTAACATTATGTAGCTCTATTTCTACATTTCTAAATAGCTTATACCAAAATAAGATCCTTAAAAAGCTTCAGGAATCTGACTGAGGGCTCTAAAGTCGCTTGTGAGATGTCTTCTATGTAGTGTATTTCTTATCATCTGTAGGCTGTACGACATGCGTATTCATGCTTCTATCCAGTTCACCCTATGAAGTTCATATATTATTATAATAATGTCCATTTCTCTCCTATCAGTAACCATATCAGTAATTAGAATATTTATTTTTCATACTATGAAAACATCTTGACTTTGCTCCAACAAACATCTTTAATTGACTGAATTTCTTTCCCTTAACAATAGGCGCAATTCAGTCTGTATCCTCTTGCTTTAATTCTGACTCCAGTCCACTGCATGCATCTTTAGGATCCATTGGGGTGTTATGTCTGTCTGTGTGTCTCTGTGTTAGTGTGTTGGGGGGTTCATGGCATTGTCCTGTGGGCCTCCCAGCTGAGCTTGCAGGTCCTTGACCACCCTCTCCAGGCTCTGCCGCGCCTCCCTCTCCTGCTGTAGCTCCTCTCTCAGCTGCTCTCGGTCCGCCTCCGCCTGCTGCAGCTGTACCTGCAGCTCTTTAATCTGGAAAGGAACGTACACATCAGTCAGGGAGCATATACAATCACTCAATTCCAGTTAATTGTGTATGTGTGTGTGTGTGATTCTTTAAGTATGATATCCTAAGTATATATGCTATATCATTAGGATCTTGGTCTGACCTGTGTGGAGTACTTGGATCGCAGGCGTTCAGCCTCACAGCCTTTGTCGCAGACCCGTAACTGTATCTCTCTCTCCAGCTCTCTTTTCAGATAGCCACGGGACTCGTCAGCCTCCCTCATCTTCCTGTCCCACTCCATATGCAGGTGATCTATCTCTTTCCTCAGATTGTGCTTGGCCTCGATGGCCTCTCGAAGACGCCCCTTCTTGGACACCTTCACAAACTCCAGCTCCTGTGGGGGAATAAAAAAATTTATATATATGAAAACAGTTTCTTTATGTGTAGAAACATAATCTTTAAGACACCTACAGATTTTCTCTACACATAAAGAAACTGTTTTCCTTTTTGTGCCAAAGGGGGCCATTTTGGATCTTGAGTGTGAGGTTTACCTGCTGAAGACTAAGTTTGGCCTGCAGAGCAACCCCCAATTTCTCTTCCTGCTTCACTCTCATTTGAATAATCTCCTGCAGGAACTTCTCCCTGGCCTCCTTGGAGTCCAGGCATCCATACAGGGACTGTCTCAGCGTGTCCAGCTCTGGGCATGACGGTTCCCCTGGTAATACCAGCCGGACTGGCCCCTCCAGAGGCCTCACGGTGGTCTGGGGGGTCAGGGTCTGGTACACACTGGAACAGGCAGAGGGAGGGGATGCCAAGGAGGGGACCAATGTTGGGTCTGACAGACAGAAAAATGTAACATTATGTTAAAGATCCAATGTAGCCATTTTACCTCAATATAAAATCATTTCTGGGTAATAATTAAGTATCCTACTGTGATTGCATTCAATCAAAATGGTCAGAAGGAAAAAAAATAGCTTCTTAGCAAAGAGCAATTTCTCAAGTAAGAATTTGCTAGTGTAACCGATGTGAAATGGCTAGCTAGTAAGCGGGGTGCGCTTACTAGCTGTTATCGGCAGAGATGTTTGGAACTCTCTTTCTTATTGGTCTATTAACTAATCACCAGGCAGGTTGAAACTCTATCCTTCAAATACAGGCTGAAATTACATCTATTACATGAAAATGGTATTAACATCACAAATCACAATTTCATAGTATTATTCCAACCTCATATTGTGGAAATATATATAGAACAGAGGAAATCACATTTTTGACTGCACTGGGCCTTTCATAGCGGGAAGCCAATTTTTTTTATTGGAGCAGCAGTGACATCTGCTGTTAAGCAAGTTGAGAATGCCCTCTATGCTCTGTGCTGCGCAGACCAACCACTAGATGGTGCTCTGTCACAGGGATCAGGCCATCTAACCATAGCCTTCTTCCAGTAGTATTAGCACGGGTTAGGTTGACTGTCCTTGAGAGTTGGAGTAATTTGTGTCACGGTGCCCTATTTCTCCTACCGAATGTCTGAACAACAGTGTGTCATACTCACAGTCATCACAGTCGTCCACCTCGATCTCCCTGTCAGTCTCCATGTCCTCCACACTGTTGGCTGTGTTATTAGTGTTGGTGTTGATGTGGACAGGTCTGGGACCAGGCTGGGAGTCTCCACACTGTGGTGCTGGTCTGGAGCTGATGTGCTGGTCTCCCCTGGCTAGAGCCTGACTGTGGCCCACAGGGGCCTGCTCCTCTCTCTGGTAGGCCAACAAAGCTGGGGCCACATTTGACACTACAGATGTGTCTATGTTTTTGTGGATGAATCTGTTATGACAAGAAAATACAAGTGACCTTAATTACTGTATTTCAACAATATAAAGTAAGGGATCATAGCAGCGGACAATGTAGTTATTGGTCCTCATTACATTGTAATCCCTTAGGAATGTTACGGCCAAACACTCCTTTAGTGTGGTGTGGTGAAATGGATGAGTGAAACTATGACAACATGACTGTCTGTCTCTGACTGACCTCTCATTGTGACCAGTAGACTTCTCCTCCCCAGCAGATGGACTTCTGGAGGACCAGGGCCGGAAGGCTGACGACCTCTGTTTCAGCGGGGCCGTTTCAGATCCTGACAAAATATAGAATTCATATAGAATACAGTGAAATGGGGAATTTGAAAAACATCCCTGGAAAGGAAAAGTGAAATCTTATTGCATAAGGCAGACAGGTTTGTTAAAAAGACTATTGACAACATTAATTATCTAACTGTATAAGGTAAGGTAACACAGTCAATTAGACAAGGACTCTGTATAAAGGCATAGGATCTTAATTTGATCACTTAAAAAAAAAATGAATTTACCTGCACAGCAGGATATGCAAACTTGCTGTGTATTCAAGGTTTAAAAAGGCTTCTAAATTTGTAATTTCCACTTAAATATGTCAGACTTCATTTTCCATAATGAAAAATTTATCAACCCCAACAAAAAAATGCACATTAATTATAATCCACATAATAATTCAAATGTCCTGTTGCTGCAGGATTATTTTCAGAAAACAGTCTCACATTAAGATCCTATATCTGTAGGATCCCCTAACCTTGGAAAAAAAAATCACATTTCACACAAAAAGTGAAGAACAAGAACTACTAACCTTGTTCGCTGACTTTGATAGAGATTGTAACCAATCAGGTTGCTTCTCTTTGTCAGTTGATGGAGAGTGTAGTTTCACCAGTTTGGACTTTTTGGCTGGAACTGGGCTGTGAGACTAGATAGAAAAGAGAAAGGCTATAAATTATCAACATCCACAGGAATCTACTGGAGTAGTCTGCAATAGATTTCTTCATACTGTACAAATCCCCATACATTCACATAATTTGGCCCAACACTTTAACACAATATCCTCTTCAGAGGTGTGTGATACTGAATAGCATCTCAGTTGAGGTGTATTCTAGAGAAAACATCCATGTGTCATACAACATCAGCTAGTGGACCGACGTCAGTGTGTGAGGGCAGCAGAATATGTGTCTATAAGAGGTTTGGCTGTGAATAGTGAGCTGGGGGCTCTGTTCTGTGTGTGTCTAGGCTGGGAGTAGCAGACAACCAGGCTGGTCTGGATGGCAGCCAGCAGAGCTACACCATACCGCATCATTAGGTGGAGTGGAGCTGCTCTCTGCTCTGTGTGGGAGAGAGGGCTGAGAGGACTATGAAGAGCAGAGTAATGGCGCTGGAATCTGATGGACAACTGGACTAAAATGTTCTGCCAGTGCTGCTGCACCTCGGCACAGATCGTAGAGTCACGCAATGTTTCCCGCTTCACTCTGCTGAGCAAGATGATGCTCCTGTTAGGACAGACTACCTAACAGAACATCTCTCTCTCTCTCTCTCTCTCTCTCTCTCTCCTTTTATTCTCTCTCTCTCTCTCTCTCCTTTTATTCTCTCTCTCTCTCTCTCTCTCTCTCTCTCCTTTTATTCTCTCTCTCTCTCTCTCTTTTATTCTCTCTCTCTCTCTCTCTTTCTATCTCCTTTTATTCTCTCTCTCTCTCTCTCCTTTTATTCTCTCTCTCTCTCTCTCTTCTCTCTCCTTTTATTCTCTCTCTCTCTCTCTCCTGAGTTATTTTGGCCATCAATGATCCAGGAAGAGGCGGTGTCTCTATCTCACTGGGGCCCTGGCTCCAGTGGTGAGACAGGGTAATCTCTCTCTCTCTGCTCTCTCCTCTGTGAGAGGTCTCTCTCTCTCTCACTGAGTATGTTTACCAGGGTGTGACCACACCAAGGCAGTGTGAGAGGTCTGCGTCAGGATATGTTTACCAAGGCATGTTTGGCCATGTGACAATGATCCAGGAAGAGGTCTGCGGGATGAGGATATGTTTAAAGGCAGGTTCTCAGGATGAGGATATGTTTACAGCACTGGGGCCCTGGCTCCAGTGGTGAGACATGCAGTGTGAATCTGCGTCAGGATGAGGATATGTTTACCTCTACCCTCAGGTCTGCACTTGTCAGGATGAGGATATACTTACCAAGGCAGTGTGAGAGGTCTGCGTCAGGATGAGGATATGTTTACCAAGGCAGTGTGAGAGGTCTGCGTCAGGATGAGGATATGTTTACCAAGGCAGTGTGAGAGGTCTGCTGGATGAGGATATGTTTACCAAGGCAGTCAGGATGAGGATATGTTTACCAAGGCAGTGTGAGAGGTCTGCGTCAGGATGAGGATATGTTTACCAAGGCAGTGTGAGAGGTCTGCGTCAGGATGAGGATATGTTTACCAAGGCAGTGTGAGAGGTCTGCGTCAGGATGAGGATATGTTTACCAAGGCAGTGTGAGAGGTCTGCGTCAGGATGAGGATATGTTTACCAAGGCAGTGTGAGAGGTCTGCGTCAGGATGAGGATATGTTTACCAAGGCAGTGTGAGAGGTCTGCGTCAGGATGAGGATATGTTTACCAAGGCAGTGTGAGAGGTCTGCGTCAGGATGAGGATATGTTTACCAAGGCAGTGTGAGAGGTCTGCGTCAGGATGAGGATATGTTTACCAAGGCAGTGTGAGAGGTCTACGATCACCTAGAGATGGAGCCGGAGGGGATTGCTGTCGTTTTATGGGCTCCTAACCAATCATGTTATTCTGTGGGGTTTTTCGTGGTGTTTGTAACTTTTTTTTCTACATAATGTTTCTGCCACCGTCTCTTATGACCGAAAACAGCTTCTGGATCTCAGGAATGCTATTACACACCTCGGACTGGACGAAGATTTTTTCTTTAATGAATCGGAAGTGAAAGATTTACAGCTCCTCCCGGACCAGGCCCAAATCCCCATTATTCACATTAAAAGGAGACGCCAATACAGTGGGAGCAGATCTGGGTGCTTGGTGAGAATTAGTCGGCGAGTGGAAAATCTGCCTTCACCATCCGTCCTACTGGCAAACGTGCAATCACTGGAGAATTAACAGTGATTGCAAGACAGAACAGCAGAGTACCTCATGATAAGTTGTAGACCATACTATTCACCAAGAGTGTTTTCATCTATATTATTCGTAGCTGTATATTTACCAACACAAACCGATGCAGGCACTAAGACCGCACTCTACGAGCTGTATAAAGCCATAAACAAACAAGAGAATGCTCACCCAGAAGCGGCACTCCTCGTGGCCAGGGACTGAACTCCGTCCACAATCTGGGCATAATTATATCCTCCTGATTCCTGCTTACAAGCATAAACTTAAGCAGGGAGTACCAGTGACTCTCTCAACACGGAAATGGTCTCATGACGTGGATGCTAAGCTACAGGACTGTTTTGCTAGCACAGAAGGGAATATGTTCCAGGAATATGTTCATCCGATGGCATTGAGGAGTATACCACATCAGTCACCGGCATCGACGACGTCATCCCACTGTGACCGAACGTACATCTCCTAGCCAGAACCCACGGATTACAGGCAAAATTAGCACTAAGCTAAAGGCTAGAGCTGCCGCTTCCAAGGGGCGGGACACTATAAGAACTTATAAGAACTCCCACTATGCCCTCAGATGAACCATCAAAGAGGCAAAGCATCAATACAGGACTAAGATTGAATCCTTCTACACCGGCTCAGACACTCATCGGATGTGGCGGTGCTTGCAAACTATTACGGATTACAAAGGGAACCCAACCGCGAGCTGCCTAGTGACACAGGCCTACTAAAAGAACTAAATGTCTTCTATGCTCGATTTGAGGCAAGCAACACTGAACCATGCATGAGAGCAGCAGCTGTTCCAGACGACTGTGTGATCACGCTCTCCGTAGCTGATGTGAGTAAGACATTTAAACAGGTCAACATTCTCAGAGAATGAGCTGATCAACTGGCAAGTGTCTTCACTGACATTTTCTACCTCTCCCTGACGACTCTGTAATAACTACATGTTTCAAGTAGACCACCATAGGCCCTGTGCCCAAGAACACCAAGGTAACCTGCCTAAATGACTACCGCCCCGTAGCACTCACGTCTGTAGCCATGAAGTGCTTTGAAAGGCTGGTCATGGCTCACATCAAAATCATCATCCCAGAAACCCTAGACCCACTACAATTTGAATACCGCCCCAAGAGATCCACAGATGACGCAATCTCTATTGCACGGCACACTGCGCTTTCCCACCTGGACAAAAGGAACACCCATGTGAGAATTCTGTTTGCTGACTACAGCTCAGTGTTCAACACCATAGTGCCCTCAAATCTCATCACTCGGCCAAGGACCATGGGACTAAACCACTCCCTATGCAACTGGATCCTGGACTTCCTGACGGGCCACCCCCCAGGTGGTAAGGGTAGACAACAACAGATCTGCCACCACAACTGCGTGGCCAGGACAACAACCTCTCCCTCAACGTGAGCAAGACAAAGGTGCTGATTGTGGATTACAGGAAAAGGGGGGCCAAAACCACCCCAATTCACATCAAAGGGGCTGTAATGGAGTGTACACATCACTAACAAACTATCATGGTCCAAACACACCAAGACAGTCGTGAAGAAGGCACGACAATACCTATTCCCCCTCAGGAAACTGAAAAGATTTGTCATGGGTCCTCAATCCTCATAAAGCTATACAGTTGCACCATCGAGAGCATTACCGCTTTGTATGGCAACTGCTCAGCATTCGACCGCAAGGCGCTGCAGAATGTAGTGCGTACGGCCCAGTAAATCACTGTGGCCAAGCTCCCTGCCATCCAGGACCTCTATACCAGGTGGTGTCAGAGGAAGGCACTAAAAATGGTCAAGGACTCCAGCCACCCTAGTCATAGACTGTTCTCTCTGTTACCGCATGGCAAGTGGTACCAGAGTGTCAAGTCTAGGTCCAAAAGGCTCCTTAACAGCTTCCATCCCAAAGCCATTAGACTGCTAAACAGTTAATCAGATGGCTACCCAGACTATTTACATTGACCCCCTTTTTTACGCTGCTGCTAATCTCTGTTTATTATGTATGTATAGTCACTTTACCCCTATCTACATGTACATATGACCTCAATTACCTTGACTAACCTGTTTATTATCTATGTATAGTCACTTTACCCCTACCTACATGTACATATTGCCTCAATTACCTTGACTAACCTGTTTATTATCTATGCAGAGTCCCTTTACCCATACCTACATGTACATATTACCTCAATCACCTTGTGTGAGAGGTCTGCCTCAGGATGAGGATATGTTTACTTAGGCAGTGTGAGAGGTCTGCCTCAGGTTGAGGATATGTTTACTTAGGCAGTGTGAGAGGTCTGCCTCAGGATGAGGATATGTTTACTTAGGCAGTGTGAGAGGTCTGCCTCAGGATGAGGATATGTTTACTTAGGCAGTGTGAGAGGTAGGATGAGGATATGTTTACTTAGGCAGTGTGAGAGGTCTGCCTCAGGATGAGGATATGTTTACTTAGGCAGTGTGAGAGGTCTGCCTCAGGATGAGGATATGTTTACTTAGGCAGTGTGAGAGGTCTGCCTCAGGATGAGGATATGTTTACTTAGGCAGTGTGAGAGGTCTGCCTCAGGATGAGGATATGTTTACTTAGGCAGTGTGAGAGGTCTGCCTCAGGATGAGGATATGTTTACTTAGGCAGTGTGAGAGGTCTGCCTCAGTGATGAGGATATGTTTACTTAGGCAGTGTGAGAGGTCTGCCTCAGGATGAGGATATGTTTACTTAGAGGATATGTTTACTTAGGCAGTGTGAGAGGTCTGCCTCAGGATGAGGATATGTTTACTTAGGCAGTGTGAGAGGTCTGCCTCAGGATGAGGATATGTTTACTTAGGCAGTGTGAGAGGTCTGCCTCAGGATGAGGATATGTTTACTTAGGCAGTGTGAGAGGTCTGCCTCAGGATGAGGATATGTTTACTTAGGCAGTGTGAGAGGTCTGCCTCAGGATGAGGATATGTTTACCTCCATGTTGTGTTGTGCATAAGAACAGCCCTAAGCCGTGTTATATTGACCATATACCACAACTCCTCGGGCCTTATTGCTTAAATATACAGGGGATGTATCATAAAAGTATATACAACATAGGTGTGAATGGAAAATACGCTACATGAACATGAACAGAAGTATGTGGACACCTGCTTGTCAAACATCTCATTCCAAAATCATGGGCATTAATATGGAGTTGGTCCCCCTTTTTCCGCTATAACAGCCTCCACTCTTCTGGGAAGGCTTTCCACTAGATGTTGAAACATTGCTGTGGGGACTTGCTTCCATTCAGCCAAACCCAGATTCGTCCGTCGGACTGTCAGATGGTGAAGCGTGATTCATCACTCCAGGAACGTGTTTCCACTGCTCTAGAATCCAATGGCGGCGAGCTTTACACCACTCCAGCCGACGCTTGGCATTGCACATGGTGATCTTTGGCTTGTGTGCGGCTGCCCGGCCATGGAAACCCATTTCATGAAGCTCCTGACGAACAGTTATTGTGCTGACGTTGCTTCCAGAGGCAGTTTGGAACTCGGTAGTAAGTGATCCATTCGAGAACAGACGTTTCTTGCGCTTCGGCACTTGCCGGTCCAGTTCTGTGAGGTTCTGTGTCCTACCACTACGTGGCTCAGCCATTGTTACACCTAGCAGGGCTAACATTTGAGAAAGTGACTTGTTGGAAAGGTGGCATCTTATGAAGGTGCCACGTTGAAAGTCCCTGAGCTCTTCAGTAAGGCTATTCTTCTAACAATGTTTGTCTATGGAGATTGTATGGCTGTGTGTTGATTTTCTACACCTGTCAGCAACGGGAGTGGTTGAAACAGCCGAATCCACTCATTTCAAGGGGTGTCCACATACGTTTGTATATATAGTGTATACTCTACTATGTTATATTGAAAGTTTTAATAACGTGTAGAGGAGAAAGATACATCGCCTGTGGTACCGACTGACAGCTTTGGCGTTAATAAATCCTGTGTCACAGTTCTGATGAGTCTGTGGTTCTAGCAATGTAACACAAGGGGGAGCACAGGGGGTTGTTGGCACATTAATTAGGGAGGACGGGCTCGTGGTAATGACTGGAGCGGAAAGATTGGAATGTTATCAAATACTGTACATGAAACACATGGTTTGATGCCATTCCATTTGCTCAGTTCCAGCCATTATTATGAGCCGTCCTCCCCTCAGCAGCCTCCACTGACGGGGAGGAAGTTGTCGGTCGGGTCTCACACTGCACTGACTGCCTCAGTCGAGTGTACGACGGCACTCAAGACTAAAACATGCCACAAAACCTTGTCATTTCTAGCTGTGCCTCTGGCCCATAAAGCTATAATCACACAGCAGTTGTGTTATCACAAGGCCCAAGTGAATACGGCATGACTGTGGTTGTCTGGACACTCATCTCATGTCTCCCTCCCTGACTCACACATGTCTGTTTCCTCTCTAAATGTCTAACCAAACACACACACACACACACACACACACACACACACACACACACACACACACACACACACACACACACACACACACACACACACACACACACACACACACACACACACACACACACACACACACACACACACACACACACACACACACAGTCGGAAGCAGACATTGAGGTTAATTTTCAGGGGCATTTAACCCAGACCTCCAGCTGACTCCACGATGACTTGACCCCTCACCTGCTTGTGGTTTTCTAAGAAGCGAGGAGTGGTGAAACCGGAGTCTGTAATTACTGCCATTGCTGTTGTTTTCCCAACAAAAGCTTTCTGTCTGGTACTATTTCTACCCTGAGGTTTGCAGCTCCAGGAAGGCGTAGAGCCTCAGACATCATAGAGCCAGAAAACAGACCCTCCCAGTCACCACAAGGGACCTGCTGGCTAAATCTGACACTGATCTCACAGGAGAGAAGCCACATAGGCTGTACTCAGCACCACATAACAGCCATAACCAGACCACACAGACACAGCATCACAGCCATAACCAGATCACACAGACACAGCATCACAGCCATAACCAGATCACACAGACACAGCATCACAGCCATAACCAGATCACACAGACACAGCATCACAGCCATAACCAGATCACACAGACACAGCATCACAGCCATAACCAGATCACACAGACACAGCATCACAGCCATCACAGCCAGATCACACAGACACAGCATCACAGCCATAACACAGCCATCACAGCCATAACCAGATCACACAGACACAGCATCACAGCCATAACCAGATCACACAGACACAGCATCACAGCCATAACCAGATCACACAGACACAGCATCACAGCCATAACCAGATCACACAGACACAGCACCACAGCCATAACTTCATATATCCTCTTAGCCTGGCTGCACACCACATGCCATGACTACATTACCCTCACTGTGCTCCAATACAATCCTACACTACCCAACATGGCCCCTCTTAGAAGGGAGTGAGTGAAAGAGGGAAAGAGTGAGTGAGATAAAAATGGAGGGGGAGACTTCCTCTCTGGAGTTTGCTTTGGCGAGGGCCCCTATGGGAACGGAGTAGTGAGTGCGAGGGAGGGGAGGGCTAGGGGAACGGGACCACAGAGGGAGCACTGAGCTGGAGGAATGTATACTTGAAGGCCAAGTACAGCCTCCTCTTAAAGAGTCCATTCAAGCATTGCCCTTTTCAACTGGCTATTGTAGGATATTTATTTGATGAACCATAATGAGGGACTAAACAGGGCTGAACAGTGCCCAGGGCAAACCAGACATGCTTTAACTGGAAATTACAGTCATATTATGGTGTGGTAATACTGTGATAAACTCACTGAGAAAATGTCCAGATGGGCAAATCCTCCTTACAGCACGATAACTGTCATAGACACATAAACAACATGTATTGCGGACTATCTGACCGTTAGAATGGTAAACACCAATATGTTGGAGCATGATAGGCGATGGGAATGTTGTTTTAGTTCATTTGACATGATGGACTTGGTTTATTAATACAACTACAGTCCCAATCAACAAATTACTTTAGTGTCATAGTAAAATACAAACTCCGGTTGAGAACTGGAGAATGGTCCAACAACTCAAAAATATCAAGGTTAAATTTAAAGTACAATGTGGGTACGATGAATTACATTTCATCAGTCCCGGTTAATCCTTCAGTTATTTGCTGAAGCACAAGATAGAATTTCAAATGAAATGATCTAAAAACAAAACACGAGGACGTTTCCTCAGCTGAACTTCCCCAGGCTTCCGTCACACAAAACCACAGCACGCTGGATGATAGCATAGCATTATGTACACAGCAACAACACACAACAGTTTCACCTTTCAGACTCCTCCCGCTACTAAACCCCTCACTGTAATCCTTGGATCTGAGTGTGCTTAGTAGGGTGCTGTCTCATTCAAGGGCACACCAACTGGCACAGCTCACCCGGGAAACAACTTTAGTGAGCAGTGAATGAGTGAGCAGAGGTCTGGGGTGGGTGGTCCTGGGGAAGCCTATGGGCCTCTATTCAGTGCTTTATTCCGTGCTGGGCTTAGCTGACTGGTGTCGGACTTACAGCTTGGCTGGGCTTAGCTGACTGGTGTCAGACTTACAGCTGGGCTTAGCTGACTGATGTCGGGCTTAGCTGACTGGTGTCAGACTGCTGGGCTTAGCTGACTGGTGTCGGACTTACAGCTGGGCTGGGCTTAGCTGACTGGTGTCAGACTTACAGCTGGGCTGGGCTTAGCTGACTGGTGTCAGACTTACAGCTGGGCTGTGCTTAGCTGACTGGTGTCGGACTTACAGCTGGGCTGGGCTTAGCTGACTGGTGTCAGACTTACAGCTGGGCTGGGCTTAGCTGACTGGTGTCAGACTTACAGCTGGGCTGAGTTTAGCTGACTGGTGTCAGACCTACAGCTGAGCTGGGCTTAGCTTAGCTAACTGGTGTCAGACTTACAGCTGAGCTGGTCTTAGCTTAGCTAACTGGTGTCAGACTTACAGCTGGGCTGGTCTTAGCTTAGCTAACTGGTGTCAGACTTACAGCTGGGCTGGGCTTAGCTTAGCTAACTGGTGTCAGACTTCCATGTGCATGCACCATGCTACCAAAACTTCTGAGCGTTTAGACTTCCTCCCTCATCATTCAGCAGTCTGCTTCCCCTTCTAATTCACATGATCTGAGCTAAAGAGAGTCAGGGTGACACGGCTGTCCTAGCGTGACAGAGGATCCTGGGCGGTGAGTTGAGCTGCAACAGCATGACAACACTGTGACATTCTGTACAATATGGCCACACCGTCACCGTGCCATATGAAACACAGAGAGGGGAGGGATGTTGTGAGAAGAGAACAGCCTTGAAGCAAAGCAATCTTGATTGGATTGTCCTAATTGTCTTTGGGAATCGAGAGGTTAGAGCTGACGACGGGACAAACTAAGACCTCGTCTGTTCATTACCAAGTAAATGATCATATCTGACCTACAGCATCCAACAGCAGCATGTGTAACACATAAAACCCAGTGGAAGGAGAAAAGGTTCTATCAATATATCCCCAGACTTCCCACACTCCCTAAGTGAGCTGTCGTGGACACAACAACACTGCAGGGTGTCCAGGTCTATAAACAGAGGAACCAGGCAGACTTTATTATCCCTGCATGACCAGGACAACAGTGGACTCCTCTTATGTCCTGAGCAGGCAAAGACCGGTGTAACTAAGAGGAAGCAAATCCAATTCAGGTCAAATATAGCAACCATGACAACATCACATGTATCCATATTCATTTCCTCATTATGGCTAAAACAGCTGATCCCTTAGAAAGAACTGAGGAAGGACTTTCACGACAGGAATATGGACGGGACGATGATCCATTCAGAAGAGCAGGATGAGGTGAGCTTGATAAAGACTCACCCCGCTCCTGTACAAGGGACTGAAGACAGCCTTTTAACAAAGTGGCTTTTTAACATGTTTTTCATGTCTTAAAAATGTTTTACCTTTGTTAGATCATTAGTACACATTTTAAATGGCTTTTACAGATTTGATGTTTTTACAAGGAAAGTACTTTTATTCATGGTTGTTTTCATTGGTTTTAACAACATGTACTTTTTAACAAATTTAAATGTAACTTTCAAATGCTGTGTTTTATGCTTTGCTGCCGTTTTTATGTGTATAAATGATGTAAAAAATGTATGAGCTGTTTTTAAAGGAATTGTGCCAATAAAACTTTTCCAAAAGAAAAAAATGGGTGATTAGTTCTTCCAAGAGCTGTAGGCCTAATCAGAACGTGGCTAAAAATGAACTGACAAAGATGGATGGAACATGTATTGTAGTACTGTGGAACATGCACTACTACAGACACACAATACACACACAGTTTTTATGCTTCTATTCACATTTAGCACACTTACAATGTAGGAACAGCTGTAGTGCTAACCAGGAAGCCAGAGGGGGTGATGGTTGGTTAACGGGAGGAAGATGACATAACATCCCTTTATAACATCTATTAAGGCGCTCATAGGGCTTAATGCACACAGTTAATGCAAACCTACTGAAAATCATGTATTGATGTTAGGGGAGATTTGGGTGAAAATATGAGTTTACAAGTCTCAAGTAAGGATTCAACCTGTACTATACACAAACAACAATGTTATGGCCCTTTCCTGTAGTCAAATGACTAGTGACCTCATGGGTGGAATGTTATTCATATTTTTAATATCCAACACTTTTGTTCTATATCAGTCTTCTGATGTATAGAAAGTGTAATATTGGGATGCAATACTCAACATGTAATCCATTTCAACTCTCTGACAAGGTACAGGCGGCTTCTTTTTAAGCCCATAACCATGTGTGTGAGGTGTATAGTTTGTTTCTACATCTGCATTGCTTGCTGTTCGGGGTTTTAGGCTGGGTTTCTGTATAGCACTTTGTGATATTGGCAGATGTAAAAAGGTCTTCATAAATACATTTGATTGATTGATTTGTTTAAGACTACCAAGAAACATTGTGTTACCCTGATTTAGCCCACTGCAGTTAAATGTTATTAAAGAGCCTCTGACACGTTCCAAAATAAATAAAATTGTATTCGTCACATATACAGGTTCCAGCATGTATAACAGGTGCAGTGAAATACTTGCGTGCTCGCTCCCTCAATAATGCAGTACAATCATCAATATTAATAATAAAAAGCCAAATACAAAATCTAAAGTAATTAGAATGTATGCAAAGTTATAAATTGTACACAATTGTAACGCTCGTCTGAAGAAGAAGACCAAAGCGCAGTGTGGTACGTGTTCATGGTAATTTATTCAAACTGAACACTGACACAAAATAACAAAGTGGCACAAACCGACACCGTTCTGTCTTGTGCAGACACAGAAAACAGAAAACAACTACCCACAAACCCAGGTGTGAAAAAGGCTACCTAAGTATGATTCTCAATCAGAGGCAATGATAGACAGCTGCCTCTGATTGAGAACCACACCCGACCAAACACAAAGAAATAGAAAACATAGAAATAAAGAAACTAGAATGCCCACCCTAGTAACACCCTGGCTTAACCAAAATAGAGAATAAAAGCCTCTCTATGGCCAGGGTGTGTCAACAATAGGATATTTTTATTTTATTTTTTATATACAGTATAAATGACACCTACAGATAATATCAGTCCAATAAATCAAATAGAATTTGATGCATATGATGTGCAGTATAGATTAGTGATAATACTGCCACCCAGTTGCGGTGAGAAACAAGACTACATACATATTAAGAGCCCTTCCACCTTACCATCCCCTAATGCAGTGGTACTCAAAGTTGAGGGAATTGCGGTAGGGAACCATAAATGAAGAGTACAGATTAAGTTACAACACAATATACAAACGTTATTAAAAAATACAAATTTATAGAGTAAATGCATGTACTGGTTGTCTTAATGTCGATAGGAGATGAACATTGAATGAATTGAAGTTTATTTGTTGTTGTATTTCTTTTTGAATTGACAGATTTTGAGGTTGTGTCATTAGATTTGGGGTGGGGTGGGCTCACCAAAAGTTTGAATACCACCGCCCTAACGTCTCCTGCCTGAGAACCTGAGTTTCCACAGTCAATCTGACCCTTCAACATGAAAGACTGTCTGCTCTGCTGTAGTAGCAGTAAGCACACAACCACCGCCACGAGACAGTACATCCAGTATCGGACTGCCTAAGTTTTAATCCCACGGATTAGTACCAATGCCAAGGCAAAGAAGTCAGAAAGACGATTAAAATGTCACTGGGTAACCTCTCTCAGCAACCCAAACTGTTACAGCTCCAAATACACAGACAATTATATCACATATACCAGGTTCCAAGCGATTTCATTAGGGTGTGAGGACTCCCCCAAACAGAGGAGCTACACTGTGGCTACACGACAGTACAGTGTGTCAGGTGGCAGATTGATGATGGCGAGACTGCAACTTAGTGAAGTTGGGGTTAACCCTGGCCCTCTGGTATCTGAGTGATTGACAGACCAAATGGTCAGTCACGTAACAGAGTTAAGTGTGAGAGTGACATCCCTGTGTGTCACCAACTGGACTGAAGTGGGTTCACGTGCTCACATTCACAATGAACTAAAATGAGTGAAAAGGGGGTGGAAACACTATATTGCGAGTGTCTAGCATGCCTCCTCTTATACTGAACTTTTCTTGCAGAATTCTTGTGTCAAGTCCCCACTATGTGAATGTTATGTGAGGAGAAAGTCAACATGAGAAGCAACTTGCTTCCCAGAAACCATTGTGTCTGAATGAGTCTTAAGGATTGCTTGTGCCATTCCCCTCAGTCTCTATTTATGCTGCCATAATCTCTCCCCACACAGCCGCCCATTGGTCAGTCTAGCGTAGACTCTAGAGCACGCTGCACAGATAGGTCTTGGAATTGGCCAGCTGGCTGCTGATGCCATCTACTTGAGTTTGTCCAAAATGTGCTATACCATTTTATAGTAAATCATCATTGTAGTGAGTGTCATCTACAATTCATCAAATCGATTAGAAAGGACCAAGAAATTAAATCAACAAAATACAAATATTAAACAGTGGTCAAACATGAGAAGGTAAACGGAGAGAGAAAGAGCAGTACTTGGAAGCTGACCTGAGGTGGAAAGCTGAGGCCCATGACCACATGGTCCCTGGCAGGCCAATGGGGAGGAAGGCAGGTGGCAGATTTATTTGGGAGGAGGAAAAAGAGGATGAATGACAGGGAGATGTTAAGAGGTGTGAGGGGACTGAGGACTGGCCGGGAGGATGGGGTAGAGGGGCCCATAAAAACTGTGTCAGAGGGTGGGGTAAAGTTAGGGTCACTGCCCAGGGTCCCATATGATGTCATTTCACAGACACAGTGTCTGCCCTGGGAACTGGGCTTGAGGTAACTGCCTGAACGAAGGTGATAAATCCTAGTGATATTTATAGATGCCATTCAAGCTGTTCTGTTTCAGTGCAGGTTCCCCACTGGGTCCAAATACATCAAACATGTGGCTGAAGTTACAACACAACAACTCTGTAAAATGCACACTTCCTGATAGGCTACATGAAATGCACTTATATTTCCCTCACTAACTTTAAGCATCAGCTATCTGAGCAGCTAACCAGTCGCTGCAGCTGTACATAGCCCATCTGTAAATAGCCCACCCAATCTACCTACCTCATCCCCATATTGTTTTTATTTACTTTTCTGCACACCAGTATTTCTACTTGCACATCATCATCTGCACATCTATCACTCCAGTGTTAATCAGCTAAATTGTAATTACTTTGCTACTATGGCCTATTTATTGCCTTACCTCCTCACGCCATTTGCACACACTGTATGTAGACTTTCTTTTTTTCTATTGTGTTATTGACTGTATGTTTGTTTAGTCCATGTGTGACTGTGTTGTTGTTTCTGTCACACTGCTTTGCTTTTTCTTGCCCAGGTCACAGTTGTAAATGAGAACTTGTTCTCAACTGACCTACCTGGTTAAATAAATAAAGGTGAAATAAAAAACTTAAATAAAAAACTCCAATGAGTTACTAGGTCAGCCTCTGATGTTGTGGCTGTAAAAGATGTGGCTGTAGGAGATGGGTCTAGCTGTATTTGTGTACTTGGAGATAGATATGTGATGGGTGAATGGATTGGTTTATTATTTTGAGTACAACCTCTTAAACATAGTGTTCCTCTAGTGTGTTTTGACAAAACAAACACTACTAATGGCTCCATGCAGAGTGACAGGAAACATTGTAAATGTGAAGCTCTCCACTCAGAGCACTATGGAGCCCCAGCATGTGGCTGTGAGGCTGAGGGGAATTTAGAGTGCCAGGAAAAAAATACTCCTACAAAAACTATTATGTGTGCGTTACCAAGTAACTGTTGACCAATTTCCCAAATACAGAAGCCCTTTACACTTATGTTGACAATGGCAGATTTGGGCACTGACAAGGACATAAAAAGGAATGCAAAGGCTATACAGAAACATACTATAAATGATATCAGCGCTCAGGCTGAGCACTTCACAGAGCTGTATGGGTTTTGACTGACAGCCGTTCTAAATTTGAGCACCAAACGTGACAAGAAGTTGCCTCCATCTCTCCTGCTAATTGGGTAACCTTTTCAAACATTTTGTTATCTGAGTGAGGGAAATGCTGTAAATTAAGCAGAATCCATGTATTTTGAATGATGAAACATTGGGGATCATGAGAAATACTGCTTTGATGTCATACAAGCAGGCCAAACACCCATGCAAATGTTGCACTTCACATTTCCATATCATAAAACTCATGTCATATACAGTGTCAACGTTTATGATCACTATGTTTGATGTACAACTACAAGATGACATGGCGTCATATCCTGGGTTTTCCTGAACATAATTAGTCTATTTGTGAAGAAAATTGCCGCAGAACACGCACCTGAATGCACTCATGCCTAGTTAAATAAAGGGAAAAATGAAATAATAAATGACTCTTTCTATGCTGATCTGTTTCTCAGACTTTCCTTGTGAAAGCCTAACACTCAAAGATCGTATTTTATAACTTAGCAAGTCATACTGGCAATAGAACAAGCCTTCAAATGATTCCCACCTGACCCAGATTGTGATTTATAACGGTCCATTTTGGATTCCGTAAAGAATAACAGTAATTGTGTGATAATATATAATATATGCCATTTAGCAGATGCTTTTATGGAAAGAGACTTACAGTCAGGCGTGTAGACATTTTATGTATGGTGGGGATGTAGGGTTGTGTTCCAAGCAAAACAACGACAAGTGGGCTTGCTTTACTTTTGGGCTCCTGAGTGGCGCAGCGGTGTAAGGCACTGCATCTCAGTGTTAGAGGCATCACGACAGACACCCTGGTTCAAATCCAGGCTGTATCACAACCATCTGCGATTGGGAGTCTCATAGGGCGGCGCCCAGTGTCTTCTGGGTTTGGCCGGGGTTGGCCATCATTGTAAATAAGATATATTTTTTTAACTGACTTGCCTCGTTAAATAACGGTTGAATAAAAAAGAGAAAAACAGTTCCTCCACGGAACAGTCAGGAGAGCTCAAAACAGCACCTTACAGTTGGAGACCAGTCAGGAGAGCTCAAAACAGCACCTTACAGTTGGAGACCAGTCAAGAGAGCTCAAAACAGCACCTTACAGTTGGAGACCAGTCAGGAGAGCTCAAAACAGCACCTTACAGTTGGAGACCAGTCAAGAGAGCTCAAAACAGCACCTTACAGTTGGAGACCAGTCAGGAGAGCTCAAAACAGCACCTTACAGTTGGAGACCAGTCAGGAGAGCTCAAAACAGCACCTTACAGTTGGAGACCAGTCAGGAGAGCTCAAAACAGCACCTTACAGTTGGAGACCAGTCAGGAGAGCTCAAAACAGCACCTTACAGTTGGAGACCAGTCAGGAGAGCTCAAAACAGCACCTTACAGTTGGAGACCAGTCAGGAGAGCTCAAAACAGCACCTTACAGTTGGAGACCAGTCAGGAGAGCTCAAAACAGCACCTTACAGTTGGAGACCAGTCGGGAGAGCTCAAAACAGCACCTTACAGTTGGAGACCAGTCAGGAGAGCTCAAAACAGCACCTTACAGTTGGAGACCAGTCAGGAGAGCTCAAAACAGCACCTTACAGTTGGAGACCAGTCAGGAGAGCTCAAAACAGCACCTTACAGTTGGAGACTAGTCAGGAGAGCTCAAAACAGCACCTTACAGTTGAAGGCCAGTCTTTGAGTCATAAAAGTGCAATGAAATGACTTAGGAACTGTGCACACTTTGAAAAGGTGTCTGGCCATTTGGAGACACCAGTTAGTTCTCTCACTCAAACCCTTGTCATTTGTCTTATGTTGCATCTACCCCACCTTTTCCAGGAATAGTCTTATCATGGTACTGAATGTATCAAGAGTATTTTGAGATTTCGTTATCAACAAATGCAGTGAACAGTACAGTACATGTAAAATGCACATACAATCAACAGTGTAATGTTTGGATTCAGTCTTTTGTCAGGTGAACATTTTCCCATAATCTCCAAACTGTTCCCTTTCAATTACTACCATGCTTATGCATTTTCATATTTCCTCTGTAAGAAACATTTCAATATAGCCTTATCCATATTGACCAATTCCCACGAGAGTAAAGAGTTAAGGTTTATAGTCTATGCATCTCCTGCTCATTTACACCTGACTTACAAGCTGACTAAAATGTAACAGGGTGAACACTTCTATGGCTGTGTAGTAACATTCAACAGAGATCAAATAGCATTTCTTGTTTCCACATGCTCAGGGAATTGTCTCTGAGGGAAATAGTGGATAAAAACACCCACAACTTCCTCAGATGGCACATTCCATACGTAAACATGTGGCCTTCTCTCCCTCCACCCCCATTAACAGGAAGGTTCTCAACAAATATGGGTAAGAGGGCCCAGTCTTGGAGCCTCCATAAAACAAATATGAGTGTTCCAAAATGGAAAGCTAGCGGAGGGGGGAGGGATTGGATGGACCACAGCATCGCTCAATTCATAGCTCCGTCTGCTCATGACCCAGAAAATACTTGGAAATGTATTTTTCCTGGATGATTTTATTGCACTCTTCTGAATCTGGGGCCAGTGTTTTTCTCCATAGCAACCACAAAACAGTGGAGCACAGCTAAGCTCTGACTCAACCGAAGAACTCTACAAAATCCCCATTTCAACGCCAGGGTTTTCCCCAAGCAGAGCAGAGCAGCAAGCACTCCCAGAACCTGACTCCAGACAGTTTTAAAACACGGACTGTACGATTGCAGGATCCATGAATGGAGACACATGTTGAAATAAACACATGCACTGTGCACTGGTACTGTATGAGATGGGGTTGGGGGTCGAGGGGGGTGGGTGTCGTCATAATATCTTGTGAACTCAGGTGCTTGGTGTGATGTGGTGCCGTCTGTATTCAGTCTGTATTCCTCTATTGAGGTCAACAGGACTAAACCGTAGGTCTGAGAAGAGAGGGAGGCAATAGCTGGTCACTATAGCTGACCCTGGGGAACTTGGTCACTCAGACAGGCTAGCTGAAGCTTAGAGCTGCCCACCCGGCCTGGCCCGCCGCAGGAGTACAGACAGACAGGCCAGCACAGTATTACATAATTGTCTCCTGTCTCTCTCAGCTCAGCACTGAGCCGTACAGACACAGGTGCTTTATGGTTTAATGGAGTCTGTGCTGCCTGCGATACAGCCAGGGATTACAGGCAGCCAGGCAAGCAGGCACAGGCCTGAGGAGAGGGCATGGTGTAAGTACATAATCTCTCCACAGCCTCCCTGGGCCCTGGCTACTAACTCTCGCCCATCAAATCCAGTCTGACCTGGTAGCTGAGCTCTGACCAGTGACCATGGATGGGTGCCAAGCATCTGCAGACTCAGCTACTAGAGCCCTCAATGGTGTTATGTACAAGGTAGAGGGAGAGAGACTGAAAACAGACAGTATATGATCCAGACCATTTTTTCTCCAGATTTAAACGCATCTTTTGAATTCTCCTATAGGGCTATTATGCACTGTATACGAGCCATTTTCAAACTGCTGTGAAAGATAAGTGTGTTTCTGTGCTGTCAGTACAGTATCCCTCCCCCTAGTCAGCCATGAATCATACTTATCATTTAGCACACCAACCAGCCAGCCAACCAGCCAACCAGCCAGCCAACCAGCCAGCCAACCAGCCAGCCAGCCAGCCAGCAGAGGATTTAGACCGCTGAATGCTGATTGGAGAGCAGTCAGCCCCTGTGCTCTTCTTGTCTTGACTAGTTAAGGCGGTTCCCTATGAAAACAGGACAGGCCTACTTCACTGTAACAGAAGAATATGCTCAGCTAGCACATAATGTTCTGAGAATCAAATGTTTCTTAGAGCTTGGTGAGAGCGTGGTTGTCCAATGATTATTTTGCATTACAAGCTTCCCACAACATTCTGGGATTGGTGCAGGATACTTCTGAGCACATTTAAGGAACTTAAATTATTGTTATTTCATTACTTTAACAGAATGTTCCCTAAAAGTTTAAATATGGTTACGTTTAATTTCAATTTTGATAATGTTCTAGGAACGTTCTCCAACTGATTTGACATTGGGAATGTTCTCAAATAGTTCAGAGAACGTTAAGAAACAACGTTATTCTGTGGGGATTTCAGTACTTCAGCATCAAGTTTCCTCATGGTTCTATTTAAAGTCATGTTCTCAGATAGTTCCGAGACCATTAAGAAAACTTTCCATAAAAACCACAAGAAAATGTTAGTAACTTTCAGAAAACATTCTAAGAATGCTATTTAAAAACATACATTATATTCTCAGAACGTGTCACGACTTCTACCGAAGGTAACTCCTCTCCCTGTTCGGGCGGCGCTCGGCGTCGCCGGTTTACTAGCCGCTACCGATCCCTTTTTCCTTTTCTAGTTGTTTTGTTTGTGTTCCTTTTCACACCTGGTTTCAATTGCGTTTATTTCTGTGTGTATATAGGGCACATGTTACCAGCCTTAATTCGTGCAGGATTAGACTTGTGTGTATTGCGCTCGATTGTATTTGATGTTTTTTTTTTTCACTATTACGCACGTGTATGTAAAGTGTCGGAACTGTGTTTGTTCCTCCGTGCGTTTGCACGAGTTTCTGAGTATTCGAGAGCGTAGTTTTGGGATTTTTGTCTGTGCCGTTTTGTATTGGTGGACTATATTATTAAACACGCTTCTCAGACATCCCTGCTCTCCTGCGCCTGACTCCTACACCTCTCACCGAGATGCATTTTATCACAGAACGTTAAGAAAACTTTCCATAAAAACCACAATAAAACTTTAGTAACGTTCTGAGAACCATATGTTTCTTAGAGAAAACATTTAAAGTTATTTAAAAACATATACACTAAATAAAAATATAAATGCAACATGTAAAGTGTTGCTACAATGTTTCATGAACTGAAGTGTTCCATATGCACAAAAAGCTTATTTCTCTAAAATGTGCACACATCTGTTTACATCCCTGTTAGTAAGCCTTTCTTCTTTGCCATGACAATCCATCTACCTGACAGGTGTGACATGGTCAAGAATCTGATTAAACAGCATAATCATTACACAGGTGCATCTTGTGTTGGGGACAATAAAAGGCCACTCAAAAATGGGCAGGTTTGTCACGCAACACAATGCTACTCAAGTTTTGAATGCAATTGGAATGCTGACTGCAGGAATGTCCACCGGAGCTGTTGCCAGAGAATTTAATCTACATTTCTCTACTATAAGCCGCCTCCAACGTCATTTTAGAGAATTTGGCAGTACGTCCAACCGGCCTAACAACCACAGACCACGTGTATGGCATCTTGTGGGCGAGCGGTTTGCTGATGTCAACCTTTTGAACAGAGTGCCCCATGGTGGCGATGGGGTTGTGGTATGGGCATGCATAAGCTACGGACAAAGAGCGCAATTGCATTTTATCGATGGCAATTTGAATGCACAAAAATATCGTGATGAGATCCTGCGGCCAATTGTGAGGCCGTTTGTTTTAAGGTATCTGTGACCAACAGATGCATATCTGTATTCTCAGTCATGTGAAATCCATAGATTAGGGCCTAATGACTTTATTTCAATTGACTGATTTCCTCATATGAACTGTAACTCAGTAAAATCAATGAAATTGTTGCATGTTGCGTTTATATTTTTGTTCAGTATACATTCCGTTCTCATCAACAAAACTCTCTCTATCCTCGATCTTGTTAAATGTTTCAGGTGTCTTGGCAACACCCACTAATTGGCCACACATGATCTTAATGAGTGCTTGTTTCCTTTAAAATGGGGTCTGTTTGAATAGACTAAAATTAACAGCTTAATATGAGTAAAAAAAAAAAGTACGTTCCCATAACTTCCAAGGAACCAAATATGCTGGCTGGGTAGTATGCTGGGCTTGGATTTTCAGCTGCTGCTGGGGCTGGAGGAGCAGCTGTGAGGCAGTTCACTTACTGTGTGGAGTGTGGGTCACTCACCTTTTAAAGACTTTACAAAACATAGAATCAAACATAATTCTACTTTATTTGTTGTATTAAAGGTTATTGCGAAAGAGCATGTTAAGCTTTCTCTTTCTGTCTCTGTATGTTTCTATCCCTCTCATAGCGAGCAGAGAGGGGAGGCCGGGCACAGGAACTTAATAATAACTTTCAACAGTCTAGCCAGGAGGCAGGAGGCCCAGACTGCGGCTGTTCCCTCCTGCTCCTTTCCCTCCCGACGCTGGGCCCCACGCTCCTCCCTCCACCCCCCACCCCCCTCCTCCTGGCCTGTGTCTGCTCCACAGGACTGATGCATTCTGCAGACAGGCCAGCGCTCTTAAAGAGACACAGGCCACATTTTTCTCCCCTGAATCCCTGCAGTGGATGTAACCACGAACTCAGAGCAGAGGCCATTATTCCCAGCCTCTCACTAGAGGACCGGCTCTTTTCCTTTCTCTAAATCTTTTTCTTGGCACTCAAGAGATCCCAACAAGACATGAAAAGTGAGGGAGAATCAGACTGAAATATGTTAAGAGTCTCTCAGTGGATATCAGGCATAATTATTTCAGTGCAGCAGCTTGTGAGAGAATCTTTGATGCTTCACTTTAAAAAGCAGGAGAAGGCTTGTCAAGTGCAATCAGCAGTCTTGGCCATGAAAGTGTATTTGATGCCATTATTATGATAATTATTAGGGACAATCCAATAAACTTTATACCATGTTATGTGCTGTTACCATGTTGTGCTGCTGCCATGTTGTGTTGCTACCATGTTGTCGTCATGCTGTGTTTCTACCATGCTGTGTTGTCATGTGTTGCTGCCATGCTATGTTGTTGTCTTTAGGTCTCTCTTCATGTAGTGTTGTGTTGCCTCTCTCGTCCTGATGTGTGTTTTGTCCTATATTTAATTTAAAAAAATGTAATCCCAGCCCCCGTCTCCACAGAATGCCTTTTGGTAGGCTGCCATTGTAAATAAGAATTTGTTCTTAACTGACTTGCCTAGATAAATAAGGGTTAAATAAATCAATAAAAAAAATCAGATGTCCTCAAAAAGCAACTGTTGCCACCCTGGGGTTGGCTATAAGATGTAGCTCTGCCCTGTAATGAATCAACACATGTTACATTACTGCTGGATGGGAATAAAGTATCTTGTATAATATTTAACTAGACAAGTCAGGTAAGAACAAATTCTTATTTACAATGACAGCCTACCCCAGACAACACAAGGCTAAAAGTGCACTGCCCTATGGGACTTGAAATCATAGCCAGGTGTGATACAGCCCGGATTCGAACCAGGAACTGTAGTGACCACTCTTGCATTGAGATGCCGAGCCTTAGACTGATGCTCCACTCATGAGCCTCATATAAAGTGCAGTTACATAAATCCAACAGATAAAGTTGCACTCTGCATCCAAAGTGATGTGGTGAAGGTCTGGCCACCACACCACAGACCTCCCAGGACATGCATCACTGCAGTACAGACAGGAGACACAGACACACCCCACATATTCAACACACACCCCATGCCTGCAAATAGGTATGGTTGAACTTCGAATGAGTTAAAATCTAACCAAATCATTTTTGATAAGCGAACCATATAAACCACAACACTACATGTGTTGGGTAAACTGTGCGACACTGTGGGCTGTCTACCACAGTGAGGAAACAATAAAACACTTCATGGGGTTGAGTGACACAGAAGGGCGTGGCCTGATAAACACGTTGTCAGCCCTTTTCTTCTTTGGATAATGCAAACTGTGTGGGAAGCCAAGGGTCTGGATACTCAACCCAACAGACAAGGGGAAGAGGTCAAGCTGCCTCCAAACTAATTCAAATAGCATCTATGTTGAGTTTATATATATATATATTTTACTTTCCCGTGAGGAGGACTGACTGGAGGACTTCTCTAAATTTGCAATGCGACAGAAATCTGGAAATACAGAAAACCCCATCACAATAAACAGGGTTTAGGGCTTTTTCCTCGCATAGCAGAAAGAGCCACATCCTGATGTGAATTACATTTGCTGTGCTTCGATAGCAGAAAGAGCCACATCCTGATGTGAATTACATTTGCTGTGCTTCGATATAAGCCAAATGTCTTGGAGTGGCTAAGGGGTTAGGGGTTAGGGGTAAGGGGTTAGAGGTAAGGGGTTAGGGCTAAGGGGTAAGGGCTAAGGGGTTAGGGGTAAGGGGTATGGGGGCAAGGGGTTAGGGTAAGGGGTAAGGGGTTAGGGCTAAGGGGTAAGGGGTTAGGGCTAAGGGGTAAGGGGTATGGGGCAAGTTGTAAATGGTAAGGGGTAAGGGGTTAGGGCTAAGGGGTTAGGGCTAAGGGGTAAGGGGTTAGGGGTAAGGGGCAAGGGGTTAACATATCTAAGCTCTGCAGCGTTACAAAATATGAAGTCTCTATAGGAAGATTCAGTACCAGAGTCAGAACAGAAGAGTTAGCACAGAAGTGTCACCACGGAAGGGTCAGCACAGAATAGTCAGCAGCACAGAAGGGTCAGCACAGAAGAGTCAGAACAGAAGAGTCAGCACGGAAGAGTCAGCACAGAAGAGTCAGCAGCACAGAAGAGTCAGAACAGAAGAGTCAGAACAGAAGAGTCAGCACAGAAGAGTCAGCAGCACAGAAGAGTCAGCACAGAAGAGTCAGCACAGAAGAGTCAGCAGCACAGAAGAGTCAGCACAGAAGAGTCAGCACAGAAGAGTCAGCACAGAAGAGTCAGCACAGAAGAGTCAGCACAGAAGAGTCAGCACGGAAGAGTCAGCACAGAAGAGTCAGCACAGAAGAGTCAGCACAGAAGAGTCAGCACGGAAGAGTCAGCACACAGAAGAGTCAGCACAGAAGAGTCAGCACAGAAGAGTCAGAACAGAAGAGTCAGCACAGAAGAGTCAGCACAGAAGAGTCAGCAGCACAGAAGAGTCAGAACAGAAGAGTCAGCAGCACAGAACTCCAGCCCTCTGAAATGATAACCCCAATCTGGAAAACCAATAAGCAAAGCATCCAGCTACAGACGGCCAAACAGTTCCACTTCCGGCTCTTAAAGTAGGAAAAGAGACATCCCGGAGGAACACATAACTGAGAATCTCAGGACTGTCCTCATCTCAGAAAATGTCCATGAGAGAATCTCACAAGCCCATTTTCACATGCAACAATGCTGTGATTTAATCTCGATTCGATGTGTAAAGACAACAGCTGGACTACTACTAGATTACCTCTATGATAAAGATGACTAGACCGGGAGGCCATTGAAACGAAGCTGTCTGTTCATTACTCAATGGAGTACAGAGAGCTTTGCAAAGCTGACACAAACCCAAACAACACTAACCCATTGAATCATCAGTGTTTATGCATCCATATCATTCTGCACCATCTGTGAGACTGACTGAGGGATGGTTCTCTGTCTGATATAACAAGCTAATAGTAACAGAACAACAACAAACAACATACACAGCTACAGTACAATATTGAGCACTGCAGCACTCATAAAACAAAGTCTCTCGGGTACAACATTTGTCTAAAACATTCACAGCAACAACAAAAAGACTCTCTTCTCATTTACATCTACACTCCTTCAACTGACTGCTGAACCAGTTACCACCTCCCTTCACCTTTCCACCAGGACTTTAGGAAAGGAAGAGAAAAGAAGGCAATGAACTTCTGACCTGTCCTACAGACTATGGAGGATGCTCTGAAGCTTGGGGGCAACTAGAGTCCGCCATCCACACTCTGTCTCTCTCACCCTGCCGTCCTATAAAACCCTCCTGCTCCCCATTTTATGGCTGCCAGATGGTAGGAGGCCATCTTGCCGCTGGACTTGCCTCTCCAGTCTAGTAAAAACCAGTTGACCTCGGCAACATAAAAACTGGCATTTATGAAAAGGGCTTGGAACAAAACACACAAACATCCTGCCACTGAAACAATCAACGCCATTTAGTCTCGCAGAAAGAGGCACATTTACAGAGGAGAAAACTGCATGTTTTCCACCAGATGTAGAGGCTACACCCAGGTACAGCTTTATGTGAAGGATTTTACTGGTGTGCCTTGGTTGTGAATACAAGTCCTTGGCAGCCTCTAAAGTTCTCCCTGAGAAACGGAGAAACAAAACAAATGCAGTGGTCTATATTCAGGTTAGAGATGAAAAGCCAGTCTGGCTCATGTTTCACTACATTCTGTTCCAGTGTTGCCGTCACCTCTCTAACAATCACACTTCATTCTTATCCACCTGGGCTAGAGGGATTTAAATGAGCAATCTGGAGATTTTTGTAGCGCACATTTCAGCTCTATTAACACTGTTTTAAAAGCAATTCATTTGATAAAAGTAAAGTTTTGGTTGAAGTTTTACGAAATTGAATCACAAGTTAATAAAAAACCCCGTCAAACATCATGCATTGAGCATGATTAAACTTAACAAGTGAACCAGAAACAAAATGCACGAGCTGATTCCCATCCCAGTATAGTGGCTGTGTTGAGTTTAGTGTAGTCTATATAAAAGGGTAGGTTTAACCAAAGGCTTCTTTTTACTGCTAATCAATTGATGTGATGATCTGCTCTTCCAATAACAACGGTTACCCACTTCCTCACCTCAGATGCTCCTCCTTCTCTCTCCTTTATTTGTTTTACTAGTTGGAAACGAGTATGTATGTCCTGTAATTCAACCTGACCTCCAGGCAACCCCTGGCCCTACCCCTGCCACGGCTGCCTAAGCCATTAGGGATAGCTGTGACTTCAGGCTATTAGTGTGATAAAAGTTTACTGTCACTCCAGCCACTCTACAAGGCTGCTGTTAAAACGCCTGTTGGATGCTCAACTACAGATGTAGGATGTGAATTTGATCACCCAGTTGCAAGAGAACTTTCGTTCAATGCAGGAAATGTAAAACTTGTAGGATATTTTAGTTTTAAAAAGTGTTCTGAAGTTTGTAATTTACACTTTGAAATTCAGACTTTATCAACCCCCTCAAAAATGTCCATTAATTATAATCCACATTATAATTCACATTTTCTGTTGCTGCAGGATTATCTGTAGTATATTGGACCTCTCTTCCACACTACTAGGCCAAAGACATCCAGATAGCTAGTTTGTTTGGGTGCATTTGGTCAATAGATACACATGCTTTAAATCAGTAAAACTGTGCGAATTTCAAAACATAGAACTGCGCTGATTGTTTTCACTGCATCGGGGTCACAAGTGTTCAAGTACTGTACCTTCTAAAAAGCGGTAAAAAACTGAAACATAACATAAGTGGATGAGGCCCGAGCGTGGATGGAATGTCTCCGGGTTTAGCTGTGTATGTATAAAGGGGGTGGAGGTCTGTGCTGTGGTGCTGTGTTTCTCCTGTACTGTCTGAGTTGTGGGAAGCCAAGTTATATAACTGCAGCCTCAGCACTTCTCTCCATTTTCTCAAGTTTCAAGCCAAGTGAGAGAACAAAGGCAGTGAGCTAAGCTGCTGCAGAGGGAATGAGGACAGACAGACCGAGGCATACAGAGCAGAAGATGGTGCTCTCAACAACTAGTGCTGCCTGGTGCAGTCAGTCTATGACAATTCTTCTTCACACAGACAACGGATAAAACCCACCCAGTAAGCAAACGGACGTTGAAAAGACGTCTTTTAGTCGTCTTTTCCAAATGTGGATTGACGTCAGGTGCATTTTAGTTACTGAATGTAAGGTGAAAATATGTATTTTCCGGATGTTGAAAAGACGCCCTTTACAGATATTGAAAATAAGTATTTTTCTGTCATTGATTACATGGCCAAATTTCAACGGCACATACATGTACATTCTCAATGAAGTAAGCATTATATCACAATAATAACTTTTCAAGCCTCTTAATATAGGAAAGAGGAGGCAACTGAAGACTGCAACAGAATATTTATCATTGAACCCATCAGTCAAATGCACTTATATCAGCTTTTTCAAAAGCTTTAAAACGGGCAGCAATGACGTTCAAAGTTGTCCTACTTCCAGAATAAACCAACAGACTACTCAATTTACAATAACATTTTCTGTGACGGTTACAGAATAAAACATTTCTTGCTATGACTGTGATATGATGTTGTTAATCTATCTTGGTTGAAGTCGGTCTGATTAAGAGCATCTGCTGAATGACCAAAATGTAAATGTATAAATACAACTTGAAAACCATGCTGACTATTATTCGAATGAGCTCCCCAAACACGTACATATTTGGACGGTGCGGACCAGATCCAAAAATGAATGAATCATAGAGGTTTCGGTTATGTTTGAACATCACAGTACAGTACGGCATAGTTTAGTACAGTAGAGCACAGTAGAGTAGAGTACAGTAGAGTATGGTACATAAAGAGACCTAAGACAACAACATAGCATGGCAGCAATACATGACAACACAGCATTGTAGCGATGGCCGATTAATAAGGGCCAATTTCAAGTTTTCATAACAATCGGTTATTGGCAATCCACGATGAGACTCCGTGGCAGGTTGACCACCTGTTACGCGAGTGCAGCAAGGAGCCAAGGTAAGGTAAACTTATCTTATTAAAAATCAATCAATCTTAACATAATCACTAGTTAACTACACATGGTTGATGATATTACTAGTTTAACTAGCTTGTTCTGCTTCGCATATAATCAATGTGGTGCCTGTTAATTTATCATCAAATCACAGCCTACTTCGCCAAACGGGTGATGATTTAAAAAGCGCATTCACGAAAAAAATCACAATCGTAGCACCAATGTACCTAACCATAAACATCAATGTATTTCTTAAAATCAACACACAAGTATATTTTTAAGCATTCATTCAAACAGCACTTTCCTGTGTTTGCCAGCAGTTCTTCGCAATGCTTGAAGCACAGCACTGTTTATGACTTCAAGCCTATCAACTCCCGAGATTAGGCTGGCAATACTAAAGTACCTATTAGATCATCCAATAGTCAAAGGTATATGAAATATAAATGGTATAGAGAGAAATAGTCCTATAAATTCCTATAATAACTACAACCTAAAACTTCTTACCTGGGAATATTGAAGACTCATGTTAAAAGGAACCACCAGCTTTCATATGTTCTCATGTTCTGAGCAAGGAACTTAAATGTTAGCTTTTTTACATGGCACATATTGCACTTTTACATTCTTCTCCAACACTTTGTTTTTGCATTATTTAAACCAAATGGAACATGTTTCATTATTTATTTGTGACTAAATTGCTTTTATTGATTTATTATATTAAGTTAAAATAAAAGTGTTCATTGTTCATTCAGTATTGTTGTAATTGTCATTATTACAAATATATATATAAAAATCGGCCAATTAATCGGTATCGGCTTCTTTTTTTTGGTCCTCCAATAATCGGTATCGGAGTTGAAAAATCATAATCGGTCAACCTCTAATGACAACAACATGGTAGTAACACAACAAGGCAGCAGCACAACATGATAGCAGCACAAAACACAGTACAAACATTATTGGGCACAGACAACAGCACAAAGGGCAAGAAGGTAGAGACAACAATACATGCACATGTAAAAAAACTGATTGGCTAGTGAAATGCACATTCTGCCCTCTGATTGGACCAGCAAACTGTCAATCAACAGTGGCTTTGCTTATTCATAGGCCTACAGTATCACACCAAATTTAGTTGAAACAAAATTATCTTTGAGAACTAATAAATTGTGAGTCTTGACTGTTGACCAGTCATCAGCATTGGCGTGACCAGAAAGAGATTTCATTTTCTCCGGTTTTGCCTGGCAAAAACAGAGTAGCCTGCCTACCTATGTAAATATTATCCATATAAAATATAGTTTAGCAATCTGCTATGGATCCATCTTGCCAGAACAATAGGCTACCTGGTGATTTCATTGATCATTTTCATATTTCAGGCCTAGTTTGGGTGGGTTATAATTCCAGACCTCGGTGGTGGTACTGGCAATATGTCTGAAGATAGCTGGAACATCACACTACCTTCAATACATAGCTATCGGATGAAGACATGAAGACACGAAGGCAACATTTTCAGGCAAATTAATTACGATATTTGTGAGGAAGAAAAGGCTACAGACAGATCATGATTTCCATCAGATCCTGTAACCATGTTCAGATTTGAAGAAGACTGAAGCTATTTCAGCTACAGTGTTCTTAAAAACTCAACATGTCTACTTCAGAAGTCTGATAGAACCTTACGGCTGAACCCAGATTGACATTTCAGAGCCATAATGTTCTATCTGCGATTGCACCCCCCTACAAAAACTGGTTTTACACATGTCTCAGGATTTTGATACTTGGTACTTTAGGTGAGGACCTTAATGGGCTATGAAAGAAGAATTCACTACAAAACAGTTCAGAGATCTGGGATGTGAAAACTTAAGATGATCAATATCTCTAAACTGTGCTTTTCAATGTCTCTAAACTGTGCTTTTCAATATCTCTAAACTGTGCTTTTCAATGTCTCTAAACTGTGCTTTTCAATATCTCTAAACTGTGCTTTTCAATATCTCTAAACTGTGCTTTTCAATGTCTCTAAACTGTGCTTTTCAATATCTCTAAACTATGCTTTTCAATATCTCTAAACTATGCTTTTCAATATCTCTAAACTATGCTTTTCAATATCTCTAAACTATGCTTTTCAATATCTCTAAACTGTGCTTTTCAATGTCTCTAAACTGTGCTTTTCAATGTCTCTAAACTGTGCTTTTCAATATCTCTAAACTGTGCTTTTCAATATCTCAGAACTATGTTTTGTGTAGATAGTGCTTTGAACAAGATAGTCAGAACACATCATCAAAAACATTAAGAAATGTATTATAATTAGTGGGCATAGCGGTCTAAGACACTGCATCTCAGCGCAAGAGGTGTCACTACAGTCCCTGGTTTGAATCCAGGCTGTATCACGTCCAGCTGTGATTGGGATTACCATAGGGCGGCGCACAATTGTCCCAGCGTTGTCCAGGTTTGGCTGGGGTAGGCCGTCATTGTAAATAAGATTTTTTTTCTGAACTGACTTTCCTAGTTATATCAAGGTTAAAAAATATATAAAACATCTGATAAATTACTGTCATCACTGAACAACGATGTGACAACATCATTTACTTTAAGATTTGTGTTTATTTTGCTTGTGCGCCATTATTACTGGATAGACTAGCTAGACCATACTTAGTGGGAGATGGCAAAGATGTGTTCTGATTGGTTTGTCTGTATTTGTGCAGGCTTGTGATTGGGAGTGATGCAAAGTACTTAAGTAAAAATACGTTAAAGTACTACTTGTACTACTTGTACTTGTATCTGCACTTCAATTTACTATTTATATTTTTGACAACTTTGTACTTTTACTTCACTACATTCCTAAAGAAAATGATGTACTTTTTACTCCATACATTTTCCCTGACACCCAAAAGTACTCGTTACATTTTGAATGCTTAGCAGGACAGGAAAATGGTCTAATTGTCACACCCTGACCATAGCGAGTCTTTTTATTCTCTATTTTGGTTAGGTCGGGGTGTGACTAGGGTGGGTGATCTAGTGCATTTATTTCTATGTTGGCCTGGTATGGTTCCCAATCAGAGGCAGCTTTTTATCGTTGTCTCTGATTGGGGATCATATTTACACAGCCATTTCCCCACTGTGTTTTGTGGGATCTTGTTCATGTGTAGTTGCCTGTGAGCACTGCTTGAGCGTCACATATTGTTTATTATAGTTGTTTTTTGAGTTTCATTTGAATAAACATGTGCAACTCTACGTACGCTGCGCCTTGGTCCGTTAATTCATTAGACGATCGTGACACTAATTCACACACTTATCAAGAGAACATCCCTGGTCATCCCTACTGCCTCTGATCTGACAGACTCACTAGAAACATGCTTCATTTGTAAATTATGTCTGATGGTTGGCGTGTGAATAAAAACAAGAAAATTGTGTCATCTGGTTTGCTTAAGTAATTTGAAATGATTTATACTTTTACTTGTAAATACTTACAGTAAGTATATTTTAGCAATTATATTTTCTCTTGATAAGTATATTTAAAATCAAATACTTTAAGACTTTTACTCAAGTATATTTTACTTTGACTCACTTTTACTTGAGTAATTTTATATCAAGGTATCTTTACTTTTCCTCAAGTATGACGAGTGGGTACATTTTCTACCACTGGTGATTGGATTGCAGATAGAACCTTGAAGCGCCAAGTTCAGATAACCTAGTGGTTAGAGCAGTGGGCCAGAACCTGAATGGTAGCTGGATCAAATCCCTGAGCTGACAAGGTACAAATCTGTGTTCCTCCCCTGAGCAAGGAAGTTAACCCACTGCTCCCTGGGTGCTGTGGGTGTCCATTACGGCAGTTCCCCGCACCTCTCTGATTCAGAGGGGTTGGGTTAAATGCGGAGTAAACATTTCAGTTGTACAACTGATTAGGTATCCTCCTTTCAAATGGATTTATGCAGATAGAACATTCTAGTTTTACATACTTTTTCAAAACTCTAACTTCACAGACATACTCTACGAAGAACCAGCTAAAGATCTATTATATGTGACTAACTCATTTCTGACTAAAATGTCAGATAGAACCTTGTAGTCCCAAGGTCTTGATTTGCAGTTCAACAAGATTGAATGTATAGATTTATTTTACTTGATTTGAAAAAACTTGTGACTCGACTCGACTTGCTCTTAGAATGCACGACTTGGACTTAACTCGAGACTCGACCCGTTCTACTTGTGACTCGACTTGAGACTCAGACCTTGAGACTTGCTTGTGACTCAGGTAATAGTGACTTGGTCCCACCTTTGCAGTAAACTATACTTTACTGTGCTCTCATGTATTGTACTATACTATACTTTTTTTTCTTTACTGTACTGTGTACTGTATTGTAATGTACTGTATTCTGTGGTGCTCTACTGTACTGTACTGTGCTGTAAAAACTTAAGAAGCATAGATATCTATGATTGGTTCAGATTTGGTCCGGTCCGCACTGGACCAAAACTGAACCAATTATAGATGTCTATGTTTGGGCCAAATAAAGGCTGGTCTGGATCAATCTGATTCTGAACCAAATGTAGACGTCTGTGATTGGTTCAGATTTGGTCCTTGGATGTTGAAATCAAGGCCGGTCAAGACTGCAAAAAAAATAATGAAAAACCCCCCCAAAACAAGTCAAGACAGGACCACAAAAAGACATATCCGTTGGTAAATGCATCCGTTTTCCAGTAAGACTTCAATTGTGATGTAAGATCTTCATTTGAGTTTGTTTACGTCAGCAGGAAGACAATACTGCAGCCATTTTTGTCGGGGTATATTTTTGTAAGGGAAAATCAAGTCTGACAAAAAGTGGAAAGTACAAACTTCAAACCTTTTTAGACCTCAAATACACTACAAGTTTAAAATATTCTGCATTGCAGGAAAGTTATCCTGCAACAGGGTGATCAAATTAAGATCCTATTGTATTTTCTGGAGCTGATTGCTCCAGAAAACTTTTTTTCTGATATTGCAAATGACCTTGAACATAATTAGATTGGCACTAAAGCCAAATAAAGCATTCACTTGATGAAAGATATTGGTATCCTTTTCATAATAATTTAGACAACTTACGTTGAAAAGCTCTAATTGTGCTGTTTGAGACTTGCCTTAGCTAGAAAGGCAGTTTTGGGCAAATGTTGATAAGCTGAATGTGTGCCTGTGTTCATGTTGGTCCATGCCAGCCCAGCTTCATCAAAGCCCAACCCAGTACATCACGTGTTTTCACTCTACAGATAGGGTGGAAATGACCTCAGCGCAGTAAAAGATGACAGGGGCGCGAGCACTGCTCCCCAGATGTGAGGAGAAAAAGAGGAGGAAGGAGAGACCATTCGCCTGAACAATTTACTGCAAACCCCTGAGGAGACCTGTGATTGAGGGTTCAAGTCCAGTTCCAGAGGTTCCTGGTCTATCTCAGCAGTACTCAGCCGCAGGGAAGACATATCCTGCTGAGGCGTATTCACACTCACTCACACAGACACAAACACTCACACACTCTCGCAAAGACACACACAGAAACACACTTATTCATACAGATGTCCACAAGCAGACACTTACTCACAGATACACACCCAGACACACACACACTCTCACACACACACTCTCTCTCTCACACACACACACTCTCACAAAGACACACACACACTCACACACACACTCTCACAAAGACACACACACACTTACAGAAACACACTTACTCATACAGATGCGCACAAGCAGACACACACACACACACACACACACACACACTACTCAAAACCCCACTGTCACTCCGTCTGCACCCCACTGCACCTGCCAGCCACACAAAATCCACTTCTTCCCACTGTGTCCGGCCAAGGTCCTTTATCCCATTTAGTACAGCCTGCACCACAACAAAGGAAGAGAAATTAGGGTGCCGGCTGATGAGAGGGTGACTAATCCCTCTGGAAAGGCTCATTCTATCATCAGCCTGTACAGTTGAGCAGCTGAAAGGCCTGAATTAAATATGGACATGCAGGGATGGGAGTCTTTGTGGAGATGAGCTCCAACATTGCCCTGTCATAGCCCTGGAATAATTCATACAGACTGACCTATTGTTGTGTCTGTCATGGGTTCATCTGCAATGTCACTACTGTAACTGTATATCGTTGTATTAACAATGTACCCAATCTTTCAATAGTGAAATCGGAACGTTCCACAATGTAAAGATGACCCATCTCTTAATCCCTATTCACTTACTCCCTCTCAGGAGCCCTTCATCTTCTCCATTGCCAAAGAGCACATTACACCCAGAAAGGTCAGGTCACTGCAGCCTCAATAGGAGCTGGATACTCTGCCTCTTTACTATGCAGCAGATTAAGCTGTTGGTGCCAAAAGAGGAGGTGACGACCCAATTTATGATGATAATCTGAAAAGCAGCTTGGAGATGTTTAAGGTGATGTAAAAGCTAACCTCTGTCCTAACACTGTACAATTGCCTGCCTTAAGACACTGGGTTTATAAGTCTCCCCATTATGGGATAAAGGGCAAGTCTCCATCCAAGCTCTATTTCAGGCTGAGTCAGTCTGTGTCTGTCTGCGGTCCCGCTGACTGGCTGGAAATAAAGCCAGCCAGACTCCCATCAACGCCACCGGCTCACACAGCCCCTCTGGGCAGACCAGACAGAGGACGGGAGGTCCAGTTAAGGGCCCCACCCTGGCAGTGCCACAGAATGAGGCCATCTCATCATCTAAGGCCCCTGCAGAGGGAAGACGCTCTCTCTCTCTCTCTGAGCCTATAGCATCCCCAATCGGTGTGCCTGTCTCTCTAAATGCGAGAGCCGCCATGTCAGATATGGAGGGAGGGAAGAAAGGGAGTGAGGGAGTGTGTGGAGGGATTAAAGGAGAGAGACAGAGCCCTGCTCTGGTGAGTAACCAGGAGTGACACGTCTGCAACGACACATCAAGGCTTTTGAATGAGGGCACTTCCTGTTAGAAACAGGAAGAACAAAAGAGAGAGAAAGGACGGACTAGTCAGATGCATTGCAGTAAAGAAGGAGACAGTAATGGGGGTGACCATGACAGACCAAGAGGCCTGTAATACTGAATAAACAAGTCTAACTCAGCCCAGTACAGACCAGTAGAGCACAGACACCTGTGCTGAATTAATTTGATATGTGAGCCTGCCTGTCTGCCTGCCTGTCTGCCTGCCTGTCTGCCTGTCTGTTTGCCTGCCTATCTGCCTGCCTGTCTGCCTATCTGCCTGGCTGCCTATCTGTCTGTCTGCCTGCCTATCTGCCTACCTATCTGCCTGCCTGTCTGCCTATCTGTCTGTCTGCCTGCCTATCTGCCTGTCTGTCTGCCTGCCTATCTGCCTGCCTGCCTTATATGCCTGTCTGCCTATCTGCCTGCCTGCCTGCCTGTCTGTCTGCCTATCTGCCTGCCTGCCTGTCTGCCTGCCTATCTGCCTGGCTGCCTATCTGTCTGTCTGTCTGCCTGCCTATCTGCCTGCCTGCCTGCCTGTCTGCCTGCCTATCTGCCTGCCTGCCTATATGCCTGTCTGCCTTCCTGCCTGCTTGTCTGTCTGCCTGCCTATCTGCCTGTCTGATTTTAAGAGCACACATGGGCTCACAGCTTTTCACCAATAGACAATAGCTGCTCTGCGGATCCCAAAGCTTTTACCAGACAAAACTAGCACAGAGGGAAATAGCCTAGCCATTAGGTGATGTGGTTAATAGGACTGGTTGTCTATTAGTTTGCAGGGGTTGGATGAGCAAAGACACCGCAGTATGAGAGCCGAGTATGAGAGCCGCAGTATGAGATATCAAATGCACTGCCTTCAAGGCAGAGCAGAAACACAACATAGTAGCCTGTCTTGATAGGATATAACAGAGTAGATACACAAGAGAGTAGCCTGTCTTGATAGGATATAACAGAGTAGATACACAACATAGTAGACTGTCTTGACAGGATATAACATAGTACACAAGCCTGTCTTGATAGGATATAACAGAGTAGATACACAAGAGAGTAGCCTGTCTTGATAGGATATAACAGAGTAGATACACAACATAGTAGCCTGTCTTGATAGGATATAACAGAGTAGATAAAACAAGAGAGTAGCCTGTCTTGATAGGATATAATAGAGTAGATACACAAGAGAGTAGCCTGTCTTGATAGGATATAACAGAGCAGAAAGGCAGAGAAATTAGACTCCCACTCCTTCATTCAGAGCAGAGATGGAGCCTGGCTGTCTGGTCATCCTGACATCACAGTCATCATCACCCTCTCTCTTCATTTGCAGAGGGACAGGCAGAACAGAATGACTGCAGATGAATGGCAGCCTTCTGGGCAGTAGGAACGGTGTGCTTTCTATGTTCTGTAGTGTAAAATAGGAGTTGTAGGGAGGAGGAGAAGCTCTGTGCTGTAGAGAGAAGGAGGAGGTGGTGGGAGGTCTGTGTAACAAGGTCTGCTGTATGTGTGTAGTTGGAGGAGGAGGTGGTTGGAGGTCTGTGTAACGAGGTCTGTTGTGTGTGGTGTAGTTGGAGGAGGAGGAGGTTGGAGGTCTGTGTAACAAGGTCTGCTGTGTGTGGTGTAGTTGGAGGGCTGTGTAACGAGGTCAGCTGTATGTGGTGTAGTTAGAGGATGAGGTGGTTGGAGGTCTCTGTAACGAGGTCTGCTGTGTGTGGTGTAGTTGGAGGGCTGTGTAACGAGGTCAGCTGTATGTGGTGTAGTTGGAGGAGGAGGTGGTTGGAGGGCTGTGTAACGAGGTCTGCTGTATGTGGTGTAGTTGGAGGAGGAGGTGGTTGGAGGTCTGTGTAACGAGGTCAGCTGTATGTGGTGAAATTGGAGGAGGAGGTGGTTGGAGGGCTGTGTAACGAGGTCAGCTGTATGTGGTGTAGTTGAAGGTCTGTGTAACGAGGTCTGCTGTATGTGGTGTAGTTGGAGGAGGAGGTGGTTGGAGGGCTGTGTAACGAGGTCAGCTGTATGTGGTGTAGTTGGAGGAGGAGGTGGTTGGAGGTCTGTGTAACGAGGTCAGCTGTATGTGGTGTAGTTGGAGGAGGAGGTGGTTAGAGGTCTGTGTAACGAGGTCAGCTGTATGTGGTGTAGTTGGACGAGGAGGTGGTTGGAGGTCTGTGTAACGAGGTCTGCTGTATGTGGTGAAGTTGGAGGAGGAGGTGGTTGGAGGGCTGTGTAACGAGGTCTGCTGTATGTGGTGTAGTTGGAGGTCTGTGTAACGAGGTCTGCTGTATGTGGTGTAGTTGGAGGAGGAGGTGGTTGGAGGGCTGTGTAACGAGGTCAGCTGTATGTGGTGTAGTTGGAGGAGGAGGTGGTTGGAGGTCTGTGTAACGAGGTCAGCTGTATGTGGTGTAGTTGGAGGAGGAGGTGGTTGGAAGGCTGTGAAAGGAGGTCAGCTATATGTGGTGTAGTTGGAGGGCTGTTTAACGAGGTCGGCTGTATGTGGTGTAGTTGGAGGAGGAGGTGGTTGGAGGGCTGTGTAACGAGGTCAGCTGTATGTGATGTAGTTGGAGGACGAGGTGTGTATTCTATAGGGAGGAGGACGTATCTGTTGTGCAGGGTAGATGAGGGTGGAGAAGGGAAACCTACAGTCTCTCTGCTCTGCTGTGAGTAAGTCTGTGTGGGGAGGCCTGCCTGCCTGTCTGTGTTTGTTGTGCTGCTCAGCTCTGGCACACTCCTCTCAGCCCACCAGCCAGAGAAAGAGCACCAAGTTCTTATTTAGCAGAGGAAGAGCAGCTCTGCTTAGCAACCACATCGGCCCTCCAATCACAGGCCTACTGTATGGAGGAGACTCCAGCCTGTGTGTGTGTGTGTGTGTGTGTGTGTGTGTGTGTGTGTGTGTGTGTGTGTGTGTGTGTGTGTGTGTGTGTGTGTGTGTGTGTGTGTGTGTGTGTGTGTGTGTGTGTGTGTGTGTGTGTGTGTGTGTGTGTGTGTGTGTGTGTGTGTGTACTTTGAGAGAACTCTGAATGCTGCCTGGGACACACACTCAGTTAAAAACCATATTTCATGCAAACCAGACTTTCTACCCTAGTGATTACAGAATAATGTTGGTTGCTAACAGATGCTTTCCTCTCCGTCTTGGGTTGTTTGTATTCTGAACTGAACCTGCAGTGAGAGTTAATCTGTTCCAATTAATCCTAAAAGAAATGATGTGTATCCTGGAGAGCAAGGAAGTAGTAAATCCTTAAAACATTCACTACTTTTACAATTCAGTGACTGTAGCCTACAATTTGCACCAGCTACAACTGAAATGATTGCATAATTTGTGAGCATTTAAATCCATCATTTGCAACAAATGCAGTCTGAACATTGAGCAGTCTTTTTGATTTAACTACGTGAGCTAATCCTCCTGATAGTTTTGGGGGTGGTTGGTGGGCGGAACGTAGGCGAGAGCAGCATGTCGATTTGTCATATGGCACCAGCAGGACCTGCTCTGTTCTGTTCTGGCTGGAGCAACATTACTGTAGCACTGGTCTGATAGATCAACAAACACAGACTAGTACTGCAGGTCAGTACAAAGGCAAACCAAGATGGACATAATACATTTTTAAAAAATGATACTGTCCGTGGCTTCAAAAAGTGTAGAAAGAAACGTTCATCAGAATCATCCTAACATTACTAAGCCTTGTGTGTTGCTGCAGCAAGCAAGTCTGGAAGACATGTTCTCATATTTCTATTTCCTGTTCTCTAATAATCATATAATGAAAATTCCAGACAAAGTTAGCAGTAACTAAGTTAGCAGTAACTAAGTTAGTAGTAACTAAGTTAACAGTAACTAAGTTAATAGTAACTAAGTTAGCAGTAACTAAGTTAGTAGTGACTAAGTTAGCAGTAATTAAGTTAGCAGTAAGTTAGCAGTAACTAAGTTAGTAGTAACTAAGTTAGCAATAAGTAAGTTAGCAGTAACTAAGTTAACAGTAATTAAGTTAGCAGTAACTAAGTTAGCAGTAACTAAGTTAACAGGAATTAAGTTAGCAGTAACTAAGTTAGTAGTAACTAAGTTACCAGTAACTAAGTTACCAGTAACTAAGTTAGTAGTAACTAAGTTAGCAGTAATTAAGTTAGCAGTAACTAAGTTAGCATGTGAGAAGAGGAACATTACAGTTTCCTTGTCTGAAGAGGTCAAACTTAGACACTAGACTCAGACCCATCACTCAGACCCCCAAAGAGCCATCCAGATGTTAATTTTCATCCAAACCGAGTCAGTGCATTCTAGGAGTGTTCCAGGATTAAAACCTCCTCCTCCCCAGCAGCAGCTTAGTCCTCCTATCCTCCCAGCAGCAGGTGCAGGCTCCAGGATTTTCGCTATCCACACAGATGGAGCAGAGTCTTAATCATGTATCTCATAATCACGAGGCTATCGCAGATGAACTGATGATCATAAAATAACACCAAACCCCATCCAGGCATCTGTTCTCAGCAAGACTACAGTCACAGCCACAGCTAATCTCCTCCTCCTCTCCACATCCTCTCCTCACTAATCTCCTCCTCCTTTCCACCTATAATCTCCTCCTGTCCACCTCCTTCTCCTCACTAATCTCCTCCTCTCCACCTCCTTCTCTTCACTAATCTCCTCCTCCTCTCCACCTCCTTCTTCTCAATACTCTCCTCCTCTCCACCTCCTTCTCTTCACTAATCTCCTCCTCCTCTCCACCTCCTTCTTCTCACTAATCTCCTCCTCTCCACCTCCTTCTCCTCACTAATCTCCTCCTCTCCACCTCTTTCTCATCATTAATCTCATCCTGTCCACCTCCTTCTCCTCACTAATCTCCTCCTCTCCACCTCCTTCTCTTCAAAAATCTCCTCCTCCTCTCCACCTCCTTCTTCTCAATAATCTCCTCCTCTCCACCTCCTTCTCCTCACTAATCTCCTCCTCTCCACCTCTTTCTCATCACTAATCTCCTCCTCCCCACCTCCTTCTCCTCACTAATCTCCTCCTCTCCACCTCCTTCTCCTCACTTATCTCCTCCTCTCCACCTCCTTCTCCTCACTAATCTCCTCCTCCTCTCCACCTCCTTCTCCTCACTAATCTCCTCCTCTCCACCTCCTTCTCCTCCTCTCCACCTCCATCTCCTCACTAATCTCCTCCTCCTCTCCACCTCCTTCTCCTCACTAATCTCCTCCTCCTTCTCCTCATTAATCTCATCCTCTCCACCTCCTTCTCCTCACTAATCTCTTACTCTCCACCTCCTTCTCCTCACTAATCTCCACCTCCTTTTCCTCACTAATCTCCTCCTCTCCACCTCCTTCTCCTCACTAATCTCCTCTTCTCCTTCACCTTCTCCTCACTAATCACCCCCTCCTCTCCTCACTAATCTTCACCTCCTTCTCCTCATTAATCTCCTCCTCTCCACCTCCTTCTCCTCACTCATCTCCTCTTCACCTCCTTCTCACTAATCTCCTCCTCCTCTCCACCTCCTTCTCCTCACTAATCTCCTCTTCCTCTCCACCTCCTTCTCACTAATCTCCTCCTCCTCTCCACCTCCTTCTCCTTACTAATCTCCCCCTCCTTCTCCTCACTAATATCCTCCTCCTCTCCACCTCCTCCTCACTAATCTCCTTCTCTGACTGTCTACTGTTAAATACCACCTTTAAAGAATGTACACCACATCAACAAACCCTGTACCATCTATTTGTCATAGGTTATGAATAATGGTATGAGGTCTACTTGAAGCTGTACTTTCAGGTTAGTGTGCATGCTTTTGAAGCAGACAGACAGTGACCAGTCAGTGGCGACTGGCTGCCCTACATGGAACAGGATGCCATTGATACAGACAGACACAGCAAAGTGCTCAGTCATAGGTTTCCCACCCTGGGAGAGGCTGTGAGTTAGAGACATTTTACCCACGCACCACCCAAAGAAACAAGACATTAACAAAAAGGAATGGCTGCACTTAACAGCCACTGAAAGGCAGGGCTCTGGAACAAAGGAGGTGGCTGGTCTTTACCACACATCACCCATGACAGAGCTCCAGCTGACGTCCTTTTAACAGGGGGTCAGCCTTTGGAGAATGGAGGGCGAGACCCCAGTGAGCTCCTCTGTGAGCTCCTCTGTGAGCTCCTCTGTGAGCTCCTCTGTGAGCTCCTCTGTGAGCTCCTCTGTGAGCTCCTCTGTGAGCTCCTCTGTGAGCTCCTCTGTGAGCTCCTCACACCCCTCTTTCTGACACACTGCCTCTTACTCTCCTTCAATCACATATAATATGAGATGATGCACTTCTCTAGTTATCCATGTTTCGAAAAGGGTTTACAGATGAGGCAATTGAACAGACTCAGAGCTCCTTATATAGAATCCTACCAACAACACTCTGGGCTGGATGCATTATCCACTGAAATATGTGTTTGCTTAGGGACTAGGCTATGGTTTAGGTTGAACTGGAGGCAGAGGTTGGAGATGCTGGGACTGAGTTTGGCTTGGCTGGTAAGTTTAGGGTAGGTGCTGGTCAGTGAGGAAGTGTGTGTTGGGTCAGCGCTGGTCAGACAGGGGTGACTGAGGGTCGGGCCAGGGGCAGGGGGATGAACCATGTTTGCTCTCAGGGCTTCCCAGAAGTTAGCAGACAGATAGGTGCGGAAATGAGCCGGCAGTGAGCTTATTTGAATCACCCAGCCCAGCTGATCCAGGCATAATACATGCCCACTCACATGCACATACTGCACACACACTCATATACACCCCCTCACACACACATGAATACACATACACATACAGACAACACTGTCTTTTACCCCTACCTACATGTGCATATTACCTGAATTACCTCAACTACCTCGTAGCCCTACACATTCACTCTGTACTGGCACTCCTGTATATAGCCTCATTATTCTATTGTGTTAATATTTCCTATTTTTTCTGCTTATTTGGATAATTTTTGTACTTTTTAACTCTGCATTGTTGAGAAAGGGCTCGTAAAGTAAGCCTTCGGGAAAGTCTACACCTGTCGTATTCAGCAAATGTGTCAAATAACGTTTGATTTGATTTGTCTTGCTAGCCATAAGTTACACAGAGCAATACCTAAGCACACAGATATAGGGCTCTACATGCACAATAAACACACACTGTCCCTCTCCACCTCAGAGTACAGTACTCAGTTTACTGGTTTGGTCCCAGGTTTGAGGCTCATTTGATGAACAGAACAATGGGATGAGAAATGGCATAAATTGGCCTCACATGAACAAGGTTAATATCCATTCCATTAAGGAAGGACTACATGGGTCTCCAGAGTCCGCTTCTTCTCTACACTCATACACAAGACTGACGTTATTGCTCTTACTTGTTAAGCTTATTCTAAGAAATATTGGACCATGAGGGAGGGAAACATATTTTAGTCATTCCTCACAAAAGCATATTTTATGTACTTCCCCTAAATAGAAGAACAGGTGAAATTCATATTTCAGAAAATCAATCAATATCATTTTTTATACCTTTGATATTTGGTTATTTATTTGAATTGTGGGGTTTCACAAGGTCATTTGTTTGTGTTGTATGCTGGTGTACTTGGTTCCTGTATTATAGATACTGTGGTACTATGTGTTTTTGTATTTGCGTGGTTGCTAGGCTAGTTCGGAATAATATTTGTTATTTGTATTTATTTATTTGCTGTGTCTCTCTGTCCTTTATCAGACAGCCATCTGGCCAGTGGACTGGACACAAGGACATCTGATTGGGCGCTGTAAAAAGAGTGGGGGTGAGTGGGGTCAGTCTCTGTGGATAGAGGTCAGGTGTCACAGCTCTTTAACAACACATGTTAAGACCTTGCTCCACTGGGCCCGCATCTCTTCAATGAGAGTCTACTGCCTGTTTTCTTCCAATCTATCCCCATCTTTACATTAGGCAACGGCTAAATAACCAAATGCAGGATTACATTTAAAACAGACACAACGGACTTCTGACAGGGGCGTACTGGCCATCTGGCATTTTGGGCAAATGCCAGATGGGCTGGTCCATTTTTAGCCCAGTTGGCCTGTCTAACTGGGGTTTTTAGCACAGTGTGGGGGCATCAAGGGGGGGGGGAATTGTGCTGGTGTGTTAGAAATGTGTCACGACTTCCGTCGAAGTCGGTCCCTCTCCTTGTTCGGGTGGTGTTCGGCGGTCGATATCACCGACCTTCTAGCCATCACTGATCCATTTTTCATTTTCTATTGGTTTTGTCTTGTCTTCCTTCACACCCGGTTCCAATCTCATCATTACATGTTGTGTATTTAACCCTCTGTTTCCCCTCATGTCCATGTAGGAGATTGTTTGATTGTATGTTATGTGCAAGTCATGTGTCGGTGTGTGACGGGTTTTGTACCCACTTTTATTATTTTTTGTATATTTTGGTTTTTGGAGTTTTATGAGCACTTATTAAACGACCCCGTTTATACCAAGTTCGTTCTCCTGCGTTTGACTTCCCTGCAACCAACACGCACCCATTACAAAATGCCAGGGATGATTTCTGGTCCCAGTCCGCCCCTGACCTCTGGTGTCATCAACCCTCAATTCCCTGTCAGCTTTGTACTCGAACAATGATATCCAACTATAATGCTGTCTCTAGCTATGCAGAAACCCTGTTCAACTTGTTCTACAGAACTTTGGAAATGTTTATCATTTAATTACCTATTATCTCAATATACTTTGTCTTTTTATTGAAAGAAAATACTCAAAAATAGCAAAAAGGTAATTTTTAACTGAACCTAGTTTACAGAGCAATGTGTACAGTAGTGTAACTGAATGTCCAAACAGACAGGCATGATCCTGGATTAGGTCTGACCCAACACACACCCTGACATTAGTGTGGGTCTGAGGTCGGTTGATAACATTGTTTTTTTTATGGGTAAGCGAGCCAGGGCTGGCTGCTAGCGACCCTGTCAGTCCTGCCTCTCAGCAGCTTCCCCTGTCAGAGTGATGTATGGGAGCACTGGTGTGCAGCTCCCCAAGGACCAGGCCTGGCAGTCTGCTAACTGGGACACTCCTGACTGTGAACCAAGGCAGGCAGGCAGGCAGACACACACCACAACCCCACACCACCCTATGCCCCCTGAAGCAGAGACCTCACAGTTTTGAAAATATGAAACACACTGACCATATATCATGTCATGATGACTACAGTTAGGACAGCAGCGGTAAGCAACAGGTGGTGGAGATTTTGCCACACAGACATTTTCTTTAGGTCCAAGCCACTGTGAGGTTCTGGATGTCCATTTCTTGTGTGGAAATGACACAGATTATGTAATTGTATTATTAAATGTGCATTAACTGTGAGATTTTGAAAACTGTAGAGGGCACAATGTTACTGTGTCTCAAAAGAGAGACATTGGAAGCCGTTTTACAAGCACTTTAGAAATTGAGAATATACACTACCGTTCAAAAGTTTGGGGTCACTTAGAAATGTCCTTGTTTTTGAAAGAAAAACACATTTGAAAGAAAAACACATTTGTCCATTAAAATAACATAAAATTGAGTGTAGATATTGTTAATGTTGTAAATGATTAAAGTAGCGGGAAATGGCTGATCTTTCATTGGAATATCTACATAGGTGTACAGAGGCCCATTATCAGCAACTATCACAACTGTGTTCTAATGGCACATTGTGTTAGCTAATCCAAGTTTATCATTTTAAAAGGCTAATTGATCATTAGAAAACCAATTTTCAGTTATGTTAGCACAGCTGAAAACTGCTGTTCTAATTAAAGAAGCAATAAAACTGGCCTTCTTTAGACTAGTTGAGTATCTGGAGCATCAGCATTTGTGGGTTCGATTACAGGCTCACAAAGGACTGTCTTCTGAGACTCGTCAGTCTATTCATGTTCTGAGAAATGAAGGCTATTCCATGGGAGAAATTACCAAGAAACTGAAGATCTCGTAAAGCGGTGTATAATACTCCCTTCACAGAACAGCGCAAACTGGCTCTAACCAGAATAGAAAGAGGAGTGGGAGGCCCCGGTGCACAACTGAGCAAGAGGACATTAGAGTGTCTAGTTTGAGAAACAGACGTCTCACAAGTCCTCAACTGGCAGCTTCATTAAATAGTACCCGCAAAACACCAGTCTCAACGTCAACAGTGAAGAAGCGACTCCGGGATGCTGGCCTTCTAAGCAGAGTTGCAAAGAAAAAGACATATCTCAGACTGACCAATAAAAATAAAAGATTAAGATGGGCAAAATAACACAGACACTGGACAGAGGAACTCTGCCTAGGAGGCCAGCATCCCGGAGTCGCTTCTTCACTGTTGACGTTGAGACTCACGATTATGCATTCTTGTCTCTTCCATAGCAGGCTTAAAAGAAACACAGACTGGTAGATTTTATTTTAATTTTATTTTACCTTTATTTTACTAGGCAAGTCAGTTAAGAACAAATTCTTATTTTCAATGACGGCCTAGGAACAGTGGGTTAACTGCCTGTTCAGGGGCAGAACGACGCATAATGGATTATGGTCATTGTAGTTAATTATCATGTTTTATGCGCTAACCTATGTAGAATATTGGCCTGTTGGAAACTACAAATCCCTACTACATTGCTCAGTTCAGGCTGGATGTTATTTATCTCTAGAGAAACTGTGCAATATGCGCAGTGAGCTCACTGGAGAAAAAAAACGCAATTTATTTAAAATATTTTAACTGACGTCATTCAATTAGTTGTTAAAAACTGAAAAATAATCTATATTTCGGTTAATCGCTCAGAACTAATATTCAACCAAGCCTCTCTTGGTCGAGGTAGACCTCCATTCATTTCTAATAATACATACAAATTCCAAAATGTCCTGTGTAGGAATGATAATGAAATGTAAAGTCACTGAGAGCAATATTGAAGAGATAGCCTGTCTCCTGTTCAGAGTGTAGTTGTTACACCACAGTGAAACATAGTGTCCAGTCATTAGCTAAGTCCCACTCAACAGCTGTTGTGAGCTGAGGGAAACAGCCACCATGTCTCCCTGTCCTTTGTCCACTCTGAACATCTGTGAGCCTCGCGTGGAGCCAGGCAGCACAGCCATAGACCTCAGGCAAGTGTTCACCCTGAAAACCTTCCACCACCCTGCATTCAATGGGCTCAAGTTCGCACGCACGCACGCACACACACATACATACACACACACACGCACGCACGCACGCACACATACACATAACCTATCCTGATCTAACACACATTGTGATAACTCATAGTTCATTAAACTATTATCCCCTAACCCACCTTGTAGCCCAATAATGGGTTCCCCAGTCCCCCTCCCTTCTCTGACACTAATAAAAACGGTCATATGAAGATGCCCTTGAGTTACCCTATGGGGGATCCAAGGAGAGTGGAGTGGAGAACCACTCAGGGTGTGAAAGTTTGAGCTTCTTTTGTTTTCAAAGAAACATTTTAAAACAACCTTTTCAATGTGAATTTAAACCAATGTACCTGCACTGCAAAAAGGCAGAGAGGAAAAGATTGGAAATAAATAATGTGTGTGTGTATGAATGTGTGTTGAGTGAGTGGGTGGGTGGGTGGGTGGGTGTGTGAGTGAGTGAGTGAGTGAGTGGGTGGGTGGGTGTGTGAGTGAGTGAGTGAGTGAGTGAGTGAGTGAGTGAGTGAGTGAGTGAGTGAGTGAGTGAGTGAGTGAGTGAGTGAGTGAGTGAGACCAATAGAACAGGGCAGGGGAAGGGGCCATCATAGACAGGTTGGTCATCCCTACTGTACATTGTCAGTTGCAAATGTAACAGTGATGGAATGACTCAATAGTGTGGGCTAAATGGCATGCAATAAGATAACATATTCAGATATCCTTAGTTGTTCTTAACACGCAACTGTGTAATAGGGCCATTATTTCAAAACACTACCATTGACTAATGAATAACAACACATTAACCAATAGGTTATCACAAATTATAAACTGGGTGGTTCAAGCCCTGAATGCTGATTGGCTGACATCCGTGGTATATCAGACCTTATACCACCAGTATGACAAAACAGTTATTTTAATGCTCTAATTACATTGGTAGATGGTGCACACCCAGAATAATAGTTTGTGTGGAGGTGCTGACTAATGGCAAATAAACTATAAACTATCAAAATAAAGAAAGTTGGATGCCGAAACATTGGTAAATACCCATTAAATTGCCTGGAGATTATACATGGAGTGTGCCACTTTCTTTCTTTTGATAATTACATTGTTTACCAGTTTATAATAGCAATAAGGCACCTTGAGGGTTTGTGGTATATGGCCAATATACCACGGCTAAGGGCTGTATCCAAGCACTCCGCGTTGCATCATATGTAAGAACAGCCCTTAGCCATGGTATATGGGCCATTTACCACACCTCCTCGAGCCTTATTGCTTAATTATACAACGGGTGGGTCTAATCCTGAATGCTGACTGGTTGCTTCTAAGGCATTATCACTTAATTAAATGTTAATGTATGCCATCAAATATGTTAAAATATATTTTAAACACAAACTTATAAAAAAAAACTTGGACAGACTTACACGACATGATTTGTTTGAGAACTTATTCGCGAAGTCAAATTTGCCCTTCATTTCTTTGAGGTTCTGATCCAGGACAGCCTTCTCTTCTTTCCCCGTATAGTCCGGGTCCAGGAGAACATAGACCCGCCAGTTAGCCGAGTCGAACCCCCAGTGAACTGTCCGGTTCTCTAGTCTTTTGTGACTATGGACCACAAACTTGTGAGTGGGGTACATGAGTCTGCAGTCCATGCATTGGATACAGGCGGCATTGGGACTGGTATAGAGTTCTGGGACAAATAACCCCTTACACCTACCAAAACATTCGTGGTATACTTTGAAGCTTTTTTCCGTCCTCTCCAACTCTAGGGAGCCAGACAGCTCTTTGTTGCAGTGATGAGGGTAGATACCACAGTAAATGAGGGCATTGCAGAGGCGCTCAGCATCCGTCTGGGTGATCAGTCCGCATGATGGGGCAGAGAAGGGCAGGATACCCACGACTTTGAGGATCTCCAGCTGGTCCGCAGTGCACCGGGAGCAGTAGACATGCAGGTCGTCGCACACCGAGTTGATCTGCTGAAGCGAGAAATCCCGCAGGACACTGTTGAGAATCTGCGGCAGACACAGACGTTTCTCGCCGCCGACCACGAAACAAGAAATTGTCTCGCGCTCCAGGACAGTTTCGCACCTTTCGATGGAGCGGTCGGATGGAATGAACAACGGCCCGGATAAAACCTGGGGTGTCAGGGGAGGCATGGCCAGCATCAGTTCAGCAGTTTTTCCATCTTTGTTGAAGAGAATTTCCTGGTGCCACCGAGCGGAGAACGCCGCCGGTCCGCCAAGGGAGCTCCTGGAACTCAAATGAAACTGCTTCAGAGTTTGCTGAAGTCCGGGATGAGGCTGAAAGCTTGATGGAGCCTCCATGTTTTTGCCACTAGAGAAGTGAGTTCAAATGTACGCGACCTATTTTAATCAGTTGTCTTCAAAATCCACCAAAAGAGCATTTCCATGTCACTAGAGAATGTCACCACCGGCCCATCTGTTAAAAAATGAGGATAAGACACTATTGAATTGAAATACTCTTAACTCTCCCGTCCACAGATAAGATAAATCCGTCGGACCACTCACATAAGAGCGTCAAAACGATACAATGTTTATCTTCTCCAAAGCAGTCTCTGGTTGCAATGTCTATGTCTAGTCTGCACGATGTGATCCTCAAACATGCCAAGTCTGAGCAGTCTGGCGTTCTCTCTCTCTTTTCCCTCCCTCTCTCTCTTTCCCCTCCCTCTCTCTCTTTCCCCCTCTCTCTCTCTTTCCCCTCTCTCTCTCTCTCTTTCCCCTCCCTCTCTCTCTTTCTCCTCTCTCTCTCTCTCTTTCCCCTCTCCCTCTCTCTCTTTCCCCTCTCTCTCTCTGTCTCCCTTTCTCTCTTTCCCCTCCCTCTCTCTCTTTCCCCTCCCTCTCTCTCTTTCCCCTCTCTCTCTCTCTTTTCCCTCTCTCTCTCTCTGTCTCCCTTTCTCTCTCTCTCCCTCCTCTCTCTTTCCCCCCCTCTCTCTCTCTCTCTCCTCTCTCTCTCTCTCTCTCTCTCTCTCTCTCTCTCTCTCTCTCTCCCCTCTCTCTCTCTGTCTCCCTTTCTCTCTCTCTCCCTCTCTCTCTCCCCCCTCCCCCCTCTCTCTCTCTCTCTCTCTTTCCCCTCTCTCTCTCTCTCTCTCTCTCTCTTTCTCTCTCTCTCTCTCTCTCTCTCTCTCTCTCTCTGTTTGTTTGTGTCTGGTTCAGTCATTGAATCCCGGCCAGGAATGTGACTGACTCCCCGGGCTGGCTGTTCCCTGAACGAGTTGTCCCTCCCCCTCATACCATGGCAGCTGCAACAGCAGCCACAAAAAAACCTAGTAGACTGGAAAGTAAGGGTGGAGTCGGACCTCAATGGGGAGAATACATTCATGTCAATTGAAACTATTAAAACTCGTTCCAAGGAGCCTTTATAATGCATGAATGTATCCATGGCAGTGTTCATAAATATATGTGTGATACCACAGTCTTGGTGTCAGTGGTATCTACACTGAGTGTACTAAACATTAAGAGCACTTGCTCTTTCCATGACATACACTGACCAGATGAATCCAGGTGAAAGCTATGATCCCTTATTGATGTCACTTGTTAAATCCACTTCAATCAGTGTAGATGAAGGGGAGGAGACAGGTTACATAAGGATTTTTAAGCCTTGAGATAATTGAGACATGGATTGTGTATGTGCCATTCAGAGGGTGAATGGGCAAGACAAAGGATGTAAGTATCTTTGAACGAGGAATGGTAGTAGGTGCCAGGCGCACCGGTTTTTGTTAAGAACTGCACTTTTTCATGTAGAGTCCATGCCCCAATAAATTGAGGCTGTTCTGAGGGCAAAGGGGGGACACATATTTTGTTGTTGTTGCCTAAATGACATTTTCTTGCTGGCTCTCTTTTTGATTATTGACCTGTGGAACACTCTCCATGTATCTACAATTATATATATACATTTGATTAGTAAGAAGTGGGCATTTCAGGTTTTTTATCTCACAAGACTTAGATGAGACTCAGATTAGTAATGGGGGTTAGTTGTAAACAGGGTTATTTGTATTGCAGTGTACCTAAAATGATATTGTATTTTATATGGTAGTTAGACACATTCACATAATGATATCAAATTTCAAAGTGCTGTTATTGTGAAGTAGAAACGTCTAGGAGCAACAACGGCTCAGCCGCAAATTGGTAGGCCACACAAACTCACTGAATGGGACCGTCGAGTGCTGAAGCGCATAGCGCTTAGCACGTAAAAATCGTCTGTCCTCTGTTGCAAAACTCACTACTGAATTCCAAACTGCCTCTGGAAGCAAAGTCAGCACAAGAACTGTTCATTGTTGGGAGCTTCATGAACTGGGTTTCCATGGTCGAGCAGCCGCACACAAGCCTAAGATCATCATGCACAATGCCAAGCGTCAGCTGGAGTGGTGTAAAGCTCGCCGCTATTGGACAATGAAGCAGTGGAAACACGTTCTCTGGAGTGATGAATCACGCTTCATCATCTGGCAGTCCGATGGACGAATCTGGGTTTGGCGGATGCCAGGAGAATGCTACCTGCCCGAATGCATAGTGCCAACTGTAATGTTTGGTGGAGGAGGAATAAGGGTCTGGGGCTGTTTTTCATGGTTCGGGCCCCTTAGTTCCAGTGAAGAGAAATCTTAATGTCAACATACAGCATACATTCTATATGTTTCTGTGCTTCCAACTTTGTGGCAACAGTTTGGGGGCAACAGTCTGTTTCAGCATGACAATGCTCCCATGCACAAAGCCAGGTTCATACAAAATAGTTTGTTGAGATTGGTGTGGAAGAATCACCCAACATCGGTGCCCGACCTCACTAATGCTCTTACGGCTGAATGGAAGCAAATCCCACAGCAATGTTCCCATACTCGCTAATGTAGGAACATTGCCTTTACGTTTCAAACATGCTGTAAAACTGACATACGGATTGAATAGAGCCCTAAAATAGTATTTTCATAAATAAGCAAAAGGAAAAAAGTGTTCCATTTAGCCCCAGTCTCCCCTAGTCCAAACATGACCCTAGTCCAAACATGACCCTAGCCCAAACATGACCCTAGTCCAAACATGACCCTAGCCCAAACATGACCCTAGCCCAAATATGACCCTAGTCCAAACATGACCCTAGCCCAAACATGACCCTAGTCCAAACATGACCCTAGTCCAAACATGACCCTAGCCCAAACATGACCCTAGCCCAAACATGACCCTAGTCCAAACATGACCCTAGTCCAAACATGACCCTAGCCCAAACATGACCCTAGTCCAAACATGACCCTAGTCCAAACATGACCCCAGTCCAAACATGACCCTAGTCCAAACATGACCCTAGTCCAAACATGACCCCAGTCCAAACATGACCCTAGTCCAAACATGATCTTACAACGCAATGCTAAACATAAATAAGTACATTTAGTTATCAAACCCTAATCTCCAAATTAATACTACACAAAATATTATTATTATTATGAAATTGTTTAATAGTCACATTAGGTTAAATTATTTCAATTGTGTATTTTAGTAGCTTACAGACAACTGCAATTATAGCAAATCCTAGTAGGTAACACTTTAAAATAACTTTCATGAATATGCCATTATGAATGCTTAAAAATGTTTATAAATGGTTATACATGTTCAATAATTATGATGAATTGTAATTCTTATCAGCCAAGGCCTATAAATGCTTATGAATTACTATGAATAAGTATTTAATTATTTGTAAACATGTAGGCCTATGAACATTTATAATGCCTAGTTTATTAACGGTTATTTGTCAAAGTTATAATAAAGTGTTACCCAAATATTTCTATGGTCAGCTGTCAAAAGTCTTTAATAGTCTACTATTTTACAGGCAGAACGACATAACAGAATAAGTTGAATATTCAATGAATCATTTGTAGATATAGCCATGAAAAGTAGGACCTCATTGTGCTTTTGGAAAAACGTGTACCACAAGTTAGTGTTCACCATAGGTTCATGTAGGTTAATGTGAACTCCTGAAATCAATAGGAAGCTATGATTAGCGTCCTATGCTGAATTATTTGGTGCAGAAAATATACATTTCCTTAACACTTCAGATAAGATTTGTGTTACCAGTTCATTACGCCAATTATTTTGCAACAGAAACATTTTACTTCAATTGGAAAACCTTTTGCAACAAAAAACTAGCGTTTCAATGGTCAAATTCAGGTAGGGCCCTCCCGGTTACGTTCTGCTTGCTTCCGTTTAGTTCTTGAACGGTAAACAGTTACGGTTGGAAGACAGAATGAGTACACACCAGGACGATGTTCAGTAACCAAATGTTGAACGTTACAGATATGCAACGAATAGAGCCGCGTCGATTCTTTATTATACGGCAGAGGCATGTTTGTTCCTCATAGCGTATTACTATCGGAACATTCCAAAACGTTGGGTCTTGCTGAACGCACCCCAGTTTGATGACAAGATTTTGGGGATTTTTTCCCTTTGTGACTCTCTACACATGATATAACCAGGGGTTTTTCACTAAACCGATGTTTTGCAACAGAAAACGTTTACTCCAAACGGAAAAAGTTTTCCAACGAAAACGATCGTTTCTATTATAAACATGCACGTAGATCCTGGCCTATTACATTTCGTTTGGGTTTTTAAATGGTCTCGGTTGCAAGACGTAATGAATCCATTCCCTGGGCTCAGTTTCCCCGGTTTGACGGCATGGTCAGGAATAAACCTGCACCCAGTCCTTCACTTTATGTGGGTTCATTAAAATACCACTAGAGGGTGCTAAAATATAATTTTATAAGAGCCGGAAAAATAGGAAGTCATAGGAATTTATGGCAATATAAAAAAAAATGACAATCGTACTATATAACCGTAGGCTAAAGAATATTATGGGCAACATATTGTTTGTTTACACATGTAACATGAATTAAACATGGGGCGGCAGGGTAGCCTAGTGGTTAGAGCGTTGGACTAGTAACCGGAAGGTTGCAAGCTCAAACCCCCGAGCTGACAAGGTACAAATCTGTCGTTTTGCCCCTGAACAGACAGTTAACCCAATGTTCCTAGGTCGTCATTGAAAGTAAGACTTTGTTCTTATTAACTGACTGGCCTAGTAAAATAAAAAATAAAAGTGAGAAGGTAAAGATTGAAATATTTAATGTTCAGTGTGAGATTGTGATGCATCTTTAATCCATACAACAAACTCAGTCAATTTTATTTCTCAAAATTCCCAAAAGAATGATTTGCACGTTAAAATACATTGATATTTAACATTTTTAAAAACAATTACCCCAATACCTTTCATGACTTATTTAAATTTGTGTCAATACAGAAACAAGCGCATACACGCAAACCAATTCTACAGACCAGAGGTCATTCCTACAGTGCTATCTATTGAATTTAGTCACCTACACTAAGTACATATACAGTACACACCCCCCCTAATTTAAAAAAACTAGGATAGTCAGTTAAGAACAAATTCTTATTTACAATGACGGCCTATCCCTGCGAAACCCTGATCTGGACGACACTGGGCCAATTGTGAGCCGACCTATGAGACTCCCAATCACGGCCGGTTGTGATACAGCCTGGGATCGAACCAGGGTCTGCAGTGATGCCTCTAGCACTGCCTTAGACTGCTGCACCTCTCGGGAGCCCAATAGTTAAATTTTTTTCTCCTAGTGTCAGATGACAAAAAAATCTTTAATAAATAACTGCTGTTTAATTCTAAGAACATTATGCTTCTCCAATGATTTTCCCAAACATGGCTGTAGTTAGGTGAACTGGGTCAGTACTAGAAAGGTACATTCATTCACAGTCCACATAAGTAAAGAAACCTTGAAGCAGTCTTATCAAAATGCTCTTAACTCTAAAAATGTGCATAGTTAATTAGATAAATTAACAGAGATAAAAGACAGTTTATTGGGACTCCAAGATTTTCTACCTGCTGTTCCCTTGAATGGAAAGCTGACAAGACAACACATTCCCTTTCATTGTTGCTGCAGTTATAGAAAGTGGCCATTTTCATGATTCACATTCAATACTCTCCAAATACCAAACGTCAACACACGAGGACAGAGGCCAGTCAACATAAAGGTATTTAATCATTCCTTGGCTTCAGCATGTCCTCTACATAGTAGTACTATAAAACACATTCTCAAAAGTTGTGCCATTCTTTGTATAGACTGACATGAAACTACCATTTTCATAGGGCATTTGTTTCCAGTAGTCCATGAGCAATCACTGTGTGGGACAAACTGATGACATGGATCGTTTCCTAAAAAGGCACATCTGCTGATACAATACAATTACCAAGGCACTGTTATGACACCATTTTATGCATTCCATCTGAAAAGATTAAGGACATTTTCTGGATGTCAAGATGTATTTGTGCACAAGATAAGAACAAGATAGGTAATTATCTTCTAAACACAGCCACAGTGTTCTAAACAGATAGCATAGTGCACATAAAGAAGCCCTGGAAAAAATATGCCATTAAGCAGATTTCAATAAACAAGTCAAGATAGAGCAGAGAAACATCTTGATTCAAAGCAACAATGTCAGTGTCTTGGTCTCAGTGTGAAGGAAGAAGACTCCCAGCCAGGCCTCTGGACTCAAGGCCCGTGTATCCACAAAGTGTCTCAGAGTGGGAGATCTGAACTAGGATCAGTTTTGCCTTTCAGTTCACAATGAATAAGATTGCATGGACAGAACCTAGATCAACACTCCTACTCTGAGATGGTATGTGAGTTCAGGGCCTATATTCACAAAGCAACTGTTATAATGGTTCTGCTTTCCAAAAATGGTATCATTATTAGTCCATCTGATCCAGCAATAGTGTTGTTTTACTCAACATTGAAAAACAATGCTTGTAATCCTCCCAAGCCCGAGGGCGCTGTCAGAACTCAGGCATCTTGTCGTCATACTGTGGTGGTGGCGTGATGGGTTCAATGGTCACCTTCACATCAGTAGGGTTGCGGACCTTAAAACGGAAGTCCTTCAGATGGAGTTTCTCTGACTTGATTCTGCGTACCCTGAGCGGCCGTAGTATCCGTCTAGCTCGACTGCTGCTGCGGGTGGGGGGGTTGGCTGCAGTGGGCTGGGGATCCAGGGCCGGAGTGGTGGGAGGAACCGCCTCTGAAGTAACTGCTCTTGGTCCCTCCCCCTCGTTTTCCACAGCACTGATGAGGTCTTCGTATGAAGGCAGCTGGGAGGTGCTGTGGCGTAAGTTGCTCTGGCGTATCGGGTACTGGCCACTGGTGACCGCCTCCTCATAGCTGGGCACATCGTAGGCTGGTGCTGGCTCCCCTGCACTACAAAAGAAAGTACAGGGACAGCGGTTTAAAATAAGCTACATTTTAGCAATCATTTACATTTCATGTTTTTTTTAAGGATACTAGAAAAGCTAAGTACTGCTTCTTAACTGATCATAATCACAAAAACATCCATTGCCAGAACAATAAAAGAGCTTTTGTAATGATATGTTTCTGCTATTGTTGTAAACCTCACGAATAAGAGCCATTTGTAATGCAGGAAGTTGTACACACAACGAGCCAGTAGTGGTAATAAGTGCACGGCGTTCAATGTTTATTTTTTCCTCTAATGGACATTTATCCCTTAATTACTTTGTGGTATGTACTGGTATGACATTTGGTGCTAGTTTTGAGAGTACAAAACATTAAGGACACCTGTTCTTTCCATGACATAGACTGACCAAGTGAATCCAGGTGAAAGCTATGATCCCTTACTGATGTCACTTGTTAAATCCACTTCAATCAGTGTAGAGGAAGGGGAGGAGACAGGTTAAATAAGGATTTTAAAGCCTTGAGACATGGATTGTGTATTCCGAGGGTGAGTGGACAAGACAACTCAATATTATGTAGGTGTTCTTAATGTTTTGTACACTCAGTGGAGATAAACTGGTGCTTTAATATCTATCAATCAAAAGGGAGGCATGTTGCAGGCATAATCCTAGAAACTAAGTTATATGGGTTAATAGTGAAAAAGAAGCCTCTGAACCCCTTCTTGGATGATTAAAATAAGTTGCTGTTAGTGATTATCTAAATTGTTTAAAGAACTCACATCTCTCTTGCCTCCCCAGCCACATGGTCCACAAAGGGGACCTGTGTCTCCTGTCCTCTTTGGCTCCCCCTCCTCTTGTTCCTCACCCCCAGGTAGATGGACAGCAGCAGCATGGCCACCCCCGCCCCCACCAGTACATAGGCTATTGATGAGGTCTTTGCTGTTTCCCTGTCCTTCTCTCCATCCCCAGCATGGTCCACTGGTACAATAACACTGAAGTTGCCCGGAGCCTTGGCTGTCTGGGGAGCATCCCCGGGCACCACAGTCCACACGATCATGACAATGCCCAGGGCGATGAGCCCCACCCCCAAGGCACACAGAGCATATGAGGAGCCGGACCGGCTGCCCCCATAGCCGGAGCTGTCTGGACCGCCACTGGAACACATCACCCCCCCCACGTGGACCCACCAGAAGTGTCACACAATCAGTTACAGTAGATTGGGGAGAGGAGGCTCAAGGGATGAACCCCGTAGACCTAATCTGCAATGTGGGAGAGAGGAAAGTTGTTTTCATATTAAGGCGCAGGAATGTAGCAGCACAATAAAACTGGCAAAGGCTCAGACTAGCTGAAATCAGATGACAATGAACAACTTCCTGGAATAGACACATTGTGGCTAGGAAGGGGGCCAAAGCCAGACAAGTTCATGGAGGGTCACATTAACCTACCTGCGTTTTAGTTATTCACAAATATATTTTACATGATAAAGAGCCGCTGGAATAGTGCCAATTAAAGATAACTGAATTAATCATGTGAATGAGCCAATCATTGACCAAAAAGCACCAGGAAATAATGTAGGCCTATACTATTGTAGTGAGTTTCAAAGAAATGTTCAAAACTACAATGTCCAAATTAAAAGCTTGCCCTGTGATTTGAAATCCATCCAAATGTATTGTTGGAGGTAGTGTGCATGGCAACGTAATATATACCATGGTAATTTATCATTGTCCTGTCTTTAAATATTTCACTGTGTGAATGTGTTGGTATTTCCAGTGACAATATATTACCCAAACAATGTCCTGAACATTTCTGTGTGTGTCTAGCCCTCCTAAATCATGCTAAAACAACACTACACTTTGCTCAGGCTGTGTTGAGGTTGTATTACTATAGTATAACCAACAGAAGACTCTAAACTGATAGCACTTCCATTTGTTTCTTTTCCGTTTACAACTAAAGCATTTCACATTGTAATTGTCAGGAAGAGTATTTCCCAGTGTAAATGGTAGATATTCACAAAATGACCGTCTCATAGTGATACCTCCATATCATGCTCGGAGTCACTTAATGTGGATTCAGCAAACACTGACAGTACTTATTCCTTTTAGCTCCTAATGCAGCAAAGGGCCCCTAAACAAAAACACACAGAAATCTGTCACTCTCGGATGGATCTCTAACTGACCATACCAAGACAACAACTTGTACTGGGAGTCTGTGCATCTCAGTGCTACAGACCCTGGTTCGATTCCAGTCTATCACAACCGAGTCCCATAGGGCGGTGCACAATTAGCCCAACGTCGTCCGGGTTTGGCCACCATTGTAAATAACAATTTGTTCTTAACTGACTTGTCTAGTTAAATAAAGGTTAAATACAATAAATAAATATTCCTGATATGCAATGTTTGGTGATAAAGTGTATTCAACATTATAATGTATATCTTTGAATGCATAACTGTCTAAAATACATGCATGCCATTTACATGTACCTGTCAGCCAATATATTAAATGGTTTGACTTGTTGGATCACTAGAAGAGATGCTTCAGGTGGAAATAGAAGACCTTGGTGAAAAGTGTGAACAGCTTTGCAGTGCAGGTCTAAATATGCACTGAAGACACTATCCAACAAAACCTTACACCTTAATGTGAAGGATGGCAGTTGAAGGCATGCACTGCACCTATCACATTAGCACGGAAAAGTATTGGCATGAACGTTATGGTACAGTGACAATATCAGAAGCATGAATAAGCCTCCTATAGCAACAATGTGCTTGGTGAGCTTTCAAGGTGACTAGCAATCACATTACACTAAAGCAGGCTTTAAAGTATGTGTCGTGACACACGGACCTGTTAATGGTGGGTTGCGATGTGTCAAGAGTAAATGTTTAATTACTAATCATTAATTACTGGAAGTGATTTGGCCAAGTGCATCTGTGCTCTCTGCTTAGCAGCGGTCTCTGCTCAGTTTGGCAGTTGGGTCGTGAGAGAGGTAGATGCCTGTGTGCTTCGCGGTTCACCAGATCTTTTTTCTGCAGTTTTCATGAAGATCACGCCGTGACACACACAAGGCAGCCGATGATGCCCTGCCTGCCACTCGTCATTCCCACTCGCCATCACTCACCGCTGTTATCACATGGACTCATGCTAGCCACAAGGTCTGACTGAACTCAATTGTCATGAAACACATATACAGCGATGAGTTTCTCCCTCTTTCATACACATTTTATAACGAGGAGTGCACACAATGTGTCTAGTGAGGTGAAGTGCATAGTAATGAGTCTCTCAAACCGAACAAATGAATAAAACGATATGTCTTGACCCAACATCCACAGCATGGTGGTAAACCCAGAGAGTTCTTTCCGAACAGGGCAGAATGCTTCAGGAAACAGTGCTTCTGACAGTGGAAAAGTCAGCTAGCAAGGCATTGTTGTCATTTTATAAAAGGTAATAAGAAAGTACTAACTCTCATACACAGCTAATAGATAATAGACATTCACCAAATCTAGCTACTGATAGTGCAATCCTAGGAACAGTACAGAATATGAAAAATGTTCAGAAAGTCTAGTTGGAACTGTTGCTGGTAAAATACATGTAATAATTGTATTCTTAATTGGAATAAACTGATTGAAGCAAGATGCTGTTAGAGGCAAACACACACAGTTCTGGGTTGTTCATCTTCAGCAGGAAGCGGTCTCCTGCCTGACTGAGAAAGCAGTAGATGTTCTGGTCCAGTTTGGCACCACATACCTATGTGAGTCAGGGTTCTCAACTCTGACATACTTAAAAAAAAAAAACAAGTACAGAAACTAAATTTCAAGGCTGAGCATCACCTCAGAGTTGCACTGTCAAAAACAGAGCCCAAATACACATGAGAACTTCAACCAGCCACACACACACACCTCTCATTGGGACTGTGTGTGTGTGTGTGTTTGTTTCCTGGTCTACATCTGTGTTATGTGATAAATCAGTTTATTCCAGTTGAGAATTAAAAAATATTTATTGTATTTTAACAGCACCAGTTCCAACAAACAGATATGTAAGAGTGTTTTTAAATGGGGGAACATAAACATGAATAGATATTTAATGTCATTGTTATTGTCTAAACTGCATTTGTTTTATGCATAAGGGCAATGAAATGTACCGATATTTATGTATAGTTGCATATTTTCCTAAGCTTGGGTCCCAGGAAAACACAGAATCTCTCATTTGGGTGCCAGGCTGGAAAAGTTGAAGAACCCCTGCACTAAAGTCAGGTGCTCTACAACAAATACACTCGCTGCAAAAAGTGCAGTCATAGTGCAAGATTCTGTACAACAAGACTCAATGAGAATGTTCTATTTTGCCAAGCCAGAGTCCCCTGTTTCAAGGCACTTAAACAGTAAGTTGGCGTGTGGTGCAAATCAAATAAAAATTGTCACGTACACAGTTTCCAGCAGGTATAAAAGGTGCAGTGAAATGCTTACATGCTAGCTCCAACACTAATCAAGTCAAAATTAAAACAAATAAAAAGTCATTACAGGAAAGTAGTATGCATAGTAATACAACTGATATGTACACAATAGGATATACACAGAGGACACAAACATTAAGAACACCTGCTCATTCCATGACAGGCTGACCAGGTCAAAGCTATGATCCTTTATTGATGTCACTTGTTAAATGCACTTCAAAATCAGTGTTGATGAGGAGACAGGATTTTTAAGCCTAGAGAAATTGAGAAATGGATCGTGTATGTGTGCCATTCAGAGGGTGAGTGGGCAAGACAAAAAAATGTAAGTGCCTTTGAATGGGGTATGGTAGTAGGTGACAGGTTTATGGCTGAGGCGTCATGAAAATGTCAGCCGGTGATTGTCACGCAAATAACTGCAGGTTTCACGGTAATAAACTGTTAATTAACATGAAACATTTCCTGGCTTCCTACAAGCCACTGATGCAGACCTTTGGAACCTCTACATTTTAAACAGTCTAATAAATCTATGTACTATAGCCTACACCTTCACAATAAAGCCATTATTATTTTATACAGGTCTAACATGATATGAAGAAAATGTAGTCTATTTCAGAAGAACAGGATAGCATACTCTGAGTTGTCCTTATTTTAGGTCCTGACCTGGTTATGCCATATGGCTGTGGGCTAAACTAGTTCATTTACCAGGCAAGATTTGCTTTGAATTCCGTGGCATTATTTAATGTTATTTTCTAGCATGAAGAACACAACTGAACATAGCTGGGTAAAATAGAAAGGCTATTTTCTCCAAACGATTTGAAGGAGTGCACCCATGCAGCTATTCTGCGCTGAGCGTTTAACAAAGAAACAGGTACTCTAACACTATATGCTTAGAGTTATTTATGTAACTGTAGTTGTGATGTTGGGCTATATACGTTTTGATTTTAATACATTCTAAGGCTGCATGATGCGACTAATGATGATTTTAAAATGTTGCATGAAAAAAGCATAAGCTCTGCTTTGTTTCTGCACAGGCTGTACACACTTCAGTCTCTCATTCAAAATTTGACAAGAACTTGATAATGCCTCGAATTTCCCGGCTGCATCCCCTTTGTGTGGCTGTAATGCCCCCTAAAAAAATCCAGGCCTATGGGCTATACTACACGAGGTTTGCGACTATGAGTTGAAAAAGGTTGCAAAGAAAAAAAGAAGCATGGTCTGTTTCTGGCCTTAACCTCTCTGGGATCGTTCAGGACGCTAGCGTCCCACCTCGCCAACAGCCAGTGAAATTGCAGGGCACCAAATTCAAAACAACAGAAATCTCAATTAAAATTCCTCAACCATACAAGTATTGTACACCATTTTAAAAGATACATGTCTCGTTAATCCAACCACAGTGTCCGATTTCAAAAAGGCTTTTCGGTGAAAGCAGAACATATCATTGTTTGGTCAGCAACTAGTCACAGAAAGCATTCAGCCATTTTCCAACCAAAGAGAGGTGTCTCAAAAAACAGAAATATAGATACAATTAATCACTAACCTTTGACGATCTTCATCAGATGACACTCCCAGGACTCAATGTTACACAATACATGTATATTTTGATCGATCAAGTTCATATTTATATCCAAAAACCTCAGTTTACATTGGTGCCATGTTCAGAATTGCCTCCAAAACATCCGGAGAAATTGCAGAGCGCCACATGAAATAACAGAAATACTCATCATAAACTTAGATGAAAAATACACGTTTTACATAGAATTAAAGATAAACTTGTTCTTAATGCAACCGCTGTGTCAGATTTCAAAAAAGCTTTATGGCAAAAGCACAATATTCAATAATCTGTGAACAGCATTCAGCCACAAAAGCGAGCCATACAGTTACCCGCCAAATTGTGGAGTCAACAAAAGTCATAAGTAGCATTATAAATCTTCACTTACCTTTGCTGATCTTCGTCGGAACGCACTTCCAGGACTCCCACAAGAAATGTTTGTTTTGTTCGATTACATCCATATTTATGTCCAAATACCTCCGTTTTGTTCACTATTCCAAAGGCACAATGCGCGAGCACAAAATCCAGACGAAAGGTCTGGAAGGTCAAGAGTTCCATTACAGTTTGTAGAAACATGTCAAACGATGTATACAATCAATCCTTAGGGTACATTTTCAATAATATTCCAACCGGACAATAGTGTATTCATTACAGAGGAAAAAGAAAGCACGGCGCGCGCGCAGTAAACAACTGATTGGCCACAGCCTAGTCCACTCTTATTCGACTACCTTCCACAACAGAAGCCTCAAACAACTTTCTAAAGACTGTTGACATCTGCTGGAAGCCTTGGGAAGTGCAATCTGGCCCCATAGACACAGCATATTGGATAGGCAATCACTTAAATTAAACTACAAACCTCAGATTTCCCACTTCCTGGTTGGATTTGTCTCAGGTTTTCACCTGCCATATGAGTTCTGTTATACTCACAGACATCATTCAAACAGTTTTAGAAACTTCAGAGTGTTTTCTATCCAATACTACTAATGATATGCATATATTAGTGTAACAGTATAACTTTAGACCGTCCCCTCATCCATACCCGGGCACGAACCAGGGACCCTCTGCACACATCAACAACTGACACCCACAAAGCATCGTTACCCATCGCTCCACAAAAGCCGCGGCCCTTGCAGAGCAAGGGGAACCACTACTTCAAGGTCTCAGAGCAAGTGACGTCACCGATTGAAACACTATTTAGCGCGAACCACCGCTAACTAAGCTAGCGTTTCACATCCGTTACATTAGCATCTGGGACAGAGTAGCAGGCAGTTTACTCTGGGCACCTTATTCATCCAAGCTACTCAATACTGCCCCCGTCACCAAGAAGTTAAAAAAAAAATCCAGAACATGATGTCATGGCTTTAGAAGCTTCTGATAATCTAATTGACATAATTTGAGTCAATTGGAAGTGTATCTGTATCTGGCCTCCCTTCAAACTCAGTGCCTCTTTATTTGACATCAAAGAAAAATCTAAAGATATCAGCCAAGACCTCAGAAAAAAATATTGTAGACCTCCACAAGTCTGGTTCATTCTTGGGAGCAATTTCCAAATCATACCGGTCAGGAAGAAGACACGTTCTGTCTCCTAGAGGTGTACTTTGGTACCCGAAACATTTGATCCAAGTTAAAGAATTTAAAGGCAATGCTACCAAATACTAATTGAGTGTAAGTAAAATTCTGACCCACTGGGAATGTAATGAAAGAAATAAAACATTCTCTCTACGATTATTCTGTCATTTCACGTTCTTAAAATAAAGTGGTGATCTAACTGACCTAAGACAGGGAATTTTTACTAGGATTAAATGTCAGGAATTGTGAAAAACTGAGTTTAAATGTATTTGGCTATAGTGTATGTAAACTTCCAACTTCAACTGTATGTATGTATGCATGCATGTATGTACGAACGATGCTGATTCATGATTTGACTGGCTGAGAAAAGCTGCCTACCGGTCTGTCTCTTCCCGACACATTCATTACTATTGGATAGCTGGAGATCAAATTTGAATATTGAAACAATGTTGCAAATGTCGGAGAGACAGACAGCAAGGTTTATACAAATCTAAGCTGTTGAAAACTAAATCTTAGTCTAAAAGAAATGTGAGAATTTCTATTGTGGAAATCAAGTTTATAAACTGCCTGGCTGGGCTGATGAGACAGTGGATTGCACAGTCCGATGGAACAGGGTAAATAGGCATTTTAACATCATAGATTTAGCCAGTGGTATCTTGTGGAATAGACAGAGGCTGAAATTGAGTTTTAACCAATCAGAATAACACCCAATTACAATGGAAATGGGACCATAGAGTGAACATGTTTCAGAGGCTACAGCTAGACAGAGACTCAAATCCCACACCTACATAGTTCAAACTCATTGGAAAACAGTATTCTGGTCAATGTACACAAAAAATACTTTACATGTTGAGGTAATTGATGTTTCCTATTGTGTAAATGGTAACAGGGTTTACATGTTTAAGTCATCTGACTTCTTGGCACGTGTCACAGTGATTCCAGAGGTGACAGATGATAAATGACCTCTGTTATGACCACACAGAATGACTGAAAGAGAGAAATAAAATAAAAGGACAGGAAACATTGCACAAACAAAACAATTAACCATTTGGTCAAGTAATTGAAATGAAATGTCTTGAATCAATAAATTCAACTGAAATGTCTTGAATCAATAAGTATCCAACCCCTTTGTTACGGCAAGCCTAACTAAGTTCAGGAGTAAAAATGTGCCTAACAAGTCACATAAGTTGCATGGACTCACTTTGTGCAATAATAGTGTTTGACATGATTTTTGAATGACTACATCTTCTCTGTACCCCACACATATCATTATCCTTCAGTCATGAAGTGCATTTCAAACACAGATTCAACCACAAAGACCAGGGAGGATTTCCAATGCCTCGTAAAGAAGGGCACCTATTAGTAGATGGGTAAAAAAAAAAGCTGACATTGAATATCCCTTTGAGCACAGTGAAGTTATTAATTACTTTGTCATGACTGGATGTATTGATACACCATCCAAAGATACAGGCGTCCTTCCTAACTCAGTTGCCGGAGAGGATGGAAACCGCTCAGGGATTTCACCATGAGGCCAATGGTAACTTTAGAACAGTTACAGAGATTAATGGCTGTGATAGGAGAAAACTGAGGATGGATCAACATTGTAGTTACTCTGCAGTACTATACTAATTGACAGAGTGAAAAGGAAATAAAAATATACCAAAACATGCATCCTGTTTGCAACAAGGCACTTTTTATTTTATTTAAACTTTAACTAGGCAAGTCAGTTAAGAACTAATTGTTATTTACAATGACGGCCTAGGAACAGTGGGTTAACTGCCTTGTTCAGGGGCAGAACGACAGATTTGAACCTTGTCAGCTCGGGGATTTGATCGAGCACCTTTTCGGTTACTGGCCCAATGCTCTAACCTCTAGGCGACCTTACAGTAATACTGTAAAACATTTCTCTAAGCAAATCACTTTTTGTCCTGAATAGAAACGTATGTTTGAGGCAAATCCAATAAAACACATTACTGAGTACCACTTCATATTTTCAAGCATAGCAGTGGCTGCATCATGTTATGGGTATGTTTGTAATCGTTAAGGTCTGGGACATTTTTCATGTTAAAAAGCTAAGCACAGGCAAAATCCGAGAGGAAAACCTGGTTGTCTGCTTTCTACCAGATATTAGGAGATTATTTCACCTTTCAACAGGTCAATAACCTCAAACACAAGGCCAAATCTACACTGGAGTTGCTTACCAAGACAGTGAATGTTCCTATGTGGTGAGTTACATACAGTTGACTTAAATCTGCATGAAAACCAATGGCAATACTCAAAAATGGTTGTCTAGCAGTAATCAACAACCAATTTGATAGACTATTGAAAATGAAATACATAAATCTCATTTACATAAGTACTCACATGCCCGAGTCAATAGGTTAGAATCCCCTTTGGCATTGATTATAGCTGTGAGTCTTTCTGGGTAAGTCTCTAAGAGCTTTACACACCTGGATTGTACATTATTTGCCCATTTATACTTTCTAAATTCTTCAAGCTCTATCAAATTGGTTGTTGATCATCGCTAGACAACCATTTTCAAATCTTGCCAGATTTTCAAGCAGATTTTTTTACAAAGCCCTTTTAAAACAGGTTATGGTAGTAGGTGCCAGGTGCACCGGTTTGTCTCAAGAACTGCAACACTGCTGGGTTTGATGGTCAACAGTTCACTGTGTGTGTCAAGTATGGTCCACCATCCAAAGGACATCAAGCAAACTTGACACAACAGTGGGAAGCATTGGAGTGGGAAACATTATCCAGCTTTCGACACCTTGAGTCCACGCCTAATGTTACTGCTTAGCCCAAGGACCTTGCAAGTTCTGTTTAAAGGGTGAATTGGCTCTGGAAGACAAAACAGCCAAATACTCCATCTCAACATGAATTGATTCTCAATTGTGGTACAGTTCTTGAAACATAAATCCCTCTACTTCCATACCACATGAAAATAATTTCACAAATGCAAAACACACACACTTACTGTACATGGTTTAAGCCCTTTTTAATTAACACAGTTGCAGCAGACTATTTTTCAGTGACACATATGTGGAGTCTCGGTCTTCCGTTTACACACGTGTTCGGAGATGCAGATAGCTAATTAGCACAGCTAGTCCACCATCTTCCATCCGATTTCTTTAAACGAGCGCTGTAACATGGACATATGGCCTCGTGGAAACCCTATCCCTATAAGAAAAGTGTTTATCAATTTAACTTTAAAAATATATATATTTCTCGCTGATATGAAAAATAAGGTCCGTATGCTTCCAAAACCATACCTTAAACAATGCGTGTTAATGTTCAGACCGAGCGCCGCGCTTCCTTACAAAACACCCCATTGTAAAAGACGCCTTCTCCAATGACACTTACTTTATGAAAAATGTAATCTAACAGACTCATTAAGGGCTAGCTTCTAAGGGGCATTTACACGATTTCACAGACCAATTAACTATTACATCATGATTAAATCAGACTACTACCAACTTAATGTATCAATTTGACTACAATTCTCCCTCCCGAATCCCAAAACAATGTATCGCTGCCAGCCATTTGAGCGAAGGTGTTTGTAGTGGGGAGGAACTGAAATCATGTTACAAACTCTGTGGCATTAGATCACTTGTAACACTTGACATCTTGCCATAAGAACTGCGATTTTGTGTTATCAGATAACACGACATAATACTTCACAGATAATATAATAGTCAGTCTGAACACTGCTCAAACTGTCAAGGTGATTTGCAATTTGAGACGGCCTTACCTTATTCTTTCCAGCCGTGAACGCCCAATGACTTCCCTCCCAATCGAATACCTGATGTATCGCAGGTGTCTTCAAAATTATGATATTGCTACCCCAATATCCAGAATGTAATCCTGCTATTTACACAATCTGAAATATGTATTAACGTGTGTATTTCCCTCGATGGTAGTCTCTATAGAATTCAGGGAATATGTTAGACAGGAACTTTGTCCAACTTCCTCCCTATTGTAAAGCGTTAACTCTTTGTTCCTTGGTCATAGAGCACGTAGCCTCACTTTTTATAAGGCAACCTGGTATCATAGATGAGACGTAACATAGTAATCCGGGCCCGTCAAATCAGTGTATGTTACGTTTTGTATTTGGTATGGTTACATAAGACAGAAGGTTACTTAAGGGGAAAACGAAAGTAGGGTGGTTAGTCAAGGTGGATGGGTGAGCGTATAATGTGAAAGTTCAGTAACCCAAAAGTTGTGTTTTCAAATCTGATCACAGACAACTTCAGCATTTTAGATAATTAGCAACTTTTGCTACTATTCAACTACTTAGCATGTTAGCTAAACCTAACCTTAATAACCTAACTCCTAACCGGCTAATAATATTGGCTGGAACGGAGCGAATGGAATTGGATCAACCACACAGAAACCATGTTTTTTATATATTTGCCATTCCTCTCCAGCCATTACCACAAGCCCGTCCTACCTAATCAAGGTGCCACCAACCCCCTGTATACTTTTCCCTAACGACTAGCTAACATTAGACACCTAGCTAACAGAAAATGAGAATTCGTAACATGTCATGCATTTGTAAATTCGTAACATATTGTATGAATTGTAATTCCTTACGCAATTAATGATGGACATTCACAAATGAATACATACAATATGAAACGTAACATACTAATTGGAGTGTCCTGGATTTAAGTTTACCATGTTACGTCTACCCTTTTAATATATTTTTTTAACTAGGCAAGTCAGTTAAGAACAAATTCTTATTTACAATGACGTCCTACCCCGGCCAAACCCGGACAATGCTGGGCCAATTGTGAGCCGCCATATGGGACTCCCAATCATGGCCAGGATGTGATACAGCCTGGATTCAAACCAGGGTGACTGTAGTGACACATCAAACACTGAGATGCAATTCTCCATAAAATTCAAATAAACTTGGATTGACAATTCTATTCCCCCCAATAGGCCTGTCTGAGAAGTTCCTGAGCAGACGAAATCCAAATGAAAATTAAATTAGAACTACTCGATTTTCTTGTGCTCATAACAAACTGAAATAAAGTTAATTTTAGATAGCATTTATATCTTTTATTATTGAGTACATTAAACACAAGTTCTCCATAATGTAAAAAAAAAATCTGCAATGCCACAATGTACATTATTACTTAATAAGCATCTATTTGAAAACATACAATGTAAACTCTCTTTCTCATTTAATGGAAATTGCCCCTCTGTTCTGTTGTCAGTAGTCTGACGATATACAGTGCCTTGCGAAAGTATTCGGCCCCCTTGAACTTTGCGACCTTTTGCCACATTTCAGGCTTCAAACATAAAGATATAAAACTGTATTTTTTTGTGAAGAATCAACAACAAGTGGGACACAATCATGAAGTGGAACGACATTTATTGGGTATTTCAAACTTTTTTAACAAATCAAAAACTGAAAAATTGGCCGTGCAAAATTATTCAGCCCCTTTACTTTCAGTGCAGCAAACTCTCTCCAGAAGTTCAGTGAGGATCTCTGAATGATCCAATGTTGACCTAAATGACTAATGATGATAAATACAATCCACCTGTGTGTAATCAAGTCTCCGTATAAATGCACCTGCACTGTGATAGTCTCAGAGGTCCGTTAAAAGCGCAGAGAGCATCATGAAGAACAAGGAACACACCAGGCAGGTCCGAGATACTGTTGTGAAGAAGTTTAAAGCCGGATTTGGATACAAAAAGATTTCCCAAGCTTTAAACATCCCAAGGAGCACTGTGCAAGCGATAATATTGAAATGGAAGGAGTATCAGACCACTGCAAATCTACCAAGACCTGGCCGTCCCTCTAAACTTTCAGCTCATACAAGGAGAAGACTGATCAGAGATGCAGCCAAGAGGCCCATGATCACTCTGGATGAACTGCAGAGATCTACAGCTGAGGTGGGAGACTCTGTCCATAGGACAACAATCAGTCGTATATTGCACAAATCTGTCCTTTATGGAAGAGTGGCAAGAAGAAAGCCATTTCTTAAGGATATCCATAAAAAGTGTCGTTTAAAGTTTGCCACAAGCCACCTGGGAGACACACCAAACATGTGAAAGAATGTGCTCTGGTCAGATGAAACCAATATTGAACTTTTTGGCAACAATGCAAAACGTTATGTTTGGCGTAAAAGCAACACAGCCCATCACCCTGACCACACCATCCCCACTGTCAAACATGGTGGTGGCAGCATCATGGTTTGGGCCTGCTTTTCTTCAGCAGGGACAGGGAAGATGGTTCAAATTGATGGGAAGATGGATGGAGCCAAATACAGGACCATTCTGGAAGAAAACCTGATGGAGTCTGCAAAGACCTGAGACTGGGACGGAGATTTGTCTTCCAACAAGACAATGATCCAAAACATAAAGCAAAATCTACAATGGAATGGTTAAAAATAAACATATCCAGGTGTTAGAATGGCCAAGTCAAAGTCCAGACCTGAATCCAATCGAGAATCTGTGGAAAGAACTGAAAACTGCTGGTCACAAATGCTCTCCATCCAACCTCACTGAGCTCGAGCAGTTTTGCAAGGAGGAATGGGAAAAAAAATTAGTCTCTCGATGTGCAAAACTGATAGAGACATACCCCAAGCGACTTACAGCTGTAATCGCAGCAAAAGGTGACGCTACAAAGTATTAACTTAAGGGGGCTGAATAATTTTGCACGCCCAATTTTTCAGTTTTTGATTTGTTAAAAAAGTTTGAAATATCCAATAAATGTCGTTCCACTTCATGATTGTGTTTTATATCTTTATGTTTGAAGCCTGAAATGTGGCAAAAGGTTGCAAAGTTCAAGGGGGCCGAATACTTTCGCAAGGCACTGTATGGATGGGATATGCTTGTTTTGAAAGTAGATTGTGACACCATAACAAAGTCAACAGTATAGTGTGTGTTTTCTGTAACACATAAGCCATTGATGTTCACACCACATCTCACAACCACAGTTAACTAGTTTGAACTAGTCTAATGTTCCCGCTTTGTATCTCTATATGACTGTGTTCACTAGGGTGCTGGGGTGACGCCCATAGCTGACAGACTTATCTTCCTCTGGTTTGAGTCCCCCTCCAGCTGTTTGCATATAGAGACATGGCTGTGGAATGCAGTGGTGAAATATACTGTTGTCTGGTATACATCAGGGGTGTCAATCTCATTCCATGGAGGGCCTAGTACCGGTTTTTCATTGAAATTAAGACCTAGATAACCAGGTGAGGGGAGTTCTTTACTAATTAGTGACCTTAATTCATCAATCAAGTACAAGGGAAGAGCAAAAACCTGCAGACACTCGGCCCTCCGTGGAATGAGACTGACACGTGCTATACATACTGCATACAGCTCATGCACTCTTGCTACAATCATGTGTGGTAAAGATAATTTAGTTATTGATAATAAAACAAAGATTTCTCTTGACATTCTGTCCTGTGAAGACATTCTAAACCATGGTATTATTTAACTGTTCTTTTGTTTGAGGTCATTCATTATCTGCAATGCAAAATGTACAAACATTTACAAAATTGTAATCTCTGTGACACAGAGAGACACACTGTAGCTAAATGAATTGATTAATACAGTATTTTCCCCATATTTACAGTGACACATGGAACTTCACGTGCTTTTATTGCTTTCAGTAAAGTTAAGAATATTTATGACAAACATATCAAGCTGTAGTCTGTATTTTATTACATTTTTTATCTTTAACTCTGCATTGTTGGAAACTGACCTGCAAGGTTTTTATCTGTAACTCTTAGCCACATTTGAGCTATTTGAAAAAAGAGAAAGCTCTGCTCCCCCACACCTAATTCTCTTCACGGCTGTTGTCTCTCACAATATAGAATGTAATGATAAACTTACACAAAACCCAGTGAATGGCGGGTTCCAAGTTCCAAGTAGTAGTCATCTGCAACTTTTGAGCCAGGAAACCCAGGCATGCTAACATCAGACCCCTGCAGGGGGAGGCAGGCCAGACAGTGAGATACAGGAAACAGGGCATGCCAACATCAGACCCCTGCAGGTGGAGGCAGGCCAGACAGTGAGACACAGGAAACCTATACATGCCAACATCAGACCCCTGCAGGTGGAGGCAGGCCAGACAGTGAGACACAGGAAACCTATACATGCCAACATCAGACCCCTGCAGGTGGAGGCAGGCCAGACAGTGAGACACAGGAAACCTATACATGCCAACATCAGACCCCTGCAGGTGGAGGCAGGCCAGACAGTGAGACACAGGTGAGACACAGGAAACCTATACATGCCAAATCAGACCCCTGCAGGTGGAGGCAGGCCAGACAGTGAGATACCCTATACATGCCAACATCAGACCCCTGCAGGTGGAGGCAGGCCAGACAGTGAGACACAGGAAACCTATACATGCCAACATCAGACCCCTGCAGAGGGAGGCAGGCCAGACAGTGAGATACAGGAAACAGGGCATGCCAACATCAGACCCCTGCAGGGGGAGGCAGGCCAGACAGTGAGACCAGAAACAGTGAGACCCCTGCACAGGAAACCTATACATGCCAACATCAGACCCCTGCAGAGGGAGGCAGGCCAGACAGTGAGACACAGGAAACCTATACATGCCAACATCAGACCCCTGCAGGGGGAGGCAGGCCAGACAGTGAGATACAGGAAACCTATACATGCCAACATCAGACCCCTGCAGAGGGAGGCAGGCCAGACAGTGCAGGGGAGGCCAACATCAGACCCCTGCAGACAGTGAGATACAGGAAACCTATACATGCCAACATCAGACCCCTGCAGGGGGAGGCAGGCCAGACAGTGAGATACAGGAAACCTATACATGCCAACATCAGACCCCTGCAGAGGGAGGCAGGCCAGACAGTGAGATACAGGAAACCTATACATGCCAACATCAGACCCCTGCAGGGGAGGCAGGCCAGACAGTGAGACACAGGAAACCTATACATGCCAACATCAGACCCCTGCAGAGGGAGGCAGGCCAGACAGTGAGACCCCTGCAGGAAGGCAGTGAGACACCAACATCAGACCCCTGCAGAGGGAGGCAGGCCAGACAGTGAGACACAGGAAACCTATACATGCCAACATCAGACCCCTGCAGAGGGAGGCATGAGACACAGGAAACAACATCAGACCCCCCATGCAGAGGGAGGCAGGCCAGACAGTGAGATACAGGAAACCTATACATGCAAGGACATCAGACCCCTGCAGAGGAGGCAGGCCAGACAGTGAGACACAGGAAACCTATACATGCCAACATCAGACCCCTGCAGAGGGAGGCAGGCCAGACAGTGAGATGACAGGAAACAGGCATACATCAGACCCCTGCAGAGGGAGGCAGGCCAGACAGTGAGACACAGGAAACAGGCATAGCCAACATCAGACCCCTGCAGAGGGAGGCAGGCCAGACAGTGAGATACAGGAAACCCATCAGACATGCCAACATCAGACCCCTGCAGAGGGAGGCAGGCCAGACAGTGAGACACAGGAAACAGGCATGAACATCAGACCCCTGCAGGGAGGCAGGCCAGACAGTGAGATACAGGAAACCATGCCCCTGCAGACATGAGATACAGACCATGCCAACATCTGCAGAGGGAGGCAGGCCAGACAGTGAGATACAGGAAACAGGGCATGCCAACATCAGACCCCTGCAGAGGGGGCAGGCCAGAGGGAGACCCCTGCAGAGGGAGGCAGTCCAGACAGTGAGATACAGGAAACAGGGCATAGACATCAGACCCCTGCAGAGGGAGGCAGGCCAGACAGTGAGATACAGGAAACAGGGCATAGACATCAGACCCCTGCAGAGGGAGGCAGGCCAGACAGTGACCCCTGCAGAGGGAGGCAGGCCAGACAGTGAGATACAGAGGGCATAGACATCAGACCCCTGCAGGCCAGACAGTGAGATACAGGAAACAGGGCATAGACATCAGACCCCTGCAGAGGGAGGCAGGCCAGACAGTGAGATACAGGAAACAGGGCATAGACATCAGACCCCTGCAGAGGGAGGACAGAGCCAGACAGTGAGATACAGGAAACAGGGCATAGACATCAGACCCCTGCAGAGGGAGGCAGGCCAGACAGTGAGACACAGGAAACCTATACATGCCAACATCAGACCCCTGCAGAGGGAGGCAGGCCAGACAGTGAGATACAGGAAACCCAGGCATGCCAACATCAGACCCCTGCAGAGGGAGGCAGGCCAGACAGTGAGATACAGGAAACAGGGCATAGACATCAGACCCCTGCAGAGGGAGGCAGGCCAGACAGTGAGATACAGGAAACAGGGCATAGACATCAGACCCCTGCAGAGGGAGGCAGGCCAGACAGTGAGATACAGGAAACAGGGGGCATAGACATCAGACCCCTGCAGAGGGAGGCAGGCCAGACAGTGAGATACAGGAAACAGGGCATAGGACCCCTGCATGAGACACAGGAAACAGGGCATAGACATCAGACCCCTGCAGAGGGAGGCAGGCCAGACAGTGAGATACAGGAAACAGGGCATAGACATCAGACCCCTGCAGAGGGAGGCAGGCCAGACAGTGAGATACAGGAAACAGGGCATAGACATCAGACCCCAGGAAACAGGGCATAGACATGCAGAGGTGAGGCAGGCCATCAGACCCCTGCAGTGAGATACAGGAAACATCAGACCCCTGCAGAGGGAGGCAGGCCAGACAGTGAGATACAGGAAACAGGGCATAGACATCAGACCCCTGCAGAGGGAGGCAGGCCAGACAGTGAGATACAGGAAACAGGGCATAGACATCAGACCCCTGCAGAGGGAGGCAGGCCAGACAGTGAGATACAGGAAACAGGGCATAGACATCAGACCCCTGCAGAGGGAGGCAGGCCAGACAGTGAGATACAGGAAACAGGGCATAGACATCAGACCCCTGCAGAGGGAGGCAGGCCAGACAGTGAGATACAGGAAACAGGGCATAGACATCAGACCCCTGCAGAGGGAGGCAGGCCAGACAGTGAGATACAGGAAACAGGGCATAGACATCAGACCCCTGCAGAGGGAGGCAGGCCAGACAGTGAGACACAGGAAACAGGGCATAGACATCAGACCCCTGCAGAGGGAGGCAGGCCAGACAGTGAGACCCCTGCACAGGAAACAGGAAACAGGGCATAGACATCAGACCCCTGCAGAGGGAGGCAGGCCAGACAGTGAGACACAGGAAACAGGGCATAGACATCAGACCCCTGCAGAGGGAGGCAGGCCAGACAGTGAGACACAGGAAACAGGGCATAGACATCAGACCCCTGCAGAGGGAGGCAGGCCAGACAGTGAGACACAGGAAACAGGGCATAGACATCAGACCCCTGCAGAGGGAGGCAGGCCAGACAGTGAGATACAGGAAACAGGGCATAGACATCAGACCCCTGCAGAGGGAGGCAGGCCAGACAGTGAGACACAGGAAACAGGGCATAGACAGACCCCAGACCCAGACAGTGCAGAGGGAGGCAGGCCAGACAGTGAGATACAGGAAACAGGGCATAGACATCAGACCCCTGCAGAGGGAGGCAGGCCAGACAGTGAGATACAGGAAACAGGGCATAGACATCAGACCCAGACCCCTGCAGAGGGAGGCAGGCCAGACAGTGAGACACAGGAAACAGGGCATAGACATCAGACCCCTGCAGAGGGAGGCAGGCCAGACAGTGAGACACAGGAAACAGGGCATAGACATCAGACCCCTGCAGAGGGGAGGCAGGCCAGACAGTGAGATACAGGAAACAGGGCATAGACATCAGACCCCTGCAGAGGGAGGCAGGCCAGACAGTGAGATACAGGAAACAGGGCATAGACATCAGACCCCTGCAGAGGGGCAGGCAGGCCAGACAGTGAGACACAGGAAACAGGGCATAGACATCAGACCCCTGCAGAGGGAGGCAGGCCAGACAGTGAGACACAGGAAACAGGGCATAGACATCAGACCCCTGCAGAGGGGAGGCAGGCCAGACAGTGAGACACAGGAAACAGGGCATAGACATCAGACCCCTGCAGAGGGAGGCCAGACAGTGAGACACAGGAAACAGGGCATAGACATCAGACCCCTGCAGAGGGAGGCAGGCCAGACAGTGAGATACAGGAAACAGGGCATAGACATCAGACCCCTGCAGAGGGAGGCAGGCCAGACAGTGAGATACAGGAAACAGGGCATAGACATCAGACCCCTGCAGAGGGAGGCAGGCCAGACAGTGAGACACAGGAAACAGGGCATAGACATCAGACCCCTGCAGAGGGAGGCAGGCCAGACAGTGAGACACAGGAAACAGGGCATAGACATCAGACCCCTGCAGAGGGAGGCAGGCCAGACAGTGAGACACAGGAAACAGGGCATAGACATCAGACCCCTGCAGAGGGAGGCAGGCCAGACAGTGAGACACAGGAAACAGGGCATAGACATCAGACCCCTGCAGAGGGAGGCAGGCCAGACAGTGAGACACAGGAAACAGGGCATAGACATCAGACCCCTGCAGAGGGAGGCAGGCCAGACAGTGAGACACAGGAAACAGGGCATAGACATCAGACCCCTGCAGAGGGAGGCAGGCCAGACAGTGAGACACAGGAAACAGGGCATAGACATCAGACCCCTGCAGAGGGAGGCAGGCCAGACAGTGAGACACAGGAAACAGGGCATAGACATCAGACCCCTGCAGAGGGAGGCAGGCCAGAAACAGGGCATGACATCAGACCCCTGCAGAGGGAGGCAGGCCAGACAGTGAGAACAGGGGGCATAGACATCAGACCCCTGCAGAGGGAGGCAGGCCAGACAGTGAGACACAGGAAACAGGGCATAGACATCAGACCCCTGCAGAGGGAGGCAGGCCAGACAGTGAGACACAGGAAACAGGGCATAGACATCAGACCCCTGCAGAGGGAGGCAGGCCAGACAGTGAGACACAGGAAACAGGGCATAGACATCAGACCCCTGCAGAGGGAGGCAGGCCAGACAGTGAGACACAGGAAACAGGGCATAGACATCAGACCCCTGCAGAGGGAGGCAGGCCAGACAGTGAGACACAGGAAACAGGGCATAGACATCAGACCCCTGCAGAGGGAGGCAGGCCAGACAGTGAGACACAGGAAACAGGGCATAGACAGTGAGACAGGCCAGACAGTGAGATACAGGAAACAGGGCATAGACATCAGACCCCTGCAGAGGGAGGCAGGCCAGACAGTGAGACACAGGAAACAGGACATAGACATCAGACCCCTGCAGAGGGAGGCAGGCCAGACAGTGAGACACAGGAAACAGGGCATAGACATCAGACCCCTGCAGAGGGAGGCAGGCCAGACAGTGAGACACAGGAAACAGGACATAGACATCAGACCCCTGCAGAGGGAGGCAGGCCAGACAGTGAGACACAGGAAACAGGACATAGACATCAGACCCCTGCAGGGGGAGGCAGGCCAGACAGTGAGACACAGGAAACAGGACATAGACATCAGACCCCTGCAGGGGGAGGCAGGCCAGACAGTGAGACACAGGAAACAGGACATAGACATCAGACCCCTGCAGGGGGAGGCAGGCCAGACAGTGAGGCAGGCCAGACAGTGAGACACAGGAAACAGGACATAGACATCAGACCCCTGCAGAGGGAGGCAGGCCAGACAGTGAGACACAGGAAACAGGACATAGACATCAGACCCCTGCAGAGGGAGGCAGGCCAGACAGTGAGATACAGGAAACAGGACATAGACATCAAAGAGCCAGGACATCAGGCGTCTTCCTTCCATGTGTCCTCCTCGCATGGCTACGTTTTCATCAACATCAGGAACAGACCACTTTCAGCCTCCATGGATTTGGGATGGTTTGTTTTATTGCCCAGAAGTGACTTTTTCCTTTACACGTCAACATTCTTTTGTTTGATATGCGGAAACACATTATTAGCATAATGTTCCTTGATAGATGTTACAACAGATGCCTTGATAAAGAAATGTTGTGATGTTCATTCTTAGAAAGGAAACATGGCACCAGTGTTGCAATGTGGAATTTTGAATGTTACCACATCTTCATAGTTTTCCCAATTCAAACATAAGGCATTACGTCCACTGATCTATTGACATTTACTGTACAACAAAAGAAAAAAAATGTCTCTAAAGTTGAAAAAGATTTTAATTCCAAAAAATAAGATGAAAACTTATACTGTCAACAAGTAGGTATTATGTTGATTCTGAGTCCAACCACCAGTATCAACCTCAGGCTAAATGGAAACTGCATTGAAATCCTTGGTGGCTCTGCATAGTTTAGACATTGGTGATCTCAACACTGTTGTAGGTGTGCATGGGACTGCCCTTCGTCCTGGGCACAGCCTGCACACGCGCCTCTCTGGGCAGAGATCCACAGCTGCCATGGTAACCAAGGCCCCGTCCAATGGCGGTCTTTGGGCTGAACCTTAGAGGACTCTGGGAAAATGAAAGGAAGAATGAGTCACAAAGCAAAACAGAGCTTTTACCCAGTGGAAAAATACAGCCTCAGTTTGAATATCCGCAGTACAAGTTTGAATAACTATCATTTTTATAGCGTATTATTTTGAGTCTTCTTCAATGAAATTGTTATTAAAGTAGTTTCTTGCTACCTTGCCTGGTCTTCGTCTCATGGAGACACTCTCGTCATTATAGCGGCTAACAACAGAAGGTGATTGTGGTGGGGTTCCCAACGTATCACAATCCTGCTCAACACGACTATGCCTGCAAGTAGTAGCAAGGAGGGGAGATTTAATTGAGCTCACTGCTGTGAACACTTCCTCAACAAAACATTCCACTTATTACTATTGCTAAGGAGCTTAAAACCATAAATGATAGAGCAAGACTAATCACCTGGCAGGGATGGCGAGAGCCTTCATCTCCTCATATAGGTGCCGATGGAGCATGTGTTTGTGGCTGGGGATTCCCAGGGCCCTGCCCATGGCATCTGCATCAAAGGAGGGGTCCAGAGCCAGCATAGCGCCATGGACTCCCCTGCCATGGAGACTGTCAGCATACTCCTGGACAGTGGGACATAGAAACAGATTGTTTAGCGAGACAGAGGAGGTTTTCCGATTTATTCAAGAACAACAATGGCAAACAAGCAACTATCAGGATGTAAACAGAGTATACACCAGTCTATTGGCCCCAAAATGTTCGAACTGAATCCAGGTCTATTCTGATGTTTCTGTTGTAGGAGAAAGACACACTTTTAGGTCTATGTCTCTGATCCACTTCATGACTCTGTGGCAGGTCCAAACTACAGGGTCCTGGTGCTGGTGCTCACACTGGGCCCGGCGAGCCTGCAGCACCTGCACACCAACAACACACATACAGTACTGTTACAGTACAGTTACAGTACTGTTACTATAAGATTACAATACGGTACTGTTACTATACAGTTACAATATGGTATTGTTGCTATACGGTTAATATATGCTACTGTTACTATACAGTTACAATACAATACTGTTACTATACGGTTACAATACGCTACTGTTACTATACGGTTACAATACGCTACTGTTACTATACAGTTACAATACGCTACTGTTACTATACGGTTACAATACTGTTACTATACAGTCACAATACGGTACTGTTACTATAGGGTTAGAATACTGTATTGTTACTATACGGTTACAATACAGTACTGTTACTATACGGTTACCATACTGTACTGTATTGTTACTATACGGTTACCATACTGTATTGTTACTATACGGTTACCATACTGTATTGTTACTATATGGTTACCATACTGTATTGTTACTGTATTGTTACTATACGGTTACAATACAGTACTGTTACTGTATTGTTACTATACGGTTACCATACTGTATTGTTACTATACGGTTACAATACAGAACTGTTACTATACGGTTACCATACTGTATTGTTACTGTATTGTTACTATACGGTTACCATACTGTATTGTTACTATATGGTTACCATACTGTATTGTTACTGTACGGTTACAATACTGTATTGTTATTGTACGGTTACAATACTGTAGTGTTACTATACGGTTGCAAAACTATATTGTTACTATACGGTTGCAATCCTGTATTGTTACTATACGGTATTGTTACTATACAGTTACAATACACTATTGTCACAATACACTATTGTTACTCTACGGTTACAATACAGTATGGTTACTATACAGTACAGTTACTATAAGGTTACAATACAGTACTGTTAATATACAGTTACAATACAGTACTGTTAATATACAGTTACAATACAGTACTGTTAATATACAGTTACAATACATTGTTGTTACTATACAGTTACAATACAGTACTGTTAATATACAGTTACAATACAGTACTGTTACTATACAGTTACAATACAGTACTGTTAATATACAGTTACAATACATTGTTGTTACTATACAGTTACTATATTACAATACAGTACTGTTACTATACAGTTACAATACAGTACTGTTACTATACGGTTACAATACAGTACTGTTACTATACAGTTACAATACGCTACTGTTACTATACAGTTACAATACAGTACTGTTAATATACAGTTACAATACAGTACTGTTACTATACAGTTACAATACAGTACTGTTAATATACAGTTACAATACAGTACTGTTAATATACAGTTACAATACAGTACTGTTACTATACAGTTACAATACAGTACTGTTAATATACATATACAGTTACAAGTTACAATACAGTACTGTTACTATACAGTTACAATACAGTACTGTTAATATACAGTTACAATACAGTACTGTTACTATACAGTTACAATACAGTACTGTTAATATACAGTTACAATACAGTACTGTTAATATACAGTTACAATACATTGTTGTTACTATACAGTTACAATACGCTACTGTTACTATACAGTTACAATACAGTACTGTTACTATACAGTTACAATACAGTACTGTTACTATACGGTTACAATACAGTACTGTTAATATACAGTTACAATACATTGTTGTTACTATACGGTTACACTACGGTAATGTTACTATAGGGTTTACAGTACTGTACTGTTCTACGGTTACAATTCTAACCATAGCAACACAAGTACACAGTGAGGAGAGGCTGAGTGGTCACTCTAATGTCACAGTATTGGTAATATGACTACAGTTCTGACCTCTTTGTTGAAGTTGATCAGTTGCAGGAGCTGTATAGCCAGGAGCAGGCTGTTTTGGTGGGCCTCTGTGGTGACGTTCAGGAGTCTCTCTAGGTCTCGTCGGCTGAGGGAGTTGAGCACCCGACCATCCACCAGTTGATTTTGGAAGGCTTGGGAATACTGTGGCAACCCGACGTCACTCAACCAACATTTGGAAACCCAGTGATGATCCATTTCTGCAGCCTTTGATAGCCTAAAGGTTTAGGCAGGTACACTTAGTAATGTGTGTGTGTGTTGTGTGTGTGTGTGTGTGTTGCAGCTTACCCCTGGCCAGCCTCTGCCTCCCTGTAGTCCTCGATGGCGAGGCGTAGCTTCCTGCGGTGCATGGGCTTACTGATACCCAGTCCCAGCTCCAGGTCCTCGTCTGTCATCCCCAGCAACACCTGCAACCAGGGGACACCCGTCCAGAGCACTCTTATCAATATACACCTGCACTGAAAATCACTCTTACACTAAGGCACACACACACATGCAAGCATGGACGAGGGAACACTAATGCAGATGCTATGAGGAAGGAAAGCATGCTGAAATTACTGTTTTACTGGGAGGACGAGGGATTCTTAGAAATAATGTTATCATCATTACATGCTGTGTAAAAACAAGTCCTGAAATTAGGCTTAAAGTGGATGTGTACTTGTTACATGTTGAAGCGTTGAGGCCGTACCTTGCCACTTTTGACGTTTTCCGTGCAAGCACGGATATACATGGGCATTGCCATGACAACCTCCAGCCAGGCTTGTACTGCCCCTGCCTTCCACAGTGACATGGGCATGTTCCGAGTGAGCTCTGCCTGCTGGAGGCGGTCCAGCTGCTCCTCTCCATCTGATAGGCTGTGCTGTTGTGTCGATAGGCTGGAGAGGCTGTCAGTGTCTGTCAGGATTGGTCAGGGGAAGTAGGAGTACAGGACAGGGGAGGGGTTTGGGGTCAAAGGAATTGAGAGGCAAAAATGACTCATCCAACTCAAATTTAAAGGCCCAGTGCAGTCAAAATCCATTTTTTTCTGTGTTTTATATCATATTGTACAACAGGTGATGAAACTAACACTTTAAAAGTGTAAACACTTTTGATCAGCGTTATTTTCTGATGGTTGCGAGTTGAAAATACAATCTACACAGGACCTTCTTATCAACAGGTTTGCATGGGCGAGAGTTTCGGCTTTCCATGGTGTCAACACCATATGCTAAGTTGGTTAGTAAACCAATAACAAAGAGTTCCAAAGTTCCCTGCCAATAACAGCTAGTTTTCCATTTTCCCCTCCCCACACAGACCACTCCCAGGCAGTCCCAGCAAAATGATTGCTTTTAAAAATAGTTTCTTGCTAAAAAGATACTTTAGCCCATTTTGATGGAAATGTATTAAAGATTGATACCCAGAAATAGTTTGATATTGGCATAAAAACGGCTGCATTGGGCCTTTAACTGTAGAAAAGGGAGGATGACATATACTGTATATCACTGTATACCTATGATATTACTAACATCCCTCTGAAACATTGGCTACAATATTTACCGTCTACTGAAAGCTATTGGATTGTTTGGCAACTCGTGAACCTGGAATTATGTCCCCCGCAGCTAACATCAAATGTCATTTCATGACAGCAGTATTATCAATTGAATGGCAGAGGGTCTCACACATGAGACAGGACCAAGAAAGCATAAGACAGCTCTGGGACTAGTATGAACAGTCAGTCACTGCTCTATACAGCCAGTAGATGGTGCCAGAGTAATGCACTACAGCAGAGTATTATTACGGTCACTATTATCTGGGCAGGTGACTTATTAGATGCCATAATATGATGACATTACAGAATAACTCATCACACTACAAATGGGATATTACAGATTGAGGACAGGTGCCACATCTGGGCAGGTGACTCAAGCACTGACAAATCCAGGAAAACGATTTTAAATTGTACAATGAAAACTATTTCATAAAGACAGAGACCTTTCTTTAGTTCTAGCATTAGTGAATACTGTGTGAGTAGGGTTAAGGTTTGCATTTAAATGGTTGAGTTTGAATGATCTTGCAGGTGATGGAATGATTTCTTTGTCACTATAGGCAAATATTAAAGATTGAGACACATTAGAAATACATGGGTCACATTATTCATAAAACTAACTGCCGCTGTGAATTTACCACCTGTTTATCAAAGTCTTAAACAAATAAGTAAGCGGCAAAATCTAGGAGGATCAGCAAGTGTGTCTTCTGCCTTGTTCATATGCTGAGAGAGAGGCCTACATAAATACAATAGGATTTGTTCAGTAGGTTTTCAAAAGACATTTTCCTTCAGGAGGATTGCTTTATGAATGATCTCCACAGTGTAGAAACAGACACTTGGTAATTCACAGATGAGGAGTTATTTTTGGGGGAGGGAGGGATTCATGCCCCCTGAGAGTGAAAGAGACACCAAGACACAAGAACAGATTACACATAGAACAGAATAACACCACATGGTTATTTAGTTGCTGGTTTCATTTTAAAATATGATTTTATTTGAATCATTTATCATATTCATTTTTTAAGATGTTAAAGCTCCTCATCCTCTGCCAACAGTTGAAGACAGGTCAGATTATCTTACCCTTGAAGTTACTTCTTGTTCTTTAAATAAAATACTTTGAAAGATTTTCTCTTTTATGCAACATCTCCTAAATTACAAAACATGAAACAAATTATCATCATAATCACAAATGTAAGAAATTAGGAGGGTTGTATGGTAAAGAGCAAGAGAATGAAAATGGGAACGGGTTATGTTTTGGGAGGTTAGGGAATATGAGGATGCTTGAGGTTGTTCATTTTACTGATAACTAATGGATTCCTAACCGAAGCAGCAGATGTAATCATTCAGGGGTTTTACTGCACAGTCCTATGCTTACCGTTGGCACATTAGATAGTTGTCCATTTTAAACTCAATAAGGACAAAAGCGATCTTACAAGGCAGTGACACACATCTACTCTGACTACTCTACTCTGTTTTTTTAAAGATTAAACTTGAACCTTTGGCACTTTAAAATGCTTTCAAACCGTGTGTGTGTATCAGATACATTGATACATTTGTGTGTTTTCTACTTTTTTACTACCATTGTTTTTGGAACCTTATTTTGGTTTTCAGCTTTCAGTCGGAGAAATGCATATGGATCGATTTAACACATCTACAAGCCTGGCAGGGTACCATAATTCTTTAACAATTGATCCGATTGTAACGGTCAGTGTCTATCAGAAACATTCAGCATGGTTAGAACAGAGCAGGAGGCCTACACAAACAAGCACATATCAATCCTCTACCGATCTAACATTCCTATACTGCTAAACATGTATCTATACAAAGCACACTATTCACATCAGACACTCTGGTACTCACAGCATCATCCTCTATAAGGCTATCCTTTTTGTCGATGCTGCCCAATGAGCTATTTAAATGCGTTGTTCCTCCCCTTTTATCCATTATGACAGAATAAGCAATAATGCCTTCTCCCCCCAGCTGTAGCAGTTTCACTTGTTCTACACTACAGTGTCAAAAACTCCTTACTGTAGCTGTACAGTGGGATGTTTCTGGTCCATTGTTAACCGGAATATCAAATGTCCTTCTGATTGTCATATTTTTATCATTTTCTTTCAGTTTCACTATAAGAAACATGGTCGTTCCATATACTTCAATGTTGAGCACTAAATGATACCACGGGTCCAGTGTTCTTCTGTTCGTAGACAACGTCATGGGTTATACTAGTGTGTATAATATATACTTATTCTCCATTCACAATGTGGAGGGTATTCATATCTTCATGAGAATATAAAGGATTGGCCAACTCAGACTGAGGATGGGGGAATATTCTGAATACAAAAGCATGATAAAAGCAACTATAAAATAAAACAGTTATCAGACAAAAGACATTTGCAAACACTAGGTGCCGATTTACTGCCATTAACATATTTACACCAGTCCTTCATGTCTCCAGTCATAAAAAACACATAAATATTAAGATAAATAAAAGATTACACAGCATGAACATGTCCACACATAATTATCTCATGTATATATTTATATGCATGTAAACATATATACATATGCATACATGTACATCTATAAATATATATTTAATTTACATACATACATTTTTGAGGATAATGTACATTTTCTGGGGGCAGCAGTTGTCTCAGGTTTTTCTTGTGGGCACATACGGCAACACACCCACAAGCATGCACATGGTCAAACAAACACGCACACACACGCACACACAGAGAGAGACAGACACGCACATCCGCATGCACACAACCACACATAAATCCACACACCATCACCAGTCAGCATCCTCCTCTATGTAATAATCAGGGATGGATGTACCATCAAACAGGCCCGGGTCCATTGACTTGCGCTGCTTTCCCCGAGCAAACACCCGGGAGAGGGAGCCAAGACACATCTTTTCCTTCTTCTTAGTCTTACGCTTCTGGTCCTCCAGGTCCTCCATAGACTAGGTCAGGGGAAGGAGACGGCAGTAGGAGGGAGAGAGGAAAGAGAGTGAAAGGGGCAGAGGGGAGTAGGACAGAGAGAGAGAGAGTGCAGAGGACAGACAGACATTCGGGTTAGTCAATGAAACAGGAGATTCTCACTCAAACGACTTTCAGATTCAATCACAGAACTACAATAACCAATACTGCAACGGATCCAAACCAACTGAAAGAGCAGGTAAAGACAGACAAACAGACAATACTGCAAAGGAACCAAGCCAACTGAAAGAGCAGGTAAAGACAGACAAACAGACAATACTGCAACGGAACCAAACCAACTGAAAGAGCAGGTAAAGACAGACAAACAGACAATACTGCAATGGAACAGACAAACAGACCAACTGAAAGAGCAGGTAAAGACAGACAAACAGACAATACTGCAACGGAACCAAACCAACTGAAAGAGCAGGTAAAGACAGACAAACAGACAATACTGCAACGGAACCAAACCAACTGAACAAGGTAAAGACAGACAAACAGACAATACTGCAACGGAAAAACCAACTGAAAGAGCAGGTAAAGACAGACAAACAGACAATACTGCAACGAACCAAACCAACTGAAAGAGCAGGTAAAGACAGACAAACAGACAATACTGCAACGGAACCAAACCAACTGAAAGAGCAGGTAAAGACAGACAAACAGACAATACTGCAACGGAACCAAACCAACTGAAAGAGCAGGTAAAGACAGACAAACAGACAATACTGCAACGGAACCAAACCAACTGAAAGAGCAGGTAAAGACAGACAAACAGACAATACTGCAACGGAACCAAACCAACTGAAAGAGCAGGTAAAGACAGACAAACAGACAATACTGCAACGGAACCAAACCAACTGAAAGAGCAGGTAAAGACAGACAAACAGACAATACTGCAACGGAACCAAACCAACTGAAAGAGCAGGTAAAGACAGACAAACAGACAATACTGCAACGGAACCAAACCAACTGAAAGAGCAGGTAAAGACACAAACAGACAGACAGAACAAAGAGTGGTAAAGGTACTTATAGAGAATTGCGGAGGTGTGATTACTTGGTCGGGGAGGCCAGGCAGCTCTTACATTGCAGAGAGAGTGTGTCCGGTGGCGGGGAGAGTTGATGTCACTGGGGGTGGACGACCGATCCCCGTCAGCCGCCGACGCGTCCGAGATGGTAGAGGGCTGGCGGGAGTGACAGGGACTGACCCTGACCACCGCTGGAGAGGAGAGACACACACATTAGTCACCTCACACTGAGCCACTGTAATGGTTGTGCTGTTTGTGTGTGTGTGTGTGCGAGAGAGTGGTCCTCTGTAGCTCAGTTGACAGAGCAATGGCGCTTGCAACACAAGGTAGGTTCGGTAACCAGGACCATCCATACTTAAAATGTAAAATACTAAAAGTATTTGGTTTTAAATATACTTAAGTATCAAAAGTAAAACTATAAATCACTTCAAATTCCTTGTATTAATCAAAAGAGACGGCACCATTTTTGTTTTTTACGGATAGCTAGGGGCACACTCCAACATCCAGCCATCATTTACAGAGGAAGCATGTGTGTTTAGTGAGTCCATGACCAGGGATGTTCTCTTGATCAGTGCATGAATTGGACCATTTTCCTGTCCTGCTAAGCACTCAAAATGTAATGAGTTCTTTTGGGTGTCAAGGACAATTTATGGAGTAAAATGTACATTATTTTCTTTCGGAATGTAGTGAAGTAAAATAAAAATTTGTCAAAAGTATAAATAGTATAGTACAGATACCCCAAAAAACAACTTAAGTAATACTATAAAGTATTTTTACTTAAGTACTTTACACCACTGCCTACCCTGGCGGTCCACAGTGTGTCCGTGGTAGAGTGTCTGTTGGCTCTGGCGGATGGCAGCGGTGAGGGGCAGGTCTCCCTGCATCGCCCACTCCTGACTGCCGTTCACCACCGGCTCTGAGGGTATGGCCAAGGACTGGCGCTTCGGCACGTCCTTAGTCAGCGTGGCCAGGGACTGTTTTGCCTGCCATAAATATACACACAGGGCGGTAAGATACAGTGGTACAGACACAGGCACATACAGTACATGCTTAGATGCATGTATGCACTGATGCATTATACACACATACACTGAGTGTACAAACACCTGCTCTTTCCATTACATAAAATGCTCTTTGCTGCTCTTTCTATGACATAAACTGACCACGTGAATCCAGATGAAAGCTATGATCCCTCATTGATGTCACATGTTAAATCCACTTCAATCAGTGCAGATGAAGGGAAGAGACAGGTTAGAAGAATTTAAGACTTGATACAATTGAGACATGGATTGTGTATGTGTGCCATTCAGAGGGGGAATGGGCAAGACAAAAGATTTAAGGTGCTTTTGAACGGGGTGTGAGAGTAGGTGCCAGGCGAACTGGTTTGAGTAAAGAACTGTAACGCTGCTGGGTTTTTTACGCTCAACAGCTTCCCGTGTGTATCAAGAATGGTCCACCACCCAAAGGACATCCAACCAACTTGACACAACTGTGGGAAGCATTGGAGTCAACATGTGCCAGCATCTCTGTGGAATGCTTTCGACACCTTGTAGAGTCCATAACCTGGTGAATTGAGGCTCTTCTGAGGGCAAAAAGGGCTGTAACTCAATATTAGGATGGTATTCTGAATGTTTTGTACACTCAGTGTGTATACACATAGGAGCACTGATACACCTATAGGTGTAGGAACATGTTTGGAATTGCAGGGCATGTTGAAATGTGTGTGGGATTAGATGGGACAGATCATTCCATCAAGATTAGCATAATTCTCTAGCTGTGAGCACTTGACAGAGACAGAGCTATTGTAGCTCTGAGAAATCTTATCAGCTACTGCTGCTGAGTGTAGTGAGGACTTAGAGGAGTGGCTGGCTGTTGTTGGCTGGCTGGCTGTTGTTGGCTGACTGCTGTTGTCTGGCAGTGGGGAGGAATTAAGGACATGGACTGAATAATGAGTCCATCTGTCAGTCAGGCAAGACAACAGACTCTAAATGGTACCTTAACAAGGCAGAAAATGCAGGAATTCCAATTCAGACCAAAACCTGTGTATGTCAGTGCATATTGGTGTGGGTGTGTGCATGTGCTCATGTGTGTGTGTATCAGTGTGCGTGTGTGTGAGTGTACGTCTCACCATGGTGAGTTCAGCCTCCAGCTCTTTGATGCGGTTCTCCTTCATGTCCATGTGAGAGCGCAGGATGCAGGCCTGCTCTGTGGCCTCTTTGGTCTGCCTCCTCAGATCCCATTTCTCCCTCTCCAGCACGTCCTTCTCCTTAGCCAGGGCCTTCACTGCATCCTCACTCTCCTACAGTACAGAACACAGATACTGTCAATCTTCACACTCCCAGCATTGCCTCAAACCAGTGTGTGAGCACATGACTGCTCAATGAAGCCTGGTGTGTTAGTTATCCTATTTCAAACTGTTTGGAGACTATCTGGCTACTGTATAGTGGATGTAGTGTACATTTCTGTGCTGGTCGTTGTTGAGCATAAATGTGAGTGGTTTTTGGTGCTGGTCGTTGTTGAGCATAAATGTGAGTGCCTTTTGGTGCTGGTCGTTGTTGAGCATAAATGTGAGTGGTTTTTGGTGCTGGTCGTTGTTGAGCATAAATGTGAGTGGTTTTTGGTGCTGGTCGTTGTTGAGCATAAATGTGAGGGTTTTTGGTGCTGGTCGTTGTTGAGCATAAATGTGAGGGTTTTTGGTGCTGGTCATTGTTGAGCATAAATGTGAGGGTTTTTGGTGCTGCTCATTGTTGAGCATAAATGTGAGGGTTTTTGGTGCTGGTCGTTGTTGAGGTATCTGTACTTTACTTCACTATTTATATTTTTTACAACTTTTAATTCACCACATTCCTAATGAAAATAAATGTACTTTTTACTCCAAACATTTTTCCTGATACCCAAAAGTAATTGTGACATTTTGAATGCTTAGCAAGATGGAACAATGGTCCAATTTGAACACTTATCAAGAGAGTATCCCCGGTCATCCCTACTGCCTCTGATCTGGTGGACTCACTAAACACACATGCTTTGCTCGTAAATTATGTCTGAGTGTTGGAGTGTGCCCCTGGCTATCCGTAAATAAATAAAAACAAGAAAATTAAGTATATTTTAAACCAAATACTTTTAGACTTTTACTCAAGTAGTATTCTACTGGGTGACTTTTACTTGAGTCATTTTCTATAAAGGTATCTTTACTTTCACTGAAGTATTACAATTCGCTACTTTTTCCACTGCTGCTGGTCGTAATTGAGTGTAAATATGAGAGTACCTCTCTGTGCTGGTCGTAGTTGAGCGTAAATGTGAGGGTACCTCTCTGTGCTGGTCGTAGTTGAGCGTAAATGTGAGGGTACCTTTCTGTGCTGGTCGTAGTTGAGCGTAAATGTGAGGGTACCTTTCTGTGCTGGTCGTAGTTGAGCGTAAATGTGAGTGTACCTTTCTGTGCTGGTCGTAGTTGAGCGTAAATGTGAGGGTACCTTTCTGTGCTGGTCGTAGTTGAGCGTAAATGTGAGGGTACCTTTCTGTGCTGGTCATAGTTGAGCGTAAATGTGAGTGTACCTTTCTGTGCTGGTCATAGTTGCGTATGAAGTCTCGGAGCTGCTCCTCCCTGCTCTCCAGTGTGGTGTACAGCTGCTGCATCTGGTTCACCAGGTCTGCCTTCTCCACCTTCAGACGCTTACGGTCAGACTTCATAGCTGTGGGACACACACACACACACACACACGCACACACGCGCACACACGCACACGCACACACACACACACACACACACACACACACACACACACACACACACACACACACACACACACACACACACTAAAGGCTTTAACATTAACAGAAGGTTGGATCACAGATGCAGCTATATTTGATTACCACAAGATGACACTGTGGCTTATTGTAAAATCCTAGGAAGAGCAACATTGTTATCCCAAACAGTGGTGTAAAGTACCCAAGTAAAAATACTTTAAAGTAGTACTTAAGTCGTTTTTGGGGGTATCTTTATTTTACTTTACTATTAACAGTTTTGAAAACTTTGACTTTTACTTCACTACATTCCTAAAGAAAATAATGTACTTTTTACTCCATAAATTTTCCTTGACACCCTAAAGTACTCGTTACATTTTGAATGCTTAGCAGGACAGGAAAATGGTCCAATTCACACACTTATCAACATGTACTTTTGATACTCAAGTAGTATCTTATTGGGTTACTGACTTTTACTTGAGTCATTTTCTATTAAAATATGTTTACTTTTACTCAAGTATGACAATTGGCTACTTTTTCCACCACTGATGCCAAAGAAGCACCACAGAGTAAATTATGTAAGGATCTAAGAAGGTAAGTGGTAGAGAGGCACTTAGTCATTCAAAACACGTAACCACACAGACTGATGTGGGCACTATGTTCACTAATCTTCTCCCAAAGACGGCTTGGCTACACAGGCAGCATATTTAAAACAGCCAACTTCCAGGGTCAAGGTTTTCTTTTCAGTATAAGAGACCATAACTCCTAACCTGTATTGAGAGGTTATGAGACCATACATAATAACCTGTACTGAGAGGATATCAAAATAGTGAAGCCTCGACAGGCAGACTAAGATTGTGAGTCATGATAGCAAAGTATTCCTGAATCTTTCTACCAGGAAAAGGGAGAAGCTGTCCTCTCCATAACCGTAACCGTCATTCATTGAGCTTAAGTATTCCCAATGTTCTGCATTAACCCTCTTCAATCAACATTCAAACCTGTTCTTCAATAGTTACACCAGAGAGCGCTACAGCAATGACAACGCTGCCTGCCACCTGTTGCTCCCTGATCGGAAGAGAGAGGAGAGAAGGAGGGATAGATGGGGGAGGTTGAGAGATGAAACAGAAGTGATTGGTTTGTCTTCTTTATGTGCTGTCGCTGCCGGCATTCTACACACAGCCAGTCTACCTTAGCAGGGAATGGGGTTTAACACATTAAAACCAGTAGCTAATGATAGCACATTACGTATTACGCATCCACGTATTCCTATCGAAAACTACCAATGCCTCATGAAGCGGGAAGTATTTGAATTTGAAGCGCGTTATATTGCTGAATGGGGCTGAATGGCACAAAAAAAATCGCAAACAATCATGGGAAAAGTGGCTGTAACTTGCAAAGAGTCATGGTCGATGTCGTCGTTTTCATCCTGCCTGAGAGAGTCAACCAGGAACCTCCTCGTAGCTTGCCAGCCTGTGATTGGTCTGTGTCAGCACATGGTCCTGTGTGACGACAAATGTAGTCAGAATGACTCACTATTTAATTAAATATCTCGATTTGTAGCAACTTTAAAATAGTTCAGAATGGGAATTGAACTTGATCATAATAAACACATTTTAGAGCCCAAAACAGACATCTAATTTCATTTGGGCTGTTCTGGTGATCCTGTTTACATACAGTAGGCTTCCAAGGGAAGACCAGGGGCCTCGTTTATCAATCATGCGAAGGCACAAATCTGTCTATAAACCATGCATCGGATCATTTCCATTTAAAGTGTATTATGTATCTTTGGGCGCATTCGAGCAGATCACTTTTTTAAAGATGTTGACCAAAATTGGCCAGCGCCTTTCAAAGTGTGTTGCATTATGGATATAAAAAATGTAGACTCAACTGCAATCAATTGAAAAGTCAGAACCAAAACTTTAAGGGAGACAACCTTTTTCTGGGGGTTTTTGGGACGAAAAGACACTACATGCTCACAAATGGTTGATGTCGCCACTTATCATTGGATATTATCAAATACATTTTAGAGGCTTAATCTGTGTCTGGGAAACCAGCCCTTAATGAGCAAGTACATTGCTAAGTGCATTTGACTGTAAGGCACATTGTTTACCCAGTAACTTATTTGAGTGTACAAAACATTAGGATCTCCTTTTTAATATTGAGTTGCACACCCTTTTGTCCTCAGAACAGCCTCAATTCATCGGGAATGGACTCTACACAGTGTCGAAAGCATTCCACAGGGATGCTGGCCCACATTGAATCCAATGCTTCCCACAGTTATGTCCGGATGTCCTTTGGGGGGCACACATACACAATCCATGTCTCAATTGTCTCAAGGCTTAAAAGTCTATGTCATGGAAAGAGCAGGTGTTCCTAATGTTTTGTACACTCAGTGTATAGTCTAATACTTTTCGGTACAATGTGTTTTGTCCTTTATGTGATTGAATCAAATTCTGTTCTTTACATGCTTACTGACAACAGCAACATAAAGGTTGAGAAGTACATAAACACACAACAGACTGTAGTGATGCTGACATGCAATCTACTGCAATCTACATGCAATCTACTGCATCCTTATGTAATACATGTATCACTAGCCACTTTAACTATGCCACTTTGTTTACATACTCATCTCATATGTATATACTGTACTCGATACCATCTACTGTATCTTGCCTATGCTGCTCTGCACCATCACTCATTCATATCTTTATGTACATATTCTTTATCCCCTTACACTGTGTATAAGATATTCGTTTTGGAATTGTTAGTTAGATTACTTGTTGGTTATTACTGCATTGTCGGAACTAGAAGCACAAGCATTTCGCTACACTCGCATTAACATCTGCTAACCATGTGTATGTGATAAATAAAATTTGATTTGATTTGATCAATTATCATAGAGTAAGAATCTTTGTGGATAATTAATAATGAGAAAGGTACAAGGGAATGAAGTAATGGCAAACAACCAAGCATTTCCCATATGCTGCAAAAACACATATTTCTTATGTTCTCATTCCAGTAGCCTGTGCACTCACTGCCTGGTTATATTTTGAGAAAACCATTGCAAAAAATACAAAACATGTCTTGTGACTGTTCGAAAGAGCTCGGGCTGGATTCTAATGTCCGTATCATCACGATATTCATTCCTTGGAACACGTTGGTCATGTTTGGCTACATGCAGGAGAAGTGGTATTTTGATAGCATCAACTTAACAAAGGTGAATGACATTGTCGTGTTTCCTCGAAACAGCAGAAGTTGTTCAACTTGCTGTCTTTGCACATATACCTCGCCCACTCTACTTTTTGACTTCCGTCTACAGTCGGCTACTTTGGCCTTACCACTCAAACGTGCCCAATATGAACATTTGCTTGAGGGTGTGCATAAATGTATGCACAGCCATATATGCACCATGCCAAGTAATAAAATAAGGGAACTGCTTGTCAAGCATAGAATGGGGAAAATATATGGCACAAATGTGAGAAATTGTAAAAGAGAGCCTAATAATTATTTCCATTGTGAATTCATGCAATATACCTTGACAGGCTATATATAATTACACCAAATCAGTGCATTTATTACGATAATAATTAATACAAAGTACATTCATTTGTTAAATTAGAGGCACATGTGAAAGTTAAACTATTGTTGAAATACTATAAAATAATGATATAATGGGAAAATGGAATGAGAGGTGTCTGATCTTGCTTGTTACAGTACGTTTGATATGGTTACACAAGACAGCTGGTTATTTAAGGCAAAAACTAAAGTAGGATGGGGGTGTGTATTACGTGAAGGTCTAGCAACCCAACAGTTGTGAGTTTGAATCTCATCACTGACAACTTTAGCATTTTAGCTAATTAGCAACTGTTTAACTACTTACTATTTTTAAGCTACTTTGCAATTGCTTAGCATGTTATATAACCCTTTCCCTAACACATTTAGCTAACCCTCACCCTAACCCTTTTAGCTAACCCTTCCCATAACCCTAACCGTAACCCTGACCCCTAACCCTAAACCCTAGCCTAGCTAACATTAGCCAGCTAGCTAACGTTAACCACCTAGCTAGAATTCGTCACATATCATATGTTTTGCAAATTCATAACATATAGTACGTTTTGCAAATTTGTAACATATAATACGAATTGTAATTCGTAAAATATCATACGATATGGGTGATGGACATCCACAAATTAATACATACCATATGAAACGTAACGTATCATACTAAATTGAGTGTCTCGGATTTACATACAGATGGAACAAAAGGAACACCTCTGGACAAAAGGAATACCTATGCGAGAATGCTGCTCATTGACTACAGCTCAGCGTTCAACACCATAGTGCCCACAAAGCTCATCACTAAGCTAAGGACCCTGGGACTAAACACCTCCCTCTGCACCTGAATTATTATTATTTTTTCCCTCTGCAACTGAATTCTGGACTTCCTGACGGGCCGCCCCCAGGTGATAAGGGTAGGCACCAACACATCTGCCACGCTGATCCTCAACACGGGGGCCACTCAGGGGTGCGTGCTTTGTACCATTCTGTACTCCCTGTTCAACCACAACTCCAACACCATCATTAAGTTTGCTGACGTCACAAGGGTGGTAGTCCTGATCACCGAAACGATGAGATAACCTATAGGGAGGAGTGTCCACATCACCAACAATCTATCCTGGTTCCCCCTCAGGAGACTGGAAAGATTTGGCATGGGTCCCCAGATTGTCAAAAAGTTCTACAGCTCCACCATCGAGAGCATCCTGAACGGTTGCATCACCACCTGGTATGGCAACTGCTCTGCATCCGACCATAAGGTCGCTACAGAGGGTAGTGCGTATGGCCCAGTACATCACTGGGGTCAGGTTTTCTGCCATCCAGGACCTATATGCTAGCCAGTGTAAGAGGAAGTCACAAAAAATTGTCCAAGACTCATAGACTGTTCTCTCTGCTCCCGCACGGCAAGCAGTACCGGAGCGCCAGGTCTAGGTCCAAAAGGCTCCTTAACAGCTTCTACCCCCAAGCCATAAGACTGCTGAACAATTAATCAAATGGCCACCGGACTATTTACATTGACCTCTCCCTTTGTTTTTACACTGCTGCTACTTGCTGTTTATTATCTATGCATAGTCACTTTACCCCTACCTACATGTACAAATGACCTCAACTAACCTGTACCCTTGCACATTGACTCGGTACAGGTACCCCCTCTATATAGCCTCATTATTGTTATTTTATTGTGTTACTTATTTTTAACTTAAGAAAATATTTACTAAATAAACTCAACTTTATTATTTTTTTAACTGCATTGTTGGTTAAGGACTTCACAGTAAGGTCTACCTGTTGTATTATGTGCATGTGACAAACTACATTTGACTCTATGAGTCTTGGACAACAACCCTAAGCACACAGCCAAGACAACGCATGAGTGGCTTCGCGACAAGACTCTGAATGTCCTTGAGTGGCCCAGCCAGAGACCGGACTTGAACCCGATCAAACATCTCTGGAGAGACCTGAAAATAGCTGTGCAGCAACGCTCCCCATCCAACCTGACAGAGCTTGAGAGGATCTGCAGAGAAGAATTGGATAAACTCCCCAAATACAGGTGTGCCAAGCTTGTAGCGTCATACCCAAGAAGACTCAAGGCTGTAATCGCTGCCAAAGGTGCTTCAACAAAGTACTGAGTAAAGGGTCTGAATAGTTATGTAAATGTGATATTTCATTTTTAATAAATTAGCAAACACTTCTTCAAACCAGTTTTTGCTTTGTCATTATGGGGTATTGTTTGTAGATTGATGAGGGAAAGAAGCAATTTAACCAAATTTAGAATAAGGCAAAATGTGAAATAAAGTCAAGGGGTTTGAATACTTTCCGAAGGCTCAACCTTGAAGGAACTGGGCCTAGACTTGAGCCAAGTAGAACGATGAACAGATCTAATTACTGACACTGTGGAAGGACAGATCAGGCAGAAAGTATCGACTTATATACACTACTATTCAAAAGTTTGGGGTCACTTAGAGATGCCCTTGTTTTTGAAAGAAAAGCAAAAAATGTATTTTCTTTCAAAAACAAGGACATTTCTAAGTGACCCCAAACTTTTGAACGGTAGTGTATGTCTACCTCACACACACACACCATGACTATTATGACAGATAAGAATTCTATACAACACACAGTTAGTACATACAGTAGATCAACTTCAGTGGTGGTCAGTGCTGTTTAAGATGAGGGAGGATTATAACTGTTTTAATGAGCATGGCCTTATTTCTATTACTGCATATTGGATCACTGACATTCATATTCCATTCACCCAGCTCAATGTAGCAGCGATAGGTTTAGGCTACTACATGATACTTAAATTATCCCTGTACCCATCATGAGGTTTCTACAACCTAGCCTAGGAATGTAAGTTTCCAATGTAGGTGAACAGGTTGAGAGAATTTATGGTAATCAAGATGACAAACAGTGACAGTGACAATACCCCCTTGCACGCTCTTGCCAGCATCTAGTTGATCTAGGGTGTAATCAGTAGTCTAACAGTTGCAAATGAGAGTTTCTATTAGACAAATTCAGGTAGGTTTATCCACATTTTGTTACATTTGCTTCCATTTAAGAAATGTTTTTCAACAGAATTGGCGTAATGAATACACCCCTGATCAGTAGTGGTGCACAACGCCAGGATTTTTGGAGTCGACACCCCAACACTACTTATCACACGCAAACACAGTTCACTTTCATAGCAGCCACATACAAGCAGCTCATTGTATAAATAATCCCTTCTCGCATCTATCTCCACACTCTGCTCCTCTCACCTTTTCCCTTTCGCTTGTGGACTTCAGTGCACAACTCATCAGCTGTCTGTGATCAGGCAAAAACACTTTTGAAGCCAAACCTTCATATTATGAGCGCTAACGCTATACACAGCCTACATCATTTTCACGTCATAGTCGACATCGTTACTAGAACAAACGTGTTAGTAAACCTGCTATCATGCAGTACAGTGTGCAGTCAGCAGCCAGCAGTTCAGCAGTTACACCGGTGGGCCCGGGTGTCAATAAAATAAGAAAAGAAAAAACTTACAGTACCTTGACTTGGAAGAGTTCCAGTGTTGGATAGCTATAGTCAGCTAGCTAACATAGCACACCTCTCTGTTTGAGCCAGGTGTTTGAGTAGACTAAATTTTCTAGCTGCATTCGATGCTAGCTAAGTAAGTGAAAGTGAAAAGGAAAGAATATATACTAAATATAGCTAGCTCTCTCTCTAGCTTCTCCTTAATTTTGGGTGAAAGGTATTAGTTCAAACTGTTGTATTTTTCTCTCTTTGAGTCAACGACTCACTACATTTTATGCACTGCAGTGCTAGCTAGCTGTAGCTTATGCTTTCACTACTAGAGTCATTGGATAACATGTCATATCATGCTGCATGAGCTCTGATAGGTTGGAGGATGTCCTCTGGAAGTTGTAATAATTACTGTTTAAGTCTATGGAAGAGGGTGAGAACCATAATGAGCCTCCTCAGTTTTGTATTGAAGTCAATGTACCCAGAGGAGGACAGAAGCTAGCTGTCCTCCGGCTACACCATTATGCTACCCTACAGAGTTATGCTTAGGCAACTGTAGACCTTCATTGCAAAACAGTGTGTTTTAATCAAGTGTTTGATGATGTGAATATATTTAGTTTTTATTTAGTTTTCTCTAAAAAGGATAACATTTTACATTTTATTTGATTCTTTTTCTGATATTCACTCTGAGGAGCCTCCACTGAAAAACATAAGGGGCATACAAGACACATTTAGGTCAGATACATTTTTTAAAGGGATTGACTGATCGATGTGTTGAGTGATAAACTGATATTATCTCTAGTGAGATGAAGTGGGCTTGACTGAGCTGTGAGAAACATATGGGGCTTAAGGTGGGGCTCAGACAGCTGTGTAGTATATTAGGGCTAATGCCTCTAAGACCAACAGCATCATTGCATCAATGCTGCATAATAAATATTTCATTATGTAATCCACATGTTTTATTGGATATGTGTGCAACATTCACCTTTTGATAATATTTCTGTTAAGTCTATGCATACAATTTGATGCAATGTTGGATAAATCCAACGTATGCACCACACAGAACGCATTGCAACTGCCTCTGCAAAGGACTCAGGTAGGACTAGCAGGGTAGAACTCAGGTAGGACTAGCAGGGTAGAACTCAGGTAGGACTTAGGGTAGAACTCAGGTAGGACAGTAGGGGATGACTCAGGTAGGGCTAGCAGGGTAGAACTCAGGTAGGACTTAGGGTAGGACTCAGGTAGGACTAGCAGGGTAGAACTCAGGTAGGACTTAGGGTAGAACTCAGGTAGGACAGTAGGGGACGACTCAGGTAGGAATAGCAAGGTAGGACAGTAGGGTAGGAATATCAAGGTCGACCAGTCGGGTATGACTCAGGTAGGACATTAGGGTAGGACTCAGGTAGGACTAGCAGGGTAGAACTCAGGTAGGACTTAGGGTAGAACTCAGGTAGGACTAGCAGGGTAGAACTCAGGTAGGACTAGCAGGGTAGAACTCAGGTAGGACTTAGGGTAGGACTCAGGTAGGACTAGCAGGGTATAACTCAGGTAGGACTTAGGGTAGACCTCAGGTAGGACAGTAGGGGACGACTCAGGTAGGAATAGCAAGGTAGGACAGTAGGGTAGGAATATCAAGGTCGACCAGTCGGGTATGACTCAGGTAGGACATTAGGGTATGACTCAGGTAGGACAGTGGAGTACGACTCAGGTAGGAATAGCAAGGTATGACAGTAGGGTATGATGGTATGACTCAGGTAAGTACATACAGTAGATCAACTCAAAGACAATAGGGTATAACTCAGGTAGGACAGTAGGGTAGGACTCAGGTAGGACTAGCAGGGTAGGACAGTAGGGTATGACTCAGGTAGGACAGTAGAAGAGGACTTGTAGGACAGTAGTGTAGGACTCAGGTAGGAAAGTATGGTACAACTCAGCTAGGACTAGCAGGGTAGGACAGTAAGGTAGGACTCAGGTAGAACTAGCAAGGTAGTAAAGTAAGGTATGACTATGGTAGGACAGTAGGATAGGATATGAGGGTAGGACTCAGGTAGTACTATCAGGGTAGGACTTGGTAGAACTGTAGGGTAGGAGAGCAAGGTAGGGCTCAGGTAGGACTAGCAGGTTAATAGGTGAGCACCACAGGGTTCCCCTGACCTTGTAAGGCCTCCTTGACGCGGTCCAGCTCCTGCTCCTTGTCTCCCATCTGCACGCGGAGCTCAGTGTCAGAGAGGAGGTTGGAGGAGCAGCCTCCCTGGCCCTGGGTCTCCTCCAGGTCCTTACTCAACATGTCCTTCATCTGGCGCAACAGATGCACCTCTTCCTGCAGCTGGGCCACCTCCTCACGCAGCAACACTACACACACAGAGAGAGGGAGGGAGAGAGAGAGAGACTTCATTTTCCATTACTTACAGTCGACAGAAATGTGTCTTTGTGCTTTTAACCCAACCCCCTGAGTTGGGAATGGAGAGACGTGAAATAATTAGGAAAGGGTGGGGAAGGAAGAGTGGAGAGTTAGAGTAAGGGAGAGATTAGTTGAGAAATAGGGAGTAAGGACAATGAGATGGAGGTTTATAATTAAAATTAAGGAGGGCGAAGGAGAAGGGAAGAGTAGAAAGACAGACAGACAGAGAATAAGTGAGGGGGATGGTGAGAGTTGTGGAAGTCAACAGGAAAACGTTGAGAAGGGAGAGGAGGGAGGTGTGTAACAGGGTTACAAAGGGGAGGTGAGGTGTGTAACAGGGTTACAAAGGGAGAGGAGGGAGGTGTGTAACAGGGTTACAAAGGGAGAGGAGAGAGGTGTGTAACAGGGTTACAAAGTGAGAGGAGGGAGGTGTGTAACAGGGTTACAAAGGGAGAGGAGGGAGGTGTGTAACAGGGTTACAAAGGGAGAGGAGGTGTGTAACAGGGTTACAAAGGGAGAGGAGGTGTGTAACAGGGTTACAAAGGGAGAGGAGGGAGGTGTGTAACAGGGTTACAAAGTGAGAGGAGGGAGGTGTGTAACAGGGTTACAAAGGGAGAAGAGAGAGGAGTGTAACATGGTTACAAAGGGACAGGAGAGAGGTGTGTGACAGGGTTACAAAGTGAGAGGGGGGAGGTGTGTAACAGGGTTACAAAGGGAGAGGAGAGAGGTGTGTAACAGGGTTACAAAGGGAGAGGTGAGGTGTGTAACAGGGTTACAAAGGGAGAGGAGGGAGGTGTGTAACAGGGTTACAAAGGGAGAGGAGGGAGGTGTGTAACAGGGTTACGAAGGGAGAGGAGAGAGGTGTGTAACAGGGTTACAAAGGGAGAGGTGGGGTGTGTAACAGGGTTACAAAGGGAGAGGAGAGAGGTGTGTAACAGTGTTACAAAGGGAGAGGAGAGAGGTGTGTAACAGGGTTACAAAGGGAGAGGTGTGTAACAGGGTTACAAAGGGAGAGGAGAGAGGTGTGCAACAGGGTTACAAAGGGAGAGGAGGTGTGTAACAGGGTTACAAAGGGAGAGGAGGTGTGTAACAGGGTTACAAAGGGAGAGGAGGGAGGTGTGTAACAGGGTTACAAAGTGAGAGGAGGAAGGTGTGTAACAGGGTTACAAAGGGAGAAGAGAGAGGAGTGTAACAGGGTTACAAAGGGACAGGAGAGTGTGTAACAGGGTTACAAAGGGAGAGGGGGGAGGTGTGTAACAGGGTTACAAAGGAAGAGGAGAGAGGTGTGTAACAGGGTTACAAAGGGGAGGTGAGGTGTGTAACAGGGTTACAAAGGGAGAGGAGGGTGTTGTGTAACAGGGTTACAAAGGGAGAGGAGGGAGGTGTGTAACAGGGTTACGAAGGGAGAGGAGAGAGGTGTGTAACAGGGTTACAAAGGGGAGGTGAGGTGTGTAACAGGGTTACAAAGGGAGAGGAGAGAGGTGTGTAACAGTGTTACAAAGGGAGAGGAGAGAGGTGTGTAACAGGGTTACAAAGGGAGAGGTGGGAGGTGTGTAACAGGGTTACAAAGGGAGAGGAGAGAGGTGTGTAACAGGGTTACAAAGGGAGAGGAGGTGTGTAACAGGGTTACAAAGGGAGAGGATGGAGGTGTGTAACAGGGTTACAAAGGGAGAGGAGGGAGGTATGTAACAGGGTTACAAAGGGAGAGGAGGTGTGTAACAGGGTTACAAAGGGAGAGGAGGGAGGTGTGTAACAGGGTTACAAAGGGAGAGGAGGGAGGTGTGTAACAGGGTTACAAAGTGAGAGGAGGGAGGTGTGTAACAGGGTTACAAAGGGAGAAGAGAGAGGAGTGTAACAGGGTTACAAAGGGAGAGGAGGGAGGTGTGTAACAGGGTTACAAAGGGAGAGGAGAGAGGTGTGTAACAGGGTTACAAAGGGAGAGGAGGGAGGTGTGTAACAGGGTTACAAAGGAAGAGGAGAGAGGTGTGTAACAGGGTTACAAAGGGAGAGGAGAGGTGTGTAACAGGGTTACAAAGGGAGAGGAGGGAGGTGTGTAACAGGGTTACAAAGGGAGAGGAGGGAGGTGTGTAACAGGGTTACAAAGGGAGAGGAGGGAGGTGTGTAACAGGGTTACAAAGGGAGAGGAGAGGTGTGTAACAGGGTTACAAAGGGAGAGGAGAGAGGTGTGTAACAGGGTTACAAAGGGAGAGGAGGGAGGTGTGTAACAGGGTTACAAAGGGAGAGGTGTGTAACAGGGTTACAAAGGGAGAGGAGAGAGGTGTGTAACAGGGTTACAAAGGGAGATGAGGGAGGTGTGTAACAGGGTTACAAAGGAAGATGAGAGAGGTGTGTAACAGGGTTACAAAGGGAGAGGAGAGAGGTGTGTAACAGGGTTACAAAGGGAGAGGTGTGTAACAGGGTTACAATGTGAGAGAAGGGAGGTGTGTAACAGGGTTACAAAGGGAGAGGTGGGAGGTGTGTAACAGGGTTACAAAGGGAGAGGAGAGAGGTGTGTAACAGGGTTACAAAGGGAGAGGAGAGAGGTGTGTAACAGGGTTACAAAGGGAGAGGAGGGAAGTGTGTAACAGGGTTACAAAGGGAGAGGAGGGAAGTGTGTAACAGGGTTACAAAGGGAGAGGAGAGAGGTGTGTAACAGGGTTACAAAGGGAGAGGAGGTAAGTGTGTAACAGGGTTACAAAGGGAGAGGAGAGAGGTGTGTAACAGGGTTACAAAGGGAGAGGTGTGTAACAGGGTTACAAAGAGAGAGAAGGGAGGTATGTAACAGGGTTACAAAGGAGAGGTGGGAGGTGTGTAACAGGGTTACAAAGGGAGAGGAGAGAGGTGTGTAACAGGGTTACAAAGGGAGAGGAGGTATGTAACAGGGTTACAAAGGGAGAGGAGGGAAGTGTGTAACAGGGTTACAAAGGGAGAGGAGGTATGTAACAGGGTTACAAAGGGAGAGGAGGGAAGTGTGTAACAGGGTTACAAAGGGAGAGGAGAGAGGTGTGTAACATGGTTACAAAGGGAGAGGAGAGAGGTGTGTAACAGGGTTAAAAAGGGAGAGGAGGTATGTAACAGGGTTACAAAGGGAGATGAGGGAGGTGTGTAACAGGGTTACAAAGGGAGAGGAGGGAGGTGTGTAACAGGGTTACAAAGGAAGAGGAGAGAGGTGTGTAAAGGGTTACAAAGGGAGAGGAGAGAGGTGTTAACAGGGTTACAAAGGGAAGGAGGGAACCTGTGTAACAGGGTTACAAAGGGAGAGGAAAGGTGTGTAACAGGGTTACAAAGGGGAGGTGAGAAGTGTGTAACAGGGTTACAATGGGAGAGGAGAGAGGTGTGTAACAGGGTTACAAAGGGAGAAGTGTGTAGGGTTACAAAGGGAGATGAGGGAGGTGTGTAACAGGGTTACAAAGGGAGAGGAGAGAGGTGTGTAACAGGGTTACAAAGGGAGAGGAGAGAGGTGTGTAACAGGGTTACAAAGGGAGAGGAGGGAGGTGTGTAACAGGGTTACATAGGGAGAGAAGGGAGGTGTGTAACAGGGTTACAAAGGGAGAGGAGAGAGGTGTGTAACAGGGTTACAAAGGGAGAGGTGTGTAACAGGGTTACAAAGTGAGAGGAGGGAGGTGTGTAACAGGGTTACAAAGGGAGAGGAGGGAGGTGTGTAACAGGGTTACAAAGGGAGAGGAGGGTGTTGTGTAACAGGGTTACATAGGGAGAGAAGGGAGGTGTGTAACAGGGTTACAAAGGGAGAGGAGGGAGGTGTGTAACAGGGTTACAAAGGGAGAGGAGGGAGGTGTGTAACAGGGTTGCAAAGGGAGCGGAGCAGAAACAGTGTGAGTTCGAAGCATATGACAATATATAGAGTAGAAAACCCACAGCAACACCTCCCACTGGGTACACACCGGTTGAATAAAAAAAAAATTCAAGTCATTCCAATTAAATTACGTTGAACCAACGTGGAATAGACTTTGAATTGAATTCTGTGCCCAGTGGGATTCACAAGTACATACTCGTTGTACGCGCACCCACGCACGTAAGCGCACGCACGCACGCACGCATGCAGAAACGCACACACACACACAACAGTACTCACACACAGCAGGCAGTAAACTGAAGCCATGGGTGATGAGCGATAGAGGTAGACGAGGAGTGACAGTGTCAGGACAAATTGGCAGGGCTGCAGAGCCAGTGAGAGACAGTAGTTTGATAAGACTCTATAAAAAATATATATACAGTGCCTTGCGAAAGTATTCGGCACCCTTGAACTTTGCGACCTTTTGCCACATTTCAGGCTTCAAACATAAAGATATAAAACTGTATTTTTTGTGAAGAATCAACAACAAGTGGGACACAATCATGAAGTGGAATGACTTTTATTTGGATATTTCAAACTTTTTTAACATATCAAAAACTGAAAATTGGGCGTGCAAAATTATTCAGCCCCCTTAAGTTAATACTTTGTAGCGCCACCCTTTGCTGTGACTACAGCTGTAAGTCGCTTGGGGTATGTCTCTATCAGTTTTGCACATCGAGAGACTGAAATCTTTTCCCATTCCTACTTGCAAAACAGCTCGAGCTCAGTGAGATTGGATGGAGAGCATTTGTGAACAGCAGTTTTCAGTTCTTTCCACAGATTCTCGATTGGATTCAGGTCTGGACTTTGACTTGGCCATTCTAACACCTGGATATGTTTATTTTTGAACCATTCCATTGTAGATTTTGCTTTTTTGTTTTGGATCATTGTCTTGTTGGAAGACAAATCTCTGTCCCAGTCTCAGGTCTTTTGCAGACTCCATCAGGTTTTCTTCCAGAATGGTCCTGTATTTGGCTCCATCCATCTTCCCATCAATTTTAACCATCTTCCCTGTCCCTGCTGAAGAAAAGCAGGCCCAAACCATGATGCTGCCACCACCATGTTTGACAGTGGGTATGGTGTGTTCAGGGTAATGAGCTGTGTTGCTTTTACGCCAAACATAACGTTTTGCATTGTTGCCAAAAAGTTCAATTTTGGTTTCATCTGACCAGAGCACCTTCTTCCACATGTTTGGTCTGTCTCCCAGGTGGCTTGTGGCAAACTTTAAATGACACTTTTTATGGATATCTTTAAGAAATGGCTTTCTTCTTGCCACTCTTCCATAATGGCCAGATTTGTGCAATATACGACTGATTGTTGTCCTATGGACAGAGTCTCCCACCTCAGCTGTAGATCTCTGCAGTTCATTCAGAGTGATCATGGGCCTCTTGGCTGCATCTCTGATCAGTCTTCTCCTTGTATGAGCTGAAAGTTTAGAGGGACGGCCAGGTCTTGGTAGATTTGCAGTGGTCTGATACTCCTTCCATTTCAATATTATCGCTTGCACAGTGCTCCTTGGGATGTTTAAAGCTTGGGAAATCTTTTTGTATCCAAATTCGGCTTTAAACTTCTTCACAGCAGTATCTCGGACCTGCCTGGTGTGTTCCTTGTTCTTCATGATGCTCTCTGCGCTTTTAACGGACCTCTGAGACTATCACAGTGCAGGTGCATTTATACGGAGACTTGATTACACACAGGTGGATTGTATTTATCATCATTAGTCATTTAGGTCAACATTGGATCATTCAGAGATCCTCACTGAACTTCTGGAGAGAGTTTGCTGCAAAAGTAAAGGGGCTGAATAATTTTTCAGCCCAATTTTTCAGTTTTTGATTTGTTAAAAAAGTTTGAAATATCCAATAAATGTCGTTCCACTTCATGATTGTGTGCCACTTGTTGTTGATTCTTCACAACAAAATACAGTTTTATATCTTTATGTTTGAAGCCTGAAATGTGGCAAAAGGTCACAAAGTTCAAGGGGGCCGAATACTTTCGCAAGGCACTGTATCTGGAACGCAAGCTCAGTGCCTTTCCACTGACAAACTACCTCACAGTCCTCTGGGAGCAAGGGACTTAGCAAGCGATAAACAAGAGCTGGAAACCAGGGATACAACACAGAGAATCCGAAGACAGTAATTGGCACAGTATCTCCTAATACACAAGCACATTTACCAAGGCAAGAAACGCTGAACACAAAGATCCTGAACTGAACAGAGGAGTCAAGGCCTCCATTTCATAAGATACAAGGAATCGACTAGCTGAGGTTAGTTTAGAGATTCTATTTCACCCCAGTCAGGGCCGGGCCGCACACCACAACAAAGACATTAACTTGTCATAATGAGTTATATTTTCACACTAAAGATTCTAGAATATATACAGTATCATGGTTCAGAACAATGCACAATGTTTGTATGACTGGGCAGAAGCTATACCAACAGCAGAAATCAGCAGCCCAAACACTTCCAGCCCTAAGCAGGGTAGGGAGCACGGCTGGTTGGTACCTGGGAGACAGCATGTAAAAATCAGACAGTTTTGGCCACTATCCTTCCCCTAGTCAAAGATATCCAAGGCATTGACAAGGCCAGAGAGCCGCAGTGTGTTCTGGCATTCATATTGTACTTGTTGTACATTACACAGATAGGTGCTACGCATTGGTTGTGCACAGTAACTGAACCAGGAGATTGACTTGGCACTCGGTGATGTTGCATGAAGATAGATAATAAATATTTCAAAACATCACTGGCAAGTCTTCTCCGGTATGAGGGTGTAGGGGAGCTGTGTGCGAACAGAGAAAGAGTGTGTGTGAGGGCCTGTAGCCAGACCACGTGGGGCTGCAGAGGCCCAGATAAGAGAGAAAGGGACAGTCCATCGGTCACTGTCGACTCTGGCTGTGGAGAGACACGCTAGGCAGCAACTCTGTATTGTACATGGCATAAGGAGGTAGTATCCTGGAGAGAGCAATCTTTCACAGCCTTCTTGCCGGCTAAATCCGTTCATTCATCTGTTTACCTACAGGCTTTCTTATTTGTTGCAGGCGAGTCCAGCTTCCGTCTTTGTTAGCTGTGTAGAGCAGAGCAGCCAGACACAAGTAGAAGTATGCATCCCAGGCAGTTATGTGCTGTTCAGATGCACTGCAGTTGTAGTTTCAAGTGTTATCGTCATGTGCAGTACAGTGTCTTGCAAGTTCCAAACCCAACAATGCAGTAATCAATATCAATGTAGTAACAAAAATAACACAAGGTAGAACAAAAACATGAAAATAAGAATACTAACTGTACTGTTAGAGTAATCTGTGGAATTAACTGTGCTGTTATAGTAATCTGTGGTACTAACTGTGCTGTTAAAGTAATCTGTGGTATTAACTGTGCTGTTATAGTAATCTGTGGTATTAACTGTGCTGTTATAGTAATCTGTGGTACTAACTGTGCTGTTATAGTAATATGTGGTATTAACTGTGCTGTTAGAGTAATATGTCAAATCAAATCAAATCAAATCAAATTTATTTGTCACATACACATGGTTAGCAGATGTTAATGCGAGTGTAGCGAAATGCTTGTGCTTCTAGTTCCGACAATGCAGTAATAACCAACAAGTAATCTAACTAACAATTCCTAAACTACTGTCTTATACACAGTGTAAGGGGATAAAGAATATGTACATAAGGATATATGAATGAGTGATGGTACAGAGCAGCATAGGCAAGATACAGTAGATGGTATCGAGTACAGTATATACATATGAGATGAGTATGTAAACAAAGTGGCATAGTTAAAGTGGCTAGTGATACATGTATTACATAAGGATGCAGTCGATGATATAGAGTACAGTACATACGTATGCATATGAGATGAATAATGTAGGGTAAGTAACATTATATAAGGTAGCATTGTTTAAAGTGGCTAGTGATATATTTACATCATTTCCCATCAATTCCCATTATTAAAGTGGCTGGAGTTGAGTCAGTGTCAGTGTGTTGGCAGCAGCCACTCAATGTTAGTGGTGGCTGTTTAACAGTCTGACGGCCTTGAGATAGAAGCTGTTTTTCAGTCTCTCGGTCCCAGCTTTGATGCACCTGTACTGACCTCGCCTTCTGGATGATAGCGGGGTGAACAGGCAGTGGCTCGGGTGGTTGATGTCCTTGATGATCTTTATGGCCTTCCTGTAACATCGGGTGGTGTAGGTGTCCTGGAGGGCAGGTAGTTTGCCCCCGGTGATGCGTTGTGCAGACCTCACTACCCTCTGGAGAGCCTTACGGTTGAGGGCGGAGCAGTTGCCGTTCCAGGCGGTGATACAGCCCGCTAGGATGCTCTCGATTGTGCATCTGTAGAAGTTTGTGAGTGCTTTTGGTGACAAGCCGAATTTCTTCAGCCTCCTGAGGTTGAAGAGGCGCTGCTGCGCCTTCTTCACAATGCTGTCTGTGTGAGTGGACCAATTCAGTTTGTCTGTGATGTGTATGCCGAGGAACTTAAAACTTGCTACTCTCGCCACTACTGTTCCATCGATGTGGATAGGGGGGTGTTCCCTCTGCTGTTTCCTGAAGTCCACAATCATCTCCTTAGTTTTGTTGACGTTGAGTGTGAGGTTATTTTCCTGACACCACACTCCGAGGGCCCTCACCTCCTCCCTGTAGGCCGTCTCATCGTTGTTGGTAATCAAGCCTACCACTGTTGTGTCGTCCGCAAACTTGATGATTGAGTTGGAGGCGTGCGTGGCCACGCAGTCGTGGGTGAACAGTGAGTACAGGAGAGGGCTCAGAACGCACCCTTGTGGGGCCCCAGTGTTGAGGATCAGCGGGGAGGAGATGTTGTTACCTACCCTCACCACCTGGGGGCGGCCCGTCAGGAAGTCCAGTACCCAGTTGCACAGGGCGGGGTCGAGACCCAGGGTCTCGAGCTTGATGACGATCTGTGGTAATAACTGTGCTGTTATAGTAATCTGTGCTACTAACGGTACTGTTATAATAACCTGTGCTAGTAACTGTGCTGTTATAGTAATCTGTGCTACCAACTGTACTGTTATAGTAATATGTGCTACTAACTGTACTGTTAGAGTAATCTGTGGTACTAACTGTGCTGTTATAGTAATCTGTGCTACTAACTGTGCTGTTATAGTAATCTGTGGTATTAGCTGTGCTGTTATAGTAGTATGTGGTACTAACTCTGCTGTAAAATGAATCTGTGGTACTAACAGTGCTGTTATTGTAATCTGTGGTATTAACTGTGTTGTTAGATTAATATGTGCTACTAACTGTGGTACTAACTGTGCTGTTAAAGTAATCTGTTCTACTAACTGTGCTGTTATAGTAATATGTGCTATTCACTGTGCTGTTATAGTAATCTGTGCTACTAACTGTGCTGTTATACTAATATGTGGTATTAACTGTGCTGTTAGAGTAATCTGTGCTACTAACTGTACTGTTATAATAATCTGTGCTACTAACTGTACTGTTATAGTAATCTGTGGTATTAACTGTGCTGTTATAGTAATCTGTGCTACTTACTGTGCTGTTAGATTAATCTGTACTGTTATAGTAATCTATGCTACTAACTGTGCTGTTATAGTAATCTGTGCTACTAACTGTGCTGTTATACTAATATGTGGTATTAACTGTGCTGTTATAGTAATCTGTGCTACTAACTGTACTGTTATAATAATCTGTGCTACTAACTGTACTGTTATAGTAATCTGTGGTATTAACTGTGCTGTTAGAGTAATCTGTGCTACTAACTGTACTGTTATAATAATCTGTGCTACTAACTGTACTGTTATAGTAATCTGTGGTATTAACTGTGCTGTTAGAGTAATCTGTGCTACTCACTGTGCTGTTAGTGTAATCTGTGGTACTAACTGTACTGTTATAGTAATCTGTGGTACTAACTGTACTGTTATAGTAATCTGTGGTATTAACTGTGCTGTTAGAGTAATCTGTGCTACTCACTGTGATGTTAGTGTAATCTGTGGTACTAACTGTACTGCTATAGTAATCTGTGATACTAATTGTGCTACTATAGTAATATGTTGTACCAACTGTGCTGTTACTAACTGTATAGTAATATGTTATAATTGTATAGCAATATGTGCTACTCTGTGGTACTAACTGTACTGTTATAGTACTCTGTGGTATTAACTGTGCTGTTATAGTAATCTGTGCTACTAACTGTGCTGTTATCATAATCTGTGGTATTAACTGTGCTGTTAGATTAAGCTGTGGTAGTAACTGTGGTATTAACTCTGCTGTTATATTAATCTGTGGTATTAACTGTGCTACTATATTAATCTGTGGTATTAACTGTGCTGTTATAGTAATATGTGATACTAATTGTGCTACTATAGTAATATGTTGTACCAACTGTGCTGTTATAGTAATCTGTGCTACTAACTGTGCTGTTATAGTAATCTGTATTGTTATAGTAATCTATGCTACTAACTGTGCTGTTATAGTAATATGTGGTACTAATTGTGCTGTTATAGCAATATGTGCTACTAACTGTGCTGTTATAGTAATATGTGGTATTAACTGTGCTGTTAGAGTAATATGTGGTATTAACTGTGCTGTTAGAGTAATCTATGGTACTAACTGTGCTGTTATAGTAATCTGTGCTACCAACTGTACTGTTATAGTAATCTGTGCTACTAACTGTGCTGTTAAAGTAATCTGTGGTACACACTGTACTGTTAGAGTAATCTGTGGTACTAACTGTGCTGTTATACTAATGTGTGTTACTAACTGTGATGTTATAGTAATCTGTGGTATTAACTGTGCTGTTATAGTAGTATGTGGTACTAACTCTGCTGTTAGAGTAATCTGTGGTACTAACAGTGCTGTTATTGTAATCTGTGGTATTAAATGTGCTGTTAGATTAATATGTGCTACTAACTGTGGTATTAACTGTGCTGTTATAGTAATCTGTGGTACTAACTGTGCTGTTATAGTAATCTGTTCTACTAACTGTGCTGTTATAGTAATCTGTGCTATTCACTGTGCTGTTAGTGTAATCTGTGGTACTAACTGTACTGTTATAGTAATCTGTGGTACTAACTGTGCTGTTAGAGTCATCTGTGCTACTTACTGTGCTGTTATCATAATCTGTGGTATTAACTGTGCTGTTAGATTAAGCTGTGGTACTAACTGTGCTGTTAGAGTCATCTGTGCCACTAACTGCGCTGTTATAGTAATCTGTGGTGTTAACTGTGCTACTATATTAATCTGTGGTGCCAACTGTGCTGTTATAGTAATCTGTGGTATTAACTGTGCTGTTAGAGTAATATGTGATACTAACTGTGCTACTATAGTAATCTGTTGTACCAACTGTGCTGTTATAGTAATCGGTGGTACTAACTATGCTGTTATAGTAATCTGTGTTAGTACCAGGGTTGCTAATGTGGAAGATACAAATAATAATAATACAAAATGTGAATAATCTTAGGTTATAGTACATGCAGTCATTGTTTTACCTTCCATACAATGTAGAGTGTATAATAAAGAACAAACAGCAAAAACATGTATTTCACCTTTATTTAACCAGGTAGGCAAGTTGAGAATAAGTTCTCATTTACAATTGCGACCTGGCCAAGATTTGTTGATTTCAAAAAAAGCCTCATCTCAATTTGTCATGAGGGTCTGCTATACAAACTGATGGAAAGTGGTGTGCGGGAAAAACATACAACATTATAAAATCCATGTACACAAACAACAAAAAAGGCAAAAACACACACATATCTTCACACAAGGCCGTGGGGTCAGACAGGGACGCAGCTTAAGCACCACCCTCTTCAACATATATATCAATGAATTGGCAAGGGCACTAGAAAAGTCTGCAGCACCCGGCCTCACCCTACTAGAATCTGAAGTCAAATGTCTACTGTTTGCTGATGATCTGGTGCTTCTGTCACCAACCAAGGAGGGCCTACAACACCACCTAGATCTTCTGCACAGATTCTGCCAGACCTGGGCCCTGACAGTAAATCTCAGGAAGACCAAAATAATGTTCCAAAAAAGATCCAGTCGCCAGGACCACAAATACAAATTCCATCTAGAGCCCGTTGCCCTAGAGCCCAGTAAAAACGATACGTATGTCACGACTTCCTCCGAAGTTGGCTCTCCTGCCCGTTCGGGCGGTGCTCGGCGGGCGTCCTATTAGCCACTACCGATCCCTTTTTCGTGTATCTGTTGGTTTTGTCTAATTGGTTTCACCTGTGAGTTGTTTAGTTAATTAGTGTCTGTATTTAATGTAGGTTGTCCCGCCCTTGTTTTGTGCGGGATTGTTTATTTTGTCATTCGTTTTGTCTGTCGGTGTTTATTGTTTCTTATTTTCCGGTTAGTCTTTATCCTGTGTTGGATAAATTCACCCTGTGTGTATTTGGTTTGACCGTTGTTTATTTTGTTCACCGGAGAATAAAACTTTATATCGCTATCTGCTCTCTGCGCCTGATTCCACCCACCTTGATTAGACGTGACAACGTACCTAAACATCAGCGCCACAGTTAACTTCTACAAAGCTTTGAACAATCTGAAAGACAAGGCAAGAAGGGCATTCTATGCCATCAAAAGGAACATAAAATTCGACATACCAATTAGGATCTGGCTAAAAATACTTGAATCAGTTATTGAACCCATTGCCCTTTATGGTTGTGAGCTCTGGGGTCCGCTCACCAACCATGAATTCACAAAATGGGACAAACACCAAATTAAGACTCTGCAAGCAGAATTCTGCAAAAATATCCTCTGTGTAAAACGTAGAACACCAACTAATACATGCAGAGCAGAATTAGGCCGATACCCACTAATTATCAAAATCCAGAAAATAGCTGATAAATTCTACACCCACCTTAAAGGAAGCGATTCCCAAACCTTCCATATCAAAGCCATAACCTACAGAGAGATGAACCTGGAGAAGAGTCCCCTAAGCAAGCTGGTCCTGGGGCACTGTTCACAAACACAAACACACCCCAAAGAGCCCCAGGACAGCAATACAATTAGACCCAACCAAATCATGAGAAAACAAAAATATAATTACTTTAACTAAAAAACAGAGCAAACTAGAATGCTATTTGGCCCTAAACAGAGAGTACACAGTGGCAGAATACCTGACCACTGTGACTGACCCAAACTTAAGGAAAGCTTTGACTATGTACAGACTCAGTGAGCATAGCCTTGCTATTGAGAAAGGCCGCATAGACAGACCTGGCTCTCAAGAGAAGACCGGCTATGTGCACACTGCCCACAAAATGAGGTGGAAACTGAGCTGCACTTCCTAACATCCTGCTGAATGTATGACCATATTAGAGACACATATTTGCCTCAGATTCCACAGATCCACAAAGAATTCGAAAACAAACCTGATTTTAATAAACTCCAATTTCTACTGGGTGAAATTCCACAGTGTGTAATCACAACAATATTTTTGACCTGTTGCCATGAGAAAAGGTCAACCAGTGAAGAACAAACAACATTGAAAATACAACCCATATTTATGCTTATTCATTTTCCCTTTTGTACTTTAACCATTTGTACATCGTTACAACGCTGTATATATACATAGTATGACGTTTGTAATGTCTTTATTCTTTTGGAACTTCTGTGATTGTAATGTCTACTGTTCATTTTTATTGTTTATTTCACTTTTGCATATTATCTACTTCACTTGCTTCTGCAATGTTAACATATGATTCTCATGCCAATAAAGCACCTTTAATTGAATAGAGTTTTTCAGGACAGTTTAACTCTAAATCTGATGTCATATCTGTGTATTATGATAATGATCATGTAGAATTATATGTAAGTAGGCTACTTGAAGGAAATTGTCATTATCATCAGCGTTGTAGAGTGTATGTGTCACGCGCTGGTCGAAGTATATTGTGTTTGTCTGCATTTATTTGGTCAGGCCAGGGTGTGACATGGGTTTTTTGTGGTGTGTTTTGTCTTGGGGGTGTCGAGCATAGTCTATGGCTGCCTGAGGCGGTTCTCAATCAGAGTCAGGTGATTATCGTTGTCTCTGATTGGGAACCATATTTAGGCGTCCATATTCTTTGAGTATTTCGTGGGTGATTGTTCCTGTCTCTGTGTTTGTTGTCACCAGATAGGCTGTATAGGTTTTCATGTTCCGTTTGTTGGTTTTGTATTGTTCGTGTTTTTCCTTCGTCATTAAACATGTCTCAAAAATACCACGCTGCATTTTGGTCCGCTTCTCCTTCACCAGACGAGAACCGATACAGAATCACCCACCACAACGGGACCAAGCGGCGTGGTAACAGGCAACAGCAACAGCAGGAGAAACACAATAAGGATTTCTGGACTTGGGAGGAAATCCTAAATGGAGAAGGACCCTGGGCTCAGCCTGGAGAATATCGCCGCCCCAAAGAAGAACTGGAGGCGGTGAAAGCGGAGAGGCGCCGGTATGAGGAGGCAGCACGGCGACTCGGAAGGAAGCCCGAGATTCAGCCCCAAAAATTTCTTGGGAGGGGCTCAGGGAGAGTATGACAGAGTCAGGAGTCAACTCTCCCTGTTTATCGTGAGGAGACAAGGTGGAGACCAGAACCGGAGCCGGTGTTGGAGGTGAGCGAAGCAGAGACTGTGAAGGAGTTAATGGGGAAATTGCTATGTTGGTGCTTTTTGCATGGAATTCGCCCAAAGGAGCGTGTCGGGGAATTGAAAGCACCTGGGTCAGCGCTCCATACTCGTCCTGAGGTGCGTGTTAGTCGGCTGGTGAAGTTGGTGCCAGCCTCACGCACCAGGCCTCCTGTGCACATCCCTAGCCTTGCACGTCCTGTGCCAGCACTGTTCTCAAGATCTCCAGTACGCCTTCATGTTCTAGCCCATCCTGTGCCACCTTCACACACCAGCCCTCCGGTGGCAGCTCCCCGCACCAGGCTTCCTGTGCGTGTCCTCGGCCCAGTACCACCAGTGCCAGCACCACGCATCAGGCCTACAGTGCGCCTCGCCTCTCCAGCACTGCCGGAGCCTTCCTCCTCTCCTGCGCTGCTGGAGTCTCCCGCCTGTTCAGCGCTGCCAGAGCCTTCCTCCCCTACAGCGCTGCTGGAGTCTCCTGCCTGTTCAGCGCAGCCAGAGCTGCCAGCCTGCATGGAGCAGCCAGAGCTGTCAGTCTGCATGGAGCAGCCAGAGCTGTCAGTCTGCATGGAGCAGCCAGAGCTGCCAGTCTGCATGGAGCAGTCAGAGCCGCCAGTCAGCATGGAGCAGCCAGATCTGCCAGTCAGCCAGGATCCGCCAGTCAGCCAGACTCTTCCAGATCTGCCAGTCAGCCAGACTCTTCCAGATCTGCCAGTCAGCCAGACTCTTCCAGATCTGCCAGTCAGCCAGACTCTTCCAGATCTGCCAGTCAACCAGACTCTTCCAGATCCGCAGGTCAACCAGACTCTTCCAGATCCGCCAGTCAGCCAGGATCTGCCAGAACCGCCAGCCAGCCAGGATCTGCCGGATCCAACTACCTGCGCCTTGGGGGGGGGGTTCTGTCACGCCCTGGTCGAAGTATATTGTGTTTGTCTGCATTGATTTGGTCAGGCCAGGGTGTGGCATGGGTTTTTTGTAGTATGTTTTGTCTTGGGGGTGTCGAGCATAGTCTATGGCTGCCTGAGGTGGTTCTCAATCAGAGTCAGGTGATTATTGTTGATTGGGAACCATATTTAGGCGTCCATATTCTTTGAGTATTTCGTGGGTGATTGTTCCTGTCTCTGTGTTTGTTGTCACCAGATAGGCTGTATAGGTTTTCACGTTCCGTTTGTTGTTTTTGTATTGTTCGTGTTTTTCCTTCGTCATTAAACATGTCTCAAAAATACCACGCTGCATATTGGTCCGCTTCTCCTTCACCAGACGAGAACCGTTACAGTATGCATCTGCACTAACTGTAGCAGAGTGGTTGGATCAGAGCCATCCAACGTGACTCAACATAAGAAAGACAGACACATGGTGAGCACTCAGAGATTCTCTAGATACTGTGGGGACAGAACAGAGTGTGATTTAAGCACAAGCAATCAGCACCATAATTCCCTCAAATACACTTTCCCATTGATCCTGCCATTACTCCCCCACTGTCAGCTCTGAGCTACATAATCACTCCTTTTTTAGGTTCCCTTACCTCCCTCCCTGCCTGCCTTAAAGTCAGGATGAAATGAAGGCAAGGCAAAGCAAAACCTTTAGAATCTTCTTTATTTTTCCCAGAGACAACCTGGCCATTTCAGTGTAGTAGGGACATCATCAGAAGAAAATAGGCTACACATCGTGTCGTACTGGACACTGAAATCACACTGAGGGCTGTCAACGGAGGGCTGTGAGAGGGAGTGTGTTTGTGGGGTCAGTTGTTTTTTTTGTATAGACATGCAAAGCATGAAATGATTTATGTCTGTTTGTCTCTTCTCACACAATACACAGGCACACATGAGGGACAAGCCTCAGAGGTAATCTTTTAGTATACACTATTGAAGAATAAGCCAAAATAAATTTGATGTACTTTACTGGCCATAATGTGCCCTGGCCGGTTGAAAATCCCATTTGTATTTGTATTAATTATGGATCCTCATAAGTTCCTGCCAAGGCAGAAGCTATTCTTCCTGGGGTCCAGCAAAATTAAGGCAGTTATATACAATTAAAAAAACATTACAATACATTTTACATCAGATTTCACAAAACAATAAGTTGTGCCCTCAGGCCCCTACTCTACTAACCACATATATACATCACAAAATCCATGTGTACGTGTGTGTATAGTGCACCCATTGCATTGTTGTTGTTGTTGTTGTTGTTGTTGTCATCATCATCTCCCTGACTCCAGTCTTAGTCTTAGCACCACCAGTAGACAGGGAGCATGCCTGTTCCATTAGCTACCTCCCGGAGGAGAGAAGGTCACCCATCTCTTCACTCAATTACTCCAGTCTGAGCCATGCCTCTCTCCATTAGAGTGTCTAGCATCAGGGCTGCTCTGACCAGGCCATCAACCTGTCCTCTTTCCTCTCTCCCTGGCTTCTCCGATCAGACACAGAGAGAGACGGGACACAGGTTACTGATCAGACAGGTCTCGTCGCTAAAAGGGGGCTGGGGCCAGAGGTATTAAATAGATGACTACCTGTGCTGTGAGTTTGATACGAGTGTCAAACACATCCTTGACAGCAGCCATCTGCTCTACTTCTATGTAGCATGCTGTGTAGGAATTTCTGGGCAGGTGTCACCCACCGTTCTCCCTTGGCCTACATGTGTTACTATGCTGGAGACTATGATCATATGGCAACTCCTCTCCCTGTGCCAGGTCGCCACATCACTGACCGGGGTGACATCAAATTCATCCTACACCTACTATGTTCACTATAAATGTCCACAGGCACTGTCCTAACTGAGAGGAGCTGTACTCTTGCACAGACACGACACCTCCAATACAATGTGAAACTGTCAATTACCCCAATGGTTAATGTGTGCACACCTCTATTTCATCTTAATAAGCATCTCCACGGACCCTGTTAGATTGACGCGGTGTGACAATTAATTATTTGCCTCTCTGCCTGCAATATTCAGTGTAATAAATGTACTAAGTTATGTTCCTCGGGTTTGTTATAGCAGGGAATTAGCCAGCCAACAACAGGGAGAGAGAGCTCACATGATTAGGCAAACCGTGGTCCTTTCAAAATATAATAGCCAAACTGAAATATGTGCATTAATCACTTATTTACATTTACATTTCCAAACACTTCACATTATTCTTACAGTACTAACAGTGCACCTAACAGCGTTATTGACCTTGGAAAATACTATTTAACATACCCATTTACACACACTGCATGGGCTGCTTTCTCTAATTGAGAGACAGTGTGGGTACTGCAGGATGGAAGACAGCTCAGGCTGGTTAGAGCTGGTAAGAGTCTACTTTAGTTAATATATATAACAAAGTACACTGAAAAAATACATAAAGGTAACATGTAAAGTGTTGGTCCCATGTTTCATGATCTGAAATTAAAGATCCCCAAAATTTGCCATAAGCACAAAAAGCTTATTTCTCTAAAATGTTGGGCTGAAATTTGTTTACATCCCTGTTAGTGAGAATTTATTTTGCCAAGACAATCAATCTACCTGGTGTGGCTCAATTGGTAGACCATGGTGCTTGCAATACCAAGGTTATGGGTTTGATTCCCACGTGTGACAAAATGTATGCACTCACTACTGTAAGTTGCTCTGGATAAGAGCATCTGCTAAATTACAAAAATGTAGAATGTATGGCTGAATAAACAAAATGATTATTACACAGGTGCACCTTGTGCTGGGGACAATAAGATACCACTCTAAAATGCGCAATTTTTCACCTAACACAATGTTTTGAGGGAACGTGCAATTGGCATGCTGACTGCAGGAATATTCACCAGAGCTATTTTCTCTACCATAAGCCACCTCCAACAACATTTTAGAGAATTTGACAGTCCATTTAACTGGCCTCACAACCTCAGACCACGTTTAACCACACCAGCCTAGGACCTCCATATCTGGCTTCTTCACCTGTGGGATCGTTTGAGACCAGCTACCTGGACACCTGATGAAACTGTGGGTTTGCACAACCAAAGAATGTCTGCACAAACGGTCAGAACCCGTCTCAGGGAAGCTCATCTGCGTGCTCATCATGCTCACCAGGGTCTTGACCTGACTGCAGTTTGGCATCGTAACCGACTTCAGTGGGAAGATGCTCACCTATGATGGCCACTGGCATGCCTGGTTTCAACTGTACCGGGCAGATGGCGTTGTGTTGGTCGAGCTGTTTGCTGATGTCAACATTGTGAACAGAGTGCCCCATGGTGGCAGGTTATGGTATGGGTAGGCATAAGCTACAGTATTCAGACACAGCTGCATTTTATCGATGGCAATTTGAATGCACAGAGATATCATGACGAGATCCTCAGTCCCATTGTCGTGCCATTCATACGTCACCATCACCTCATGTTTCAGCATGATAATGCATGGCCCCATGTCGCAAGGATCTGTACACAATTCTTGGTAGCTGAAAATGTCCCAGTTCTTCCATGGCCTGCATACTCACCAGACATGTCACCCATTGAGCACTAATACACTCAGCACGGTGAGGAGAGGGAGTGGGGGAATTGGAGCTGAGGGAGGAGAAGAGTAATTACTTTTTTAGAGAGTGTAATGTGCTGTACAGAGAGATATTGTACTGCAGCATTGCAGGCAACTGTACTGTAGAAATAAGGTCACTATTACAGTACCTGGAACACAACTCAATCATGCACTCAGGTCACCACAGGGTTGTGAAATATTCAACCATTTCAAATACTTGAAAAATCCTTCCAATGTTTACTTAAACAATAATTTGCTGTTTTCAACGGCTGATAAAAGCACAAAATGGGTGATTGGGAGGTTCAAACAGCCCTGAAGGGGTATTAGGGAGGTTCAAACAGCCCTGAAGGGGTATTAGGGAGGTTCAAACAGCCCTGAAGGGGTGTTAGGGAGGTTCAAACAGCCCTGAAGGGGTATTAGGGAGGTTCAAACAGCCCTGAAGGGGTATTAGCGAGGTTCAAACAGCCCTGAAGGGGTATTAGGGAGGTTCAAACAGCCCTGAAAGGGGTATTAGGGAGGTTCAAACAGCCCTGAAGGGGTATTAGGGAGGTTCAAACAGCCCTGAAAGGGGTATTAGGGAGGTTCAAACAGAGCTCAACAAAAGCCCTGTGTGACTCACTGACAGGGTTGGGGAGTACTGGATTACAAAACAAACGGTCACTTTTATCCGTTTCGTTACCAGCTAAAATATTGTAATCAGATTACAGATTATTTTGAAAAACTAGATGATTGCTTTTAAATTCAGAAAGGATGTTTGCAAAAAAATAAATATTTGACACTTCTCTGTTTCTCAATGACATTCAAATCAGTTCCACCTGAGCAAGTCTGCCCGACCACAAGTCAGAGACCACTATGATGACACACCAAATGTGATTGATCGATCACGGGGAAAGCGCAGGAATAGCCTTTTGTAGGCTACAGTCCAAGGTATGTCTTCCAATGGTGCTGCTGCTGTTGGCATCCAACGATGATCCCATTTGAATAAATGCTTGGAGGTAAGGATGACAGCAGTGGTGTAGTATACGGCGAAACAGATATCACTTATTATTGAGATCTACATAACACATTGATGTGAATCACACAGCTGCTCTCTTATTTAGCTATTTTCGCCTTACGGATTGTGGTTGTTGTGGATGGCTGCTTACAAATCTAAATATGTATTTGAACCCAATAATGGTTGAATTCAAGAAGTTTAAGCTGCCTATTAATCATTGTTTTTGAAACCAGTGGACAGCCAGTAAAACGTTTGCTCTTGCAACAGCTGCATAGTGCGGATCCCAGCAACAGCTGCATAGTGCGGATCCCAGCAACAGCTGCATAGTGCGGATCCCAGCAACAGCTGCATAGTGCGGTTCTCAGCAACAGCTGCATAGTGCGGAGCCCAGCAACAGCTGCATAGTGCGGATCCCAGCAACAGCTGCATAGTGTGGTTCTCAGCAACAGCTGCATAGTGTGGTTCTCAGCAACAGCTGCATAGTGTGGTTCTCAGCAACAGCTGCATAGTGTGGTTCTCAACAACAGCTGCATAGTGTGGTTCTCAGCAACAGCTGCATAGTGCGGATCCCAGCAACAGCTGCATAGTGTGGTTCTCAGCAACAGCTGCATAGTGTGGTTCTCAGCAACAGCTGCATAGTGTGGTTCTCAGCAACAGCTGCATAGTGTGGTTCTCAACAACAGCTGCATAGTGTGGTTCTCAGCAACAGCTGCATAGTGCGGATCCCAGCATATAGGCACATTTATCACTCCAGTGTAAATTGCTAATTTGTAATTACTTCTCCACTATTGGCCTATTTATTGCCTTACCTCCTTACTTAATTTGCACACGTTGTATACATATTTTTCTATTGTGTTATTTACTGTATGTTTGTTAATCCCATGTGTAACTCTGTGTTGTTGTTTTTGTCGCACTGCTTTGCCACAACTTGGCCAGGTCGCAGTTGTAAATGAGAACTTGTTCTCAACTGGCCTACCTCTTTAAATAAAGGTGAAATAAATATAAATAAAATATGGAATAAAAGCGGGCTTTTATTGCTCAATCTAATTCATGCTGATGAAAAACTAAAATCCATATGCCTAACGGAAACATGCTCCTACTCGCACACCTTTGATACTTAAAGGGTCAATCTGGAGGTTCTGCATCCATTTTTTGACTTATAAATTATATACATGTATATACATATATACATAAGGTACCAGTCAAAAGTTTGGACAAACATTCAAGGGTTTTTCTTATTTTGTAATATTTTCTATATTGTAGAATAATAGTGAAGACATCCAAACTATAAAAAACACATATGGAATCACGTCATAACCAAAAAAGTGTTAAACAAATCAAAATATATTTTATATTTAAGATTATTCAAAGTAGCCACCCTTTGCCTTGTTGACAGCTTTGCACACTCTTGGCATTCTCTTAACCAGCTTCATGGAACGCATTTCAATTAACAGGTGTGCCTTCTTAAAAGTGAATTTGTTTTTTTGTTTGTCACAACATAACAATCAGTTGTGTTGTGACACATTAGGGGTGGTATACAGAATATAGCCCTTTTTGGGAAATGACCAAGTCGATATTATGGCAAGAAAAGCTCAAATAAGCAAAGAGAAACGACAGTCCATCATTACTTTAAGACATAAAGGTCAGTCAATATGGAAATTTACAAGAGCTTTGAAAGTTTCTTCAAGTGCAGTTCCAAAAACCATGAAGCGCTATGATGAAACTGGCTCTCATGAGGACAGCCACCGGAAAGGAAGACCCAGAAATTTCAGCCCAAATAAATGCTTCACAGAGTTCAAGTAAAGGACACATCTCAACATCAACTGTTCAGAGGAGACTGCATGAATCAAGCCTTCATGGTCAAATTGCTGCATAGAAACCACTACTAAAGGACACCAATAATAAGAAGAGACTTGCTTGGGCCAAGAAACACAAGCAATGGACATTAGACAGGTGAAAATCTGTCCTTTGGTCTGATGAGTCCAAATTTGAGATTTTTGGTTCCAACCGCTGTGTTTTTGTGAGACTCAGAGTAGGTGAACGGATTACCTCCGCATGTGTGGTTCCCACCGTAAAGCATGGAGGAGGATGTGTGATGGTGTGGTTGTGCTTTATTGGTGACACTGTCATTGATTAATTTAGAATTCAAGGCACACTTAACCAGCATGGCTACCACAGCATTCTGCAGTGATACGCCATCCCATCTGGTTTGCGCTTAGTGGGACTATCATTTATTTTTCAACGAGAAAATTTGCTTTTGGGTGTCAGGGAAAATATATGGAGTGAAAGGTACATACTTTTCTTTAGGAATGTAGTGAAGTAAAAGTAAAAATTGGCAAAAATATACAGTTGAAGTGGGAAGTTTACATACACCTTAGCCAAATACATTTAAACTCAGTTTTTCACAATTCCTGACATTTAGCCTAGTAAAACTTCCCTGTCTTAGGTCAGTTATGATCACCACTTTACTTTTAAGAATGTGAAATGTCAGAATAATAGTGGAGAGAATTATTTATTTCAGTTTTTATTTCTTTCATCACATTCCCAGTGGGTCAGAAGTTAAAATACACTCAATTAGTATTTGGTAGCATTGCCTTTCAATTGTTAACCTGGGTCAAATGTTTTGGGTAGCCTTCCACAAGCTTCCCACAATAAGTTAGGTGAATTTTGGCCCATTCCTCTTGACAGAGCTGGTGTAACTGAGTCAGGTTTGCAGGCCTCCTTGCTCGCACACGCTTTTCAGTTCTGCCCACACATTTTCTATAGGTTGATGTCAGGACTTTTTCATGGCCACTCCAGTACCTCGCCGTTGTTGTCCTTAAGCCATTTTCTAACAACTTTGGAAGTATGCTTGGGGTCATTGTCCATTTGGAAGACCCATTTGCAACCAAGCTTTAACTTCCTGACTGATGTCTTGAGATGATGCTTCAATATATCCACATATTGTCCTTCCTCATGATGCCATCTATTTTTTGACGTGCACCAGTCTCTCCTGCAGCAAAGCACCCCCACAACATGATACTGCTACCCCCATGCTTCATAGTTGGGATGGTGTTCTTCGGCTTGCAAGACTCCCCCTTTTTCCTCCAAACATAACAATGGACATTAAGGCCAAACAGTTCTATTTATGTTTCATCAGACAGGAGGACATTTCTCCAAAAAAGTACGATCTTTATCTCCATGTGCAGTTGCAAACCGTCGTCTGGCTTTTTTATGGCGGTTTTGGAGCAGTGGCTTCTTCCTTGCTGAGCGGCCTTTCAGGTTATGTCGATATAGGACTCTTTTAAGTTTGGATATAGATACTTTTGTGCCTGTTTCCTCCAACATCTTCACAAGGTCCTTTTCCGTTGTTCTTGGATTGATTTGCAATTTTCGCACCCAAAGTACATTCATCTCTAGGAGACAGAACGCGTCTCCTTCCTGAGCGGTATGATGGCTGCATGGTCCCATGGTTTTTATACTTGCGTACTATTGTTTGTACAGATGAACGTGGTACCTTCAGGCATTTGGAAATTGCTCCCAAACATGAACCAGACTTGTGGAAGTCTACCATTTTTTTCTGATGTCTTGGCTGATTTCTTTTGATGTTCCCATGATGTCAAGCAAAGAGGCACTGAGTTTGAAGGTAGGCCTTGAAATACATCCACAGGTACACCTCCAATTGACTCAAATGATGTTCTATTAGCCTATCAGAAGCTTCTAAAGCCATATGACATCATTTTCTGGAATATTCCAAGCTGTTTAGAGGCACAGTCAACTTAGTGTGTTTAAACTTCTGACCCAGTGGAATTGTGATACAGTGAATTATAAGTGGAATAATCTGTCTGTAATCAATAGTTGGAAAAATGACTTGTGTCATGCACAAAGTAGATGTCCTATCCGACTTGCCAAAACTATAGTTTGTTAACAAGTACTTTGTGGAGTGGTTGAAAAACAAGTTTTAATGACTCCAACACAAGTGTATGTAAAGGCAAATGCAGATACAAAAAAAACTACTTAAGTAGTACTTTTAAGTATTTTTACTTAAGTACTTTACACCACTGTAAATACATTGTCTCTTATTGTCTGCTCTTGGCCACAGAGCATCTGTGCTTCCATGTCTCTGCTCCATCCACAATGTTCCTCTGCTCTGTATGTCTGTGACGGAGAAGTCACATGATGCGTGGATGGCTGTATCGGTGTGTTTGTGTGTGCGCATGCAAGTGTGTGTGTGTGTGTGTGCTTGTGTGTGTGCATGGATGCCTGGTGTGCTTTGCCTCTCTGATTATTACTGTGTGGTGAAGATGATTCCCACGAAAGGAGGGCTGTGTTGTGATCGCCGTAGGGGATGACAGGGGTCGGCTGCTTCTCTTCATCAAACTCATGCAGATAATAGCCCTTATTGTCAGGGAAATGCAGCCTGCCGAATGAACCCAGGGATCTCTCATACAGATGTGGGATCTTAATTTGATACAATTAAGCAGGAAACAGTAGGAAAATAGTCCTGCAGCAACAGGAAATGGCCATGGTCATTTTTGGTCATTTTTGTAGCGGTTGATACATTTTTCATAAGGGAAACTCAAGTCTGAAATTTCAAAATGGAAATTACAAACTTTAAGTGGCTATTTAAACCATATTTTCACATTATTACGACATCTCACAGGCAACAGGCACATTTTATTTTGCATGAAGCAGTGAGATCTACTTTAGGTCTATTCTAAGACCGTGGAAGGTATCACGAAATGGCTGTTAACAACGGCCTGATAAGACCAGTCACTAAAGAGCCAATTTAGTTTACATCTCAAGACAAGAGGATGACCCATATATAAGCCTTATATAAGAGGATAACATCAAATCAACATGAAATGATGCAGGAAGACCGATGGAAAGGGTTGCATCCAAAAATAGCAACCGTATTCATTCAGTCAATGACCGGTTTTGGATCCGAGGGGGAGTTTGGTGGTTGGGAGGCTGCATGGAGATTATTTTATGTTCTAAACCTGCTGCACAACACTATGTTGACATTCTCTACAGTAGTCAAATCAAATAATACTTTGTCACATGTGCCGAATACAACAAGTGTAGACTTTACTGTGAAATGCTTACTTACGAGCCCTTTCCCAACAATGCAGTTAAAAAGTAAGAACATTTCCAAATAGATAAAAAGAAAATAGTAACAATAAAATACCACAATAAAAACTATAACGAGGCTATGTACAGGCTATATACAAGCAGTACCGGTACCGAGTCAGTGTACTGGGGTACGAGTTAGTTGGGGTGATTGATTGAGGTAATATATACATGTAGGTTTGGTTAGGTGATTGATTGAAGTACAATGTACATGTAGATAGGGGGTGAAAAGTATGACGTCCAGGTAGCTGTTTAATTAATGGTTCAGCAGTCTTATGGCTTTGGGGTAGAAGCGGTTCAGGAGCATTTTGGTCCCAGACTTGGCGCTCCGGTACTGCTTGCAGTGTGTTAGCAGAGAGAACAGACTGTGACTTGGGTTACTGGAGTCTTTGACAATTTCTAGGGCCATCCTCTGACATGTCTGGTATAGATGTCCTGGTTGACAGGGAGCTCGGCCACAGTGAAGTACTGGGCTCTACGCATTACCCTCTATAAGGCCTTGTGGCCGAATACCAAACAGTTACCATACCAAGCGGTGATGCAGTCAGTCAAGATGCTCTCAATGGTGTAGCTGTAAAACCTTTTGAGGATCTCAGGGCTCAAGTCAAATCTTTTCAGCCTCCTAAGGGCGAAGAGAAGTTGCCGTGCCCTCTTCAGGACTGTGTTGGTGTGTGTGGACCATGGTAGGTCCTTGATGATGTGGACAGGAACTTGAAGCTCTCGACCGTCTCCACTATGGCCCCCTCTATGTGAATGGGGGCGTGCTCAGCCCTTCCGTTTCCTGTAGACCACGCTCCTTTGTCTTGCTGACATTGAGGGGGAGGTTGTTGTCCTGGCACCACTCTGCCAGGTCTCTGACTTCCTTCCTGTAGGCTGTCAGTCTCTCAGCCGTTGATAGTGCCGGGATGAGTGTGGGTGGGTGAGTGAATACAACACAACACAAACCCTCCCTGGTTGATCCCTGAACAGCATCTGGCAGCACGTGAGGACCAGCAAGTCCTCTTCTCACTCAGGTTATTACAGGACTGTTCTATAATATATGTGAGCATCAAGAATGCATTGGCATTGGCTCTCAACCTTACTTAACTTCAACATCCAAAGCACAACACAAACAAGATGTTAGAGAGAGCAGACCGTAGGTTTCCCTCTATACAGTATATGTTACAGTTTATGCCTGACTAGTGTCTGCATGTGAAATTCTGCATGCATGAAACCACAAAAAGATTGTGTGTTTGTGTGTATGATTGTGTAAGCTGGCTCGTCCATGTCTGTGTGTATACCTATAGGGAACAGCAGCCATTAATTAATTGCAGTGAGTTTACATAACGAGACCAACTAGACACACAAGACCAAAAAGGCCAACAAGACTAACAAAGCCAACAAGGCCAACAAGACCAACAAGACCAACGAGGCCAACAAGACCAACGAGGCCAACAAGACTAACAAGACCAACGAGACCAACGAGACCAACAAGACCAACAAGACCAACGAGGCCAACAAGACTAACAAGACCAACAAGACCAACGAGACCAAAGAGGCCAACGAGGCCAACAAGTCCAACAAGACCAACGTGGCCAACAAGACCAACGAGACCAACAAGAGCAACAAGACCAACGAGGTCAACGAGGCCAACAAGGCCAACAAGACCAACGAGGCCAACAAGACCGACAAAACCAACGAGGCCAACAAGACCAACGAGACCAACGAGGCCAATGAGACTAACAAGACCAACAAGACCAACGAGGCAAACAAGACCAACAAGACCAACGAGGCCAAAAAGGCCAACAAGACCAACGAGGCCAACAAGACCAACAAGACCAACGAGGCCAACGAGGCCAACGAGGCCAACAAGACCAACAAGACCAGCAAGACCAACGAGGCCAACAAGACCAACGAGGCCAACAAGACCAACGACGCCAACGAGGCCAACAAGACCAACAAGACCAACGAGGACAACAAGACAAACGAGGCCAACAAGACCAACGAGGCCAACAAGACTAACAAGGCCAACAAGACCAAAGAGGCCAACGAGGCCAACAAGACCAACGAGGCCAAAAAGGCCAACAAGACCAACGAGGCCAACGAGACCCACGAGGCCAACGAGGCCAACAAGACCAACAAGACCAACAAGGCCAACAAGGCCAACAAGACCAATGAGGCCAACAAGACCAACGAGGCCAATAAGACTAACAAAACCAACAAGACCAACGAGGCCAACAAGAGTAACAAGACCAACAAGATCAACAAGGCAAACAAGACCAACAAGGCCAACAAGGCCAACAAGGCCAACAAGGCCAACAAGACTAACAAGTCTAACAAGTCCAACAAGGATAACGAGACCAACAAGACCGACAAAACCAACGAGACCAACGAGGCCAACAAGACCAACAAGACCAACGAGACCAACGAGACCAACGAGGCCAACGAGGCCAACAAGACCAACAAGACCAACAAGGCCAACAAGGCCAACAAGACCAATGAGGCCAACAAGACCAACGAGGCCAATAAGACTAACAAGACCAACAAGACCAACGAGGCCAACAAGAGTAACAAGACCAACAAGATCAACAAGGCAAACAAGACCAACAAGGCCAACAAGGCCAACAAGGCCAACAAGGCCAACAAGGCCAACAAGACTAACAAGTCTAACAAGTCCAACAAGGATAACGAGACCAACAAGACCGACAAAACCAACGAGGCCAACGAGGCCAACAAGACCAACAAGACCAACGAGACCAACGGGGCCAACAAGACCAACAAGACCAACAAGACCAACGAGGCCAAAATGACCAACAAGACCAACGAGGCCAACGAGGCCAACAAGACCAACAAGACCAACGAGGCCAACGAGGCCAACAAGACCAACAAGACCAACAAGACCAACAAGACCAGCAAGACCAACAAGACCTACAAGACCAACGAGGCCAACAAGAACAACGACGCCAACGAGGCCAACAAGACCAACAACACCAACGAGGCCAACGAGGCCAACAAGACCAACGAGGCCAACAAGACTAACAAGACCAACAAGACCAAAGAGGCCAACAAGGCCAACGAGACCAACGAGGCCAACGAGGCCAACAAGACCAACAAAGCCAACGAGACCAACGAGGCCAACAAGACCAACAAGACCAACAAGGCCAACGAGGCCAACAAGTCCAAAGAGGCCAACGAGGACAACAAGACCAAGAGGCCAACAAGACTAAAAAGACCAACAAGACCAACAAGACTAACAAGACCAAAGAGGCCAACGAGACCAACAAGAACAACAAGGCCAACAAGGCCAACAAGACCAACGAGGCCAACGAGGCCAACATGACCAACGAGGCCAACGAGGCCAACATGACCAACGAGGCCAACGAGGCCAACAAGACCAACGAGGCCAACAAGGCCAACAAGACCAACGAGGCCAACAAGACCAACGAGGCCAATAAGACTAACAAGACCAACAAGACCAACGAGGCCAACAAGAGTAACAAGACCAACAAGATCAACAAGGCAAACAAGACCAACAAGGCCAACAAGGCCAACAAGACTAACAAGACTAACAAGTCCAACAAGGATAACGAGACCAACAAGACACACAAGACCAACGAGGCCAACAAGACCAATGACGCCAACGAGGCCAACAAGACCAACAAGACCAACGAGGCCAACGACGCCAACAAGACCAACGAGGCCAACAAGACCAACGAGGCCAACAAGACTAACAAGACCAACAAGACCAACGAGGCCAACGAGGCCAACAAGACCAACGAGGCCAACAAGGCCAACTAGACCAACGAGGCCAACAAGACCAACAAGACCAACAAAGCCATTGAGACCAACGAGGCCAACAAGACCAACAAGACCAACGAGGCCAACAAGACCAAAGAGGCCAACGAGGCCAACAAGACCAACGAGGCCAACAAGACTAACAAGACCAACAAGACCAACAAGACCAACAAGGCCAACAAGGCCAACAAGGCCAACAAGACTAACAAGACTAACAAGACCAACGAGACCAAAGAGGCCAACGAGACCAACAAGACCAACAAGACCAACGAGACCAACAAGAACAACAAGGCCAACAAGGCCAACAAGACCAACGAGGCCAACGAGGCCAACAAGACCAACGAGGCCAACGAGGCCAACAAGAAAAAACAAGACCAACGAGGCCAACAAGACCAACGAGACCAACGAGGCCAACGAGGCCAACGAGTCCAACGAGGCCAACGAGGCCAACGAGGCCAACGAGGCCAACGAGGCCAACAAGAACAACGAGGCCAACAAGGCCAACGAGGCCAACGAGGCCAACGAGGCCAACAGGACCAACAAAGCCAGCAAGACCAACGAGGTCAATGAGGCCAACAAGACCAACAAGTCCAACGAGGCCAACAAGGCCAACAAGACCAACGAGGCCAACAAGCCCAACGAGGCCAACAAGATCAACAAGGCCAACAAGACCAACAAGGCCAACAAGGCCAACAAGACTAACAAGACTAACAAGTCCAACAAGGATAACGAGACCAACAAGACACACAAGACCAAAAAGGCCAACAAGACTAACAAAGCCAACAAGGCCAACAGGACCAACAAGACCAACGAGGCCAACGAGACCAACGGGACCAACGATGCCAACGAGGCCAACAAGACCAACAAGACTAACAAGGTCAACAAGACGAAGAAGACCAAGAAGACCAACAAGACTAACAAGGCCAACAAGGCCAACACGACCAACAAGACCAACAAGGCAAACAAGGCCAACAATACCAACAAGACCAACAAGACCAACAAAACCAACAAGGCCAACAAGAACAATAAGACCAACAAGACTAACAAGACTAACAATACCAACAAGAACAATAAGGCCAACAAGGCCAACAAGACCAACAAGACCAACAAGACCAAAATCTCTAATCTATCTAAACATATTGTAGCTCTTTTCACTCAAACCAGGATGGAGATGAAAGCAGTGCCCAATTCATGAACATCTCCGGGAAAACCACAGTCAAACTAATGGTGGAGCATCCTTCTTGTACACTGACCTCCACTCGCTATGGAGCTGTAACACATTAGACTGGTCCAGCCATGTGGACTGATCACTGGTCAAGGACTAGGCCTGCAGATCATGTCATCATGGGCCTGCTGTGAGCTGTTGTTGGTGCAGAGTGTGAGACCATTTCTGATAGTGAGACCATCTCTGATAGTGCCATCTGGCAGCAGCGTCTCACTCTGTCAAACTCATTATCTATCCTCAAACCTCTGGGTATGGAGTAAATCAACAGCAGGAGTCATGCAACACAACCAGCGGGATAAGACTCGGACTCATCCACTCAAATACCACCACCAGCACGCAAACACACACAAGAGTGAGTATTAAGTACACACACATATGTGCATGCACACACACACACATAATATGCATGCATGAGCAGAGCACGCACACAGGCGTCCATGGAGGCACACACACACAGGAGTGCATGGAGGCACACACACACAGGCGTGCATGGAGGCACACACACACAGGCGTGCATGGAGATGCGCACGCACGCACGCTCGCACGCACGCCCCCCCCCCCACACAGTCTTATGTAACTTGTCAGGGGGTGTACAGGTAAAACACACAGTATAGATCCTGTCACAGAGACAGTGTCTACCAGGGTTCCAGTCGGACGTGTTGGAGGCTCTCTCAGATAACACCTGAATGAATGGCTGTATCTGGTGGCTGCCATTTTCTATCAAATGCATTTCAACACATTAAAGGCAAGACATGGGAGGAGGAATTGTAGGGTGAACACTGGGGCAATATGCTGATTGGATAGTAGTTCTAGGACTAGACAGGAATCCAGACAGAACAGGACACAGCTTCCAGAGTACTGGCATGTGAGAGACTGACTCATCATCTCTCTGAGATGTAGTCTATGTGTGCTATGTTGTCTGAGCTGATCATCACCAAATATCTGCCTAAATACCAGACTCACTCATGGTAGATTAACAGATTAACATGCATATTAATCAACGTACATATCAGATCCAGGTCAACATGCTTATGTAAAGCAAATAAACAAAGGAGGTTAGGAGCCTACTACCATCAAATATGTTTATAAATTCAGTGTGAATATTAAAACGAATGGGTATACATGTTAAAAACGAACTCATGAACTCACACACGCCTCTACAGTAGAAACAGAACTCTGGCTTAAATCAACTGTCACAACAGTGAGTGATCCTCTAAACACACTCTTCTACCTTAGAAACAGAACTCTGGCTTAAACCAACCGTCACAACAGCGAGTGATCCTCTAAACACACTCTTCTACCTTAGAAACAGAACTCTGGCTTCAACCAACCGTCACAACAGTGAGTGATCCTCTAAACACATTCCTCTTTCTTTCTCTCACTCACCGGGTGTCCCCTCCTCCCTGTCGGACCTCATGTCCTCCTCCTCCTCCACAGTACAGGCTACGCTGGGCTCCACCGTCAGTGCTGGTGTGCGTTCTCATAGCAGAGGAACCCAACACAGACAGACACCATTCAGAAATACACCGTAGCAGAGCAGCCTCTCTCAGCTCTGGTCATTAGGTCCACCCAGCCAGGTGACTAGGAAGAGTTCCCCTGAGTGCGTGAGTGAGCCTGTTTCCTCTGTTCTCTCTAGCTATCTCCCTCTCTGTCATTTGCACGTTCTATCTCTCAACCCCTCTCTCTCTCCCCCGCCCTTTTCTCTACCTGTTCTGGTACACACCCAGAGGCAGTTTCCATTCCAAACTGCTCTCACCCCTCCTCTTTTTAACCCTTCCCAGCTCTCTCTCTGGAATCTATCTAGCTCTCTCTGGAATCTATCTAGCTCTCCCTGGAATCAATCAATCAATCAATCTCTCTCTCTCTCTCTCTCTCTCTCTCTCTCTCTCTCTCTCCCTCCCTCCCTCCCTCCCTCCATCCCCCTCTCTCTTTCTCTCTAGAGGAGGAGTAGGAGGGAGGGCATACCTGTAGGTGGTAGGACAGGTGAGTCACTGTTATAGCACTCCTACTCCACCTGATGGCAGGGAGTTGAATGCCACACTGTCCGTACAGTACAGGACTTACTATATACCAACTATATACTATATATACTATATACTTACTATATACTCTACTGAACATCTCACTTACTGTACAGAGAACAATACACCTGTAAGGACTGTACTTGCATGTGAAAATAAAACTTGAAACTTGAGACATACAGTACTTCCTGGTCACAAATGAAAGTACATCAAAACAATTCCACACACATCACTGGGGCTGTTAGTGTGAGAAAGCAACCCAGGAAGTGCTGGTGTTTTCTCCCAGTCCCAGGGCCCAAGAAAGGGACAGCAGGTGCAGTCAGGTAGAGGAACAGAGATATAGCCAGCATTGGTTAAAGGAAGTGTAAACAAGACACTGGGGGGGATTCATTTCAGAGTTAAATCTGACTTCCTGCTGGCTATTTTTACTCCTGAAACATTGTAGCTTAGTACTAACGTGTACAGTTTGTATAAACTGAAAGTGTTGTAGTATTATGTTTACTGTATTAGTAATACATAAACTTGCAACTAAAAATGTAACATGCATATTTTTTCCATCCGCAAATGGATTTAGATATTTCTTATTATTCTGTCACAGAATTTCATTACTTGGCTACCACAAACCTAATATAGTGCTATTTTCTAGTACTAAGCCTGTACAGAATAATTATGTCTCAAATATAGAATACATATGTGCATATTTAGACTTATGTGTGGGAGAGAGTGTGTCACCTATTGCTATTGAAGTAATGAGCACAAGTAAGCCATTTATCCTGCTTGTCAGTGGATGATGCTCCAATGTGTGTGTTTCATCTTTCAACATGGCCCAAACATCACATACATTTTAGCCAGATGCTTGTCAACTGATGCAATGGATCTGTCACTCACTCACTCACTCACTCACTCACTCACTCACTCACTCACTCACTCACTCACTCACTCACTCACTCACTCACTCACTCACTCACTCACTCACTCACTCACTGACTGACTGACTGACTGACTGACTGACTGACTGACTGACTGACTGACTGACTGACTGACTGACTGACTGACTGACTGACTGGCTGACTGAAAGACTGATTCACTGACTGCTCAAGAATCACAGTCATGTGTCATTCTCATTCTCATTCATCTAACGCCCATTCAGGGTTGTGAGTGTGACAAGAGTTTACTTGTTTCAGCCTTGGTTTCAGTGTAGCTGGAATCAATTGACTGATATTTTTTACTTACGGTTACCCTTCTCATGATACTGCTCTTTTGTCTTCATACTCTCAGTCCTCTATCCTGTCTTTTCACCCCTCATACAGCTATCCTTGATGTCATAACTAAACACATTGAACGTGGACTACAGTAAAGGTGGGCCGAACAGGCCCCCGTTAACATCAACTGGGCTGTGGTGGAGCAGGTCGAGAGCTTCAAGTTCCTTGGTGTCCACATCACCAACAAACTATCATGGTCCAAACATACCAAGACAGTCGTGAATAGGGCACAACAAAACCTTTCCCCCCTCAGGAGACAAAAAAAATAAAAGATTTGGCATGGGCCCCCAGATTCTCAAAAGGTTTTACAGCTGCACCACAGAGAGCGTCTTGACTGGATGCATCACCGCTTTGTATGGCAACTGCTCGACATCTGACCGCAAGAAGCTATACAGAGGGTAGTGCGAATGACCCAGTACATCACTGGGGCAAAGCTTCCTGCCATCCAGGACCTACAAACAGTTGAAGTCGGAGATTTACATACAACTTAGCCAAATATATTTAAACTCAGTTTTTCACAATTCCTGACATTTAATCCGAGTAAAAAGTCCCTGTTTTAGGTCAGCTTTTATTTCTTTCATCACATTCCCAGTGGGTCAGAAGTTTACATACACTCAATTAGTATTTGATAGCATTGCCTTTCAATTGTTTAACTTGGGTCAAATGTTTCGGGTAGCCTTCCACAAGCTTCCCACAATAAGTTGGGTGAATTTTGGCCAATTCCTCTTGACAGAGCTGGTGTAACAGCCAGGTTTGCAAGCTTCCTTGCTCGCATATGCTTTTTCAGTTCTGCCAACAAATTCTCTACAAGATTGAGACATAACGATGGTCATTCATCAGACCAGAGGACATTTCTTCCAAAAAAGTATGATCTTTGTCCCCATGTGCAGTTGCAAACCGTAGTCTGGCTTTTTAATGGTGGTTTTGGACCGGTGGCTTCTTCCTTGCTGAGCGGCCTTTCAGGTTATGTCGATATAGGACTCGTTGTACTGTGGATATAGATACTTTTGTAAACGTTTCCTCAAGCATCTTCACAGGTCCTTTGCTGTTGTTCTTGGATTGATTTGCAATTTTCGCACCGAAGTTCGTCATCTCTAGGAGACAGAACGCCTCTCCTTCCTGAGCGGTATGATGCCTGCGTGGTCCCATGGTGTTTATACTTGCAAACTATTGTTTGTACAGATGAACGTGGTACCTTCAGGCATTTGGAAATTGCTCCCAAGGATGAACCAGACTTGTGGAGGTCTACAATTTTTTTTTCTGAGGTCTGATTTCTTTTGATTTTCCTATGATGTCAAGCAAAGAGGCACTGAGTTTGAAGGTAGGCCTTGAAATACATCTACAGGTACACCTCCAATTGACTCAAATTATGTCAATTAGCCTATCAGAAGCTTCTAAAGCCATGAAATAATTTTCTGGAATTTTCCAAGTTGTATAAAGGCACAGTCAATTTGGTGTATGTAAACTTCTGACCCACTGGATCTGTGATACAGTGAACTATAAGTTAAATAATCTGTCTGTAAACAATTGCTGGAAAAAGTAGATGTCCTAACCGACTTGCCAGCACTATAGTTTGTTAACAAGAAATTTGTGGAGTTGTTGAAAAACGAGTTTTAATGACTCCAACATAAGTGTATGTACATTTCTGACTTCAACTGTACTGTAATAGGCGGTGTCAGACACTCCAGGCACCCAAGTTGTAGACTGTTTTCTCTTCTACCGCACAGCAAGCGGTACCGGAGCGCCAAGTCTCAGACCAAAAGGCTCCTCAACAGCTACCCCCAAGCCATTAGACTGCTGAAGTCAGCAATTTCTACCCCCCTGTACACTGCTGTTACTCACTGTTTGTTTGTTACCTATGCATAGTCACTTTGATTTGATTTGCATTGGTGTTTGTTCTTCACTGGTTGTCCTTTTCTTGTGGCAACAGGTCACAAATCTTGCTGCTGTGAAGGCACACTGTGGTATTTCACCCAATAGATATGGGAGTTGATCAAAATTGGAATTGTTTTCAAATTCTTTGTTGGTCTGTGTAATCTGAGCGAAATAGATGTCTCTAATATGGTCATACATTTGGCAAGAGGTTAGGAAGTGCAGCTCAGTTTCCACATTTTGTGGGCAGTGTGCACATAGCCTGTCTTCTCTTCACCTACAGCGACCTTTCTCAATAGCAAGGCTATGCTCACTGAATCTGTACATAGTCAAAGCTTTCCTTTAAACTTCTTCAGGATCGGTGTCCTGTCTGTGGGACGGTTTAGCTAACTTAGGCTAATGTGATTAGCATGAGGTTGTAAGAAACAAAACAAAAGAATCCCAGGACATAGACATACAGTGAGGCAAAAAAGTATTTAGTCAGCCACCAGTTGTGCAAGTTCTCCCACTTGAAAAGGTGAGAGAGGCCTGTAATTTTTATCATAGATACACTTCAACTATGACAGACAAAATGAGAAATCCAGAAAATAACATTGTAGGACTTTTAATACATTTATTTGCAAATGATGGTGGAAAATAAGTATTTGGTCAATAACAAAAGTTTCTCAATACTTTGTTATATACCCTTTGTTGGCAATGACAGAGGTCAAACGTTTTATGTAAGTCTTCACAAGCTTTTCACACACTGTTGCTGGTATTTTGGCCCATTCCTCCATGCAGATATCCTCTAGAGCCGTGATGTTTTGGGGCTGTTGCTGGGCAACACAGACTTTCAACTCCCTCCAAAGATTTTCTATGGGGTTGAGATCTGGAGACTGGCTAGGCCACTCCAGGACCTTGAAATGCTTTTTACGAAGCCACTCCTTCGTTGCCCGGGCGATGTTTTTGGGATCATTGTCATGCTGAAAGACCCAGCCACGTTTCATCTTCAATGCCCTTGCTGATGGAAGGAGGTTTTCACTCAAAATCTCACGATACATGGCCCCATTCATTCTTTCCTTTACACTGATCAGTCGTCCTGGTCCCTTTGCAGAAAAACAGCCCCAAAGCATGATGTTTCCACCCCCATGCTTCACAGTAGGTATGGTGTTCTTTGGATGCAACTCAGCATTCTTTGTCCTCCAAACACGACGAGTTGAGTTTTTACCAAAAAGTTCTATTTTGGTTTCATCTGACCATATGTCATTCGCCCAATCTTCTTCTGGATCATCCAAATGCTCTCTAGCAAACTTCAGACAGGCCTGGACATGTACTGGCTTAAGCACGGGGACACGTCTGGCACTGCAGGATTTGAGTCCCTGGCGGCATAGTGTGTTACTAATTGTAGGCTTTGTTACTTTGGTCCCAGCTCTCTGCAGGTCATTCACTAGGTCCCCCCTTGTGGTTCTGGGATTTTTGCTCACCGTTCTTGTGATCATTTTGACCCCACGGGGTGAGATCTTGCGTGGAGCCCCAGATCGAGGGAGATTATCAGTGGTCTTGTATGTCTTCCATTTTCTAATAATTGCTCCCACATTTGATTTCTTCAAACCAAGCTGCTTACCTATTGCAGATTCAGTCTTCCCAGCCTGGTGCAGGTCTACAATTTTGTTTCTGGTGTCCTTTGACAGCTCTTTGGTCTTGGCCATAGTGGAGTTTGGAGTGTGACTGTTTGAGGTTGTGGACGAGTGTCTTTTATACCGATAACAAGTTCAAACTTGTCGCCAAACAGGTTAGAAATGGCAAGGTAACGAGTGGAGGACAAGAGGAGCCTCTTAAAGAAGAAGTTACAGGTCTGTGAGAGCCAGAAATCTTGCTTGTTTGTAGGTGACCAAATACTTATTTTCCACCATAATTTGCAAATAAATTCATAAAAAATCCTACAATGTGATTTTCTGGATTTCTTTTTCTCATTTTGTCTGTCATAGTTGAAGTGTACCTATGATGAAGATTACAGGCCTCTCTCATATTTTTAAGTGGGAGAACTTGCACAATTGGTGGCTGACTAAATACTTTTTTGTCCCACTGTATACAGACCACACATTCCAAATGGCTTAAACTCTTTAACATCATCCTTAGCTCTGGAATCTTCCCCAATATTTGGAACCAAAGGACTGATAACCACAATCCACAAAAGTGGAGACAAATTGGACCCTAATACCTAACGTGGGAAATGCATCTCTCAACCTTGGGTAAATCCTCTGCATTATCATTAACAGCAGACCAGTACATTTCCTCAGTGAAAACAATGTACTGAGCAAATGTCATATTGGCTTTATACCAAATTACCGTAGGACAGATCACATATTCACCCTGCAAACCCTAAGTGACAAAGAAACAAACCAAAGGCAAGGTCTTCTCATGCTTTGTTAACTTCACAAAATAGTTGGATTAATTGTGGCATGAGGGTCTGCTATACAAATTGATGAAAAGTGGGGTTTGAGGAAAAACATACGACATTATAAAATCCATGTACATTTATTTAACTAGGCAAGTCAGTTAATTAAGAACAAATTCTTATTTTCAATAACAGCCCAGGAACAGTGAATTAACTGCCTTGTTCAGGGGCAGAACGACAGAATATTTGCTTGTCATGGCGGGGATTTGATCTTGCAATCAGTTACTAGTCCAATGCTCTGACCACTAGGCTACCTGCCACCCCAAAACATAAACAACAAGTGTGAGGTTAGAAATTGCAATCTGCTTCACTAGATCACTCTAAAACTTTGCACATACAGTGCTGCTATCTAGGTGCCAAAGTTTAAATTGCGCCTGGGCTAGAATAATTCATTACGACCTTTCTCTTGCATTTCAAAGATGATGGTACAAAAAAAAATCACATTTCCACAAACTTCAAAGTGTTTACTTTCAAATGGTATCACGAATATGCCTGTCCTGTTATGGAAGGTTTGGGAATCTCTTCCTTTTAGGTGGTTGTAGAATTTACAAGCTGGACTTTGGTAATTTGCCAGTTTAAGCCTATTTCTGCTCTGCATGCATTATTTGGTGTTTTACGATTGTACACGGAGGATATTTTTGCTAAATTCTGTATGCAGAGTCTCAATTTGGTGTTTGTCTCATTTTGTGAATTCTTGGTTGGTGAGCGGACCCCAGACCTCACAACCAATGGGCAATGGGTTCTATAACTGATAACTGTCAAATTTTATGTTATTTTTGACAGCGTAGAAGGCCCTTCTTGCCTTGTCTCTCAGATCGTTCATAGCTTTGTGGAAGTTACCTGTGGCGCTGATGTTTAGGTCGAGGTATGTATTGTTTTTAGTGGGCTCTAGGGTAACGGTGTCTAGATGGAATTTGTATTTGTGGTCCTGGCAACTGCACCTTTTTTGGAACACCATTATTTCTGACTTACTGAGATTCTGCCCAGGTCTGACAGAATCTGTGCAGAACATCGAGGTTCTGCTGTAGGCCCTCCTTGGTTGGGGACAGAAGCACCACACCATCAACAACAGTAGACATTGGACTTCAGATTCTAGTAGGGTGAGGCTGGGTGCTGCAGACTTTTCTAGTGGCCTCGCCAATTTGTTGATATATATGTTGAAGAGGATGGGTCACTCCCTCTCTCTCCTGCACCCCCCCTCCCTCTCTCGCTTCCTCGCTCGCTCCCTTCCTCTCTTTCTCTTCCCTATCTTATTCTCGCTCCCTTCCTCTCCCCCTCCATTTCTTTCCCTCTCCTCCTCGCTCTCTTTCTCTGCTCCCCCTGTCCTCCAGCTGCACCAGATAGATGATTGGTCACTCTGCATTATAAGCACATGAGAGTGTTGATGGAGAGCTGAGAAAGACAGGCATTAAGATATTAATAATTGCCCTTGGAGGGGAAGAAGGGAGGGAAGGAGTGAGAGATGAAGGAGTGACTCAGATAGATACTACCTCTGTCCAGGGCTGATTGAAGTGTCATGAGGCTCATTTAATGTCCTTCTGCTGCTTGAAGGGGCAGTATTCGATGAAATGATTACAATTACAATTGTGGGGGACACTCTTCTGGCTTTCTGGCAGCGTGATAAAGAATAATGGGTATCATTAAGTAGGAGAAAATGAAATGCCCACAAGACTTATATATTGACCAACAAGCTTCAGGTGATCAATACTCTTTATGACAATCCTCCTCAGTATCATTACTGATCATCCAGATCACAACTAAGAGAGAGAGCCTTTATTCAGAAAGTTCTTTAGAGGGAAAATTAGATGCCATTTACCTCAAAATGAAGACTGTGATTTGAGCATAAAATGGCCAAAACCACAATACAACAAAGACGAACATCAATAGTACTCTTCTCTATTCAGACGCTACAACAATAGAATGTAAAGAGGTTACATCTGCCCCTCTCACCCCATTCAGCTCTGCTATCAATGTTTCTCTGCATTGAGTCTGAGCCCAGCACAGAATTGGGTGTATACAGTACAATGCCAAGCAGATCATTAACCCTGTGTGTGTGCAGGCAGGCAGGCAGACAGGCAGACAGGCAGACAGGCAGGCAGACAGGCAGACAGGCAGGCAGGCAGGCAGGCAGGCAGGCAGGCAGACAGACAGACAGACAGGCAGGCAGACAAGCAGGCAGACAAGCAGATCATTAACCCTGTGTGTGTGCAGGCAGGCAGGCAGGCAGGCAGACAAGCAGGCAGACAGACAGACAGACAGACAGACAGACAGACAGACAGACAGGCCTTTGCTCCTGTCTGTGTACACCCATCTGACATGCTGACAGGTCTTTGTCTCAGTCTCAACTCCTGGAACAAATCACCATGCACACACTTCCTTCCGTCACCAAGGCAACGCCCTGTATTTCCAATGGCAACACCTTACCTTTATCGAGCGAGGAGTCTGGAGTCCCAAAGTCCATGAGGCTGGAGATCTCTGTCTGGTAACAGATATCGCTCACCACCGACTTCTGCCTGTAATTACCGGCAGGATCTGTCAGACAAAACACAATAGGACATATGACATCAGACCAACAACAGGGACTAACATCATTGAGATGTACAATAACGTTATGTTGACAACAGATCTCTTCAGGAAGACGTCTTTCTAAAGAGGAAGGACAGTTATTATTAGCATTCACAAAGCCAAGGGGCACTAACATGACTCACACAGGTGGTGAATAGCTGTGTGTCTGTGTGTGTGATTGTGTGTACATGTGTGCATATGTGCGCGTGTGAAAGAGTGACAGAAAGAGAGAGAAAGAGTGAGCGAGTAATCAAATGAGTCACTGTCGGCGTTAAACTTGTGATGTGATGAAACTTCTATACACACTGCTGAGAGGTTTTCAAAAACAAACAATTATGTTTGAAATTGGCAGAGGCATTATAGATATGAATTGAGTTTGACAGGCACTATTCTAATGAACAATACAGCTAATAGATTTTTGCATGTTTAACAATTGCAGGGGAAATGGGAGGACAGTTTTAATACAGATCATACTCTGCTCACATTTTCAATCCACTGTCTTATTCCTTTTCACACTTTTTCTCTCATACTGTCTCTCTCTATCTTGCTCCGCCAAACGTTTTTGCGTCCAATACAATGATTTAATGGTTCTGATCGAACTCTGGTGCTTGAACTCAACAGATGAAGGTTAATCTGCTGTCCGTATCTCTATTCTTGTCTATCCTCCTCTCTATCCTCCTCTTGTCTATCCTCCTCTCTACTCCTCTCTATCCTCCTCTTGTCAATCCTCCTCTCTCCTCCTCTCTCTCCTCCTCTTTATCCTCCTATCTCTCCTCCTCTCTCTCCTCCTCTCTCTCCTCCTCTCTCCACCTCTCTTTCCTCCTCTCTCCTCCTCTTTATCCTCAGCTCTATCCTCCTCTCTCCTCCTCCTCTTTATCCTCCTATCTCTCCTCCTCTCTCTCCTCCTCTCTCTCCTCCTCTCTCCACCTCTCTTTCCTCCTCTCTCCTCCTCTTTATCCTCAGCTCTATCCTCCTCTCTCCTCCTCTCTCTCCTCCTCTTTATCCTCCTATCTCTCCTCCTCTCTCCTCCTCTCTCTCCACCTCTCTTTCCTCCTCTCTCCTCCTCTTTATCCTCCTCTCTATCCTCCTCTTTATCCTCCTCTCTCTCCTCCTCTCTCCTCCTCTCTCCTCCTCTCTCTCCACCTCTCTTTCCTCCTCTCTCCTCCTCTTTATCCTCCTCTCTCTCCTCCTCTTTATCCTCCTATCTCTCCTCCTCTCTCTCCTCCTCTCTCCACCTCTCTTTCCTCCTCTCTCCTCCTCTTTATCCTCCTCTCTCTCCTCCTCTTTATCCTCCTATCTCTCCTCCTCTCTCTCCTCCTCTCTCCACCTCTCTTTCCTCCTCTCTCCTCCTCTTTATCCTCAGCTCTATCCTCCTCGATCCTCCTCTCTCTCCACCTCTCTTTCCTCCTCTCTCCTCCTCTTTATCCTCCTCTCTCTCCTCCTCATTATCCTCCTCTCTATCCTCCTCTTTATCCTCCTCTCTATCCTCCTCTTGTCTATCCTCCTCTCTACTCCTCTCTATCCTCCTCTTGTCAATCCTCCTCTCTCCTCCTCTCTCTCCTCCTCTTTATCCTCCTCTCTATCCTCTTCTCTCTCCTCCTCTTTATCCTCCTCTCTATCCTCCTCTCTCCTCCTCTCTCTCCTCCTCTTTATCCTCCTCTCTATTCTCCTCTCTCTCCTCCTCTCTATCCACCTCTCTTATCCTCCTCTTTGTCCTCCTCTCTCTCCTCCTCCCCATCCTCCTCTCTCTCCTCCCTCCTCCTCTCTCTCCTTCTCTAATCCTTCTCTCTCTCCAATTCCCCATCCTCCTCTCTCTCCTCCTCTCTCTACTCCTCTATCCTCCTCTCTCTCCTCCACTCTCTCCTCCTCTTTATCCTCCTCTCTCTGCTCCTCTCGGTCCTCCTCTCTGTCCTCCTCCTATCTGTCCTCCTCTCTGTCCTTCTCTTTATTCTCCTCTCTGTCGTCCTCTCTCCTCCTCTTTATCCCCCTCTCTATCCTCCTCTATCCTCCTCTCTCCTCCTCTTTATCCTCCTCTCTCTCCTCCTCTCCATCCTCTCTCCTCCTCTCTCTCCTCCCATTTATCCTCCTCTCCATCCTCTCTCCTCCTCTTTATCCTCCTCTCTCTCCTCTTCTTTCTCCTCCTCTCTGTCCTCCTCTCTCTCCTCCTCTCTATCCTCTTCTCTCTCCTCCTTTTTGTCCTCCTCTCTGTCCTCCTCCTCTCTATCCTCCTCTCTATCCTCCTCTATCCTCCTTTCTATCCTCCTCTCTATCCTCCTCTCCGTCCTCCTCTCTCCTCCTCTTTATCCTCCTCTCTGTCCTCCTCTCTATCCTCCTCTCTATCCTCCTCTCTCTCCTCCTCTCTCCTTCCCTCTCTCCTCCCCTCTCTCCTCCTCTCTCTCCTCCTCTCTGTTCTCCTCTCTATCCTCCTCTCTGTCCTCCTCTCTCCTCCTCTCTCTCCTCCTCTCTATCCTCCTCTCTCTCCTCTATCCTTCTCTCTCTCCTCTTCTCTCTCCTCTCTATCCTCTCTCTCTACTCCTCTCTATCCCCTCTCTCTCCTCCTCTCTGTTCTCCTCTCTGTCCTCCTCTCTCTCCTCCTCTCTATCCTCCTCTCTATCCTCCTCTTTATCCTCCTCTCTCTCCTCCTCTTTATCCTCCTCTCTCTCCTCCTCTCCGTCCTCTCTCCTCCTCTCTCTCCTCCTCTCTCTCTTCCTCTCTATTCTCTTCTTTCTACTCCTCTCTGTCCTCCTCTCTCTCCTCCTCTCTATCCTCTTCTCTCTCCTCCTTTCTGTCCTCTCTGTCCTCCTCCTCTCTATCCTCCTCTCCGTCCTCCTCTATCTCCTCCTCTTTATCCTCCTCTCTATCCTAATCTCTGTCCTCCTCTCTCTCCTCCTTTCTATCCTCCTCTCTTTCCTCCTCTCCTTCCTCCTCTCTCCTCTTTATCCTCCTCTCTGTCCTCCTCTATATCATCCTCTCTCTCCTCCTCTCTCCTCCTCTCTCTCCTCCTCTCTCCTTCCCTCTCTCCTCCTCTCTGTTCTCCTCTCTATCCTCCTCTCTGTCCTCCTCTCTCCTCCTCTCTCCTTCCCTCTCTCCTCCCCTCTCTCCTCCTCTCTCTCCTCCTCTCTGTTCTCCTCTCTATCCTCCTCTCTGTCCTCCTCTCTGCTCCTCTCTCTCCTCCTCTCTATCCTCCTCTCTCTCCTCCTCTATCCTTCTCTCTCTCCTCTTCTCCCTCCTCTCTATCCTCTCTCTCTACTCCTCTCTATCCCCTCTCTCTCCTCCTCTCTATCCTCTCTCTCTCCTCCTATCTATCCTCTCTCTCCTCCTCTCTGTCCTCCTCCTCTCTGTTCTCCTCTCCGTCCTCCTCTCTCTCCTCCTCTCTATCCTCCTCTCTATCCTCCTCTTTATTCTCCTCTCTCTCCTCCTCTTTATCCTCCTCTCTCTCCTCCTCTCCGTCCTCTCTCCTCCTCTCTCTCCTCCTCTCTATTCTCTTCTTTCTATTCCTCTCTGTCCTCCTCTCTCTCCTCCTCTCTATCCTCTTCTCTCTCCTCCTTTCTGTCCTCCTCTCTGTCCTCCTCCTCTCTATCCTCCTCTCCGTCCTCCTCTCTCTCCTCCTCTTTATCCTCCTCTCTATCCTAATCTCTGTCCTCCTCTCTCTCCTCCTTTCTATCCTCCTCTCTATCCTCCTCTCCTTCCTCCTCTCTCCTCCTCTTTATCCTCCTCTCTGTCCTCCTCTATATCATCCTCTCTATCCACCTCTCTCCTCCTCTCTCTCCTCCTCTCTCCTTCCCTCTCTCCTCCTCTCTGTTCTCCTCTCTATCCTCCTCTCTGTCCTCCTCTCTCCTCCTCTCTCTCCTCCTCTCTATCCTCCTCTCTCTCCTCCTCTTTCTCCTCCTCTATCCTTCTCTCTCTCCTCCTCTCTCTCCTCTCTATCCTCTCTCTCTACTCCTCTCTATCCTCTCTCTCTCTCCTCCCCTCTATCCTCTCTCTCTCCTCCTCTCTATCCTCTCTCTCCTCCTCTCTGTCCTCCTCTCCGTCCTCCTCTCTCTCCTCCTCTCTCTCCTCCTCTTTATCCTCATCTCTATCCTCCTCTTTATCCTCCTCTCTATCCTCTTCTCTCTCCACCTTTCTGTCCTCCTCTCTGTCCTCCTCCTCTCTATCCTCGTCTCCGTCCTCCTCTCTCTCCTCCTCTTTATCCTCCTCTCTATCCTCCTCTCTGTCCTCCTCTCTATCCTCCTCTCTATCCTCCTCTCTCCTCCTCTCTATCCTCTCTCTCCTCCTCTTTATCCTCCTCTCCGCCCTCCTCTCTCCTCCTCTTTATCCTCCTCTCTGTCCTCCTCTCTATCCTCCTCTCTATCCTCCTCTCTCCTCCTCTCTCTCCTCCTCTCTCCTTCCCTCCTCCTCTCTCTCCTCCTCTGTTCTCCTCTCTATCCTCCTCTCTCCTCCTCTCTCTCCTCCTCTCGATACTCCTCTCTCTCCTCCTCTTTCTCCTCCTCTATCCTTCTCTCTCTCCTCCTCCCTCTCCTCTCTATCCTCTCTCTGTCTACTCCTCTTTATCCTCTCTCTCTCCTCCTCTCTATCCTCTCTCTCTCCTCCTCTCTCTCCTCCTCTCCGTCCTCCTCTCTCTCCTCCTCTCTGTCCTCCTCTTTATCCTCCTCTCAATCCTCCTCTCTGTCCTCCTCTCTATCCTCCTCTCTCTCCTCCTCTCTCTCCTCCTCTCTGTCCTCCACTCTCTCCTCCTCTGTCTTCTCCTCTCTATCCTCTCTCTCTCCTCCTGTCTGTCCTCCTCTCTCTCCTCCCCTCTCTCCTCCTCTTCATCCTCCTCTCTATCCTCCTCTCTCTCCTCCTCTATCTCCTCCTCCTATCCACTCTCTCCTCCTCTTTATCCTTCTCTCTCTCCTCTCTCTCCTCTCTCTCCTCCTCCTCTCTGCTCCTCCTCCACTTTCCACTGATATTTCTGTTTTTATTAACTCATGTCATTTTCAGCTCTAAATGTGAACAGAGGAAAGGCACCAGCTAACTCTCATTATAAACTGAATGGTTCGAACCCTGAATGCTGATTGTCTGACAGCCATGGAATATCAGACCATATACCACGGGTATGACAAAACATTTATTTTCACTGCTCTAATAACCAGTTTATAATAGCAATAAGGCACCTCGGTGTTTTGTGATATATGGCCAATATACCACGGCTAAAGGCTGTATCCATGCACTCCGCTCTGCGTTGCGCCGAAGAACAGCCCTTACCCGTGGTATATTGGCTATATACAACATCAACTCAGGCCTTATTACTTAATTATACCATTCTTTATTTTCCTCTCCTCTCCTCTCCTCTTCTTCTGCCTAATCATCCTCCTCCTCCACTACCTCCTCTTCCTTCCCCACTCCCTCTTCATCATCCTCCATCTCATCCACCTCCACCACCTCTTCATCATCCTCCTCCTCCACCACCTCCTCTTCCTTCCCCACTCCCTCTTCATCATCCTACATCTCATCCACCTCCACCACCTCTTCATCATCCTCCTCCTCCACCACCTCCTCTTCCTTCCCCACTCCCTCTTCATCATCCTACACCGCCTCTTCATCATCCTCCACCTCCTCCTCCTACTCTTCCGTCTATGAGGGACTATAAAAGAAACACATGCAGCAATATTTCCGCATGAACATGGAGTCATTTTCTAGAGCAGGCCCAAAATGACAAAAAGTGAAATAATTTCTTCAGAAGGTGGCGTCCCTGGCATTGATCTGCCGTTCTTCTCGCTAAAGAATAAACGTGTTCAGAGACAGGCTATTCCCATGCTGGTCAAGTACAGGAGATCTCGTTGTCTGGTGTACAACTGTATCATGACAAGACACTGGATCCATTTTAGTCCATTAGCAGATGCTCTTACCCAGAGAAACATACAGAAGCAAGGTTAAGTGACTTGCTCAAGCGCACATCGGCATATTTGTCTCCTTGTCAGCTCAGGGATTTGAACCAGCAACCTTTTGGTTACTCTAAAGCGCCAGGCTACCTGCTTCTCTGAACACAACCCTGATCTGTCAGCGAGTTCACAGGCACACCTCTCCTCATCTTCTATTCTGTCGTGTCTCTCTTTTGGTGTTCAGCAGTTAAACACTACAGGCTCCATAGCGGAGCAATGGCTCTCAAACAGGCTTACAGGCAAGAAAATAAAACTAAATCTAACCTTCAACTTTCAATTGGTTGCCTCTTGTGTCTGTCATTCAATGAAGTTATAATGCCAGAGAAGCCGGTGTCTGGAGGATATATTGGCACGAGTGTTGTCATCAAACCGCGTCAATATCTCCTCCGAACACCGGCTTCAAGGCCATTATCAAACCGCGTCAATATATCCTCCGAACACCGGCTTCAAGGTCATTATCAAACCGCGTCAATATATCCTCCGAACACCGGCTTCAAGGCCATTATCACTTTTATACAATGGGTTACCAACATATTCAAATAATGATTGCCATATTTTCATAATTTTTTATTCTTCCTTCCACGAGATAAGGTATAGTCCCGACACAAATCTAGGGTTGCTACCCAAGCCGGCTGGTCGTTCGTTCTATTGGTTCAGTTTCCAGAGACGTGGCCCAGTCGTTAAGTATTCTTGTTCTAAATCTATGGTCGTGACCCAGTCGTTTGTTCTAAATGTTCCGTTGCCATGATGGCTAACAACGTACTTATCCCTTGCTTGCTAGCAAGCCAACTTCAGCTAACACAGTCACGTCAAACAGCGCAGCTAGAATAACAACAAAGTAGCTGCATTTGCAATTGTTTATGCTGTTTTCTAGTGATTTTTGGGGGATACATTCATAACATTGAGCAAATGATGTGCGATTTCATCTGGCATAAAAAACTTGCTCTCTAGCCAGGCCGCTGTACAGAAGAGATAGCCACTACACAGCTAACAATATCATTTCAAGCTGAAGCTGGAATGACAGCAAACTGCATTTTGTGTTTTTCTATTGACATTTCTTCCTTCCATAAACATTATGCTGATTCATTGTTTTGACTGGCTGAGAAAAGCGTTCAGCCTGTCTGCCTCGTCCCGACACACTTATTGTTGGACAATTGGAGTTGGAAATTCAATATTGAAACAATGTTGCAAATGTCCGAGAGACAAATCTCCGCTGTTGAAAACCAAATGATAGTCTAAAAGAAATGGGAGATAATGTGTAAATGTTTTTTACAGTGGAGATTTAAAAATTGCCTGGCTGATGAGACAGTGGATTGCGCAGTCAGATGCAATAGTGAATAAGCATTTCAACATCATAGCCTTAGCCGGTGGTCATTTAACCAATCAGCATCCAGGATTAGACCCACCCATTGTATAAGCAAGGGATAATCAACAAGAGGCTTTGCGTTCTATGGAAAAGAATGAACGATGTGGAAGGTGTGTTCTAGCCTTCCACGGAGTTGCATTATTTTTCAGAGAACGCATAGAGCCACGAGTTGACTTCCCTTTTATACCATGGCTATAAGTCAACACCTTTGCCGCTAGAAATGTGTTCAACATCCACTGAAGTAGCTAGCAAGTTTACTAGATAGGACAGTATCTAGTTGCCTTGGTAACCAGACTTGCTAGTTTAGCGAACCAAACCATCCGTCCTAGCTTGCTATTATGAAAATCCAATTAAACAATGCCAATAATGTTTTCAATTAGACTTTTGCTTTCAAAAGCGACTCAAACATGTAAGAATGAACCATAGCCATTGAATTGTACGGTGCAAATATACCGTGCGTTATTCGCCTTATGTAGCCCCGCCCACTTGACCCAGTTCCATTCAAACACGATTGTGTTGGTGTTTCCGTTTGACAAATTCTGTCAACACTAGCGAATTATCCCAGAGTGGTGGCTAGCTGATAATTAAAAAACGTGCATCATTAACACATCTTAACAAATAAATAAAAACAAAACATCGCTCACATTTGTTTTGTTTTTTGTACCATGTTTTTGTGCTGCTACCATGTTGTGTTGCTACCATGCTGTGTTGTAATGTTTTGCTGCCTTGTTATGTTGTTGCCTTAGGTTGCTCTTTATGTAGTGTTGTGTCTCCCTTGTTGTGATGTGTGTTTTGTCCTATATTTATATTGTATTTGTTTTTTTAATCCCAGGCCACCGTCCCCGCAGGAGGCCTTTTGCCTGTTGGTAGGCCGTCATTGTAAATAAGAATTTGTTCTTAAAACCTTTTTGGGATAAGGGGCAGCATTTTCACTTTTGGATGAACAGCATGCCCAGAGTGAACTGCCTCCTACTCTGTCCCAGATGCTATTATATGCATATTGTTATTAGTATTGGATAGAAAACACTAAAACTGTTTCTAAAACTGTTTGAATGATGTCTGTGACTATAACAGAACTCATATGGCAAGCGAAAACCTGAGAAAAATCCAACCAGGAAGTGGGATATCTGAGGTTTGTAGTTTTCAAAGCTTGGCCTACCGAATACACAGTGGGATATGGATAAAGTTCACTTCCTACGGCTTCCACTAGATGTCAACCATCTTTAGAAACTGGTTTGAGGATTCTACTATAAAGGAGGAGCTTATGAGACCTGTTTGAGTCAGTGGTCTGGCAGAGTGTCTCCGGCTCGTAACGCGCGCTCCTGACAGTTACCTCTCGTTCCAGTGCTTTTCTTTAGACATAGGAATTCTCCGGTTGGAACATTATTGATGTTTTATGTGAAAAACATCCTGAAGATTGATTCAATACATCGTTTGACTTGTTTCTACGACCTGTAATGGAACTCTTTGAGTTTTTGACTGGACGAAGTGCTCAAGCCTCACGACGATGGATTACTGGGCTGAACACGCTAACAACAAGTGGCTATTTGGACATAAATGATGCACTTTATGGAACAAATCAGACATTTATTGTCGAACTGGGATTCCTGGGAGTGCCTTCTGATGAAGATCATCAAAGGTAAGTGAATATTTATGGTGTTATTTCTAACTTCTGTTGACTCCAAAATGGCAGATATTTCTCTGGCTGGATTAGGCTCTGAGCGCCGTTCTCAGATTATGCTTTTTCTGTATTTTTCTGTATTTTTTTCTGTTTTTTTAAATCTGACACAGAGGTTGTATTAAGGAGAAGTCTATCTTTAATTCTGTGAATAACAGTTGTATCTTTTACCAATGTTTATTATGAATATTTCTGCAAAATCACTGGATGTTTTGGAATCAAAACATTACTGTTTAATATAAATATGCACATTATCGAACAAAACATACATGTCCTTTGAGTGTCATCTGATGAATATCATCAAAGTTTAGTGATTAATTTTATCTATATTTCTGCTTTTTGTGACTCCAATCTTTGGCTGGAAAAATGGCTGTTTTTTTTACTTGACTATGACCTAACATAATCACTTTCGATGTAAAGCATTTTTGAAATCAGACACGATGGCTAGATTAAAAAGATGTTTATCTTTCATTTGCTGTATTGGACTTGTTAATGTGTGAAAGTTACATATGTCTAAAAAATATTTTCGAATTTCGCGCACTGCCTTTTCAGCAGAATGTTGTCAAGGGGTTCCGCTAGCGGAACAAAGGTTATAAAGGTTATATAAATACATTTGGGAACACACACAAATGGCTTCACCAGGAGGAGGGAAAAGGATTGGTATTTTTGAAGGCCGATGTTCAACTCAGCCAATCAAGCAGCTCTTACCACTCTGCTTGGTCACTTGTATCCAACAAAGGATCAGTAGAGACGGTTAGATGCGCTTGCATCGCTGGCCTTGGAAAGTCATGCAGCCTCAATTTTGTGGAAGATAGGCTAATAATGCACACTCTAGATTGCTATTCTAGCCATTCAGAAATGAGTATTCAACAATGCCATAGTATAATACTGTCACGTTCTGACCATCATTTGTGTGTGTTTTCCTTGTTTTAGTGTTGGTCAGGACGTGAGCTGGGTGGGCATTCTGGGTGAGCCCCTCAAAAAAATAAAAAATAAAAAATTCTATGTTGTGTGTCTGGTTTGTCGATTTCTATGTTTGGCCTGATATGGTTCTCAATCAGAGGCAGGTGTTAGTAATTGTCTCTGATTGGGAACCATATTTAGGTAGCCTGTTTTGTGTTGGGTTTTGTGGGTGATTGTTCCTGTCTCTGTGTTTGCACCAGATAGGGCTGTTTTGGTTTTTCACATTTCTTGTTTTGTAGATTGTTCATCTTTATTAAAGATGTTTACAAGTAACCACGCTGCATTTTGGTCCGCCTCTTTTTCCCCAGAAGAAAACCGTTACAGAATCACCCACCAACCAAGGACCAAGCGGCGTGGTAAACAGAGGCAGCAGCAACAGCAGGAGAAGCGACAGGTGCAGCAGGAGCAACAGCAGCAGCAGCAAAAGCAGCAGCAGGAGAAGCAACAGAGGCAGCAGCAAAAGCAGCAGCAGGAGCAACAGCAGCAGCAGCAGTGGGAGAGGCTGCCCTATTTGGAAGAATGGACTTGGGAGGAGATCCTTGACGGGAAAGGACCCTGGGCAGAGCCAGGGGAATATTGCCGCCCCAAAGCTGAGCTGGAGGCAGCGAAAGCAGAGAGGCGGCATTATGAGGAGCTAGCACGGCAGAGCGGCTGGAAGCCCGAGAGGCACCCCCAAAAATTTATTGGGGGGGGCACAGTGAGAGTGTGGCAGAGTCAGGAGCCAGACCTGAGCCAACTCCCCCTGTTTACCGTAAGGAGCCATGGATGTTATCGGAGCTATCGGCAAAGCTGAGGGCTGAGTCTGAGAGGGTCAAGGAGTTATTGGACAGAATGGAGGAGAGTGAACGGATGGGAGATGAGGAGACACTCGAGGAGGTGTTAATAGAATTGGGGGAGTGTGAAGAAAGAGAGCCGTTGATTTGGCGTAGTATGCAAGGCATTCGCCCTGAGCTGTGTGTCCCCAGCCCGGTACCACCAGTGCCGGCACCCCGCACCAGGCTGTCTCTCCGTCCCATCAACACAGGTGCTCCCGCCTGTCCGGCGCTACCAGAGTTTCCGCCCCTCAGTCCAGAGGCGCCAGAGCCCCTCAGTCCAGAGGCCCAGAGCCCCTCAGTCCAGAGGCGCCAGAGCTTCTCTGTCCAGCGCTGCCAGAGTCTCCCGCCTGTCCGGCACTGCCAGAGCTCCCGCTCCTCAGTCCAGAGGCGCCAGAGCCCCTCAGTCCAGAGGCGCCAGAGCCCCTCAGTCCAGAGGCGCCAGAGCCCCTCAGAACAGAGGCGCCAGAGCCCCTCAGTCCAGAGGCGCCAGAGCTTCTCTGTCCAGCGTGGCCAGAGCCTTCCTCCTCTCCAGCGCAGCCGGAGTCTCCCACCTGTCTGTCGCTGCCAGAGCCCCCGCCCCTCATTCCAGAGGCGCCAGAGCCCCTCATTCCAGAGGCGCCAGAGCTTCTCGGTCCAGCACTGCTAGAGCCTTCCTCTCCAGGCCGCCTGAGCTACCCGTCTGCCCAGCGCCGCCTGAGCTACCCGTCTGCCCAGCGCCGCCAGTCTGCCCAGCGCCGCCAGTCTGCCCAGCGCCGCCAGTGCCGCCAGTCTGCCCAGCGTCACCAGTGCCACCAGTCTGCCCAGCCCCGCCAGTGCCGCCAGTCTGCCAGGAGCCGCCAATGCCGCCAGTCTGCCAGGAGCTGCCAGTGCCGCCAGTCAGCCAGGAGCCGCCAGTGCCGCCAGTCAGCCAGGAGCCGCCAGTCAGCCAGGATCCGCCAGAGCCGCCAGTCTGCCAGGATCAGTTAGATCCGCCAGTCAGCCAGGATCCGCCATTCAGCCAGGATCCGCCAGTCAGCCAGGATCTGCCAGAACTGCCAGTCAGCCAGGATCTGCCAGAACCACCAGCCAGCCAGGATCTGCTAGATTCATCAACCTGCCTGAGCTTCCTCTCAGTCCTCTCTAAATACTACATGCATCTAGAGTAGTAGTTGGATAGAGTGGGTTCATATCTAAACTATTACAAAGAGCTACTAAATCCAGATGGAGAAAAAGCTGTCTGAAACATTGTACACTTAAGGTCAATGTGATGATATTGTAGTATTACAGATAAACATATTCATTAGTAAGGAGGCTGTGACCAAAGCAAAAAGGCGCCGTTAGGCAAAATGTGTCATTAGTGAGGCAGGCAAAACTATCATACACGGGAGGAGTAAATGACGGGAAAAATAGAGCTCCGAAGAGAAGTGTGTCAAAAACAAACAATATCTCACAAAGATGGGGTGCAAAGACCTGAACTAAATAGTGTGTGATAATGACATACAGGTGTGTGAACAGAATGCGGGTGATTGGGATCTGGAGTAGGAGCTGCGTTCAGGGGATGTCACACGGAGCAGAATAGGTGAACACGAGCAGACTCAGACAAGGAGACTGGGATGAGGTAACCAAGGTATTTATTGAAACACTGGGGGAAGATTGAGTGCAGGCCAGGGGAATCTCGGGAGGGTTGCTGGAAACCAGGTGCGGAAGCTGGAGCGAGAGGTGTAGGGACAGGGTAAGCAGGTCCGGAGGGGAATCCAAGGGAGCGTAGAGTGGGGAATCCAGGACAGAGTAGCGGTACTGACAAGAAGTTGGACTGGAGACAGTGACCAGAGTCAGAGCAGGCAGAACTGTAGCGGAGAGGAAAACAGCGTCAGGCAAAGGAAACCAAGCACAACAGGCACAAACAGCTAGAACCATGGACTGACTGGGCAGAGATTACAATGTGGCAGTGGCAGGACTGAGAATTTGTAGAGGTCTTGATTATGGAACAGATTAGAGCTGGTGGGGATCTGCTGACTCCCTCACACCTGTCTCCACCCACACAATCACACGCAGAAACAGAGGGAGAGGGAGAGAGCACTGGGGCAGTGGCGGCAGGTGAAGGAGACACTGGATGAGCACTAGAGGGCGTGACAGGAGCAGATGTGACAGGGGATCTATGTGAGTGAGAGTGTGGGCTGGAAAGTGAGCTGCGTTCAGGGGATCTACGTGTATTAGTGTGAGTTGGAAGCAGACGTTACAATCAGACGTTTCCAGCTACAATAGTTATTTACAACATTGATAACAATGTCTACACTGTATTTCGGATCAATTTGGTGTAATTTTAATGGACAATAAAAACATATAAGGACATTTCTAAGTGACCCTAAACTTTTGAATGGTAGTGTATGTCTACATTGCCAAAGCAAGTGAAATTGATAAACAAAAGTGAAATTAAAAGTGAACAGTAAAAATTACACTCACACAAGTTCAAAACAAATAAAGACATTTCAAATGTCATATGATGTCTATATGCAGTGTTGTAGCGTGGTGCATTGTGCAAAAATGGAAAATAAATAAACATGAATATAGGTTGTATTTACAGTGGTGTTTGTTCTTCACTGGTTGCACTTTTCTTGTGGCAACAGGTCACAAATCTTGCTGCTGTGATGGCACACTGTGGAATTTTCCCCAGTAGATATGGGAGTTAATCAAAATTTGATTTGTTTTAGAAATCTTTGTTGGTCTGTGTAATCTGAGGGATATGTTTCTCTAATATGGTCATACATTGGGAAGGAGGTTAGGAAGTGCAGCTCAGTTTTCAGCTCATTTTGTGTGTAGTGCGCACATAGCCTGTCTTCTCTTGAGAGCCAGGTCTGCCTACGGCGGCCTTTCTCAATAGCAAGACTATGCTCATTGAGTCTGTACATCGTCAAAGCTTTCCTTAACTTTGGGTCAATCACAGTGGTCAGGTATTCTGCCACTGTGCACTCTCTGTCTAATTGTGTTGCTGTCCTGGGGCTCTGTCGGGTCTGTTTCTGTATGTGAACAGAGCCCCAGGACCAGCTTGCTTAGGGGACTACAGGTTCTCCAGGTCCATCTCTGTGGGTGATGGCTTTGTTATGGAAGGTTTGGGAATCCTTCCTTTTATGTGGGTGCAGAATTTAACGTCTCTTTCGGGATTTTGATAATTAGCATGTATCGCCTAATTCTGCTCTGCGTGCATTATTTGGTGTTTTACGTTGTACACGGAGGATATTGTTGCATAATTCTGAATGCAGAGTCTCAATTTGTTTTCCTGTCCCATTTAGTAGATCATTGGTTGGTGAGCGGACCCCAGACCTCACAACCATAAAGGGCAATGGGTTATATAACTGATTCACGTATTTTTAGCCAAATCCTAATTGGTATGTCAAATTTGATGTTCCTTTTTATGGCATAGAAAGCCCTTCTTGCCTTGTCTCTCAGATAGTTCACAGCTTTGTGGAAATTACCTGTTGCACTGTGTCACATACGTCATAAGGAGTAGACCAAGATGCAGCGTGGTATGTTTCCATCCTTTATTTTGGAAATGAAAACTTCAAAGAACAGAGCAACAAAACAAACAAACAAAACGTGAAGCTAATAATAATGCTTACTGGCAACTGTACCTAGACAAGATCCCACAAAGCACAATGGGAAAATGGCTACCTAAATATGAGACAACGATAAACAGCTGCCTCTGATTGGGAACCAATACAATTCCCCTAGATAACACACCCTAAATCACACACCGACCCAACCAACATAGAGAATAAACAGCTCTCTATGGTCATATTATAATCATATCATAATGATATGAATAATATGAGAATACGTAAGCTCCAGCCTTGACCAATCTTGAGCCAGAGCATCCAAGCTCAGAGGCACTGGTGGCTTCAACATGGAGTACCATAAGGGGAAGTGTGCATAGCCCAGGGTGGCAAACAGGTCCATCTTTGCCCTCCCAAACTTGTCCCACAGGTGCTGCACCACCTAGGGATGTAGGCTCCAGGTGGCAGGCCCTCCCTCGAGAGCATATCCACTGCCACATTCAGGATGCCAGGGACATACGCTGCATATAGAGATGCTAGATGTCCCTGAGCCCAGAGAAGGAGCTCCCGTGCTATAAGATTGAGGCGGTGGCACCTCAGTCCACCCTGATGGTTGATGTAAGCCACGGTGCTGTCTGTTCTCACCAGAACATGTCTTCCTTTCAGATGTGGAAGGAAAGACCACAGGGCCAGCAGTACAACTCAGAATTCTAGTGTATTGATGTCCCTGCCGCTCCAAGGGGGTAGCCAACAGCCGCTGGCTGACCTGCCATTGGTCACACCCACCAGCCGATCTGGGAGGTGTCTGTGCTGACCAGCTCCCGGCAGCACATACTCAGTATCTCCACCCCACCTGAGAGAAAGGAGCAACAGCACCAACTCAACAATGCCCTGAGGCCTTGTGCGGTCGCCTGCAGCTGGCGGTGATGGTGACGCTTCAGGTGCAGCCGGTGGGAGTTGAACCACCGTTGAAGAGGCTGGAGATGGAGCAGGGCTAGGGGAATCAGCAACGAGGCCGCAGTTAGCAAGCCCAACAGGCATTGGCAGGTCAGGGCAGATACCACGCGCCCTTGCCGTAAGTGGTCGAGGCAAGATAAGATCGCCTGAACCCTTCAGGTGGGCAGGAGTGCTCTCATGAAGACTGAGTCCAGTTCCATGCCAATGAAAGCCACCTTCTGGGTGGGCGTCAGATGACTCTTGTCGTTTACAGTGATGCCCAGCCCGCCAATTATGGTCATGAGCATGTCTCTGTCTGACAGGAACCGGGTCCTGGTCAGGGCACAAATCAGCCAATCGTATAGGTAATTGATGTCCTCAGGACGTGAGAGGTGCCAGGACAGCGTCCATGCACTTTGTGAAAGTGCAGTGTGCCAAGGAGAGCCCGAAGGGAAGAACTATGAATTCGTAAGCTGTACTGCCAATGAGCTGGGTGAAAAGGAACAGGAAGTACACATGCCTCAGGTCCAGCTTCCCAAACCACTGGTCCATGGACATGGCCTGCGACACGTGGCTGGGAACAGCATGTGGGACTTCAGTACCTTCAAGTACACATTGAGGTTGTGGAGGTCCAGAATTGGTTGAAATCCTCCGTCTCTTTTTGGAACCACAAAATAAGTGGAGTAGAACCCACCAAGCCATTCTGATGTCTCAATCCTGCAGATGGCACCCTTGTCCAAGAGTGAGGAGATCTCCAGCTGCAGGGTTTTCTTCAGGGGGTCGGCCACCATGGTGACATGAAGGCCCCTGAAGGATGGGGAGCAGGGAAAGCCAGCGAGACACCCCCATCACTTCCCGGAGGAGCTCCTATATGCCCTCCTGCAGCCTGGAAAACAGAGTCTGCAGGTAGGCCTGCAGCATCATGGCTGCGTTGGTAAGGCGGCAAAGAGTGCAGAGGGACCAATATGTGGCTTTCAAGTCTGCATCAAAGACTCTGGGGGAGAGTGCCTTCAGTTGTGGGTTCCACCCTGGCAGAGGACCAGCTCTCCTGCAAGGCCTCGTGGAAATCAGCAGAGATGGGGATAGATGAAGAGTCATCACTGTCCACCAGTTGATGTCCAGTGCAGTGGCTACCCAGGTGAGTAGGATCCTCAAGAGCCGCTGTGGGCGATGTTGCCCCGCTGGTGGCTTCTGATGGCCTGCCAGCCTGGTAGCCACACTCACGCTGGTGAACAGTGCCGGCATCATCCCCCAGGAACAGCCTATCACTGACCAACAGGGATCAGCTGTCATCGCCATCCAAGCTATCAACCTCCCAGCGGTCCAACTCATGCCCCCGTCCAGGACTGGCAGCAGATGGGCTCTGCCTGCGGTGGCTCCAGCACCTATGGCGCTGAGAGCAGCATGGTCGAGTAATTCACAACACACACATAGAACATGCCAGTGGGCAAGTTGTGCAAGGTAAATTACAGTTTGTGGCAGCAAGAGCCAATACTAATGGATGCACAAGGACTCGTAGTGTAACGCTACCGAAACATAAGTGCGACAAACCATGGGGGGGGGGGGGGGTATACAGATCAAACGCAGCCCTCACTGGTTTAATTGCCCTCACTGGAAATCCAAGAGACATTGGATGATGAGTTTAACCTCACTAGGGTACGTGGGACGCTAGCGTCCCATCTGGCCAACATCCAGTGAAATTGCAGAGCGCCAAATTCAAAAACAGAAATACTCAATTTCAAAATTCATAAAACATACAAGTGTTATACATCGGTTTAAAGATGAACTTCTTGATAATCCAACCACGGTGTCAGTTTTCAAAAAGGCTTTATGGCGAAAGCATGCTGTGTGATTATCTGAGAACAGAGCCCAGCAGACAAATCATTACCAGCCAAGTAGAGGAGTTACACAAGTCAGAAATAGAGATACAATTAATAACTTACCTTTGATGATATAGTTGCACTCACAAGACTCCCATCTACTCAATAAATGTTTATTTTGTTTGATAAAGTCCCAGTTTATATTCAAAAACCTGTTTTGTTTGCGTGTTTTTTTTCAGTAATCCACAGGCTCAAACGCAGTCACAACAGGCAGACGAAAAATCCAAATAGTATTTGTAAAGTTCGTAGAAACATTTCAAACGATGTTTATAATCAATCCTCAGGTTGTTTTTAGCCTAAATAATCAATCATATTTCAACCGGCAAATCACGTCGTCCATATAAAAGGTAAACAAGAAAGGTGCGCTCTCGGTCGTGTGCATGAAAAAGCTCTGGGACACTGCAGTGTCCACACATTCAGTGGTCTTACTCCCTCATTTTCAGAACACAAGCCTGAAACAATTTCTAAAGACTGTTGACATCTAGTGGAAGCCATAGGAAGTGCAAATTGAGTCCTAAGTCAATGGATACTGTAATGGCATTCAATAGAAAACTACAAACATTTTAAAAATCCCACTTCCTGGATGGATTTTTCTCAGGTTTTCGCCTGACAAATCAGTTCTGTTATACCCACAGACACTATTTTAACAGTTTTCTATACAAATCTACCAATTCTATGTATTTTCTAGCTTCTGGGCCTGGGAGCAGGCAGTTTACTTTGGGCTTTTCATCCGGTAGTGATAATAATGCCCCGTACCCTAGAGAAGTTAAGGTCATTTGTAATGATGATAATTACAGAGAAGGTTATAATTAATACTTATATTTGTGATTCGGTCCACGAGGGAAAGAGAGGGCTGCCCTTGAATAGGGTGGGGGGGTCTGTCTAAAGTCTGTTTTTACTATGAAGTTATGGGTACAAATGTTTTTCGAATTTGATTTGCAGTGTCATGTATCAAAATGGGGGATTAATTTTGGGATAATTTCCTGATCCTGAGGTTTTTGGATTTTTGGATTGAGTGATATATGAAGGAGTGTATTGTTGTGTTGTTTGTTCTGTTTTGTTTCGATAAATCTCACCAGATTGGATCTGCTGGATGATCGGGATAATTTCCTGATTCTGTGACTCTGCAATGAGGTTGACAGTGTCAAAAGGGGAGTATAAGCCAATTTGGAAAACATTTTCAACAGAATATGATTTTATTTTCTTAGGATTTTGTTTTAGAAATGTGTATTAAGAATATGGGTAAAAGTAATAAAGATTTCCTGAATCAGAAATGAACTGAACTAAACTATTGTTTTGATCTGTCCTTTCCTGAGATTTTGGATTGTGACTACAGATGGTATCTAGATGCATGAAAGGGATCATTTGACCAAATGGTGTGGACCTCAAAACCCCCTCTAACCGGCTGAAGAAATGAGGTTCAATCCGGCCCGGTACTTCTATCGAGAGACGTGAGTCTGAGCCAGCAACCGGTGTACAGCATCCAGTTGAAGCAATTGTAAGAATATGTCAAAGATAAATAGATAACGCAGAGACAGAGGACGAGAGGTCAAAAGGACGAGAAGTCAATAGAGTAATAACGATTAAGGGAAATAGTGTTTTTTCTGTAATAGGGAATTATTGATCAGTGGTTTAGAGACATGGGAGGAATATGTCTTCTGAAATACACCCAGGCTGAGTTGCACAAGGATGATCGGGTTTCAAGCATCTGGTGAACTATGTCTTAGGCCAACCAGAACAAAGGCTGTAAAAGGTGATAAAGACAAACCTCCAGTGATAGTAATCACACAAATCAGAACAACCGTGAACATGGTGTAGTTGAAGAAAAGGTTTATAGAGCTGTGGGTTGTGAAGAGCAAGATGTGGCCGATGGATGGAGAGCCATACATGTTTTCCTAAATTAAGGGTCTGACCAATGCAACCACCAATTGGGGAGAGACAACCAAATGTGTTCAAAAACCGAAAGAACCGTTTGTTGAATTTGAAGACAGGTTTATAGCAGATGTGGTTAAACACAGTGGGTTACCTGACATGGAAGATGAAGATACACTCAATCCCTCCAAAAATGGGGCAATCACTCATCAGCTGATGCAATCCATACATGATGATTTGCGAAAAACTTTTGTTTCCACAAGTAATGACTGGGAGAGACAAGACTACGGCGACATCATCGACAGACTGTCACGACTGGACAGAGACATCAATCAGCATAATAGACCGGCTGTTATCAGAGTTCTGCAGGTTCCAAGTGAAACCAACAACATTATTCGTTCAGCAGAAGAGAAACCTGGTGAATGTCATTATTGCGGGATTTCTGTTCACTGGCAATAAGAATGTCAGACAAGAAAACATGATTTAATGAGAACTGGCCGGGAGAAGTAGGGTCCGTCTAAGGGAAAATGGAATCAGGACAACAGCCTCAATGACACAATGTTAATGCAGAAATGTAAGAAGCTCTCTCTGGCTCAGCAGCAGATTTTGCTGGATGCTGTGGAGGGAAACTAATAGACCCACTCATACATCCCATCTCTGCTGGTACATATGAAATCAGATGCAATATATGTGAACATGATGGTTAACAACTTTGCAGTCAATTTCTTTTTCATAGATACGGGTGCTGAAGTCACTGTATTGCCCATATCTTATGCAAAACATATATGTCCTCAGTACACATGCATGAAGATCAGAGCAACAGGAGTGGGGGGGGGGGGAGACCGATATGAAACAAACCAAACCATTGTCAATTTCTATTGGTCCAATGAAGATTGATGCAGGGGTGTGGATAGGCTCATTTGAATAACCTATTTTAGGCCTGCATGTTATTACGCAACTTGACTCTACATTGAACATTTTTGATTGAAAGGTGATGTGGCAAATTATACAACTGCAGGGATTTACAGTTCAGAACCATCCTACGAAGAAAAAGAGAGTGTGGAACTTCGGATATGGAACCAGTGTTTTTCACAGGTGTTACCCCACCGGCACAAAACAATATATCATTAGCAAGGAAGCTATGGACACTACTAAAGTAGTGATTTAAGATCTATGGGACATGGGTATAGTTGAAAAGACACCATGTAATCCAGAAACACTGATGTATCCTACAGATACCACATTACTTGAACACGACTGTTGTGAGTTAGTTTTGGATCAGCTCTCTGATGGGTTTATAGAGTAATTCGTTGGGAAACCCTGAGTTTATCTTATACACAGACGGTTCAAGCATTGTGGACGGGGTGTGAGACAGGCTGGGTAGTTACTACAATGGACAATGTGATAATACCAGTTATGTTAGATTTGAGAAAAGCAGACGTTCACTTTATGAGTGACACAATGATTAACTATTGCATACAACTCTCTAATGGGGAATAACTCCCAAGGGGGACATGATGTAGTGCCAGGGCAGTGGATGATGGTAAAGAATTGTTTTTTCTCACTTTTTTGTTTCCTTTGTTACAGGTTATGAGAATCTACAGTCTGAAGCTGAAGCAATATCCTTCGATTCAAGGACTGTACCTGAAACGATACAAGATCACCGGTGAAGTGCAACCAGTGGAACGGAATAAGAACTCATTTATAATAGTTATCTACAGTGGGGAGAACAAGTATTTGATACACTGCTGATTTTGCAGTTTTTACTACTTACAAAGCATGTAGAGGTCTGTAATTTTTTATCATAGGTACACTTCAATTGTGAGAGATGGAATCTAAAACAAAAATCCAGAAAATCACATTGTATGATTTTTAAGTAATTAATTTGCATTTTATTGCATGACATAAGTATTTGATCACCTACCAACCAGTAAGAATTCCGGCTCTCACAGACCTGTTAGTTTTTCTTTAAGAAGCCCTCCTGTTCTCCACTCATTACCTGTATTAACTGCACCTGTTTGAACTTGTTACCTGTATAAAAGACACCTGTCCACACACTCAATCAAACAGACTCCAACCTCTCCACAATGGCCAAGACCAGAGTGCTGTGTAAGGACATCAGGGGTAAAATTGTAGACCTGCACAAGGCTGGGATGGGCTACAGGACAATAGGCAAGCAGCTTGGTGAGAAGGCAACAACTGTTGGCACAATTATTAGAAAATGTAAGAAGTTCAAGATGACGGTCAATCACCCTCGGTCTGGGGCTCCATGCAAATACTTGTTCTCCCCACTGTATGTGGACTGATACCAGTGTGGAAGTGGCGGTCACTTTTAAAGGACTTGGTGAAAGATTACCTTGCCAATAGGATAATAGAATATCGTCTTGTAGACAACTTTTTTTTTGTGTGAGTTTTCTCCTAATACAGGATGTGGTAGGAATCGGGACATCACCATCACACCTGTTAATACTTATTCTCTAGAACTTTGTTTGAAATCTATTTCTTATTGTAACAGCAAGTACAATGTGCCCTTTGTGTTTTAAATAAATGTGAATGATTTTATGCTAACTGCTAATGTTTTTTATACTGTCTATTATTTAATGTTTTTTTATTGTTTTCTAGAAACACTTTTAAAGTATATTTGTTTTTAAAAGGGTCTAGAGGGGAGTGTAAGATTATGTCGAAGATAAATACATAACGCAGAGACAGAGGACGAGAGGTCAAAAGGACGAGAAGTCAATAGAGTAACAACGATTAAGGGAAATTGTGTTTTCTTTAATAGGGAATTATTGATCAGTGGTTTAGAGACATGGGAGGAATATGTCTTCTGAAATAGGATACTTGTTATTTGGCCATTGGCTAGTTTAATGGAAAGGAATTCTAATTGGTCAACCACAGGCTAGGGCTGGGTTATAAAGCTACATACTGTCCCTTGTTCTGGGGATAGAATCACAGGAGAGAACCACAGGAGAGAACCACTGGAGAGAACCACAGAGAGCATCACTGAGAGCGCATCACAGCGGACAGGAGAGAATGACCATCTACCTCTCAGCATAACATCTATGATTTATCCTCTTTGAATAAATCCATTTCTCCTCCCCCTGATTTGCTTTGGGGGTCTGTGTTATTGAAGAATAACAACTGCTAACACTACCAACTGCCTTTATTCTCAGGAGTGTCAAATAAGTCCATATGGAGTGAGCATGAAGAGAGATCAGTACCAAAACTTCTCTCATATTGCTGGTATACTGGTTGACAAATGGACAAGACATAATTGTCACGATCTTTGGAATAAATGGACCAAGGCGCCACGTACGTAGAGTTCCACATGTTTAATTGAAATGAAACTCACAAAACACAATAAAGAGCGAAATGTGACATCATGGAGTGCTCACAGGCCTCTACACACAAACAAGATCCCTCAAAAACCCAGTGGGAAAAGGCTGCCTAAATATGATCCCCAATCAGAGACAATGATAGACAGCTGCCTCTGATTGGGAACCATACCAGGCCAACATAGAAATACAAACACTAGAGTACCCACCCTAGTCACACCCCGACCAAACCAACATAGAGAATAAAAGGCTCTCTATGGTCAGAGTGTGACAATAATAGGCGTTATATTGGGGCTCAGGTGAGACATTTAGTCTCTTTAGGAAAATCTGATTGTTCCTGATTGTTCCTGAGACATTGAAATTGAGACATTATCATGGGCCATCCATTCTGCCAGTAATGATGTGTGTTAATTTGCGGGTTTTAATTTTGAGGGATATAACCAATGTGAATCACTGAGCAATGTCATTCTGGATTGTGGGTTGGATACTTAATTGGGTTTTTAATTAGGATTTGGAAACTGAATGATTTCTCTATTCCTGACTACGTCACTGATGATAAGGACCCCAATTCTGAGCTTAAGGACCCAGATGTGGAGCTCATGTTCCGTACTGAGTGTACAAAGTGCCCAGAGAGGGGCGTCTGTCACTGGTGTAGGAAGGGTTCTGAACGGGGTGGACATTTTCATGATGCTGACCTCTTTGTGCATGGTGCCAGTGTGATGACTGTCTATCTGTTGTAATGTAGCTTGTGTGTGATGTTCATTTTATGGGTTTTATTATGTTCCAAATTGACTGTGTTTTGATAAAGAAGGTATTAAGCTCAGCAACCCAGAGGAAGGTTGTTTACCATGGATGAAATGCTAGGCACCAGAGGGATGTATTTTGTTAGTTTAAATGTATACTTAACAATTTTGAGTTTTTCTGAAATAAATTGAGTTTCTTGAGAGGAATGTGAGAGAAAAATTACGTATTTACCTGATTTATTTGATATTAATAGTTAACAATTAATATTTAACTAATAGTAAGACATTTCTGTCCTGCTAGTATCTGTGTTTTTTTATGGTCTCCACTCTAGTTCCCTGCAGCTAATCTGGCATATGGTCACCAGAGATGGCTGGAGGTGAAAAATGAGTTAAAGACTGCATTACATAGACAGGAATGTGTTTTACTAGGGCTAGCTGAAGAATAGAACAATCCCTCATCGTCTCAGAATCATGCTTGCATCTGGGAAACTAAGCCAGGGTGGAGTTAAGACAACAACCCAGATAACGACCGGATGAACCCAGAGTGGTTTATGATACCCCAATCTGCATGACAGGGGTGGAACCAACCATGACTAAGGGTTTTTAGTGTCAGTTATATATATAGTACTCTGAATTTGTAAGGTTATTCAGTCCAACACTCAAAAGTGAGGGGTCGACCAGCCTCATTAGTGCAATAATTAATCAATATTGAATAAAGATGATTGTTTGAAGAAATGACCAAGTCTCTCTCTTGATTAGAATATTCCACGACACCTTTCCCTGGGTCTTTATGGAGATTGGGCAGCAGGCAGGCAGCATAGCCACAGGCTCCAAGCTGGGCGGCTGCTTTCTTTAGCAGGTGATAATGAGTAGCAGGGTCGGCACTGAGACTAATTCACAGAGAGAGAAGCTATTCTGCAGGAGCTGTCTGAATGTGGGAATAAATAAACATATCAATTAATTAGTGAACAGAGAAATGTGAAAACTATTCCCTATTTGAAAATTCAGTTGAATCTCTACCTCAACCTGGTTGAAACTGCAGTGGTACATTACTGTATGTATACCATAGGTGCTAGAAAGTACAGGTATGCAAAAAGTGTGGGAGGGAATAGGGATAGCCACAGGTCACATCCTCTCTAGCCGTGAGAGGTCAAAGGTCAAGTAAATAATGAGACAAACCAGTGGTGGGGCTGGCCCTAACCCAAATGACAATCAGAGGATGTCACAAACCACAGGAGCACATGCCACAGGCGATTGTCCATGCTCTCAACAAAACAAAAGATGAGTGTACTGTAGATTCACTCTCTACTGTTCATCCTCTTTCTCTGTCTCTCTCACATGCTAACGTCATGTATGACATAATTCATTGCAATATGCGTGATTGTTCATTAGGCTTGTTCCCCAATAACATATTCATATCACAGGCCATTCATAATTTAAAAGTTTTATGATCATTCTCAATTAAATTAAGTGATTTCCTAACAACCAGCAGGAAATGCAGTCATGACAGCATAGCTAGTGGAAACAGACATGAGTTATTAATTAGATTTGCCTGAAAGTTTATGCCTGGTGGTAGGCACCCCCCTCAGGTAGACCGGTGTGGTGTCAGTCTCTTTCAGTGACACCTCTGTGGCCTGGACAGAGCAGTCTGCCTGTCCGTTACATACAGAGAGAGATGTGCTCCATAGAGTACAAGCTGAGAACCTCAACCTCGGCACTTCCTGGGTGGACAGAACGTGACCTATCCTAATCCCCCAGAGCCACCTGGGTAATCAGTTTCCACCCTGTGTCTGCTGCCCTTTCAAACAATCAATGTGCTTCCTGTCACTGCTAATTTCTCTGACATATCATTAATAGGTCTCTGACATGGATGGATGATCTCATATCCTGTCCCTTTTCACTCAGAACACTTGACACAGAGGAGAATCAGACAGGCTCAAACCCCCTCTGAGAGAAGAACAGACAAACCCCCTCTGAGAGAAGAACAGAGGTAATTCATTTAAAACCTGTTCAAAAATACAACTTTACATTCTAGTCAGGAACAGAGGAGACAAATAGGCAGCAGGCTTAGCTATGCATTGTCCTCTCTGCCTCTCCTCACCTAACCCATAATTACACTGACATTCACTGCTCTTATAGAGTCAGACACTCCAATATCAATCATCTCCAAGGAGAAAGAGAATACTATCACCTGATGCTGCCATGGAATCACATCACAACGCCCTATAAATAACCCTGCACTGTGGCTCTACAGCAACATGCTCCTGGTTACATGTACAGAGAGCCGTTCAGGTGACTGATGCCGTTTTTAAGGCAACTCGGAAACTCTGACATTTTCGACTTGCAAACTCATTGTTAAAAATCAACCACTAGGAAGCTCTATACAAAAAACATACATACATTTTTAACTTAGAGGAACTGAGTTTCCGAGTTGTCTTGAAAGCACCATGAGACACACACACACACACACACACACACACACACACACACACACACACACACACACACACACACACACACACACACACAGTTATTACCAAAGTTATTATAAAACTGCAGGGTGCCAGCTACTAGTTGTCACGCCCTGACCTTAGAGATCCTTTTTATGTCTCTATTTTGGTTTGGTCAGGGCATCAGTTGGGGTGGGCATTCTATGATTTTCTATTTCTAGGTTTTGGCCGGGTATGGTTCTCAATCAGGGACAGCTGTCTATCGTTGTCTCTGATTGGGAACCACTTAGGTACCCTTTTTCCCACCTGTGTTTGTGGGAAGTTAACTTTGTTTGATGGCACTTAGCCTTACGAGTCACAGATTGTTTTGTATTGTTTATTGTTTTTTTGGCGTCATTTTGAATAAAAGAGAAAATTAAGCACACCACGCTGCACCTTGGCACTTAGCCTTACGAGTCACAGATTGTTTTGTATTGTTTATTGTTTTTTTGGCGTCATTTTGAATAAAAGAGAAAATTAAGCACACCACGCTGCACCTTGGTCCAGTTCTTGTAACGGCCGTGACACGAGTAGATTCAATCACAATTAACTGGACTTTATTTCATTGCAAATAACAAGAGGGTCTAAACTGTACCTCATTTTAGTAATCAAGGTTATGATACCCTGAAGAATTTAACAATTTTCTGTGGAAAAGTACTGCAAGTTGGAATAAAAAATATATTTATTCTTTCATTTGTTCTCTCACATGTTGAAATTGACACAGCACAGTGCAATATTACTATAAATTATTATCTAGATTGGAATTTCAAAATGATGTCACAGTGAAAAAATTTACGAACGTGCAACAAACAGTTCTGGCTTTTTTTCATATTTTTTGTGACAATCTTTATATATTTTTTGTCATTGTTCTTGTTGGGGTGGGGGGGGGGGGCACAACACACAAATTCATGTAACTACCACTGAAAGCAAAGACAGTAGAAAATATGAAAATAGGCACATATATACAGTATAGTCAGTACCAGTCAAAAGTTTGGACACACCTACTCATTCAAGGGTTTTTCTTTATTTTTACTATTTTGTACATTGTAGAATAATTGTGAAGACATCAACACTATGAAATAACATATATGGAATCATGTAGTAACCCAAAAAGTGTTAAACAAATTAAAATACTTTATATTTGAGATTCTTCAAAGTAGCCACCCTTTGCCTTGATGCCAGATTTGCCGAGCACTTGTTGGCTGCTTTTCCTTTACTCTGCGGTTCAACTCATCCCAAACCATCTCAATTGGGTTGAGGTCGGGGGTCTCCTTCCTGGTCAAATATCCCTTACACAACCTGGAGGTGTGTTGGGTCATTGTCCTGTTGAAAAACAAATAATAGTCTCACTAAGGGCAAACGAGATGGGATGGCGTATCGCTGCAGAATGCTGAGGTAGCCATGCTTCTTAAGTGTGCCTTGAATTTGTAAATAAATCATGGACAGTGTCACCATCAAAGCACCCAATACCATCGCACCTCCTCCTCCATGCTTCACGTGGGAACCAAACATATGGAGCTCAACTGTTTACCTATTCTGCGTCTCACAAAGACAGGGTAGTTGGAACGAATAATCTCAAATTTGGACTCATCATACCAAGGACAGATTGCCACCGGTCTAATGTTCATTGCTCGGGTTTCTTGGCCCAAGCATGCCTCTTCTTCTTACTGGTGTCCTTTAGTCGTGGTTTATTTGCAGCAATTTGACCATGAAATTAACTTATCCTCTGCAGCAGAGGTAACTCTGGGTCTTCCTTTCCTGTGGCGGTCTTCATGAGAGCCAGTGTCATCATAGCGGTTGATGGTTTTTGAAATGTTGTTTTTTTACTGACCTTCGTGTCTTAAAGTAATGATTGACTGTCAGTTCTCTTTGCTTATTTGAGCTGTTCTTGCCCCCTACCTTGTCACAACCTAACTGATTGGCTCAAACGTATGCAGAAGAAAATAAAATCCACAAATCAACTTTTAACAAGACAGACCCGTTCATTTAAATGCATTCCAGATGACTACCTCATGAACCTGGTTGAGTGTATGCCAAGAGTGTGCAAAGCTGTCCTCAAGACAAAGGGATGCTATTTTGAAGAATCTAAAATCTAAAATGTATTTTGATTTGTTGGTGTGTCCAAACTTTTGACTAGTACTGTATATTTTGTTTTTATGTTCGGTCTTTATAGATTGTTTATTTGAATGTTTTGAGCTTTAGCAGAGACTATTATTTTCATTTTCAAGTTCTTTTTGTCCAGACCTCAATTGTTTCTTGACAAGCACCTTTAATTATAATCTAACTTCTAACAGTAACTGTATAAATTGGCGAATTGGGAGAGAGTGAGGTGATTGCCATCTAAGAGACAACATTGTTTTTTTGTGGCAGCACTGGCAGAAGTAATCGTCTCTGACTTATTGAGAGATTCAAGGAGCTATCATTGTTAAGTAATGTAGTAGATGCAAAGTATTGAATATTTAAATGAATGCACTTTAAAATTAATTTTGTAACTTTGTCCCAGAAGCATTAACTGCAGTGCACTCCCACATCATAAACTCAGCAAAAAAAGAGACCCCTTTTCCAGGACCCTGTCTTTCAAAGATAATTCGTAAAAATCCAATACCTTCACAGATCTTCATTATAAAGGGGTTAAACACTGTTTCCCATGCTTTTTCAATGAACCATAAACAATTAATGAACATGCACCTGTGGAACGGTCATTAAGACACTAACAGCTTACGGACGGTAGGCAAAAGGTCACAGTTATGAAAACTTAGGACACTAAAGAGGCCTTTCTACTGACTCTGAAAAACACCAAAAGAAAGATGGCCAGGGTCCCTTCTCATCTGCGTGAACGTCCCTTAGGCATGCTGCAAGGAGGACTCATGAGGACTGCAGATGTGGCAAGTGCAATAAATTGCAATGTCCGTACTGTGAGATGCCTAAGACAGCGCTACAGGGAGACAGGACAGACAGATGATCATCCTCGCAGTGGCAGACCACGTGTAACAACACCTGCACAGGATCGGTACATCCGAACATCACACCTGTGAGACAGGATGGCAACAACAACTATCCGAGTTACACCAGGAATGCACAATCCCTCCATCAGTGCTCAGACTGTCCGCAATAGGCTAAGAGAGGCTGGACTGAGTGCTTGTAGGCCTGATGTAAGGCAGGTCCTCACCAGACATCACCGGCAACAACGTCGCCTAAGGGCACAAACCCACAGTCGCTGGACCAGACAGGACTGGCAAAAAGTGCTCTTCACTGACGAGTCATGCTTTTCTCTCACCAGGGGTGATGGTCGGATTCACATTTATCTTCGAAGGAATGAGCGTTACACCGAGGCCTATACTCTGGATCGGGATCGATTTGGAGGTGGAGGGTCCGTCATGGTCTGAGGAGGTGTGTCACAGCATCATCGGACTGAGCTTGTTGTCATCACAGGCAATCTCAACACTGTGCATTAGGGAAGACATCCTCCTCCCTCATGTGGTACCCTTCCTGCAGACTCATCCTGACATGACCCTCCAGCTTGACAATGCCACCAGCCATACTGCTTGTTCTGTGTGTGATTTCCTGTCAGTGTTCTGCCATGGCCAGCGAAGAGCCCAGATCTCATACCCATTGAGCACATCTGGGGCCTGTTGGATCGGAGGGTGAGGGCTTAATCCCACCATTGGATGGTTCGGTAGTTGGGTTTCCCAAGGGACTCCATAGGCCAACATAGATAACCTAAGTTGTAAATATAGAAAATGGAATTGCCTGGTAATGTGTATGTACCTTTTAACATTTTAAATGTTCTCAAACCATTACTGGCCATGATATCGGCATCGCCATCGTGTCCAAGATGGCATAGCATTAAGACGTGTCGTGTCCCTTGTCCAGTGTATATTTAGTCTTTTTTCGTTTTTACATATTTTTCTTCGCATATCTTTTAAAACATTACGCCTAGTTCCACTCTTCATACCCCTGATACCTCCTTTGTCCCACCTCCCACACATGCGGTGACCTCATCATCACCCAGTGCCTGGGCTTACCTCCGCTGTACCCGCACCCCACCATTCCCCTGTCTGCGCATTATGCCCTGAATATATTCTACCATGCCCAGAAACCTGCTCCTCTTATTCTCTGTCCCCAATGCTCTAGGCGACCAGTTTTGATAGCCTTTAGCCGCACCCTCATACTACTCCTTCTCTGTTCCGCGGGTGATGTGGAGGTAAACCCAGGCCCTGCATGTCCCCAGGCACCCTCATTTGTTGACTTCTGTGATTGAAAAAGCCTTGGTTTCATGCATGTCAACATCAGAAGCCTCCTCCCTAAGTTTGTTTTACTCACTGCTTTAGCACACTCTACTAATCCTGATGTCCTTGCGGTGTCTGAATCCTGGCTCAGAAAGGCCACCAAAAATTCTGAGATTTCCATACCCAACTATAACATCTTCCGTCAAGATAGAACTGCCAAAGGGGGAGGAGTTGCAGTCTACTGCAGAGATAGCCTGCAAAGTAATGTCATACTTTCCAGGTCCATACCCAAACAGTTCAAACTACTAATTTTGAAAATTACTCTCTCCAGAAATAAGTCTCTCACTGTTGCCGCCTGCTACCGACCCCCTCAGCTCCCAGCTGTGCCCTGGACACCATTTGTGAATTGATCGCCCCCATCTAGCTTCAGAGTTTGTTCTTTTAGGTGACCTAAACTGGGATATGCTTAACACCCCGGCAGTCCTACAATCTAAGCTAGATGCCCTCAATCTCACACAAATCATCAAGGAACCCACCAGGTACAACCCTAACTCTGTAAACAAGGGCACCCTCATAGACGTCATCCTGACCAACTGGCCCTCCAGATACACCTCCGCTGTCTTCAACCAGGATCTCAGCGATCACTGCCTCATTGCCTGTATCCGCTACGGAGCCGCAGTCAAACGACCACCCCTCATCACTGTCTCATCACTGTCAAACGCTCCCTAAAACACTTCTGTGAGCAGGCCTTCCTAATCGACCTGGCGCGGGTATCCTGGAAGGACATTGACCTCATCCCGTCAGTTGAGGATGCCTGGTCATTCTTTAAAAGTAACTTCCTCACCATAAGCATGCTCCGTTCAAAAAATGCAGAACCAAGAACAGATACAGCCCTTGGTTAACTCCAGACATGACTGCCCTCGACCAGCACAAAAACATCCTGTGGCGGACTGCAATAGCATCGAATAGTCCACGCGATATGCAACTGTTCAGGGAAGTCATGAACCAATACACGCAGTCAGTCAGAAAAGCTAAGGCCAGCTTCTTCAGGCAGAAGTTTGCATCCTGTAGCTCCAACTCCAAAAAGTTCTGGGACACTGTGAAGTCCATGGAGAACAAGAGCACCTCCTCCCAGCTTCCCATTGCACTGAGGCTAGGTAACACGGTCACCACCGATAAATCCATGATTATCGAAAACTTCAACAAGCATTTCTCAACGGCTGGCCATGCCTTCCGCCTGGCCATGCCTTCCGCCTGGCTACTCCAACCTCAGCCAATAGCTCCGCCCCCACCGCAGCTTCTCGCCCAAGCCCTTCCAGGTTCTCCTTTACCCAAATCCAGATAGCAGATGTTCTGAAAGAGCTGCAAAACCTGGACCCGTACAAATCAGCTGGGCTTGACAATCTGGACCCTCTATTTCTGAAACTATCCGCCGCCATTGTCGCAACCCCTATTACCAGCCTGTTCAACCTCTCTTTCATATCGTCTGAGATCCCCAAGGATTGGAAAGCTGCCGCAGTCATCCCCCTCTTCAACGGGGGAGACACCCTGGACCCAAACTGTTACAGACCTATATCCATCCTGCCCTGCCTATCTAAGGTCTTCGAAAGCCAAGTCAACAAACAGGTCACTGACCATCTCGAATCCCCCCATACCTTCTCCGCTGTGCAATCTGGTTTCCGAGCCGGTCACGGGTGCACCTCAGCCACACTCAAGGTACTAAATGATATCATAACCGCCATCGATAAAAGACAGTACTGTGCAGCCGTCTTCATCGACCTTGCCAAGGCTTTCGACTCTGTCAATCACCATATTCTTATCGGCAGACTCAGTAGCCTCGGTTTTTCGGATAACTGCTTTGCCTGGTTCACCAATTACTTTGCAGACAGAGTTCAGTGTGTCAAATAGGAGGGCATGCTGTCTGGTCCTCTGGCAGTCTCTATGGGGGTGCCACAGGGTTCAATTTTCGGGCCGACTCTTTTCTCTGTATATATCAATGATGTTGCTCTTGCTGCGGGCGATTCCCTGATCCACCTCTACGCAGACGACACCAATCTATATACTTCCGGCCCGTCCTTGGACACTGTGCTATCTAACCTCCAAACGAGCTTCAATGCCATACAACACTCCTTCCGTGGCCTCCAACTGCTCTTAAACGCTAGTAAAACCAAATGCATGCTTTTCAACCGATCGCTGCCTGCACCCGCATGCCCGACGAGCATCACCACCCTGGATGGTTCCGACCTTGAATTTATGGACACCTATAAGTACCTAGGTGTCTGGCTAGACTGTAAACTCTCCTTCCAGACTCATATCAAACATCTCCAATCGAAAATCAAATCAAGAGTCGGCTTTCTATTCCGCAACAAAGCCTCCTTCACTCACGCCGCCAAACTTACCCTAGTAAAACTGACTATCCTACCCATCCTCGACTTCGGCGATGTCATCTACAAAATTGCCTCCAACACTCTACTCAGCAAACTGGATGCAGTTTATCACAGTGCCATCCGTTATGTCACTAAAGCACCTTATACCACCCACCACTGCGACTTGTATGCTCTAGTCGGCTGGCCCTCGCTACATATTCGTCGCCAGACCCACTGGCTCCAGGTCATCTACAAGTCCTTGCTAGGTAAAGCTCCGCCTTATCTCAGTTCACTGGTCACGATGGCAACACCCATCCGTAGCACGCGCTCCAGCAGGTGTATCTCACTGATCATCCCTAAAGCCAACACCTCATTTGGCCGCCTTTCGTTCCTGTACTCTGCTGCCTGTGACTGGAACGAATTGCAAAAATCCCTGAAGTTGGAGACTTTTATCTCCCTCACCAACTTCAAACATGTGCTATCTGAGCAGCTAACCGATCGCTGCAGCTGTACATAGTCTATTGGTAAATAGCCCACCCTTTTTCACCTACCTCATCCCCACACTGCTTTTATTTATTTACTTTTCTGCTCTTTTGCACACCAGTATCTCTACCTGTACATGACCATCTGATCATTTATCACTCCAGTGCTAATCTGCAAAATTGTAATTATTCTCCTACCTCCTCATGGCTTTTGCACACAATGTATATAGACTCCCCTTTTTTGTACTGTGTTATTGACTTGTTAATTGTTTACTCCATGTGTAACTCTGTGTTGTCTGTTCACACTGCTAAGCTTTATCTTGGCCAGGTCGCAGTTGCAAATGAGAACTTGTTCTCAACTAGCCTACCTGGTTAAATAAAGGTGAAAAAAAAATGGAAAAAAAAAAGAAAAGAAAAAAGAATACAGATTCCACTTTTGGACCATTGGGGGAGATCCAAAAGGCCGCCCTCCAGAATGCAAGTCATTATTGTGAAATATTGGCTTATGGGTATGCCATTTTCCACAGTTACATCGTTTAAAAATGTTGTGCCAAATAGAGATTGTATGAGCAATAATAGGACCAAAGCATATCAGTGAAGACCACCTCTTCCAGGGCAATAGGAAACACCATATTTCTCTCTATACTCAGCCAGGGGGTGATAAAATCCTGTCAAAACCAATATAGGATGGGACAAAATGCTAGTGCCTGGAAATACAATTTAAAGTTTGGTAAGGATAGTCCTCCTACATCTTTCCGTCTTTGTAAGTATGTTCATTTTATCTGGGATAGCTTACCTTGCCATGTACATTTCAAAAACCACACTATGAATTGTATCCCAATAGCCACATTTTGGATGTAAACCAATCAGAGTTTAGGCCTGGCCATAGCACTATTACAGCAACCACTATAGTAGTTAATGATCTTGTCAATGTTTTAGATTCTAAAATGAAATGTGCTGCTTTGTTTGTGGACCTGTCAAATACTGATACTGTTAATCATGCTATTATACATTGTCCTCGATAGACCTTTTGGGACCCGTTTCCTTCACTATTTATACATACACCATTGGACTATCTGTTAAAATGTGTAAAATTCATCTATATGTGGATGATACTATTATGTATGCTATTGCCCTGAATGTTGATCTGGCTGTGTCGAAACTACAGTCAGATTGTATAGCTATGCAGGAAGCCCTTGTTGATTTAAAACTTGTGCTTTATATGGGCAAAACTAAATGCATGTTATTTTCAAACTCTCCTAAGAATACTTCAGGTGAACTACATGTTCACTCGTTAGATGGTTCTCCAAAACCTTTTTATTTGATTTAGATTATGATGATACTATTTTTCAAAATGCAGCTGCTACTGCTCTTAAACCTTTGGATGCCATCTACCATAGTGACCTTCATTTACAGTTTTAATACTCATCACTGCATCCTGTATCAAAGGGTTGGCTGGACTTCGCTAAAGAACCACAGATCTCGTTATTACTCCCTTTATGTTTACAAGGCCCTACTTCACACACTTCTATCTTACATAACTTTGCTGTTGAAGTATAAACACTTGAGTTGCCTAACGCGTTCACGGGATTGGTTAACTCTTATGGTTCCAAGGGTCTCCACTGACCTAAATGATTTTGTGTTTAGTTTTAATGCATGGAACAAAATTCTAAATATGTTTCATGCTTCTGGTGCAGTTCAGGCAATTTAAACCATTGATTGGGGATTTCTTTGTGGAGGAATGTAACTGTTTTTCTGGGGCATTTGTGATGTTTTATTTGTGCTTCCCATGACTGTGTTTTTCTGTTGTTTATCAAACACTATATATACAAAAGTATGTCGACACCCCTTCAAATGAGGGGATTTGGCTATTTCAGTCACACCCGTTGCTGACAGTTGTATAAAATCGAGCACACAGACATGCAATCTCCATAGAAAAACATTGGCAGTAGAATGGCCTTAATGAAGAGTTCAGTGACTTTCAACGTGGCACTGTCATAGGATGCCACCTTTCCAACAAGTCAGTTCGTCAAATTTCTGCCCTGCTTGCTGCCCCGGTCAACTGTAAGTGCTGTTATTGTGAAGTAGAAACGTCTAGGAGCAACAAAGGCTCAGCTGCAATGTTGTAGTTCACACAAGCTAACAAAACGAGACCTCCAAGTGCTGAAGCACGTAGCACGTTAAAACCATCTGTCCTCGGTTCCAACACTCACTACCGAGTTCCAAACTGCCTCTGGAAGCAATGTCAGCACAACAACTGTTCGTCAGGAGCTTCATGAAATGGGTTTCCATGGCCGAACAGCCGCACACAAGCCTAAGATCACCATGTGCAATGCCAAGCATCAGCTGGGGTGGTGTAAAGCTCGCTGCCATTGAACTCTGGAGCAGTCAAAATGCATTCTCTGGAGTGATGAATCACACTTCACCATCTGACAGTCTGACTGAACCCTTTTGAGTTCATGGAGAGAAATTTGGGCACCCAGCAAGCCGGCTTCCTCAGTTGAGAGGAAAGGAGTTCTCATATCTTTTAAAAAGGAATCGATCTGGCTTGGATAGAGGTGTACAATTCTTCATAGAAATGGGAGAGCCTTTGGTTGATTCATTTGAGTTCTGATAGTAATTTACCTGATTCAGATTCAATAGCTGCAATATCCGCCAATTGATCATTACCGTGAAGCTTGCTAGACAGTCGACGACTGGGTCGATGACGATGGAAGTAATGGTTGAGTCTAACTCGATGGATGGCAAATTATGCTCTCTGTCTTATCTATAGATTTAGTTCTGTCTTGACTTTGAAGAGAGTAGTCACTACCTGGTATGAAAAAAAGTTTTTGTAATTTATTCAGCCTAGATGCAAATGCTGTTGCATTGTTTTTAATAAAGCTGGAGTCCCATAAAATCCGAGGGTCATCGACTCAGTTGTTGTCAATCATTATTAATTCATTCAATTCAGTTTCAAATTGTTCACAGAAAGTAGGATTTTGTTGTAAGGAACAATTAAAGCTCTATCTTGTGGCTCTATTAGGAGATTCAGACATTTGTAGCTGGTAGTAATAAGCATGGAGATCAGATAGGCTCAAATGTCTTATTTTTTACTTGATTGAGAGAAACTAGAGAAGGATATATTTTATTTATGCAAATAATCTATATTTAACCTTTATTTAACTTGACAAGTCAGTTAAAAAAACAAATTGTTATTTACAATTACGGCCTTCCAAAAAGCAAAAGGCCTCCTGCGGGGACAGAGGCTGGGATTAAAAATAAAAATACATTTAATTAAAATATAGGACAAAACACACATCACGAAAAGAGAGACTACACAACACTATATAAAGAGAGACGGCAGACAACAACATAGCATGGCAGCAATACATGACAACATAGCCTGGTAGCAACACAACATGACAACATAGCCTGGTAGCAACACAACATGACAACAACATGGTACAGCAATAACACAACATGGCAACAGCACAGGGTACAAACATTATTGGGCTCAGACAACAGCACGAAGGGCAAGAAGGTAGAGACAGCAATACATCACGCAAAGCAAAGATAATAGTACAATATCGTTTTGGGAGAATGTTTTGTACCTGTTTGAACAGAAAGTGCACTCTTTTGCTTTAGGGTTATGAGCTCACCAGGCATCAATGAGGTTGTAGTCAGAGAGTATATGTTGGAGAGCCTTCGTAGCCTGTGGATTGTAGTTGGTGACTTCATAGATTTGTCCTGCATGTCCAGAAGGGCATTCATGTCTGTCCCAATAATCCGTTGGAATTTAGTTAATTCTAACAATTTGATGTTCAGATAATCAAAAAACTTAGGATCATATGAATTTGGGGTGCATACACATTAACACATCCATAATGGAAATGGATCCATAATGGAAATGGACAGGATACATTTAAGGATTCTGCCTTCTTGGTCTCTGCCTTTACCAAGGATGGTGATTTTGAGTTTCTTATGTTTCATTATGATTCCACGCTTCGTTTTGTTTGGGGCTGATGAAAAAGCAGCCAGTACAAATGGTTCTCTATTCTATGTGCGTCCTTTGGAGCAGGTGTGTGTCACGCCTTGGTCTTAGTATTTTGTGTTTTAGTTAATTAGTTGGTCAGGCCAGGGTGTGACATGGGTTTATGTTATTGTGTTGTCGTATTGGGTTTTTTGTAGGCATTGGGATTGTGGTTGATTAGGGGTGTGTTTAGTTTAGGTTTGGCTGCCTGAAGCGGTTCTCAATCAGAGTCAGGTGATTCTTGTTGTCTCTGATGGGGAACCGTATTTAGGTAGCCTGGGTTTCACTGTGTATTTCGTGGGTGATTGTTCCTGTCTCTGTGTAGTTTCACCAGATAGGCTGTAATTAGGTTTCAAATTTTGTTGTTTTGTATTTGTCTCAGTTATTTTCATGTATTCGTCATTTGTTTCATTAAAAAACATGAGTAACCAACACGCTGCATTTCGGTCCGACTCTCTTTCGACAAACGAAGAACGCCGTTACAGTGTGTTTCTTGGAGCATTGCTATATCAGTAGAATATCAATACAGCTGGAACACTTCACAGGAATATTAAGGCTTTTCAAAATCCACAAGAGAATAGTGTCACCATTGCTTTTGTAGAATGTAATTGTTATAATTGGTGTTGATAAGCCCATGGATGTCAAATGAAATGCAGGACCCACAGGGAAACCCTCCCATTGGTAACTCCCCACCCAGAAGACCCTTTATAAATCGAGACGCTTATCAAACCCAAGTCATGGGGTTCCATCTGTCAGCTTGTCTCCTTGTGTGTTGGGTTTGATGTGTCAGCTTGCCTCCTTGTGTGTTGGGTTTGATGTGTCAGCTTTTCTCCTTGTGTGTTGGGTTTGATGTGTCAGCTTGTCTCCTTGTGTGTTGGGTTTGATGTTTGTCTCCTTGTGTGTTGGGTTTGATGTGTCAGCTTGTCTCCTTGTGTGTTGGGTTTGATGTGTCAGCTTGTCTCCTTGTGTGTTGGGTTTGATGTGTCAGCTTGTCTCCTTGTGTGTTGGGTTTGATGTGTCAGCTTGTCTCCTTGTGTGTTGGGTTTGATGTGTCAGCTTGTCTCCTTGTGTGTTGGGTTTGATGTGTCAGCTTGTCTCCTTGTGTGTTGGGTTTGATGTTTGTCTCCTTGTGTGTTGGGTTTGATGTGTCAGCTTGTCTCCTTGTGTGTTGGGGTTGATGTGTCAGCTTGTCTCCTTGTGTGTTGGGTTTGATGTGTCAGCTTGTCTCCTTGTGTGTTGGGTTTGATGTGTCAGCTTGTCTCCTTGTGTGTTGGGTTTGATGTGTCAGCTTGCCTCCTTGTGTGTTGGGTTTGATGTGTCAGCTTATCTCCTTGTGTGTTGGGTTTGATGTGCTTCTACAAGATGTCTTGAGCCTTCTTGGCAGATGAAAACATGTGTTTTGTGTTCTGGAAGGTCAAGATGAGTTTGCCGGGTGGATGAAGCCGCATCTCAGGTTCAGCTTGATTAGCTGGGATCTCACGTCGCTGTAGGTCTCCCTCTGTTTTAGCAGTTCAGCACTCAGGTCTGGGTAGATGGTGATCCTCTTCCCTGCATAGGTCAGACCCCTGGATTCCACTGCAAGGCGAACAATTCGCCACTTGACTTCAAAGCTATGGATCATTAAGTGAGCACCGTTGCGGAGTTGACCTTTGCGGTGTGCAGTGTTAATCAACGGCATGAGACCCAGCTGCTCCTGTCCGAACAGTTCCTAGAATTTTTTTCTCAATAAGGAAGTTGGCTTGCCCGCTTCCACACCAGTTTCAGAACTATGACCTGCACAATTTACTTTACGGGAATGATTTTCGAGTGATTCGTTTTTCTTTTTTAGACTTTGATTATCCGTTCTTGGACATTGGGGGGAATAAGTGTTTAAATGTTAAATCCTCTCATTCATTCTCAGCCCCCTGCAGTACTTTGTCTGACAGAGACACGTGGAGCTCATCCAAATTCCAGCACACAGAATGCTGACAAGAGGAAAAGTAAATACTGTTTTCCAGAGATCCATAGCACAGCAGTTTGTTCCATTTACAGGTATCATTAGCAAGCCTATGCTACAGATGGCATTGATGAATCGAACCAATATTCTCTGTGATTGGGACTGCTGTGAAAACAAGAATTGTGAGCTTTAACAATTACAGGGATTAGACTGTAAACCCGAGGTAACCTGATGGAAAGAAGACTTTACAAACAGACTTGCACAGATCCGTCTCTCTTCCCCTTTGTAAGAAATGTAATCTACAGCACCATCGGAAGAGACGACTTCCATGCCTTAGGTAATTAAGTGTTAAGCTGTAGAGATAACTTTATAGACCTACGGTGGTATCTGTGTCATCTCAAAGTGACCCTATTAAGAGCCTCATATGGTGATTTCCTAAGGCCAGTATAGTGAGCGGACCTGGACACTGGTTGAATCAAAGTTGATTCCATGTCATTTCAAGCAAAAGTACACTACAACAAGTGCCATTACTCTCCGTTCTGGACTGCCTGGATCAGAAAACATCCACTTTATGAACATGTATTCATAATCGCAGGTGACACACAAAGCAAATCAATAAAGGCTGCATTCAGAGAGCATTAGGCCTGAAAGGGTGCTTCAAGGCTGCTGTGATCCAAGGTCCTAAAATGCAGTTAGCGCTGAGTGTGGTTGGGAAGACAGCTTCAGCTTCAGCCTCAGTCTGCCCCGAGGAAACCACCTCCAAACGGGCCCCATCAGGGACTCATCCATTACATCTAGCTATGAGGGGAGAACACTCTGGAAAATGATGGTGCAACTCAGCTAAACAGGATGTGGTGAATCTCTCTCTCTCTCTCTCTCTCTCTCTCTCATTCCCTCTCTCATTCTCTCTAATGATGTCAGTTGATGAGGACAGACGAGAATGGAGCTCTTGAAAAGTAATGTGTGTAGCCTTGGGAGGAGTGCCCGTGTCCCCTTAAAAACCCCAGTGTGACAGTGTGAAGCTTGACTTACTGTAAGCTTCTCAATACTTTTGGTCAGTCTTAAGTCAGAAGTGTCATCAACAGTTTAATTTGGGGGGTGGATTGGAACAGCTGGGGAGACAGAATATTGTGGGAATTTGAACTGATTTCTGTTCAAAATAATCTTTAGTAATCATTAGTCATCTTTAGTATGTTAGATTACTGTATCATTAAATCTGTTTTGGGAAACACCCCACCACAATAATCTCAATTGAACCCCTGCATGTCATTAACTTCTACCCAACTGGTCTACATGCCTGATAATGTTCTGATGCTGAATGGTTTTGTTCATAGCTAAATGTCACTTCAACCACCGCCCATCACGAATGTAAGTGTTGTCATGGCACACATAGGCTCTGAAGCACAGAATAATAGAATAAAACCAATGATCTACTGGCAACTCTTCTGTCCCTGTGTAAGGGCTTGTTGTTCATGTGTTGGTTTTTGTATGCCTGAAAGTCCTATGTAGGGTCCTTGTATTTAGATGAGAAATTCCATTAATTCTCTGCAAATATTATAAACCCACAGACCTCAATGTCCAGCTTTCTGGAATCTGTCACAACGTGGGACCATGAACACACCAACCTTGAAAATATGATGAGGCGATTGTGTCTGGTTGAAATATTAAGGTCAGTTGAGACCCATCCATCCAGGCCTCCTCCCTCACTGATAACCTGAGCCTCTGTGTTGGGCTGCTGAGGCAGATCACAGGTTCTTGAGCTGCCAAACTGGGGAATAGGTTTTAGAGACACTCAGAGTACAGAGTACAGGCAGGGTTTACTGCTGGATAATCTGAGGCCGGGGCAGAAATAATATTAAATATTAAACCCCACCCAGCTAGGACTGTGTGGAGCTAGGAGCTTGCCTCCGAGCCATCCATTCCAGCACCACCTTCCCAATTAGCTGAGCTAATGGACAATCTGGACTATCTGGAAACTCTCATGGCATGGATAACTAATGTCAATAATGGTAAACTGTTTTAGCCCCATGATGGGTGTGATGGATTATCATTATCATCATGTCAATCACAGACTAGTTAATCCAATAAAGTATTTTTGATGGGGATAATCCAGAGCTTCCACTGGGGTTAGATGAGCAGGCCAACGACTGACGGGGTATGACAGTTGTGCCCATTGCAAGTTGGCAAGGATTTATAATAAAATGTACTATCACTATGACAGACAAATCGATTATACAAGATACCAGAACAAGATGAAGAGCAGGACAGTGATTTGCACTCCGATGGGAAACAGACTTCCATCTGTGAAAGACAGAATGAGGCTGTTGAGGCAGAGAGCTGAACTCTGGTTGGGTCAGCAGTCCGACTGGGGATGCAGAGAGAAAGGTCACCTAAAGATTGGCCTTTTAACCCCCCAAGGTCGATTTCTGCGCCACCACGGAAATATAATTAGCACAACATAAAAATCCCCAGAAAAATATGTTTGTCAGACCATAAGACATCCCGAAAATTCGTCTTCTCACAAAATCATCTAAATTGGCCTACAAACTATTATGACCCCTCTATGGAAAGATGAGACTCTCACGAACACGTACAGTACCAGTTAAACGTTTGGACACACCTACTCATTCAAGTTTAAAAAAAAATATTACTATTTTCTACATCTACTCTAATAGAGAAGATATCAAAACTATGAAATAACACATATGGAATCATGTAGTAACCCCCAAAAAAGTGTTAAACAATCCTAAATATATTATATATTTGAGATTCATCGAAGTAGCAACCCTTTGCCTTTTTATTTTTTTAATTTTTTTTCACCTTTATTTAACCAGGTAGGCTAGTTGAGAACACCTTTATTTAACCAGGTAGGCTAGTTGAGAACACCTTTATTTAACCAGGTAGGCTAGTTGAGAACACCTTTATTTAACCAGGTAGGCTAGTTGAGAACACCTTTATTTAACCAGGTAGGCTAGTTGAGAACACCTTTATTTAACCAGGTAGGCTAGTTGAGAACAAGTTCTCATTTGCAACTGCGACCTGGCCAAGATAAAGCATAGCAGTGTGAACAGACAACACAGAGTTACACATGGAGTAAACAATTAACAAGTCAATATAACACAGTACAAAAAAAGGCGAGTCTATATACATTGTGTGCAAAAGGCATGAGGAGGTAGGCGAATAATTACAATTTTGCAGATTAGCACTGGAGTGATAAATGATCAGATGGTCATGTACAGGTAGAGATACTGGTGTGCAAAAGAGCAGAAAAGTAAATAAATAAAAACAGTGTGGGGATGAGGTAGGTGAAATTGGGTGGGCTATTTACCAATAGACTATGTACAGTTGCAGCGATCGGTTAGCTGCTCAGATAGCACATGTTTGAAGTTGGTGAGGGAGATAAAGGTCTCCAACTTCAGGGATTTTTGCAATTCGTTCCAGTCACAGGCAGCAGAGTACTGGAACGAAAGGCGGCCAAATGAGGTGTTGGCTTTAGGGATGATCAGTGAGATACACCTGCTGGAGCGCGTGCTACGGATGGGTGTTGCCATCGTGACCAGTGAACTGAGATAAGGCGGAGCTTTACCTAGCATGGACTTGTAGATGACCTGGAGCCAGTGGGTATGACCTGGAGCCTTGATGACAACTTTTCACTTCTGACATTCTCTCAACCAGCTTCATGAGGTAGTCACCTGGAATGTATTTAAATTAACAGGTGTGCCTTGTTAAAAGTTAATTTGCGGAATTTCTTTCTTCTTAATGCGTTTGAGCCAATCAGTTGTGTTGTGACAAGGTGGGGTGGGGTGGGGGGTGGTGGGGGGGGGGGGGACAGAAAATAGCCTATGCCTATTTGGTAAAAGACCAAGCCCATATGTGACCCGTTTCAGGAAACTAGTCGTATGTCGTAAATCAAGACTTCACAGGAGAGCCATTCTGGAACATGTGAACTTTCATGTGCCTTAATAACAAACTTGTATGCCATCTGTAAATACAAATACAATTGTTAAATTACAAGCCTTGTTGGTTAAGCCATAGAAAAAGTCAGCAACCTTCCCACTAGCCATGATTGGCTGAGATAATGAGTGGGCTGGACATGCCGAGAGAGGAGTATGGATTGGTCTGCCATATAGAAGGCTTCTATCTATTTGAGCTGATCAGTCTGTGTTGGTAATCCTATCGAACACGGCTTTTTAAACATGCATCGTGTAGTGGAGCTGCATAAGTTTTTCTCTTCACTTTCAGGGGTATCGAGTTTTGAAATCAGTGGAATAGAGTATGATCGCTAAAGAGGTGGAGAAAACCCCTGTCTCAGGATTACATCTTCAAACTAAGGGCTACTGTGGCATGGCATCCGTGACAGGGAGACGTGTCCATCATGCATGATGATAGCCTAGCTAGCTACATTTTCAGATATTACACATTTCTAATTTTGACAGAAAGTGGTTTCTAAAGTGTATTGTTTGCTAGCTAGCTGGCTCCCTAGCTAACGTTATGTGTGATGTTATTATTTGTATCCCAGAACTGTATGCTATGCTAGTTAGAGTCTAATGTTAGCTAGCTAACATTGAACCTGGTTGGTTAGCTCCCAGCAGATTAATGCAGGGCAGTAATGACATGATTTGGCACTATGTTTATTGTTGTTTAACCAGCTAACGTTAGCTGGCTGTCTCGTTAGCTAACGTTACGTGACGTGTGTGATCTTACACGCTGTTTACCTAGCTAGGTTCATTGTTTACCTAGCTAGCTAGCTACATCTTAGGCTAAAGCGTACAACACCCGTTGAATATGGCCGGTGTCAGTAAAAGTCGGCAAAAAAGCGTAATGAAATTGCTGCCAGCAGAGCTGGTTAGGCTGTTTCCAGAGGTAAACAAATCATTGGCCAGAGTATCAAATGTGCGTTCTGAACACTCCGAAAGCAAAACGAGATGGGTGGGGCTAAAGCTTAAGAAGGTGTGAACGATGCTGAATGGGTGTTGACAAAGAAGAGCTCTTCACTAGATACCAAAACATTCAAGGTGAGTTTATCAACTTTCAAAGCCCAATTACTCATTGCTCCTAAAAAATGCAGTGTGTGATATACCATTTTGTAGCTCTGAGTCTCTACTTTAATCAAATGTAAAAAAAACACAATTTCAAATTTTGCTACATAAGACCAAATCCAGGTGGTGAGTCACATATTATGGCAAGAACAGCTTAAATAAGCAAAGAGAAACGACAGTCCATCATTACTTTAAGACATGAAGGTCAGTCAATCTGGAAAACTTTAAGAACTTTTAAAGTTTTTTCAAGTGCTCTCACAAAAAACATCTAGTTTTATGATGACACGGGCTCTCATGAGTACTGCCACAGGAAAGGTAGACCCAGAGGTACCTCTGCTGCAGAGGAGAAATTCAGTTACCAGCCTCAGAAATTGCAACCCAAATAAATGCTTCACAGAGTTCAAGTAACAGACACTTGTCAACATCAACTGTCCAGAGACTGTGTGAATCAGGCATTCATGGTCGAAATGCTGCAAAGAAACCACTACTAAAGGACACCAAAAAGAAGAAGAGGCTTGCTTGGGTCAAGAAACACGAGCAATGGACATTAGACCGGTGTAAATCTGTCCTTTGGTCTGATGAGTCCAAATTGTAGATTTTCGGTTCCAACCGCTGTGTCTTTATGGGACTAAGAGTAGGTGAACAGATGATCTCCACATCTGTAGTTCCAACCGTGAAGCATGGAGGAGGAGGTGTGATGGTGTGGGGGTGCTTTGCTGGTGACACTGTCATTGATTTATTTAGAATGCAAGGCACACTTAACCAGCATGGCTACCACAGCATTCTGCAGCAATATGCCATCCCATCTGATTTACGCTTAGTGGGACTATCATTTGTTTTTCAACAGGAAAATGACCAACACACCTGCAGGCTGTGTAAGGGCTATTTGGCCAAGAAGGAGAGTGATGGAGTGCTGCACCCCTAGGCTTAGACTCTTATTGTGTTTCCCTTACGAGCAAGAACATGAGTCCTATAGTTAATAACACAACCTGAAACAGAAATGCAAATACGCTTCTCTAGGGAAAGTAATTTGACCTTAACAGCCTAGATATGTGTGGATGAATTAAACAAGCAGAAGGAGTGATGTATTTATAATACATAAGGACAACAAATTACTGTCAGAAAAGAGGCAATTACATCCTTTTTGACATTCCCGGTAGGCTTTTTATATCACACAGTAGCTGGTAGACACAAGCAGTCAAAAACATGTAGTAAATAAACTGACACTGATTGACGCTGGGGGAGACTCAATGAAGAAGAAATAAAGAAACGCACAGACAAGCACACACACACACGCGCACGCACACGCACGCATGCACACACACACACACACACACACACACACACACACACACACACACACACACACACACACACACACACACACACACACACACACACAAGCACATGTACATGCACACGCACACACACACAAATGCATGCATACACACACACACTCTCATGTGCACATGCACACACACATGCAAACACACACACACACGTGGTAGCCTATCTGGTTGGTGGTGTTGGTTACAGAGGGCTGGTCCCTCATCACCCTGACCCAGGGGCTTTTCTGCTGGACCCAGCCACCAAGATGAGGTCAGATTTAAAAGGAAGATTAAGCAAGGAAATCTATCTGGAAGCAATAAAGTACGGACACAACTAAAACATCCTTCCTCCAGCCCATCTCAGGGCTCCTTGTTGCCAAAGCGCCTTTGGAGAGACGTGGTGATGACGGCAGGAATAGGGAGCAGCAGCAGCGCGGACACACATGTCACTTGGCTCTTTAATATTCTCCCAGTGTGGAGAGACATTTGGAGAATGTGAGACATTTAGCTGACCTCTGTCCCATTGGCACTATGTGTCTGATTACTGTTGCTGTCACACATTTCAGTCCTGCCCCTCCCAGCCCAGCTGGCTACAAACCTAACTGGGTACCTTAGTGCATCCTCAGCCTCCTCTTTAGAAAGATGGACTAGGACACAGAGACTCATCACTGGACACCCTGTCCTGTCTGGAGGGGGATACAGAGACACAGAGATACTGACATTATCACTGGTCATCACTGGGAGATCTCCATCCTCACTGGACACCTTGTCCTGTCGGAGGACAGGAGCTGTATGAAACGGTAGAGAGGGGCCTTGGCATCTCTGGGACAACCACACCAATAGTCCACATACACCTTCTCTGCATTCGATCCCATGTTCCCCTCATTACAGTCCACATACACCTTCTCTACATTCGATCCCATGTTCCCCTCATTACAGTCCACATACACCTTCTCTACATTCGATCCCATGTTCCCCTCATTACAGTCCACATACACCTTCTCTACATTCGATCCCATGATCCCCTCATTACAGTCCACATACACCTGCTCTGCACTCGATCCCATGTTTCCCTCATTACAGTCCACATACACCTTCTCTGCACTCGATCCCATGTTCCCCTCATTACAGTCCACATACACCTGCTCTGCACTCGATCCCATGTTCCCTGCATTACAGGGATGCAGTCCCCTCTTCTACGTCCCGGAGACTGAACCCAGGATGGGCCCAGCCACGAACCGACAGGACTCAAACAGCAGCATGAAAGATTTAAGGTCACCTGTGGGACTGCAGAAACCACATCATGTCTCCAGAGAAAAGGCCTACTCAGCAGACTGCATGGCTGAACAATATAACTCAACCCTGCAAGGTGGAGACCACAGCACAGCAGAACAGAGTCTGCATTAGTTAGGGTAGCAGTGCAGCGTGAGTCTAGAGCACTGTGAGTACAGTGTGAATAAAATAAATGATGCACACTGTGTGCATTGGGCCTATACCGTACTGTACACAGGCTCTCGGCAAAGTAAAGAGAACAGTCACAGGAACCGCTAGCTAGTTACAGCTCCCCACCACCACCACCGACACACTCTGTTCAAACAGAATCCCATGAAGACATCATCAGTTGGCTTCAACAATTCAATACAGCAAATCTCATTCCTCATACCAGGTAACCACATCACAGCTGAGCTGAGACATTAATAACAATAACCCTCTCTTGTGTTTTATTATTGCTTTACTGAGAATAAAGAGTCTGCATATTGCCCACCATGGTTTGAACTGACTGTCCATGCTCTGGTCTAATTGCAGAGTACAGAGAAGAGAGAGAATGGCCTCTGACCCAGATCCCACTTATAAACGCAGTGTTGAACACCCACAAACCAGCATACAACATGATGGAAAAGGGCAACTTACAATAATGTACTCCCTATGGGAAACCAGCTAAAGAGAGTACCACTAGAACAGCAGAACTCGGCCTAACCAGACGTGTCCTTCACTTACCTGCAGAGATAGTGCACTTTTCTAGGTGAGTTAGTGGACAGGGGGTAGGGAGGATGACTGACTGTAGCCTCCATGTCGATAGCTGTCAGGGTGGGTCCGGTTCACGTCACGCCCCAGGATGCAGCCCTAGCCAAGCTGTCTGACAGTAGTCTTCCAGGCTAATGGAGTACTCAAGTGGCCTGATATGTTTGATACACACAGAGGTAAGTGAAGGCAACGTATATCCAAGATCAATGCCCTGGCACAGGATGACATCAACTCTGTTTACCATGCGTCAGACAGGTAGAGAGAGAGAGAAAGAGAGTGAGAGCGAGAAAGACAGAGAGTAAGAGAGAGAAAGAGAGTGAGAGCGAGAAAGAGAGAGAGTAAGAGAGAGAGAGAAAAAGAGAGTGAAAAAGAGAAAAAGAAAATGAGAGAGACTTGGCCTGGCAAGATGGGAAGGTAATATGGGAGGGTTCAGGGTGAAATACCACTGCTGTCCATCAATGAAGACTGTTATGGTCCTGTGGCCCATTGGCCCATGGTAACGAGTGTGGCATGATTGGAACACTGTCAGCATCCCAAATGGCACCCTATTCCCTACATAGTACACTATGGGTCCTGGTCAAAAGTACACTCTTAGAAAAAAAGTTGCTCAGTAGAACCATGCAGGTCTCTTCGGTTTGTCCCCATAGGGGAACCCTTTTTGGTGCTGGGTAGAACCCTTTGCAGAGGGTTCTATCTAGTTCTTCAAAGAACCCCCTGTATATGGTTCTGTCGAGAACCCTCTACGATGGATTCTACCAAGAACCATTTAATCTTTGGAGGGTTCATCCTAGAACCCTCTATGAATGATTCCACCAGCCAAATTAGCCTTTAAAAATGTATTATTTTATACAATACATTACATATATAAGGCTTTTTTTTGAGTGCCTAGTTATACCCTAACACAGTAGTGTCATGAATCTCCTAGTTTACAGGCCACATCAGGCCTGCAAGTCACACTATGCTGGCTTGCAAAGTGATGTGTAATTCCTATTGGAATCCAGCCAGAATTAGGATATCCAACAAGTGGAATTGTTAATCACCCACAACCTGCATTCAGAATGACTGCCAGGGTAGGGAAGAATACTGAGACTACCTCAATCATCTAAACTTGAACAACTATCTCAGTAAGGGATGCAATAAATCAAATGACTTACTGATTGAATTCATTATGTTATTTACTTTGGTGTAGCATTAAATTAATCAACAAATCAATGCAAAAACACAGATATTACAGTAGAACTGTAATGGGGTATGTAACTGGTGGCAGTGAAGTCAGACGCAGGAGAGCAGAACTCGGCAATAGCCGGAGCAGTTTAATATCAAAACCAACGGCATAAAGAATAAACCAACATGGGTACAAAACCCGACGCGCACCGGTCAACATGTGCACAAGCACTTACAACAAACAATTCCATACAAAGACATGGGGAGAACAGAGGGTTAAATACACAACACTTAATGAGGGAAATGAGAACCAGGTGTGTAGGAAAACAAGACAAAACAAAAGGAAAATTAAAAGTGGACCGACGATGGCTAGAAGACCGGTGACGCCGACCGCTGAATGCCGCCCGAACAAGGAGAGGAACCGACTTCGGTAGAAGTCGTGACAAGAACAAACAATTCAGAAAATATCCATGCAATGAAGCATCCTGGGAAATATTATATATGGTTTTATGTAGAATCTTTCTTGCCTTCCTAAGAATCATTAAAGACCCCTTTCTTCCAAAAACGGTTCTTAGGATGTTAAAAATGTTCTAGGTAGAACCATTTATAAAGAAGCCGTCTTCCAAAAATGGTTCTTCTGATCAAAACGGTTCTTGGTAGAACGCTATCCCTCCGCAAAGAACCCTTTTGGAACCCTTTTTCTAAGAGTGTAGTGCACTAAATAGTCAATAGGGTGCTATTTGAAAGGCAAACACTGAGAGCTAAGATAACACTGATATTAATGCAGGAACCCTCCAGCCAACCGGAGAGTTTCACTCACTCCCACTGGTCATTCCTCATGTCACTTTAGGCCAAGTTGTGTGATCAGCTTTGATAGGGAAGGGGAGGTGTGTGAAATAAAAGGCAAACAATACTATTTTTCCTGCCCATGGAGGGAAATCCATCAAACAGACCTATTTCCCTCTGGTTAAGGGATACATCTGCCTGTGTGTGCGTGTGCGTGTGTGTGCGTGTGCGTATGCGTGTGTGTGTGTGTGCGCGTGTGTATGCGTGTGCGTGCGCGTGCGCGTGCATGTGCGTGTGCGTGCGTGTGTGTGTGTGTGTGTGTGTGCGTGTGTGTGTGTGTGAGTGCTTTGGCTGTAATAATGCAGGGGTCTATGAGCAATGGTACTTCCTACTGGCATAGCCCTCTTCTTACCTTACAGATGCATAGCAGGTGTGATGTGATATGCATGGAAACAGAGGCTCCATTCAGGTGTGATGTGATATGCATGGAAACAGAGGCTCCATTCAGGTGTGATGTGATATGCATGGAAACAGAGGCTCCATTCAGGTGTGATGTGATATGCATGGAAACAGAGGCTCCATTCAGGTGTGATGTGATATGCATGGAAACAGAGGCTCCATTCAGGTGTGATGTGATATGCATGGAAACAGAGGCTCCATTCAGGTGTGATGTGATATGCATGGAAACAGAGGCTCCATTCATACATCCATACTATGTATTTGATTGTAAGAGACAGGAACACTATCTTTAGAAAACAGTTGACAAACTTAAGACTTGGCGGGTGTCAGATCACATAATGTTTCATCAGTAATCCAAAACATGGAGTAAAGCCATGTCAGCTTGGTATCTAAACTATGACCATTTACCACAATAGAGAACATGCAGAATCATTGAAGTTTCAGAGAAGAGACTTTTCTGAGAAGGGAGTTGGCCACATGATCCTGTCCTCCTGCATGAGGGAGCAACTCAGAGATGCGTGTGTGTTGTTGTGTGTCAGAGCGTACGCTCACACTGTGTCTCGGTCTCCTCCGCCCTCTCTATCAAACAGCAACACCTCTGTATAATTAGTGTGATGGCAGCAGCAGCGCTCATTAGCATCCATACAGCTAGAGTTGTGGAGCAAGAGCTGTGTAGGCCCCTTTGTGAGATCAAATCCACACACTCAGGCACACAGTCAGGCTGCTCATTAGGTTACATATCCATCAATTACAGTTCCTTGACTGGCAGTTCCATCACATGATGTTACTACTCTATTAGACGTGGCTGTAGGAGTCTGTAATCTGGTGGGTTAGTGCTGCTGATTGAATGTTGCACGTGTCGTCTCCACCTGGCTCTAAGTTGACCTGGCATGTCTACTGATGACTGTGGCATGTCTGCTGATGACTGTGGCGTGTCTGCTGATGACTGTGGCGTGTCTACTGATGACTGTGGCATGTCTAATGATGACTGTGGCATGTCTACTGATGACTGTGGCATGTCTACTGATGACTGTGGCATGTCTACTGATGACTGTGGCATGTCTGCTTGTACACAGTGTCCACCCCTCCCTGACCATCCATACGCAGTCCTGAGACATACTATTTGTTTAGAGCTGAGAAGAGGAGAACACACAGCTCACCAGTCTCCTCTACCTCCACCTCTCTCTCAGTCTCTCTCAGCTATGACATCTGTGTGATTACTGTTAAGCACAGACAATAGTCCACTGGCTTAGTGGCACACTGACAGATGGATCTCATCTTCATTTACTGTAGCAGATGAGAGTGCTGCTGAGAGTCGACACTCTAATACCCAAGTGCCCATCCCTTCCATCATGGCAATCATGCCTCTGCTATTTCTATCACTGCCCTCTTTCAGTGACACCTGTCCTAATCAATCCCCTCTCTCCTCTCTGGACTTTCTAAACTCAATCCCCTTCAACCCATGACTATGAACCCTCCAATCCTATCCCTGTGCCTGCAGCAGTCTCTCGCTTTCCCTCCCTCCCTATCTCTCTCTCCATGTTTCTGCGTCACTGATCAGGGTAGTTCTCTATTGGGTCACTGAGCCGTCTCCTCAGGAGAGTGACTGTTCTGTAATGAGAGCAGAGCACCTGGGATGGCATTCAGCTGTCACTCTGAAGGGCACAGAGCACCTGGGATTGCATTCAGCTGTCACTCTGAAGGGCACAGAGCACCTGGGATGGCATTCAACTGTCACTCTGAAGGGCACAGAGCACCTGGGATGGCATTCAGCTGTCACTCTGAAGGGCACAGAGCACCTGGGATGGCATTCAGCTGTCACTCTGAAGGGCACAGAGCACCTGGGATGGCATTCAGCTGTCACGCTGAAGGGCACAGAGCACCTGGGACGGCATTCAGCTGGCACTCTGAAGGGCACAGAGCACCTGGGATGGCATTCAGCTGGCACTCTGAAGGGCACAGAGCACCTGGGATGGCATTCAGCTGGCACTCTGAAGGGCACAGAGCACCTGGGATGGCATTCAGCTGGCACTCTGAAGGGCACATTAAATGAAAGAAGAGGAAAGTCAATGTAACAATGCAGAGCAGTGAGACCGAGGCATCTAAAAGAGATATAGTACCTACAGTATGTCATCTCAGCTGAAGAAAGGCACACACAGTCCATAGATACCATAATACCAGCATGACAGAAGCTTGATCCCTCTACATACCGTAGATGCAGGTGGTGTGATCAGATCAGTGCACACAAAGTACAGCACAATACAGTTCACTAAATGTGACCCGTTTCAGGAAACTAGGCGTATGTCGCGGTTCATTACTTCAGGAGAGCCATTTGAACTTAAACTTTTTATTTTTTTATCGAAATGTGTTTTTGGGCTGAAATGCCTTCTGGAACATGTGAACTTAATAACAAACTTGTATGCCATCTGTAAATATGAATACAATTGTTAAATTACAAGCCTAGTTGGTTTAGCCACAGAAAAAGTCAGCAACTTTAATGAGTTGGCTGGACATGCCGAGAGATGAGTTTGGATTGGTCTGCCATGTAGCAAACTTCTGTCTATCTGAGCTGGTCAGTATGTGTAGGTAATCTTGTCTGTCACACCCTGATAGGTTTCACCTGTCTTTGTGCTCGTCTCCACCCCACTCCAGGTGTCGCCCATCTTCTCCATTATCCTCTATGAATTTATACCTGTGTTCTCTGTATGTCTGTTGCCAGTTCGTCTAGTCTTATCCAGTCTTACTTTCCTGTCTTCCTCTCAAGTTTCTGTTTCCTGGTTTCCCCGGTTCTGACCATTCTGTCTGCCATGACACCGAGCCTGCCTGCCGTTCTGTACCTTCTCGACTCTGACCCAATTACGAACCTCTGCCTGCCCTTGACCTGTCATTTGCCTGCCCCCTGTTTGGGTCAATAAACAACTGTTATTCTAGCTGTCTGCATCTGGGTCTTATCCTGAGTTTTGATACTGTCTAACGCTGTTTTTTTTATATATATCATGTACTAGAACTGCATAAGTGTTGCTTTCCACTTCCTGAAGGACCGAGTTTTGAAATCAGCGGAATTAGAGTATAATAGCTAAGGAGATGGAGAAAACACCTGTCTTCGGATTACATCTTCAAACTAAGGGCAACCATTGCATCCGTGACAGGGAGAAGCATCCATCCATGATGTATAGGGGTAAGATAGTCTAGCTAGCTACATTTTCAGATATTACACATTTCCAATTTTGGCAGAAAGTAATTTCCATTTCAAATTAAAGTGCACTGTTAGCTATCTAGTTAACGTTAGCTGGCTGGCTTGCTAGTTAACATTACGTGTATGATCTGTGCATTAATATTATTTGTATCTCAGAGCCATTTGCTTTGCTAGTTATAGCCAAATGTTAGCTAGCTAACATTGAACCTGTTTGGTTAGCTACCTGCAGATTCATGCAGGGTAGTAACATCATGAGTTGGGGTGGCAGGGTAGCCCAGTGGTTAGAGTGTTGGACTAGTAACCGAAAGGTTGCAAGTTCAAATCCTCAAGCTGACCCAGGTGCAAATCTGTCATTCTGCCCCTGAACAGGCAATTCTTAGGACGTCATTGAAAATAAGAATTTGTTCTTAACTGACTTGCCTGATAAAATAAAAAAATAAAAACATCATGAGTTGGGATTATGGTTCATTGTTTAGCTAGCTAGCTACAATTCATCAACAAAAGACTATGCAAGTATCCATTTCAATCGGGTGAGTAAAATGGTTAGTGAGGTGTTCTCTCATTTGTAGCTAGCCAGTTAGCTTAGGTACGTGACTGCTGTTGTTAGGTCAGCTAGCTAACGTTACATGTATGATCACTGTACAGTCGTGGCCAAAAGTTGAGAATAACACAAATATAAATTTTCACAAAGGTTGCTGCTTCAGTGTCTTTAGATATTTTTGTCAGAACTCTGAAGTCTAATTACAAGCATTTCATAAGTGTCAAAGGCTTTTATTACATTGACAATTACATGAAGTTTGTCTGTCACGGCTGGCTGAAGGATTGGACCAAGGTGCAGCATGGTAAGCGTACATTTGAACTTTATTTAAAAATGACGCCGACAAAACGAAGAACAAGACACCAACCGTGAAGCTTTGGGCTATGTGCCCTGAACAACTACAAAGTTAACATCCCACAAAACAGGTGGGGGAAAAGGGTACCTAAGTATGGTTCTCAATCAGAGACAACTATAGACAGCTGTCCCTGATTGAGAACCATACCAGGCCAAGACATAGAAATACAAAACATAGAAAAAGGACATAGAATGCCCACCCTAGTCACTCCCTGGCCAAACCAAAATAGAGAATAAAAGGCCTCTCTATGGCCAGGGCGTGACAAGAGTCAATATTTGCAGTGTTGACCCTTCTTTTTCAAGACCTCTGCAATCCGCCCTGGCATGCTGTCAATTAACTTCTGGGCCACATCCTGACTGATGGCAGCCCATTCTTGCATAATCAATGCTTGGAGTTTGTCAGAATTTGTGGGTTTTTGTTTGTCCACCCGCCTCTTGAGGATTGACCACAAGTTCTCAATGGGATTAAGGTCTGGGGAGTTTCCTGGCCATGGACCCAAAATATCTATGTTTTGTTCCCCAAGCCACTTAGTTATCACTTTTGCCTCATGGCAAGGTGCTCCATCATGTTGGAAAAGGCATTGTTCGTCACCAAACTGTACCTGGTTGGTTGGGAGAAGTCTGTCCCTGATGTTATTCCTGGAGCGAAGTGGCTTCTTTGCTACCCTTCTTGACACCAGGCCATCCTCCAAAAGTCTTCACCTCACTGTGCGTACAGATGCACTCACATCTGCCTGCTGCCATTCATGAGCAAGCTTTGTACTGGTGGTGCCCTGATCCCGCAGCTGAATCAACTTTAGGAGATGGTCCTCGTGCTTGCTGGACTTTCTTGGGAGCCCTGAAGCCTTCTTCACAACAATTGAACCGCTCTCCTTGAAGTTCTTGGTGATCCGATAAATGGTTGATTTAGGTGCAATCTTACTGGCAGCAATATCCTTGCCTGTGAAGCCTTTTTTGTGCAAAGCAATGATGACAGCACCTTGCAGGTAACCATGGTTGACAGAGGAAGAACAATGATTCCAAGCACCACCCTCCTTTTGAAGCTTCCAGTCTGTTATTTGAACTCAATCAGCATGACAGAGTGATCTCCAGCCTTGTCCTCGTCAACACTCACACTTGACATGATGTCAGCTAGTCCTTTTGTGGTAGGGCTGAAATGCAGTGGAAATGTTTCTTGAGGATTCAGTTCATTTACATGCCATAGAGGGACATGGCAATTTGCATATACTCCAGAATGTTATGAAGAGTGATTAGATTAATTGCAATTAATCTAATCACTCTTCATAACATTCTGGAGTATATGCAAATTGCCATCATACAAACTGAGGCAGCAGACTTTGTGAAAATTAATATTTGTGTCATTCTCAAAACTTTTGGCCACGACTTTAGTAATATTATTCGTATCTCAGAGCCGTTTGCTTTGCTAGTTATAGCCTAATTTTAGCTAGCTAACATTGAACCTGGTTGGTTAGATTCATGCAGTGTCGTAACATCATGAGTTTGAATTATGGATCATTGTTTACCTAGCTAGCTAGCCACTATGCAAGTAACCATTTCAATAGAATGTCTCTGCGATAGACGTAGCTGGAAATTTCACTGTGGCTATCAACTCCGATTTCAGAGCACTCTCGTCTGAGTGTGCCAGAGTGCAGAATAACTGACAAATTTACGAACGCTATAGCCGGTGTCAGTAAACGTTGGCAAAAAAACATATATTGTTGCCAGCCGCATAGTGGCAGTCACCAACACTCTGGATAACATAAAAATACCATAATCAGCTCTACTACGGTGAGTTAAATGGCCAGTGAGCTGTTCTCTCATTTGTGTCTGGAAGTAACTAGCCAACGTTAGCCAGTTAGCTTTGGTGCTTGATTGCTGTTGTTAGGACAGAACGCTCGGATCAACCCTTAAAGAGATGGGTGGGGCTAAAGCTTAAGAGGGTATGAACAATGCTGAATGGGTGTAGACAAAGAAGAACTCTCCAGTAGGTACCAAAACATTCAAAGGCCATTTTCTAAAAAATTAGGTTACACGTTTATCAACTTTCAAAGCAGAATTACTTTTCCATTGTTTCTAACTGTAGTGTATGATTTTTTTCTAGCTCTGAGTCTACTTTTATCCAATGTTAAAAACACCATTTAAAATTTTGGTACATGAGACCAAATCGAGCCAGTCGGTCACAAATTACCATACAGTGACATTTACTGCTGTTCATGTCTTGTGTCTTGTGACTCCGAGGCAGCAGCCCCCTCCCTGGGTTGGCAGGTTGAGATAGACTGGTGGTAGTGGTACAGTGGTAGGCCTGATCACCGACAGCGATGAGGCAACGATGAGACAGCCTATAGGGAGGAGGTCAGAGACCTGATCGTGTGGTGCAAGGACAACAACCTCTCCTCAACGTGATCAAGACAAAGGAGATGATTATGGTCGACAGGAAAAGGAGGACCAAGCACTCCCCCATTTTCATCGACGGGACTGTAGTGGAGCAGGATGAGAGCTTCAAGTTCCTTATGGTCCACAACACCAACAAACTATCATGGTCCAAGCACACCAAGACAGTCATGAAGAGGGCACAACAAAACCTATTCCCCCTTAGGAGACTGAAAAGATTTGGCATGGGTCTCAGAAGGTTCTATAGCTGCTCTCTGTTATTGTCTATGCATAGTCACTTTAATAACTCTTCCTACATGTACATATTACCTCAATTACCTCGACACCGGTGGCCCCGCACATTGACTCTGTACTGGTACCCCCTAAATACAGCCCTGCTATTGTTATTTACTGCTGATATTTAATCATTTGTTATTCTTATCTCTTACTTTTTTATTTTCTTAAAACTGCATTGTTGGTCTACTCCTGCTGTATTTCTGTGCATGTGACAAATACAATTTGATATGGGAAAGACTAGCTGTTTTACAGTGCATCTGCTCTCCACTCTTCTAGTGCACTGTGACTGTCTGAGTTCATCTGTGACATCAGTGATACTGCGGGACTCTGGTTTAGGGCCAGCAGATGCCCTCCTTTCAGATAGATCAGGGATGGGCAACTTTGATGGGGGTGGGGCTCACAAAAAATCTGAACTCATCAACTCATACACAGTATCTAACAAAGATACATTGACAGGGGAGATCACTGTGAGGGCTGCCTGTCACAGGTCCATGAGGAAGATTGAAAAGCCGCACAGCATGAGAGTAGGGAAAGGTTATGGATAGCTACTAGGGACCTTGTTAAACATCTCCTGTGAGACACTGTCATCATGGCCAAAATGTGTTGGAGACAGTATCAACGTTTAATCTTATCAGTAGATAGATATTAAGGATGGGTCCCAATCCCAATTTAGAATCGCCCACTTAACAGGTTATTTGGTAAAGATCTGTTGATGCAGTGTTTGGTAGTTGTTACTGAAACACAATGTATTCCTGTATAGTTAAAAGAGCCCCTAGTTAAGACGACTAGACACTACTATGTTTATTGTTATTCATTCTCACTTCAGTCTTCCATCACACTTATCTTCACAGATGGTGTTAAAGCACTCCGTACCAGTGATAGTGGTCCAAAGCCACTGCTCCTGTGTTGCAGGAAGTGTTCTGTGTATGCAGACCATGGAGATGAAGAGGGGGCCATGGAGCCAGTGGCTGTACAGGGATCTGGTATACAGACCATGGAGATGAAGAGGGGGCTATGGAGCCAGTGGCTGTACAGGGATCTGGTATACAGACCATGGAGATGAAGAGGGGGCCATGGAGCCAGTGGCTGTACAGGGATCTGGTATACAGACCATGGAGATGAAGAGGGGGCTGGTCATGGAGCCAGTGGCTGTACAGGGATCTGGTATACAGACCATGGAGATGAAGAGGGGGCTAGCCATGGAGCCAGTGGCTGTACAGGGATCTGGTATACAGACCATGGAGATGAAGAGGGGGCCATGGAGCCAGTGGCTGTACAGGGATCTGGTATACAGACCATGGAGATGAAGAGGGGGCTAGCCATGGAGCCAGTGGCTGTACAGGGATCTGGTATACAGACCATGGAGATGAAGAGCGGGCTGGTCATGGAGCCAGTGGCTGTACAGGGATCTGGTATACAGACCATGGAGATGAAGAGGGGGCTGGTCATGGAGCCAGTGGCTGTACAGGGATCTGGTATACAGACCATGGAGATGAAGAGGGGGCTGGTCATGGAGCCAGTGGCTGTACAGGGATCTGGTATACAGACCATGGAGATGAAGAGGGGCTAGCCATGGAGCCAGTGGCTGTACAGGGATCTGGTATACAGACCATGGAGATGAAGAGGGGGCTAGCCATGGAGCCAGTGGCTGTACAGGGATCTGGTATACAGACCATGGAGATGAAGAGGGGGCTGGTCATGGAGCCAGTGGCTGTACAGGGATCTGGTATACAGACCATGGAGATGAAGAGGGGGCCATGGAGCCAGTGGCTGTACAGGGATCTGGTATACAGACCATGGAGATGAAGAGGGGGCTGGTCATGGAGCCAGTGGCTGTACAGGGATCTGGTATACAGACCATGGAGATGAAGAGGGGGCTAGCCATGGAGCCAGTGGCTGTACAGGGATCTGGTATGCAGACCATGGAGATGAAGAGGGGGTCATGGAGCCAGTGGCTCTACAGGGATCTGGTATACAGACCATGGAGATGAAGAGGGGGCCATGGAGCCAGTGGCTGTACAGGGATCTGGTATACAGACCATGGAGATGAAGAGGGGGTCATGGAGCCAGTGGCTGTACAGGGATCTGGTATACAGACCATGGAGATGAAGAGGGGGCCATGGAGCCAGTGGCTGTACAGGGATCTGGTATACAGACCATGGAGATGAAGAGGGGGTCATGGAGCCAGTGGCTGTATAGGAGTACTGCAGACTGAAGAATGTTAACTTCTTTCCGTGTGGCTTCGTAGTGCACCCAGATGCTCCGTGGTTAGGATCCTCTCCAGATGGAATCATATTTGATCCCAGTGTGAGACCACACTTTGGACTCTTAGAGGTCAAGTGCCCAAATGTACCAAGTTATGTTGACTGCCCTTACCTGAAGATACAGAATGGAGAGCTGAAGTTGAAGAGATCTCATGCTTACTGCTGGCAGGGGCTCATTTCAACATCCATTGTCACATTCGTTGGAATGAATATCGGACCAAGGCGCAGCGTATGTTGAGTTCCACATAATATTTAATAGTGAAACTTTGCAAAACAAACAAACAAAACAACAAACTGTGACAACAGAGGTGCTACATACACTACTCAAAACAATATCCCATAACACACAGGTGGAAAAATGCTACTTAAGTATGATCCCCAGTTAGAGACAACGATAGCCAGCTGCCTCTAATTGGGAATCATACCAACACACCAACATAGAAAAAACAAACTTGAACCCCACATAGAAAATATAAACTAGACTAAATCCCTAGTCACGCCCTGACCTACTCTACCATAGAAAATAAAGGCATCCTATGGTCAGGACGTGACACATAATTTCACCGTCCTTGAAAATATAATGTTTACATTCTCAACTTTATTTTGAATTCAATACATATGGCTTGAAATTGATCCCATACAATTTTACACATTTTGCTTTGAGAGAAGAGAGAAAAATGTGCAGATTTACACCTAATTTCTTGCAATTCTACACCCTTTGCCATAGAGTGGAGAGAAATGTTTGCATTTTTTATTTAATATGATATCTGAATGAGAGTGACTAACAAAATCAATGGGGGGCCACGGTCAGTAATTCAACCACGATTATTACAAGTTTAGATAGCTGGCCATTAGATGAATTTACCAATCTAAAAAATGTTAGCTGAAATGCATTAATTGAGTAAACGTCAGAGACTAACATAACAAGAGAAAAACTGCTGATGCACAACCACATTTTGAAATTTCACCTTTTGTGTTCCACTGTTCTAACTCTCAACAGTAAGTTCACAAAAAAAATGTTAATAATTGGAAATGGATCCGCGGGCCTACAAAAGTGTCAAGCCACCAGTTGCCCATCCCTGATATAAACAGTCACAGGTCATAAACACATACTGGTCTGTTATTCACAACGACTGGAAACTAGCAGCAACTTTGAAGCTCATTGTGATAGCAAAGGTTAAATGGAGTCCGAGAAACATAACTTATTATGGTCCTCTGCGGCATACCATCCAATGGTAGTTGCTTAGCAACAGCTGCACAGGCAACAATAGGCTTAAACTTTAATCTTCTCTCTATAGAAAGTGGTAAAGAACTGCAGAGAAACTAAAGCCTATGTAATACAGCATGACTGAAGAGAAGGAAAGCTAACTTGCGATTGATATGCGGCATTAAAAAGACAGAGCCCTCAGAAGTACTGTTCAATAACAACTACCACACACAACTCCCAAAGCTCACCACACACACACACAACTCCCAAAGCTCACTACACACACACAACTCTCAAAGCTCACTACACACACACAACTCTCAAAGCTCACCACACACACACAACTCTCAAAGCTCACCACACACACACACAAAACTCCCAAAGCTCACCACACACACACAACTCCCAAAGCTCACCACACACACACACACCACTCCCAAAGCTCACCACACACACACACACACCACTCCCAAAGCTCACCACACACACACACACCACTCCCAAAGCTCACCACACACACACACACCACTCCCAAAGCTCACACCACACACACACACCACTCCCAAAGCTCACCACACACAACTCCCAAAGCTCACCACACACCACTCCCAAAGCTCACCACACACACACACACACACCACTCCCAAAGCTCACCACACACACACACACCACTCCCAAAGCTCACCACACACACACACACCACTCCCAAAGCTCACACCACACACACACACCACTCCCAAAGCTCACCACACACAACTCCCAAAGCTCACCACACAAACTCCCAAAGCTCACCACACACACACAACTCCCAAAGCTCACCACACACACAATTCCCAAAGCTCACCACACACACACACCACTCCCAAAGCTCACACCACACACACACACCACTCCCAAAGCTCACCACACACAACTCCCAAAGCTCACCACACACAATTCCCAAAGCTCACCACACACACACACAACTCCCAAAGCTCACCACACACACAACTCCCAAAGCTCACCACACACACAACTCCCAAAGCTCACCACACACACAACTCCCAAAGCTCACCACACACACACAACTCCCAAAGCTCACCACACACACACACAACTCCCAAAGCTCACCACACACACAACTCCCAAAGCTCACCACACACACAACTCCCAAAGCTCACCACACACACAACTCCCAAAGCTCACCACACACACAACTCCCAAAGCTCACCACACACACAACTCCCAAAGCTCACCACACACACACAACTCCCAAAGCTCACCACACACACACAACTCCCAAAGCTCACCACACACACAACTCCCAAAGCTCACCACACACACAACTCCCAAAGCTCACCACACACACAACTCCCAAAGCTCACCACACACACAACTCCCAAAGCTCACCACACACACAACTCCCAAAGCTCACCACACACACAACTCCCAAAGCTCACCACACACACAACTCCCAAAGCTCATCACACACACACAACTCCCAAAGCTCACCACACACACACACAACTCCCAAAGCTCACCACACACACACACAACTCCCAAAGCTCACCACACACACACACAACTCCCAAAGCTCACCACACACACACAACTCCCAAAGCTCATCACACACACAACTCCCAAAGCTCACCACACACACAACTCCCAAAGCTCACCACACACACACAACTCCCAAAGCTCACCACACACACACAACTCCCAAAGCTCACCACACACACACACAACTCCCAAAGCTCACCACACACACACAACTCCCAAAGCTCATCACACACACAACTCCCAAAGCTCACCACACACACAACTCCCAAAGCTCACCACACACACACAACTCCCAAAGCTCACCACACACACACAACTCCCAAAGCTCATCACACACACACAACTCCCAACTCTCATTAAACAGTACTATTAGACCCCAGCTCCCCCAACCTCCATTGTGCTACACATTACTATCACACACAGTTCTCACAACTACCATGAAAGAACACTTTTACCTTGAACTTTAACAGCTATTATTAAACAACACAGCTGCTCATAGTTCTAAATGCCGTAAATGGAATCACAAACAAAGTGAACAAATGGCAATATCCAACAAATCCAACCAGAATGCTCACACCTGTCAAATAACTTGATCAACGAGCCGGTTATTGCTGCTTCTTTTCTAAACTAACCAGCTCTCATCTGAGCAGTGTTCTGCAACACCGGATCCTGGCCCAAAAATGTCATTCTGCTGTTTGATAAATGAGATAGGAGTATCGCAGGCTAATTTAGGGCTTAAGAATTTCTGAAAAGGGCAAAGTCACCAAATTAGAACAAAATACATACATTTAGTGGACTGCTGATTGTTGCCTGAGGGCGGACGATAGAAGTGACAGGCTTATCTTGAGAACCTTAGTGGATCTTACAGTATGTGCTCAAAAGGCAAATTCCTCAATCAGAACTCTAATTACAGGAAATTCCCTCATCTGTGCATGAGGCCATTCAAAGCCTCTGAGAGAGAAAGAAGAGACAGAGAGAGACCCAGCTCATTCCTCATCCATTTAGATCACACAGTGGTTACACCTCCTCAGAGGCACTTGACAGTATGGATGAGTCACCCTCCTCTATCCACTTCCTGTTTCTGTCATGTCGACACTCACCCAATCTGTCGGTAACCTCCCTCTTGACACACACAAACAAGAATGCACACACGCACGCACACACCCTCGCACCTGAGTTTAGGACAGTGAGCTGCCATATTAGATGTCTGCATATCGCTGATCACAAGGCTAAATAATAGCCTCACATGTTACAGTATACAGTATATCTGCGCGGATCCCATTACACGATGTATAAAATGCACCGGTCTAATTTGAAAGCCTTCTCTACAGTACAGTCTGAAGACAATACTGCTCAGAGATGTGACTGAGAAGTGACAAAAACAAAGCCTGCGTAGGACTGTAATGAGACCTGTACATATCCTCCATCCATCCAGCGCAGGATTAGCCGACTGATGCTACTCTAGTTCTGTCTGACACTGACTGAGACAGAGGCTGTACGTTTCCTGCTTTACCTCCAATCATGTCCCCTCCATCCAGCTCCCACGGAACACAGCAAGGCCGCCACATCCTCTCTTCCCTTCACACCAAGGAGAAGTCCATGTCCTCCTTCCCTGCTACTACCGTTTGCATATCCCAGATGAGGGATGCAGATTACCATGGCAATCTGTCCCCACGCCCACCCCCATCCCCCACACCTCTCCTGTCCTCAGCTTCCGCCCCGCCCCACCAGGGGTCAGACTGCATGCCAGATGGACCATCTCTCGCTGGGTCAAAGACACCCGCCTCCCAGCTAATCACCAGCCACGACACCACTACACAGTGTAATCATATACTATGTGTATTAGAGAGCTAATACCTGATTGTGACATGGAGACATATGTAATGCCTCGGAAAAAATTGCTGTAATACTTTGATATCTTGATCAGAGACAGCAGTGTTAAGGGCTTTTGAGTAGGAGTCTAGCAACAGATCTCAACATACAACCCTTCTGGCATACATACAGCCAGAGGTCCCTGAAAGCCAGTGTGTGGGAGGTGAAAATAAGAATTAGTTGAATAGAGAATTAGTTGAACCTGCAGCCACTTATAGCCGTCAGTTAATGAGGCTCCTTAGGACATTGTGATATTGTTTGACTGGAGAACAACCCTGCAAACCAGAGAGTGGGAGGAGCTATAGGAGGATGGGCTCATTGTAATGGCTGGAATGGAATTGCATTCATTTAGCTTTATTTCAACAGGGAAGTCACATTGAGACTAAAGTCTCTAATACAAATGAGCCCTGCACAATGCAAAGACATACAACAGGTAAGTATAGATAAACATAAATACAGACAACACATTAAATACACATTAAGATACAAACCATAGTCAATTAAAACAAATACATTCTTTATTCTAAAAATCCTCTGTCAGCTGTCTGAATTGCCATAGGGATGTCAAAGCATCCAACAAAACGTCTTGTGGAGATTATTCCAAACATAGTGTGTAAGGAAATGAATGGCCAATTTTCCTACTGTGTAACCCACTTGGATAGCGGGTCCCCACATTTCCCAGTCTCCCATGTCAAATAGCCTGAAGCCACAGGGCTCTTTTCGCACGTTCTATTTCCCTCTATCTAGCCTGCCTTTCTCAATCCAATTCAGAGAGGGAATTCCTGGTTCCTGTTGCGCAATCAATCATTTCTCCACAACAATTACATACACATTTCAGGGAGGTTTTATGGTTCGACAGTAGCTGGACCATAAAGTGTTTTTGGAAGTGGGAATGTGGAAATGTATGTCAATGTGGATGGGACATTAGTGTTGAACCTGTGTTACTGGAGTTGTTTTGGTGGCTTTGACATTGATGGGTTGTGAGTGTGTCGCTATGTATGTGAGTGTTTTTGGAAGAGGGTGTTTGCCGTTTGCTTTGTGATGGTGCTAGTTATGCCCCTTTACTCTTCACTGTTGAAGTGGCATTCGAGTACTTAGTTTCTTTCATCATAAGTTGTCTAGCACAATCACACTTGAAATGATCTGTGTTTTCTTGTTCAAGTGTTGTCCAGAACTTTAAAACAACAGCCTTGTCCAAAGTGGTATGTGTTGTATTTGATGGGAAAATATTTTTAGCTGTGGCCTGCTGTTCTGCTATTATTGGGGAGAAGATAAAGACAGGGAGAGGGATGGAGAGAGAGAAAGAAAGGAGGGGAGAGAGAAGCAAGGGATAAAACAAATAATGATGTATGTGGGTAATGAACTGTTCAATGACAGAGCAGCCCTGATGTGGTTTGGAGCAGTGCATTCTAATTAATTACTGCATTCTATGTTCAGGGTTTTTCAAAGTGAGGTCTGTGGGTCTGTGGTGGTACTGCAGGGGTGCAGGGGGTCTGTGATTTATTTTAGATTTTGGAAACCTTTTGGGGGGGCTTTTTTACATGAAAAATGCTTATTTTATGAATAGCTGCAACAAAATGTAATTGCGGATACCATTTTTATGTCTCTGTGTCCAGTATATAGGGAGTTAGAGGTAGTTTCACAAGCCAATGCTAACTAGCGTTAGCGCAATGACAAAGTCTACAGGAACAGTAGATAAATGGCTTCATTGCCAAACCTCAAATTATTCCTTTTTTTATGGAGGAAATTACAGTCATTGGAATTAATTACAGGTATTTTTCTGCATAAAAATTCTTAGGCGGGCTCTCTAATTGGCTAGTTTCAGAATGGAAAAACAGTTTCAGTGTTTCATTTGTAATTATCCCTGACTATCTGGCTTTTATTTGATTGTTAGTTCTCAAAGATGGTATTATAAAAAAATATGTACCATCTTTGAGAAGTGACAATCAAATAAAAGCTAGACAGTCGGGGATAATTGCAAATTCCCAAAACCCGGCATTCAGAGCAGGTACCTATTGATTTGCTATACATTTTGAGCAGAGGAACATAGTATTAGCCATGGCAAATCAGAACTGCGGGAAATTAGCTTTAAACTGCAAAAATGACTCTCAGCTCCCGGCCAAACTGTGTAGAATTGCATGAAAATTAGCTTAAAATCTGCAACATTTTCTCAAAACTCAATGGGGAAAAGTTCTGTACATACAGTAGCCAAGATACCATTCTAGATATGTTAGAGTTTACACTTCCTCCTCCAATGAACCGTGGGGAGGTCAAAATAATGAAACTGTCTACCAAAATGATCCTTTTTAAAATGTTGATTACTTCTACTTCCCACTGGGCACACACTGGTTGAATCAATGTTGTTTCCACGTCATTTCAATAAAATTCTGTGGAATAGACTATTGAATTGATCTCTGTACCCAGTGGGTTGTCATTATCATTTTTAATTTGTTTATTATTGAACCTTTATTTAACTAGACAAGACAGTTAAGAACAAATTCTTATTTACCATGACGGCCTACCCCGTCCAAACGGGCGACACTGGGCTAATTGTGTGCCGTCCTATGGGGCTCCCAATCACGGCCGGATGTGATGCAGCCTGGATTCGAACCATGTACTGCAGTGACGCCTCTTGCACTGAGATGCAGTGTGTTTACTAACATATGATTGGGGTCTCTGGGTCGTCCTCGCTGGAATTTATTTTCATTGACAAGGTCAAGGAAGACAACATTCATGCACATGCATTTTTCATCAGCTGGTGATTTATAGATTATATTGAGTATTTTCTCAAGAGTCTTTGTTGCACTCAGTCTGTGTGCTAGTGGGGGTGTTGGGATGATGTAGGTTGTGCTCTGCCTGTTTTCACGTGCGTGTGTGTATATGTTTGTGTGTGTGTGTGTTTTGTGTGAATGATGCAGCCCTGGAGCCTCCTGTTCTAATGCAATGAGCAGTACAGCAGGAGGGAGATGAGTTCTGCTCCATTGTGAGAGACAGGTAATGAGTGTGTGGTAATTTGCATCCAGACTTTAATTGGTCGAAATGCACGGGTCGAAGAGGCTACACTATCACGAGGTGGATGAGTAGAGAGGCAGGTGACAGAATGTGGGGAAAGAGCTAATTGGTTTCTTCTCATCCCTCTGTTGCTCCTGTCTGTCACAGTGGGGGGAAAAGTACCCAATTATCATACTTGAGTAAAACTAAAGATACCTTAATAGAAAATGACTAATTACTAATTACTAAGTAAAAAGTCATCCAGTAAAATACTACTTGAGTAATAGTCTAAAAGTACTTGGTTTTAAATATACTTAAGTATCAAAAGATATGTAATGGCTAAATATACTTAAGTATCAAAAGTACAAGTATAAATACTTTCAAATTCCTTATATTAATCAAACCAGACAGCATCCTTTTCTTGTTTTTTAATTTATGGATAGCCAGGGATATGCGCCAACACACACATCATTTACAAACGAAGCATGTCTTTAGTGAGTCTGCCAGATCAGGTGGCAGAAAGGATGACCAGGGATGTTCTCTTGATTAGTGTGTGAATTAGGCAATTTTCCTGTCCTGCGAAGCATTCACAATGTAACATGTACTTGTGGGTGTCAGGGAAAATGTCTGTAGTATTTTGTTTAGAAATTATTGTTAAGGAATTATTGTTTAGGAATTATTGTTTAGGAATTATTGTCAAAAAATATAAATAGTAAAGTACAGATACTAACTACTTAAGTAGTACTTTCAAGTAGTTTTACTTAAGTACGTTACACCACTGTCTGTCCTCATGTCTCCTCTCATCCCTCTGTTGCTCCTGTCTGTCGTCATGTCTCCTCTCATCCCTCTGTTGATCCTGTCTGTTGTCATGTCTCCTCTCATCCCTCTGTTGCTCCTGTCTGTCCTCATGTCTCCTCTTATCCCTCTGTTGCTCCTGTCTGTCCTCATGTCTCCTCTCATCCCTCTGTTGCTTATGTCTGTCGTCATGTCTCCTCTCATCCCTCTGTTGCTCCTGTCTGTCCTCATGTCTCCTCTTATCCCTCTGTTGCTCCTGTCTGTCCTCATGTCTCCTCTTATCCCTCTGTTGCTCCTGTCTGTTGTCATGTCTCCTCTCATCCCTCTGTTGCTCCTGTCTGTCCTCATGTCTCCTCTCATCCCCCTGTTGATCCTCTGTTGTCATGTCTCCTCTCATCCCTCTGATTGCTCCTGTCTGTCCTCATGTCTCCTCTCATCCCTCTGTTGATCCTCTGTTGTCATGTCTCCTCTCATCCCTCTGTTGCTCCTGTCTGTCCTCATGTCTCCTCTCATCCCTCTGTTGCTCCTGTCTGTCCTCATGTCTCCTCTCATCCCTCTGTTGCTCCTGTCTGTCCTCATGTCTCCTCTCATCCCTCTGTTGCTCCTGTCTGTCCTCATGTCTCCTCTCATCCCTCTGTTGCTCCTGTCTGTCCTCATGTCTCCTCTCATCCCTCTGTTGCTTATGTAACCCTACACGTAGCTATGCGTGTGGAAAACATTTCATCACATCATATTTAACTTGTAGTCCGTTGTATATTCAGTTTGTGTTGTTGGTCTTGGCTAGCTTAATGTTCCAGTCGGCAGCTAGCTAACACTCACGTGGCTGCAAGCACACACAAAAAAGGGACATGAGAACGCTCGGGAGCAGACAATGTTGAAAATAAATTTTTAGACATGTTGTACTTTTCTTAAATGTAGTTTTGTAATTTACTAAAACAAGCAGATAACAAGAAAATTCCATTTGAAAAAGGTCAAGTAGTTTCTGTGAGCCAATGGGGTAACCTAGGTTACCACAGTTTGTTTTCCCCTCGGGAGGGCGGGACAGCAACGGCGTTCTATCTAATACCGACTGGGACTATGGCCTGTACATGCTCCTCTACACAATACGGTACAGTACATGTGCACTTGAATGAAATGATAACAAACCTAATCATCTACAGTAGACTGATAATAACTTTACTTACTGCTGCAGTACTGTTCTATGTAGGTACTTGACTTTTTATTTATTCATAAAGGCCAGCCACACACACAGTATGTGAGGGTAGTGGAACCAGCAGCAACCTGATTGGGCTCTCATTGACTTCCTGAAAAGGTCACATGCCATTATGGCTAGGTAAGGAAAGCGATCTCACCAGCCTTAGCTACTGCAGCAGAACCTAAAGTATGTTCAGAAAAGCAAGATATCATGGTGGGGTCGGTCCCAGTAGGAAAGGCTAAGGATGTTTTAGCCAGATCATGTTCTGGAGTCCAAGTAGTCTTTCATGTTCTCGTTCCATTTCATCATGATGACACTGTCTTCAGGCTGTTTGAACACTGACAAAACCTCACTAATTCCTAAAGAGGAGTGTGAGAGTCTCACATCACTATAACTTCCATTACCTCACCCATGACAGGTGCTGCTCTCTCCTTCCCTCTTCGTCCCTCTTGTTACAGAGTGTGAAGTCTGTCTTGTGTCTGTAGTGTCTCCTTTAGAGCAGTTCAACTGCGTTTTAGTGTTATTTTTTTCTCTACTCTCGTGAGCTTGTTGCGTTTTCACATTCTCTCCTCTCCCCTCTACTCCTCTCCCCTTCTCTCTCCTCCTCTCCTTTCTACTCCTCTCCCCCTCTCTATTCTACTCTACTCCTCTCCTCTCTCCTCCTCTCCACTTCTCTCTCCTCCTCTCCTATCTACTCTACTCCTCTCCTCTCTCCTCCTCTCTCTCCTCCTCTCCTATCTACTCTACTCCTCTCCTCTCTCCTCCTCTCTCTCATCCTCTCCTATCTACTCCTCTCCTCTCTCCTCCTCTCTCTCCTCCTCTCCTATCTACTCTACTCCACTCCTCTCGTCTCTCCTCCGCTCCTCTAATATACCATGTACAATAAACATGGAATAACTGATCTCCCTCCTCAAGCTCCCTACAACTATAACAGCAGGTAAGCTCTGTACCCAGGGAGGCGACACAGAAGACTGACAGACCTCAGCAGATATACAGTCTTTGATGGTCCAACCTTCACCATTTAATTTGGGGGATATCAACCCATTTCCATCTCTCTGGTACAGTACTCATTCCCCTGCCGCCTGTGGGATTACGGAAGAGTTTCACAGAGCAGGCTGAATGGAACAGAAGCATTTCTGGTTTTGGGAGCACATTCTTGGATGGGGGGAGCAGTTGAGTCTCTGGTCGTGGTAATTAAAGGGGTTTGTGGGAAACCCTTCAGTCTGAATCCCCCTGAAACCACACAGTCATGCTGAATGGAATTCATTGTTCGGTTGCCAGGGTGGAAGATTCCACCACTAGAATCCCGTCCTCTCTGAGGAGCTATTATGAGCCAGGCTATGAGAAGGCCAGTATGGGCAACAGTAGAGAATGGGCACCCTAAATAACAATGGGAGAGGGATGAAGTGGGAGAGTTTACAACAGACATTAGGGAACTGTCTCAGATACTGAGTGTTGAGTCTGCCTGGCTGGCTTCCCGTTACAGTAGTATAAAGGGTAGGAAGTCTGTGTGTTTAGGGTCAGAGTTTATTATTATGTTTTATTTCTCTATTTAACCAGGCAAGTCAGTTAAGAACAATGTATTATTTACAATGACGGCCTACCAAAAGGCAAAAGGCCTCCTGTGGGGACGGGGGCTGGGATTAAAAATAAAAAATGCAATAAAGATATAGGACAAAACACACATCACAACAAGAGAGACACCACTCTCTTTACATAAAGAGAGACCTAAGGCAACAACATAGCATGGCAGAAACACATGACAACACAGCATGGTAGCAACACAACATGGCAGCAACACAACATGGCAGCAACACAAAACATGGTACAGACAGCACAAAAGGCAAGAAGATAGAGATAGCAATACATCACGCGAACAAGTGATTTGGGGAACTTTAACAGAATGTGACTGAGAGAACAGGTTTTGTATGTGGAGGATGAGGGCTGCAGTAGATATCTCCGATAGGGGGGAGTGAGGCCGAAGACGGTTTTATAAATCAGCATCAACCAGTGGGTCTTCAAATCAAATTTTATTGGTCACATACACATTTTTAGCAGATGTTATTGCAGGTGTAGTGAAATGATTGTGCTTCTAGCTCTGACAGTGCAGTAATATCTAACAAGTAATATCTAACAATTACACAACATATACCCAATACACATAATTCTAGTAAAGGAATGGAATAAGAATATAAAAATATAATATAATAGGGCCTCCCGGGTGGTGCAGTGGTTAAGGGCGCTGTACTGCAGCGCCAGCTGTGCCATCAGAGACTCTGGGTTTGCGCCCAGGCTCTGTCGTAACCAGCCGCGACCGGGAGGTCCATGGGGCGACGCACAATTGGCCTAGCGTCATCCGGGTTAGGGAGGGCTTGGTCGGTAGGGATGTCCTTGTCTCATCGTGCACCAACGACTCCTGTGGCGGGCCGGGCGCAGGGCGCGCTAACCAAGGTTGCCGGGTGCACGGTGTTTCCTCCGACACATTGGTGCGGCTGGCTCCCGGGTTGGATGCGTGCTGTGTTAAGAAGCAGTGTGGCTTGGTTGGGTTGTGTATCGGAGGACGCATGACTTTCAACCTTCGTCTCTCCCGAGCCCGTATGGGAGTTGTAGCGATGAGACAAGATAGTAGCTACTACAACAATTGGACACCACGAAATTGGGGAGAAAATGGGGTAAAAAAAGAAAAGAAGAATATAAAGATATATGGACAAGCGATGTCAGAGCGGCATAGACCAAGATACAGTAGAATAGAATAGGATACGGGTATACAGAGATGACCAGTTTACAGAGGAGTACAGAGTGCAGTGATGTGTCCTATAAGGAGCATTGATGGCAAATCTAGCCTCTCGAGAGCACCCTTACTTGCCGATCTATAAATCACATCTCTGTAATCTAGCAAGGATGGTCATCTAAATCAGGGTTAGTTTGGCAGCTGGGATGAAAGAGGAGCGATTACGATAGAGGAAACTGTGTCTAGATTTAATCTTAGCCTGCAGCTTTGATATGTGCTGAGAGAAGGACCATCTTACCATACTCACTACCTAAAGCTCTAAACCCTCAGAGGTAGTAATCACACCGGTGGGGAGAGGGGCATTCTTCTTACCAAACCACATTACCTTTGTTTTGGAGGTGTTCAGAAAAGGTTAAGGGCAGAGAAAGCTTGTTGGACACTAAGAAAGCTTTGTTGAAGAGCGTTTAACAGTACATCCGGGGATGGATGGTGGGTGTTGAGTTTAAAGGGGAAAAGTCTGATTTTACATTGGATGTCAGCACTGAATGTAAAAGGCTGAAGTTGGAGTGTATCGACATCACAGAGTGAGGACAGTGATGGATGTAACGACCTGACAAGGATTAGTTATCTCAGGAGTCCATGACCACAAACTTTGTCGTCCAAATAGCTCATGTTTCAACCTCCTGGGGTAATAGTAAAACACATCTGGTTTGAGGAGGCAGGCAGACAGTATAAACACATTCCATTTACAGACATACAGGACCACAGGCCTTGGAGAAGGAGAAAATTAACTCTGTCTGTCCGTCCGTCCGTCCGACCGCCCGCACGTCTGTCTGTCTGTGTGTGTGTGGTCATAATGTCAGGGTAATTGGGGCCAGGTAAATATTTGTGTATAGCCTCCTCAACTTTAAAAACAGAGAAACCTGCGAACGCTTTCCAGAAGCAGACAACAATTATTCAGAGGAAGAGACGTCCTGTACTTGATGTCAAGATCCCAGAGTGCCGGAGCTAATAATGACATGTCTAATGTACTCAGTACAGATTTTAAGATTTCAAGTGAGAGGAAGAGAGAGCATTGATGTTGATGACTGTACAACACATAGCTCTGCCAAAAACAGATTAAGTTTCCAAAAACTTTCCAGGTGCAAACAGTATCAGAAGCACTTAATCATGGTTGTCTAATAATGTTGCTCTCATTGATTAATCTTGTATTTGATTCGTTCCAGGGTAATTGGAAACAGACTAGAGCAGTGAGAAGTGGAGGGGAGAATGGGAGAAAGGAGAGGAGAGCAGAGGAGAGTATTGGAGAGGAGAGGTGAGTAGAGGAGTGGAGGGGAGGGGTGAGTAGAAGAGAGGTGAGTAGAGGAGTGGAGAGGAGAGTATTGGAGAGGAGAGGTGAGTAGAGGAGTGGAGGGGAGGGGTGAGTAGAGGAGAGTATTGTCGAGGAGTGGAGAGGAGTGGAAGGGAGGGGAGAGGAGAGTATTGGAGAGGAGAGGTGAGTAGAGGAGTGGAGGGTAGGGGTGAGTAGAGGAGAGGAGAGTATTGGAGAGGTGAGTAGAGGAGTGGAGAGGAGTGGAGAGGAGTGGAGAGGAGAGGATCTAGAACATCTCATGGGAGATCAATTAGAAGCGCCAAATAGGACTCCATTGGCATTCATTCAGAATAAATCAGACGCTTTTAATTTGAATGACTGGAGGGCTGCAGTGCAAACCAGCACAACTGGACAGAATGCCATTAGCCTGAATATGGACAGAATGCACTTAGCCTGACACCTGGACAGAATGCTCTTAGCCTGACACCTGGACAGAATGCACTTAGCCTGACACCTGGACAGAATGCACTTAGCCTGACACCTGGACAGAATGCACTTAGCCTGACACCTGGACAGAATGCACTTAGCCTGACACCTGGACAGCATGCACTTAGCCTGACACCTGGACAGAATGCACTTAGCCTGACACCTGGACAGAATGCACTTAGCCTGACACCTGGACAGAATGCACTTAGCCTGACACCTGGACAGAATGCACTTAGCCTGACACCTGGACAGATGCACTTAGCCTGACACCTGGAAAGAATGCACTTAGCCTGACACCTGGACAGAATGCACTTAGCCTGACGCCTGGACAGAATGCACTTAGCCTGACGCCTGGACAGAATGCTCTTAGCCTGATGCCTAGACAGAATGCTCTTAGCCTGACGCCTGGACAGAGTGCTCTTAGCCTGACGCCTGGACAGAATGCACTTAGCCTGACACCTGGACAGAATGCACTTAGCCTGACACCTGGACAGAATGCTCTTAGCCTGACACCTGGACAGAATGCTCTTAGCCTGACACCTGGACAGAATGCACTTAGCCTGACACCTGGACAGAATGCTCTTAGCCTGACACCTGGACAGAATGCACTTAGCCTGACACCTGGACAGCATGCACTTAGCCTGACACCTGGACAGAATGCTCTTAGCCTGACACCTGGACAGAATGCACTTAGCCTGACACCTGGACAGCATGCACTTAGCCTGACACCTGGAAAGAATGCACTGCCTGACACCTGGACAGCATGCACTTAGCCTGACACCTGGACAGAATGCACTTAGCCTGACACCTGGACAGAATGCACTTAGCCTGACACCTGGACAGCATGCACTTAGCCTGACACCTGGACAGAATGCTCTTAGCCTGACACCTGGACAGCATGCACTTAGCCTGACACCTGGACAGCATGCACTTAGCCTGACACCTGGACAGAATGCTCTTAGCCTGACGCCTGGACAGAATGCACTTAGCCTGACGCCTGGACAGAATGCTCTTAGCCTGATGCCTAGACAGAATGCTCTTAGCCTGACGCCTGGACAGAGTGCTCTTAGCCTGACTCCTGGACAGAATGCTCTTAGCCTGACACCTGGACAGAATGCTCTTAGCCTGACACCTGGACAGAATGCTCTTAGCCTGACGCCTGGACAGAATGCACTTAGCCTGACGCCTGGACAGAATGCTCTTAGCCTGATGCCTAGACAGAATGCTCTTAGCCTGACGCCTGGACAGAGTGCTCTTAGCCTGACGCCTGGACAGAATGCACTTAGCCTGACACCTGGACAGAATGCTCTTAGCCTGACACCTGGACAGAATGCTCTTAGCCTGACACCTGGACAGAATGCACTTAGCCTGACACCTGGACAGAATGCTCTTAGCCTGACACCTGGACAGAATGCACTTAGCCTGACACCTGGACAGCATGCACTTAGCCTGACACCTGGACAGAATGCTCTTAGCCTGACACCTGGACAGCATGCACTTAGCCTGACACCTGGACAGAATGCTCTTAGCCTGACACCTGGACAGAATGCACTTAGCCTGACACCTGGACAGCATGCACTTAGCCTGACACCTGGAAAGAATGCACTTAGCCTGACACCTGGACAGAATGCACTTAGCCTGACACCTGGACAGAATGCACTTAGCCTGACACCTGGACAGCATGCACTTAGCCTGACACCTGGACAGAATGCTCTTAGCCTGACACCTGGACAGAATGCTCTTAGCCTGACACCTGGACAGCATGCACTTAGCCTGACACCTGGACAGAATGCTCTTAGCCTGACACCTAGACTTGATGGATGTGTGGGTAACTTCAACGTTGGTATAAATCATGAATCCATGACATCTGAGGATGTATGGGAAGGTTCGAGTTATGCTGAACACAGTCAGGTTGTCACAGGATACTAGGAGTGGTGGGTGGAATCAGGCGCAGAGAGCAGGGTTCAGTAGATTGTCAATTTATTCTCCTGCGCAGAAAAACGGTCACGCCAACATACAGGGCGCATACAATTGACCTGCCCAAACACAGGACCAAATAGTCCGGAGAATACACCTACGAAAACCACCATACGACAGAGTAACAAAAAACAATCCCGCACAAAACAAGGGCGGGACAACCTACTATATATAAGGACGCTAATTAAACTAAAACAGGCAGGGGAGCCAACTTCGGCAGAAGTCGTGACACAGGTCTGGTGTGTGTGTGTGCGTGTGTGTGTTTGTGCGTGAAGCGAAAGAGAGTGTGTGTGCCTGTGAACACACTCCTCTAATGTTGGGAATGTGTATTGAGCCCACCCATCACGTTAGAGGTCTGCTGAGCCAGATGAGCTGGAGGAGGAGTGGTATAGAAGGAGCACTCTGCTAAACCTCCAGCCCTATTGGAGTGTCACGCTTTTTGTCCCCTGGGTACAGGAGGCTCTGCCTGCGTCTGCACTTCCTCAAAAAAAAAAATTCTCCGCATGCAGTAAGTCCCTGCTCATTGGAGAATGGATGTATACTGTAGCCAAGGCAACAATATGTACCAGCAGCAATAAAAGGCTCCTCTGCCAAAGCAATGAGGCATTTTAATAGGGTGAGCTGAGGGACTGTTCAGAGAGCGCCTGCATGCCCAGTCTTTCCTTCCACCCACACTCCCACTAAGTTACAGTCGTTTGAAGTCTGGACTCAACAAAGATTTGGATGAATTAAGGTGAAAACTGAGGGTTAGATGTGTGGAGCTGGTGATAGGTGGGTTACAGGGAGAGCAGGGGGGAGACAGGATGAGAATGGGGGAGACAGGAGGAGAAGGGGGGAGATGGGGAGAAGGGGGAGACAGGAAGAGAAGGGGGAGACAGGAAGAGAAGGGGGGAGATGGGGAGAAGGGGGAGACAGGAAGAGAAGGGGGAGACAGGAAGAGAAGAGAGGAGACAGGGAGAAGGGGGAGACAGGAAGAGAAGGGGGAGACAGGATGAGGAGGGGTGAGACAGGATGAGGAGGGGTGAGACAGGAAGAGAAGGGGTGAGACAGGAAGAGAAGGGGGAGACAGGAAGAGAAGGGGGAGACAGGAAGAGAATGGGGGAGACAGGAGGAGAAGGGGGAGACAGGAAGAGAAGGGGGAGACAGGGAGAGAAGAGAGGAGACAGGGAGAGAAGAGAGGAGACAGGGAGAAGGGGGAGACAGGAAGAGAAGGGGGAGACAGGATGAGGAGGGGTGAGACAGGATGAGGAGGGGAGAGACAGGAAGAGAAGGGGGAGACAGGAAGAGAAGGGGGAGACAGGAAGAGAATGGGGGAGACCGGAGGAGAAGGGGTAGACAGGAAGAGAAGGGGGGAGACAGGGAGAGAAGGGGGGAGACAGGGAGAGAAGGGGGGAGACAGGGAGAGAAGGGGGGAGACAGGAAGACAAGGGGGAGACTGGAAGACAAGGGGGAGACAGGAAGAGAAGGGGGAGACAGGAAGAGAAGGGGGAGACAGGAAGAGAAGGGGGAGAGATGGAGAAGGAGGGAAACGGGTGGGGTGGCGGAGAAAGAGAGAGGAGAGAGAAGGAGCGAAAAGGAGAGAAGGACAGAGGAGAGAGAAGGGGAGAGAAAGGCAGAGAAGGAGAGAGAAGGAAAGAAGACAGGCATTGTGACAACACTGTATATAGACATAATATAACATTTGAAATGTCTATTATTTTGGAACTTAATGAGTGTAATGTTTACTGTTGGATAGTGAAGGAGAAAGAAGGAGAGCGAAGGAGAGGATAGTGAAGGAGAGAGAAGGGGAGAGAAGGAGAGAGGAGAGAGGATAGTTAAGGAGAGAGAAGGGGAGAGAAGGACAGGATAGTGAAGGAGAGAGAAGGAGAGAGGAATGAGGATAGTGAAGGAGAGAGAAGGGGAGAGAAGGGGAGAGGAGAGAGGATAGTGAAGGAGAGAGGATAGTAAATGAGAGAAAAGGAGAGAGAAGGAGAGAGAAGGGCAAAGGAGAGAAAAGAGAGAAGGAGAGAGAAGGAAAGAGGAGAGAGGAGAAAGGAGAGAGGAGAGAGAAAAGGAGAGAAAGAGAGAGGAAAGAGATGGAGAGATGCCTAATATGTCTAACATGGCCTAACCAGCGGAATCCCAGAGGGGTTGGTCTCATCATGGTCCATTAGCCTCTGGACTTGGGCCTGAGGAGGAGCCAGTTCCTTAAGAGAATACAAAAACACTCAATCTCTCTCCTCTCATCCCAGTAATGTTAAGTCACGCAAGCACCTGCTTTGGGTTCTGCACTGGCCCCAGTCCCTCCAGTTAAAGCAGCGTCTCTTATAATCCCATTCATAAGGTAACAGGTCCGACTCATCCTCAGTGAGATAGCTGCTACCCCTCCCTGCACACCCCTCCTGATCTCCAGATACACATGCTGCAGATGTTCCATAGATCCATATGGAATGGAGTAGGAAGCACAATTTCACCAGACACATGAAATGAACCCTCCACTCTGGCATATGGGGTGTAATAAACCCCAGGTTCCCACCAACACACAGAGAAGACATGAAGGATGCTTTTTGCCTCATTTCCAGGAGCAAAGCTTCTCTCTCTCTATCTCTCGTCGTCTATGGGGGAAAGGAAATATACAGTGTGTCACTGCTGATAATTTTATGAGGAGGGGGCCAAGTGAGGGGAGCCCCTTACAAAAAACATATCAGTTTTGAAACTGCAGTAAAAGTACAGTAGCTGCAGACGACTGTGACATTTTGGACAAAGTATTGTAGCATACTGCAGTTACACTGCACTCCAACTACAGTTATACTGCGCTCTTACTGCAATCTTTCTTATAAGGGGCTGAAGAGAAGGGAACTGACAAAGGAGGGAACTGAAGTGAGCGGGAGAATGGAGGAATCTTCCCATGTAGCATCAGGAGCAGCTACCCAGGCTCAGTCCCAATCCCAGCTAGTAAAGAGCATCAGCAGCAGCTACCCAGGCTCAGTCCCAATCCCAGCTAGTAAAGAGCATCAGCAGCAGCTACCCAGGCTCAGTCCCAATCCCAGCTAGTAAAGAGCATCAGGAGCAGCTACCCAGGCTCAGTCCCAATCCCAGCTAGTAAAGAGCATCAGCAGCAGCTACCCAGGCTCAGTCCCAATCCCAGCTAGTAAAGAGCATCAGCAGCAGCGACCCAGGCTCAGTCCCAATCCCAGCTAGTAAAGAGCATCAGCAGCAGCTACCCAGGCTCAGTCCCAATCCCAGCTAGTAAAGAGCATCAGCAGCAGCTACCCAGGCTCAGTCCCAATCCCAGCTAGTAAAGAGCATCAGCAGCAGCTACCCAGGCTCAGTCCCAATCCCAGCTAGTAAAGAGCATCAGCAGCAGCTACCCAGGCTCAGTCCCAATCCCAGCTAGTAAAGAGCATCAGCAGCAGCTACGCAGGCTCAGTCCCAATCCCAGCTAGTAAAGAGCATCAGCAGCAGCTACGCAGGCTCAGTCCCAATCCCAGCTAGTAAAGAGCATCAGCAGCAGCTACGCAAGGCTCAGTCCCAATCCCAGCTAATAAAGAGCATCAGCAGCAGCTACCCAGGCTCAGTCCCAATCCCAGCTAGTAAAGAGCATCAGCAGCAGCTACGCAGGCTCAGTCCCAATCCCAGCTAGTAAAGAGCATCAGCAGCAGCTACGCAAGGCTCAGTCCCAATCCCAGCTAATAAAGAGCATCAGCAGCAGCTACCCAGGCTCAGTCCCAATCCCAGCTAGTAAAGAGCATCAGCAGCAGCTACGCAAGGCTCAGTCCCAATCCCAGCTAGTAAAGAGCATCAGGAGCAGCTACCCAGGCTCAGTCCCAATCCCAGCTAGTAAAGAGCATCAGCAGCAGCTACCCAGACTCAGTCCCAATCCCAGCTAGTAAAGAGCATCAGCAGCAGCTACCCAGGCTCAGTCCCAATCCCAGCTAGTAAAGAGCATCAGCAGCAGCTACCCAGGCTCAGTCCCAATCCCAGCTAGTAAAGAGCATCAGCAGCAGCTACCCAGGCTCAGTCCCAATCCCAGCTAGTAAAGAGCATCAGCAGCAGCTACCCAGGCTCAGTCCCAATCCCAGCTAGTAAAGAGCATCAGCAGCAGCTACCCAGGCTCAGTCCCAATCCCAGCTAGTAAAGCTAGTAAGAGCATCAACAGCATCAGCAGCAGCTACCCAGGCTCAGTCCCAATCCCAGCTAATAAAGAGCATCAGCAGCAGCTACCCAGGCTCAGTCCCAATCCCAGCTAATAAAGAGCATCAGCAGCAGCTACCCAGGCTCAGTCCCAATCCCAGCTAGTAAAGAGCATCAGCAGCAGCTACCCAGGCTCAGTCCCAATCCCAGCTAGTAAAGAGCATCAGCAGCAGCTACCCAGGCTCAGTCCCAATCCCAGCTAATAAAGAGCATCAGCAGCAGCTACCCAGGCTCAGTCCCAATCCCAGCTAATAAAGAGCATCAGCAGCAGCTACCCAGGCTCAGTCCCAATCCCAGCTAATAAAGAGCATCAGCAGCAGCTACCCAGGCTCAGTCCCAATCCCAGCTAATAAAGAGCATCAGCAGCAGCTACCCAGGCTCAGTCCCAATCCCAGCTAATAAAGAGCATCAGCAGCAGCTACCCAGGCTCAGTCCCAATCCCAGCTAATAAAGAGCATCAGCAGCAGCTACCCAGGCTCAGTCCCAATCCCAGCTAATAAAGAGCATCAGCAGCAGCGACCCAGGCTCAGTCCCAATCCCAGCTAATAAAGAGCATCAGCAGCAGCTACCCAGGCTCAGTCCCAATCCCAGCTAATAAAGAGCATCAGCAGCAGCGACCCAGGCTCAGTCCCAATCCCAGCTAATAAAGAGCATCAGCAGCAGCTACCCAGGCTCAGTCCCAATCCCAGCTAGTAAAGAGCATCAGGAGCAGCTACCCAGGCTCAGTCCCAATCCCAGCTAATAAAGAGCATCAGCAGCAGCTACCCAGGCTCAGTCCCAATCCCAGCTAGTAAAGAGCATCAGGAGCAGCTACCCAGGCTCAGTCCCAATCCCAGCTAGTAAAGAGCATCAGCAGCAGCTACCCAGGCTCAGTCCCAATCCCAGCTAGTAAAGAGCATCAGCAGCAGCTACCCAGGCTCAGTCCCAATCCCAGCTAGTAAAGAGCATCAGCAGCAGCTACCCAGGCTCAGTCCCAATCCCAGCTAGTAAAGAGCATCAGCAGCAGCTACCCAGGCTCAGTCCCAATCCCAGCTAGTAAAGAGCATCAGCAGCAGCGACCCAGGCTCAGTCCCAATCCCAGCTAGTAAAGAGCATCAGCAGCAGCTACCCAGGCTCAGTCCCAATCCCAGCTAGTAAAGAGCATCAGCAGCAGCGACCCAGGCTCAGTCCCAATCCCAGCTAATAAAGAGCATCAGCCAAAGTCATGACGCAGCTATGACCACAACAAACCCAGGAAGTCCTAAGTAAACCATGTCTCAACGATTCATCGAATGGAATAGAATCAGAGAGGGGAGGAAAATCACTCAAACTTTGTATTTCATAAATGTAATTAAGATGCTAGAGATAGAGGAATCTAGCCATCTATGTAAATCACTGCTTCAACCATATTAACAATATCATCACTGCTTCAACCATATTAAAAATACCATCACTGCTTCAACCATAGCAACAATATCATCACTGCTTCAACCATAGCAACAAAATTTGTAAGTCGCTCTGGATAAGAGCGTCTGCTAAATGACTTAAATGTAAATGTAAATGTAATATCATCGCTGGTTCAACCGTAGTAACAATATCATCACTGCTTCAAACTTAGTAACAATATCATCACTGCTTCAACCATATTAAAAATACCATCACTGCTTCAACCATAGAAACATTATCATCACTGTTTCAACCATAGCAACAACATCATCACTGTTTCAACCATAGCAACAATATCATCACTGTTTCAACCATAGCAACAAAATCATCACTGTTTCAACCATATTAAAATTTCATCACTGTTTCAACCATAGCAACAATATCATCACTGTTTCAACCATAGCAACAAAATCATCACTGTTTCAACCATATTAAAATTTCATCACTGCTTCAACCATAGCAACAATATCATCACTGCTTCAACCATAGCAACAATATCATCACTTCTTCAACCGTATTAACAACATCATCACTGCTTCAACCATAGCAACAATATCATCACTGCTTCAACCATAGCAGCAATATCATCAGATGCTTGAACCATATTAACAACATCATCGCTGCTTCAACCATGGCAACAAATAATCACTGCTTCAACCATAGCAACATTACTATCACTGCTTCAACCATATTAACAATATCATAACTGCTTCAACCATATTAACAATATCATCACTGCTTCAACCATGTAAATAATATCATCACTGCTTCAACCATAACAACAATATCATCACTGCTTCAACCATAGCAACAATATCATCACTGCTTCAACATTAGCAACAATATCAGCACTGCTTCAACCATATTAACAATTTCACTCCTGCTTCAACCATAGCAACAATATCATCACTGCTTCAACCTTAGGAACAATATCATCACTGCTTCAAACATAGCAACAATATCATCACTGCTTCAACAGTATTAACAATATCATCACTGCTTCAACCATAGCAACAATATCATCACTGTTTCAACTAAAGCAACAATATCATCACTGCTTCAACCATATTAACAATATAATCACTGCTTCAACCATGGCAACAAATAATCACTGCTTCAACCATAGCAACAATATCATCACTGCTTCAACCTTAGGAACAATATCATCACTGCTTCAACCATATTAACAATATCATAACTGCTTCAACCATATTAACAATATCATCACTTCTTCAACCATAGCAACATTATCATCACTGCTTCAACCATAGCAACAATATCATCACTGCTTCAACCATAGCAACAACATCACTGCTTCAACCGTATTAACAATATCATCACTGCTTCAACCATAGCAACAACATCATCACTGCTTCAACCGTATTAACAATATCATCACTGCTTAAACCATGGCAACAAATAATCACTGCTTCAACCATAGCAACAATATCATCACTGCTTCAACCTTAGGAACAATATCATCACTGCTTCAACCATATTAACAATATCATAACTGCTTCAACCATATTAACAATATAATCACTTCTTCAACCATAGCAACATTATCATCACTGCTTCAACCATAGCAACAATATCATCACTGCTTCAACCATAGCAACAATATCATCACTGCTTCAACCATAGCAACAACATCACTGCTTCAACCGTATTAACAATATCATCACTGCTTCAACCATAGCAACAACATCATCACTGCTTCAACAGTATTAACAATATCATCACTGCTTCAACCATATTAACAATATCATCACTGCTTCAACCATGTAAATAATATCATCACTGCTTCAACCATAAAACAAATTCCTCACTGCTTCAACCATATTAACAATATAATCACTGCTTCAACCATATTAACAATATCATCACTGCTTCAACCATAGCAACAATACCAATCACTGCTTCAACCACATTAACAACAACATCACTGCTTCAACTATAGCAACAATATAATCACTGCTTCAACCATATTAACAATATCATCACTGGTTCAACCATAACAAAAATATCATCACTGCTTCAACATTAGCAACAATATCATCACTGCTTCAACCATATTAACAATATCATCACTGCTTCAACCATAGCAACAATATCATCACTGCTTCAACCATAGCAACAATATCATCACTGCTTCAACCATACTGCAACAATATCATCACTGCTTCAACCATAACAACATCATCACTGCTTCAACCATAGCAACAATATCATCACTGCTTCAACCATTAACAATATCATCACTGCTTCAACCATATTAACAATATCATCACTGCTTCAACTATTAACAATAGCAACAATATAATCACTGCTTCAACCATATTAACAATATCATCACTTCAACCATAGCAACAATATCATCACTGCTTCAACCATATTAACAACATCATCACTGCTTCAACCATAGCAACAATATCATCACTGCTTCAACCATAGCAACAATATCATCACTGCTTCAACCATATTAACAATATCATCACTGCTTCAACCATAACAACAAATATCATCACTGCTTCAACCATAGCAACAATATCATCACTGCTTCAACCATATTAACAATATCATCACTGCTTCAACCATATTAACAATATCATCACTGCTTCAACCATGCTTCAACCATAAACAATATCATCACTGCTTCAACCATAAACAACAAAACCATATCAATATCATCACTGCTTCAACCATAGCAACAATATAATCACTGCTTCAACCATATTAACAATATCATCACTGCTTCAACCATAGCAACAATATCATCACTGCTTCAACCATATTAACAACATCATCACTGCCTCAAACAAATAATCACTGCTTCAACCATAGCAACATTATCATCACTAGCAACAACATCATCACTGCTTCAACCATATAGCAACAATATCACTGCTTCAACCGTCACTGCTTCAACCATATTAACAATATCATCACTGGTATCAATATCATCACTGCTTCAACCATAAACAATATCATCACTGCTTCAACCATATCATCACTGCTTCAACAATATCATCACTGCAACCATAGCAACAATATCATCACTGCAACCATATATCATCACTGCTTCAACCATATTAACAATATCATCACTGCTTCAACCATAGCAACAATATCATCACTGCTTCAACCATAGCAACAATATCATCACTGCTTCAACCATAGCAACAATATCATCACTGCTTCAACCATATTAACAATATCATCACTACTTCAACCATAGTATCATCACTAGTCTTCAACCATAGTAACAATATCATCACAACCATAGCAAAAATATTCAATATAATCACTGCTTCAACCATAGCAACAATTGACCGCTCATACAAAGGGATCATCACTGCTTCAACCATATTGCAACAACATCATCACTGCTTCAACCATAGCAACAATATGCTTCAACCATACATAAATCATCTAGTCTTCAACCATATTAACAATATCATCACTGCTTCAACCATAGCAACAAATATCCCATCACTGGATGTCTTCAACCATAAGTCATTTGTTAACAATATCAATCATCACTGCTTCAACCAACATCATCACTAAACAAGTATCATCACTGCTTCAACCATATTCATCACAATATCATCACTGTCTCAACCGCTTCAACCATTCAACATCATGCTTCAACCTTAGGAACAACATCATCACTGCTTCAACCATATTAACAATATCATCACTACTTCAACCATAGTAACAATATTATTACTATTTCAACCATAGCAACAATATAATCACTGCTTCAACCATAGCAACAATATCATCACTTCTTCAACCGTATTAACAACATCATCACTGCTTCAACCATAGCAACAATATCATCACTGCTTCAACCATAGCAGCAATATCATCAGATGCTTCAACCATATTAACAACATCATCGCTGCTTCAACCATGGCAACAAATAATCACTGCTTCAACCATAGCAACAATATCATCACTGCTTCAACCATATTAACAATATCATCACTGCTTCAACCATATTAACAATATCATCACTGCTTCAACCATGTAAATAATATCATCACTGCTTCAACCATAACAACAAATTCCTCACTACTTCAACCATAGCAACAATATAATCACTGCTTCAACCATATTAACAATATCATCACTGCTTCAACCATAGCAACAATATCATCACTGCTTCAACCATATTAACATTATCATCACTGCTTCAACCATATTAACAATATCATCACTGCTTCAACTATAGCAACAATATAATCACTGCTTCAACCATATTAACAATATCATCACTGGTTCAACCATAACAAAAATATCATCACTGCTTCAACCATAGCAACAATATCATCACTGCTTCAACATTAGCAACAATATCATCACTGCTTCAACCATATTAACAATTTCACTCCTGCTTCAACCATAGCAACAATATCATCACTGCTTCAACCTTAGGAACAATATCATCACTGCTTCAACCATATTAACAATACCGTCACTGTTTCAACCATAGCAACAATATCATCACTGTTTCAACTATAGCAACAATATCATCACAGCTTCAACCGTATTAACAATATCATCACAGCTTCAACCATATTAACAATATCATCACTGCTTCAACCATGGCAACAAATAATCACTGCTTCAACCATAGCAACAATATCATCACTGCTTCAACCTTAGGAACAATATCATCACTGCTTCAACCATATTAACAATATCATCACTTTTTCAACCATAGCAACAACATCATCACTGCTTCAACCATATTAACAATATCATCACTGCTTCAACCATATTAACAATATCATCACTGCTTCAACCATAGCAACAACAGCATCACTGCTTCAACCATATTAACAATATCATCACTGCTTCAACCATAGCAACAACATCATCACTGCTTCAACCATAGCAACAACATCATCACTGCTTCAACCATCACTGCTTCAACCACAGCAACAACATCATCACTGCTTCAACCGTATTAACAATATCATCACTGCTTCAACCATATTAACAACATCATCACTGCCTCAACCATAGCAACAAATAATCACTGCTTCAACCATAGCAACATTATCATCACTGTTTCAACCATAGCAACAACATCATCACTGCTTCAACCATCACTGCTTCAACCATAGCAACAACATCATCACTGCTTCAACCGTATTAACAATATCATCACTGCTTCAACCATAGCAACAATATCATCACTGCATCAACCATAGCAACAATATCATCACTGTTTCAACCGTATTAACAATATCATCACTGCTTCAACCATAGCAACAATATCATCACTGCTTCAACCATAGCAACAATATCATCACTGCTTCAACCGTATTAACAATATCATCACTGCTTCAACCATAGCAACAATATCATCACTGCTTCAACCATATTAACAACATCATCACTGCCTCAACCATAGCAACAAATAATCACTGCTTCAACCATAGCAACATTATCATCACTGCTTCAACCATAGCAACAACATCATCACTGCTTCAACCATCACTGCTTCAACCATAGCAACAACATCATCACTGCTTCAACCATCACTGCTTCAACCATAGCAACAAATAATCACTGCTTCAACCATATTAACAATATCGTCACTGTTTCAACCATAGCAACAATATCATCACTGCTTCAACCATATTAACAATATCATCACATGCCAAGAAAACATTTTTTCAGATACCTCCAAATTAGGAATTTCGTAAGGACACATATCCCACAGTATGGCATGAAGCCAAATAGTCCTACATTAGATAGCTTGATCCTTGTCAAACCCCATTCAAAATGGTCGGTCTCGAGAAAGTATGATGTGCTACAGGCCCACATAGAGGTATCCACAGACACCATTAAAAGGGCTTGGGAACAAGAACTTGGGTCAGAAATCTCAGATGAGGACTGGGTAGAAGCTCTCAGGAATATAAACCACAGTTCAGTGAATGCCAGACACAACCTTGTACAGTTTAAGGTGATACACAGGTTACATTACCCAAAAGTAAAACTGCATAAAATATTCCCGGACACCTCACCACTGTGTGAGAGGTGCAAGCAGGATGAGGGGAAGTTGACCCACTTATTCTGGACATGTCCTAAGTTACATGTTTACTGGGCTCTCATTTTTGATTATTTATCTAGAGCCTTTGACAGAGTTCTAGCCCCAGACCCATTGACCGCTCTGTTTGGTACAGTTGATGGGAATAACCACAAAGGGAAAGCTGTCTCTCTTTGTACTCTATTAGCCAAAAGGCTCATATTGCAATTTTGGAAACTGGAGACTGTACCTACCTTTGAAATGTGGTTACGGGATTTGGGGAATGTAATACATATGGGAAAGATTCGATACAATACCTCCAATAGAAGTCCAATGTTTTACAAAATATGGCAGCCGATACTGGATAAATGGTCTAGTCCCACTTCATAACTGGGTTGACGATCTGCTGCTACTCTGTGCTGTACTCCACTCAATATCTTCTTTTGGCTTAACTACACTGCTTGTAATGACTATATGCTTTCTTCTTATACATGTACCACCTAATAGGATTTTGTTTAATTTTGTGTATGTGTGAGTTAAGTTTTGTTTTGTCCTCTAAATTGGCCATCCCATTCAACAGTACAATGAATGTCATTGTTAGTATTACATTACATTTAATTACATTTAAGTCATTTGTTAGTATTGCTGTCTTTTTTATTTGATTTGATTATTTATTTATTTTATTTAATTGTAAAATAATAAACATATTATAAAAAATATAAAAAAACAATATCATCACTGCTTCAACAATATTAACAACATCATCACTACTTCAACCATAGTAACAATACCATCACTGCTTCAACCATAGCAACAACATCATCACTGCTTCAACCATAGCAACAATATCATCACTGTCTCAACCGTATTTACAATATCATCACTGCTTCAACCTTAGGAACAATATCATCACTGCTTCAACCATAGCAACAATATCATCACTGCTTCAACCATAGCAACAATATCATCACTGCTTCAACCATTTTAACAATATAATCACTGCTTCAACCATAGCAACAATATAATCACTGCTTCAACCATAGCAACAATATCATCACTGCTTCAACCACATTAACAACATCATCACTGCTTCAGCCATAGCAACAATATCATCACTGCTTCAACCATATTAACAACATCGTCACTGTTTCAACCATAGTAACAATATCATCACTGCTTTACCCATAGCAACAATATCACCACTGCTTCAACCATATTAACCATACCGTCATTGCTTCAACCATAGCAACAATATTATCACTTCTTCAACTATAGCAACAACATCATCACAATGGGAAGGAATCCATGAAATAGTTATTTTCATGGTTAAAACCACTATTGGTTTCTCCTTGAACTGACTTTCTCTGACTTCCAAGTCCAATATGTGAACGTTTCAGATGGGCTCAGTGTGTCTCCTCAGTTGTACCCTGTCATAATGCTGGCATCTGTCTCCCTGCCTGCGCCTCTCTCGCTCCCTTCCTGGTTCTGCTCCACTGCCTGCCTTAGTCGGTCCCATTAAAAGGACAGTTCATGTCATCGTCTGCCTACCGTCGCCACCGAGGCCATCTGCTGCCCAGCTGCAGAGAAGAGCCACCGGCACCAGCTGCAACACCAGGCAGGGCAGGTAGGCCCCAGATGGAGAGGTGTGGCCCCTCACCAGGCAGGGCAGGCAGGGCCCCAAAGGGAGATGTGTGGTCCCTCACCAGGCAGGGCAGGCAGGGCCCCAGAGGGAGATGTGTGGTCCCTCACCAGGCAGGGCAGGCAGGGCCCCTAACAGAAAGGTGTGGCCCCTCACCAGGCAGTGCCCCAGTGGGAGAGGTGTGGTCCCTCACCAGGCATGGAAGACAGGGCCGCAGAGGGAGAGGTGTGGCTCCTCACCAGGTAGAAAGAGGGGAACCTTTCTGACCGTCCTAGTTTTCCGAAACCATCAATCCCAAAACAAGCGTAGGTCACTTTTCATTAGGTTCTTTTGACCCCAATGAAATCCCAAACATTACACCACTTCACTATCCCTTTCACTAAACAGTATGCCTTATCAACCCCGACCTTCAACTGAATGATGGTAACTAAAACAAAATGTAAACATGAATCACCATTTCTCATTTCTTGACTTTCCCTACATGAAATTAAACAGAAACTTGCACCAAGCCGGCTTCCTCCTGAAAATACCTAAAACATCTTGTAGTTACTCCATCCGTTTGCATGGTCCTACTGTTCACACTGATACCGGCCTGTCTGTCTGCAACGTGCCTGGCTCTGTCTCAGTGGACTCATTACCAGGCCTAGCCTTATTAACAGAGCACAGAGGAGACAGACAGATGACAATGAGGTTCTTGTGCATTACAAGCCTCTGCCAGGCACTGTAGAACAATGGCTGACTATGTAAACACAAATCGTACTAGTCTAGTCAAGGGACACACTAAACTGCGTGTGTGCAATTGGTTTGGTCAGACCTATATTCTACACATGAAATCTGAAGTTCAATTGAATTATTGCAGCAAAATCCATTTTCTTCTATTTCCAATTCATTAAACTCTGAGTATGGTGTTCCTGTAATTCTCAAAAAGAAAGTGTACTGAGATGCTAGCTCTTCAACCTTCATCTCTCTCTCTCTTTGTACAAGGCCATGGCCAACATCATAGGGGTCCAGCTCCCATTCCTCCCTAGTGGAATGGTGCCTCACTGCCCCACTGCCTCACTGCCCCACTGCCTCGGGCTCGACTAGTAGTGGACCTGGAGCTCTCTGATGAAGGAATTAATAGCCTTCCCTCTTGAGAGAGAGAGGGGGGGGTAAAGAGAGAGAGGGAGAGAGGAGGAAGTAGATAGAGAGACTAAGATTCCATAGAATCGAACCACTTCTGGGAAAATTGGAACACACTAAACAAACAATCACATGAAGAGTTATCTATCCAAAACAGAGATATGTGGATAAACCACTTCTCCAGTCTTGTTGGTACTACAACAATGAACAAACAGCTAAAATCATATATAGTGCATTCGGAAAGTATTCAGACCCCTTGACTTTTTCCACATTTTGTTACGTTACAGCCTTATTCTAAAATTGATTCAAATGTTTTTCCCCTCATCAATCCACACACAATACTGCATAATGACAAAGCAAAAACAGGTTTTTAGAATTTTATGCTAATAAAAAATAAAAAACTGAAATATTGCATTAACATACAGTACCAGTCAGAAGTTTACCATGGGCACGTCATTTATCCGAACTTCAGAACACTACCCCCTAGCCCTAAGAGGTTTTAACAAGAAGTTACGCTTTTAAACGATGTAAGACACTTTTCATGAATATTTAATATTACGAGTTTTGTATTTTGAATTTCTCGCTCAGCAATTTCACCGGATGTTGTCGTAGTGGCACGCTAGCGGGACACCGATCCCAAAGAGGTAACAAACCTCCAAACAAGCTTCAGTGCCATACAACACTCCTTCCATGGCCTCCAACTGCTCTTAAATACCATTCAAACTAAACGCATGCTTTTCAACCGATCGCTGCTCTCACCCGCCCGCCCGACTAGCATCACTACTCTGGACAGTTCTGACTTAGAATATGTGGACAACTACAAAAACCTAGGTGTCTGGTTAGACTGTAAACTCTCCTTCCAGACTCATGTTAAACATCTCCAATCCTAAATTAAATCTAGAATCTGCTTCCTATTTCGCAACAAAGCCTCCTTCACTCACGATGCCAAACATACCCTCGTAAAACTGACTATCCTACTGATCCTTGACTTCGGAAATGTCATTTACAAAATAGCCTCCAACACTCTTCTCAGCAAACTGGATGCAGTCTATCACCGTGCCATCTGTTTCGTCACCAAAGCCCCATATACTACCCAGCACTGCGACCTGTATGCTCTCGTTGGTTGGCCCTCGCTACATATTCGCACCAGACCCACTGGCTCCAGGTCATCTATAAGTCTTTGCTAGGTAAATCTCCGCCTTATCGCAGCTCACTAGTCACCATAACATCACCCACCGGTACCACGCGCTTCAGCAGGTAAATCTCACTGGTCATCTCCAAAGCGAACACCTTCTTTGGCCGCCTTTCCATCCAGTTCTCTGCTGCCAATGACTGGAACCAATTGGAAAAATCAATGAAGTTGGAGACTTAGATCTCCCTTACTAACTTCAAGCATCAGCTATCTGAGCAGCTTACCGATTGCTGCAGCTGTACACAGCCCATCTGTAAATAGCCCATCCTACTACCTACCTCATCCCCATATTGTTTTTATTGACTTTTTTCTTGCACATCATCATCTGCACATCTATCACTTCAGTGTTAATTTGCTAAATTGTAATTACTTCGCAACCATGGCCTATTTATTGCCTTACCTCCTTATTCCATTTGCATACACTGATAAAGCTTTGCTTTATCTTGGCCAGGTCTCAGTTGTAAATGAGAACTTGTTCTCAACTGGCCTACCTGGTTAAACAAAGGTCAAATAAAAAATAAAATAAAAATCTATGTGAACCTGCCTTAGGCATGCTGCAAGGAGGTATGAGGAATGCAGATGTGGCCAGGACAATAAATTGCAATATCCGCACTGTGAGACGCCTAAGACAGTGCTACAGGGAGACAGGACGGACAGCTGATCGTCCTCGCAGTGGCAGACCACATGCAACAACACCTGCACAGGATTGGTACATCCGAACATCACACTTGAGGGAGAGGTACAGGATGGCAACAACAACTGCCCGAGTTACACAAAGACAATCCCTCCATCAGTGCTCAGACTGTCCGCAATAGGCTGAGAGAGGCTGGACTGAGGGCTTGTAGGCCTGTTGTAAGGCAGGTCCACACCAGACATCACTGGCAACAATGTTGCCTATGGGCAGAAACCCACCAATGCTGGACCAGACAGGACTGGCAAAAAGTGCTCTTCACTGACGAGTCGCAGTTTTTCTCATCAGGGGGGATGGTCGAATTCGGGTTTATCGTCGAAGGAATGAGCATTACACAGAGGCCTGTACTCTGGAGCGGGATCCATTTGGAGGTGGAGGGTCCGTCATGGTCTGAGGCGGTATGTCACAGCATCATCGGACTGAGCTTGTTGCAGGTAATGCCAACACTGTGTGTTACAGGGAAGACATCCTCCTCCCTCATGTGGTACCCTTCCTGCAGGCTCATCCTGACATGACAATGCCATCAGCCATACTGCTCGTTCTGTGCGAGATTTCCTGCAAGACAGGAATGTCAGTGTTCTGCCATGGCCAGCGAGGAGCCCGTATCTCAATCCCATTGAGCATGTCCGGGACCTGTTGGATCGGAGGGTGAGGGCTTGGGCCATTCCCCCCAGAAATGTTGGGAACTTGGAGGTGCCTTGGTGGAAGAGTGGTGTAACATCTCACAGCAAGAACTGGCAAATCTGGTGCAGTCCATGAGGAGGAGATGCACTGCAATACTTAATGCAGCTGGTGGCCACACCAGATACTAACTGTTACTTTTGATTTTGACCCCCCCTTTGTTCAGGGACACATTATTACATTTCTGTGGAACTTGTTCAGTTTATATCTCAGTTGTTGAATCTTGTTATGTTCACACAAATATTTACACGTTAGGTTTTCTGAAAATAAACTCAGTTCACAGTTAGAGGACATTTCTTTTTTACTGTGTTTAGTAACCAAAATAGTGTTAAAACAATTCAAAATATATTTTGTATTTTAGATTCTTCAAAGTAGCCACCCTTTGCCTTGATGACAACTTTGCGCACTTTTGGCATTCCCTCAACCAGCTTTAAAAATCGCGCAACATTTCAACGTCCTGCTACTCATGCCAGGAATATAGTATATGCATATGATTAGTATGTGTGGATAGAAAGCACTCTGAAGTTTCTAAAACTGGTCTGTGACTATAACAGAACGTCTGTTGCAGGCAAAACCCCAAGGAAATCTGTTCACAAAAAACACACAAAAAATATCACTCCGCCAGTCTCTGTATTGTCTATGGCAAGAGAAAATAGATACGGCCCAGTTTACAGATCCTACAGCTTCCGCACGATGTCGCCAGTGTTGGGAATTGGGTTGAAGTTAATCCTTGGTGAAATGAGAAATAGGCACTTCCTGTCATCGAGTACACCGGTGGAAGTTATGGAAGAGAGAAAATCGTCCATGATTTGTTGACTTGCTGCTATTGAATACAGATCGCTCCGTGATCAATTTGATCGATTATTAACGTTTACTAATACCTAAAGTTGGATTACAAAAGTAGTTTGAAGTGTTTTGTCAAAGTTTATAGGCAACTTTTTTAATAAAAAAAAATGACGTTGCGTTTTGAAACTGAGTTTTTTCCTGGATCTGACGGTCTTCATAAATGGACATTTTGGGTATACATGGACCGATTTAATCGAAGAAAAAAAAAGACCCAATTGTGATGTTTATGGGACATATAGGAGTGCCAACAAAGAAGCTCGTCAAAGGTAATGAATGTTTTATATTTTATTTCTGCGTTTTGTGTAGCGCCGGCTACGCAAATTATTTTGTTTACGTCCCCTTCGTGTATTTCGGGGGTTGCATGCTATCAGATAATAGCTTCTCATGCTTTCGCCGAAAAGCATTTTAAAAATCTGACATGTTGGCTAGATTCACAACGAGTGTAGCTTTAATTGAGTACCCTGCATGTGTGTTTTAATGAAAGTTTGAGTTTTATCGAGTACTATTACTTGTCACTCTGAAATTTCCCCTGATGTTGATCCCTGTACAGGGACTGCAGCCATAAAAAGTTTTAACATGTGTGCCTTGTTGAATTTATTTCCTTCTTAATGTGTTCGAGCCAATCAGCTGTGTTGTGACAAGGTAGGGGTGGTATACAGAAGATAGCCCTATTTGGTAAAATAACAAACTTTTAAAGTTTCTTCAATTGCAGTTCATCGTTACATTAAGATTCTTGGATTTTTCCAAACTTCTTTCATTTAAGAATGATGGTGTTCTTGGGGACCTTCAATGCTGCAGAAATATTTTGGTACCCTTCCCAGATCTGTGCCTCGACACAATCCTGTTTCGGACAACTCCTTCGACCTCATGGCTTGGTTTTTGCTCTGACATGCACTGTCAACTGTGGGACTTTATATAGACAGGTGTGTGCCTTTATAAATCATGTACAATCAACTGAATTTACCACAGGTGGACTCCAATCAAGTTGTGGAAACATCTCAAGGATGATCAATTTATTTTTAATTAAATGTTGTACCTTTATTTAACTAGGCAAGTCAGTTAAGAACTAATTCTTATTTTCAATGACAGCCTAGGAACAGTGGGTTAACTACCTTGTTCAGGGGCAGAACGACAGATTTTTACCCTGACAGCTCGGGGATTCGATCTTGCAACCTTTCAGGTTACTAGTCCCTCGCTTTAACCACTAGGCTACCTGCCACCAATGTAAACAGGATGCACCTGAGCTCAATTTTGAGTCTCATAACAAAGGGTCTGAATAGTTATGTATATAAGATACTTTTTATATACACTTTACAACATTTCTATAAACCTGTTTTTGCTTTGTCATTATGGGATATTGTATATGGATTGACAAGGATTGTTTTTTTATTTAATCCATTTTAGAATAAAGCTGTAACGTAACAAAATGTGGAAAAAGTCCCGAAGGCACTATAAATGATCAATTACAAATCTTAGAGAATCAGCTATTTAACACTGCCAGAACCCACTGGATTCTCCAATTACATTGAATGAATTACAGGACAAAATACAAACCTTCCAACCCAAAAAGACTTGTGGTGTTGATGCTATCCTACATGAAATGATAAAATATACAGACCACAAATTCCAATTGGCTATACTTAAACTCTTTAACATCATCCTCAGCTCTGGCATCTTCCCCAATATTTGGAACCAAGGACTGATAACTCCAATCCAAAAAAGTGGAGACAAATTTGACCACAATAACTACCGTGGGATACGCGTTAACCGTAACCTTGGGAAAATCTTTTGCATTATCATTAACAGCTGACTTGTACATTTCCTCAGTGAAAACAATGTACTGAGAAAATTACCGTATGGCAGACCACGTATTAACCCTGCATACCCTAATTGACAAACAAACAAACCAAAACAAAGGCAAAGTTTTCTCATGCTTTTTTTACTTAAAAAAAGGTTTTGACTCAATTTGGCATGAGGGTCTGCTAAACAAATTGCTAAATAAGTGGTGTTGGGGGGGAAACATACAACATAAAAAAAATCCAACAATTGTGCTATTAAAATTGGCAAAAAACACACGTTTCTTTCCACAGTGGGGTAAGACAGGGAAGCAGCTTAAGACCCCCCCCTTTCATCAAAAATATCAATGAATTGGTGAGGGCACGAGAACAGTCTGCAACACCCGGCGTAACCCTACTAGAATCTGAAGTCAAATGTCTACTGATGATGTAGTGCTTCTGTCCCCAACCAAGGAGGGCCTACAGCAGCATCTAGATCTTCTGCACAGATTCTGTCAGATCTGAGCCCTGACAGTAAATCTCAGTAAGACAAAAATAATTGTCTTCCAAAAAAGGTCCAGTTGCCAGGACCACAAATACAAATTCCATCTAGACACTGTTGCCCTAGAGCACACAAAAAACTAGACATACAGTACCTCGGCCTAAACATCAGCGCCACAGATAACTTCCACAAAGCTGTGAACGATCTGAGATCAAAGTAAGAAGGGCCTTCTATGCCATCAAAAGGAACATAAAATTTGACATATAAATTAGGATCGGGCTAAAAATATGTGAATCTGATTTAGAACCCATTGCCCTTTATGGTTGTGAGGTTTGGGGTCCGCTCACCAACCAAGAATTCACTAAATGGGACAAAAACAAATGGAGACTCTTCAAATGAGGTGGAACTGAGCTGCACATCCTAAACTCCTGACAAATGTATGACCTAAATTAGAGGCATATATTTCCCTCAGATTAGACAGACCCACAAAGAATTTTAAAACAAATCCAATTTTGATAAACTCCCATATCTATTGGGTGAAATACCACAGTGTGCAATCAGAGCATCAAGCTTTGTGAGCTGTTGCTACAAGTAAAGGGCAACCAGTGAAGAACAACACCATTGTAAATACAACCCATCATTATTTATTTTCTCTTTTGTACGATAACTATTTGCACATTGCTAAAGCACTGTATGTAGACATAATATGACATTTGTAATGTCTTTATTCTTTTGGAACTTCTGTGAGTATAATGTTTACATTTCATTCGCATTGTTTATTTCACTTTTCTTTATCCATTTCTCTTGCTTTGGCAATGTAAACATGTGTTTCCCATGTCAATAAAGCCCCTTGAATTGAATTAAATTGAGAGAGGAGGGGTAGAGCGGAAGAGAGAGAGGGGGGGGTGGCCTGCCTCTGGCTATTATTCGGACCTCTGGCTATTACCTCTCCCGCTGCATTGGCCACAGACAGGGCGTGGCTGGGGGAGGGCTGGGAGAAGGGGAGGAGAGGGTGGAGGGGGAGGTTCTGCCTCACTACAAGATGTACTTTCTCTGCATGTGGAGAGTGAACAGGAAGGTGGGTGGTCCCAGGAGAGAGGTAGAGAGAGATGGAGAGAGGGGGTGAGGTGGGGCTGTCTGTTCCCAGCCTCTCACTGAGTTAAATGGTTTCCTAGTGTGTACATGTATTCCTCTTACTCCATCTCAGAACTGTTCTAGAGCACCATGAGGTAATGAGAGAGCTGAGACCTAAACTCAGGCCAGATGGGTAGAAGTAGTCTTCCTCACAGGGCTCGGCAGGTACTAGAAACCAGCATGACCCCTAAACAGTTTGACTTCACTCATCTGAAGAAAGAAGTTGAGTATCCATTATTTTGTATTAAGAAGTGTTGGAGTTTATTTCCTTTCCAACTGACTACAGTATGTGCACTTCCAAAAGGTCTTTCAGCTGCTGCAAGTCCACAATCCTCTCTGACCTATCCTTACCATGCTTCAGTAGGGTGAAGAGTGCCCTTCATTCTAACTACATCACTCATCCTACAATTGAACCATACCACTTAAAAACTCTGACCACCAACAACCCTCTCAGATCAAAACCTAACTCTGCTTCAAACACACAAAGCTAAATCCCTCACCTCAAACCTTGACCCTGACCTCTCCCTGTGAGAGGTGCCACACCATCCAGTAAACATACTGCTTATATTACAACTACTCCCTCTTGTGTTCAGCACAATCCAGCCTGTTATAAGTGAGATGTAATCTCCCCCTGTTGTACCAGATGTGTCCCTCTTCCGTACCGTATGAGCAACTGAAGGCTGCCTTCTTTACGGCGGTGTCTTAGGAGCTTTATGGAGTAGTACTGTATTGGCAGATTACCATGAGTCTGTGATGAGTGCACGCAAGATACTGATCAGACCCAACTATACATAATGGAACAGGCTTACAGTGCATTGATTTTGGTCCTTCTGGTACTGCTCCACTGGCTCAGATGTATTGGGTGTGAGGCGGATATTTCACACCATCTTTTCCCCCCAGTCAGACACGTATTAGGGGCGACAGTAATGTAGTCGATTGGCGGTGGAACATCAGAATCATTTAGAAATGCTAAACAGATTGCGGACATCCGACTGATGGATGAACATAGTATCCAATCCTGCCGAGGTGTCATCACCCAATTATGAATAGTTCAGTGTCAGCGTCTGGAATAAGAGGAGGCAGGTCATTTGTTACATTCAGCTGCACAGTGGACCCAGCGTCCTACCCTAGATATGTACTGTAGAATAGAACCAGGGGAGGAAACACAGTCAACACAAACACAAAACAGGCTGGTTCGTGCGTGCCGATTCACTACCATTCAGTACACACACACACACACACACACTGGTTTTTCTGCCACTTTCATTGATGCTACTTCTGAGGAGGTCCAAAGTTAGGGAGAGTTGTGGGCCATCATGGCCGGCGAGTGGTGGTTTAATCTTGTGTCACTGCCAGCCAGTGGTTTGTTTTAGAAGGGCAGATTCCAAGGGCAAGGAACCAGATTGAGCTCTAGTTTTACAGCTTTATTGGACATCTGTCAGTGATGTTATTGAGGTCCCACAGAGGTGAAACACAGTAAAAAGTCCTGGCATTTCTTCACAGCAGAATATATTTACAGGAGTCAGCCTGTGCATACTAACGAGTCTTGTCTGTTTGCTAGCCTTGATCCGGCTCAGGACAAGGCTTACAAACACCCTGACATAGAGGAGGAAACACACTTCAAGAAGTATTAATCTCTTAATCCACTGAGTGCTGAACTCCTCTGACTAAGAGGGGAAATTTCACTAAGAGGAGAAATCAGATAAATCTAAGTCTCACACATGAACAATCTTAAACCTCATCGTGTAAGATTTCCTTTAACAAAGACAGTATAAGTGGTCAGCTCTGTGGTCCCCTCTCCTTCCAGAGCGAGATTATGTGACTGAGTTCCCTTCCTAGCACGCAGTAGGGGAAGAGTTATAGGTAACTGCCAAAATAAAGGTAACACCAACATAAAGCGTCTGGCGTTGGGCCACCACGAGCCGCCAGAACAGCTTCAATGCACCTTGGCATAAATTCAGTGTCTGGAACTCTATTGGAGGAGTTGCGACACAATTCTTCCATGAGAAATTCCATAATTTGGTGTTTTGTTGGTGGTGGTGGAAAACACTGTCTCAGGCACCTCTCCAGAATCTCCCATATGTGTTCAATTGGGTTGAGATCTGGTGACTAACACACACACATGCATGTACACGCACACACACACACACACTTTTTAAACCCCCCGCTTTCAAAGTCACTGAGATCTCTTCTTCTAGCCATGGTAGCCAAAATAATGGTCAACTGGGCATTTTTATACATGACACTAAGCATGATTGGATGTTAACTGATTAATTAACTCAGGAACCACACTTGTGTGGAAGCATCTGCATTCAATATACTTTGTATCCCTCATTTACTCTATTTTGGCAGTTACCTGAACGTGAGTCTCTGTTTGGGTTTTGACTAAACAGCCTCACTTAACTCCAGTCACCTGACTGGCTGCCCTGCCGACTGTCCAGCTGGGGAACAGGAAGCATGACATCACTGCCCTGATGCAAAGGCATGTGTGAATGTGGAATTGAGGTTCCCCGTTAACACTGCATGACTGAAGAGGGAGAGAGGCCAGGGAATCACGCTCTGAACCCAACCACAGACTCTCTCCCAGATAACAGATAGCAGCCCACCATCTCATCCACTCAGTGAGAACATGCTAATGACACCTGTTCAAACAGAGAGTCTATCCAGTGTCCACCCACTAGGCAAGCAGAGTCGAGCAGAGGAAGCAAGGGTAAGCTGGGCAAACATTTCACACTGACCAGTCGACTCTGTGCTTTAAACCCGAGGGCCAACCATCTCCAGCTGAGATGCCTTGCTGCTCTGCTCAGCACCATCTGCTCAACACACAGAGAGAACCATTAGACAGACCAACCTACGGGGTATCACAAACCCGTCAGCTCAATACCCCCTGTTCCCCTCCTCCATGGCACCTATACTCAGTAACGCAAATGAAAAAATACTAGTGTTTAAGTGTAGATATACTGTAGTATTTATTAAAGTATTCTACAAAATGCTATACTAAGTACTACACATGATTGAGGGATACTACAGTGTGTAGTATTGAATTCTACAGTATACTAAAGTTTACTACAGAATACTATAGTAAGTACTGTAGTATTCTGTATTAAACTTTAGTATTTTCTTTTATGTGGGAAGATACAGAACACAAACAGTCTGAGGCTACGAGGCCTTCCTCTCTGATCTCACCTCACAGACACACAGCCAACACCAACTGACACCACTACTTACAAACTGACATTGACATAGTTGAAATTCACAATTGTCATCTCTCAGTGACACTATAAATAAATTAAGCTGAAAGTGCAGTATTCAGAGATCGCTCCACCATTTCCAACTTGGAAAAATTTGAATGGTAAATTTGACAAAATTCTAATTTCAGATAATTTGACAAAACAAGCCATGTATAGTGTGGAATCATTGTTCCATCTAAAGCACTGTGAAATATATGTTCATTAAACAAATATATTCTATTTTCAACTGTTTCAAGTTGGTGTACAAAACCGAAAGTAAAATATGCATAAACTAAACATAAGAACGGTATAGAAATAGCGCACATAAGATATCCCGCTTCCTTTAAAAAAATTTTTAACAAGGCAAGTCAGTTAAGAACAAATTGTTATTTACAATGACGGCCTACCCCGGAAAAACCCAGACAATGCTGGGCCAATTGTGGCAGATTCCCTATGGGACTCCCCATCACGGCCAGTTGTGATACAGCCTGGATTCGAAACAGGGTGCCTCTAGCACTGAGATGCAGTACCTTAGACCGCTGCGCCACTCGGGAGGCCCTTGCTTGAAAGATCTATAACTAACATTTCTATGTGAATTTGGTCGGGTCGCCCAAAAAGTGACATATTGCAGCTTTAATATCAGACTCACATCATCCTACTATCATAAATCCCATCACACCCATCTCAGCAAACATACAATCTCTGAAACTCTACGCCACTTACTCTGTAGACTACACTACATCTATGATCAAAGAGACACTGCCTACTGCCTAGTGCCTACAGCCTAGTGTCTACTGCCTAGTGTCTACTGCCTAGTGTCTATTGCCTAGGGCCTACAGCCTAGTGTCTACTGCCAAGTGTCTTCTGCCTAGTGCCTACAGCCTAGTGTCTACTGCTTAGTGCCTACAGCCTGCTGCCTAGTGCCTACAGATTAGCGTCTACTGCCTAGGGCCTACAGCCTGCTGCCTAGTGCCTACAGCTTAGTGTCTACTGCCTAGTGTCTACTGCCTAGTACCTACAGCCTAATGTCTACAGCCTAGTGTCTACTGCCTAGTGCCTACAGCCTGTTGCCTAGTGCCTACAGCTTAGTGCCTACTGTCTACTGCCTAGTGTCTACTGCCTAGTGCCTACAGCTTAGTGCCTAGAGCCCACTGCCTAGGGCCTACAGCCTTGTGTCTACTGCCTAGTGTCTATTGCTTAGTGCCTAGTGCCTAGTACCTGCTGCCTACAGCCTACTGCCTAGTGTCTACTGCCTAGTGTCTACTGCCTAGTGTCTACTGCCTAGTGTCTACTGCCTAGTGCCTACAACCTAGTGTCTACTGCTTAGTGCCTACTGCCTTGTGCCTACTGCCTAGTGTCTACTGCCTTGTGCCGAGGACCTGCTGCCTACCGCCTAGTGCCTACTGCCTAGTGCCTACTGCCTAGTGCCTACTGCCTAGTGTCTACTGCCTTGTGCCGAGGACCTGCTGCCTACAGCCTAGTGCCTACTGCCGACTGCCTAGTGCCTACTGCCTAGTGTCTACTACCTAGTGCCTACTGCCTAGTGCCTACTGCCTAGTGTCTACTGCCTTATGCCGAGGACCTACGGCCTACAGCCTAGTGCCTAATGCCTACTGCCTGCCATGATGTGAATGAAGATGACAATGACTATATCATCCTGATCAACCACGTGCTTCCACATTTCCACCCTTTAAGACAATGTGATGTGATGCCAAACTCATGCTGGAGCAGCTGGCAGCAACTCTCCTCTCTCCGGGCTAACACAGACAGAGAGAGAGCCAGGACGGAGCCAGAGCCAGGGGGAGCAAAGAAACACACAGTCTCCACCGCTGCCTAGGAAAGCAGACCAGGACCAGCCCCTGCTTGTCCTCGTTCCCTTCTCCTACTCCCCTATCCGGGTGCTGTGAGTTATCCAACGGAGGAATAAGTTAGCAAAAGAACGGTGAAATGAGATTAGTCATCCCATTGTCCAGTTACGCATTCCTCAAATACTTCCCCTACACACACACACACACACACACACACACACACACACACACACACACACACACACACACACACACTGTGTGTAACTCACCCCGGTAGCGGAGGCTGTCATGGTCGTGGTGGTTGTGCTGGTGGTGCTGATGGTTGTTCACCAGGGGCGAGGGGGGGCTGCTGGCCCCCAGCTCTGCCAGTCTACGGCTGGTGGCCGACAGCTCTGAGCGCAGGTTGGTTACCTCCTGACTGGCAGACTGGATGGCCCCATCGATCCTCTGAGCCAGCTGCTTGTTGTCTTCCATCATTTTAAGGATTTTCCCCTGAGGACCAAACCCACACAGAGCAGCATGGTGTCAAGTGGAGCATTAGGGGATGAAGAGACTGATACCCTCTCCCTCTCTCTTCTTCTTCTCCTCCTCTGCCTCTTCTTCTCTCACAGTTTACTTCACACATACAAATGCCAGCAGCCAGTTCCTCTTATCTCCCCTCCGTTCAGCCAGAACAGAGATGGCGTGTCTACTTGTTACTGCAGACAGTCAGTATCCTCCTGTCCCTGATTTGTGTGTTTTGCCAAATACAGAAAGTGAGTGAGAGAAAGAGATGAAACACAGCAGACGGAGAAGGAAAGTGAGTATTCCTGCCGAGGAGAATGTGCTGTGAGCAGCTGCTCTACGAGAGGACCCAGCGCATACAGAGATGACATGCACCCTTTTAAATGGAACGTACCATGTGCTGCAGCACCAGGGGAGAGGGGGTTTGGGGACGTGATAGAGGTAGTTAGATGTATCCCACATCCTACAGACAGACTGACTCTCCTATGTGAAGATTGTTTTCCCATTTTTCTTGGCTTGGATGTAGTGTTGGTCCCTGTAACAAAACTCTCTCTCCCTCATATATATATATATATAAGGACATTTCAAATTTCATATTATGGCTATGTACAGTGTTGTAATGATGTGCAAATAGTTCAAGTATGAAAGGGAAAATAAATAGATAGATAAATATAGTTAATTTGCAATGGTGTTTGTGCTTCCCTGGTTGCCCTTTTCTTGTGGCAACAGGTCACAAATCTTGCTGCTGTGATGGCACACTGCGGTATTTCACCCAATAGATATGGGAGTTTATCAGAATTGGATTTGTTTGTGTAATCTGAGGGAAATATGTGTCTCTAATATGGTAATACATTTGCTTTCTCTCTCACGCAGACACACGTACACACACACGTACACGCACACACACACGCGCACACACACACACACACACACACACACACACACACACACACACACACACACACACTCTTTATATCAATCCCACCCCTCTCTTTCTATTCATTATATATTCATCCTTTGTCCCTGGAAAGCTCGCCCCCACATCGGAAGAAATGAAAGGGGGCTGGCTCAAGCCTGGCCAAGAGGAAAACATGTCAACCCCGAAAACAAACTTAGCATAGGACTAACAGACAGTTAGAGGCACAGCCCATAAATGAGGAGAGGCTGGGAGAATTACAATTGAGTCTCAGTAAGAGAACATTGTGGGCTTTATGTCTATGATCAAAAACTGCTCCAAAGGATTACAAGTTCGAGATTTATCTCTAACCCCAACAAACAAACACTACCAGATCAATTCCTATTTGGAGGGACAGGCAGTTTTATGAAACACAGAGATTTGGATGTGTATGCCTTTAGATAGCGAGATAAATCGTTAACACTTCTCAATACAGCTACAGTTCAGCCCACCTCTAACACCCTGATCAAATCATACATCTGGATTGAATCTATTAGCAGTGTTAAACAGGTATTTTTCCCAGTGGCAAAACACATTCTCTGTCTGTGAACAAAGTCAGGGAGATAAACGCAACAGCTTGTCACTCTGTGCCACTGTCTAGGTTTGGTGATAACAGTCAGTGTGCTCATTGGTATTCACACAATGCAGAGGCAGACAAAGGCATGGCCAGGGCGAGACCAGGGAGTCTGTATCACAGACAGCTCTGATTGGTATAATGATAACATCTGAGTTCAAATGTACTGTATTATTTGCATAGAGCTTCTTATTTGTTGATTCTAGTACTTTCAAGTGGGAAACTCTGAGCTCATGTTTCTAGTTTCCTAGTTCCGACTAGTACGTGAACGCCACATAAGATCCCAGTTTCACTGTGAAGTTACTGCAGTTCCACCACATCCTAGTTTGGTGCAGCTGCTGGTGCTTCTATACATCTTTACTCTGTGCCTCAGGTACAGTGCCTGTGCCTCAGGTAGCCTACCAGTTAGTCTGGCCTCAGGTACAGTGCCTGTGCCTCAGGTAGCCTACCAGTTAGTCTGGCCTCAGGTACAGTGTCTGTCAGGTACAGTGCTGTGCCTCAGGTAGCCTACCAGTTAGTCTGGCCTCAGGTAGCCTACCAGTTAGTCTGGCCTCAGGTACAGTGCCTGTGCCTCAGGTAGCCTACCAGTTAGTCTGGCCTCAGGTACAGTGCCTGTGCCTCAGGTAGCCTACCAGTTAGTCTGGCCTCAGGTACAGTGTCTGTGCCTCAGGTAGCCTACCAGTTAGTCTGGCCTCAGGTACAGTGCCTGTGCCTCAGGTAGCCTACCAGTTAGTCTGGCCTCAGGTAGCCTACCAGTTAGTCTGGCCTCAGGTACAGTGCCTGTGCCTCAGGTAGCCTACCAGTTAGTCTGGCCTCAGGTACAGTGCCTGTGCCTCCAGGTAGTGCCTGTGCCTCAGGTAGCCTACCAGTTAGTCTGGCCTCAGGTACAGTGCCTGTGCCTCAGGTAGCCTACCAGTTAGTCTGGCCTCAGGTAGTGTCCTACCAGGTAGCCTACCAGTTAGTCTGGCCTCAGGTACAGTGCCTAGGTAGCCTACCAGTCTGGCCTCAGGTACAGTGCCTGTGCCTCAGGTAGCCTACCAGTTAGTCTGGCCTCAGGTACAGTGCCTGTGCCTCAGGTAGCCTACCAGTTAGTCTGGCCTCAGGTACAGTGTCTGTGCTTCAGGTAGCCTACCACCAGATTAGTCCCTTAGTCTGGCCTCAGGTAGCCTACCAGTTACTCTGTGCCTCAGGTACAGTGCCTGTGCCTCAGGTAGCCTACCAGTTAGTCTGGCCTCAGGTACAGTGCCTGTGCCTCAGGTAGCCTACCAGTTAGTCTGGCCTCAGGTACAGTGCCTGTGCCTCAGGTAGCCTACCAGTTAGTCTGGCCTCAGGTAGCCTACCAGTTAGTCTGGCCTCAGGTACAGTGCCTGTGCCTCAGGTAGCCTACCAGTTAGTCTGGCCTCAGGTACAGTGCCTGTGCCTCAGGTAGCCTACCAGTTAGTCTGGCCTCAGGTACAGTGCCTGTGCCTCAGGTAGCCTACCAGTAAGTCTGGCCTCAGGGCGGGAGACAAGTACTATATGAAATCACTGTGCTGTGGTAGTCTACCCTAAACCCTCTACACAGTGAGAGAGAGAGCGAGAGAGAGAGAGAGAAAAAGAGAGAGAGAGAAAAAGAAAGAGAGAGAAAAAAGAGAGAGAAAGAGAGAGAGAAAAAAGAGAGAGAGAGAGAGAGAAAAAGAGAGAGAGAAAAGAGAGAGAAAAAAGGAGAGAGAGAGAGAAAAAAGGAGAGAGAGAGAGAAAAAAAAGGATGATAGAGACAGAGGTGGAGCGGTGAGTATAAAAGATGGTGGCAGAAGGTCAGAGAGGACCAGTGTAGTCTATTACCACAGGCTAGCTGTAAGGAAGACTGTAGAATGATGGACGTCTCAAAACCACCAGCAGGACAATGCCACGAACACTTAGGAAAAGTTTTCGCTATAGTTCCGTCACTAGCACATGAGTTGATTTTTGTCATGCCCTGACATACAGTATATGACATACAGTCAGTGGAGTTCAGTGCTATTTAAGATGAGGGAGGATACATTTTTTTTCATGACCATGGCCTTATTTCTATTACAGCTAGAAATAATTACAGCTAGAAATGACTGACATCCATATTTCATTCACCCAGTTCAATGTAACAGCGATAGGTTTAGGCTACTACATGATAATTCCCTATCATTAGTCCAACATTTGCAAACAAGAGTTTCTATTGGACAAATTCAGGTATGTTTATCTCAGTTTTGTTCTGTTTGCTTCAGTTTAAGAAACATTTTTCAACAGAATCGAAGGAATGAGTACACCCCAGATCACGCGTAAACACAGTTCACTTTCATAACAGCCACATTGTATACCTTCTCCCATGTGCTCTCCTCCTCTCACCTCTTCGCTTGTGGACTTCAATGAACAACACATCAGCTGTATGTGACCAGGTGAGAGAACCTTTCCAAGCCAAACTGCTACACACAGCCTACATCGTTGTCACCATATTAGCTGAAGTAACTTCATAGTCAGCAAAGCTAATATAACTAATGCATTAGTAAACCCACTACAATCATGCAGTAACAGAAGTGTACAGTCAGAAAGCAGTTACACCGGCGGGCCCGGTGGCAATAAATTGATAAAACCAAAAGCTTACCTTGACTTGTGTTGTGTTGGAAAGTTATAGCCAGCTAGGTAAATTAGCATCCCTCTGTTTGAGCAGGGTGTTTCAGAAGGCTAAACTAGGTAGCTGCATTTGCTAACTAATTAAGTGAAACAAAGTGGGGGAAAAATCTCTCTCTCTATTTTTCTCTTGCTTCTCCTTCATTTTGGAATAAATTAATTTGTTAAAAACTGGTCAACTACTGTCCTTCTCTCTCTTTGAGTCAACTACTCACCCCATTTTATGCAGTGCAGTGCTAGCTAGCTGTAGCTTAAGCTTTCAGTACTAGATTTATTCTATGATCCTTTAATTGGGTGGACACCATGTCAGTTCATGCTGTAAGTCTATGGAAGGGGGTGAGAACCATGAATCTCTTGGTTTTGTATTGAAGTCATTGTACCCAGAGGAAAACGTAAGCAAGCTTTCCTCTGGCCTTAGTACACCATAGTGCTACACTACTGAGTGCTGTTAAGGCTACTGTAGAACGTACTTGCAAAATAGTGTGTTTTAATCAAAATTATGGATTCTATTTAGTATAGTTTTATCTAAAAAGGAAAAATGTTTTATGTTTTACTATCCTCCCCTTCCTCTGTGGAGCCTCCATTGCATACAGTATATAATGTAGGTATAGTACAGTTCTTATGGCATGGTTATATCTAACTCATACGGTACACAGATTAACATCACAATTCAACATAACCAGATTACAATCTCTGTTCAATCTCTGTTCACAGACAGCCACTGAATCAGTGTGACCATCAGCATCAGAACAGTGACAACATGGAGAACAGAGTCTGTAGTCAGCCACCAATTGTGCAAGCTCTCCCACTTAAAAAGATGAAAGAGGCCTGTCATTTTCATCATAGGTACACTTCAACTATGACAGACAAAATGAGAAAAATCCAGAAAATCACATTGTAGGATTTTTAATGAATTTATTTGCAAATTATGGTGGAAAATAAGTATTCCAGAGGTCAAGGGTCAGTTTGTGTCAAAGATAGACATCAATAACAGAGGAGGTACTTTGAGGATGTATAAGCATAGTCTGTCACAAAGTCCTCCTCTGTCTCTAATGTAAAAGAATGTCAGACATGCATTATGGTACTATGAGTGAACCCAACAGATAGACTCCCCTCTAACCAGGGATAGTTCTCCCCCTCTCCTCTCTGTCTAGGACAGACTCCCCAAAAACCCTCTAACCAGGGATAGTTCTCCCCCTCTCCTCTCTGTCTAGGACAGACTCCCCAAAAACCCTCTAACCAGGGATAGTTCTCCCCCTCTCCTCTCTGTCTAGGACAGACTCCCCAAAAACCCTCTAACCAGTGATAGTTCTCCCCCTCTCCTCTCTGTCTAGGACAGACTCCCCAAAAACCCTCTAACCAGTGATAGTTCTCCCCCTCTCCTCTCTGTCTAGGACAGACTCCCCAAAAACCCTCTAACCAGGGATAGTTCTCCCCCTCTCCTCTCTGTCTAGGACAGACTCCCCAAAAACCCTCTAACCAGGGATAGTTCTCCCCCTCTCCTCTATGTCTAGGACAGACTCCCCAAAAACCCTCTAACCAGTGATAGCTCTTCTCTCTCTCTCTCTCTCTCCCTCCCTCCCTCCCCATCACTCTCCACTCTCCTCTCTCTCACTCTGTACTCTCTCTGCTTACTGACTGTCCTTACTGCACCAATGTTGTTGGTTGTTTGTTCACTAGTTTGATACTATTAATGGGAAGTGTATTTAAGTGTACCAGAGGTGTGCAGTAAAAAAGAGCTATTGATAAACAGTCACCATGAATGTCTGCCTGGGATAATTGAATATTGACTTATCCTCAGCACACTAGAATGCTTTCCATGTTTCCCAATAGTAGAAGGATGTTATAGCATGGTTAACTATTTATACAGCTCTTATCAAGAACCTGGGAGGAAAAATATCCAGTCCCACCAAACACACATGCTATTTTTTTTACACCCTTTTGCTCCCCAATTTCATGATATCCAATTACGAACTTGTCTCATTGCTGCAACTCCCCAACAGGCTTGGGAGGGTGCTTCCTAACACCCACCCACTTAACCAATGCGTTGGAGGAAACACCATTCAACTGACGATCGAAGCAAACAAGGAGTCTCTAGAGCGGGATGAGCCAAGTAAAGCCCCCCGGCCAAACCCTCCCCAAACCCTCCCTAACCTGGACGACGATGGGCCAATTGTGCGCCGCCCTATGGGACTCATGGTCATAGTCGGTTGATCAAACCCGGGGCTGCTGTGCCACCTCAAGCACTGTGATTCAGTGCCACTTCGGAGGCTCAAACACACATCCTAATGTCCATCACACACTATGAGAAAGAGAAAGGTGTGTGTGTGTGTGTGTGTGTGTGTGTGTGTGTGTGTGTGTGTGTGTGTGTGTGTGTGTGTGTGTGTGTGTGTGTGTGTGTGTGTGTGTGTGTGTGTGTGTGTGTGTGTGTGTGTATGTGTGTGTACGCATGTGTGTGAAACAGAGAAAGAGAGAGAAGGAAAGTTGGTGTGAAGGAGGGAAACGTGTCAGTAATTGCTAGAAAGAGAATTATCAATGGATGAGTCTGTTGGATAGAGTATGATGGGGCTCTGTAAGTCTGTTAGATAGAGGATGATGGGTCTCTGTAAGTCTGTTAGATAGAGGATGATGGGTCTCTGTAAGTCTGTTAGATAGAGGATGATGGGTCTCTGTAAGTCTGTTAGATAGAGGATGATGGGTCTCTGTAAGTCTGTTAGATAGAGGATGATGGGTCTCTGTTATTATGTTAGATAGAGGATGATGGGTCTCTGTACATCTGTTAGATAGAGGATGATGGGTCTCTGTAAGTCTGTTAGATAGAGGATGATGGGTCTCTGTAAGTCTGTTAGATAGAGGATGATGGGTCTCTGTAAGTCTGTTAGATAGAGGATGATGGGTCTCTGTAAGTCTGTTAGATAGAGGATGATGAGTCTCTGTTATTATGTTAGATAGAGGATGATGGGTCTCTGTAAGTCTGTTAGATAGAGGATGATGGGTCTCTGTAAGTCTGTTAGATAGAGGATGATGGGTCTCTGTAAGTCTGTTAGATAGAGGATGATGGGTCTCTGTTATTATGTTAGATAGAGGATGATGGGTCTCTGTAAGTCTGTTAGATAGAGGATGATGGGTCTCTGTAAGTCTGTTAGATAGAGGATGATGGGTCTCTGTAAGTCTGTTAGATAGAGGATGATGGGTCTCTGTTATTATGTTAGATAGAGGATGATGGGTCTCTGTTATTATGTTAGATAGAGGATGATGGGTCTCTGTTATTATGTTAGATAGAGGATGATGGGTCTCTGTTAGTATGTTAGATAGAGGATGATGGGTCTCTGTAAGTCTGTTAGATAGAGGATGATGGGTCTCTGTGAGTCCCTTGTAGAATGGTGGGCCTCTGTAAGTCTGCAAGAACGAATAATTTGGGTCTCTGTAAGTCTGCAAGAAATAATATTTTGGGTCTCTGTAAGTCTTTTATAGTATGATGGGCCTCTAAGTCTTTTATAGTATGTGGTCCTCTAAGTCTTTTATAGTATGTGGTCCCTTAAGTATTTTATAGTATGATGGGCCTCTGTAAGTCTTTTGTAGTATTATGGGTCTCTGTGGGTCTGTTAAATAGTGTATGATGGGCCTCTGTAAGTCTGCAAGAAATAATATTTTGGGTCTCTGTAAGTCTTTTATAGTATGATGGGCCTCTAAGTCTTTTATAGTATGATGGGCCTCTAAGTCTGCTAGATAGAATATTTTGGGTCTCTGTGAGTCTGTTAGTGTTATGAGTCTCTGTGAGTCTGTTATAGTGTGATGGGTCTCTGTAAGAAGAAGAACAAGAAAGAGGAGGAGGAGGAGGAGCACTTGACTGTTAGAGCTGTGTGTTGGGTCAAGGACCCATCCCATTTCTCCTTATAGTGACTGCTGTCTCAAAGCAGCACACGGTTACAGCAGGGCATGCAGGCAGCTATTCCAGGGAGAGCCATGTCACATCCTGTCAGAGGTTGGAGGAACCCGCTGAATGAGAACAGACAGAATGGCCACCGTGGACATGAACAGGCAAGTCATGGAAAAATGAAGAGACTGGTTGGTTGTGAAGGATGAGGAGATGAGTGAACGAAGAGAGAGAAGCGCCCACATTGCAGACTGCAGTTGAAGAATGAGTATTATATTTGCCTTAACTCAGGACTTGTGTGCGCTGCCATGTGATGCAGTATCAGACTGAGGTGTGTCATTTACTTCTGTGTGGGGAAATGGGATTCAACTGCTGTGTGTAACTTCAGTAAATGAAAATGTCGAGAAAGGCCATCTCTTCTTTCCCACTCATAAGTAAAGCCCTGTCTGGCTCTCCCTGCACAATCCTCTCTCGAACTAAACAGCATCCACTTTGGGTCAACGCTCTGAATCAGAGTTTTCACACAGAAGGAGGATTTATGCTAATGTCACAGTTGGGGGGAAAAGGGACTTTTATGTATAGGTGTGAGTGACAGTGGGGGAGAGAGGCCTTTGCCCCCCCTATCCCCCTCCCGGCCCGAGCGGTGGAAGTGTGACACACTGGGACAGAGGGGCATTGATGGAGAACACAGTCGATGGCAGAGAGCGGAAACTGAGCTCTCATTCTTCATCTACCGTATGGCTGCCTCTCTTTCTTTCTCTGACCCTTCCACACAGTCAATGGAAAGCCGAGGAAACAGAATATCCAATAAGCAAGCCCTGTGTTCTGATCAAATGTAATAAATCACTCCTTTATTCAGTTTTCTGCTATCGCACCAGACTACATTCCAATCAACTTCTGGCAGCATATGTACATATCTTATTTGTGAAAGTCAGTGCTAATATCTTTTATCACGGCTAAACCCTATTACATATTCCACAGGAGTAGATACAACCTGGTTAACACTCCAAGCCAAACTCTATCAACAGGTTATTGATTCATCAAATGTTGCTTGAGTCCCTGCTGGCTCTGCGGCTTGAACTCTGACAGCGATAAAGCCCATCCCAGGAGCGGGCTGTATGTTGACTGAGATAAGGCTTGAAGGGAGGACCTGTTATCTGCTGTCAAACTTCCTATGCCTGTCTTTCTATCGCTCCAGTCCTCCCTCGCGGCTCCACTCTCTCTCCCGCCTCGCCCACATCCATCCTTCCTACATGTTTGATAGAGAAGCGGTAACACCCAATACATGACATGGTCTCTCCAGTCAAAGATAATGACAGACATGTTTTCAGAGTGTAGAGGGGTGGTGGGGGACCGGTGAAGGGGGCCCAGTGAATCTCTTCCTCCCTTTCCTTCCCCTTTCCCCCCTCTTTCCCTCTTCTGCCCCCTGCTGGGTGTATGGTTCTACTGTTCTCTCTCTCTCTCTGAGGAGGAGGAAGTAGAGGTTGTCCCTTTCCACTGATAAAGATAAAGGTTAGTATTGGGGGCAGGATAATCTGATTCTAGATCTGAGCTTAGGGCAGGGCAACTTCTACCTCAATAACTTTATCCCTGCATGTAGCTGTTCCACATCTAGCACGAACCCTGTTGACAGGCCAGGGTTGGTGGAGTGGGAGGGAGGGAGGGAGGGAGGGAGGGAGGGAGGGAGGGAGGGAGGGAGGGAGGGAGGGAGGGAGGGAGGGAGGGAGGGAGGGAGGGAGGGAGGGAGGGAGGGAGGGAGGGAGAGAGAGAGAGAGAGAGAGGGGGAGGGGAGAGAGAGAGAGCGGGAGGGGAGAGAGAGAGAGGGAGAGAGGGGGAGGGGGAGGGAGGGAGGGAGAGAGGGAGAGAAAGTGAGAGAGAGAGTGGGAGGGGGGAGAGAGAGAGAGAGCGAGTTGGAGGGACGGAGAGAGAGAGAGAGGGAGAGCGAGTTGGAGGGAGGGTGGGAGGGAGGGAGGGAGGGAGAGAGAGAGAGTGGGAGGGAGGGAGGGAGAGAGAAAGAGAGAGAGAGTGGGAGGGAGGGAGGGAGGGAGGAGAGAGAGAGAGAGAGAGAGAGAGAGAGAGAGGGAGGGAGGGAGGGAGGGGGAGAGAAAGCGAGAGAGAGGGAGGGGGAGAGAGAGAGAGAGAGAGGGAGGGGAGGGAGAGAGAGAGAGAGTGGGGGGAGGGAGGGAGAGCGAGTGGGAGGGAGGGAGAGCGAGTGGGAGGGAGGGAGGGAGGGAGGGAGGGAGGGAGGGAGGGAGGGAGGGGAGGGAGGGAGGGAGGGAGGGAGGGAGGGAGGGAGGAGAAAGAGAGAGTGGGAGGGAGGGAGGGAGATAGAAGGGAGAGAGAGAGAGGGGAGGGAGGGAGGGAGGGAGGGAGGGGGGGGAGGGAGGGAGAGAGGGAGAGAGAGGGGAGAGAGAGAGGGAGGGGAGAGAGAGGGAGGGAGAGAGAGAGAGAGAGAGAGAGAGGGAGAGGGAGGGAGGGAGGGAGCGAGTGGGAGGGAGAGGGAGGGAGTGAGGGAGGGAGGGAGAAAGCGAGAGAGAGAGAGAGAGAGAGAGAGAGAGAGAGAGAGAGAGAGAGAGAGAGAGAGAGAGAGAGAGAGAGAGAGAAGAGAGAGAGAGAGAGGGAGGGAGAGGGGGAGAGGGAGAGAGAGGGAGAGAGAGGGAGAGAGGGAGGGAGAGAGAGGGAGAGAGAGAGAGGAGAGAGAGAGAGGGAGGGAGAGGGAGGGAGAGGGAGGGAAAGAGAGTGGGAGGGAGAGAGAGTGGGAGGGAGGGAGGGAGAGAGAGTGGGAGGGAGGGAGGGAAAGAGAGGGAGGGAGGGAGGGAAAGAGAGCGAGCGAGAGAGAGAGAGAGAGCGAACGAGAGAGAGAGAGAGAGCGAACGAGAGAGAGAGAGAGAGAGCGCGAACGAGAGAGTGCGAGAGAGAGAGAGAGAGAGTAGGTGCAGAGAGCGAAAGACAGTTGTATGTCAAAATAGTTAAGGACATTTATTGTATTTAAACATTTATCTCTTGGAAGGAGCAAGAGTTATCAGAGGGACTTAATTGAAAGACATTCAAGCGTGCAGTGGGGAGTCTGTTAAAGGAACACTGATGGCCCAACAAGCAGAAATCCATTCAGCTCTCCAGGCTTAGCATGCACAACCCTTCACAACCCTGCACAGACAGCAGAACAGCGCAAAGCAGAACAGAACAGAGCAGAGAAAAGCAGAACAGAACAGTCAATCAACACAGCAATACAAAAATATCAGGAGACACTTCTACCTACAACCATTCCAAATGCACCAGCCACAACTCTACAGTAGAAGTGGTAACCTGACAGCAGGTCTGAGTCCTGTTTTAAATGTAATAGGAGGAATGCTTGGATGAGGTGTGGAGTGATGTTTAAACTATAGGATATGCATACTTTACGTTACTAAAACTGCAGGGAGCCAGTTACAGATATTATGCAACACGCCTTTTATTTAATGTCTCTGATTTATTCTAATTGTAAACGTGTGTGATTTAAATGTGGTTCATTAATAAAATGGCTTCTGTAGAGGCTGGGAGTTGAATTAATCTGCATTCAAAATGAGTTTGTCTGAATCCAAAAGTAATACGGTTTAGGGAGTTTTGAACGTGGTCGTAATTATTGCATGAGTAACACTAAGAGTAACACAGAGTAACAATTAGAAACGTGATAAGCAATAAAGGACATTGTGCTATGCTTCCCATTGTTTTGATATGTTGCATCTGATCTGGATAACCTCATTTACACATGAATGTTTTGGGACCGTATTTTAAATAATAGAGTTATAGAAGACCTGTGAATCTGTTTCTGTGTGCATGCATGTGTCTGAGTGTGTGTGTGCATGCATGTGTCTGAGTGTGTGTGTGCATGCATGTGTCTGAGTGTGTGTGTGCATGCATGTATCTGAGTGTGTGTGTGCATGCATGTATCTGAGTGTGTGTGTGCATGCATGTATCTGAGTGTGTGTGCGCATGCATGTGTCTGAGTGTGTGTGTGCATGCATGTATCTGAGTGTGTGTGTGCATGCATGTATCTGAGTGTGTGTGAGTGTGTGTGTGCATGCATGTATCATGTATCTGAGTGTGTGTGCGCATGCATGTGTCTGAGTGTGTGTGTGCATGCATGTATCTGAGTGTGTGTATGCATGCATGTGTCTGAGTGTGTGTGTGCATGCATATATCTGAGTGTGTGTGTGCATGCATGTATCTGAGTGTGTGTGTGCATGCATATATCTGAGTGTGTGTATGCATACATGTGTCTGAGTGTGTGTGTGCATGCATGTATCAAATCAAATTTTATTTGTCACATACACATGGTTAGCAGATGTTAATGCGAGTGTAACGGAATGCTTGTGCTTCTAGTTCCGACAATGCAGTAATAACCAACAAGTAATCTAACTAACAATTCCTAAACTACTGTCTTATACACAGTGTAAGGGGATAAATAATATGTACATAAGGATATATGAATGAGTGATGGTACAGAGCAGCATAGGCAAGATACAGTAGATGGTATCGAGTACAGTATATACATATGAGATGAGTATGTAAACAAAGTGGCATAGTTAAAGTGGCTAGTGATACATGTATTACATAAGGATGCAGTCGATGATATAGAGTACAGTATATACGTATGCATATGAGATGAATAATGTAGGGTAAGTAACATTATATAAGGTAGCATTGTTTAAAGTGGCTAGTGATATATTTACATCATTTCCCATCAATTCCCTTTATTAAAGTGGCTGGAGTTGAGTCAGTGTCAGTGTGTTGGCAGCAGCCACTCAATGTTAGTGGTGGCTGTTTAACAGTCTGATGGCCTTGAGATAGAAGCTGTTTTTCAGTCTCTCGGTCCCAGCTTTGATGCACCTGTACTGACCTCGCCTTCTGGATGATAGCGGGGTGAACAGGCAGTGGCTCGGGTGGTTGATGTCCTTGATGATCTTTATGGCCTTCCTGTAACATCGGGTGGTGTAGGTGTCCTGGAGGGCAGGTAGTTTGCCCCCGGTGATGCGTTGTGCAGACCTCACTACCCTCTGGAGAGCCTTACGGTTGAGGGCGGAGCAGTTGCCGTACCAGGCGGTGATACAGCCCGCCAGGATGCTCTCGATTGTGCATCTGTAGAAGTTTGTGAGTGCTTTTGGTGACAAGCCGAATTTCTTCAGCCTCCGGAGGTTGAAGAGGCGCTGCTGCGCCTTCTTCACGATGCTGTCTGTGTGAGTGGACCAATTCAGTTTGTCTGTAATGTGTATGCCGAGGAACTTAAAACTTGCTACTCTCTCCACTACTGTTCCATCGATGTGGATAGGGGGGTGTTCCCTCTGCTGTTTCCTGAAGTCCACAGTCATCTCCTTAGTTTTGTTGACGTTGAGTGTGAGGTTATTTTCCTGACACCACACTCCGAGGGCCCTCACCTCCTCCCTGTAGGCCGTCTCGTCGTTGTTGGTAATCAAGCCTACCACTGTTGTGTCGTCCGCAAACTTGATGATTGAGTTGGAGGTGTGCGTGGCCACGCAGTCGTGGGTGAACAGGGAGTACAGGAGAGGGCTCAGAACGCACCCTTGTGGGGCCCCAGTGTTGAGGATCAGCGGGGAGGAGATGTTGTTACCTACCCTCACCACCTGGGGGCGGCCCGTCAGGAAGTCCAGTACCCAGTCGCACAGGGCGGGGTCGAGACCCAGGGTCTCGAGCTTGATGACGAGCCTTGAGGGTACTATGGTGTTGAATGCCGAGCTGTAGTCGATTAACAGCATTCTCACATATGTATTCCTCTTGTCCAGATGGGTTAGGGCAGTGTGCAGTGTGGTTGAGATTGCATCGTCTGTGGACCTATTTGGGCGGTAAGCTAATTGGAGTGGGTCTAGGGTGTCAGGTAGGGTCGAGGTGATATGGTCCTTGACTAGTCTCTCAAAGCACTTCATGATGACGGAAGTGAGTGCTACGGGGCGGTAGTCGTTTAGCTCAGTTACCTTAGCTTTCTTGGGAACAGGAACAATGGTGGCCCTATTGAAGCATGTGGGAACAGCAGACTGGTATAGGGATTGATTGAATATGTCCGTAAACACACCAGCCAGCTGGTCTGCGCATGCTCTGAGGGTGCGGCTGGGGATGCCGTCTGGGCCTGCAGCCTTGCGAGGGTTAACACGTTTAAATGTTTTACTCACCTCGGCTGCAGTGAAGGAGAGACCGCATGTTTCCGTTGCAGGCCGTGTCAGTGGCACTGTACTGTCCTCAAAGCGGGCAAAAAGTTATTTAGTCTGCCTGGGAGCAAGACATCCTGGTCCGTGACTGGGCTGGATTTCTTCCTGTAGTCCATGATTGACTGTAGACCCTGCCACATGCCTCTTGTGTCTGAGCCGTTGAATTGAGATTCTACTTTGTCTCTGTACTGACGCTTAGCTTGTTTGATAGCCTTACGGAGGGAATAGCTGCACTGTTTGTATTCAGTCATGTTACCAGACACCTTGCCCTGATTGAAAGCAGTGGTTCGCGCTTTCAGTTTCACGCGAATGCTGCCATCAATCCACGGTTTCTGGTTAGGGAATGTTTTAATCGTTGCTATGGGAACGACATCTTCAACGCACGTTCTAATGAACTTGCACACCGAATCAGCGTATTCATCAATGTTGTTATCTGACGCAATACGAAACATGTCCCAGTCCACGTGATGGAAGCAGTCTTGGAGTGTTGAGTCAGCTTGGTCGGACAGCGTTGGACAGACCTCAGCGTGGGAGCTTCTTTTTTAAGTTTTTGTCTGTAGGCAGGTATCAGCAAAATGGAGTCGTGGTCAGCTTTTCCGAAAGGGGGGCGGGGCAGGGCCTTATATGCGTCGCGGAAGTTAGAGTAACAGTGATCCAAGGTTTTTCCAACCCTGGTTGCGCAATCGATATGCTGATAAAATTTAGGGAGTCTTGTTTTCAGATTAGCCTTGTTAAAATCCCCAGCAACAATGAATGCAGCCTCCGGATAAATGGTTTCCAGTTTGCAAAGAGTTAAATAAAGTTCGTTCAGAGCCATCGATGTGTCTGCTTGGGGGGGGATTTATACGGCTGTGATTATAATCGAAGAGGATTCTCTTGGTAGATAATGCGGTCTACATTTGATTGTGAGGAATTCTAAATCAGTTGAACAGAAGGATTTGAGTTCCTGTATGTTTCTTTCATCGCACCATGCCTCGTTGGCCATAAGGCATACACCCCCACCCCTCTTCTTACCAGAAAGGTGTTTGTTTCTGTCGGCGCGATGCTTGGAGAAACCCGTTGGCTGCATCTCTTCGGATAGCGTCTCTCCAGTGAGCCATGTTTCCGTGAAGCACAGAACTTTACAGTCTCTGATGTCCCTCTGGAATGCTACCCTTGCTCGGATTTCATCAACCTTGTTGTCAAGAGACTGGACATTGGCAAGAAGAATGCTAGGAAGTGGGGCACGATGTGCACGTCTCCGTAGTCTGACCAGAAGACCGCCTCGTTTCCCTCTTTTTCGGAGTCGTTTTTTTGGGTCGCTGCATGCGATCCATTCCGTTGTCCTGTTTGTAAGGCAGAACACAGAATCCGCGTCGTGAAAAACATATTCTTGGTCGTACTGATGGTGAGTTGACGCTGATCTTATATGCAGTAGTTCTTCTCGACTGTATGTAATGAAACCTAAGATGACCTGGGGTACTAATGTAAGAAATAACACGTAAAAAAACAAAAAACTGCATAGTTTCCTAGGAACGCGAAGCGAGGCGGCCATCTCTGTCGGAAGTACAAAAATAAATAAATAAATAAAAAAGTGTGTGTGTGTGTGTGTGTGTGTGTGTGCATGCATATATCTGTGTGTGTGTGTGCATGCATGTATCTGAGTGTGTGTGTGCATGCATGTATCTGAGTGTGTGTGTGCATGCATGTATCTGTGTGTGTGTGTGTGTGTGTGTGCATGCATGTATCTGAGTGTGTGTGTGTGTGTGTGTGTGTGTGTGTGTGTGTGTGTGTGTGTGTGTGTGTGTGTGTGTGTGTGTGTGTGTGTGTGTGTGTGTGTGTGTGTGTGTGTGTGTGTGTGTGTGCATGCATATATCTGAGTGTGTGTGTGTGTGTGTGTGTGCATGCATATATCTGAGTGTGTGTGTGTGTGTGTGTGCGTGCATGCATGTATCTGAGTGTGTGTGTGTGTGTGTGTGTGTGTGTGTGTGTGCATGCATGTATCTGAGTGTGTGTGTGTGTGTGTGTGTGTGCATGCATGTATCTGAGTGTGTGTGTGTGTGCATGCATGTATCTGAGTGTGTGTGTGCATGCATATATCTGAGTGTGTGTGTGTGCATGCATGTATCTGAGTGAGTCTGTGTGTGTATACGCATGCGTGCGTGTGTGTGTATGTGTCTGTGTGAAGGAGAGAAAGAGAAAGAGACAGAGAGAGAGAGAGAGCGTCTGTGTTCATCACTTTATTTCATCTGGCACTGTCACAACCACAGGTACTTTGTTGACCGAGGATAACAATCAGTCTGAAATGGAGTATACCTGCCATCCTTCAGATCTAAAGAACAACCTTTCATTCCAGAAGTCTTTGAAAGCCTAATGGCTCTGCCTGTAGCTGTTACTCCCTGGAGAACCATCCCATCTCTGTGTCTAAACACAAACCACAGAGGAGGATGAGCAGCTTTACAATACAACAGAAACACTATTTGAATTGATGGTACTGTAAACACCAGCACATAAGGAACACTCTCAGACAAACACACCCTGGACATTAATCTCACAACACACCCTGGACATTAATCCCACCCTGGACATAAATCCCACAACACACCCTGGACATTAATCTCACAACACACCCTGGACATTAATCTCACAACACACCCTGGACATTAATCCCACCCTGGACATTAATCTCACAACACCCTGGACATTAATCCCACAAGACACCCTGGACATTAATCTCACAACACACCCTGGACATTCATTTTACAACACACCCTGGACATAAATCCCACAACACACCCTGGACATTAATCTTATAACACAACCTGGACATTAATCCCACAACAGATGCTGGACATTAATCCAACAACACACCCTGGACATTAATCTCACCAGACACCTTGGACATTAATCTCACAACACACCCTGGACATTATTCTCACAACACACCCTGGACATTAATCCCACAAGACACCCTGGACATTAATCCCACAAGACACCCTGGACATTAATCCCACAACACACCCTGGACATTAATCTCACAACACACCCTGGACATTAATCCCACAACACACCCTGGACATTAATCTCACAACACACCCTGGACATTAATCCCACAAGACACCCTGGACATTAATCCCACAAGACACCCTGGACATTAATCCCACAAGACACCCTGGACATTAATCCCACAAGACACCCTGGACATTAATCCCACAATTAATCTCACCCTGGACATTAATCCCACAACACACCCTGGACATTAATCCCACAACACACCCTGGACATTAATCCCACAACACACCCTGGATATTAATCCCACAAGACACCCTGGACATTAATCCCACAACACACCCTGGACATTAATCCCACAACACACCCTGGACATTAATCTTATAACACACCCTGAACATGAATCCCACAAGACACCCTGGACATTAATCCCACAACACACCCTGGACATTAATCCCACAACACACCCTGGACATTAATCCCACAAGACACCCTGGACATTAATCCCACAAGACACCCTGGACATTAATCCCACAACACACCCTGGACATTAATCCCACAAGACACCCTGGACATTAATCCCACAAGACACCCTGGACATTAATCCCACAACACACCCTGGACATTAATCTCACAACACACCCTGGACATTAATCCCACAAGACACCCTGGACATTAATCCCACAACACACCCTGGATATTAATCCCACAAGACACCCTGGACATTAATCCCACAACACACCCTGGACATTAATCCCACAACACACCCTGGACATTAATCTTATAACACACCCTGAACATGAATCCCACAAGACACCCTGGACATTAATCCCACAACACACCCTGGACATTAATCTCACAACACACCCTGGACATTAATCCCACAAGACACCCTGGACATTAATCCCACAAGACACCCTGGACATTAATCCCACAACACACCCTGGACATTAATCCCACAAGACACCCTGGACATTAATCCCACAAGACACCCTGGATATTAATCCCACAACACACCCTGGACATTAATCTCACAACACACCCTGGACATTAATCCCACAAGACACCCTGGACATTAATCCCACAACACACCCTGGATATTAATCCCACAAGACACCCTGGACATTAATCCCACAACACACCCTGGACATTAATCCCACAACACACCCTGGACATTAATCTTATAACACACCCTGGACATTAATCCCACAACACACCCTGGACATTAATCTTATAACACACCCTGGACATTAATCCCACAAGACACCCTGGACATTAATCCCACAAGACACCCTGGACATTAATCCCACAACACACCCTGGATATTAATCCCACAAGACACCCTGGACATTAATCCCACAACACACCCTGGATATTAATCCCACAAGACACCCTGGACATTAATCCCACAACACACCCTGGACATTAATCCCACAACACACCCTGGACATTAATCTTATAACACACCCTGAACATGAATCCCACAAGTTTCAACTCTGCAGGACCTGTTGACATGCATTGATTTCATTCCCCCTACAGCATGAGGTTGATTTGGACAGGTAGCTCACCTACAGAGAGAACAAAATGAGCAGCTGATGATCAATCAGGTTTGAACTATTCAGAGTGAAGTCATTGATAGTAATCACAAGTTTAGAGGTTATGGATGACTATGGGTTTTGTATGGTTCTCTATACTGAATCCATCTCTCTCTCTTCACTCTCTCTAAAGAATATTGAGATAGTCTACAGTGAGAACATGAGGACTGTAATGACTCAACCAGAACACAACATAAAACAAAGCCTCTTCATGAGACCCTGACAGAACATGGAATCTGCAGCTGGTTCTCATTAAGGAGGCATTCTTTGTAACACTGACAGATATAAACATTAGTGATTCATCATAATCTTCAAACATCATAACCTTAAACCATCATAACATTCAACCTTCAACCATCATAACCTTCAACTTTCAACACTCATAAGCTTCAACCTTCAACCATCATAACCTTAAACCATCATAGCATTCAACCTTCAACCCTCCTAACCTTCAACCTTCATAACCTTAAACCATCCTAACATTTAACCTTCAACCTTCATAACCTTCTATTTTCAACCATCATAACCTTCAACCATCATAACTTTCAACGTTCATAACCTTAAACCATCATAACATTCAACCTTCAACCTTCATAACCTTCCATTTTCAACCATCATAACTTTCAACCTTCAACCATCATCCTTTATAATTTTCAACAATCATACATTTCCACCTTCAACCATCATAACCTACAAACATCATAACTTTCACCTTTAACATTCATATCGGATCAAGAGTTTGTTCTTTTCTTATGAGTCTGGGCCAGTTTTCATAAAGCGTTGCAGAGTAGGAGAACTAATCAAGGAGTACTGATCAGGTCTCCCTTGTCCATATAGACCCTAATCCTATTCATTATGTTTTAAAAGACTAATCTGATCCTAGCAATACTACTCTGAGACGCTTCATGAACCCTGAATCTCTAGAAGGGCATACAATGGAAAATGCTGACTGGAGCAATGATCTTCATGACATATTTCAAGTGCACCTTCCTGGCATCTTATGTTATGCAACATGCAAGAGGACAATAGCTTTATTAAAATACCTAGTGAAGTTAATTAAAATAACATCTCTCTAAAGAACCAACAAAGATTCATGACGAAATAATGGTGCTCTAGGGATTTAAAAGAATGCTGTTAGACTGTGGTATTGAAATAAACACTCACCGGCCAGTTTATTAGGTACACCCATCTAGCACCAGGTCGGACCCCCCTTTACTTCCTGAACAACCCTAATTTTGGGGGTAATGGATTCTACAAAGTGTGGTGTTCAAACATGGCTCATTTGGTATCAAGGGATCTAACGTGTGGCAGGATAACATTCCCCACACCATTACACCATGGACACCAGCCTGGACCGTTGACACCAGGCAGGATGGGGCCATGGACTCATGCTGCTTACGCCACATCCTGACTCTGACATCAGCATGACGCAACAGGGACCGGGATTTGTTGGACCAGGTGATGTTTTTACACTCCTCAATTGTCCAGTGTTGTTGATCACATGCCTACTGGAGACACTTCTTCTTGTTTTTCGCTGATAAGAGTGGAAGCCAGTGTGGTCGTCTGCTGCAATAGCCCATCCGTGATAAGGACCGACGAGTTGTGCGTTCCGAGATGCCGTTCTGTACACCACTGTTATTTGCCTGTTAGTTTGCACGATTCTTGCCATTCTCCTTCAACCTCTCATCAACGAGCTGTTTTTGCCCACAGAACTGCCGCTGACTGGATGTTTTTTGTTTGTCACACCATTCTCTGTAAACCCTAGACACTGTGAAAAGCCCAGGAGACCCGTCGTTTCTGAGATACTGGAACCGGCGTGCCTGGCACCGATACCACGCTCAAAGTTGCTTAAGTCACTCGTTCTTCCCATTGTAACATTCAATTGAACAGTAACTGAATGCCCCGATGCCTGTCACGGCCATGTGACTCACTGTCTGTAAGAGCGAATCATTTTCGTGAACAGAGTGGTGTACAAAATAAACTGGACACTGAGTGCATATTGCTTGTTTTAAAGAGCACTGCTATCCTATACTCACAACAGCTGTAGAATGCTAGGTTAAATGAAATCATGAAATGTCAGGATGTCTAGGATGTAACTTTCCACTTTATGACCTTGGTTTTTAAAGGTATGACTGGATGTTTAGATTTCAGTAAAGCAAAGTATATGTCTAACATTCCAACATTCTAAGGAGCAACATACTCTATTAATGCACTATATAGTGTAGAGTGCACAGCACCCTGGTTTTTATCCAGCAGTGTTGTAATGTTTCACTGACTAAAACAGTCAGGGCTGAAATGCTGAAACTGTTAGGAGGGTTTGGGGAATGTTGTCATTGTACCATCTAAATGTCTTTGTTGCAAAATAAGCTAAAGCCCCATAAGGTCTGTTATAAGAAGCCATCAGTGTGTGAGTCAGCTAGCCAGTGACACAGAACCACAGACCCATGGGAGGGTTTAACAGGGGCCAGGAGGGAACCCCAGGACAACATGGGGGTAATAAAACAGCATAGGCGGTATATAGAAATGCAGATACCATAACCATACAGAGACTACTGTGCAACCCCGATGATGCCAACCACTTTCTTTTTTAACATGCTGGAATTGGATTTCTCTAAAACAGACATTTCCTATCTAATTTATGACTTCCAATGTCACACTCTACTTCCTCTATTAATCTTCATGTCAATTTGCAGTGGCTTCCTATTGCTTCACCTCATGCATAATATCACATGGACAGATGTGTAGGTGTCCAGAACCCAATGAAGGGAGCGGGGACAGGTGACTATTAACATGTGAGAGAAATGGCAAATGAAGTTCTAAACATGTGGCTTACCCTTGAGGCCCAAGGGGGTTAATGCACTGCATACGGCCATGTGACCATAGTCAGACCACAAGTAGAACACACTGGAGAAAATTCAAATGAGACATGTCTGAAGTGGGCAACCTGTCTGCTTTAACTACTCTGTGTCACTCTACCACTAGGGTTCTTATCTTATCCTTAACTACTCTGTGTCACTCTATATGTATCTTATCCTTAACTACTCTGTGTCACTCTATATGTATCTTATCCTTAACTACTCTGTGTCACTCTATATGTATCCTATCCTTAACTACTCTGTGTCACTCTATATGTATCTTATCCTTAACTACTCTGTGTCACTCTATATGTATCCTATCCTTAACTACTCTGTGTCACTCTATATGTATCCTATCCTTAACTACTCTGTGTCACTCTATATGTATCCTATCCTTAACTAATCTGTGTCACTCTATATGTATCCTATCCTTAACTACTCTGTGTCACTCTATATGTATCCTATCCTTAACTACTCTGTGTCACTCTATATGTATCCTATCCTTAACTACTCTGTGTCACTCTATATGTATCCTATCCTTAACTACTCTGTGTAACTCTATATGTATCCTATCCTTAACTACTCTGTGTAACTCTATATGTATCCTATCCTTAACTACTCTGTGTCACTCTATATGTATCCTATCCTTAACTACTCTGTGTCACTCTATATGTATCTTATCCTTAACTACTCTGTGTCACTCTATATGTATCCTATCCTTAACTACTCTGTGTCACTCTATATGTATCCTATCCTTAACTACTCTGTGTCACTCTATATGTATCCTATCCTTAACTACTCTGTGTCACTCTATATGTATCCTATCCTTAACTACTCTGTGTCACTCTATATGTATCCTATCCTTAACTACTCTGTGTCACTCTATATGTATCCTATCCTTAACTACTCTGTGTCACTCTATATGTATCCTATCCTTAACTACTCTGTGTCACTCTATATGTATCCTATCCTTAACTACTCTGTGTCACTCTATATGTATCTTATCCTTAACTACTCTATGTCACTCTATATGTATCCTATCCTTAACTACTCTGTGTCACTCTATATGTATCCTATCCTTAACTACTCTGTGTCACTCTATATGTATCCTATCCTTAACTACTCTGTGTCACTCTATATGTATCCTATCCTTAACTACTCTGTGTCACTCTATATGTATCCTATCCTTAACTACTCTGTGTCACTCTATATGTATCCTATCCTTAACTACTCTGTGTCACTCTATATGTATCCTATCCTTAACTACTCTGTGTCACTCTATATGTATCCTATCCTTAACTACTCTGTGTCACTCTATATGTATCCTATCCTTAACTAATCTGTGTCACTCTATATGTATCCTATCCTTAACTACTCTGTGTCACTCTATATGTATCCTATCCTTAACTACTCTGTGTCACTCTATATGTATCCTATCCTTAACTACTCTGTGTCACTCTATATGTATCCTATCCTTAACTACTCTGTGTCACTCTATATGTATCCTATCCTTAACTACTCTGTGTCACTCTATATGTATCCTATCCTTAACTACTCTGTGTCACTCTATATGTATCCTATCCTTAACTACTCTGTGTCACTCTATATGTATCCTATCCTTAACTACTCTGTGTCACTCTATATGTATCCTATCCTTAACTACTCTGTGTCACTCTATATGTATCCTATCCTTAACTACTCTGTGTCACTCTATATGTATCCTATCCTTAACTACTCTGTGTCACTCTATATGTATCCTATCCTTAACTACTCTGTGTCACTCTATATGTATCCTATCCTTAACTACTCTGTGTCACTCTATATGTATCCTATCCTTAACTACTCTGTGTCACTCTATATGTATCCTATCCTTAACTACTCTGTGTCACTCTATATGTATCATATCCTTAACTACTCTGTGTCACTCTATATGTATCATATCCTTAACTACTCTGTGTCACTCTATATGTATCCTATCCTTAACTACTCTGTGTCACTCTATATGTATCCTATCCTTAACTACTCTGTGTCACTCTATATGTATCCTATCCTTAACTACTCTGTGTCACTCTATATGTATCCTATCCTTAACTACTCTGTGTCACTCTATATGTATCCTATCCTTAACTACTCTGTGTCACTCTATATGTATCCTATCCTTAACTACTCTGTGTCACTCTATATGTATCCTATCCTTAACTACTCTGTGTCACTCTATATGTATCCAATCATTAACTACTCTGTGTCACTCTATATGTATCCTATCCTTAACTACTCTGTGTCACTCTATATGTATCCTATCCTTAACTACTCTGTGTCACTCTATATGTATCCTATCCTTAACTACTCTGTGTCACTCTATATGTATCCTATCCTTAACTACTCTGTGTCACTCTATATGTATCCTATCCTTAACTACTCTGTGTCATCTCTATATATGTATCCTATCATTAACTACTCTGTGTCACTCTATATGTATCCTATCCTTAACTACTCTGTGTCACTCTATATGTATCCTATCCTTAACTACTCTGTGTCACTCTATATGTATCCTATCCTTAACTACTCTGTGTCACTCTATATGTATCCTATCCTTAACTACTCTGTGTCACTCTATATGTATCCTATCCTTAACTACTCTGTGTCACTCTATATGTATCCTATCCTTAACTACTCTGTGTCACTCTATATGTATCCTATCCTTAACTACTCTGTGTCACTCTATATGTATCCTATCCTTAACTACTCTGTGTCACTCTATATGTATCCTATCCTTAACTACTCTGTGTCACTCTATATGTATCCTATCCTTAACTACTCTGCTGAGAAGTTGGTCCTGAGGCAGTGCAGCCCCATCTCACTCTATCACTAGGGTTCCTATGTATCCTATCCAATATCACTGCATAGCTCTCACAGCTAGCTAACACATACAAGAGGCCTGGATACCCTGGGAACTGTCAGGATTAAAACACATAGCAGAGCTCATAAATAGATGGGAGCTGTCTTTGATAACCTCTGGTAGAATAGAAACAGGATTTAGCCCAGAACCTTCAAGCATGGAATGTGGTTCCCAAGAATAAACCTCCATCCATATTACATTTGAATCAATATCGAGATCCACCATCAAATTCCTGCCTGTCTGCAATCGTTGTGGCCAGATGGTGGCGGCCTGCAAGTGCAGCTGAGTATTCATCAGGAACCCCTTCCTAACTGGTTGTTGAAGGGGACAAAAGACAGCGCTTCACACAGTTGTGTCAAGTTGGCTGGATGTCCTTTTGGAGGTGGGCCATTCCTGATACACATGAGAAACTGTTGAGCGTGAAAAATTCAGCAGCATTGCAGTTCTTGACACAAACCAGTGCGCCTAGTACCTACTACCATACCCCGTTCAAAGGCACTTCAATCTTTTGTCTTCCCCATTCACCCTCTGAATGACACACATACACAATCCATGTCTCAATTGTCTCAAGGCTAAAACATCCTTCTTTAACCTGTCTCCTCCCCTTCATCTACACTGATTGAAGTGGATTTAACAAGGGACATCAATAAGGGATCATAGCTTTCATCTGGATTCACGTGGTCAGTTTATGTCATGGAAAGATCATTATACTCAGTGTATGATCCTACTGTAAAATCCATATGACAACTTGTATGACACCCAGGTATAATTTAATAGCCATGGTGTGAAGGCAATGCTCGGAGGTACAGGTAATCCCAACATACCACCTGCTGTGGGTGCTTCTGGGTGAGTACTAGGTACTGTAACCATCCCTGTACAGGATGAAGAGCAGAGGATGACCCTATCTATCACCTGTATGGGGAGGCCTGCCGAGCCCTCCAGAGGATTAGACAGATAGATAGCCTCTCTGTTTAATGAAATTACACCAGATTACATCAGATTACAGCTGGGGAAGATCTGACACGCAGAACCCGGCAACCCTGCTCTCAATTACTGTTTCAGCGTGTCGAAAGGTGGGGGGGAAATAATGTTTTATACACTGTTGAGAAAATAATAATGTATGTTTGACCCTAGTTAACATCAATGCTGTTTTGACCATTTTCAAATAAAGGACATAGTAATCCCAAGGATGAGGGCAGTGCTTATTGTTGACTAACATTACAGTTTAAAGGGACTGATGCTCTGATACTCCCACAGAACGACACACATTTGGTGTATCAGTGAGCTGAGCTGGTGGCTGGCCCAGGTAGAGTAAACACTCTGTTTGTATAAACCTGTTACTAATGCCCTGTTATCAGTCCAGTCTACAGTAATCCAGCCTGGTCCAGCCAGCATCATTTCCTTCTCAAATAAGTGCCTTGAGAATGAGGGGCCCTGGGCTAAATACCTCCTCCACCTGGCCAGCCTCCCTGCCTACTCGAACTGATTGCTTCTGGCAGGGAATAGATACGGGGGGAGTCATTTAGTTCCCTGCACCTCCTTACAGGTATGGGATGGTAGGAAGCATTTCAATCTTAGAGTGAGGTCAAGGGGGATCTCCATACAGCTAATTCCACTCTGGAATCAGCCCTACAGAATTATTCCACTTTTGATGAGGAGTCAATGGGCAGAGAGGGATTCAGGAGGTGAACACATTCCTCAGGTTGAGATCACATAGAGGGAGATGGAGGATGATGAGAAGGATGGGGGAGGATAGAGGAGGATGAAGTAGAATGGAGGAGGATGGGGGACGATGGGGGAGGAGGATGAGGATGATGAAGTAGAATGGAGGAGGATGGGGAGGATAGAGGAGGATGGAGAGGATGGAGGAAGGAGGAGGATGGGGGTTGGAGGAGGATGAAGAGGATGGAGGATGGGGGAGGATGGAGGAAGGAGGAGGTTGGAGAGGATGGAGGAAGGAGGAGGATGGAGAGGATGGAGAGGATGGAGGAAGGAGGAGGATGGAGGATGGAGGAGGATGGAGAGGATGGAGAAAGGAGGAGGATGGAGAGGATGGAGGATGGAGAGGATGGAGGAAGGAGGAGGATGGAGAGGATGGAGGAAGGAGGAGGATGGAGAGGATGGAGGATGGAGAGGATGGAGGAAGGAGGAGGATGGAGAGGATGAGGAAGGAGGAGGATGGAGAGGATGGAGGAAGGATGAGGATGGAGGAAGGAGGAGGATGGAGAGGATGGAGGATGGAGAGGATGGAGGAAGGATGAGGATGGAGAGGATGGAGGAAGGAGGAGGATGGAGAGGATGGAGAGGATGGAGGAGGATGGAGAGGATGGAGAAAGGAGGAGGATGGAGAGGATGGAGAAAGGAGGAGGATGGAGAGGATGGAGGATGGAGAGGATGGAGGAAGGAGGAGGATGGAGGAGGATGGAGGAAGGAGAGGATGGAGGAATGAGGAGGATGGAGAGGATGGAGGATGGAGAGGATGGAGAAAGGAGGATGGAGGAGAGGATGGAGGATGGAGAGGATGGAGGAAGGAGGAGGATGGAGAGGATGGAGGATGGAGGAGGATGGAGAGGATGGAGGAAGGAGGAGGATGGAGAGGATGGAGGAAGGATGGAGAGGATGGAGGAAGGAGGAGGATGGAGAGGATGGAGGAAGGATGAGGATGGAGAGGATGGAGGAAGGAGAGGATGGAGGATGGAGAGGATGGAGGAGGATGGAGGAGGATGGAGGAGGATGGGGAGGATGGAGGAGGATGGAGAGGATGGAGGAGGATGGAGGAGGATGGAGAGGATGGAGAGGATGGAGGAGGATGGGGGAGGATGGAGGAGGATGGAGGAGGATGGGGGAGTTGAGACAGAAAAGAAGGGAGAAGTAAAAGGACGTCAGTCTCTTCTTCTCACATCAAACCTCCCTACTCTTGGTCGACTGTGTGTGTGCACAGCAGCTGTATGTTTTCACATGCATTATTCAAGCGCCAGTTCTCTGAAGAAACACCAGCAAGAGGAGAAGAAATGTCAAATACAAATAGATGCTTAACAATGAACTGTAGGTTGTTTGTACATCTCTCCTCTCTGAATGAATCAAAAACAATGGCTAACTATACCAGAGGCCGTAATGGTCTCTCTCTCTCTCTCTCTCTCTCTCAAACAAGACTTTGAATTGCACAAACACTCTCTTTGTCAGTCAAGAGCAGATCGGCAAGGATGAAGAGGCCTTTCATATCATCAAAACTCTCTCTGAAATTGAGGTGAGAACTTTGATCTGCAGAAAGAGCTGTATGTAGTGATCCGGATCAACTTTGTGACAGCACTCTCCGTTTCTATGGCAACATGCACACAAGTGATGCTCCAGTTCAAACTGTATGATTGGACAGGTTTAGGGAGGGCTTTCGACAACCAAACCCCATCATCAGACTGGGGCTGTTTCATCTGATACAACTTATTCACCCCCTCCCCTTTTGTCCTCAGCATATCCTCAATTCATCGGGGCATGGACTCTACAAATAGTCAAAAGCGTTCCACAGGGATGCTGGCCCATGTTGACTCCAGTGCCTCCCACAATTGTGTCAAATTGAGCTTGAAAAACTCAGCAGCGTACCATAACCTTTTTGTCTTGCCCATTCACCCTCTGAATGGCACACATACACAATTCATGTCTCAATTATCTCAAGACTTAACAATCCTTCTTTAACCTGTCTGCTCCCTTTCATCTACACTGATTGAAGTGAATTTAACCAGTGGCATCAATGAGGGAGCATAGCTTCTACCTGGATTCACCTGGTCAGTCTGTCATAGAAAGAGCAGGTGTTCATAATGTTTTGTAACCTCAGTGTATAGCAAAGACTTGATCTACTGAGCAATGTGTCCTCAATACTGGGTTTGCTAGATTTGTGATCGGATATGAGATTCTACAATCAGTGTGCAAGTTTATCTTACTGTATTTCAAGGGACGTGGGGACAATACAAAGAATCCATTACATCTGCGTGTCATGCCATTGAAAGGTGGAAATATCCTGAATGTGATAGAGCATGTGAAGTACCCAATTACAGTGCTATTATATCCTGATCCAGGCCTATGACCCTCAGACATGACACATATTCCATTTCAACAGATTCTCCACAGCCGGATGGATCCCAAACGGATGTTAGAAAACAAATGCATCCTAGCAGTTTGAAATGTCTGGATGGGTGAAAAAGGGCATATCAGCTCGGCACAGCGGCACAGCGAGCAAATTAACAACCTCAGCTCTTTGAAGTCTAGACCACTCATACTGTTTTCATTCAGAATGCCAGTCTACCAAATAAATAAACCTTGGTTGAGTGAATTCTCACACCGTCACACGATGAATCAGGTGGCAGAGAAAGTAATGACGGCCGTTCAAATGAGATAAAAATACATTGTCGTCTCCTGAAATGAGACGGAAAGAGATGTTCGGTATCCTCGGACAAAATAATGTCATTTCATTTCTGCACCTCAGCAGTAAAGTGTTCACACTTCAAACGAAGGCCGAACACTCCGGGGCCTGCAAGGCTCTAAGAATTAAAGTATTGAGGAGATGCTAGCTAGGAGTTATGGATCATTATTCAAGTAGTTAAGTGGAGATGGGGAAGCAAATCTACACTCGCCTGGGTCGTTCTTTGTGTTTCTGTCGACCAGTTTATTAGTGCATTTATGTGAAGGCCCTGATCATCCTCCCAGACCCACGCATGCACATACAGACACACACACACACCTCAGCTCTAGAAGCTGCAGAAAGTCTGCCTCCCAATTCAAACCCTACTGGATCAATATCCCAGCCACTCAAATAATCTTCTCCCAGGCCCATGGCTCAATAATAAATTAAAATAATGACAGTGACAAAAACTTTGTAATGGAATGCTTCACATTGGCACCTTACCCCTCCGCCGAATAAAATTCACTGTGGTTTTAAATCGGCACAGCCCATCGGCACAGCTCATCACATAGACTAAAATCTCCCTAAGATGTGTTAATTAACTGGAATACTATTCATGAGTATTGCGCATAATCAGACACCTGTGTGCTAATGGCAATGGAAGGGTCTGGAAGTGACGGTTAGGGATTAATGGGATTAATAGCATCACTATTCACTTCTAATCCTACCAGAGCTCCTGCTGCCTTTTCACTTCTGTGTTTGTCCTGTATTGAATTTCTGGGCACTCTGTTTTTGCTTCCTCTATACACTCCCCTCATTGCCAAACAGACAGACCCTGACCCCGGACATCAGAGTAAAGGGAGAGAGGGGAGATTAAGGATGTGCAAGGTCTGCAGAACGACCCGCCCCCAATGACAACTCACCGTCCGATCAATACTGTAATCACTTCCTGGTGTCCCATCTAACAGCCTGCCCATGGTGGGCTAGCGATCAATTATTCATGCAAGATTGTCTCAAAGCCTTTAGCTAATAGACAAGGAAACCTCTCCTGTTTGGACAGAGTGATCATAACATACAAACTGACAGTGAAGGGTGTTTGGGTGGCAGCAGTGCTCTGTTTGAGGTCTCTGAACAGTCCCAGTCCCAGTCCCTCTGTATTCAGTCTGTATTGCCGCAGTCAGACGTACTGCTCCTACGTTTATTCTATTGTTTACAATACAGTATTTTGAACTTTTGACCTTATGACTTTTCCGTATCATGATGAGCTCTCTGTCCGCCATCATCAGAGCAGCAACCTAAGGAAACCCCACTGACACCTCCACCACAGTAAGGCAACGTAACGTTCCGCTACATCGACTCACAGTCCCCACACCCACAGAAAAGCATTTGATTAGTCACCCAGCCACAGCACAGCACAGCAAGCAGGACATAAATAATACATCTGTGCAAATGACAAATGAGGCAATAAATTATGGGATAGCATTCAAAGAGAAACGATTCAAAATCCTTCCAAAGAAATATTCTGCCTTTAAGTGGAATTTGCCTTGAGATATTAGCACTTAAATGTGCAGTTTTCCTCAGATTTACACAGTCAAACCCAACCCTTTGACTGCATATAGATTGTACAAATGATAAAGAAATCTTTGATTAAAGAAAGTACTGTTTATTTCACATAATTTTCTAATGACGAATTCTGTTCTTCAGCTCTTTATGAACCTGAACTAGATGGATATATAGATTTCATCATTATGACACACTACTTCCTAACAGTGGCGTTGTTCCATGGATTCCAAGGGAAGCAAGGCTTCCTCAAAAAAACATACCAAGAAAAAATACAAAAACATAGAAAATAATGTATTTTTCATCTCTCTATGTTGCATATTTTCTTCAATTCAAAAGAGGCTAAATGTATCTCAAGGGAGAAAGCATCTGAGCAAGCAAAACAGCGCACCTCTGTCTCTGTATGTATAGGCGATCTATCTGATGCAGTCTGGTCCAAAAGAGTATGACATTGTTGCCGCCCGTAGCATTGAATGCAAGGGAAGCCAGCAAGCAAAACAAGAGCCAATCAGTGTTGAGCTAAACGGAGTGACCTCAGCTGTGAATGGTCCTGGCGCACCAAAAATGTGTCAAGGGAAACCCGTTTGAATTTGGGTTCACTCCTATCAAATTGCATCGAGAGCATTATTTGCCACAGATAAAAGGTAATTTGCCACAGATAAAATGATGTAAAATCACATTATATCTAGCGTAGCTTTGATTGGACTGATCATGTCAACCATGAGGATGGGATACTATATAATGTTGTTGGGTCTGTAACCATGAGGAGGGGATGCTATACTGTTGTTGGATCTGTAACCATGAAAAGGGGATACTATATAATGTTGTTGGGTCTGTAACCATGAGGGGATACTATATAATGTTGTTAATTCTATAACCATTAGGAGGGGATGATTTAATATTGTTGGGTCTATAACCATGAGGGGATACTATATAATGTTGTTGGCATCAAAAACACAAACAAGTCTTGGAATGGCCAACCATGAGGAGGGGATGATTTAATAACCATGAGGAGGGGATGATTTAATGTTGTTGGGTCTATAACCATGAGGGGATACTATATAATGTTGTTGGGTCTGTAACCATGAGGAGGGGATGATTTAATGTTGTTGGGTCTATAACCATGAGGGGATACTACATAATGTTGTTGGGTCTGTAACCATGAGGGGATACTATATAATGTTGTTGGGTCTATAACCATGAGGAGGGGATGATTTAATGTTGTTGGGTCTATAACCATGAGGAGGGGATGATTTAATGTTGTTGGCTCTATAACCATGAGGAGGTGGATGATTTAATGTTGTTGGGTCTATAACCATGAGGGGATACTATATAATGTTGTTGGGTCTGTAACCATGAGGAGGAGATGATTTAATGTTGTTGGGTCTATAACCATGAGGGGATACTATATAATGTTGTTGGGTCTGTAACCATGAGGAGGAGAGGATTTAATGTTGTTGGGTCTATAACCATGAGGGGATACTATATAATGTTGTTGGGCCTGTAACCATGAGGAGGAGATGATTTAATGTTGTTGGGTCTATAACCATGAGGGGATACTATATAATGTTGTTGGGTCTATAACCATGAGGAGGAGATGATTTAATGTTGTTGGGTCTATAACCACGAGGGGATACTATATAATGTTGTTGGGTCTATAACCATGAGGGGATACTATATAATGTTGTTGGGTCTATAACCATGAGGAGGAGATGATTTAATGTTGTTGGGTCTATAACCATGAGGGGATACTATATAATGTTGTTGGGTCTATAACCATAAGGGGATACTATATAATGTTGTTGGGTCTATAACCATGAGGAGGAGATGATTTTATGTTGTTGGGTCTGTAACCATGAGGGGATACTATATAATGTTGTTGGGCCTGTAACCATGAGGAGGGGATGATTCAATGTTGTTGGGTCTGTAACCATGAGGGGATACTATATAATGTTGTTGGGCCTGTAACCATGAGGAGGGGATGATTTAATGTTGCTGGGTCTATAACCATGAGGGGATAATATATAATGTTGTTGGGCCTGTAACCATGAGGAGGGGATGATTTAATGTTGTTGGGTCTATAACCATGAGGGGATACTATATAATGTTGTTGGGTCTGTAACCATGAGGGGATACTATATAATGTTGTTGGGCCTGTAACCATGAGGAGGGGATGATTTAATGTTGCTGGGTATATAACCATGAGGGGATAATATATAATGTTGTTGGGCCTGTAACCATGAGGAGGGGATGATTTAATGTTGTTGGGTCTATAACCATGAGGGGATACTATATAATGTTGTTGGGTCTGTAACCATGAGGAGGGGATGATTTAATGTTGTTGGCTCTATAACCATGAGGAGGGGATGATTTAATGTTGTTGGGTCTATAACCATGAGGGGATACTATATAATGTTGTAGGGTCTGTAACCATGAGGAGGGGATGATTTAATGTTGTTGGGTCTATAACCATGAGGAGATACTATATAATGTTGTTGGGTCTGTAACCATGAGGAGGGGATGATTTAATGTTGTTGGCTCTATGATTTAATGTTGTTGGGTCTGTAACCATGAGGGGATACTATATAATGTTGTTGGGTCTGTAACCATGAGGAGGGGATGATTTAATGTTGTTGTGTCTGTAACCATGAGGAGGGGATGATTTTATGTTGTTGGCTCTATAACCATGAGGAGGGAATGATTTAATGTTGTTGGCTCTATAACCATGTTCGCTAGTGAAAGTTCAGTAATAAACTCATGTAATTCCAGTTGATATTGCGAGGGTTGTTTTGTTTGCGCAATGCGATGTGTGCGTAGGTATATTGTCTATAAAAGTGGATCCTTGTGATTGTATTTTCCTTCCTTTGTAGACCACATAGGCCTAATAAAATACTTCAAATGGTAGGCAAAGAGCGTCTCTCTCACTCTCTCTCTCTCTCTGGTGACTTAAAGAAGAGTAAAGTTAAGGCCTCAACGTCCTGCTGAATTTATCTGAACTAACATCTATCTGAACTTCTGTCGGTGTCCGTTTTGAAAGTGCTGAACGAAGGCCTAACTGGTCGCAGCTCATTTGCTTACACTTGCTTATACACTTATACTTAGAGCTAGGGACTTTTCTTACACTTTCAGAGGTCTCAGAACAATTAGTTTAATGTCGTATAGAAATGGTCTCATTTCTTTTTAAACAACCTTTATTAAGAGCTGTCATTTTATTGCGAGGAGCTGCAGTTTCATCAGACATGTTTTCTGTTTTGTGCTCTGTTTTGTGCTCTGTTTTGTGCTCTGTTTTGTGAGTGAACCAGCCCAGCCCGGTGGAGACACAATTTTCAGCAAAATCATTCTCAAGAGATCCCTGAAAAAAATTATACTTGAAGATGAAGTCATACACACACCTGGGTATCAAGATTTTGATTGTAAGTGTCAATGATACAAGAATAAACCTTATGAATTTACCGGACATAAATGCAATAATTTTGGTGTATGGTTCAAACGTCTAGACTCATGTTGTCAATGGTTATTATGAAGGAGAATGTGGTTCTTATTGAGTTACACAAATCCACAAGGAGTCACTAGAAACCATATATATTTAAGCAAGTCAGCCATATCAGCTATGCTTTCAAAAGGCAGTAAATGAGCCTGAATGAACTGTTTCTCTGACAGACAAGGCTCTGCTGATAGCCAGGTGTTGCAGTGGTAAAGATTCACTCCATGTTGCTGAAAGGAAAGCTCAGCTGTCAGGCCAACTTTCTGCCGATCTACCATTCCAGTGTTTAATTGCTATATTGTAATTACTTGGCCACCATGGCCTATTTATTTCCTTAACTTACCTCATTTGCACTCACTGTATATAGACGTTTTGCTTTCTTTTGTTCTACTGTATTATTGACTGTATGTTTTGTTTATTCCATGTGTAACTGTGTTGTTGTATGTGTCGAATTGCTACGCTTTATCTTGGCCAGGTCGCAGTTGCAAATGAGAACTTGTTCTCAACTAGCCTACCTGGTTAAATAAAGGTGAAATAAAATAAATAAATAAAAAATGTAGGCCCTAACATTTTGTGGGCACCATTTGTCGCCGTTATAGTGCAATTAATGTATTGTTGAGTGTTGTGTTGTGGCTTTGCTGGCATGCACCTCATAAGAATGTTTAGAGTTTTCCCCACCAAGATTGACATGCTAAACTAGCCACTGCTCCAGAGTTGCTTTTTTCTTTCTGCGGCTCTTTAAGGTTCCACGGGGTGCCAGAATAGCCCAGTCTGGCTCTGCCACAGAACCAATTAGGCTGAGGTCAGCTGTAGCCTGCTGCTGAAACACTGTGAGCTAGCTGGACTTTTGGTTCAGACTTACCCCGAGATTGACAGCTAATACAGAAGGAAGGAGAGAGAGGGAAGATGGGGGGAGATAGAGGTGGGAAGAGACTGATTTAATATTCCACCTGAGTGCTTACTGCTGCTCTACTGTTTATATGGATGGACACGCAGGCAGGCAGGCAGGCAGACAGACAGACAGACAGACAGACAGACAGACAGACAGCACAGACAAGCACGCAGGCAGACAAGCACGCACGCAGACAGACAAGCACGCAGGCAGATAGACAAGCACGCACGCAGTCAGACAAGCACGCAGGCAGATAGACAAGCACGCAGACAGACAAGCACGCAGGCAGACAAGCACGCAGACAGACAAGCACGCAGGTATACAAGCACACAGACAGACAGACAGACAGACAGACAGACAGACAGACAGACAGACAGACAGACAGACAGACAGACAGACAGACAGACAGACAGTCTCATTTTTTCTCACCTTTTATTTTGGGAGGTTCTCTGGGCAAAGTCATACACTATAGATATAAGGCTGTAATTACTGTGATCGTGTAGTCTGATCAAACAGAGCATTGTGCAGCACAGTTCAGAAAGGTCCTACTGTGCTCATACCCATAGGAAATCAGGGAATGTAGAAGAGAGACACACCCAGTGAGACAGACTGATGTGTAAGCTTAGCCTACCACTACACACTGTCCTGTAAGGAATCTCCTGGAGAGGATACAAGACTCATCGCTATGGCAGCAAGCAGCTGTCAGTCGAAGAGGGGCAGCCTATACTGTAGCTACTCTACTGTGACAGGGCAGAAAAGGGCCTCATGGAGAGACTCAGGTGACAGGACAGACCCACAAGGGAAGAGAGGGGTGCAGGTAAAGTTAATGGGTCTACTGGACACAGAGCCATGGCAACAGGTAGATACTTAGTCAACTTGGCAGTTAAGGATGATTCAGTTAACATTAAACTACAACCAACTTTTAGAAGTACAACTTCTCACAGAGATAATCAGTGGTCCATTCATGGCAGAGGCTGCTGCTCATCCATCACCCTACAGTGTTCTATTGTTGAGCTGCAGAAAAACTGACTGCGGGCTAACTATCTTTCACTCCGGCTTGCATACAAATGGGCTGAGGAGAAGGCAATGGCCTTTTGCTGAATTACATTCTCTTTAATCAATGACACCGCAGCGTCTCAGGAAAATATCTTAGGGACAATGGCGAGGGGACTCTATATCCATCAAGTGTGTGATGTGACTAAAGGATGAGCCAAATGCATCACTATGTCAAGTCTCGGAGAACATCCATCAAAACAAGAAAGGGAACAAGGTGATAAAGGGGGAAATAGAAAGTGTAAAGAGGAATTATCAAACGATCCAAGGCAAACCGGAGGATTCAAGCAGATTGTTTTATTACTTCTCCCTACAGCCAGACGGATTCTTTCTACAGAAATTCATCACATATTATACATAAAGAGTCCCTCCGGATGAAGAAAGGACATCATTATGTTCAGGAAAGAAGTCTTTAGAAAAGACAATGGAAGACATTATGATTGAAGCAAGCATTTTATTTCCAAACATACGGAGGATTGAGAGAGATACAAACAATCTATTGCTTTATCACAGAGTTAGGGCCAGATTGTGTTGCCAGATTGGAGACAATGATGTTGGGGCCTTGGTTTATGCATACTGTAATTAGTGAGCGAGCCGCGGCAGAGCCATTCACATTATGGCCATATCTGCAGTGCTGATGTTGTCACTAATGATTTTGAACAGCTCAATTTGATCAGGAGCTTCAGAGAGACTGAGAGACCAATGCATTATTTATGCTCCTCTTCGAACGAGGTGGCATTCAATTATTCAAATGTCGACATTTGGGGACGATTCCGTTTTGTTGGACTTTTGCCTCTCCCAGGTCCTGCATAGAGTCAGTAAGCTCATAGCTGCCGTGTCAGTGTCTGTTCCCCGGGAGAAGCTACATCCTCTCCAGGGAAAGGAAACACAAAGTGAAAGAGTAGAACAAAAGCCCCAGGACTAAAATAAATATTAGTTTGCTTGCTTGCTTGGAGGGAAATGGTCTAGCATAGTGTCAGTTGAAATAGTTTTTAATGAGATTGGAGTGAATTAACTATTAATACTCTAGTCAACTCTAAAAGGCCCAAGTATGAGTCATCATAACATTAATTCCCTGAATTGCTGTGAAAACATTCCTTCCTCCCCACATGATTTCTGCAGACTCATACAGCAAAGAGGCTCATTGGCCCTTTTGATTCTTGACCTGGTTTTAAAGGTGGTGAATGATCAGCGGTTAGGGGTTAGAGGTTAGACGTCAGGGGTTGTACCTGTGCGTCCAAGAGTAGGTGCCTCATCAGGGCCATGGACTCCTTCAAGGTGTCTCTCTCTTCAGGCATGAAGGCCTCGTCCTCCCGGGACAGAGTGCCGGGCCTGGTCATCATGAAGTGGGCTATCTGGTCATTCAGACTGTTCAGAGATTGGACCGCTAGGAGAGAGAGATGGAGTGAAAGAGAGGGAAATAGAGAGAGAGGAGAGGGAGGTAAAGGAGAGAGAGAAACAAAAAGCTCAGGTTCATGCATATTCAATTTGACTCACACCAGTGTTGTGTTTTAGACCACTTAAACTGAGACCGATTCAAGACCAAGACCGGGAGGAGGACAAGGGGTCTGACACCGAGTCAAGACCGAGACCGGGAGGAGGACAAGTGGTCTGACACCGAGTCAAGATCGAGACCGGGAGGAGGACAAGGGGTCTGACACCGAGTCAAGACCAAGACCGGGAGGAGGACAAGGGGTCTGACACCGAGTCAAGACCGAGACCGGGAGGAGGACAAGGGGTCTGACACAGAGTTAACACCAAGACCGGGAGGAGGACAAGGGGTCTGACACCGAGTCAAGACCGAGACCAGAAAAATGTGAGTCCAATTCAAGACCATGATTGTTATTTTTTTATTTCACTTTTATTTAACCAGGTAAGCTAGTTGAGAACAAGTTCTCATTTACAACTGCGACCTGGCCAAGATAAAGCAAAGCAGTGTGACACAAACAACAACACAGAGTTACACATGGAATAAACAAGCGTACAGTCAATAACACAATAGGAAAAAAAGTCTATATACAGTGTGTGCAAATGGAGTGAGGAGATAGACATTGTGTTAAATCACCACCATAATAAGAGTTCAAAATATCCAGTATTTCTGTGTTCATGGAACAGTATTGCTTCCATGCCTCTCCTTGCCCCGAACCAGGGACCCTCTGTACATATTGACAACAGTCACCCTCGAAGCACCGTTACCACCGTTACCCATCGCTCCACAAGAGCCGCAGCCCTTGCAGAGCAAGGGAAACAACTACTTCAAGGTCTCAGAGCGAGTGATGTCACCGATTGAATTGAATTATTACTAACCCAAAACACAGTGGGGAACAATGGGCCTTTTATGCCTTCAGAGAAAGGCTAAGGATTTATAAATTAATGATTTTAATAATATGGTTATTTTTAATGATGTTCTGATTTAATCTTGTCAGTTTTTGTTGATAAGGAAAGGGATAACATGATTTATGATTTTTCTTTGCTGGTCTCTGGGGAGATAAATCTAGCTAGCTCAATCAGCCATCAGAAGCTAGACAAAGGCATATTCCATTCACCCAATCACATTTTGATTTAATGGGTGGGACCGTTTTTACAAAAACTTATGGAATATTCATCCTTCTTGAAGGCCAACAGGTCACTGCGCAATATGGAGCAGTAGCTTTCCCACGGTCTAGCTAGCTAGCTTTGTTGTCGGCTAGTTTGCAGTGGCTGCAGCAGGTGTTATCAAAGAGGATGTTGCTGCTAATTTGTTAGCTTCTCCCTTTTCAAGAATAAGTTTCAACAAGAAGTTAAGTTTCAAACGATCATCATCTGGTAAGTGGAACTGTGTTTTTTATTGCAGCGCGCCTGCTCTTGTTAGCCATTTCTTTGAAAATAACTTCATCATTCGATCTGAACCGTGTGTTTACAGGCAGTTGCAAAAGTGTGACTTTAGATCATTAGAACGCATTCTCTAAAAGCCACAAAATACACCCGAATGGATTTCTGCAAATATGTAAACACCACGGAGTCCTCTTACATTTGGAAACTTTACTGTCCTATTGATCAAACAACCATGAAACGATAGGCTCTCTCACCCTCAGATATGTACATAAATAAGATTAACAACTAAAGCTATCCAGAGCAAGATGAGCTCGAATCAAACAAAGGAGCATTCGATAAACCCTCTCAAACTTTTTCACTAGTTGGCCGTCAAAATTGATAACGGGGAATTGTAGGCTCCTCATCCTTCTGCAGGTTGCCTGCCAATGCATGCTTATCCCAACCAAGCACCCAAGCTAATTAGCTGAAACAAGTGAGAGAACACCTCACTCTGACCATTTTACTTACAGTATCAGAGCTGGGTAGGCTTTTTACATGTAATCTATCAATCAAATGTATTTATAAAGCCCTATTTACATCAGCTGATGTCACAAAGTGCTGTACAGAAACCCAGCCTAAAACCCCAAACAGCAAGCAATGCAGGTGTAGAAGCACAGTGGCTAGGAAAAACTCCCTAGAAAGGCCAGAGGGGTGGCCAGTTCTCTTCTGGCTGTGGCGGGTGGAGATTATAACAGAACATGGCCAAGATGTTCAAATGTTCATAGGTGACCAGCAGGGTCAAATAATAATCTAGACTAACTAGTACTTTTTTTGTCCATGTTTACTTACACCCGTCATATTAGCGGGTGTTGGTCATTCGTAAATTCATCAGTTGTTCTCGTCACACTCAGACGAGAGTGCTCTGAAATCGGAGTAGATAGCCAGAGTGAATTTGTGAATGCAAGAGATATGCTAACTGAATAACAGTCGTTCAAGTTCTTGCTAGCTAACCAAATGACACCTGCAACTCTAGCTGTCTATAGCCACCGAAAAATGCCATGAGGGGAAAAAGTCATTCACTCAACCACTCCTCCAATGGCATAACATGAGATCCTTCTAGCAGCTAGCTAGCTAACATTAGGCTCTGTGTTTTTAGCTTGCTACATAAGTAGATATGATAGCCTATTAGCCACATTATGACTGACTTGGGATCATTGCCCTTGATAGTTTGATTGTTTTCCCAGCCTTAATTACATTCATCCATTTCTGTCCAGAATATTGAGTCATTGAAACTGAAACAGTACATCCCAATGGAGGCAGCAAGCGATGTACCAGGCCAGCTGGGATTTACAACCTGACAACAAATTGGTGAATTATATTAGTAAAGCATTGAACTACCATAATTTTGCTGGACCCCAGGAAGAGTAGCTGCTGCTTTGGCACCATAATAATGGGAAATAATGTCAGTCTCTCGATGTGCAAAACTGATAGAGACATACCCCAAGCGACTTACAGCTGTAATCGCAGCAAAATGTGGCGCTACAAAGTATTAACTTAAGGGGGCTGAATAATTTTGCACGCCCAATTTTTCAGTTTTTGATTTGTTAAAAAAGTTTGAAATATCCAATAAATGTCGTTCCACTTCATGATTGTGTCCCACTTGTTGTTGATTCTTCACAAAAAAATACAGTTTTATATCTTTATGTTTGAAGCCTGAAATGTGGCAAAAGGTCGCAAAGTTCAAGGGGGCCGAATACTTTCGCAAGGCACTGTATACACCACCACTACACCACTGGCCCTTTGTGTTTTATAAAACGTGCTCTCATACATGAGAGCTCTAGTATTACAGCTGTCCTTTCAGAATCACCAACCTGTCACACACTGAAGGCCTATAGGTTTGCCACTGCACAAACATGTCTACAATAGATTTAAAGGCTGTTAAGATATTGTATTCATGTTTCTAGAAAGGAGTATATATTTGGCCCGGCGAAGCGGTTTTATGCACTGACTGAATGAAAGCTGATAGTTATGAGTTTTTTTCCCTGCTGGTCTCGGCTAGTCTCGATAAGAAATTAGGAGTCCTCACTGTCTGAGCCCGAGTCAAGACCAAGTACAAACCTATCAGACACAGAGACAAGACTGAGACACTCAATATGTGACCCGTTTCAGGAAACTAGGTATATGTCGTGGGTCACAACTTCACAGGAGAGCCGTTTTAACGTGAACTTTTTTTTAAATCAAGATGCGTTTTTCGGCAGAAATCCCTTCTCGAATATGTGAACTTTCATGTGCTTTAAAAGCAAATGTGTATGCCATCTGTAAATACAAATACAATTGTTCATTTACGAGCCTGGTTGGTTTAGCCACAGAAAAAGTAAGCAACCTTCCTGCTAGCCATGATTGGCTGAGATAATGAGTGGGTTGGACATGCTGAGAGATGAGTTTGGATTGGTCTGCCATACAGCACTCTTCTGTCTATTTGAGCTGGTCAGTATCTGTAGGTAATCCTGTTTTAAATGTATCGCCTAGTAAAACTGCATAAGTGTTGCTCTCCACTTTTTGTCTCCAGTTTACATCGTCAAACTAAGGGAAACCATGGCATCCGTGACAGGAGACGCGTCCATCTATGATTTATAAGGATAAGATAGTCTACATAGCTACATTTCCAGATATTACACGTGTCATAACTCTCCTGTGACGATCTGAAGGATCAGGTTACAGTGGGTCCGCTCTACAGCGTGCTCTCTCTCATAGAGGGGGAGAGCGGGAAGTCGGCTCTTCTATGGTCGGTCATAAAATACGCTGCCCCTATGCTCTGTAGTGTTCGAGATTGGAATGTAAATTGTGGACAACAGAGATCATTTGAATAATTAAACAATATTTATATTGTTGAGAATGTGGGAGTGGTCCGTGGACACTTAAGGGACAGTCATGACTAGTGTGCTTCTCATGAAGGACAGGAAACCCACATTACTGTATCTCTGTTTGTGTACACTTTTCAATTATCAGATTTACATCCAGATGATGGATAAAATGAATGAGTAAATATTAAACTATTTGTGAAAAGATGAAATGAGAGTATGGATTTTCATATAAAGTTTAACTAGTCAGTGGCCACACCCCCGTGAGCCCAGACATCACATTAAGAGTCATACAACCGCCCCTTCTTCCACAGAGTATAAAACCCACCTCCTACAAAATGACCATTTAGTCAGAGAACGCCGGGACGGAGTTGTCATGTTGGAATGGCTACAATTCTATAGACCATTAGACCAGAAAATATGGAGCTGATGCTATATGTTGAAGTGGTTCAGAACTACAACTCTATAGGCCACGGAGACCAGACAGAGTGTAGTGTTGGCTACATGGCTGGAAATGGTTAAACTCTGAGACTATCAATCACTACAGAATAAGAGCAAATCCTAGATGTAGAATTACTAGTCTGCAGCTGGAAATGACGTAAGTCTTGTGCGAGAATAACAACAACCATGGAAGCATCTATTCTATGCAACAGACATTATCCAGAGCCACTGAGAAAGCGACAACTAGAAAAGACATTGCGACTTGGGTGGAAGTTAACCAGAGACTCTCTGATTTACTGATTTTCCTTCAGACGGACCGGTGATTCCGACATACGGGCGTAAATATATACATTGCAATTATTCTCAAATGAGCGGCCATTCGTGTGCAAAGGATTAGCATTTCAATTAATATAATTATCTCCCGCTCTTTCTCTGCCCCCCCTCCCTTTCCATTGTCTACCAAGCCGTCATACCTGCTTTAGCCCACTAGGGACTTATCAATGCATTGTGTTAGTAACCAAAATCTACTGTTTGTTTATGTATTTCTGTGATTATTTAGTTAGTTAGTAAATAAATAATTAAGCCAATTTGTGTATTGCTGATTCATCATTTAGGCTAGGGTTTGTGCAGATATTCAAGGGTTTGCAACATTTAGTAATGAGAACTGATGAGCTACTAATGATACATTAAGATAAGATATGAAAATATCTGAAGAGTCGATTTGGGAAATAGACCCTATAAACATTTTCCCATGGTTCCCCTACTTCCTAATTAAAGTTTACATGATTAGTTCAATCACGTGATAATAATTACACATAGAGAAATTATTTAATAAAATAACAATCTTCACATTTAATGATAGTCCAGACACAACACACGTTTCTAATTTTGACAGAAAGTGGTTACATTTCAAGTTAAAGTGTACTGTTAGCTAGCTAACGTTAGCTGGCTGGCTGGCTTGCTACCTAACGTTATGTGTATGACCTTATTATTCTTATCGCAGAGCCATTTGCTTGGCTAGTTATAGCCTAATGTTAGCTAGCTGACGTTAGCTGGCTGGCTGGCTTGCTACCTAACGTTATGTGTATGACTTTATTATTCTGATCTCAGAGCCATTTGCTTGGCTAGTTATAGCCTAATGTTAGCTAGCTAACATTGAACCTGGTTCATGCAGGGTAGTAAAGTCATGATTGGGATTATGGTTAATTGTTTAGCTAGGTAGCTACATGTCTTAACAAAGAATCCACTATGCAAGTAACCATTTTGGGTGCGTTCATAAATTCAGTCTGGCCATCTACTCTGATTTCAGAGCACTCTCGTCTGAATGTGCCAGAGCGCAGAATAACTGATGAATTTATGAACGCTCAACACCCATTGAATATGGCCGGTGTCAGTAAACATCGGCAAAAAATTGTTGTCACCAACGCTCTGGGCAACCAGCTCTGCTAGGGTGAGTAAAATGGTCAGAGTTTGGGTGGGTCTAAAGCTTAAGAGGGTGTGAATGATGTTGAACAGGTGTAGACAAATGAAGAGCTCTCCAGTAGATACCAAAACATTCAAAGGCCATTTTATCAAAATAGAGGTTACAGGGTTATCAACTTTCAAAGCAGAATTACTTTCCCACTGTTCCGTTTATCCAATCTAAAAAACACAATTTCAAATTTTGCTACATAATACCAAATCAAGGTGGTCGGTCATATATACCGAGACTGGTTTTGAGTGCTACAACACTGTTTCACACACACAAAGACATGCACAAACACAGAGGGAAATAACCACACACATTGTTGTGGACGGATTCACAGAGTCTCCATATGAGACCTGGACAAAGTCTGAGGACAAGGTGAGGGAAATGACCACTGAGAAACTGAAGATGGAGCAGGAAGATTGAGATGGAGCGTGCCCAGAGGACTGGAAACCCACCACTGGCCCAGGTGACAGGACCGATAGTGATCAAGCTCCTGAGGTTCAAGGACAAGGTAGCTGTTCTGGAAAGAGCCAAGAACTTGAGAGGGACTTACTTCCTCAATGAGGACTATTTGGAAGCATGTGTGTGCCAGAAGAGGAAATAACTTATCCCAGCCATAAAAACTGCCAGGACATTGCTAACATCCGCTATGACAGGCTCATTGTCCACCCTCCCCCCAAAAAGCCTGTGGGTTCATAGTTTCAACCCCGCAGCACATACACACTTATACAGATCAACTGATTGATGGACTGCTGAATAGTGTTTTTTCTCGCTTTGTTACTTTTCCATATTATGTCTCTCTCTAATAAGCTATCCAGGAAAGTGCAAACAATTGCTCATATTAATACACGGAGTATACTAAACATTAGGAACACCTTCCTGAAATTGAGTTGTCAAGTGCTAACAGTCAGTATCTACATAATGTGTGTGTGAAATGCTTGAGAGTGTATGTGATGTGTGTTAACCAATACTTTTTCGGGGACCTGAATATTGACTGGTTTTCATCAAGCTGTCCGCTCAAGAGGAAGCTTCTCACTGTAACCAGTGCCTGTAATCTGGTTCAGGATATTAATCATCCTACCAGGTTGTTTACAAACATTACAGGAACTACATCATTCCCATTGATCACATTTCTACTGATACTGCAAAACCACTTGAGAGCCCAAATATCGGTAAGTGACCAGCAAACCTGGTTTAAAAAAGAAATAAAGCAAATCTTCACAGCACAACGCCTCTCCCCCATGTGACCTACTTTTTGTGTTTATTCACTGACATGTATGTGTAACTGATAGATGCACGCACGCACACACATGTTCATGTTCTTTTAAATATGAGACCCGATTCAGGAAACCAGGCGCATGTCCCAAGTCACGCCTTCACAGGAGAGCCTTTTGAATGTAAAAAAAAAAAAAAAAGTTTAATCAAAATTTCCTAACATGTTTTGAAATCAGTGAAACACAATGGGCCAAACGAGCTGTACGAACTAAATGGAAACACAGGATGTCTTATTAAAGGGGTTGCAGTCTGCCGTGAAGCTTTCATCCATGTATACAGGTAAGAACCTAGCTACACATTCAGATATTATTCGTTTCTAACTTTGTCAGAAAGTTGTTTTCATTGCAAGCTAAATCTTGCTGTTAGCTAGCCAGCTGGAGTTCTATGGCTGGTTTGCTAACTAACAATGAACCTAACGTTAGTTGGTTAACTTCAGCTTGCCAAGACAATCGGTTTGTATTGCTAGTAACGTTACTGTATGCATTGGGATTATACTTCATTTAACTATTTAGTTAATGTGACATGTCTAAACAAAAGTTCCCAAATTAAAGGGCGGCAGTGTAGCCTAGTGGTTAGAGCATTGGACTAGTAACCAAAAGGTTGCAAGTTCAAATCCCCGAGCTGACAAGGTACAAAATCTGTCATTCTGCCCCTGAACAGGCAGTTAACCCACTGTTCCTAGGCTGTCATTGAAAATAAGAATTTGTTCTTAACTGACTTGCCTAGTAAAATAAAGGTAAAATAAAAAAAAAAGCTTGCTGTTAGGTGGTTGGCTTGCTAGCTAACATTAACTTATGTGTGTGTAACGTTAGTGATGTTTTCTCAGAATGCCATTTCGCAATGCTAGTTATAGCCTAATGTTAGCTAGCTAATATTTAACTTACTGGTTAACTTTACCTAGCTATGACAATCAGTTTGTATTGCTAGATAAAGCTTTCTGTTAGCTAGCCAGCTAACGTTACATAATTTCTTGTTACTTTTTTATTTTATTTTTGTACTTTTAGTTTATTTAGTAAATATTTTCTTAACTTTATTTATTGAACTGCATTGTTGGTTAATTAAGGACTTGTAAGTAAGCATTTCACGTTAAGGTATACACCTGTTGTATTCAGCGCATGTGACAAATAAAATTTGATTTGAATAAGATTCTGCCTTTCCATCCATTGCCATGGTGACCTGTCAGCTGAACTGCTTTGCTTTCGCATCTCCCCCTGTGAGCCTCCTTGTCCATGCTGATCTCTCCCATGTGCATTCTGAGTGCTGAGCTCTAAACCCTGTCATCCCCATGGCTACAGCACTGCTCTCTCCTGGCTGAGCTCTAAACCCTGTCATCCCCATGGCCACAGCTTCAGTACTGTTCCTTCCCTGGCTGAGATCTAATCCCTGTCATCCCCTTGGCCACACCTACAGCACTGCTCCCTCTGTGGCTGAGCTCCATTCCATCATCCCCATGTCATCGCCATACCCGGTCATCCCCATGGCCACACCAACAGCACTGCTGAGCTCCATACCCTGTCATCCCCATGGCCACAGCTATAGTACTGTTCCTCCCTGGCTGAGCGCCATACCCTGTCATCCCCATGGCCACAGCTATAGTACTGTTCCTCCCTGGCTGAGCGCCATACCCTGTCATCCCCATGGCCACAGCTATAGTACTGTTCCTCCCTGGCTGAGCGCCATACCCTGTCATCCCCATGGCCACAGCTATAGTACTGTTCCTCCCTGGCTGAGCGCCATACCCTGTCATCCCCATGGCCACAGCTATAATACTGTTCCTCCCTGGCTGAGCGCCATACCCTGTCATCCCCATGGCCACAGCTATAGTACTGTTCCTCCCTGGCTGAGCGCCATACCCTGTCATCCCCATGGCCACAGCTATAGTACTGTTCCTCCCTGGCTGAGCTCCATACCCTGTCATCCCCATGGCCACAGCTATAGTACTGTTCCTCCCTGGCTGAGCTCCATACCCTGTCATCCCCATGGCCACAGCTATAGTACTGTTCCTCCCTGGCTGAGCTCCATACACTGTCATCCCCATGGCCACAGCTATAATACTGTTCCTCCCTGGCTGAGCGCCATACCCTGTCATCCCCATGGCCACAGCTATAGTACTGTTCCTCCCTGGCTGAGCTCCATACCCTGTCATCCCCATGGCCACAGCTATAGTACTGTTCCTCCCTGGCTGAGCGCCATACCCTGTCATCTCCATGGCCGTAGCTATAGTACTGTTCCTCCCTGGCTGAGCTCCATACCCTGTCATCCCCATGGCCACAGCTATAGTACTGTTCCTCCCTGGCTGAGCGCCATACCCTGTCATCCCCATGGCCACAGCTATAGTACTGTTCCTCCCTGGCTGAGCTCCATTCCATTATCCCCATGGCCACAGCTATAGTACTGTTCCTCCCTGGCTGAGCGCCATACCCTGTCATCCCCATGGCCACAGCTATAGTACTGTTCCTCCCTGGCTGAGCGCCATACCCTGTCATCCCCATGGCCACAGCTATAATACTGTTCCTCCCTGGTTGAGCTCTAATCCATCCCAAATCTCACTCCAGCCCATTTGATGCATTTGTTCATGTTGCAATAAATGCAGCACTTTTAAAACAAACACACTATGCTTACTTCATAAATACCTAAATGTACTGTATAACGGATAATGACTGTTCACTTCAATAGGTGGCTGTGCAAAACAAACAGGCTACAGTACAGATGCCATATCGGAATTTGAGCCAGTTTCACACAACAGGAAAATATTCCTGCAGCAACAGGAAATGTGAATTGTTATGTGGATTATAGTTAATATACATTTTTCTTTAGGGTAAATCAAGTCTAAGTGGAACTTACAAACTTTAGAAGCCTTTTAAAACCTTGAATACACACGTTTGCATGTTCTGCTGTGAAGAAAAAAATTCCTGCAACAGGATGATCAAATTAAGACATGGCATCTGTAGCTGTCTAGGGGTGGATGTTGTGCTTGGCTAAGCCGCAAGGTCAGGTCAGCTCATCAGATATGAGAGCAGATGACCTTTGACTCAGGGTGGACACAGGAGGTGAAAAGGAGAGGGTGACCTGCATAGTTGGTTGAGAGGTCAGCATAGGGTAGTGGAACGCTGGTCACATGTGACGTCGCCCCCGATGGCAACCAAGGTCAGTCCATCAACAAATTGATGTAAGATTTATGTTCCCACCTTCCAGTTTTCCATTAAACGGCAACAGCATCACACAGCCAGAGACATGTTTATAAGCACACAGCACTGCAGGCAGGCAGAGGCACACATCAAATCAGAGGCAGGAAAAAATTAAATGTTTATGACAGCGGTTGACAAATGGATTCTAATTTCACATCCAACATTGACGAGGTTTACCTCTCTCTGCCTGAAAGATGGGCGGGCAGACACGCTGCAGTGTAATGAAATGCTGCTGTTGAAAATGACATTCTGTCAGACGTGGAGAACAGAACAGACACACCTTCAGCTGTACTTTCAATTTCATTTCAATGCAATCTGTCACAGAGAGAAAGAGCTCAGCTCAACGGAGAAACCAAGTGGCTTTTTCTGAAAGCAATTCAATAACAATACTACTTCAGTATGGCAAAATATTAGAGTGAAAATGCTCATAGGGTTCCACTATTTACATAAAGTATCAGGATAAACAAGTAGGCTATATACAAAACCATATTAGAATAATACAACGTCACTTCTAGACATATAAGGCATGTGACTCTTCCTATTAGTGTAGCTCCAGGGAATGGGTACAACTCCAGTCCTTAAGGGCTACAGGGTCTGCTGGTTTTTATTCTAGCCTTTTGATAAATGACTGTTTATATCTGGGAAAACAGATACAGTATGTACACTCTCTGGGCAATCACTAACATGAATTGATGAAGTAAGTTAACCGTAGAAATGAAAACATGCATCAGTGCAGCCCTCAATTGACTGGAGAGGTATTCTACTGCACACGCTCCTAGCTTCACATTGTCACGGACGTCTTCCTGGACAGGGCCGGACCAAGGTGCAGCGTACATTTTCCTTTATTTATATAAATGTTGCCAACAAAACAAAGAAACGACAGTGAAGCTTAACTTAGGCAATAGTGCCACAAACAAAGATGACTACCCACAAATGCAAAAGGAAAAAAGGCTGCCTACGTATGATTCCCAATCAGAGACAACGATAGACAGCTGCCTCTGATTGAGAACCATACCCAGCCAAACACAAAGAAATAGAAAAGAAATAAAGAAACTAGAATGCCCACCCTAGTCACACCCTGGCCTACCCCAACATAGAGAATAAAAGCCTCTCTATGGCCAGGGTGTGACACACATCTCATCATATTCACACAGCAAGTGCAAAGCAGAAAAGCCATGAGCATGGACATTAATACACACACCCTTATTCTACAGCGAGTAAAATAGTAGAGAAAATGTCAACGGTGGTTTTCAGATGAATGATTGAATACAATACCTAACCTAAGTATTCAAATCACCTGGAGAGCTGACCATGTGTCAACTCAAGCTTTCGATTAGCATAACTGAGAGAAATTATAGCAATGCTCTTTCTCAGTAAGCGCCACATGACATATTTCATTATAAATATAGGGACATTTCTAGTCCCTTCAGTATTTGCTCAAACATAAACCTGGAAAGTGAAATGCATTTGATGTATTTCGGATAGTCCTCGGAACAAGTGCTCTGTAATAATGTATGTTCCTTATATATAACAATGGTGTTTTGTTATGCAAATTAAACATTAAAGCTACACATTTGCTCACTCTGTTCAGTAGTTTTACCTCAAGAGTTCATGATTATGAATCAAACTCCTGTTTTTGTTACATAAATGTTCCTGAAGGATCCACTGGATGGTCAATGAAATCACCACACCATTGTTTGGTTAGTGTTTATTTGCCAGACTAGTACTCCTCCACATGGTCCATACACATGTGGAACAGATGAAATAGAGCTCATTACAGGCTTTGCAGAGTCACTGTCGGCATCAACAATGAACTGTAATGAGACCAGTCAAAAGTAGACACTTTTAGTGTATCATTAAACAGTAAAAAAACAGCTAAATCTTATTAATGCAAGATCTCTAGAGGGGTGTTTTCACACTTCATCTGTGTTTTGTGGTGTTTGTTAAAATATCAATCTGCATAGTGTTTCCTGTGGGAGACCGATTTGTTTGGCTGTGGTATAATTGCAAAATGAATCAATGTAAAGGTAATGATTGGGGTTTTTAACCAGGCCTACTTATCCAGCTCTGCACTATAGATTAATAAGACTTTTCTGCTGGTGCAGAGAGAAAAAGAGATGAGTATTTCAATTCTTCAGTAGCTTTGGGGATCCCTCCCTGTTCAGGTGCTGTGGTACAGTAAGACTCAGAAACCTGCCTACTGCCAAGGCAATTTGAAGAAGTTCCAAGGACTGCTACTGTTATTTTTCACTGTCTTTTTACTGTTTTATTTCTTTACTTACGTGTTGTTCCCCTAATACCTTTTTTTGCACTGTTGGTTAGGGCCTGTAAGTAAGCATTTCACTACCTGTTGAATTCGGCGCACGTGACAAATACACTTTGATTTGATTTGGACTTGACATCTGAAACCTCAGGCCCATGGCTGCATCACTGGATGAGAGACAACCAAGAGAATGCAACTCTGCTGCGTCTCAATGGCACTGACGCCAGGAAAGCACCCCCACACAATCATGTTGGAGAACAAAGCCTGTATTGCATCTAAACTTAAGGCTATACAGTAACATGATCTGCTTCTTTCAAAACGTGAAGAGATTGAGGTTAATATTGAGGCATTAGAAAGGTTGCAACTGTAGTGCTTATTGTAAAGCTACTCAAACACACAGGCATTTGGACAGATCCATTTTAGTTCAGAGGTTTGCTTTGCATAAAATTAACCCAATCCCTCTTTGTATCTGACAATGTCCATAAAGGCCTGTAACTTTGATGTTTGCCACATTGTTCTGCTTCAGTATCCATGGGAGGGTGCAATTCATCCCCTGATTGTCTATGCATCGCAATCTCCTGAGAAATGTTACACTTTTTTCAAAGAAATGCTCTAACAAATATATCTTGTTGAGAGCTCAAATGTCCCTAAGAGTTCGACAGAATCAAATTAACTTTGAAGACCTGTCAAATAGCAATTTATTCTGCAAAAGTAAATCCAGGTTGCAACAGGAATAACTGCCAAAAACCCCACTGTGAATGGACACACTGACAAATACTTCACCTTGGTAAGCCTCATTCCAATGTATCCCAGCTCCTCAGAAAGCAACTGATCCTGTCTCTCTCAACACTGACTTCTGTCTGACTGTGAAGAGGATGAAGCACAGAAGATGGAGGTATGTTAGTATGAAGTGTAGATTTGATCTGTTTTGCTGGGCGGAGGAGGATGTGAAACGCAACACTGACAGTCACTGGATTCAGGGGGTTGATCTCAAAAAGGAATAAAGCCAAAAATCTAGAATTCCGCTTGTGTTCTATAGAATCAATTATCGGAGAATCCACAGCCCTCAGTCTGTCTAAAACAAACAGCCAGACTGGCATATATCAGAAAATAGGCTAGCCCTCGCTGAAGACATGTACTGTAAGTAAATACAACCTCTGCAGCACCTAACATTATTGATAACCTTTAGACGTACTGTACGAGTTACCATACCCGGTCTCCACACAGGTAAATATGCTTTTAGTTTCTTTGCACCCCATGTATGGAACAAACCTACGGAGTTCCCTACAACTAGATGTACTGTACTGAAGTGGAGGCTCTCTTGTGATTGTTTATCTTGAGTGTGTTTTGTCATTTTGTATATTTGAATTATGTTGTATTTGTACATTGTGCAGGGCTCCCTTGTAAAATAGACATTGGTATAAGGGCACAGGGTGAGACCCAGATGCAGACACGGGAGGCATATTTCTCTGCTACGCTCTGCTCCAGCCTACCAGCTTGCAGAGATCCCTTGGGTCCTTATCAGATGTGTACACTAAAAAAAAGGTGGTATTTAGAACCAAAAGAGGTTATTTGGCTGTCCCTAGGAGAACCCTTTGAAGAACCACTTTTGTTTCCAGGTAGAATCATTTTGGTTCCAGGTAAAAACCCTTTTGGGTTCCATGTAGAAACCTTTACACAGAACCCAAAAGATTTTTATGTGGAGGCAAAAACATTTCTACCTGGAGCCAACAAGGGTTCTCCTAGCAGAACCCTTTTTTAACCCTTTTTCTAAGAGTGTAGTTCCCATTGTGCAACAGTCTTGCTTTGGTTTGTGTAGAACACAACCTTCTGTTCCAATCAGGACTTAAACGCACCACTCACACAACAATCTGTTGACGAATGAAGAATGGGAAACAACCATATAGACTTATTCTTACATATGCACACACCAATCTGACTCTCAAAACTCAATTGATCATTAATAAATCATAGTATACTATCCACACGTTATTTGCTAATAAGGAATGCTTTTTAGAGCAGCACAACATGGTGTTGACGTCCCAGCCCACACAGCAGAGGGGTTAGAGGAGATAAATGAAAGGTGTGAAGACGTACTTGTATTCAGATAAAATATGGTCATTACAAAAGTTGAAATAGAGAACTCTTGATTGGGCTGTACCCTGAGTGTACAAAACATTAGGAACACCTTCCTATTATTGCGTTGTATCGCTTTTTGACCTCAGAATAGCCTCAATTCATCGGGGCATGGACTCTACAAGGTGTCAAGCATTCCACAGGGATGCTGCCCATGTTGACTCCAATGCTTCCCACAGTTGTGTCAAGTTGGCTGGATGTCCTTTGGGTGGTGGACCATTCTAGATCAACATGGGAAACTGTTGAGAGTGAAAAATTCAGCAGCATTGCAGTTCTTGACACAAACCAGTGCGCCTGGTACCTACTACCATACCTTGTTCAAAGGCACTTAAATCTTTTGTCTTGCACATTCACCCTCTGAATGACAAACATACACAATCCATGTCTCAATTGTCTCAAGGCTAAAACATCCTTCTTTAACCGGGCTCCTCCCCTTCATCTCCACTGATTTGAAGTGGATTTAACAAATTACATCAATATGGGCTCATAGCTTTCAACTGGATTCACCTGATCAGTCAATGTCATGGAAAGAGCAGGTGTTCCTAACGTTTTGTACACTGTGTTCATGTTAAGTTATATTGCTATGATATAGGGCCTATAATGCTTAAGAGGTCTTGGATTACTTAACATCATATGTGTATGAACCATGTATTACCAGAACCTGCAAACTGCATATATAAATGAAATCTTATTCCAGTAAAACAAGAGCTTACCCATGCAGGAAACAGTTTGGTCTGACTGCACCACAATGGGTTTGGAACCTCTGGACAGCCAATCCTCTCAATGGAAAAAGTGAAATTTTGTTCTGTTGAAATGAAAATCGTACGGGAAAAATGAGGGGAAAAAGGAAAAAATGTGGAATAAACTTGTCATGAAACTAAACGCTGGGTTTAGCAAACATCCAATAACCAATCAAGGTCTTGGTGATGCTCTCTATTTCTGTCTGAGACAACACAATTTGTAATACTTGTGTCTCCAACTTTAAATGGAATTGCTTTGGGATTCTTTTCAATATCCCCCTACATGGATGTCTCAAAGACAAATCTAATTTGAAATGTCACTGTAAAAGCCTGAGAATCTTATTTCCTTATGTGTTATTTTCACTGAGCCATACAGCTCTGTTTATTCAATTCCAATCCATTGGCCACATTCTGTATTCTATTCACATGTAATGTAAATTACCAAGTGAGCGGAAAAACAATAGCATTTGCATATTTTAAGTTGTTTTATTTTATTTCTTGATGTACGAGGAAAAACTGAGACTGAATTGATCATTCAATCTATCCTTTTCACATCTACCCTATATTCCCAAAACAAATAACAGTATGAATCGAATGTGATTCAATAAATGTGTGTGACAATTAAATGTTTAAAATTTCAGCAAATAAGTACTAAAGTAGCTCCTTTCGTTTCTCTTGTGGGGTCCCACTAATTATACCCTTTCAGTGCTCACCCACGATAAGCATACAAAGACAGCCGCCCCATCAAATTCTCAACAATGAGGACTGATAAAATAAACAAATGATCCCTTCTTCAAAAAACTCAAATATTTCAACAGGCACAGTAATCAAAATTCTAATGAAGGCTAGAGAAAGAAAAGAAATCCTGTTACATTTCTAATGAAACTTTTACAGCACGTCTCAGCGCTGGTTGCTATGGTGACAGCAGAACTAGACCCACTGGGTCTTGAAGCCAGCAGGAGCAGGTAGCACTGAAGCTAGAACACTTCTTAAACATCATACTATCACCCTAGATCTAAAACCATAGCATGAACACTCGCCTTGAAAAACAGACCAATCCAGTTTGAGACCAAATGAGTTTCCCTTGAACAGCAGCACCAGTTCTGTGTTGAGGATAGAAGTTCACAATTTCATTGTAACAAAGAAGTTATTAGCTAACACCAAACCAAAGCATGCACCTTGATTTGTCATGAGTTTTCTACATTTGTTTGAAGTATTATTAAATTCTACATGGTAAGCAGATGAAATGGTTTAACCGATCCTGGGTGATTTGATACCAGTGTGGCTGTGACTTATGATCCAGCAACACTTCCTTCTGTAAATGTCAGCCAATGGCACCCAGACCTCCCAGGCTTGACCTGTCTATCTGTCAGTTTGAACATTAAAACGTCAGACAGTTGGACCTGGTTACTTCTTGGTTGTGGTTAGTGACCGGTTGTTCCAGCAGGCAGCTGGTCAACTTAATGGGGATCCTAATAAAATACTAAATACTAACTTGGGGGAAGGTGAGCCCATGAAAGCTCTCCTTTGGGGGACTCTAACTAAACTGTCTGACCCTGCGTGGCAGTATGTGACAGTGTGTGCAGTACATTATAGTTCATGTACCTCTGCTCGATTATTTCTATGACAGACTGACCAGGTGAAAACTATGATCCCTTAATGCTGCCACCTGTTAAATCAACTTCGATCAGATGAAGGGAAGGGTGTAGATGAAGGGAAGGAGACAGGTTAAAGAATGATTTTTAAGCCTTGAGTCAATTGAGACACGGATTGTGTATTTGTGCCATTCAGCGGGTGAATATGCAAGACAAGAGGCTTATGGGACTTGTTATTTAACCAGGCAAGTCAGTTAAGAACAAGACGGCCTGCCCCGGCCTACCCCGGCCTACCCCGGCCAAACCTGGACGACGCTGTTAAGAACAAGACGGCCTGCCCCGGCCAAACCTGGACGACGCTGTTAAGAACAAGACGGCCTACCCCGGCCAAACCTGGACGACGCTGTTAAGAACAAGACGGCCTACCCCGGCCAAACCTGGACGACGCTGTTAAGAACAAGACGGCCTGCCCCGGCCAAACCTGGACGACGCTGTTAAGAACAAGACGGCCTGCCCCGGCCAAACCTGGACGAAGAACGCTGTGTTAAGAACAAGACGGCCTACCCCGGCCAAACCTGGACGACGCTGTTAAGAACAAGACGGCCTACCCCGGCCAAACCTGGACGACGCTGTTAAGAACAAGACGGCCTACCCCGGCCAAACCTGGACGATGCTGTTAAGAACAAGACGGCCTGCCCCGGCCAAACCTGGACGACGCTGGGCCAATTGTGCCCCGCCCTACGGGACTCCCAATCACAGCCACATGTGATACAGCTTGGATTTGAAACAGAAACTGGAGTGAAGCCTCTTGCACTGAGATGCAATACCTTAGACCGCTGTACCACTCTGGAGCCCACTTTGAAGGGGGCATAGGTTTGAGTGTGTCAAGAACTGCAGCGCTGCAGGGTTTTTCATGCTCAACAGTTTCCAGGGTGTATCAAGAATGGTCCACCTCCCAAAGGACATCCAGCCAATTGACACCACTGTGGGAAGCATTGGAGGCAACATGGGATTGCATCCCTGTGGAACGCTTTTGACACTTCGTAGAGTGCATGCCCTGGTGAATTGAGGCTGTTCTGAGGGCAAAATGGTGGGGGAGCGTAACTCAATATTAGCAAGGTGTTCCTAAAATGTGGTAGTCAGTGTACATTCCTTTATGCACTGTGCAGGGATTCCACCTTTTTACAAATCAACACTGCCCCCATGTGGTAACTGTAGCGTGGTAGACGGCTCCTGTATGAGAATGGGCATGGTGAAAATCAGGGATCACCAACGAGATGTTTTATTGAAAGGAAGGTCAGGGTCTGGAACATAATTCCACATCATTTGTAGACTGCACATTGACCGCAAGAGTCCCAAACAGATATAGTATAGTACTTTACAAATTTGTAATACTATTTCACTAGCCTGGTTGAACCAGAATGACCCTTCACTCACCATATCAGATACAGTATAACATCAATAAATTACAAATAAAGATTTCAGATTCACCTCAATATCATCCACACAATCATTCAGACAACCAAAGAGTCAGTAAGTGGTCTCCTATTGTTGTGATTTAAGAAAGCAGTAATGTGCTGTATGGCTGAGCTGTACAATACAGAATACTGAGTGTATGGTCCTTGCTACCTGGAAGTCTTGGGACGTCCCTACCCCATTTAAGTTGACATATAAAATAGTTAAGGTAAGGGTAGGGGGTAAGAGTAGGGTTTAGTGTAGAGCCGTCACAAGGACCCAGGATCGCACTAACCCTGAGTGTATCATAGCCAGAAGCAAAGCAGCTCGAGGCAGCATGGAGGATAGTGCAGTCCACAGGTCCAGATTGGCTTTGATCAGTGTGCCACCTAGTGAGACAACCCAGTGAACGGCACCAAGGGCTGCTGGGGGTCACTGTGTTCAGTCTGAACTTTTTGAAATACAAACCTCAGATGGAGCATCAGAACCATGAACTGAAGATAAAAGCCTCCTTTGGCCCTTTGATAGACTGCCAAAGACTCCACGCTGCCTGGCTGGAGTATGATTACACTCACATTAGCGTGCCTCCACAGACTAATTGAAATGAATGACAAATGAGTGTGGTGAGGAGGGGCTCTCACGATAAGACATGTAATGCTGCGCGTAATGTCAGGGAGGTGAGGGGAGCATCTCAGGGAAGGCCGGCTTAATGATCTGGATCGATCCTCAGCCCAAGGTCAGCTAGCATTAGCATCCGCATCCTGCCAGCCTGCAACACAAAACAGAGGCCTACCATCCCAGAAGCACAACGGAAACTCAGCCACAGCAGTCAGTGTTATTCTAGTGTATATGACAGAGGAAAATTAGATTAGGAAGAAACGTCTGAAGGATGGGAGTGACACATACCGCAGGAGAGAGAAGAAAAGAGACATCTGTGTACTTCTTCCAGCTGAGAAGGATAGTTCATGAGGATAAGGCTCTTCTCTTTGAGGAACTGGGGTAAATAGAGCTTAGAGGGGAGGGGACCCATAGGAACACCATCACTACACAGATAGAGCTTGTTAGAGGGGAGGGGACCCATAGGAACACCATCACTACACAGATAGAGCTTAGAGGGGAGGGGACCCATAGGAACACCATCACTACACAGATAGAGCTTGTTAAAGGGGAGGGGACCCATAGGAACACCATCACTACACAGATAGAGCTTGTTAGAGGGGAGGGGACCCATAGGAACACCATCACTACACAGATAGAGCTTGTTAGAGGGGAGGGGACCCATAGGAACACCATCACTACACAGATAGAGCTTGTTAGAGGGGAGGGGACCCATAGGAACACCATCACTACACAGATAGAGCTTGTTCACTACACAGATAGAGCTTAGGGGAGGGGACCCATAGGAACACCATCACTACACAGATAGAGCTTAGAGTTAGGAACACCATCACTACACAGATAGAGGAGGGGACCCATAGGAACACCATCACTACACAGATAGAGCTTGTTAGAGGGAGGGGACCCATAGGAACACCATCACTACACAGATAGAGCTTGTTAGAGGGGAGGGGACCCATAGGAACACCATCACTACACAGATAGAGCTTAGAGTGGAGGGGACCCATAGGAACACCATCACTACACAGATAGAGCTTAGAGGGGAGGGGACCCATAGGAACACCATCACTACACAGATAGAGCTTGTTAGAGGGGAGGGGACCCATAGGAACACCATCACTACACAGATAGAGCTTGCTAGAGGGGAGGGGACCCATAGGAACACCATCACTACACAGATAGAGCTTGTTAAAGGGGAGGGACCCATAGGAACACCATCACTACACAGATAGAGCTTGGAGTGGAGGGGACCCATAGGAACACCATCACTACACAGATAGAGCTTAGAGTGGAGGGGACCCATAGGAACACCATCACTACACAGATAGAGCTTGTTAGGAGATAGAGGAGGGGACCCATAGGAACACCATCACTACACAGATAGAGCTTGTTAGAGGGGAGGGGACCCATAGGAACACCATCACTACACAGATAGAGCTTGTTAGAGGGGAGGGGACCCATAGGAACACCATCACTACACAGATAGAGCTTAGAGGGGAGGGGACCTATGGAACGCCATCACTACAAAGATGGAGCTTGTTAGAGGGGAGGGGACCAATAGGAACACCATCACTACACAGACAGAAAGTGTTAGAGGGCACCCATAGGAATTCCATCACTACACAGATAGAACTTGTTAGAGGGGAGGGCACCCATAGGAACTCCACCACTACACAGATAGAGCTTGTTAGAGGGGAGGGGACCCATAGGAACGCCATCACTACACAGATAGAGCTTGTTAGAGGGGAGGGGACCCATAGGAACACCATCACTACACAGATAGAGCTTGTTAGAGGGGAGGGGACCCATAGGAACACCATCACTACACAGATAGAGCTTGTTAGAGGGGAGGGGACCCATAGGAACTCCATCACTACACAGATAGAGCTTGTTAGAGGGGAGGGGACCCATAGGAACACCATCACTACACAGATAGAGCTTGTTAGAGGGGAGGGGACCCATAGGAACTCCATCACTACACAGATAGAACTTGTTAGAGGGGAGGGCACCCATAGGAACTCCATCACTACACAGATAGAGCTTGTTAGAGGGGAGGGGACCCATAGGAACGCCATCACTACACAGATAGAGCTTGTTAGAGGGGAGGGGACCCATAGGAACACCATCACTACACAGATAGAGCTTGTTAGAGGGGAGGGGACCCATAGGAACGCCATCACTACACAGATAGAGCTTGTTAGAGGGGAGGGGACCCATAGGAACACCATCACTACACAGACAGAACTTGTTAGAGGGGAGGGGGACCCATAGGAACTCCATCACTACACAGATAGAGCTTGTTAGAGGGGAGGGGACCCATAGGAACTCCATCACTACACAGATAGAGCTTGTGAGAGTGGAGGGGACCCATAGGAACACCATCACTACACAGATAGAGCTTGTTAGAGGGGAGGGCACCCATAGGAACTCCATCACTACACAGAGAGAGCTTGTTAGAGGGGGGAGGGGACCCATAGGAACACCATCACTACACAGATAGAGCTTGTTAGAGGGGAGGGGACCCATAGGAACTCCATCACTACACAGATAGAGCTTGTTAGAGGGGAGGGGACCCATAGGAACTCCATCACTACACAAACAGAGCTTGTTAGAGGGGGGACCCATAGGAACTCCATCACTACACAGACAGAACTTGTTAGAGGGAGGGGACCCATAGGAACTCCATCACTACACAGACAGAGCTTGTTAGAGGGAGGGGACCCATAGGAACTCCATCACTACACAGACAGAACTTGTTAGAGGGGAAGGGACCCATAGGAACTCCATCACTACACAGACAGAGCTTGTTAGAGGGAGGGCACCCATAGGAACTCCATCACTACACAGATAGAGCTTGTTAGAGGGGAGGGGACCCATAGGAACTCCATCACTACACAGATAGAGCTTGTTAGGAGGGGACCCATAGGAACTCCATCACTACACAGATAGAGAACTTGTTAGAGGGGAGGGGACCCATAGGAACTCCATCACTACACAGACAGAACTTGTTAGAGGGGAGGGGACCCATAGGAACTCCATCACTACACAGACAGAACTTGTTAGAGGGGAGGGGACCCATAGGAACTCCATCACTACACAGACAGAACTTGTTAGAGGGGAGGGGACCCATAGGAACTCCATCACTACACAGATAGAGCTTGTTAGAGGGGAGGGGACCCATAGGAACTCCATCACTACACAGATAGAGCTTGTTAGAGGGGAGGGGACCCATAGGAACTCCATCACTACACAGATAGAGCTTGTTAGAGGGGAGGGGAACCATAGGAACTCCACCACTACACAGAGAGAGTTGTTAGAGGGGAGGGGACCAATAGGAACACCATCACTACACAGACAGAGCTTGTTAGAGGGCACCCATAGGAATTCCATCACTACACAGATAGAACTTGTTAGAGGGGAGGGCACCCATAGGAACTCCACCACTACACAGATAGAGCTTGTTAGAGGGGAGGGGACCCATAGGAACGCCATCACTACGCAGAGAGAGCTTGTTAGAGGGGAGGGGACCCATAGGAACTCCATCACTACACAGACAGAACTTGTTAGAGGGGAGGGGACCCATAGGAACTCCATCACTACACAGACAGAGCTTGTTAGAGGGGAGGGCACCCATAGGAACTCCATCACTACACAGAGAGAGCTTGTTACAGGGCACCCATAGGAACTCCATCACTACACAGACATAAGTTGTTAGAGGGAGGGGACCCATGGAACTCCATCACTACACAGACAGAACTTGTTAGAGGGCACCCATAGGAACTCCATCACTACACAGACAGAGCTTGTTAGAGGGGAGGGGACCCATAGGAACTCCATCACTACACAGACAGAGCTTGTTACAGGGCACCCATAGGAACTCCATCACTACACAGAAGAGCTTGTTAGAGGGAAGGGACCCATAGGAACTCCATCACTACACAGAGAGAGCTTGTTAGAGGGGAGGGGACCCATAGGAACTCCATCACTACACAGACAGAGCTTGTTAGAGGGCACCCATAGGAACTCCATCACTACACAGACAGAGCTTGTTAGAGGGGAAGGGACCCATAGGAACTCCATCACTACACAGACAGAGCTTGTTAGAGGGGAGGGCACCCATAGGAACTCCATCACTACACAGATAGAGCTTGTTAGAGGGGAAGGGACCCATAGGAACTCCATCACTACACAGATAGAGCTTGTTAGAGGGGAAGGGACCCATAGGAACTCCATCACTACACGGACAGAGCTTGTTAGAGGGAGGGGACCCATAGGAACTCCATCACTACACAGACAGAGATTGTTAGAGGGGAGGGCACCCATCACTACACAAACAGACTCCATCACTACACAGACAGAACGTGTTAGAGGGCACCCATAGGAACTCCATCACTACACAGAGAGAGCTTGTTAGAGGGGAGGGGACCCATAGGAACTCCATCACTACACAGAGAGAACTTGTTAGAGGGGGACCCATAGGAACTCCATCACTACACAGATAGAGCTTGTTAGAGGGAGGGGACCCATAGGAACTCCATCACTACACAGACATAAGTTGTTAGAGCTTGTTAGAGGAGGGGACCCATAGGAACTCCATCACTACACAGACAGAGCTTGTTAGAGAGGAGGGGACCCATAGGAACTCCATCACTACACAGACAGAACTTGTTAGAGAGGAGAGGAACTCCACCCATAGGAACTCCATCACTACACAGACAGAACTTGTTACAGGGCACCCATAGGAACTCCATCACTACACAGATAGAGCTTGTTAGAGAGGAGGAGGGACCCATCACTACAGGAAGGAACTCCATCACTACACAGATAGAGCTTGTTAGAGGGAGGGGACCCATAGGAACTCCATCACTACACAGACATAAGTTGTTAGAGAGGAGGGCACCCATAGGAACTCCATCACTACACAGACAGAGCTTGTTAGAGGGAGGGGACCCATAGGAACTCCATCACTACACAGACAGAACTTGTCACAGGGCACCCATAGGAACTCCATCACTACACAGAGAGAACTTGTTAGAGGGAGTGGAGGGGACCCATAGGAACTCCACCACTACACAGATAGAGCTTGTTAGAGGAGGAGGGGACCCATAGGAACTCCATCACTACACAGACAGAGCTTGTTAGAGAGGCACCCATAGGAACTCCATCACTACACAAACAGAGCTTGTTAGAGAGGAGGGGACCCATAGGAACTCCATCACTACACAGACAGAGCTTGTTAGAGGGGAAGGCACCCATAGGAACACCATCACTACACAGACATAGAGTTGTTAGAGAGGAGGGGACCCATAGGGACTCCATCACTACACAGACAGAACTTGTTAGAGAGGAGGGGACCCATAGGAACTCCATCACTATACAGATAGAGCTTGTTAGAGGGGAGGGGACCCATAGGAACTCCATCACTACACAGACAGAGCTTGTTAGAGGGGAGGGGACCCAATGGAAACTCCATCACTACACAGACAAACACAGACTGAACTTGTTATTGGGGAGGGGACCCATAGGAACTCCATCACTACACAGAGAGAGCTTGTTAGAGGGGACCCATAGGAACTCCATCACTACACAGACAGAGCTTGTTAGAGGGAGGGGACCCATAGGAACTCCATCACTACACAAACAGAGCTTGTTAGAGGGGAGGGGACCCATAGGAACTCCATCACTACACAGATAGAGCTTGTTAGAGAGGAGGGTACCCATAGGGACTCCATCACTACACAGACAGAGCTTGTTCACTACACAGACAGGGCACCCATAGGAACTCCATCACTATACAGAGAGAGAACTCCATCACTACACAGATAGAGCTTGTTAGAGGGGAGGGGACCCATAGGAACTCCATCACTACACAGACAGAACTTGTTAGAGGGGAGGGACCCATAGGAACTCCACACTACACAGACATAACTTGTTAGAGGGGAAGGCACCCATAGGAACTCCATCACTACACAGAGAGAGCTTGTTAGAGGGGAGGGGACCAATAGGAACTCCATCACTACACAAACAGAGCTTGTTAGAGGGCAGGGGACCCATAGGAACTCCATCACTACACAGACATAACTTGTTAGAGGGGAAGGCACCCATAGGAACTCCATCACTACACAAACAGAGCTTGTTAGAGGGGGAGGGGACCCATAGGAACTCCATCACTACACAGACATAACTTGTTAGAGGGAAGGCACCCATAGGAACTCCATCACTACACAGACAGAGCTTGTTACAGGGGAGGGGACCCATAGGGACTCCATCACTACACGGACATAACTTGTTAGAGGGGAAGGCACCCATAGGAACTCCATCACTACACAGACAGAGCTTGTTACAGGGCACCCATAGGAACTCCATCACTACACAGATAGAGCTTGTTAGAGGGGAGGGGACCCATAGGAACTCCATCACTCACAGACAGAGCTCCACGGACTGACAGACAGACTTGTTAGAGGGGACCCATAGGAACTCCATCACTACACGGACAGAACTTGTTAGAGGGGAGGGGACCCATAGGAACTCCATCACTACACAGACAGAACTTGTTAGAGGGGAGGGGACCCATAGGAACTCCATCACTCCACAGACAGAACTTGTTCGAGGGGAGGGGACCCATAGGAACTCCATCACTACACAGAGAGAGCTTGTTAGAGGGGAGGGGACCCATAGGAACTCCATCACTACACAGAGAGCTTGTTAGAGGGGAGGGGACCAATAGGAACTCCACACTACACAGATAGAGCTTGTTAGGGGGAGGGGACCCATAGGAACTCCACCACTACACAGAGAGAGAGGGAGGGGACCATGTTAGAGGGGAGGGGACCCATAGGAACACCATCACTACACAGACAGAACGTGTAGAGAGGGCACCCATAGGAACTCCATCACTACACAGATAGAACTTGTTAGAGGGGAGGGGACCCATAGGAACTCCACCACTATACATATAGAGCTTGTTAGAGGGGAGGGGACCCATAGGAACACCATCACTACACAGATAGAGCTTGTTAGAGGGGAGTGGACCCATAGGAACTCCATCACTACACGGACAGATAGAGCTTGTTAGAGGGGAGGGGACCCATAGGAACTCCATCACTACACAGACAGAGCTTGTTAGAGGGGAAGGCACCCATAGGAACTCCATCACTACACAGAGAGCTTGTTACAGGGCACCCATAGGAACTCCATCACTACACAGACAGAGTTGTTAGAGGGAGGGGACCCATGGGGACTCCATCACTACAGAGACAGAACTTGTGACAGGGCACCCATCGGAACTCCATCACTACACAGAGAGAGCTTGTTAGAGTGGAAGGCACCCATAGGAACTCCATCACTACACAGACAGAGCTTGTTACAGGGCACCCATAGGAACTCCATCACTACACAGAAAGAGCTTGTTAGAGGGGAAGGCACCCATAGGAACTCCATCACTACACAGAGAGCTTGTTAGAGGGGAAGGCACCCATAGGAACTCCATCACTACACAGACAGAGCTTGTTACAGGGCACCCATAGGAACTCCATCACTACACAGAGAGAGCTTGTTAGAGGGAAGGGACCCATAGGAACTCCATCACTACACAGACAGAGCTTGTTAGAGGGGACCCATAGGAACTCCATCACTACACAGAGAGAGCTTGTTAGAGGGGAAGGCACCCATAGGAACTCCATCACTACACAGATAGAGCTTGTTAGAGGGGAGGGGCACCCATAGGAACTCCATCACTACACAGACAGAGCTTGTTAGAGAGGAGGGGACCCATAGGGTCTCCATCACTACACAAACAGAGATTGTTAGAGGGGAGGGCACCCATTCGAACTCCATCACTACACAGACAGAACGTGTTAGAGGGCACCCATAGGAACTCCATCACTACACAGAGAGAGCTTGTTAGAGGGGGGGGAACCAATAGGAACTCCATCACTACACAGAGAGAACTTGTTACAGGGCACCCATAGGAACTCCATCACTACACAGAGAGAGGTTAGAGGGGATGCATAGGAACTCCATCACTACACAGACATAAGTTGTTCACTACACAGATAGAGCTTGTTAGGGGAGACCCATAGGAACTCCATCACTACACAGACAGAGCTTGTTAGAGAGGAGGGGACCCATAGGAACTCCATCACTACACAGACAGAACTTGTTAGAGAGGAACGGAGACCCATAGGAACTCCATCACTACACAGACAAATAAACTTGTCACAAGGCACCCATAGGAACTCCATCACTACACAGATAGAGCTTGTTAGAGAGGAGGAGACCCATAGGAACTCCATCACTACACAGACAGAGCTTGTTACAGGGCACCCATAGGAACTCCATCACTATACAGATAGAGCTTGTTAGAGGGGACCCATAGGAACTCCATCACTACACAGACATAAGTTGTTAGAGGAACTCCATCACTACACAGAGGAGCTTGTTAGAGCACCCATAGGAACTCCATCACTACACAGACAGAGCTTGTTAGAGAGGAGGGGACCCATAGGAACTCCATCACTACACAGACAGAACTTGTCACAGGGCACCCATAGGAACTCCATCACTACACAGAGAGAGCTTGTTAGAGGGTAGGGGACCCATAGGAACTCCATCACTACACAGATAGAGCTTGTTAGAGGGAGGGGACCCATAGGAACGCCATCACTACACAATACAGAGCTTGTTCACTACACAGAGAGGTTAGGGGACCCATCAGGAACGTTACATCACTACACAAACAGAGCTTGTTCGAGAGGAGGGGACCCATAGGAACTCCATCACTACACAGACAGAGCTTGTTAGAGGGGAGGGGACCCATAGGAACACCATCACTACACAGACATAAGTTGTTAGAGAGGAGGGTACCCATAGGGACTCCATCACTACACAGACAGAACTTGTTAGACAGGGCACCCATAGGAACTCCATCACTATACAGATAGAGATTATTATTAGAGGGGACCCATAGGAACTCCATCACTACACAGGACAGAGCTTGTTAGAGGGGGAGGGGACCAATGGGAACTGTTAGAGGGCGATCATCAACACAGATAGAACTTGTTATTGGGGAGGGCACCCATAGGAATGCCATCACTACACAGAGAGAGCTTGTTAGAGGGGACCCATAGGAACTCCATCACTACACAGACAGAGCTTGTTAGAGGTGGAGGGGACCCATAGGAACTCCATCACTACACAGACAGAGCTTGTTAGAGGGGAGGGGACCCATAGGAACTCCATCACTACACAGACAGAGCTTGTTAGAGGGGACCCATACGAACTCCATCACTACACAGACAGAGTTTGTTAGAGGAGGGGGACCCATAGGAACTCCATCACTACACAGACAGAGTTTGTTAGAGGAGGGGACCCATAGGAACTCCATCACTACACAGAGAGTTTGTTAGAGGGGAGGGGACCCATAGGAACTCCATCACTACACAGACAGAGCTTGTTAGAGGGGACCCATACGAACTCCATCATTACACAGACAGAACTTGTTCGAGGGCATCCATAGGAAGTCCACCACTATGCAGCTACAGAAACACCACTGTAGCTGCATGGCACATCAAATCCAACGGCTGAATGAGGGTCCTTTGGAGAGCCAGGACTATTGGGAAAACCTGTGACAAGGCTGCTGCCAATTAGGTCTGTTTGTCTCAGTCTCTGTGTCTTCTTTGTGTATCTGTCGCTCGGGGAAAAGTGGGGCAGAGGCAGATCTTCTGCTAACTCTGCAGCAGGAAGGAACACTGTGTGATAGCTCGATACTCTTCACAACCTATTATAAAGCTATTGGGGAAACTCATTAGATCTCAGAATTGCTGTAATAGTGCAGATATTGCAGCCTGGGTGCCAGTGTTCTTAGCTAACATTCCACTCCTTGTTCTCCCTGTCATATGCCAAAGATCTTTCGGAGAGGCGACACATTTTGGACCTTTGTACTTATTTTATTCCCGCTCCAAAAAATACAAATACAATTATACTCATATTTGTATAGCTCATGGCTAGAAGGGATACAGCTTTTGTCAAATTAACATCGGGAGGCAGGTGGCCTCGTGGTTAGTACTTTAGACTAGTAACCGAAAGGTTGCAAGATCGAATCCCAGAGCTGACAAGGTACAAATCTGTAGTTCTGCCCCTGAACGAAGCAGGCCGTCATTGAAAATAAGTATTTGTTCTTAACTGACTTGCCTAGTTAAATAAAATATATATTTTCTTTCTTCATTTTAGCTAATACTAACCCTAACCCTTCTCCGAACCTTAACCTAATTCTCCTAACCTGCTAGCCACATTAATTATCCTAATCTACTGTGTAAATTCTGCTAACCTGCAACGAAAAGTAAAATCTGACAAAAACTGTATCCCATCCAGTCAAAACCATTTTTATGCCCATACCTTACTGTTAACAGCTCAATGACACTTGGTTGTATGTCATTCAAAGGTAGACAAAGTGCTTGTTTAAAATACAGTTATTGTTATAAAGCTATTCCCGGCTTCCTGTAGGTAAACAGCCCCAGAAATTCAAAGGCACCTCAAACAAAAGCATACTGAGCTTGACACTCCTGGAGAAAGGATATGTGAGAAAAGTTAAAGGGCACTCACATTTTTCATGCTTCACACATTCCACACTCCAAACACACGCACAGACAGCTCTGTATTCACATGTCTGCTACCCGTGAGCTCAGGAGACGGGAGAGAAAGGAATGTAGCTTAATGATGCTGACAGTATCTCTCCTAGTGAGTACCTGGACCAGGTGATTAGATCATACAGGATACGCCTGTATGAACAGCACAAATGGGTTGTTGATCTCAAGACCACTGCAGATCATGTGAATGCAATTTTGGTCTGGTCCTCTGTGCCCAACGTCTAGGTGGAGGTGGAGGTTTTGAGGATCTGGTCTTATGTCACGAGAGGACAAGCCAGCTCAAAACAGATATAGTCAGATTTAGCCCTAATGAGCATTTCCTCCAGTACTTAATAACCACAAAGCTTTTATTATAATGTCTAACTCCTACCATTGAATTCTAATAAACAGCAGAGCTAGGGGTGTGACTTTAGGATGGTCAGTAATGAAGGGCAAATTCAAACCTACTCCTTTTCAACGCCGCAACAATTCCACTACTACAATTAAAGTATAGCGCCTTCACGGCTGTCATTTTATAAAATGTTATTACGTCTGTGGCTGAAGCAGAAACCTAAACTCTCACTTGCACAGTCAGCAGACTTATATAACTCTGGAGGAGTTTACTTGACTGTTAATTAAAAATGGAAAGCCTTTGACACAAAATACTACCTTTCCAGGTTCTGATAATATCCAGTCTCAGAGGCGGTGAATCAAATCAAATTGTATTTGTCACATGCTTTGTAAACAGCAGGTGTAGAATAACAGTGAAATGCTGACTTTACGGGCCCTTCCCAACAATGCAGAGAAAAAAAATAGAAATAGTAGAAAAAAATAATAACACAGGGAATAAATTGAAAAACAATAACACAAATAATAAATACATATTGAGTAACGATAACTTAAATGTAATGGCCACAGATGTGAGTGCTATGGGGTGATAGTCATTTAGATAGGTTACCTTGGCGTTCTTGGGCACAAGGACTATGGTGGTCTGCTTGAAACATGTACAGTAGGTATTACAGACTGGGTCAAGGAGAGGTTGAAAATGTAATTGAAAACACTTGCCAGCTGGTCAGCGCATGCTCTGAGTACGTGTCCTGGGTAATCCTTCTGGTTCTGCAGCCTTGTGAATGTTAACCTGTTTAAATGTCTTGCTCACATCGGCTATGAAGAGCGTGATCACACAGTCGTCCAGAACAGCTGGTGCTCTCATGCATGCACAGTTCAGTGTTGCAAGCCTCGAAGCGTATTTAGCTGGTCTGGTAGGGTCGCATCACTGGACAGCTCGCGGCTGGGTTTCCTTTTGTCTGTGATAGTTTGCAAGCCCTGCCACATCCGACGAGTGTCAGAGCTGGTGTAGTCTGTTTGATGGTTTGTCTTAGGGAGTTCAAACTAGTGTCTCACGCTCATTGAAAGCGGCAGCTCTAGCCTTTAGCTCAGTGGGGGTGTTGCCTGTAATCCATGGCTTCTGGTTGGGATATGTACCTACTGTCGTTGTGGGGACGATGTCGATCAATGCACTTATTAATGAATGCCATTGGATGAATCCAGTCTGTGCTATCAAAACAGTCCTGTAGCTTAGCATCCGCTTCATCGGACCACTTTCGTATTGAGTGAGTCACTGGTACTTCCTATTTGAATTTTAGTTTGTAAGCGGGAATCAAGAGGATAGAGTTATGGTCAGATTTGTCAAATGGAGGGTGAGGGAGAGCTTTGTATGCACCTCTGTATGTAGTGTAAAGGGGATTTTTTTGCCTCTAGTTGCACAGGTGACATACTGGTAGAAATGAGGCAAAACGGATTTCAGTTTTCCCGCATTAAAGTCACCAGCCAATAGGAGCTCCACCTCTGGGTGAGCATTTTCTTGTTTACTTATGTCCCTTTACAGGCCCTATGTAAATGTACTCTCGCTCAGTGAGCCCTTTCCCCAAAATAAGATTAGTAAATGCACCAGCATCATCCTTACTCAAACACACACACCATTTCAAACCTGCTTAAAACACCTGCTATATCTGGCCCTGCTCTGCCTCTCTCAGGTCAGTTAACACTGTGGTGCTGCCTGGAGAGATTAGATTAGATTTTTTATTTAGGGTTGCAGATGTAGTAGCAGTGTACAGTCAAACTCTTAAGGTCTGAGCTCCAACAGTGCAGGTGTGAATAAAACAATAAAACAATAATTATAATCATATATAGATGTTTACAACTGAGTCTTGGAGGTGTGAATGCAGTAGCAGCAGCAGTAGAACCAGCCTGGCAGCATAGAGCTGAGCTAAGCCTCATCATCCTCTCCATGTGTTTCTTTGTTTCTGCATCATTGAACCCGAGGCTTTCTGTGTCTGCTGACTCCACACATCTGTCGTCTCTACCTCACTACCCAGTACCCAGCGCCGCTGGCCTCCTTGCCCCTCAGTATGGAATATAAACCTCTTAGTTACACTGTTGAGTCCTCCACTGCAGACATGCTGAGGCTGAGCTGCTTGCCAAGCCCCCAGTGTTCCTCTAACAAACGACAGAGCTACAACCTGGGAAGAGAGGGGAGGATGGAAAACAAGCTAAAGACAAAACAATTTACTCTACACCTGTAATAAAGAACAAATATATATATATATATATACACAAAAGCCATAATAAAAAACGTAACCATTGCACCAGAGCATGGAACCAATAGTACAAACACCCATAATGTAGGACAATGCCTTTATAGTACAGAGCTCATAACACAAGAGTGCTTGCTCTTACATCCAATATTGATAGCAAACAGGCCCATTGCAGGTAGAAGGTTACACACTCCATAGCAAAACTCCTATAGCACATCACCCATAGCACTGGCACCTATAGAGCAGAGGCCTTAGAACAGACAATACATTCTTGATCAATATGAATTAGTGCATCCATAGTTAGGCTATAGTGCATGTGCTCCTGTTGTGATGAAATATACAGCCTTCACACACAGGGCTCCAGTGGCTAGCTCTTTAACATGCAGGGCACATGGGAGTGCACAGAGCAGAGTGTGCATGATTGTAACAATTTAAGTAGGTAATGATAGTTTAGCTGGACCACCTCAATGCATATTGGATTCAGAAGACATTTAAAATAGGATTATATTTATTTTGCTGTGGCAATAGCAGACCATTCTTCACCACTAAAAAAGGTTATTTCTCACAAAAGGAAAAGCTTGTAAACCTGTGGTTTCTAAAGGTTAACTCTAAATGTAACCCTTGGCAATATGACTTTTAATTATCTTGTATGAAGGTTCAGTGGAGTTTTCATTAACGTTGCATCTGTGAGCAGAGTTATAGTATAATGAAAAAGTTGCTCCTGCTGTTTCTATTTTCAGTAAAACAACATCAGCCTTTATCCTGAGGTAGACTTTCAATTAGCACATACTGTTGCTTCCCAAACATTCAATTAAATGCTTAAAAGCCTCAACCAGGGTGAAGTGTGTGCTAATAGAAATGTATCAGTGCATGTGTGCACCACTTACAGTAAGTTTGCCAAAATAATTCCGCAACAGAACGTGAAGCTAAGAGTTTGTCAGGAAGGAGAACGTTGTAATGTTGTATATAATTGCGACTAGGCTACGGTCTGTAATTGTTTGCCTTAATGTGTTTGATGATGTGACAATGTGTGCGCAGTAATGTGCCCAATTTTTTTGATTTAGTGCATTATTAATGTTTACGCATAATAAGCAGCCTCGCACTCAATAGCCCATTTGCAGCTATAGGTGGTAGTGATAATACCTCTCTAGGAGCTGATCCGAGAGCAGTGCTGCTTTTCTTTCGATCCTATGAGTATCCACACATGGTCTAAGACGCACTTACCAAATGTTCTCTCTATGTGCTTGTTTGGGAAGCAAAAAGTTGGCTCCTAAATAACGATGCATCTGGTTATTTCGCAACTGGAAAACGAGGCCCAGATCTTAAGACAGCTTGAGCATCGGAGTATGAAAGCCACTCTCTCGTAACAAGCCACTCTTCCTGAGTACAGCCACTGTGATAACATACTGTCGACAGCATTTGACATTTTTATCACAAAAGAAAAGGGAATTACCCGTTACTATCTGCAGAAATGCAGGAAGGTGTGAAATTGAGGCTGTGTCAGTTGTGTGTGTGTGTGTGTGTGTGTGTGTGTGTGTGTGTGTGTGTGTGTGTGTGTGTGTGTGTGTGTGTGTGTGTGTGTGTGTGTGTGTGTGTGTGTGTGTGTGTGTGTGTGTGTGTGTGTGTGCGCGCTTCTGAGTAAAAGAGAGAGAAACAAAAGAGATACAGAGTTCTGAAGAAGCCCAAAGGTAAATCAGTATGGAAGAGAGAAACGATACTGCAATGCAATGTGTGAAAATATGAGCGACACAGGCATCTCTACACATCATAATATAATAAATAATAATAATATATCCCATTTAGCGACACAGGCATCTCTACACATCAAAAGCTTGGGGAGCACGGCTTCAACCTTACAATCAAAACCTGTCACTGGGTCTGTACTCTGGCATCAGCCGGTGTCTGTCTGTCTGCTCCATCTCAATGATTACATGTGTATATGAGTATCTGGTATTGAAAATACTTTTTTTGTGTGTATTTTAGTATTTTCAAATACACAGCCCAAAAACAACTACTTTGATTTAAGTATTTGAATGGATATTTGTAAAAACCAAATAACAACTCAAACAACTCAATTGTATTTGAGAGTAAATTAAATTACTATTTTCAAATACCTGTGTTAAATGCATGGGATTGTATTTGCGTCGGTGTATTTTTATATTTTCAATTACTTTACAAGTGTATTTTCAGATACCTTAAAATGTTAAACTAATTGCATGACTAGTTACTTTGAATGTATGTGGAAGTAATTTAGATATTTGAAACAGTAGTAATATTTGAACCCAGTTCTGTCAGTCACTAGTCATGCAGACAGATGCATTCATACAGTGTCTTCAAAACGTATTCACACCCCTTTACTTTTGACCCATTTATTTGTGTTCGAGCCTGATTTTAATATGGGTTACATTTAGCTTTTCTTGTCACTGGCTTGCACACAATACCCCATCATGTCAAAGTGGATTATTTTACAAATTAATAAAAAATGAAAAGCTGAAATGTCTTGAGTCAATAAGTATTCAACCTCTTTGCTATGGCAAACCTACATGGGTGCAGGAGTAAAGATCTGTCACATAAGTTGCATGGACACACTCTTTGTACAACAATAGTGTTTAACATGCTTTTTGAATGACTACCTCATCTCTGTACCCCACACATATCTGTATGGTCCTTCAGTCGAGCAGTGAATTTCAAACACAAAGACCACAGGGGTTTTCCAATGCTTAGCAAAGAAGGGCACCTATTGGTAGATGGGTCAACATTTTAAAAAGCAGGCACTGAATATCCCTTTCAGCATGGTGAAGTTTATAATTACACTTTGGTGTATCAATACCCCCAGCCAATACAAAGATACAGACCTCCTTCCTGACTCAGTTGCTGGAGAGGAAGGAAACCACTCAGTGATTTCACCATGAGGCCAATGGTGACTTTAAAACAGTTAGAGTTTAATGGCTGTGATAGGAAAAAACTGAGGATGGATCAACAACATTCTAGTTACTCTACAATACTAACCTAATTGACAGAGGGAAAAGAGGGAAGCCTGTACAGAATAAAACTATTTCAAAACATGCATCCTGTTTGCAACAAGGCACTAAAGTAATACTGCAACAAAAATGTGGCAAAGCAACTAACTTTCTGTCCTGAATACAAAGTGTAATGTTTGGGGCAAATCCAATCCAATACAACACATTACTAAGTACCACTCTCCACATTTTCAAGCATAGTGGTGGCTGCATCATGTTATGTGTATGCTTGTAATTGTTAAGGACTAGGGATTTATTTTTTACATTTTCAATAATCCATTTTGAATTCAGGCTGTAACACAACAAAATGTGGAATAATCCAGGGGTATGAATACTTTCTGAAGACAATTTACATAAATACACAGTATTAACTACCCTGAGTCAGTAAAGCTTCACACACACACGTACGCACAAGTGCACGCACAAACACAGTCCCATGCACAGTTCCACAGACCCAGTTCTTACACAGTGACCATTAGAGACATAGGCCTGCCCATCTGTGCAGTCAAATGCACTAATGTAGTGCTGAAATCCAATATGGGAGATTAGACCACAGAGAGAGAGAGGGAGAGAGAAAGAGAGAGGTCTAAATTAAGCCTGTATGGCCTCTGATGGAGTGATTACCAGCATCACTGGAGATAACCAGCAACCATGATCAATAAGGACCTCTAATCTAATAGAGATATGAAAACCACTGTGACTGAGCCATTCAACATAAGCCTAATAAACCACTGTGACTGGCTTTTTATTAGGAACTAAGGATATTGCCAACAATATCAATTGTTTCTGACTGTGACTCTAATGGGAAGATTGCAGTAATGTTTTAGTGGTCAGTCTGGGCACACAGAGAGAGGGTTGGAATATTGGCCTTGCGCCAACCTCCTGACCTCATCCTCCAATCCCCCCCTCTCTCTCCCTCAGAGAGACAGTCTCCCTCATGAGGACAGTATGAAGAGTTATAGGCTCGATAGACTTTAATCTGCTGATAACCTTGTTTTCCCTCTGTCCTCTCATCACTGGAACCCAGTGGAGCAGAAAGGTGACTGGAACTTCTCCATAGGACATTACAGTACAGTACAGGGGCATTTAGCCAGAGCAGACCCCAGGTCTATGGCATCGATTTGAGTGATGGTACGCATTAAAGGCAATCTCCAGACTTTATAGGCCCTTGTAAAATGTGTTTGCGCCACCAGAGTTTTTTTGGAGGAACAAAGTGGGACAAAACATAAGATGAAAACAGGCGGAACTGGGACTGTTCATACAGAATAAAGAAAATAGCAAAATATTTAATAATTCAAAGATATATTTTTTTAGTTTCCAGATAGAGGTTTCGCTTGGCACTAGCTTTAGGCAAGATTAAACTCTGGTCCCACATAAAACAATGCTGTCAGGATTGGAGATCTGTGTAATATTAGTTGGTACAAACTGTTTTCAGGTAAAGGACTGTTCAAAATTTACTGGGGTGGGGTGGGTCCAAAATATGGGAGTGTTGTCTAATGTATCTTTTGCTTTGGGGAGGGATGTGTTTTTTTTTATTGGGCACAGGGGAGAGTAGTGCGTTTTTTTCCCCTGGTTTACATGAGCTCTTTTGTAGGTTTTACTATCTAATTTCTTCCATCCTCGCCACATTTCCACATCTGCTTGAATGTACCTCCCCGATATCAAGGTGTTTTGGTATTTCCCTTGTGCACTATGCTTTTCCACTCGCTAACTTTTACTATAACAGGTCAATATCGACTACTAGTCTAACTGTCTATCCTGCCCTCTATCCACCATTCATAGTGACAATGGCGGTTGGTGGATCATTTGTACAGATCTGCAATAGGCTAACTAGCACTTATACCACACATAAAAGCATTCAAAGCTGCATCAATTTTCAATACGAATCCACAAGAACGAATAGAAATAGCTCATAGGCAGTGACGATGACAGGTGAAACACTGTATCTGCGAGCTGTGGGCTCCAGCGCAGGTGCCAATACCAGAGTAGGACATTCGCTATACCTACGCAACAGTGTGGCAAAACAATCAGTAGGCCTAGAGTTTAAAATGCCATGGAAACCCATTTAACTTGTATTATTTATTCGGTACATGGGGAATTTAACTGCAAAATTTATTTTGATGTGCACTACGGACAGTTGAAGTCTAAAGTTTACATACACCTAGGCCAAATACATTTAAACTCAGTTTTTCACAATTCCTGACATTTAATCCTTGTAAAAATGCCCTGTCTTAGGTCAGTTATGATCACCACTTTATTTTAAGAATGTGAAATGTCAGAATAATAGCAGAGCGAATGATTTATTTCAGCTTTTATTTCTTTCATCACATTCCCAGTGGGCCAGAAGTTTACATACACTCAATTAGTATTTGGTAGCATTGCCTTTTAATTGTTTAACTTGGGTCTAACGTTTCAGGTAGCCTTCCATAAGCTTCCCACAATAAGTCGGGTGAAATTTGGCCCATTCCTCCTGACAGAGCTGGTGTAACTGAGTCAGGTTTGCTCGCACACGCTTTTCAGTTCTGCCCACACATTTTCTACAGGATTGAGGTCAGGGCTTTGTGATGGCCACTCCAAAACCTTGACTTTGTTGTCCTTAAGCCATTTTGCCACAACTTTGGAAGTATGCTTGGGGTCATTGTCCATTTGGAAGAACCATTTGCGACCAAGCTTTAACTTCCTGACTGATGTCTTGAGATGTTGCTTCAATATATCCACATAATTTTCTTCCCTCATGATGCCATCTATTTTGTGCAGTGCACCAGTCCCTCCTGCAGCAAAGCACCCCCACAATATGATGCTGCCATCCCCGTGCTTCACCGTTGGGATGGTGACCTTCAGCTTGCAAGCTTCCCCCTTTATCCTCCAAACATAATGGTCATTATGGCCAAACAGTTCTGTTTTTGTTTCATCAAACCGGAGGACATTTCTCCAAAAAGTACCATCTTTGTCCCCATGTGCAGTTGCAAACCGTAGTCTGGCTTTTTTATGGAGGTTTTGGAGCAGTGGCTTCTTCCTTGCTGAGTTGCCTTTCAGGTTATGTTGGTATAGGACTCATTTTTCTGTGGATATAGATACTTTTGTACCCGTTTCCTCCAGCATCTTCACACGGTCTTTTGCTGTTGTTCTGGGATTGATTTGCACCATTCGCACCAAAGTACGTTCATCTCTAGGAGACAGAACGTGTCTCCTTCATGAGCCGTATGACGGCTGCGTGGTCCCATTGTGTTTATACTTGCATACTATTGTTTATACAGATGAACGTGGTACCTTCAGGTGTTTGGAAATTGCTCCCAAGGATGAACCAGACTTGTGGAGGTCTACAATTGTTTTCCTGAGGTCTTGGCTGATTTCTTTTGATGTTCCCATGATGTCAAGCAAAGAGGCACTGAGTTTGAAGGTAGGCCTTGAAATACATCCACAGGTACACCTCCAATTGACAAAAATTATGTAAATTACCCTATCAGCTTCTAAAGTCATGACATCATTTTCTGACATTTTCCAAGCTGTTTAACGGCACAGTCAACTTAGTGTATGTAAACTTCTGACCCACTGGAATTGTGATACAGTGAATTATTAGTGAAATAATCTGTCGGTAAACAATTGTTGGAAAAATTACTTGTGTTTCCGCACAAAGTAGATGTCCTAACCATCTTGCCAAAACTATAGATTGTTAACAAGAGTGGTTGAAAAACAAGTTTTAATGACTCCAACCTAAGTGTATGTAAACTTCCGATTTCAACTGTATTTACGCACAGACTGATGGAAGCACAACTCTGACGGGAAAATGCGCATATTGCTTGTATGCAGATTTTAGAATATTCGCAAGAAAATCGGTTGCCAATTGGACTGAAGTGTAGCTATAGACACCTTAAAGACTGGCAAGTGTGTTAGTCCAGTGACACTTTGATTATGCCTGCACATCATGGCATGGGCAGATTGGCCGTCTGGCAAATGCCAGAAGGGATGGACCATGTTTCGTTAATCTATATTGAGCATTTGGCTGACCAGTGGGCATCGGTCGGCCCCCTCTACCAAGATGGGCTGCCCGGTTTTCTGATTGGCTGAGGTGGCGTAAATTCACATTCAAAGTCAAATGTGTATCATCAAAGAGAGTGAGACCCGCTCTCTTTGTCAGTCAGTCACTCAGAACATATGATCATGGATTATAAAAAACAGAAAGTTGGTGCCGAAAAAGTTAGAGACACAAAAAAAAGGATTCTTGAGGCCGACGCTGCTAAATGTCTCAAATGAACGACTTACAGTATTTGCTAAAAGTTCTGGTTCAGTTATAGTGGTGAGTTGTATCTCCAGACTCCATTGTTGCTTGCACATGCAATATCTGTTTAAAATTGAGCTGGTTTAAAATAGGTGTTCAAAAAGGAGGCAGGCCATGTTTTGCCAGTCACTAGTACAGTAAAGGTTGAGCGACCCTGTACTGTAGTGTACTGCTTATCTTATGTGTCAGTAACACTACCGTCTGTGTGTGTGTAAGTAGCTAGTGGTGTGATGTGGCCTGGTGTGGTAAAATGCCAGGGCTGAATTTGTCCCAGTCCGCCCATGCATCATGGTTCACTAGCCGTCCCACACATATAAAGAATAAGTTACAGACCAGCCAAAACAAGCGTCTAGGAATTGCACTTAAACTCTCCCCTCCTATTCATCTGGAGGTTGAGCATTTTAAGCAGCTAGGCTTGCTATCTGTGGACAAAAAGAGTAGTATTAATTAAACTTAGTCTGAATTATCACGTACTCAGCCCCCAGGTACCTATCCAACTATTTTTCATTTGTTAGAGACGTCCACCAGCATAATACCAGAGCAAGAGATTTTCACTGTGTTAAATATGAGTCTATCTGATAAGAAGATATACCGGCCCTGTTGAGTGGAACAAACTACCACAGCAACTCAGTCACACCAACCATAACCTCTTTCAAAAATAATGTCAAAACCTGGCTAATGTGTGAACAGTAGAACATTTTGATGTCTATATCTATGTAATTGCATATGTATTTATGTATAAAAAGAAAAGGATGTCACTGGTGTAGAGAGGAGTAGGCAGGAGGCAGTCACAGGTTTAGAACAACTGAATTTATTTAAGCGCCATAGATCAAAGCAGCACGAAACCCAAACGCTGTTGTGCTCAAAATATATCTTTATAAACAAAAAGGCACAGGGCAAACCCAAAGTGCAAAATATAAAGTAGTCAGGAAATAGTGGGACTGATTCCTCTCAGGAAAACAAGTAACATTTACAACCGACAAAGACAAATGTCAGAGGGAGAATATATACAGTGATAGAGTGTGGATTGGAACCAGGTGTGTGTAATGATGACGAGACAAGTCTGGAGTTGATGAGTAAAGGGCGTTTGCCAGCAGCAGGTTCGGCAGCCCCTAGAAGGCCGGCGACGTCGAACCCCTGAGCTGGACAGCCAAAACGACGACTGGTGTGACAATAGGGACCACAATGGAATAAGTCCGACTTTATTGTGTAATCTCGGTCACTTTTATAAATCTTTGTACTGTGTGTATATACGGGGCATTCGGAAAGAATTCAGACCCCTTGACTTTTTTCACATTTTGTTACGTTTAAGCCTTATTCTAAAATGGATGAAATCTTTTTCCCCCCACATCAATCTACACGCATACCCCATAATGACAAAGGAAAATGAACTAAGGATACCAACAATATCAATTGTTTCTGACTGTGACTCTAATGGGAAGATGACAGTAATGTTTTAGTGGTCAGTCTGGGCACACAGCGAGAGAGTTGGAATATTGGCCTTGATATTTTTTTGTACTGAATATCACATTTTCATAAGTATCCAGACCTTTTACTCAGCACTTTTTTGAAGCACCTTTGGCGGCGAATACAGCCTCGAGTCGGCTTGAGTACGACGCTACAAGCTTGATACACTTGTATTTGGGGAGTTTCTCCCATTCTTCTCTGCAGATCCTCTCAAGCTCTGTCAGGTTGGATGGGGAGCGTCGCTGCACAGCTATTTTCAGGTCTCTCCAGAGTTGTTCGATTGGGTTCAAGTCCGGGCTCTGGCTGGCCCACTCAAGGACATTCAGAGACTTGTCTCGATGCCACTCCTACTTTGTCTTGGCTGTGTGATTAGGGTTGTTGTCCTGTTGGAAGGAGAATCTTCAGCCCAGTCGGAGTTTCTGAGCGCTCTGAAGCAGGTTTTCATCAAGGATCTCTCGGTACTTTTCTCCATTCAACTGTTCCTTGATCCTGACTAGTCTTCTAGTCCCTGCCGCTGAAAAACATCCCCACAGCATGATGCTGCTGCCACCACCATGCTTCACCGTAGGGATAGTGTCAGGTTTCCTCTGGATGTGACGCTTGGCATTCAGGCCAAAGAGTTCAATCTTGGTTTCATCAGACCAGAGAATCTTGTTTCTCATGTTTTGAGAGTCTTTAGGTGGCTTTTGGCAAACTTCAAGCAGGCTGTCATGTTCCATTAACTGAGAAGTGCCTCGACACATTCCTGTCTCGGAGCTCTATGGACAATTTCTTTGACTTCATGGCTTGGTTTTTGCTCTGATATGCAATGTCAGCAGTGGGAACTTGTATAGACAGTGCCTGTGCCTTTCCAAATCATGCCCAATCAATTGCATTTACCACAGGTGGACTCCAATCAAGTTGTTGAAACCTCTCAAAGATGATCAATGGAAACAGGATACACCTTTACAAAAAAAATATATTCTCATAGAAAAGGGTCTGAATACTTTCGTAAATAAGGTATTTCTGTTTTTTTATTTTTAATTACCAAAAATTCTAAAAACCTGTTTTCCCTTTGTCATTATGGGGTAGTGTGTGTAGATTGATGAGGGGGAAAAAATATTTTATCAATTTTAAAATTAGGCTGTAACGTAACAAAATGTGGAAAAAGTCAAGAGGTCTGAATACTCTCCGAATGCACTGTACTGTATGTACATGTTTTTACTAACATACAGTATACAACCAATCAATTCCAACTGTGCAGCGGCCATTTGATGAATGGAAAGAGACATCTGTTACAAAACACTGAAACGTTGAATGGCATTCGGAGGTTGCCAAGCCAAGCCTTCTACACTGGGTACAAGGTAGGGAGCGGTGTATTTTCTGTTTGTCCAAAAAATTGACATATTTATTGTGGTGTTAAAAACGTAAACCATGATATTGAAGCGCCTTTAGTCGGAATGCTTTGTTTATTGGTTATGTGGATCATTGGCACAGAAACCTGTTGGCGGAAATGTATTTGCATATTTTATATAATTATAAATATGGCATCAACATTTACAATATCAGATATTTCCCTAGTTGATCATTGTCTACAGACGGCTCTGATCATAGTGTTGGCCGAATGAAACAGTGTAAGGGATTTCCTCCTCTTCCTCCGAAGAGGAGAGGTGAAAAGGATCAGAGGACCAATATGCGGCGTGGTAAGTGTCCATGGTTCTTTTTAATACATAATGTACACATGAACAACTGACTACATAAAACAAGAAATGTGAAAACCCTAACAGTCATATCTGGTGCAAACACAGAGACAGAAACAATCTCCCACAAACACACAGTGAAACCCAGGCTACCTAAGTATGATTCTCAATCAGAGACAACTAATGACACCTGTCTCTGATTGAGAACCATACTAGGCCGAAACATAGAAATACCCAAAATATAGAACAAACAAACATAGACTGCACACCCAACTCACGCCCTGACCATACTAAATAAAGACAAAACAAAGGAAATAAAGGTCAGAACGTGACAAACAGGCAGGGAAAGTGAGCTCGTTTGTGGTGGTGGGCGAACCGTCAACCTTCTGGACCAAGGTGCTGCGTGGCATCGACTGTGCCACAAAAGCATGCTGAAGTGGCAAAGTCGATATCAAAGTTTATTAATACAGGGTCTCTACGGTTCTTAGTATGTGTGGTCATTAACATTATTTTGAGTTAATTCTATGAGTGGGAGGGTGTGCAGCCCCTATAAATAATGACTGCAATGTTATAGCAACTCTTCCCATGTTGTTGAGGAGCAGAGAATCACATTGAAAGACAAACCTAGAGAATGGCATTGAAACAGAAACCTATTATTGATCCAATTAATTCAATATGGATAGGTGACGATAATGACGCTGGCTAAAACCTACACTACCGTTCAAAAGTTTGGGGTCACTTAGAAATGTCCTTGTTTTCCATGAAAACATACATGAAATTAGTTGAAAAATGAATAGGAAATATAGTCAACACGTTAACAAGGTTATAAATAATGATTTTTTAATTTAAATAATAATTGTGTCCTTCAAACTTTGCTTTCATCAAAGAATCCTCCATTTGCAGCAATTACAGCCTTGCAGACCTTTGGCATTCCAGTTGTCAATTTGTTGAGGTGATCTGAAGAGATTTCATCCCAAGCTTCCTGAAGCACCTCCCACAAGTTGGATTGGCTTGATGGGCACTTCTTACGTACCATACGGTCAAGCTGCTCCCACAACAGCTCAATAGGGTTGAGATCCGGTGACTGTGTTGGCCACTCCATTATAGACAGAATACCAGCTGACTGCTTCTTCCCCAAATAGTTTGGAGCTGTGCTTTGGGTCATTATCCTGTTGTAGGAGGAAATTGGCTCAATATTAGGCTCTGTCCATAGAGTGATAGCCTTCCTTCTTCACAATCCCTTTTACCCTGTACAAATCTCCCACTTTACCACTACCAAAGCACCTCCAGACCATCACATTGATTCCACCATGCTTGACAGATGGTGTCAAACACTCCTCCAGCATCTTTTCATTTTTTCTGCGTCCCACGAATGTTCTTCTTTGTGATCCAAACAACTCAAACTTAGATTCATCTGTCCATAACACTTTTTTCTGTGTTCTGTGTTATTTTGCCCATCTTAATATTTTCTTTTTATCGGCCAGTCTGAGATACAACTTTTTCTTTGCAACTCTGCCTAGAAGGCCAGCATCCCAGAGTCGCCTCTTCACTGTTGACGTTGAGACTGGTGTTTTGCGAGTACTATTTAATGAAGCTGCAGGTTGAGGACTTGTGAGGCGTCTGTTTCTCAAACTAGACACTCTAATGTACTTGTCCTCTTGCTCAGTTGTGACCCGGGGCCTTCCACTCCTCTTTCTATTCTGGTTAGCGCCAGTTTGCACTGTTCTGTGAAGGGAGTAGTACACAGCATTGTACGAGATCTATAGTTTCTTGGCAATTTCTTGTATGGAATAGCATTTATTTCTCAGAACAAGAATAGACTGATGAGTTTCAGAAGAAAGTTATTTGTTTCTGGCCATTTTGAGTCTGTAATCGAGCCCACAAATGCTGATGCTCCAGATACTCAACTAGTCTAAAGAAGGCCAGTTTTATTGCTTCTTTAATCAGAACAACAGTTTTCAGCTGTGCTAACATACTTGTAAAATGGTTTTCAAATTATCAATTATCCTTTTAAAATGATAAACCTGGATTAGCTAACACAACGTGCCCTTGGAACACAGGAGTGATGGTTGCTGATAATGGGCTTCTGTACGCCTATGTAGATATTCCTTTAAAAATCAGCCGTTTCCAGCTACAATAGTCATTTACAACATGAACAATGTCTACACTGTATTTCTGATCAATTTGATGTTATTTTAATGGATAAAAAAAGGTGCTTTTCTTTCAAAAACAAGGACATTTCTAAGTGACCCCAAACTTTTGAAAGGTAGTGTACAATGTTTTGTGACAACAACAAAAAAGAGGTTCTGTCTTAGAATTCTAACCTGTTCAAAAACATTAAATATTAACAGCAACTTCACTGAATAGCTGATTTGCATACAGTAATTGCATTAGCTCAATAGGTTTGGTGAGGCAGAGTGGGCGTGATCGTACAAACCAAGCTACAGTACAGTTGGTGTGACTCAATCAACCCCTTCATTTGCGTAAGTGCAAAAGCACATTTCCATTTAGCATGGCACACACTGTACCTCGACTAGGCCTACTATTTCGAAAACATTTTCTAAGCCATCTTAAAGCTCAGTTGTGTACTGAATGTTCCCCCACACTCAAAGAGAAAGATAAGTGTTAGGCATCAATGTGACAGCATTTGAGATTCGCCACATACGGTAGCAGCGGTGTGTGTGAATAAATCAGGACTGTGTGTGTGTAAGAGAGATAAAGGTTTGTCCTATATAATAAGACCTAGCTCTCTCCTAGATACAACAGAAGAGTCTCATCATCAGCAGCACTTCAAAACCCAGCACACACTTAGTGAAGAGGATTTGAGCCTCCTGAGATGCCCAGTCAGAGGCAGAATATTAATCAGGGCCCTGTCACCACCCAGACAGTAATACGCTCCTGAATACCAAACACACTTAATGAGTCCACAGATACACTCAAACAAAGAGCATTATTTATATAAGGCTGCTCTTATGCAAAGAGAAGAGAGGAACAGAGAGAGACGCTCTCTCGGCAATAACAATGACAATACACCACCGGGCTGGATTAGCTCATTTATCTCATCAAATCACTGCATGGCCCAGCAGCGAGTCGGCTAAATAAAGCACAATAACAGAAGAGATAGCAGATCCACTAGACTGCACCGCACCACAGCTCATTACACCGGCCAAGGAACATGTGTTAGTGAATTATGTTCTCATTATCACAAACAACTCTCTGTTTGCGCATTATGCTTTAATACCGTGTGTTCCCAATTTAATTGTTTTTTTTTAATACTGTGTGTCTCTGTTGAATGGCACTGTTTAATCTGCCCAATGCCCTCCTCATTACCCAACATACATGTGTGAAGAGTCCGTTTGTATTAATGGTAGAGGGGAGCCATCCAAGGAAGTGGGTAAGTTGTCTTTGCAAGACGTTGGCTAGAGAGAGAGGGGGGGCGAGAGGGAGAGGGTGAGAGAGGGGGCGAGAGGGAGAGAGGGAGAGAGGGAGAGGGCGAGAGGGCGAGAAAGAGAGAGGGCGAGAGAGAGAGAGGGCGAGAGAGAGAGAGGGCGAGAGAGAGAGAGGGCGAGAGGGCGAGGGCGAGAGAGAGGGGTCCGCTCACCAACCAACAATTCACAAAATGGGACAAACACCAAATTGCATGCAGAATTCTGCAAAAATGTCTTCAGTGTACAACGTAAAACACCAAATAATGTATGCAGAGCAGAATTAGGCCGACACCCACTAATTATCAAAATCCGGAAAAGAGATGTTAAATTCCACAACCACCTAAAAACAAGCGATTCCCAAACCTTCCATCGATTAACCTGGAGAAGAGTCCCCTAAGCAAGCTGGTCCTGGGGCTTTGTTCACAAACAGACCCCACAGACCCCCAGCAACACAATTAGACCCAACCAAATCATGAGAAAACAAAAAGATAATTACTTGACACATTGGAAAGAATTAACAAAAAAACAGAGCAAACTAGACTGCTATTTGGCCCTAAACAGAGAGTACACAGTGGCAGAATACCCGACCACTGTGACTGATCCCAAATTAAGGAAAGCTTTGACTATGTACCGACTCAGTGAGCAGAGCCTTGCTATTGAGAAAGGTTGCCGTAGGCAGACCTGGCTCACACTGACCACAAAATTAGGTGGAAACTGAGCTGCATTTCCTAACCTCCTGACAAATGTTCCGTATGACCTATATTAGAGACACATATTTCCCTCAGATTACACAGACCCACAAAGAATTTGAAAACAAATCCAATTTCGATCAACTCCCATATCTATTGGGTGAAATTCCACACTGTGTCAACCACAGCAAGATTTGTGACCTGTTGCCACAAGAAAAGGGCAACCAGTGAAGAACAAACACCAATGTAAATACAGCCTATATTTATTTGCACATCGTTACAAGTCTGTATATAGACATAATGTGACATTTGAAATGTCTTTATTCTTTTGGAACGTGTGTGAGTGTAATATTTACTGTTCATTTCAGTTTTGTTCATCGGCAATGTAAACATGCATTTCCCATGCAGAGAGAGAGGCAGATAGATAGATAGATAGATAGATAGATAGATAGATAGATAGATAGATAGATAGATAGATAGATAGATAGATAGATAGATAGATAGATAGATAGATAGATAGATAGATAGATAGATAGATAGATAGATAGATAGATAGATAGATAGATAGATAGATAGATAGATAGATAGATAGATAGATAGATAGATAGATAGATAGATAGATAGATAGATAGATAGATAGATAGATAGATAGATAGATAGATAGATAGATAGATAGATAGATAGATAGATAGATAGATAGATAGATAGATAGATAGATAGATAGATAGATAGATAGATAGATAGATAGATAGATAGATAGATAGATAGATAGATAGATAGATAGATAGATAGATAGATAGATAGATAGATAGATAGATAGATAGATAGATAGATAGATAGATAGATAGATAGATAGATAGATAGATAGATAGATAGATAGATAGATAGATAGATAGATAGATAGATAGATAGATAGATAGATAGATAGATAGATAGATAGATAGATAGATAGATAGATAGATAGATAGATAGATAGATAGATAGATAGATAGATAGATAGATAGATCCCATATTAAGGCAGACCAGGCTGACACAAGCCAATCTCGGGTCCTCTCTCAAGGGAAATAATCTGCATTCAGGAGCTAGATGACCCTGAATATCAGCCAAACATGATTGATATGATGTTTGGCTGATACAGTTGCAGAGTCCTTTCAACGCATGTGTTCATTTTACTGATAATGTAATGGATTCAGCTCTCAGTAATTTAGACATCAGTCTGGGCAATGTACATTTCCTACACAGTCTCTCAGGGCTCCACTGCTGCCTTGCTATTGTAGTAAACTGTATAAAGAAGGAAAAAATGCTGTCATGAAGGCAGGCAGTTTGACGAAGATGGAATTCCCAATGGTATTTTAACTTGTCAAACAAGGGAACAATATAGATTTCATATGTTCAGTGAAAATAACAGTGATATGTATCTGGGGTGGCTGGTAGCCTGATCGGTAGGAGCGTTGGGCCAGTAACTGAAAGGTTGCTGGATCGAGTCCCCGAGCTGACAAGGTAAAAACCTGTTCTGAGCAAGGCAGTTAACCCACTTTTCCCCGGGCGCCGATGACTTGGATGTCGATTAAGGCAGCCCCCTGCACCTCTCTGGGGATGGGTTAAATGAGGAAGACACATTTCAGGTGTATAACTGACTAGGTATCCCCTTTTTCCCTGCGCTGTGGAGATTACCCTGTTGTGAGATTACACTGCTATGATGTCATGCCTCCCTCTCTATACTGAACACTGGATATGTAAACTCGGCCCTGCTAGTGATACAACTCAGCGCAGCCACAGATGTTAACCATGAGTACCAGCAGCTACATAAACCGCATATTTCCTCATGGGCACAAAAACATAACAAACAACATCCTGCAATGGTTTGTGCACCTTACACTTTACCTAAAGCCCCTGTACACAGACCTCTGCCAACTCCCTTAATATCAACCTACATAGAAACCAGCCCTCTACTCCAAAGAGACTGGAGAAGTACAACAGCAATCCCATGAGATCTCAGCCTCGCTCTGTCTGAAACAGTCTCTGTTGCCTCCAAGCACCAGCTGAACTAAGGTTTCAGTGAGAGCCAGGAGATCCGTTAAAACTGACAGATAGAGCAGGCTTGTTAACGATCTGATCTGGGAGCGATCTCCAGGAAGCCGATGGGGGATAAAACACTGACATGTTTAATAACGGGGTAGGTTGGTTTGGTTACTCACTGGCCTGCATGAGCTGTCCCTGACGTCCGAACACCTGAGAAAAGGTGGCGGGGCTGCAGGTGAGGGTGTCCTCCATGGCTGTCCCACTGGTCCACGCTGAGTGCACTAGGGGAATGAAGGTCAGAAACACTGCGTCACGGCGAGGCAGAGAGAGTGAGAATGGAGAGATAGATAGAACAAGAAACAGAGAGAGAAAGGCTTGTTGAGGGCTTCCCGAGTCCTGGGGGTGAGCTGTCCTGGAGTCTGGAGAGAGTGAGGTGATTGCCCTCCACTGGACCAGTCCTGCTGCTAGTGCTGCTGTTGCTGCCAGAGAGAAACACAGCCCACTGCTCACACCCACACAAGCAGAGCAGAGCTTCTCACTGCACATATAATGAGAGGGGGTGTGCCTGCCTGAGTGTGTGAGGAGCGCTTGCGTGGTAGAGTTCAGGACGTGCCTGTGTGTGTATGTTAGAGTGAGAGAGTGCAGGAGTGTTGGAGAAAGCAGCCCTGAGTGCAGCTGTTCCAGTAGTGCTGTGATCTTGCTCTGTGTCTGTGCGAGAGGCTGAAAGCAGATTCGGTAGCTGCAGGCTGAGAGAGGAACAGGGCAGAGAGAGGCTGGTTGTCTCCAGCAGGTGAAAGTCACACTTCCCTCTCGCTCTCTTTCTCCCTGGGATAAGGTAGTAAGCAGCAGCCTCTGGGAAAGGATGGTGGAATAACAATTGTTGTTATCTGATCTGTTTTCAATGCCCCCGTTCTCTACTCCCTCTGCCCACCCTCTCTATATCCCTAATAATCTCTTTCTCTCATTCCCTCTCTCTCTCCCTCTCCCCATACAAACCACCTCTATCCATCTTAGAGCCTGAGCTGCTGCTTGGAAACAGATTTCTGCAACCCCAGCTCTTTATTTCTCTCTGGCGCAGGGAAAAGGGATGAGGGAGAAAGAAAGAGGTAGCGTAAAAGTCTGAATTCTATATTTGTTACCCGAGGCTTCGCTTTCCAAAAAGCACAACCAGAAACACTGAATATGAGGTGAAAAGGAGCACACACTGTAGCTTACTTAAACCCATTATTAATGTATTACTCTGTTACATGTCGTGTGGAAACAAACTGCTCCACTGTTGCATTTGATGAGATGAGTGCCAATGATGATTATAAGCATCTGAAAATACATAAATGTTCACCTACAGTAATTGCAGAAATACATCAACATGTTGATGGATATTATACATAGGATATTATACATAGGCATGAAAGGAATATCCAATTAAATTGAGACAATAATACTTCAGATCCTGGGGCACCTTGAAGCGTAAAGTGCCCATTATTTATTTAGGGGTTGGCATGGAAACCACCCTCAGACACATTATGACACACTTATTCCTACACAATGAAGGCACAACCCCATAATATTCCTCTGTGAGTCCACCTCTCTTTCTCTGTTCTGTTTAGGTCCTGACCCTTCTGCAGGATGTCAGCCAGCTCCTCCGTTTAACAGGCCATTTCCCTGTTAGCAAAACATTCCCAGGAAGCCCATTGTCACTGAGCCCTCTGTCACACTGCTGTGCTGTTAAGAGCTTACACACAGAGGACCTGACTATGGCACTCGCGTCACATCCTTCTGTTTTGAAAGGAAACGTTGCAGCAGGACACTCCAACAGCCACTGTGGAAGATCAGCCCTCGGCTGGTACGCTAAAGCAGGTGACAACGCAGGTGAACAGATCTGGACATATAAGTGAATAATTAGCCATAGGCATGCACATGCTTTACTGTCTGCAGTTGAAGATTCATCCAATCTAAGACATTCAAGTAGGTGAACAGTTAACGTCATACAAAAGTGTAGATATCTGACACCCCACCCACCCTAAACATAGCAGGTAAAAAGTACCCTCATCTCACAAACACTGGTGTAGATGGACAGCTGCCCAATATCAGAGGCAAATCATTCCTATAGAGACATAAATGACCTGAGTCTATGGGACAGGCTCAGCTGTGGTATGACATGAGCAATGACAAGAGACACAGAGAAGATGGCTCCTCACTGAAATCTCTGCCTACAGATGTAGGATCTTAATTTGAGCCAGTTTGCTACAGCAGGAAAATAATTTCTACAATTGTAAAGAAACTTTGAAAAGTGCTATGTAAGTCCAATGTATTATTATTATTAAAATAATAATCCTGGGACCTGCAGCGTCTGATATATTATTATTATTATTATTAAAATAATCCTGCAGCAAAAGGATCAATTATTATAGATTTTCCCTTACAAAAATGTATCAAATGTAACTTCAGAAGCCGTTTAAACCTCAAATACACTACACGTTTGACATTTCCTGCATTGCAGGAAAGTTCTCCTGCAACAGGGTGATCAAATTAAGATCCAACATCTGTAAGTCAGACTGATGTCCGTTGGAGATGTTTACCAGGTTTATTTGCGATTAAATAGTATTCTTTGAGTTTAACGGGTAGTTGTTGCCTCTTTTCAAAAGTAAAAGATCACATTCCTGCTTTAAGTTAAGAAATGTATTCTTTATAGATTTGTTTATGGGCTTTTTCTAAAATAGGGATTTATTTTTCTTTAATTTAAATTTCTAACTCAGATTTAATTTTAGCAGAGTATGAGATTGTAATTCCCCTAATGTACACTTTAAAAGCATCCCATATTATGTTGGGGGATAGCTTTTCTTTGTCCTCTATGTCTACATTTGTAAAGGTAAAGGTTTTTATTCATTTATTAACATATTTAATACATTTATGGGCTTGAAGTTGCGCTCTGTTAATTCTTCATATCAGAGAATTTTTGGATATAAAAAATTATTGAATAGCTTTCCTTACTTTGAGAAAAAAGGAGTAGTCTTTCATTGTTGGGAATAGTAATCTCCAAATATCTTGTAAATTATTTTCAGCCTCTTTGGAGGTTCCTTGAATTTGCCTGTCAATCTTATCAAATGTATGATTTGGTTGCTTGCTAAATTAATAGTTCCTGCCTGGATTTGATCTAATATTGTTACACCCTGAGCTGTTTCACCTGTCTTGTGAGTGTCTCCACCCCTTCCAGGTGTCGCCCATGTTCCCCATTATCCCCTGTGTAGTTATACTTGTGTTCTCTGGACTCTTTTTCTCACCCTCTTGGTTTTGATTCTTCACTGTCCTGCCCCTGCCTGCCGTCCTGTACTTTTGCCCCACCTCTGGATTACCAACCTCTGCCTCACCTGAGCCTGCCTGCATCCTGTACCCTTCCCCCACTACTCTGGTTATCGACCCCTGCCTGCCTTGACCTGTCGTTTGCCTTGCTTATTGCTTTAACAAACATTGTTACTCCAACACAGTCTGCATCTGGGTCTTACCTTCAAACCTGATAGTATGAAATGGCCATGACTGACCCAGCAGACCCAGGCCAGCTGCACGACGCCATCTCCTCCCAAGAAGCCACCATCGGGAGGCAGAAGGAACTGCTTTGTGGTCTTATGGAGGGGGTCCAAAAGTTGGCTATACGCCATGACCGGGAATTGGACAATTTTCTGTAGCAATTCCGTGGGTTGTCTGGAAGGCAGCCTACCACGGTGGTAACCCCACAGGCCCTCAGTAACCCAGCTGCTAGCAGCGCCGTCTCATTGTTCACTCCACCTTCTCGGGAGCCCCGTTAACCCCCCCGGAGCCAGGCACCTGTTCGGGCGTTTCTAGCTCAGCGTGTCCTCATTTTCCTACTTCCCCTCGGATCTCTCCAAGATAGCCTATCGCCACACTGATGTCCGGGAGGGCTCTCACCTGGGCTACTGATTATTGATTCAGCATTTGAGAAACCGGATCCTGTCTATGCTCCGTTTATCTCTGCCGGTTGTGTTTCCTTAACAGGAGAACAAGCTGATCAAAAGTCTATCCAAATTCTACGAGACACCGGGGCGGCGCAGTCAGTAATCATTACTGATGCTTTACCCTGGTCTCCTGAAACGTATTGTGGCTCGCATGTCATATTACAGGGGATAGAGAGACAAACCGTACCTGTACCATTACACTGGGTCCACTTAGTGTCAGACTTGGTATCAGGACGTTTCCGTGTTGGTGTCGTGTCTACACTGCCAGTAAAAGGAGTCACACTGCTACTAGGGAATGATATTGCTGGTGGTAACGTCACTCCTGTGTTAGAGGTAGTAGACAACCCAGAAATCAGAACTACAGATGAGAAATTGGTTCAAGCATTTCCACATGTTTTTCCTGCTTGTGTGTTAACGAGGGCACAGATGTGGTCCATTTTTGAGAACGTTGAGGTAGAAGACAATGCCCCGAGTAAGCAAGGAGATGTTATATGACATTCTTTTGTGGATTTTAACTTCTTGCTCTAGTTCCATTTTTGAGATGCTCGACGCATATGAAAACACTCTGGTGTCCAGAAATACACAATGCCCAAAACCAAGATGTATGCAAGGATTTTTGAGGCTTCTGATCTCCTTATATGGCTGTGAACGAAGAGGAATTTTCTGTCGTTTCCCCACCCATTGTGACGTAAAATAATTGGAAGATTGACCATAAGGCCACATTTACCACGTGTCCGCCCGGTGTCCTGCGCCGAAAAAAAGTCACCTGCCAGTATTTTTCCAAGGAATACAGAGAGGAAAGCAAGCTTCCTGCATGTCAATGAAGAGATATATGACATTCCAAACAACGTTTGTCTGTCCGGACCCATTTTCGAGAAGGTGATTTAATGTCAAAACACTGATTTGGCATGTGACTGACTCAGTCAGAAGCTCTTCAAAGGTAAATGATTTTATTTATTTGGTTATCTGGCTTTTGTGAAAATGTGTTTTGCTAGCTTTGCATACTCTTACACAAATTAGTCCATTTCTATGGTTCAAAAGCATTTTTGAAAATCTGAGGAAGCTAAAAAACTATTTTAATTTTATTTGCGATTTTCAGAAATCGTTAACGTTGCGCCTGAGGCTTTAGTCATGGATCCGGGATGGGGAGTTTCAGGAGTTTTGATGCGGAAATGGGCATCTCATGACAGGAGTTTTGATGCCATTAATGACTGGAATGACTGAAGTGTGTCAAGTGGTTGTTCCTACACCGTTCAGACAGCAGGTGCTGTCACTCGCCCATGACCAGGCGTGGTCTGGACATTTGGGGATCACAAAGACTTATAACCGGGTCCTTCGTCATTTCTTCTGGCCAGGTTTGAAGTCTGACGTGGTCCAATTTTGTAAAACATGTCACATATGTCAACTCACTGGGAAAGTGAATCAAACAGTTCCACGAGCGCCGCTCTGCCCGATTCCTGTGGTGGGGGAACCGTTTGAAAGAGTGATAATTGATTGTGTAGGTCCAATCAATTTGGGCGTGTTATGTTCCCCAGTTTATGTGTTGTAGTTGGTATGTTTGCATGTGTTTATTTCAGGAAATGGCTTCCTGAAATCCCTCAAGCAGCTGATTGGTCGACTCCAGGGCTAATTGGAGAGCTGACCCCGTCCCCTCGTCAAGACGCAGCTGTCTCCAATTACCCATTCATTCTGAAGCTATATAAATGCCAGTGTTCTGTTCAGGAGAGAGATTTTTGCTGGGAGGTCATTAGAGAGATTTTGCTAGAGATTTTGCTGGGCTGAGAGTTGGTATGTTTTGTGAGTTTGTTGCTCAGAGCTTATTTGATGTCCTTTGTTTCTTAGTTTGTTTGTGAAATTGTTTAATATTCTGTTTCATTTGTTCCCAGGGGGGGAAGGGGAAGGCACCTAGGGAGTGCTTAGGCAAGAGGCCCGCGGGCATACATATACCCGTAGCATATTCGCTGTCTAGGCACACTAGGTAAGACCTGGGCGGACCACCCCCTTGTATTTTGGTTAGGGCACCAGGTGGTGCTAAATTAGGTAAGTAGTGGGTAGGCAGGTAAGATAAGAGACGGGGGGCTTTGAGATATACTTTCTTTGCTTTGGTTCCGTCCAGCCCCTTTTCCCCATATTACCGTGTGAAGGAATAAAGTCCTGGTAAACAGTACCACATTCTGCCTGTTATCATTCTTTCTTGCACCTACAGTCCATACCTTTTTCACTTCACGGAGAGTTTAGTTGTAGCAGGGTGTTGCGTTCCCTCTTCATAGAGGCGTATGCGAACAACAGCGTTAGTCTGAACGGGTTTGTGGGAGAGGTGAAGATTTTTTTTATGCCCTGTTCTCCGGGAGAGAAGCTGCCCGGAAACAAATCCAGCAATGGCAGGAATCCTGCCATGTGGCCGACTATGCGGTGGATTTCTCCACGTTGGCAGCGGAGAGAGCTTGGAACCAGGAAGCACTGTTCGATATGTTCCGGCACGGCGTCTCAGAAGAGGTCAAGGATGAGCTTGCTGCTCGGGAGTTACCCACAGATCTTGATTCCCTCATCGCTTTGACCATCCAAAACTATGGCCGACTACGGGAATGATGGAGGGAGAGGAAATTCGACTTCACTCGTACGTCCAGGGATTCCACTTTGCCTCCGAGCCATCCCGGAAGTCCCCAACGATCTTCTTGCTGAGAGAACCCGGGGCTTCCCAACCTTCCCCGAGAGTCGCCGAAGACGGCTGAGTCACTGCTTCCCGAGCCGATGCAACTAGGTAGAGCTGGGCTATCGCCAGCGGAACGGCAATACAGGATCAGCTGCGGGGCTCTTGGTAATTTTGTATCCTCTTGTACTTTAAAAAGATCAGGCTCACTGGTAGGAGCAAGTACTCGTGGGCCATATGGAGAACTTTCCTGCATCTCTTGCTCGCACCCCTGTTCATGCCATTCTTCTGTGGGGAAACCAGTATAAATCTCTGTGGGTCCTCATTGACTCTGGGGCCAATGAGAGTTTTTTGGACACTACACTGGCTTCTGAGCTGAACATCCCCACTCAGCCCCTCTCCACTCCCATGGATGTTAGAGCACTGGATGGGCGGTCTATAGGCCGGGTCACTCATATTACCACTCCCATCAACCTATGGATGTCAGGGAATCACAGCGAGACTATTCAATTCCTGTTCATCAAGTCTCCTCAGATACCCATGGTATTGGGATTCTCCTGGTTCCAGTGACACAATCCCCTCATCATCTGGTCTACTGGTGCCATCATGGGCTGGAGTCCATTCTGCCACGTTCAGTATCTGAAGTCAGCACAACCTTCCCGGGAACATCTTTCTGCGTGCTCTGAAAGTGCCCCGGACCTCTCCGCCATTCCCGCGGAGTACCAGGACCTTTGAGAGGTGTCCAACAAGGCCCGGGCCACTTCGCTTCCTCCCGATGGAGGCTCCTTGGGAGGAGAAGGCATCGCGCAGCTGGCCCGGGTCTGCTGGGTTAGTCATGGCCAGTTTGTACTATCAGGTTTGAAGGTAAGACCCAGATGCAGTCTGTGTCCGAATAACAATGTTTATTACAGCTTCACCACTGCTCCTGCCATCCTGTACTTTTGCCCCACCTCTGGATCACCGACCTCTGCCTGACCCGACCCTGAGCCTGCCTGCCATCCTGTACCCTTCCCCCACTACTCTGGATATTGACCCCTGCCTGCCTTGACCTGTTGATTGGCTGCCCTGTTGCTGTAATAAACATTGTTACTCCAACACAGTCTGCATCTGGGTCTTAACTTCAAGCCTGATAAATATAGCTTTAATGTTATCTAAAAACACCCGATTTGTCCCTGGCGGGAAAAACAATGAAATCAATGTGTATTTTTCACCATGTAAGGTACAATTCCAGCTAGTAACTGGAATGAGCTGCAACAAACCCTCAAACTGGACAGGTTTACCTAAATCTCTTCATTCAAAGAATCAATCATGGACACTCTTACTGAGAGTTGTGGCTGCTTTGCGTGATGTATTGTTGTCTCTACCTTCTTGCCCTTTGTGCTGTTGTCTGTGCCCAATAATGTTTGCACCATGTTTTGTGCTGCTACCATGTTGTGCTGCTACCATGTTGTTGTCATGTTGTGTTGCTATCATACTGTGTTGTCATGTGTTGCTGCCTTGCTATGTTCTTGTCTAAGGTCTCTCTTTGTGTCGTGTTCTGATGTGTGTTTTGTCCTATATTTATATGGTTTTATTTTGAATCCCAACCCCCTGTCCCTACAGGAGACCTTTTGCCTTTTGTAGGCCGTCATTGTAAATAAGAATTTGTTTTTAACTGACTTGCCTAGTTAAATAACATTCAACATCAGAAAACGGCGTTCTTGGTCCGTGTGCTGGGATATAAAGGAAAAGGGTATATTCTTATTAATGCCATTCTCTTTGAACAGCAAGTCAGGACTGGGAATGCTTTTTTAGAACCCAGAAGGCTGTGTGCCGTGATGTGTGCGCAGCAGCACTCATACCCCTCCCACAGAGCTCGCTGACACATTCTATAGAGAAGACAGATTACTATACTCCTCAGGCTTTAGGATGAGCTGAGTGTTTGGAACAATGAGGGTTACAGAGCAATGTTGCGTACAGAAATGCAGAAACTGCACCCCTTCAGGAATAGGATATGTTACAATCTTGATTCACAAATGATGAATACTGTGGTCTCATGGTGTTATGTGCATCTGGTAATTCAGCATTTGCATGGTACTGAATATAATAGTACTATATATCATGGTACTATACATCATGATACTATACTGTATACAATGGTACTATATGTTATGGTACTATACTGTATATCATGGTACTGTATATCAGCACATACACGTGCAGTAGCAGCTACAGTGTGTCACACCAAATGTGTGTCACAGGAGGTTGGTGACACCTTAATTGGGGAGGACGAGCTCGTGATAATGGCTGGAGCAGAATTATTATGAGTCGTCCTTCCCTCAGTAGCCTCCTGTGGTGTGTCCATGCACTTCGGCCTGCTTTCCTCTGTATCATAGTTTATTTAGTGCTCCCTGGCTGGCTGGTATAGAGCTGCATGGGATTACCATTTTTATGAATCCGATGAGGCCCAGTACACCGCAATCAGGAGTGAGTGTAGTGATATTTCATTCTGACAGCCGGGGCATGGCACAGCGCTCCCCTCCACACAGAGCACCCATAAACAACAACACCAGCCCACGGGGGAACCATAAACCATACCGCCATGGCACCAGGGGAAAGAAAATCATGTTGCACCATCCCACTGAATAAATCAAATTCACACATTTACATTCCTCATTCACCTATCAACCTCAAAGCTCCACACACCTTTCCAGTAAAACAAATGCATTAGAGAAGTTCTAGTCCAAAATACATTCCAATTACCCTGTGACTAGTATGGTTTATTGCAGCTTGTCTGGTGAGTGAGCTTGATAGGCCATTAATGTGTGTGAGGTTGTGGCGGGTGGGCCTTGGACAAATCCTCTCAGCACAGACGCACGCTGTCCAGAACCTGTCTCTAAGCGTATTCATGGAAAAGCAGCATCAATGTGATGGCGATACAACGGCCGACCATTCAGTAAACTACCCTGCTTTTTCTGCCAGTAAAAGACATAAGGACTGATGTGATGTGAATGTGACTTACTTTGTCCATGTGGTCTGCTGATACAGATCTAAAGAGACAGTGAAAGACTGCTCCTTAAACGCCTCCTGGATAGAGGATATAATGTTATTCAAGAAAAATAATGGTAAAGGTTGAAATTGATATTCTTAATATTATAGTGGATACAGATAGTGGCATAATATCTAGTATAACAGATCATATAATAACAATAATATAATCATAATATCTAAGCACTCTCGACTACAGAGGGTGGTGCGGTCTGCACCACGCATCACCGGGGGCAAACTATCTGCTCTCCAGGACACCCACAACACCCGATGTCACAGGAAGGCAAAAAAGATAATCAAGGACAATAACCACCCGAGCCACTGCCTATTCACCCTGCTTCCATCCAGAAGGCGAGGTCAGTACAGGTGCATCAAAGCTGGGACAGAGACATAGAAGCTGTTTTTCAATCTCAAGGTCATCAGATTGTTAAACAGCCACCACTAGCACAGAGAGGCGGCTGCCTACCGACAGACTTGATATCACTGGCCACTTTAATAAATGGAACACTATTCACTTTAATAATGCCATTTATTTATTTTTTACATATCTCACATTACTCATCTCATATGTATATAAGCTAAGGTAACTGAGCTAAACGACTACCGGCCCGGAGCACTCACATCCGTCGTCATGAAGTGCTTTGAGAGACTATCACCTCCACCCTACCTGACACCCTAGACCCACTCCAATTTGCTTACCGCCCAAATAGGTCCACAGACGATGCAATCTCAACCATACTGCACACTGCCCTAACTCATCTGGACAAGAGGAATACCTATGTGAGAATGCTGTTCATCGACTACAGCTCGGCATTTAACACCATAGTACCCTCCAAGCTCGTCATCAAGCTCGAGACCCTGGGTCTCGACCCCGCCCTGTGCAACTGGGTACTGGACTTCCTGACGGGCCGCCTCCAGGTGGTGAGGGTAGGCAACAACATCTCCACCCCGCTGATCCTCAACACTCAACACTGGGGCCCCACAAGGGTGCATTCTGAGCCCTCTCCTGTACTCCCTGTTCACCCACGACTGCGTGGCCACGCACGCCTCCAACTCAATCATCAAGTTTGCGGATGACACAACAGTGGTAAGCTTGATTACCAACAACGACGAGACGGCCTACGGGGAGGAGGTGAGGGCCCTCGGAGTGTGGTGTCAGGAAAATAACCTCACACTCAACGTCAACAAAACTAAGGAGATGATTGTGGACTTCAGGAAACAGCAGAGGGAACACCCCCCTATCCACATCGATGGAACAGTAGTGGAGAGGGTAGTAAGTGTTAAGGTCCTCGGCATACACATCACAGACAAACATCACAGACAAAAGCACTCACAAACTTCTACAGATGCACAATCGAGAGCATCCTGGCGGGCTGTATCACCGCCTGGTACGGCAACTGCTCCGCCCACAACCGTAAGGCTCTCCAGAGGGTAGTGAGGTCTGCACAACGCATCACCGGGGGCAAACTACCTGCCCTCCAGGACACCTACACCACCCGATGTTACAGGAAGGCCATAAAGATCATCAAGGACAACAACCACCCGAGCCACTGCCTGTTCACCCCGCTATCATCCAGAAGGCGAGGTCAGTACAGGTGCATCAAAGCTGGGACCGAGAGACTGAAAAACAGCTTCTATCTCAAGGCCATCAGACTGTTAAACAGCCACCACTAACATTGAGTGGCTGCTGCCAACACACTGACTCAACTCCAGCCACTTTAATTATGGGAATTGATGGGAAATGATGTAAAATATATCACTAGCCACTTTAAACAATGCTACCTAATATAATGTTTACATACCCTACATTATTCATCTCATATGTATACGTATTAACTGTACTCTATATCATCTACTGCATCTTTATGTAATACATGTATCACTAGCCACTTTAACTATGCCACTTTGTTTACATACTCATCTCACATGTATATACTGTACTCGATACCATCTACTGTATCTTGCCTATGCTGCTCTGTACCATCACTCATTCATATATCTTTATCCCCTTACACTTGTGTGTATAAGACAGTAGTTTTGGAATTGTTAGTTAGATTACTTGTTGGTTATTACTGCATTGTCGGAACTAGAAGCACAAGCATTTCGCTACACTCGCATTAACATCTGCTAACCGTGTGTATGTGACAAATAAAATTTGATTGGATTTGGTTTATAATGTATGTATCCTTCACTATCTATTCTTTACTATCTATTGCATCTTAGCCACTGTCACTGCTCATCCATATATGTTATACTTTATATTCTCATCCCATTCCTTTACTAGATTGTGTGTATTAGGTTATGTTGTGGAATTTGTTAGATATTAGGTTAAGTTGTGGAATTGTTAGATATTACCTGTTAGATACTGCTGCACTGCCGGATCTAGAAGCATAAGCATTTCACTACACTCACAATAACATCTGCTAACCATGTGTGTGACCAATAACATTTGATTTGATACAGGGTGAGTTTACTCTCTCTGATGACTGACAGCAGTCTACAGAATCACCCCTATCTCCAAAATCAGCACCAAAGTTTACACCTCGAAATGAATGTGTTCAGGGTTCATGTCAGACGAATATACTCCATCACTGATACAATCACTTGACTACTGTAAGGTCACGGTCTGCTGCTCCACAAAAAGAGCTGTGTAGTGAAGATCAGACTGCATGCTGTAAAACCTGAAAACAACAGTTAGAATTTGGAATATACTAAGCAAACTGTACTAATAAAAATGTATATTGAGCAGTGACACTGGAAGAACTGGGAAATGTTGAGCTTCCTTGCGACATGGGGCCGTGCATTATCATGATGAGACATGAGGTGATGGCAGCGGATGAATGGCAGGACAATGGGCCTCAGGATCTCATCACGGTATCTCGATGCATTCAAATTGCCATCGATAAAATGCAACTGTGTTCGTTGTCCGTAGTTTATGCCTGCTCTTACCATAACTGCACCGCCAACATGGGACACCCTGTTCACAACGTTGACAACAGCAAACCGCTCTCCCACACGATGCCATACACACTGTCTGCCATCTGCCTGGTACAGTTGAAACCAGGATTAATCCGTTAAGAGCACATTAAAATCAGTTAAGACGCCGAACTGCAGGCAGATCAAGACCCTGGTGAGGATGACAAGCCTGCAGATGAGCTTCCCTGAGACGGTTTCTGACAGTTTGTGCAGAAATTCTTCGGTTGTGCAAACCCACAGTTTCATCAGCTTTCTGGGTGAATGGTCTCAGACAATCCCGCAGGTGAAAAAGACGGATATGGAGGTTCTGGGCTGGCGAGGTTACACATGGTCTGCGGTTGTGAGGCGAGTTGGACGTACTACCAAATTCTCTAAAATGACATTGGCGGTTTATGGTAGAGAAATTAAAATTCTATTCTCTGGCAACAGCTCTTGTGGACATTCCTGCAGTCAGCATGCCAAATGCACTCTCCCTCAAAACTTGATGCATTGATGGAATTGTGTTGTGTGACAAAACTGCACATTTTAGAGTGGCCTTTTATTGTTCCAAGCACAATGTGCACCTGTGTAATTATCATTCTGTTTAATCAGCTTCTTGATATACCACACCAGTCAGATGGACGGATTATCTTGGCAAAGGAGAAATGCCAACAGGGCGTCTTTTGTGCACAAAATATGAGGGAAATACGATTTCTTAAATTTAATCTCATGAAACATGGGACCAACACTTTATATTTTTGTTCAGCATTCAGGAAGTATACAGACCCGTTGACATTTTCCACATTTGTTCCGTGACAACCTTACTCTAAAATGGTTTGAATTACTTTTTTTCTCTTATTAATCTACACAGAATACCCCATACTGACAAACTGAAAACAGGTTTTAGAAATGTTTGCAGTATACAGAACCTTTGCAATGATATTCGAGCTCAGGTGCACCCTGTTTCCATTGATCATCCTTGAGATGTTTCTACAACTTGATTGGAGTTCACCCGTGGTAAATTCAATTCATTGGACATGATTAGGAAAGGTGCACACCTGTCTATATAAGGTCACACAGTTGACATTGCATGTTAGAGCAAGAACCAAGCCATGCGGTCAAAGGAATTGTCTGTAGCGCTCCAAGACAGGATTGTGTCGAGGCACAGATCTGGGTAAGAGTACCAAAAAAGTTATGCAGCATTGATGATCCCCAAGAACACAGTGGCCTCCATCATTCTTAAATTGAAGAAGTTTGGAACCACCAAGACTCTTCCTAGAGCTGGCCGCCCGGCAAAACTGAGCAATCGGGAGAGAAAGGCCTTGGTCAGGGAGGTGACCAAGAACCCAATGGTCACTCTGACAGTGCTCCAGAGTTCCTCTGTGGAGATGGGAGAAACTTCCAGAAGGACAACCATCTCTGCAGCATTTCACCAATCAGGACTTTATGGTAAAAGGCACATGACAGCCAGCTTGGATCTTGCCAATAGGCACCTAAAGACTCTCAGACGATGAGAAACAAGATTCTCTGGTCTGATGAAACCACGATTGAACTATTTGGCCTGAATGCCAAGCGTTACGTATGGAGGAAACCTTGCACCATCCCTAAGGTGAAGCATGGTGGTGGCAGCATCATGCTGAGGGGATGTTTTTCAGATGCAGGGACAGGAGGACTAGTCAGGGTCGAAGGAAAGATGAACGGAGCAAAGTACAGATCGATCCTTGATGAAAACCTGCTCCCGAGCGCTCAGGACCTCAGACTGGGGGGAAGGTTCACCTTCCGACAGCACAACGACCCTGAGCACACAGCCAAGACAACGCAGAAATGGCTTTGGGACAAGTCTCTGAATGTCCTTGAGTGGCCCAGCCTGAGCCCGGACTTGAACCCAATCGAACATCTCTGGAGAGACCTGAAAATAGCTGTGCAGAGACTTTCTGTTTTGGTCACTTTCTGTTCTGGTCAGGCTGTATTGGAACAAAGATAGCGATGCCACTATCAGATAATACCTGATGCAATTTGTATGCAGTGCTCCTAAGTTTAAAGTACACACATTACAGTGAATCTGGGGCAATTTGTGTACCGGTAAGCGGGTGATTTAGGACTAATTTGCATCATGGGTGTTGTTGTCCTTGAGGCCGACTGGAGTGTAAAGGCTCTATTGTTTTTCACAGAACAGTCTTTTTGCAAGGTATCACCCACACTGTGATGACTCACAGTGCACTGCGATGACTCACAGTGCACTGCTCTCAAAATACACCCAGATCACAGCCCCAGACATGATCCTCCGACAGTCTATATGAGGGTTCCACAACTGGCAGCGGTTTTATTTGACCCCCTCAAGTTCACTGAGCAAAAAAATATAATAAAACATTTGAAATGGTTACATTTTCATTGTTGGATGTAAAAACACCAAGAAATCAGCTTCAAGTGATTTTAATTTCGGAACTCTGTTCCCAAGTATTTCAACAAATAATAGACACGTGATCATAAACAAATGGAAGCAATATTTATGTTTTATTCTAATATTATATCAGTTTGGCCTTCTTGCAGTTACTTTGCAGTCTACAAATTATTTCAAATTGTGTTCCGGACCCCCGACCATCCACTCCACTAAAAATCGTCCAGGACTGAATTTAGTTGATGATCCCTGGTCTATATTATATTTTCAGATAATATAATCAAGGCGTATCAAAAGTTATATTACTTTTCCCGAAGTACAGTATATACTGTATATACACTGAGTGTAAAAAAACATTAAGGCCACCTGTTCTTTCCATGGCATAGACTGACCAGATGAATCCAGATGAAAGCTATGATCCCTTATTGATGACACTTGTTAAATCCATTTCAATCAGTGTAGATGAAGGGGAGGATATTGATTAAATCATTATTTTTAAGCCTTGAGACATGGATTGCGTATTTTGTACCATTCAGAGGGTGAATGGGCAAGACAAAAGATTTAATTGCATTTGAACAGGGTATGGTAGTTGGTGTCAGGCGCACCGCACCGGTTTGTGTCAAGAACTGCAACATTGCTGGGTTTTTCACTCAACAGTTCCGTGTTTCAAAAATGCCAGCATCCCTGTGGAACGCTTTTGACACCTTGTAGAGTCCTTGAGGGGAAATGGGGGGTTGTACACTCAGTGTATACTTAGGGAAATGGGGGGGTTGTACACTCAGTGTATACTTAGGGAAATGGGGGGTTGTACACTCAGTGTATACTTAGGGAAATGGGGGGTTGTACACTCAGTGTATACTTAGGGAAATGGGGGGTTGTACACTCAGTGTATACTTAGGGAAAAGTAAAATAACTTTAATACGCCTTGATTATAGTATCTGTCTCAGCTTTCTAAAAGTAGAGAGCCTTCCAGTAGCTTCATCGACCACCCAGAATATCACATTACTGTATGTACTCTGTCAAGTGTAGACTAGGAAATTAATACAAAAACGGAGCTTTTGGCATTCTGAGCACAGCCTGATTCCAGCAGCTATTCCTCAGGTAGTATTCTGGCTCTACAGGAAAAAATAAATCATGATGATTGACTAGAGCCGCAGCATCACAGCAAGATAATTAATCTATGGGGGGCTGATCATGCGTCAGACTTTTATTTTTTAAATAACAAATTAATGTCGAGAAGACAATGCAGGATACAGGATTGGAGCCCCTGTCTGTCATATTGCAGGTAATGTTTTCAGGTCAGATGAAAGACATTCAGTCAGTCACGTTCTGAAGACACATTCCCCTTGTGATGACCTCTTTCCCATCATACTCAAGTACATTGTCATAAATGCGCTTGTCATTCTGTAGTCTAACCTATACATAATCAGTATGCGTTTATGAAATCAACTACATTGCAATCAGACTGTGCATAGTGACTGATGGACAAATCTCTGTGCATCCCAATACTCACCACCATGGCCCAGTTTTTCATAAATGATCTGGATTTCACCTATCGGAAAGGATGAAATGCATAGAAATAGAATGAATAGAACTGACAAATAATTTACTTTCATATGGAATTCTGTATAGATTTTCTTTCTATGCATTTAATTCTATCCAATAGCCAAAATCCATATAGTTGACTTAAAAAAAAACTTGGACCAGGTGATCAAGATGAGCTCACCTTGACAAAACAGATGCCTGAATGTACAGTACGATGACTCTGCAATGGAATCACAAATAAAAAGGACCTAACCAAAAACATTAAATCATACATGGCAGCGTACACAGACGCCAAATTGAAAAATAATGTAATATGTAAATTAGAACAATATGTTTTACATAATGAGGTCAACAGGTATATTTTTCTTTGGTCATTAATCTTCAACCATACACTGAGTGTTCAAAACATTAGGAACACCTGCTCTTTCCATGCATATACTGACCAGGTGAAAGCTATAATCCCTTATTGATTTTACTTGTTAAATCCACTTCAATCAGTGTAGACGAAGAGGAGGAGACAGGTTAAAGGATTTTTTAGCCTCGACAATTGTGAAATGGATTGTGTGTGTGTTATTCAGAGGGCGAATGGGCAACACAAAAGATGTAAGTACCTTTGAACGGGTATGTTATTAGGTGCCAGGCATATCAGTTTGATTGTCAAACACTGCAACACTGCTGGGTTTTTCATGCTCAACAGTTTTCCTTGCGTATCAATAATGGTCCACCACCCAAAGGACATCCAACCAACTTGACACAACTGTGGGAAGCATTGGAGTCAACATGGGCCAGCATCCCTGTGGAATGCTTGACACCTTGTAGAATCCATGCCCCTGATGAATTGAGGCTGTTCTGAGGGAAAAGGGGTTGCAACTCAATATTAGTGAGTTGTTCCTAATGTTTTGTCCACTCGGAGTATATTAGAAGATTCTCCATTAATTTAACTCAAGAGAATTCTCAAGAACATTGATGCAGGAAGGCAAACATATAAGATGAAAATGTCAAACGGAAATATATATTAGATTTATAATAAATGGTTAAATGAGCTTTTCCACCCAAATATGCAAAAAGCACTTAAGTCATACTCCCTCTTCTCATAGGGTGAGCATTGTACACGGAGACAGACGGGAGAATCACTCTATATAGCACGTTATGGTGTAGATAGGAACAAATCATAATCAAAGTAGAATAATATGTCAAAGTATGTCATAATTTGTTACAGGCCTGCATGTATACTAAAAATATAAATGCAACAATTTCAAGATTTTACTGAGTTACAGTTCAAAGAAGGAAGTCAGTCAATTTAAATGAATGAATTAGGCCATAATCTATGAATTTCACAACTGGGCAGTGGTGCAGCATGGGGCGGCATAGGCCCACCCACTTGGGAGCCAGGTCCTCCCACTGGGGAGCCAGGCACAGACCACCAGAATGAGTTGTTCCCCACAAAAGAGCTTTATTACAGACAGAAATACTCCTCAGCACCGCCCCTCCCCCTCTTCAGATGATGCCGAAGGGTGAAGAAGCCAGATGTGAAAGTCCTGGGCTGGCGTGGTTACGCAAGGTCTGCGGTTGTGAGGTACGTTGGATGTACTACACACTTCTCTAAACATTGGATGCGGCTTATGGTAGAGGAAAATTCTCTGGCAACAGCTCTGGTGGACATTCCTGCAGTCAACATGCCAATTGCAAGCTCCCTCAAAACTTGAGACATCCATGGCATTGTGTTGTGTGACAAAACTGCACATTTTAGAGTGGCTGTTTATTGTCCCCAGCACAAGGTGCACCTGTGTAATGATGCTGTTTAATCAGCTTCTTGAGATGCCACACTTGTCAGGTGGCTATCTTGGAAAAGGAGAAATACTCACTAACAGGGATGTAACCAAATTTGAGAAGCTTTGTGCGCATGGAACATTTCTGGGATCTTTAATATTAGCTTATGAAAAATGTGACCAACACTTTAAATGTTGTGTTTATATTTTGGTCAGTATAGATCACATTAAAGATACGCTACCTCTACAACCACACAACTTTAGGTACAGAAATAACCTGCAATCTATGACCGTGGCATGTTTGCCACTGCAAGGAAAGGAACATTAGAACTGAAGCAATTTTCCAGGCCGTCCTTATTACTGGAACACAGTGGCTACGACTCTCCAGCTGTTCACATCTCCAGACATGATTCCAATTTTCAAACCTTTGAAAATACTTCCGAACATCATCACCTTTTAACTTTTTTGACAATCCTCAATAAGATCATTGCTGCTACATATTTCAGATGAATTCACCCGATTACATCATAAAGATGAAATCTCGGGACCGTTTCGAAAAGAAAAGAAAAATGCAAATCTATAGGGAGTCTTTAATCAGGAAAATGTTACAGGGAAATATTCCAATGACTACATTTAAATTATGAGGCAACTCCGTTTCAGTCATGTGCAATAGAAATGTCTAAATCCCATTCTTCACATTTAAAACCAAATAACTGAAAGGTCCAAATGCAGTCATTTTTACCTCAATATCAAATCATTTCAGGGTAACAATTAAGTACCTTACTGTGATTTATTTCAATAAAAATTGAAAAGAGCAATTTCTCAAGATTTTTGCTAGGACTGGGAGTGGTCTGGGTGAGTATTTTCAAACAGCTCTTACATTAAAAGAGCATCATAATTGTCACAGTAGTATTCCAACCCCAGCGAGGAAATATCTAGAAAATCATGTTTGACTGCATTGGTCCTTTAAGGATTCATACTGATCTAATCAAAACAGTTTGGCATATTTTCTTCTTGAAGTGCTTTCAGACAAGAGGGGGCGGGGCTACTTATAACTATGTATAACACATCAACATGTGAGCCTCTGAAATCCACAATGTCAATCAACTGGATAAGTGGCAGTGTTCCTCAGCCACTCACAACGTGAAGAGCAAATCTCATCTTCCCTATCCCTTCTCTGGGAACTAACGGTGTTAAGTGGCATTGTTCTAGTTGTGGCAGGTTTCCCTGCTGGTACTGCTCTGATAAGCAACATGAAGACAAAACATACCAGAGACAACACACGTCTCAACTTTGAGATGAAGGGGTCAACTGTTGTCAGACAACGCATACAGCACATGCCTGCCACACAACACATTTGCACACACTCTTTTCAGCCAACCTTTCAGACAACCCACTTCTACAGTTGAAAACAGCGGTTTAATCCTAGCTTCCCAAATAAACAAAAAATAAATGCATAAGAGATATTCTACAATGTATTCTCAATGGAGTATTACATGAAATCAAATGTACATATTAATTTGCAAATTATTTGTATTAATTAAAGTAGGTGCAAGACTTAACACGGGACACAGGCAAGGGACAGGGTTCTGTCTAGTTCTACTGGATAATCAGCACATGCATTAAGAGACTGTTGAATCCTCCAACATCTCAACAACCAAACAAGTAAACCAAAAACACAGCGAAAGAAACACCAGACCAGTTTTGTGAACTGATATAAATGATTGCCATTTGCAATATATCCGATTTTAACCGTAACGGAACCCCAATGTCAATGTTATGGGTCAAGTTATGACTGAAAATATATGACAGACTGTATATATTAATTTACAGTCTGTTAATCGTTTCTTTTTTGTGTTTAAAAAGTCTCAGGCTCATTTCACAGTGAGTGATGGAGAGAAAGGCATCCCTCCTGTTCAGCCAACACAGCATGTGATGTGTAGAGAGCAGAGTCCATGATGTCCTGTAACTGAGCCAGCCCACCTCCAGATCCTCCTGTCCGTCAGAACCTTGGGAAGGCCAGAGGATCTCCTCCAAGGTGAGCCAGCACAGCAACACCCTCCTAGCCAGGGACTTTTCTCCTCAGATCGACATGGCTTTACCTGGCTCATTTCAGCAAGGACTCCTGGAAGACGAGACAACGCATCAAGACAGAATATTGTGTAAAGGATTATTTAAAAGTGAGTAGTAACTTAGCATGAACATAGGCTGAGACTGGACACCGTTTGAAAGTAACATTACCTGGGTCTCTTTAGGCCCCTGGCTGGAAAGGTCCTCTGTTTTCACCTCCACAGGAGCTACATTGTTGGCCATCTGTAGGCTCCGGGTCACCGGCCCACCAGCTCGCTCCCTCGCTCTCAGAGAGAACCGTTCCCCTTCTTTCTTAGGCGGCACCTGAGACGGCTTCTGTAGGGGCAATTTCACCTCTGCTACCTTCTTGGGCGGCATTTCCTTGCCCGTGCGTTGCTTTGTCTGGGTTGCTGGCAGTGGTGCAGAGTTACTGGGAGTCTCGGAGGGCAACGGGGTGGGGGGTAATGATTGAACTTTGCCTTTTTTACTTTTCACGTTGAGAGAAACTGTGGCAGCAGGGAAAGAGGCTGGCCTCTTCGTACGCACCTGTGTGACGGCCGTCTTTCCTTTACCTGGCCGCGGTGTGGTCTCAGCCTCCGTAGAGCCGGGTCCAGAAGTGCGAGCGCGTGTTTTGCCCAGGGTTTTGGGCACCGGCTCAGCAGTCTCTGGCTGCTGGATCTCAGACTCTATGGTTCTCCTTCGAAGGCTCATGTTTTTATCAGCTGGTGTTGCCTCTTCTGCTGCTGCTCCCTTTTTGGCCTTTTTAGAGACAGGCTTCATGGGACAGCTGACTGCTATATGTTTACTGAGGCTGGCAGGGTAAGTGAACTCCCGACTGCAGTGAGGGCACACATGGACCTCCTGCGGCTCCTCCTCTTTAACCTGGCTTGGGGCCTTAGCAGTAGCAGCAGTCTTATTCCTCTGAGTGATGGCCTTCTGAACCAGCTGGTTCTTCTTCTTACTGAGGGAACTCATCTTGGTTTTGCCAAGCGGTTCTTGGTTGAAGTTCAGCCTCTTGGGTTGGCCCATTCTGCGGAAGGCGTTGTGCCCTGCGTTGGCAGCAGAGGCAGGTGACAGAGCTCCGTTCTGGGGCTTCACTATCTGTCTGAGAGGGATGGGGTTCTTCTTGGGAGTGTACCGCCTCTTATCACTGGCGTTGGCACAGGCTAGTATGTGCTTATGCAGCTCGGGCATGTTATCAAAGCTCTTGCCGCATTTGGTGCATCGGATGGCAGTGCTGAACGTCTGGGGGATGTTGTGGGTAGTGAAGTTGGTGGCCGAGGCCACTGAGTCTGCAGCCGTGCGGTTGTGGTAGGGGAAGGGGGGTGGCTTGAAACTGGGGTAGTGTTGATTAATGCCCAGGCGTACGTCTGGGCCTATAGGCTTGCCTCCTTCAGAAGCCATGATCTTTATTGTAGTATAGAGCTCTTCAGTTGGGTCCTCTGGTCCAGCCTCCTCATGCTTCCCGTTAGTATCAGGCTGCTCTTTCTTCACATCAGAGACCCCCTGGGAGGAGGCAGCTTCAGCAGAGGACTCAGGCCCTGTGGTTGAGGGGTTACTCTCCTCTTTGGCCCTGGCTGGGTCTGTGTAGTTCTGTGGCCTCAGCTTGCCACTCTCCACGGCTGCGTGTGTGCACGGCTGGCTGGGATGCAGGTCTTTGTGGTGCTGCTGGAGGTTGCAGAGGAAGGCGAACTCCTTGGAGCAGAAGGAGCAGACAAAGATGCGTCCCACACCATGGAGGGCTGTACGGTGCTCCAGCAGGGCCGGGGCATTGCCAAACAGCTGCACACAGAACTCACACCTGTAGGGCCACTCAGCCGCGTGCTCCACGATGTGCCGACTGAGCTCTTTGATGGAGCGGAAGGGATCCTCACACACGTTACACACAAAGCTCTTACTGAAGGGGTCTGGCTCCAATCCCTTCTCCTCCACCACCTCTTCAGAGGGCTTTTCAGCAGCAGCGGCAGATGGAGGTGAAGACCCTGTGGCACCAGGAGGAAGGCCTAAATCAGCCAGCTGATCCATGTGCTGGACCTCCTCTTTAATCACAGTGCTAGAGAGTGATGCTGGGGAGACCACTGACGGAGCTGGGACATCTGATATTCCAACAGGAGAGGTCGATGAGGCAGTGAGGGGGGATTCTGTTACGGGTGATAAAACAGGGAGTTCAGAGCATTGGGATTCCCCCTGTCCCTCAGTAATAATCGGTTCCAGGTCTGGGTTAATTTGGACATCTAAGAAAATGTGGTTCCCACTCCTAGCAGGTTTAGATTGTGCTGAGGACAGACTCACAGGGACAGCATCAGATACTGAGGGGGACTCTGTAGAGGGGTTTGATAAAGCTTTCCCGATAACGGGATCTGTATTGTGGGTGGGGTCTACTGGCTTAGTGACATCTCCATAACTGTTACTTACCGCAGCTAATATTGTCTCTGCTGTAGTAGAGTTAGATACACAAACTGGCTCGTCCTCACAATGGTCAATGGATCTGGGGGACATTTTAGGGGAGAGGACAGGGAGAGAGCTGGAAGTGGGAGAGTCTGATGAGGGCATAGAGGGTAGGACAGGGGGAGGTGGAGTTGGAGAGGTCAGGCTGGAGACGCAGGGGGAGGAGGGATTCATAGTGACAGGGGTTAGAGAGGGGGGAGAGGGATCGGCTGATTCAAAGGGCATATTGGAAGAGGGACTGTGAGAAGCTGTGCCTGTACCACTGCTTGCAGTATACTGAGAATCTGGGCTTCCCAGGGGACAAGAGCCCTCCTCTCCTGCTGGGTTTAAGCCAGCGTACTCATTCATCAACACCTTCTCTAGCATACTGGTATTGGGCTTCTTCTTCTTGGTGTGGGGCTGTGTTGGAGCTGGACTTCCCTTGGACTCTGGCTCCGCTGTACTCTTCCGACTCATGCTTAAATCCAGCACTTCCTCCCTGGGCGTCTTGTTGAAGCCGTCACTCCATTTACTGATGCCACTGGAAAGGTCCAAGGGCTGCTGATTACACGAGTTCCCTCCGGTCCGAGAGGCAGACCAGCTGCACCCGTCCTTCCCGCTGGGACTCATGGTGTTCCTCTCCTCTTTGCTGGACAGACTCCAGGCAGAGGAAATGCCCAGGCTCTCCAGCTTTGGCACCTTGAGGGTGTACAACGAGACCCCTGCCTCACTCTTACAGCCATCTGCTTTCAGCGCAGGGCTGAGCTGTGGAGACGAGGGAGGGGAAGCCGTTCTTCTCTTAAACCTGCCTGAGGCTGCAGGCAGAGACGTAACGGAGAGAGGGGGAGCTAATCTGTGGCTGTCTGCTATCAGGGCGATGGTGGGTTTCTGACCGTCTGTCTGAGTCTGGAGGAGCTGTTTGAGCTTAGGAGACAGATAGATAGTTTTCTCCTTTTGAAATGTTAATGAGTCTGAGGACTGAGGGAAGAGACTTTCCACCAACAAGGTAGATGAGGAAGACGTGGAGGAGGAAGAGGCAGAGGAGGACCCATTTTCAGACTCCATTTTAAGACTGGGCATGAGCGGGGGTGTCGACGTTCTCCTTTTCGTTGTGGGCTGGCTGAGGTTGGAGACCTGCTTCACAGCACAGGTCCTGGTGTCCACTTTGAAAGCCTGACTGATCTGATTGGGGCTGATGACCACTGCATCGAGACCAAACAGTGCTGCAGAACTGGAGTCCACTTCGATCACTTCACAGCCGCTGACTGAACTAGTGGACAGGATCTTGCCGTCGATGTACAGGCTGAGATTCTCCGAGATATTATTGGATATGTCGACCATGTACTCCTCTCGGTCCCCCTCATCCTCAGTGTCTGCACTGGGCACATAGACAGGGGGTGGGCTGGCACTGGGGGACTGCTCAGGCAGACGCTGCTGCTGCTGCTGTTGCGGGCTCTCCTGCAGCAGCATGCCTTTCCTGCGTACACCCTTGGGCAGTAAGTGGCGCTCGTGGATTCTGCGCTGGTGTCTGCGCATGTTAGTGTGAGTGCCGAAAGCCTTATTACAGTACTTGCAAGGATGAAGCTCTTTTGTCTCTCCATTCTCATCCACGATAAAGGGCTGGTCACTCTCAGCCGCAGGGTCCTTCCTCACAACCTGAGGGCTCTGCATAAGTCCTCCAGGGAGCGGAGACCCCATGACAACGTAGTGGCCAGAGACAGTGGCACAGTCTGGGCTGGAACAGTCAGCCTGCCCCAGTGGACTGAGTAAAGTAGCAGTCCCAGCCAGTGAGCCAGGCCTTTGGCCTTTGTTCTTTGGCCCGTTCTCATGCCTCCGCTCGTGCCGCCGACGTCCCACCTGCGAGCCAAAGGACTTGCCACAGTAACGGCATTTGAACGTGTGAGTTTGTTGGTTTGCAGTGGCATGGATGTGGGTGTGGCGCTCCAAGCCCTGTTTGGTGGAGAAATGGCGCTCGCAGTGCTGGCAGGGATGGGACTCCTCTCCGTGGGGGTCACCTTCAAGGTCAGGGTCAAGGTATGGGTCAGCCTCTGGTTCAGGCCTTGGTAGGGATGAGGCAGTCTGAAGGCTCCCAGGCCCCACCTCACCTGGACTGCTATGGCTTCGTGGCAGATCAGGCTGCTCACACCTATCCCCCGACTCAGCTTCAGTAGCAGACCGAGCACTCTGCGACGGCCGCTGCTGCAGATCCCCTGGTTCTTCCTCATCACCCTCCTCATCCTTCTCTCTCATTGCTGCTGAGATGAACTGGGCTTGAGAGAGGCTGTTACTCCCCATGGTGGAGCTCTCCCGAGTCCCCTGTGAAGGCCCTGGAGACTGAGAGGGTCTCTCGTCCTCCCCATTTGGACCTAAAACCGCAGAGCAACAGAATATAAAAAGTAACATTTAATTTCACCGTAAAAAAATATTCAGAATTTAAAGGGGGAAACCCAGCCGAAATGGTTGAAATACATGAATAACATGACTTAACTTGCTCCATCTGAACAGACTTCCCAAATTACAAATATCTATTATAAAATGGGGCAACTTACCTTCCTCTGTATCCCACATCTCTGTGACAATAGGTTTGGTTCCGCCTGTTTGTTTGGGCCCACGGAATCCACCCAAACAAGCCTGTCTGGCTTTTTCCAACAGTTTTCTGGCTAAGGTAGAAAGCACACATCAACCAACAAACATTAGCCAAACTCAAATAAAAAAATTCACACCAAAGCAATACTGGTAAGATGTGGAATGTAGTTTCTTTAAAATGTTGACATTGGACTACTTCTACATAAGTAAATGCACTATCAGAAAGATGTTCAGAGAAGTGAACAGCTAGTGGGGAAAGTGTACTAATTCACACCTCAACTCACAACTGTGCTGTGTATTGGTTGGCACTTAAAACTACATGGAATATCAAACCCATAATATTATATTTGTTTAACAGAAAGTAAAGCAATTTTCTGTATGACTGCTGAACAGGATCTTAAACAATGTAGGCCAAGTACCATATGTGCTTGTGTCATCAATTGTCTTTCGATATTACCATACAGAATGTTTTTTTCCCTTCTTCTAAACAGCTGCAGGATTAAAAGTCAGGCTAACATCCAATACGGTCAAATACAACTTCTGGCCTAAATGAATTTTCACAGCTATGATGCCTTCATTCAGATTTTTTCAAGCCATACTAAACACTAAGCTACATAATGCACAAACTGTCATGCGAAGAGACATGGATATTTTTGGAATGGCTGATCAATGTAGTGGTTATGTCCCTAGGCAGGAGACCATTTTGAGTTGATATCAGCCAGCCTCAAGAGACTGGGCTAGCATCCAGTCATCACTGGATTTGCTGTGACAAGGTCATCTGGCCTGGCCTACAAAGCCTGATTCATGCCACAGAAACACATGTTGCAGCTCAGTCACCTGTGCCCCTCAAATTGGTTTCAAGTCAGCAAAATAAGCAAGTTTGAGTGCTTGAAAACAAGCATTGAAATTGTGCTAGCATTTAGTTTTCCCCCAGAAGTTAATTTACTTACATTGAAAGATTATATGGTGTATAGATAGTTCCCACTTGTTGGAAATTTGATGCAGGTATGTACATGATTTGTCAAATAGGGATTGCAGATAAATGACAAGTAGGCTCTCTCAACAGACAATTCTGAATGTTGAGACTTTAACACAACTCACTGATAGTACTCAATAGGCCTTTTAACATGGCAATGTTCTTAGCCCCTGGCTATCCTTAGTCCCAGGCAAAAACTGGTCGTGGGCAAGCTAAGCCTGTGTGCACACAAACAGAGTTGCCTGAAACCAACCGTCACTTTTCTGGAGTAAAATATTCAAATTGGGAGACATTGGAACACTGATTGACTAGCCCTGCAAAGTCAGTGCCACCCTGCTCTGGAGCAGGGCCAGCAAGACCACTTTTTTTATGAGTGTGAAAACGCTGGAATTAGAATGCACCGTAGTGAATGAGAGAAAACAGACAGGCCGCGAGCGTCAATGCCGTCATGCACTTCACATAAGAACGCAAGTCTATTTTTCCCCCGCATCTACGTGAAGCAATTCCGGTATAGCGAGCATATAAAACGCCACAAAATACCGTTTGTGCATTGTTACGTTTGAAACTGTGACATGTATAAGTTAGTTAGAAAGTGTCTTTTGTGTTAAGTTTAGCTGCCAGTGACAATAATACATATTTGAAAGCAATAACTTTATGCCTACCTTTGTTGATGCCAAGCACAGACATATAGCCTAGGCAGGCTACGACTGGGAAACTCGAACTCCGTTCAAGAGAGAATACTGTTATGTATAAATAACCAGACTAGCTACATTCTTTAAAAACTGCTAGGGTGTATTAACCAACGTTACAACGCTCCTGTTCGTGATCCAACATAACAGGTACGGTGGCTCCCGTAGGACATAATGTGAGTCAAAATGAACACAATAATTCACAAGGGCTACATAGCAAACATAAATATAACGGTTTATTATGGCTTTTCATAACAATTAAATTGGCATAAACTGCTTAGTGCATGTTAATTGACGCTCTACTCGCACGCAAATTAACGTAATCCGTGTGGTTTCAGTTTTGCCCTGGGATAAAAGCTCTTTTAGCCCTGTGCATTGGTGTGAACGTGACTATTTAGTTAACCTTTAACGAGGCAAGAACAAATTCTTATTTTAAAATGACGGCTTACCCCGGACAAACCCTCCCCTCACACAGACGACGCTGGGCCAATTGTGCACCGCCATATGCGTCTCCCGATCACTATTCAGTCAATAAATCAGTGCAAATTAAAAACAGACCGGGGTTGAATGCATAGATAGGCCTACACCAAACTTGACAATCATAGACAGTCATTCATATTGAAAGGAAAACACGATGTCAATTTCAAAGAGAGAGAGAAAAAAGTATGAATTTCATTCTAGCAGGTAATTATTATGCAAAATGCAACTCGATTTTAAGATTTGGTATTGTTGAGAAAGGAAGGGTGGGACTACAGAACTTGTGCAACTACATGCATCCTGGGCCTAGTCTGCAGCACTACATTACCTCAACTTTGCATTGACTTTGGCTGACTAGCTAGCTCGTAGCTACAGTCCCGATGCCAAATGAAAATGGAGCTCACTTACCTGGGAAACATGAACATTTGTCAAAGTATAAGAAACCTATACCGTTCAGCTAAATCGTGTTTGTTTCGTCGAAAATTATTAAAGGGTGTTTCATTTCAGGGCAGGCATATTCCCAGCGATGGCACAGACAAAATTGATCAACGTACCCAGGTAGCTAACTAGATGTAGCTAAGGGTTTACAGCACATGTATGACACATACCTCGAGTAATCTACCATCCCTTTACCACAACTGTTTATCAGTTATTTTCTGAACACAAAAACTAGCACTTTGCAGTCTAGCACGCCCGTGCTTGACCTAGCCTGTTAGCTCGCGAGCTAGCTATCCGAGATTAATTGACAGCAGAGTGAAACAAACCGATCAGACTATGCAATCCCTAACCTGCAAGTCCTGTAACATAACTAGCTAATTGGATACCTCTTAAATATAGGTAAGTAGCAAATGGATCAACGGATCAAATAACGTGGCTCGCAAATAAGTTGCTAGTCTGGAAAGGTCACATCCCAGAAAACTCGGTGGCTGGTTCGTGGTGACGTTTACGTTAGGTAGCTAACTTATTTATCCGACAAGCCAATGTTGACAGTATTGTGCTGTCTGTGTTGTTACATAATAGCTACCAATTTAGCTGCAATCAACCTTTATGAATTAACAGTAACATAAAACTACATTTGAGATAGAAAGTTTGGAAAGGAAAATTACTGCATCTAGTTAGTTACACCTCACTGTACTGTTAGCTAAGCTAGCTAGCTAGCATGCTATTCAAGAATTCAACTTCGAATGGGCGTAAGGACAATTTCCTTCGACTTCTGCCACCCACAGCCAGCTATCGTATCGAAGAGCTTGGTAAATATGTACTGCAAAATTTAATAGAGAATTTAGAATTTTAGGGGTATACGCCTTACCTCGCTTTGCCCTGGGTGAATGTTTCTTGTTCAGATTGCTGGCTCTTTCTTCCTCTAATGCAGCTGTTATCTCAGGGTTGTCTTCCCCATTGTACCACACCAGCAACTCTTCCCCGGGTCCTATTGGCTGTTACAAGAAAAGAGGAGAATGGGAACAAATCAGAGACAGGTTTGCTGAGAGACAGGATGAAATACTTGGGCTCTTGTTGTGCCTGTCAAGTCCAACAAGAATGTTAGGTCCTGACATTTCAGTAGCTGTAGATGGCAAACTATGTATTTTTTTTTTTAAATGTAATTCCTTTATAAATGGTTTATTATACCCAACTATAGCAGAGACAGCATAAAACTAATTTGTATTTTGCATGAATTAAAAAAAAAAGTTTACCACAATTCTCTCATTTGGCTTCAATGAGAATAACCCCCATACTAGCCAGCAGATCCGACCGCTTGCTTACATCTGCACTAGGGTTGGACAGAATCCCTGTGTAGATTAAGACGCTGCGGAGCCAGCGTGAGATATGGCTTGGGAAAACGTACCTCAATCCAGGAATGAGAAATGCGTTGTACTACAAATTGGCACATTATCCCAACTGTTACACAGAGAAGATTGAACACTAAATAGCCAGTACTCTTGCATTCACATGCCTAAATAGCAAACCATCACTCTGCTTTAATGCTCAAATGTTTAGAGAATAACATTTTACCAGTGAGACTTCATGTCTGAATTACCCGTAACACTTTGTAGTAAATGGCTCGGTTGATCTCCATGGGGAAAAGGTTCTGTTCTTGAGTGGAGTGTGCCCAGTTTACATACCGTAGCCAGTTCCCCTTCATGGGGTCTGTAGCATCCACACACATCCAGCCCCTGGCCGGAAAATACACCTACAGACGACAGATTGGTTATCTGGATGATAATCTTTAAAATGTTATGAAAACGGATAACAGCATATATAATATGGAGGGTGTGCTGTGCCTGTGATGTTTACAACCTAGATGTCTGTGAAGGTACTGTAGATCTTTGAGGCTGCTGCTCACCTCCCACATGTAAAGATTGCTGGACACCTGGGACCTCTTTTTTCTCTCTCCTATAAACGGGCCGAACCTCTTGCCTTTAGGGATTAGCCTCGAGGCCCAGACACCTGGGGAAAAGAGTGGAGGAAAATCCCAAACCAAAACCCCACTGCCTACTAAATGTTGCCTAGGCAACTTCCTGCCATTGGGGGATATCGATCCCAAATCAAATTCATCTTACAAATGCAGATTTTTTAAAGTTGGCCAGAATTGGACATGCACTACAACATTCACAATAACCATACAATATAGGAAAGCTTTCAGACTCTAAAAATGTGTTAAGGTGTGCCGATTCTCTGAGGCATGCCAGAACAGGCTGGAGATGATTCTTTTTCTTGAGTTGAAAGCCTTCATAATGTACTCTGCGTCCACTGCCAGATGTAGTTCTTCCTCTCCCTTGTGATCACTGGTCGTTACTGATCAGGAGCTACACTTATATGAGCTACACTCATGCCACAGTCAGAAACCACAGAGCCGCTCATTGCATATCGTACGGTGCACTGCTAGCGAAATTTTACCACCAACGAATGATCATTGATCACTTATCTACAAAACTGAAAAGTGATGTGACGTTAGAACAAACCCAAAGCAGCTCATTTTCAACTCACCAATGCGACTTTGATCAACAGCAGAGCAGCTTAGTCTCATAATATCGGGCAAGCCCTTCCACACGTGGCGTGGAATGTCAGTGAGCTTTTCCTTTGTCCCTCCAGGAACTGCCATAGTCACCTAGAATATAACACACAATTTCATATCTAAAGCAGACCACCACCCTGACCCAAACATAAAAACACTCTCTCACCGGGAACACTGTAAAACTGAGAATAAATGCATTGGCTTCTTTTACCTGCTCATGTAAGACTCTGGGTCTGGCACTTTGGGCAGGCTGTGCTCATATTGGATGTAAAGGGGAGGCAGCACAGGAGACATGTATAATTGTGGTCTCAGGATAATAGTCAATCCTATGGTTGGATAATAGCATTGAGGCAGACTGCCGATGCCACATATAGCCACATGATCGTGACTCTGGCAGAGTTACTACTGATTATGAAGGGGATAGCTATCATTACTAGTACTCCACTATAATTAGGATTAACTACCCCTTTATTAACAACACAAGGTGAAATATAAGACACGCATTTTTGTGGAATCAAGTTGTTCTTATTACATCAAGCTTGAGAAGCACAGGTAGCAAGTTCTTTTTGTAAGAGGTTGTATTTGCTACTCATAAGGTACTGTATTAGGAGAGGAGAGGGGATTCTAAGGCAAACTGTCCTGGCTGTCACTGGTTCAAAATATCACACTCCTTTATATAGTTGACAAACTCCGACACAAAGCAGATTACATGGAGGCCAGGCACATTTTCTCAAGCTGCAGACATGCCAGCATGCATATATTTGAGATTGTAGTATGAATTCAGTGTAATAACTCATTACTGTAGTAGACTTTTCCATAGCCTGGAATACAGTGATGTGATCATCTCCATAAGTAAGGCCTAACTCACCAAACAAGTGCAAGAAAATGCCTTCAGTAGGCTATAGGCTGCACTCATGTTGAATATAGGGTAGTATAAGGTCTTTTAAGGTCTTTTAAAAGCTTTCAAAATATGACAATTTTACAGTTACAACGGAAAGAGACTAGCCTTCTAACTATCAGCTAAACCATTATTGATCCAGAACTTTCCGAAACTTTCATGAACAAATCAATTAGGCCTACATTTGGAGAGTTTTCACACCCCTAGACTTTTTCCAGATTCTAAAATTGATTAAATGGGCATTTCAAGGTCCTGGAGTGGCCATGCCAGTCCATGCCAGTCTCACCTCATCTCACCTCATACAAAATCTTTGGAGGGAGTTGAAAGTCCGTGTTGCCCAGCAACAGACCCCAAACATCACTGCTCTAGAGGAGATCTGCATGGAGGAATGGGCCAAAATACCAGCAACAGTGTGTGAAAACCTTGTGAAGACTTACAGAAAACGTTTGACCACTGTCATTGCCAACAAAGGGTATATAACAAAGTATTGAGATAAACTTTTGTTATTGACCAAATACTTATTTTCCACCATAATTTGCAAATAAATTCATTAAAAATCCTACAATGCGATTTTCTGGATTTTTTTTCTCATTTTGTCTGTCATAGCTGAAGTGTACCTATGATGAACATTACAGGCCTCTCTCATCTTTTTAAGTGGGAGAACTTGCACAATTGGTGGCTGACTAAATACTTTTTTGCCCCACTGTATGTATATAGGCAGCAGCCTCTAATGTGCTAGTGATGGCTATTTAACAGTGAGATGGCCTGAAATATAGGCATTGAAAAGGCATTCCTTTTTTATAATGGCTATTTATTAGCAAATTGTCTGAAAACAATCCAACACAAAATATGTTGCCAAAAATATTGCCTTTTTAATAATCGATCATATATTATAATGCTGCCTTTATTAGGCTATTGCCTAGATTTACCAGTAATCTTACATAAAATAACAAAGAAATCATGTGCTTGGAGTGTTCTGAGATATCAAGCAAGTTTTACAAACGAATAGCTAGAGGGTATCATGTATATTTCTTTTATATTGTTAACCCAATGGCTTGACCGAACAGTTGCGCGAGATGTTTGATAGAACATCACAGCCAAATTATTTTACAAAATGCATTTTATTGTTATCCTTGTACATCGACGATTCGAATGGTAGCCTATTCCAAACCGATTCGAATGGTAGCCTATTCCAAACCGATTCGAATGGTAGCCTATTCCAAACCGATTCGAATGGTAGCCTATTCCAAACCGATTCGAATGGTAGCCTATTCCAAACCGATTCGAATGGTAGCCTATTCCAAACCGATTCGAATGGTAGCCTATTCCAAACCGATTCGAATGGTAGCCTATTCCAAACCGATTCGAATGGTAGCCTATTCCAAACCGATTCGAATGGTAGCCTATTCCAAACCGATTCGAATGGTAGCCTATTCCAAACCGATTCGAATGGTAGCCTATTCCAAACCGATGCAACCATCGACTGCGTGTCTCTGGTTTTCCAATGTAGCCACTTACATGCCAACCGGTTTGACTGAGATACCGGTTTGACTGAGATACCGGTTTGACTGAGATACCGGTTTGATTGAGATACCGGTATGATTGGGATACCGGTTTGATTGAGATACCGGTTTGATTGGGATACCGGTTTGATTGAGATACCGGTATGATTGGGATACCGGTTTGATTGAGATACCGGTTTGACTGAGATACCGGTTTGACTGAGATACCGGTTTGATTGGGATACCGGTTTGATTGAGATACCGGTATGATTGGGATACCGGTTTGATTGGGATACCGGTTTGATTGAGATACCGGTATGATTGAGATACCGGTATGATTGAGATACCGGTATGATTGGGATACCGGTATGATTGAGATACCGGTATGATTGGGATACCGGTTTGATTGGGATACCGGTTTGATTGGATTTTGATTGATACCGTTTGATTGATACGGTGGGATACCGGTTTGATTGAGATACCGGTTTGATTGGGATACCGGTTTGATTGAGATACCGGTATGATTGGGATACCGGTATGATTGGGATACCGGTATGATTGAGATACCGGTATGATTGAGGATACCGATTGGGATACCGGTATGATTGGGATACGGTATGATTGGGATACCGGTATGATTGGGATACCGGTAGTGATTGAGATACCGGTGATTGAGATACCGGTATGATTGATACCGGTATGATTGAGATACCGGTATGATTGAGATACCGGTATGATTGGGATACCGGGATTGGGATACGGTATGATTGATTGGGATACCGATTGACCGGTATGATTGGGATACCGGTATGATTGGGATACCGGTATGATTGGGATACCGGTATGATTGAGATACCGGTATGATTGAGATACCGGTATGATTGGGATACCGGTATGATTGGGATACCGGTATGATTGGGATACCGGTATGATTGAGATACCGGTATGATTGAGATACCCGTGTTCACATATTTGTGCACTTACCTGTTTTAGTTTGATCAGCACTCATTTGTATTTATCTGCTGAAAATGGAGGATGGAGGCTTGAGTCGAAAGGCTTTCCAATGACTAACTATTCATTTGGGTTGTGGAGCAGGGAGATGCAGGCGGCTCGTGCAACTATCGACTTGGCATTGTTCAATTCGTTTCTTTAAAGATTTTTGCAAGGACTCTGTGCAGAATGGACAACAGACTTCTCTTGAAAAATGTATTAATAATTGTTTTCAAGCATCTACGCCCAAGTCACTCAGTAGCCTAACCTCAATTGTCAATTTGTTGACCAATGGTCTTGTCATGTCTCACATCATTATTAAATGGCATATTCAATGGCATTTAGATACAGTACTACAAGAAATTCATGTCCACTAATCAATCACATTTTTATTCGGCCCATGCCACATGTAAATGTTATTATCAGGCAAATAACACTGATAGTTGGTGTCTAAAAAATGTACACAATCATTTGATTACATATATCCTTTAATTTCTTACCTTCAGGATGTGGAAGTATGTAGGTTAAATATCCTCATAGTATTTTTTAAATATTTATTTCCAGGAGTATTACTTTGTACTTGAAAATAAAGCATGAAAGACTATTACATGAATTACAAGAATGTATTGTGTATTTTCTTGCAGAGATTGCTTTTTGCTCAATCCAACACACACCTGGGAACCCTGGAAGACTGCCGTGCAGCACCCCTAGAGCTGTTATAGGGCCGAGTGCCAAGCTCAAGGGAACAGAGGCATATTATGGCATCAAGAATCAAATAACATTTTATTGGTCACATACACATATTTAGCAAATGTTATTGCGGGTGTAGCGAAATGCTTGTATTCCTAGCTCCAACAGTGCAGTAGTATCTAACAACTCACAATAATACACACACATCTAAAAGTCAAAGAATGGAATTAACAAATATATAAATATTAGATATTAGTTCGAGCAATGTCGGAGGGGCATTGACTAAAATATAGTACAGTAATAACATATGAGATGAGTAAAGCAGTATGTAAACATTATTTAAACATGATTCAAGTGACTAGTGTTCCATTATTAAAGTGGCCAGTGATTTCAAGTCTATGTATGTAGGGCAGCAGCCTCTAGGGTGCAGGGTTGAGTATAGTGATGGCTATTTAGCAGTCTGATGGCCTTGAGATCAAAGCTGTTTTTAAGTCTCTTCGTCCCAGCATTGATGCACCTGTACTGACCTCGCCTTCTGGATGATAGCGGGCTGAACAGGCTGTGGCTCGGGAGGTTTATGTCCTTGATGATCTTTTTGGCCTTCGTGTGAATCCTGATGCTGCCTCACGCTAACAGATTTTCCCTTTAGACTATGAATGGAAGTTTTCTTAAAAACACATTGATTTAATCACATGTTATCTTTTTTGTTTTAAATAATGAAATACATTTAAAATGTGCTACTGCTACAGAGTAACCAGGGAAACCGGTCCTTGTCAAAGTTCCGTTCCAAACATGTTAGTGGCCAGCAGAGGAGGCTGTGTTCCCACACAATGTAGGTGATTATATAACCCTCCTTTCTTTCTCCCAACAGAAGAGCACAGTCATTCCAATAAATGTTTACCAAGTCTCAAGCCAAATAGTATACAGTTCATTATCCATGGTTAATTGTCAACCTGACCAATAAGTGTCTCTCATTTATGTTGTTGGATAACGGATTTAAGAATTCATTAGCAAACCTCGGGCATTGTTAATATATTATACTGAGATTCATGTATCAAAATGACTTTTGAAAAAAATAAAATCACCAAATTTTAACATCTTGTCACGATGAGCACATGTTCAACTTTATTTTAAAAAGTGATTCCATCTCAAGAGGTTAAATTTAAAAAATGACTATAGGAAGTGCCTAATTAAGTGCCAAAAAGTAACAGGGTTGGTCATAACAAGCATCCATTCCCCCTGTTGTGTGCAACAGGGAGGGGCAATCAAAAATTCTAGCCTGTCTATCTATAATAACAGGGATGACGTGTTATTCTAGCCTGTCTATCTATAATAACAGGGATGACGTGTTATTCTAGCCTGTCTATCTATAATAACAGGGATGACGTGTTATTCTAGCCTGTCTATCTATAATAACAGGGATGACGTGTTATTCTAGCCTGTCTATCTATAATAACAGGGATGACGTGTTATTCTAGCCTGTCTATCTATAATAACAGGGATGACGTGTTATTCTAGCCTGTCTATCTATAATAACAGGGATGACGTGTTATTCTAGCCTGTCTATCTATAATAACAGGGATGGGTTGACGTGTTATTCTAGCCTGTCTATCTATAATAACAGGGATGACGTGTTATTCTAGCCTGTCTATCTATAATAACAGGGATGATCTATAATAACAGGGATGACGTGTTATGTTATTCTAGCCTGTCTATCTATAATAACAGGGATGACGTGTTATTCTAGTTATCTATAATAACAGGAATCTAGCCTGTCTATCTATATGGGTAACAGGGATGACGTAACAGGGATGACGTTATTCTAGCCTGTCTATCTATAATAACAGGGATGACGTGTTATTCTAGCCTGTCTATCTATAATAACAGGGTTGATGTGTTATTCTAGCCTGTCTATCTATAATAACAGGGATGACGTGTTATTCTAGCCTGTCTATCTATAATAACAGGGATGACGTGTTATTCTAGCCTGTCTATCCATTTTTATTTATTTTATTTTATTTCACCTTTATTTAACCAGGTAGCCAAGTTGAGAACATGTTCTCATTTACAATTGCGACCTGGCCAAGATAAAGCAAAGCAGTTCGACACATACAACGACACAGAGTTACACATGGAGTAAAACAAACATACAGTCAATAATACAGTATAAACAAGTCTATATATGATGTGAGCAAATGAGGTGAGATAAGGGAGGTAAAGGCAAAAAAAAGGCCATGGTGGCAAAGTAAATACAATATAGCAAGTAAATCACTGGAATGGTAGATTTGCAATGGAAGAATGTGCAAAGTAGAAATAAAAATAATGGGGTGCAAAGGAGCAAAATAAATAAATAAATGAAATACAGTAGGGAAAGAGGTAGTTGTTTGGGCTAAAATATAGGTGGGCTATGTACAGGTGCAGTAATCTGTGAGCTGCTCTGACAGTTGGTGCTAAAAGCTAGTGAGGGAGATAAGTGTTTCCAGTTTCAGTGCTTTTTGTAGTTCGTTCCAGTCATTGGCAGCAGAGAACTGGAAGGAGAGGCGGCCAAAGAAAGAATTGGTTTTGGGGGTGACTCGAGAGATATACCTGCTGGAGCGTGTGCTTCAGGTGGGAGATGCTATGGTGACCAGCGAGCTGAGATAAGGGGGGGACTTTACCTAGCAGGGTCTTGTAGATGACATGGAGCCAGTGGGTTTGGCGACGAGTATGAAGCGAGGGCCAGCCAACGAGAGCGTACAGGTCGCAATGGTGGGTAGTATATGGGGCTTTGGTGACAAAACGGATTGCACTGTGATAGACTGCATCCAATTTGTTGAGTAGGGTATTGGAGGCTATTTTGTAAATGACATCGCCAAAGTCAAGGATTGGTAGGATGGTCAGTTTTACAAGGGTATGTTTGGCAGCATGAGTGAAGGATGCTTTGTTGCGAAATAGGAAGCCAATTCTAGATTTAACTTTGGATTGGAGATATTTGATATGGGTCTGGAAGGAGAGTTTACAGTCTAACCAGACACCTAAGTATTTGTAGTTGTCCACGTATTCTAAATCAGAGCCGTCCAGAATAGTGATGTTGGACAGGCGGGTAGGTGCGGGTAGCGATCGGTTGAAGAGCATGCATTTAGTTTTACTTGTATTTAAGAGCAATTGGAGGCCACGGAAGGAGAGTTGTATGGCATTGAAGCTTGCCTGGAGGGTTGTTAACAGTGTCCAAAGAAGGGCCAGAAGTATACAGAATGGTGTCGTCTGCGTAGAGGTGGATCAGAGACTCACCAGCAGCAAGAGCGACCTCATTGATGTATACAGGGAAGAGAGTCGGTTCAAGAATTGAACCCTGTGGCACCCCCATAGAGACTGCCAGAGGTCCGGACAGCAGACCCTCCGATTTGACACACTGAACTCTATCAGAGAAGTAGTTTGTGAACCAGGCGAGGCAATCATTTGAGAAACCAAGGCTGTCGAGTCTGCCGATGAGGATGTGGTGATTGACAGAGTCGAAAGCCTTGGCCAGATCAATGAACCCGGCTGCACAGTAATGTTTCTTATCGATGGCGGTTAAGATATCGTTTAGGACCTTGAGCATGGCTGAGGTGCACCCATGACCAGCTCTGAAACCAGATTGCATAGCAGAGAAGCTATGGTGAGATTCGAAATGGTCGGTAATCTGTTTGTTGACTTGGCTTTCGAAGACCTTAGAAAGGCATGGTAGGATAGATATAGGTCTGCAAGCAGTTTGGGTCAAGAGTGTCCCCCCCTTTGAAGAGGGGGATGACCGCAGCTGCTTTCCAATCTTTGGGGATCTCAGACGACACGAAAGAGAGGTTGAACAGGCTAGTAATAGGGGTGGCAACAATTTCGGCAGATAATTTTATAATAACAGGGATGACGTGTTATTCTTGCCTGTCTATCTATAATAACAGGGATGACGTGTTATTCTAGCCTGTCTATCTATAATAACAGGGATGACGTGTTATTCTAGCCTGTCTATCTATAATAACAGGGATGACGTGTGATGCTCGACAGACACAGTTTCCCACAACAAAAGACCAGAAAAAGGATTTTCAAATCAAATATTAGTTAACAACTTCTACTTAAATATCAAATGGACGCAAAAGGGACTAATTTTGTGGAAGACCCAGGTAGTGGTTGGTTTGTAAAGCACTTGTTTCAACTGCTTCCCTAATTTCATTGGTCAGTGTAATAAAACACCCAGAGCTGACTCCTCCCATCTTCCACAAGACTTCACCCTCAACTACCAGGTCATCCTTCCTGGCTCCTCGACTCAGCTGTCAGCAGTACTCCAGCTCTGAGATGGGCATTCCCCCCTTGACAGCAACTTCTCATGCCTTCCCACTCAGGATGTCCATCATTGACCCTCATGCACACAGCTTGGCCATAGGAGCTCTTTAAAGGGCCTCATATAGAACATCCTGTTCTCTCATCAACATAAATATTGTATGTGTGAGCACTGAGCAGTGCACATACTGTTCCTGCAACATGCCTCTGTGTGGGTGACACAGGACCTTCCTCTCTTGTAAAAAAAAAAACTTGAGAGGTATTGATGTACCTTACAAATCTGGCCTTGCCACTGACTTGAATATGTGTAGTATGATGTTTTTGTGGTCTATTCAATATGGTGAATCGATCACTGGAGATCGGTTCAAAAGAACACCAGTCAGTGATTATTTATTCAATAACTTGCCTTTTACAATTGAATTGGAACTTGAAGACAGGTGCAAAAGTAATTGTGTTTAGATTCATAGACAAGATTTTACGCTAGCACATAATTTTTGGGGTTCTTATTACATAGTAGTTATATATTTACACTGTATCAAGTTTTGTAATGAATTGCAATACATAATTATATAGTAATAACATGTAATTGCAGTCTGTAATTACAGAGGTGTAACAATGAAGGCTTGTTACAAATGGGCAAGTTTAGTTGCTACTCAGCTGCATCCGATTCAGTAATAACTATCACAAGGTTGGAAACTCTTGTGGACAGATATGCTGGGTGTCCCGGGATTACATAGGCTCTAATTACCTACCTTTGAATGTACACTCTTCAAAATGTCTACTCAATGTCGTTGCTAGCACTTGGTTGAGTTTACAAAAACAGATCAGATGTAGGTAAACCTCACTGACTGGGGTCTACCATACGGGTGTCATCCTCGAGTGGGAGGATAAACACACTAGTACACCACAGAGTATGTGTACTATCTACATAGTACAATGCAATTACTACGTGTTACACTTCATTTTCCAGCTTAATATTGTGTATCTTGAGGGGTACTTACATACTTAATGTGTACATCTGCTGCAGCTTCAATTGGAACAATCAGGACAGCTTCTGCTGGGGCAGCTTCTTCTGCTTGCTTTAGTGCAGCTTCCACTGGAGCTATCAGTATGGTGTCCTCTGGTGCAGCTTCTTCAGGAACATATTTTACTGGGGCTGGTTCCTCTTGGTAATGTTCTACGGGGAGAACTATTTCAGGTTTTACAGAGGCAACTAGGTCAGGTTTTACAGGGGCAACTGGGTCAGGTACAAGGACTACTGGGACAGGTACAAGGACTACTGGGACAGGTACAAGGACTACTGGGACAGGTACAAGGACTACTGGGACAGATTCCTCAGGGGTGATGGCAGGTCCTTCAGCAGCAGGTTCCTCACGGGCAGGTTCTCCAGAGGCAAGTTCCTCTGGGACAACTGGAACAGGTTCTACAGGGGCAATAAGGGGGGTTAATAGCCTCAGCTACCTCTGTCTTGACTTCAGTGATAACAAAACGGCAAATTCTTTGGTTTGGCCTTTCCAATAGGATCAGGAGATTAATAAGTGAAAATAACATGTGACTGGCAAAATAAAGGAAACTTCAACATGAAGCGTCTTAGTGTCTCGAACTCTATTGGAGTGATGCAACACCATTTTTCCACAAGAAATCCTATATTTTGGTGTTTTGTTGGTGGTGGTGTAAAACGCTGTCTCAGACGCACACTCCAGAATTTCCCATAAGTGTTCAATTGAGTCTAGGTCTGGTGACTATCCCACACACACACTTTAAACCCCATATGCTTGTTTGAGACCCTTCCTTCAAAGTCACTGAGATCTCTTCTTCTAGCCATGGTAGCCAACATTTTTATACATCACCCTAAGCATGATGGGATGCTAATTGCTTAATTAACTCTGGAACCACACCTGTGTGGAAGTACCTGCTTTCAAAAAACTTTGTATCTCTCATTTACCTGTATATTTCAGCATAAAGAAAGTAATTATTCTTAGTGTCCCCATGCTGTCCAAACACAGATGTGAGTATGGTGTGGACGTAGGATTAGCTTCCCTCAATGCAGGGGAAATGGGAGGAGTGTGGAGTGTTAACTCCTAAACAGCTTACATACTTTTATTCTATACAGCTGGGGGTGTTTCTGCTACCAACCACCAAGACTAGAGCATCAGACACTTCACCTGGCAGAATTACATAACAAGTACCACCAAGGCAGGGCAGACGGCTCCCCTCCCCATATTACATTTCAACATAAGGAACTTTCATTTGCATTCAAAATTAAGTAAGGAGTAACCGTAGCCCAGCCATGTATAGTCATTCTGATGACACCCCGAGAACAGCACAGCCCAATGTGGCCCGGTACAAATATTTAGCATACCTAAATAAACCTGTTCCATATGGTTCTGATCAAATAAAAATACACACCAGAGTCAGAGGTCTGAGATATAATCCATAAAGGTTACTATAAATAAACATAACCAAGTCTCAATTGAATACATTATAACTAACTAAACAAATTGACTGAATTCACTAAATTACAAAAAGGGAGTTTCAAATCAAAGCTCAGGACATACAGATATAGAATCCTAATTTGATCCCTTTTGTTGATGAGAATTGCAGGAAATGCAGATGAGCCTGCTGATTTAAATTCACTGAAACCACACACTAACACTTCTATTAACAGTTTAACACTTTATGTAGCCTACTTTTGGCCAGTTAATAGCTTAACCACCGACCAAGCAACATTATGGACTAAACATTAAAATCCTGTTGCTGCAGTGACAATATAGGGTCAAATTAAGATCCTACATCTGGGACATAGGAGGCTCGAGTGATTGATTAGGTGATTTAACACTTCAAAAAATAAATACATTTAACCTCTATTTAACAAGGTAAGTTGGTTAAGAACACATTTCTATTTACAATGACGGCCTACACTGGCCAAACCCGGACGACGCTGGGCCAATTGTGCCCCGCCCTTTGGGACTCCCAATCACGGCCGGTTGTGATACAGCCTGGATTCGAACCAGGGTGTCTGTAGTGACGCCTCTAGCACTGAGATGCAGTGCTTTAGACTGCTGCGCAACTTTGGAGAGCCAAACATTTAGAGTGGTGCCTTATTTACTTGTTCAATCAATCAAATGTATTCATAAAGCCCTTTTTACATCAGCCGATGACAAAGTGCTGTACAGAAACCCAGACTAAAACCCCAAACAGCAAGCAATGCAGATGTAGAAGTATGGTGGCTAGAAAAAACTCCCTAGAAAGGCAGGAACATGGGAAGAAACCTAGAGAGGAACCAGGCTCTGAGGGTGGCCAGTCCTCTTCTGGCTGTGCCAGGTGATTATAACAGTTCATGGCCAAGATGTTCAAACGTTCATAGATGACCAGCAGGGCCAGATAATAACAATCATCACAGTGGTTGTAGAGAGTGCAACAGGCCAGAACCTCAAGAGTAAATGTCAGTCGGCAGCTGGCGGTGGAGAACATAGCTGTACTGCCAGTGCCAGCAGAAGCAGCATCAGAGGAATTCTCATGACTGTCTTCCTGATGTCTTCTCTTACAGTAACTAGACCAACGCCCCGAGCTGAGTCTAAAGGAGCTGTAGCACAACTGAGCTCCCCCACACTACCTTCCCTGAAGTCAGTTACTCACTTCTACCAGTTTGGACCAAAGAGATGGAGCAGAATTCCAAACTGAGCATGAAGTATTGTATGTCATGGAGTGTGAAAGTGGAGGTTCCGTGGGTGTCATGGGGGCTTGACATGTGTTGGGGGCTAGGGGAGGGTCTCCAGGAGCTGGGCGGGGAAAAGGACATGCGTGTCTTGATAAACCTATGATTTCTTACTGTAACCGTCCTGGTAGACTATTCTAGTCCAGGAACGTGTCATGTGGAAAACAACATATGGAGCTTGTCATTGACATGGAAGAAAGAGTTCCAGTATGAACGCTAGTACTAATGTATGATCCTGGAAAACCTTCAGAATTAGTGAACTTTTAAACATTTAGAGTGCACAGAACTAAGTGGAATGTTGCAAGTGAAATAACAAATATTTACCAAAAACTATTTTAGGTAAATGTTTGAGGTTGTGAGCAAGGAGCTGCACTACTGCCATTTGGCCTCTACTATCGGTTATATTCAACACTAACCTTTCAGTTTGGCTCTGATTTGTCATAATTGCTGCAATTTTAACAGTGTATATAGAAATTCCCCTACCCACAACTACTATGGTCTAAACACACTGCAAAAATTGTGTTCTGTAACGGTGATGCAAGTAACAGCTACATCTTATGTTCAAAATATGAAATAATTCACAAGTTGCTTCATGTAACTCATTCAAATACATAAAAAAATGATAAACGCACAACTATTCCACAGTGAAGTTAACATTTTATTTGTTTAAGTGCCATTCATGCATATTGGGGATGGGGGTGGTATCGACAACTCTAATAACAAGTTATTTTACAGCACTAAACCAATACAAAGAGTAGCTGTATCACCTCATTGAACAGCAAAAGTAATAAACCGTGCAATAACCAAGAGGACAAAAAGGAGAAAAAGAAAACAAATACAATAAATGACAAAGACAAAATCAAAAACTGAAAAACATAAAATATATATTATCAACATTGAAACACTGAATGTAGAACCATAGTACAGGTAAAAGGTAGTGTCACAAAAAGCCAACACATTTTCATCACATATATACAATATAGATATATACACATACGGTCTCACCCTCTGATTGGACAATAACAAAATACTCTATTCTTTCCCCTCTCATGAGTAAGACCAACCCCTTGCCTTGATGCCCCGCCCCCAAGAGGAAAAAGGGATGATTGAAAAGACATTTATTTACAAGAAGCACAACAACACACCAGCACTGAATAAAATAGGCCTCAATCAGCAGTACTTCTTGGCAGTTTTCTCCATAATGTAACAAGCGAACAAGGCTTATTTTCTTTTTTCATATCATAGTAATCTCTCTGGCAGGTACATCTCCAGCAGTATTTAAAAAATTGAATTGTCTTTTTAAACAAAATGTACTCACTCGCACGCACGCACACACGCACACACACACGCACACACACACACACACACACACACACACACACACACACACACACACACACACACACACACACACACACACACACACACACACACACACACACACACACACACACACACACACACACACACACACACACACACACACACACACACACACACACACAGTTAAGAGGGTGATCCAGTCATCGTCTTTCCCTTCCTCTTTACCTCTAATCACATACATGAGCTCTTTCCAGCCCATCCCATCTGCTGTAGGGGTGGATTTACTACATACCCTAAGGCTGTCCGAGAGTTTTTCATTAGTGCCTTCATCATTACCAGTGATGAAATGCAACATACAAAACCATGGGCTGCCAAGACTTCCCTATCACTTTTATATCCATATTCTCACTGTGTTCCTCAAAACACCCATTCCTTAGGTGAGTCCCAGAGTCTGCAGCACCCACACTGACTTCAACTAGCAATCAAATGGTCAATTAAAAATCACTACACTGATCTTTTCTCCATAAAGTAGTAATCCTTCACTAATGAAGGGCTCAATGATTGACAATCTTAAGTGATCTTGGCTTTTTAACTGAATGAGCAATCAGACTGTGCTTTAAATGGCTGGCTGGCTGACTGACTGATTTTGGCCATTAAACAAAGACTAAACACTCAATGGGTATCCACAGGCAGGACAATCAGCCACACACAACGCTTTCAAATACAATGAACCTAACCGAAAATCCGGTACAGGTAAAAGTAGCAGAAGTAAGAAAAGGAAAAAGATGGAGGAAAAGAAAGAAAAAAACATTTAAGATCAAAACAATGGGCAGTATTAACGAACTGGCTGCTAAAAGATCTGTGAAACCTTGCAGATATGCCTGGCAGTATAGCTAGCTGTGAGAAGAGCTCGCACTAGCTCCAGCCAAGCTTCCCTTCTTGTCTTCTGCCTCCTGTTTCAAAAGGACAATGGCGGTTCAGTATCTACACATGTACACTGTCACAAGAGACATATTGGTGTCTGGCCCCAGCGGTGTTTATGTGATATTACAAAACAATGTCATGATTTTCAGAAATGGAGTAAAACAAAATCCAGCCAAAGATTTAGTTTATCTAAGGGCCAATAGTGGAGGAACAAATGAAAAAGGGAAGATGAACTGTGCTCTACCCAGACAAAGCTCCCATACAGGTTTAACGCAGCACCATGATGGGCGTTCAGGGCCAGTCTGATTAAGACGACAAAGAGGGACAGAGAGGACAGGAGTGTTTCCAGAACCTCTAGTCTCCCATCCTCCATCTCCACCTGGTTGTTGACCAGGCAGAGCTCATTTCTCAACATAAGAAACCCTACCTGCAAAATGCACATCTGCCTTGAACCCTTGCTTTCATCTCTTCTTTCTGCATCTGTTTTGTGCTCGTTGACAGCATATGCAGATGATTGTAATTTTAGGGCAAACACACACACCTCGTTCCTTTTTATATGGTATTTCAGCTTATTTTCTGCCTTGCAGTGCAAGGCAGACTTACACTGCAAGTCTCACAGCTAGCTATTTGGGAGATCAGTTCTGATGACTTCGGATGTATAGCATCTGAATGAAGAACATTCCTATTGTTTGTAGTAATTAAGTTATAGCAGTACATTTCCTGCATCAGAAGATAACAGGAAAATATCCTACAGTTCATTGTGCTGCATGTACACAGAGTATAATATATGAAAAGACACCTACAGGTGTATACTTGTACTCATTCATTTTGTGTATTAACTACAAACTATTCCCTTAATACACTAGTACAGGGAAATTATAATCAATCTCATTGATTGCGGGACCAGTGGAAGGATGTAGTGATTGAGAATGAGACTACTTTAGGTGACAAAGGAAAAAAAGCCAGACAGGGAGGGGGGGGGGGGTGAGGTCTGGAATTCATCTACCAGTTTCAGTCTTGGAGTATTGGAGATAAAGGTATGACATTGTTAACAGAATAGACACAAAACCACAACAAATACTGCCGGTAATGTTTCTGAATGTACACAATTAGCTTAAAAAAAAGAAATGGGCCAGATGTGTTGGTTAAAGGACAACGCTCTATGATAAAGCATTTGTGTTCTTTATGTGAAGCCTAGTTCAATGCAAAACACCCTGTTCAAAACATACCCTCAGTTATTGTAAACCTTCCTAACAATACACCCACTATTGGGGATCCTAACCTTCCTACCAATACATACACTATTGGGGATCCTAACCTTCCTACCAATACACCCACTATTGGGGATCCTAACCTTCCTACCAATACATACACTATTGGGGATCCTAACCTTCCTACCAATACATACACTATTGGGGATCCTAACCTTCCTACCAATACACCCACTATTGGGGATCCTAACCTTCCTACCAATACACCCACTATTGGGGTTCCATCATCCACCCAAAGAAAACCAACAAGCACCACAGGCAGCCTGCGTTTTCCATAAAATAATAAAAACGAATAAAGAGAGAAACTCATCCAAGAGGCAGCCGAGGCCTAAAGTCAACACGAGAAGGATAACAAGCGGAACAAGTCGCTCAAATCACACAACAGTTACGGAGGAAGCTGGGGGAACTTTGGAAAGCTGCTGGCTGGGAGGGGGATGGGAGAGGGCTGACTGAGGAACGAGGACTGGAGGATTTGTTTCGACATGAACGTGTGCTACCTGCCTGGTCAAGACAAGCACATAAGCCACCACTTAAACATGTCCTAGTAAATATGATTGTCTTCAAAGTAAGATTTATTTTGTATGCTTCATTTTGTTTGTAAAAATGGCAGCACTCTGAAGTCTCTCCCTCTATCCTCCCAAAACAACACCTGCTCTTCTGTTCTGTATCCCACCAGCAACAATCAGTCTCCTCGCAAGAGCGTACAGCTCAGCCTGGCTTCTTCCTCCTACTTCCACCTGCTCTGCACCACCTGACCGTTCCTTATTAGGGGCAGAACATCTAACATTAGACAATGGAGTCCCAGTCAAAGTCATCCTGGATGTCATCAGCTGGCATGCGGTGCATCTGGAAGTTTCTGGGAGAGATCATGTGCTGCTGGTTCATCTGCGCATGGTGTCCTAAGAGAAGAGAGCAGGGGAGTTGGGCATAGTACATCCACAAAGACACACATGCACTGTGCAAGCTTCATTGGTTAAATGTGTAGTTGAATGGGAAATGGACTTGTCGAGGTGTTGTTGTAGTGCTTGTAGAATGTGGAAGGATAGGTTTGATGAATACTTGGAGTGTACCGTAGAGACCATCCCCTTAACTGAGATCTAGTTTAGTGAGTAGTTGTATTGTATAGGGGCTGCCGCTGTTCTGTACCTGTCATTGTGGGACCTGCGCTGCTCATTGGGGGCATGTGGGGGTATCCTGGGGGGCCCATCATAGACATGCTCTGTCTTGAGTCCATGTAGAGATTTCCTGTGGAGAGAAAGACAAACTCATGTATCGCAATCGCAAAATAATATTAGTGCGAGCTAAAACAAGCCACTTCGTCAGCAGCATTATTGCTATATACATTGAGTGTACAAAACATTAAGGACACCTGCTCTTTCCATGACACAGACTGACCAGGTGAAAGCTATGATCCCTTATTGATGTCACCTGTTAAATCCACTTCAATCAGTGTAGATGAAGGGGAGCAGACAGGTTAAATAAGGATGTTTAGACCTTGAGACAACTGAGACATAGATTGCGTATGCGTGTCATTCAGAGGATGAATGGGCAAGACAAAAAATATTTAAGTGCCTTTGAACGGGGTATGGTAGTAGGTCCAGTTTGTGTCAAGAACTGCAAAACGTCTGGATTTTTCACTCAACAGTTTCCTGTGTATGAAGAATGGTCCATCACCCAAAGGACAACCAGCCAACTTGACAACTGTGGGAGGCATTGGAATCAACATGGGCCAGCATCCTTGTGGAACGCATTCAACACCCTGTAGTCCATGCCCCAACAAATTGCAAATTGAGGCTGTTCTGAGGGCAAAAGGGAGTGCAACTCAATATTAGGAAGGTGTTCCTAATGTTTTGTACACTCAGTGTACATTTACATAAAGGAAAATGCCACCAAGTCCAGTGATCTGGAGTGGTAAATGCAATAATAATGTTAGTTGGGATGCAGGTTAGAGGTGAGGAGTCACCCACCTGTGGCCATGTGCTGGCTGGGCTTGTTGGGGTGCATGGAGCCATGGCATACGGGTACGGACTGCACTGCCCCCTGTGGCTGAATGACACCGGTGCGGGCGAAGAACTGGTTGATAGATGAGCAAAGATCTGCGATCTGTGTGGGCTCCAGGGCCCAGTTGTTCTGCTCTGCTAGTCTCATGCTCTCCTTCAGTCCTGCACAGGGTCAAACATACATATCATCAGCCAAGGAAAACAACAGCGATGTACAGCCGCCTCAGCAGCTCACCAGTCCAACCCTTTCAGTAGTACTAGCTGCTAGCCACTGCAAAGAAATGTCTCAACGACAAGTTAGTCATAAAAATCACCGGTCAAATCATCCACACCCCATAAATGTGAAAAGTGGGTGTCGACACTTATCTATGTAAAAAAAATACTTGAATCACATAACTAAACTTTATCGGTGATAATTAAAACCGCCTACCTTGCAATTGTATACTGTAATTGGATCAACTCTGTGACCTGCTGAGCTACACTGTTTGGTAATTAAACTTGAAGGCAGTGTTCTTTAATTGTAGAGCTCCTTCAAATTCAACTGTTGATTGGCAACACGTCAGCACACCAACAAAAAGAGAGAACTCCAATGTGTCTAATGGTGCTCATCATGGGCAATCAGCCATGAAATCATTAGGATAAAATGACTCTGGTAAACACAATAAACAGCTGTTAAAATGTCAGTGAAAAGAACAGGTAGACAGTAAGAAAAATATATTAAACGCAGGACTAACACATTGAAAAATAAGCAGCCTGTATAGTTATCCTATTTGAGGCTGAAATTGGATGTGTCAATGCAACTGCATTTACATAATCCTTCATGGCCGCACCTTGAAAAGGTGAGAGGTCGACATCAGCCCAGTTATAACTGCTGGCAATACGGCAGCTCTCTTTCAGTGCGTCCAGATTTGGGTACCAGTCAGAGGGCAGACCTGTAAACACAGATGGAGCACAGACTATTTTTTAGAGGCTGGAGGAGTCCATGAGTCTCTACATTTCCTGCAACAGTACTCTACTTTGGCCACCGGTAGGAGCCAGTTCCCTCTGAAAAGGTTGCTGTGCTCCAGAGGTACTGTCTGGTGTATGGATGCAGGATTTGCTTTGTTCTCATGACAGCAAACAGCATAAATCAGATGGTGATTTACTGTCCTTTGTCCCAAAGCAGGTATTGGTACTTATACAGAACAAATGTCCAGCTGTGTCTTGGAGGGTTATCCCTGAGTGTATCTGAATGTGTGTGTTTGTGTGTGTGTGAGACATCGGTGTAGAAGAGAGAGGCGGGTCTTACCCGTGTTGCAGGCCATCTGTTGCTGGGCAGGATGGGGCTGGTGAGCCAGAGTCTGATGCTGCTGCTGGGAGGGGTGCTGAGTGTGCTGCTGTGAGTGTTGGGAGGGGTGCTGGGTGTGCTGTGCGTGTTGGGAGGGGTGCGGCGTGTGCTGTGATGGGTGCGGACCATGCTGGGAGTGTGCAGGGTGATGGGGGTGCTGTGGGTGTTGGTGCTGGGTGTGTTGGTTGTGTGGGCCGTGCTGGGAGATGTGCTGTGTGTGGGGCGAGCCGTGGCCCGGGTGGGCGTTCTGGCCAGGGAGATGGGGAGGGTGGGACAGAGGCACCTGGCCACCGCTGCTGGAGTGGTTGTTTGTCAGGCTGTTCTGGGTGCTAATGGTGCCACTGGGTGAGTGCTGATAGGAGCAGGAGGTGTGGGTCTGTTGGGACGATTCCGTTGGCATGCCCATCAAACCTGGATGTCCATATACACACACACACACACACACACAAAAACACAGTCATTATTAGTCCTCTCTGCTTAGAGAATTGAATCACTATTTGATATAAACATACAATGTAAAATAAACTGATGTTACATTGAGACTAAACAGCTGCCATTTTGAACGAGCTAAAGGAATGTCTCAGCAGCACTAGAGAGTCGGAGCCTTTCTTCTGCATCCTGTGTTTCTTTTCACATTTGTCATTGTGCAGCAGCACTGTTCTCTAAACAAGCACGACTGGAGCACGAACATCTGCACACCCAACAGCAATCGTGTAGAGGAGTGGTTCTTAAGAGGCCTGTCCATTTACATGTTAGTCATTTAGAGTTGCCTTCGCCACTGCCTCAGAACACTTACTGAAGTGGTGACAAAGGTGGATCTCTTATCGGCACGACTTACGCAAGCAATTACAGTTAAAGTGTCTTGCTCAAAGGCACATCGGCATATTTTTTACCTAGTCGGCTTGGGGTTTTGAACCAGCTTCACTTCGATTACTGGCCCAACACTCTTAACCGCTAGGCTATCAGCTTTGCCACAGTAAACCTATTTTACTGGAGTGCTTTTAGAGTTGACTCCAGCCCCTCGCCACTGCCCCAGAACACTTACTGCAGCGGTGACAAAGGTGGATCTCTTATCGGCACAGAAAGCCCATTGTCCAACCAGGGAAATACAGAAAGCAATTAGCGCGCAGCCCCAGAATAATAATGCGAGCTCATTACCTATTATCAAAGCCGGTGAATTAGCTCACTGTCTACAGCACCATGGTGTGAAATCCTCTCGCTCGCTTATTTACACTTTTTAATTGCAAGGGCTTGTCTGACTAAGAGATTTCACTTTTATGCACATAAAAAGGGAACAACTTTAAACTAATGAAACTCAGATGATAGATTAAAGGAGAGGAACACTGAAAACATTAGCATGAAATGCATTAGATTTGTGAAAGTAGGCTATACAAGGAAAAGCATTGTCTGCTTTTACCCATAACCCACTTGTCAAGTGCTTTTTGTTCTTCAGTCAATCAGATTACAAACAAAAAGCATTACGTTCTAAAGGGCTGCCATGTTTTGGAGAGCTACACTTGATCTGACTCTGTGCAATAGGCCTTTATCAGGTTTGATGCTGCAATCATATGAAGTGTGTGTGTGTGTATATATATATATATCATCCTAAAGATATAAGGATTAACAGAGTAAGGATTAACATGTTTCATCCCATATAATGAAAGTCCACTGCATTATTCTGCTATGAACTTGCCGACTCTCTTTTATGCTTAGCATTGGGAATGAGGCCAGAGGCTTTAACACACAGTAGACCATGAAAACACCCATAGATTTCCACTACGGTTACTGTCTATTAAATGACTCATTGAAATCACTAAACCTAATTCGCACCAATTCCACTCTCCTTCGACCAGCTGTTAGATGTATACCACCCATATAGTAATCCTGGCATCTTCTGCACGGGTTTACAAACACTACCCGGTGGGGCTGGGCGATATAACCATATATATCGTGTGACGATAGAAAAACGTCTATCATTTATATCGTTGTGTCGCAAATCACACTCTTTGCGGCAATAATTGCATCAATTGGACGACATTTTGCGTTCTTCCTCACGAGTCGCGTGGAAGGAAATATGCAACACAAACAAACATGGAGAGTGAACGTGACACAGAGCTCGTACCTAAAAGAGGGGCTACTTCGGTCTCATGGACGTGGTTTGGGTACGAGAAGTCTGACACGGACCAGAAAACAGTCCCCTGCAAAATATGCCGCAGGCCGGGCCCGACAACAGGCTCAAACACCACTAACCTCTTTTACCACCTACGGAAGAATCATGTGAAACAGTACGGAGAGAGTCTGCGGATGATGAGATTTTGGCCATATCGCCCAGCCCCACTACCTGGTATGCGTCATCCTGCCCTCTTGACGAGCACTCACCCTGTTGGTTGAAGGACTGCCCAAAGACCGACTTGTAAAGGCTGCGGAAGGAGGCACTGAGATCTTCAAAGTCGGAGAAGAGGAGCTGCTTGTCCCTCTCTGGCATGTTGTACTGGGGCTGGAGGGGCTGCTGGAGGCTCATCGACTGAGACACCGGCTCTGGGTGGTTAGTCACCTGGGGATGGAGGAGGAGAGAGAGAAGTAGAGGAGTAGAAAGAGAGGAGAGATAATTAGAGATTTGAGCAGTGAATTACATCTACTCTACACCTAACACTGACAGCTGTGTTCCGTCATGCAGGACAACCTAGCGGTACACACCTCCGTCTAACATACTAACTACAGTACAAACCTATTACCACAGTCAAACACAGACTACAACTTTCACTGGTGAACTTTCACTACACCATGGAACACTGACTCTTGACTGGGAAACATACATTTCAGAGACATCAATGGACATCTGCACATGGACCTGCTGGAGAACAAGAGAGCCACAAACATTTCATGCAAAACATTTTTCTACACTGAACAAAAATAAACAACATGTAAAGGTTTTGTCCAATTTTGCAAGAGCTAAAATGAAATGTTCCATCTGCACAAAAAGCAAATCTCATTTTGTGCACAAATTTGTTAATATTCCTGTTAGTGAACATTTCTCCTTTGCCAAGATAATCCATCCACCTGACAGGTGTGGCATATCAAGAAGCTGATTAAACAGCATGATCATTACACAGGTGCACTGTGCTGGGGACAATAAAATGTGCAGCTTTGTCACAACACAATGCCACAGACGTCTCAAGTTTTGAAGCAGCGTGCAATTGGGATTCTGACTGCAGGAATGTCCACCAGAGAATTAAATGTCAATTTCTCTAATAAGCCACCTCCAATGTAGTTTTAGAAAATGTGGCAGTATATCCAACCGCTGACCATGTGTAACTACGCCAGCCCAGGACCTCCACATCCGGCTTCTTCACCTGCAGGATCGTCTGAGACCAGCCACCCAGACAGCTGATGAAACCGAGGAGTATTTCTGTCTGTAATAAAGCCCGTTTGCCCTCCCAGGTCACACCCATGGCTGTGCTCCTTCCCAGTCATTTGACTGATTTGTATAAAGAACTGGAACTCAGTAAAACCGTTAAAATAGTTGCATAATGCGTTTATATTTTTGTTCAGTACATTTTTTTGTGCAACAGATCAAGGCTTATATTTTAGTCCTGTCCACTAACCTAATTAAACTGCCAAGAACCCATATTGAACATGTATGTATAAGCAGCTAAATATCTGGTGTGTAAAGTGGTCACTCCTCAAACTAAACATCAACTACATGCCTTTGTCTTGATCGCTGCTTGCATCCTTCGCAAAAAGTATTAAAAGAGAAAACAAAATCAACACAAAGCCAATACAATCTATGGCCTGCAAAATGTATTTAAAACAAAAACACCAAAGCCTTGTACAAATAAGCAATCATTGTACCCATGTACAGTAGTGTGAGGGTCAATTTTATCCAATGGTGTATAAGAGTGCAGGCAATGTTGCCCTCTAACAAGACAGTCTAATAACGTTAATGATGAGAAAAACACATATGGAGAAATCACTATTCTCTAACTGAGGCGGTACCTTGCATTTACATGAAGTAGACTAGATGTTTAAGAACAGTATATATCATTTATTGCAGCATCACAGAGGTAGCTTTCAAGCCATACCAGGTTTAACACGTGAAGGACACTAATAATGGAGCTATCACTTAAAGTAGTCTTGCTGTTAAAGTACACTTTCTTTAACACAGCAAAGGGCTTTGCAGACATACTGGTGGGCTATAGTATAGATTGCCTTGCTATAGAATCCAGTCTGAGTCTGCCTGGCTGAAGTGAGGCAGTAAGAAACAGTCTGCTCTCAGCAGCAGCACTGGAGGGACATCCATCTGAACGGATCGATGCAGAGCCTGGAGCAATAGCACCCTGGGAAGCAGGAGGACCCCACCAAAGAAGGGGGCATCACAGGCAGCAGCTCTCTTTGTCTGCTCTTCAAGAGCGTGTGCAACTCTCCCTCAACCCCCCCTGATGTTCTGCGCTAGAGCACCAACCCCCCCGACCTCTTTAGTCTCCCACTGTCTATAGCTCTTCTGAAGGGAAACTCCTGGGTCTCTCGGATCATATGAGATATACAGTAATTAACTGGTCTGGCGCACTGCCCTCAGAGTGGAGCTGATACACTGTTTAAGTTCCAGGGTTACAGCTATCTACTGTGATAAGAGATTGGCGTGCACTGCCTAAATTCCTGTATGTCTAAATGTGATACAGTGACAGTTATTTGTGGTGCTTGTTTGGTTTTAGCTGATGTATAGCTGAGGCACTGTGGTTGGAGATTGACATGCATGTTCTAAAATCAATGGTTTTCAACTGGTTTTGCCTTAGGACCGAAATTGAACAAGGTTGTCTGTCTCAAACCAATATTCACATTGCGAATTTTGTTACCAAAATGCAATCTGGAATTAAAAAAAAAAATCTATAATGCTAGTAAATGTACTAATTAAAGTACAATGGAACAACAGTCCCACCTTTTTAATTATATTTCACCCATATTCTTGATGAAGAATGTTAAGCATGAAATACACAGAATCTTACTGCCAATAGACTACCGATAGGTACCTGCTGCAGGCCGACCCCACGTGGGGGTTCGTGATCTCTGATTGGCTCAAAGTCAAGTTGTTGGCCATCGGCAAGGATTGCGATTCTACAAGTATAATCAGCAGGTTCGTCACTACCGGATCGGCACGCAGCAGGTACCACTTTTGTTCTGGCAAGTACCTATCGGCAGTGAGATTATGGGAGCAAAGAAAAGGAAAAAAGAAGAGGGCATTTTCTCTGTACATCCACGGATCAACCAGTCACACTTCATATGTAATGTAGGCTATGGGATGGTAGCAAGCTAAGTGCACAGACAATGCACACAACACTACATACTATCTAACCACTGTAGCTAGTATTGACATAATTGAATCACAACGGATTAGCTAATTTCCATGAAACAGCTGCCGAGTTAGTGCAGTGTCCTTAGCTATGTAGTGCTAGTTAGAGAATATGCCAACTTGAGCTATCTAGCTAAACATTTGGCTATGGTCTGGCACTGACAGTATAAGATTATGGAGAGTGAATTAAATTGTTTCTTCGTCATCTTGCTAGGTAGTTATCTAGCTGTAGCCATTAGACAGGTATCAACAAGTTTTAAAAAAACAAAATAGCAACATTAGCAATACGCGTGGATATGCAATTACCAAACAACACTATTGATACCTTATGGTTTGGAGTATTTTAACTTTGCTGTGTGAACACAGGCAAACGTTTGACAATCCTATCAGTGTGTCTGAACTTTCAAGCTTACTGGTTTGAGACGATAAAATCAACCAAATCCACTAAATAGTGCTGCTAATAAATATTTTTTGAAAATAATATGATTGAACTATTTTACTTCAGAAGGTTAAATTATTTTAAAATATAGGTTCATTATAATTTCCACACACATTATACCTGGTTTTAGTCGTTAAAGTTCAGAATGGAGTATATTTAATAAAAATAAATTAGATATTTTTTTACTCAATCACATCCCATTCAAAACCTCCCGCAACCCACCAGCTGATAATCGCTGTTCTAAATGTTTAAGAACTGGGATCCTGTAGTTGTTTGTGTTGCTTGGTGTTTAGCAGTGTGTAGCTGTAATACTGTGGTGAGAGGTCGCAGCAGTGTGAGCTCTTACCGGTGTGTAGCTGTGCACGCTGCCCACACTGTTTAAATTGACGGAGGCCAGACTCTGGTCAGACAGGCTGTTGTTAAGGCTGCTTCTTGGGCTGTCACTCCCATCCTGGTCTGGGTTGTATAATGCCACCTGAAATAAGAAGAGGCTGTGTTAGCTTTTCTTGCATACCGCACATCACACAACCGAGAAATACACCAACATGGTTTGACGAATAACTGCATGCCATATACAATCATTATCATTCTGATGGTGAGTCACCATTTGCCCAAATAATGGGTGGGGATGGGTTTTGTTCCATAACAAACTGAATTTGGTTTGTGTGCGTGTGGTTGTGTCTAGGAATTCGATACCTGTGTGTGTATGCAAAGCATTTGTGTACTGGATGTTATCAGAGTGCTTTTTTTGGACTAACAGGGTGGCTGGCCAGGAACATATTTTCTGAAGCTCCACAGCTACCCGAGCCACAGGGGCTCCTTCTGAATAAGTGTCCAGGTAAAGGCTCTTCTCTCTGGGAATGTAAGGGAGGGTGTCCCTTTTACATTTTTTTTTTTTAAACTAAAGGTCACACTACTGGCCGTGTCAGACCCATCTGCTCACAGAGCGCAAATCGGTTTGGGACAACAAAGGTCTTCAATTCAACCGAGACCCTGACCTTTCAATACAGCAATGCAAGCAACCAGAGCACTGCAACGCAACCATCTTCATTATTATCATCTGAAAAGGCTTTGCTAAAGAAAAAAACTGGTGTATTGTGGTGTCACACAACAGACTGCTATTAAGTAGCACTGGTGGTAGAAACAATCTGGTGATGAATATAATTAGATCCGGAGAGAATAGACGTGCATTCATTTTTTTCCATTTTGTGAAACGGAAAGAATGTGTGGAATGGCAGCTATGCGAGCGATGCTACTGGCTGGTGTGTGTGACAGGGCAGGGATTGGCAGCAGCACTAACAGCCTGGATGGTGCTGGTGATGTGTGCTCAGTCTTGCCCAGTGTCCGGTCAGGGCTCTCTGCTCATCAGGCTGAGTGGCTGTGGTCCTGCCTGCACCCTCTCTCCCAGTCCAACACACAGCAGCAGCAGGACATGAAGGCTGCTCTACATTCTGAGGCCAGAGAGAAGTCTAGGCCTGACTGACCTCCAGATCTGAGCTCAAATAGTACTTGTGCTTGATTGAGCTTGCCTGGCACAATGGAACCAATGGAATAATCACAAAAGTGAAAACACGGTAAATCTGTCAAACCAGGCAAGCTTAATCATCCGTTCAGTGTTTGAAAGAGAACATACCATTTGAACCCAGATCTGGCTGCTGCCCTCTGTTCCTGTTATATAGGCAGTCTGAGTACAGCCACTGACTAGTGCTGAGCAATTTACCCCAGGTTTTTTTTTGGGGGGGGGTTATTAAACAACTAATTGCCAAATGTCAGTTCAATTACTTGAATTCCATAGTTGCTAATTACCACATTTCTGCGCTGAAATAGGTAGACTATTTGCCTAATGAAAAACTACAACTCCCTTCAGCCCAGCGTCCCACAGTTGGTTCTTTTTCTCTAGAGAGAAACCAAATCATTCATAAGATACATTTAGTCAAGAACTCTCTGGGATGCTGGGCTGAAGGGAGTTGTAGATTTCATTAGGCAAATGTATGACCTAGTTCAGCGTAGAAACGTGGTAGTTACCTACGATGAACAGAATCCATTGTGTCTGTTCTTCCCGGGGAGGACAGAGACGGCTAGCCGACACAGACCACATGAGAATGAACAACACAACAATAAGAGGGACAGAGACAGTTCTTGAGGTAGCTCTACCCGATTGATAGTTGGAGTAGTTGCTCATAAGCGGTCTTGAAAGTATGCCATATATACTTTGAAGAACTAGTCAAATGATTGTCAGACAACTATGAAGCATACATAAGCAGCTACTAGCTAGCAAGCTAGCCTAGCTAAATAGGATGACTCAAAGACAGTACAGTATGGGGAGCACAGAGAACGTTAGATGTTTGTTTGTCTGGCTAGCTACCTTAGAAGAGAAGAGATGGCTTTAAAGAATGAAAAATAATTAAGCCATAAAATAAAAACCAAGTAATACACACAACTGAAATATTATTTCATAGTAATGTCCTCTTTTTCTATTGATGTCTACCCAATGTGGAACTGACAAATACAAGAGTGTTTTCAATGTTTTGGCAATTCACTATTTTTGGCTTTGGAATTTCCACTAAAATAATTTGTTATTATTTCATAATGCATTTAATGTTGAAAAAGAATCAAAACTGAAATCCGTGATAATTTTTTTATAACCAAACTTGTCCTCAAAAGCACTAATCCTGACACACAGCACTCTCCCTCAGTAGTGTGTCATTGTGGGCTCTCACTCAGCCAGAGAATGACACAAAAATGTTGTGCTTTAATAAGTCAGAGGAGAGTGTGTTGGATCCAGTGTTGTAGTGAATGTGTGGTGGGGGAAGGGGATGAAAGCGAAGCTAATTAGTCGACTCTTGCCTTCCACCACTCAGTGTGGGCTTGGCTCCAGTGTTCATTAGCGTGAAGGAGGAAATCAATGAGCAGCTAAGACTGAGGGCTTAGGCACGTCTGAAAATCAGCACTACAATGCTAATCAAACAGCACGCTGTAGAAAGATAAATGTTACATGTAATGAGCGGCTTTTAGCCTTAAACCACCAATCTATTTTTACTCCCCTCATCCAGTGTGATGATTTCCAGACCTCACTGCTCTGTGGTTTACACAGACCCCAAAGTCAAGACGCCCACTCGACCAAAACTCAGTCATCATGTCTCTCACACACACGCAAAGTCATCCAGTCCCACAAAGACAAGCATGCTCACACAGGCAGGAGCTCCTGCCACAGTAAATCCTGATGCATATTTGGTGCTAGCAACAAGCAGGAGTTAGTGTGTGTTCTATTCTTAGCAGTAAATTAAGTAAAAAGCCAGGTGTGTCTTTTACATAAGACTCTAATCTGTAGCATGAGACTTGGATTATGAAATCAAAGCGAGATTCACCCAGATGTCTTTAACAATGCCTGCCAGGGTTCAGCAGAATCCCTGCTCACAGGATTGAAGAGGGAGAAAGAAAAGCAACGGCAGACTTTTCCTCAGTAAACACACTTCTTCCTACAATCCCCCTTCCATTATCACGCTCTCGTGCCAGACTTCTGTCTCATTCACAACCACTGCAAACAGCTACCTCAGAATAGACCAGAGAAAAATGTTTTAAAACGTGTGCGTGTGTGTGTGTGTGTGTGTGTGTGTGTGTGTGTGTGTGTGTGTGTGTGTGTGTGAGAGAAAGGCAGGGGAGACTTGAGGCACGTCTAACAGACCGTGTTTGGATTCTCACTGGTTCTGTAGCCCTGACACAGTCTCCCATTGGCCTCTCAGAGAAGGCAGGAACATGAGAGATAGAGATGGAAAATAGAGAGCGAGAAAGAGGAAGAGAAAGAGGGAATTCCTGTGGTTTGGCACAGTGCACCAAAAGAGGCGTGGCCAGTTGTATGTTTACAGTGTAACACAGTGAGAAACAAGCTCTCTCAGGAGTAGGGCTCAGATCTGCTGCTGCTTCTCCACTTTATCATAGCAACAGTTACAATCAGGAGAACAAAAGACACACACAAACACAGCCCCGCTGTAACCTTGCCTGAAGCAGGGATGTTCAGAATTTTGGGTGTTTTGTTTTCCATGATTCTTATGTGTGAAATCAAACTGTTGTTATCTATGGAGGATGTCCGTGTTAAATGGCCAACTGAGGATTGAAACCTCAATTTTCACAGCAAATCGATGGCAAGTGATTATTTGTTGAGATGAGAGCAGGGAAGACGTGTGTGTTTTATAGGGGCTCAGCCAAGCCCGTCTCACACGCCAAAGACAGTCCTCCTACTGAAAGGGCAGACACACACCACTCCCTCTTACTGCACAGACACGCGGTTCTATCCAAGTGAGGCCCTAAAATGTATTTCCTTTCAAAATCCTATTTGTTCTTGTCTGGATGTGGGAAACGTCACAACGAGGGAGAATTGTCCTCGTTTTACTATCCATGTGGGGACTTCAGGTCCCCATGAGGGTAGAAGAGCAAGACCACACACACCCTCCTCTTCTCACACATCCCACCCTCAAGTACTCTACCCTCAAGTACTCTTCCCCAAAGCACCCCCCTCCCCCAGCTTATATTAAAAAAAACAGTATTTTCTTTATGCCCACTGCAGTAAATGAATGAGCAACTCTTGCAGGTTACTCCAGAGAGCTGCCCCCACTGGGCCCAGAGGAGAGGGCTTAAGGTTAAAAAGCCTATTTCAATTTCAGAGTGAACAGATAAAGCGGCGGTTTGACTTTGATACTCTGATTAGTTAGAGACGATCAAATGGATTACTTTGTTTAGTACAACACCCCTCGTCACCACAAACGACTTCAATGAGGACTTTAGTGTGAGTCGTCAGGCTAGGCAACCCAACCACATCTCATGGACAGACCAGACCACTGGGCATCTTCCATGAACTTTCAGGTGTGTGTACAGTAGTGTTGTCATTTTTTTATACCTTTATTTAACTAGGCAAGTCAGTTAAGAACAAATTCTTATTTTCAATGACGGCCTAGGAACGGTGGGTTAACTAACTGTTCAGGGGCAGAACGACAGATTTATACCTTGTCAGTTCGGGGGTTTGAACTTGCAACCTTCCAGTTACTAGTCCAACGCTCTAACCACTAGGATACCCTGCCGCCCCATGACACCAGATTTTTGATTTCAATACCAATACCAGGGTTATCATCACAATACTCAATACATTACTCAACTCAAATACCATACTCAACATCAATATCGTATTGAACAGAATGAGTAATCCCCTGTTGTGACGCTGTGTGTGTGTGTGTGTGTGTGTGTGTGTGTGTGTGTGTGTGTGTGTGTGTGTGTGTGTGTGTGCGTGCGTGCGTGCGTGCATATCCATCGATACAGTGTTTCTTGTGCTGTGTGTTACAGCGTGAGATGTACTGTAGTGTGTGAGTGTGTGTGTGTGTGTGTATATCCCGGTTGAGTGCTGCTCTCAGTGAGGAACAAGCTGTGGGTGGGTGGGTGGGTGGACGGGCAGAGGGAGGAAGGAGGGGTCGGGGTGGTGCAGTGTGTGCAGGTGCATGCTGGGTAGTTACCTTGTTAGTCACAGTGTTGATTGCCAGAGTTGGAGAGGCACTTCCAGAGATCATACAGTCCATTCCCAAAGACTCTGACTCCAGAGTATACGGTGTGGAAGCCTGGGGGAGGGAGGGAGGGAGGAGGGAGGGATGGAGGGAGGGAGGGAGGGGGAGGGAGGGAGGGAGGGGAGGGAGGGAGGGAGGGAGGGAGGGAGGGAGGGAGGGAGGGAGGGAGGGAGGGAGGGAGGGAGGGGAGGGAGGGAGGGAGGGAGGGAGGGAAAAGTATTACTTTTATCTAATTATCAAATATAGGACCACTAAAATATTCACTTTTAACTAATTAAGAATAATACATAACCTCAAGCCATAAGTACGAAGGCATAGGTTTTAACACTCATATGTTGCCGTGTTTGTTGAGAAGCTAGTTTTCCTTCCAGGAAAAGGGAGGAATGCAGGTCTCTAGTATGTAAAGTACACCAGGACCATTTATAAATAACAAAAGAAGCAACACCTTTATTTAGGTCACATTTGAAATATTTCCTGAGGAGATGAAGAGAAGAGCCCCCATTGCTCTCTGCGAGTCCCGGGCGCTCCGCTGGGGGAGATAACTCCACCACGCCTGTCTGCCAAAACTGCTTACTGTAAGAGGATTGGCTGGCAACAATACCAATTTTAATTCACGATAAACATAAATGAGATTTCACAAAGTCACAATTTTCTAAATGTCTGAGACTTAATGGGATGCCTTTAAGGCCAACAGTCCTATCTGTGGTACAGGAGGATGGTGTGCATGTGTCATACTAACAACATACATGCACAAACCTGAGAGTGGGAGAATAGTGTGTGAATTCTGTGCATTTGTTTTGCTTTAGGATTACACACCAATGACTATATTTAAACTCATTTACACACAAACACACAGGTGTAGGTACTGTATAGAATGGGATGTGCACCTCTCCCGCCCGCACCCCATCATAGAACCACAGACATACATGTATCTGGTTAACAGAGATGGCCGCCTCGCTTCGCGTTCCTAGGAAACTATGCAGTTTTTTGTTTTTTTACGTGTTATTTCTTACATTAGTACCCCAGGTCATCTTAGGTTTCATTACATACAGCCGAGAAGAACTACTGTATATAAGATCAGCGTCAACTCACCATCAGTACGACCAAGAATATGTTTTTCGCGACACGGATCCTGTGTTCTGCCTTACAAACAGGACAACGGAATGGATCGCATGCAGCGACCCCAAAAAACGACTCCGAAAACGAGGGAAACGTAGCGGTCTTCTGGTCAGACTACGGAGACGGGCACATCGTGCCCCACTTCCTAGCATTCTTCTTGCCAATGTCCAGTCTCTTGACAACAAGGTTTATGAAATCCGAGCAAGGGTAGCATTCCAGAGGGACATCAGAGACTGTAACGTTCTGTGCTTCACGGAAACATGGCTCACTGGAGAGACGCTATCCGATGCGGTGCAGCCAACGGGTTTCTCCACGCATCGCGCCGACAGAAACAAACACCTTTCTGGTAAGAAGAGGGGTGGGGGTGTATGCCTTATGGCTAACGAGGCATGGTGCGATGAAAGAAACATACAGGAACTCAAATCCTTCTGTTCACCTGATTTAGAATTCCTCACAATCAAATGTAGACCGCATTACCTACCAAGAGAATTCTCTCCGATTATAATCACAGCCGTATATATCCCCCCAAGCAGACACATCGATGGCTCTGAACGAACTTTATTTAACTCTTTGCAAACTGGAAACCATTTATCCGGAGGCTGCATTCATCGTTGTTGGGGATTTTAACAAGGCTAATCTGAAAACAAGACTCCCTAAATTTTATCAGCATATCGATTGCGCAACTAGGGGCGGAAAAACCTTGGATCACTGTTACTCTAACTTCCGCGACGCATATAAGGCCCTGCCCCGCCCCCCTTTCGGAAAAGCTGACCACGACTCCATTTTGCTGATACCTGCCTACAGACAAAAGCTAAAAAAAGAAGCTCCCACGCTGAGGTCTGTCCAACGCTGGTCCGACCAAGCTGACTCCACACTCCAAGACTGCTTCCATCACGTGGACATGTTTCGTATTGCGTCAAATAACAACATTGACGAATATGCTGATTCGGTGTGCAAGTTCATTAGAACGTGCATTGAAGATGTCGTTCCCATAGCAACGATTAAAACATTCCCTAACCAGAAACCTTGGATTGATGGCAGCATTCGTGTGAAACTGAAAGCGCGAACCACTGCTTTCAATCAGGGTGTCTGGTAACATGACTGAATACAAACAATGCAGCTATTCCCTCCGTAAGGCTATCAAACAAGCTAAGCGTCAGTACAGAGACAAAGTAGAATCCCAATTCAACGGCTCAGACACAAGAGGCATGTGGCAGGGTCTACAGTCAATCACGGACTACAGGAAGAAATCCAGCCCAGTCACGGACCAGGATGTCTTGCACCCAGGCAGACTAAATAACTTTTTTGCCCGCTTTGAGGACAATACAGTGCCACTGACACTGCCTGCAACGAAAAAATGCGGTCTCTCCTTCACTGCAGCCGAGGTGAGTAAAACATTTAAACGTGTTAACCCTCGCAAGGCTGCAGGCCCAGACGGCATCCCCAGTCGCGCCCTTAGAGCATGCTCAGACCAGCTGGCTGGTGTGTTTACGGACATATTCAATCAATCCCTATACCAGTCTGCTGTTCCCACATGCTTCAAGAGGGCCACCATCGTTCCTGTTCCCAAGAAAGCTAAGGTAACTGAGCTAAACGACTACCGCCCCGTAGCACTCACTTCCGTCATCATGAAGTGCTTTGAGAGACTAGTCAAGGACCATATCACCTCCACCCTACCTGACACCCTAGACCCACTCCAATTTGCTTACCGCTCAAATAGGTCCACAGACGATGCAATCTCAACCACACTGCACACTGCCCTAACCCATCTGGACAAGAGGAATACCTATGTGAGAATGCTGTTCATCGACTACAGCTCGGCATTCAACACCATAGTACCCTCCAAGCTCGTCATCAAGCTCGAGACCCTGGGTCTCGACCCCGCCCTGTGCAACTGGGTACTGGACTTCCTGACGGGCCGCCCCCAGGTGGTGAGGGTAGGTAACAACATCTCCTCCCCGCTGATCCTCAACACTGGGGCCCCACAAGGGTGCGTTCTGAGTCCTCTCCTGTACTCCCTGTTCACCCACGACTGCGTGGCCACGCACGCCTCCAACTCAATCATCAAGTTTGCGGACGACACAACAGTGGTAGGCTTGATTACCAACAACGACGAGACGGCCTACAGGGAGGAGGTGAGGGCCCTCGGAGTGTGGTGTCAGGAAAATAACCTCACACTCAACGTCAACAAAACTAAGGAGATGATTGTGGACTTCAGGAAACAGCAGAGGGAACACCCCCTATCCACATCGATGGAACAGTAGTGGAGAGAGTAGCAAGTTTTAAGTTCCTCGGCATACACATCACAGACAAACTGAATTGGTCCACTCACACAGACAGCATCGTGAAGAAGGCGCAGCAGCGCCTCTTCAACCTCAGGAGGCTGAAGAAATTCGGCTTGTCACCAAAAGCACTCACAAACTTCTACAGATGCACAATCGAGAGCATCCTGGCGGGCTGTATCACCGCCTGGTACGGCAACTGCTCCGCCCTCAACCGTAAGGCTCTCCAGAGGGTAGTGAGGTCTGCACAACGCATCATCGGGGCAAACTACCTGCCCTCCAGGACACCTACACCACCCGATGTTACAGGAAGGCCATAAAGATCATCAAGGACATCTACCACCCGAGCCATTGCCTGTTCACCCCGCTATCATCCAGAAGGCGAGGTCAGTACAGGTGCATCAAAGCTGGGACCGAGAGACTGAAAAACAGCTTCTATCTCAAGGCCATCAGACTGTTAAACAGCCACCACTAACATTGAGTGGCTGCTGCCTACACACTGACACTGACTCAACTCCAGCCACTTTAATAATGGGAATTGATGGGAAATGATGTAAATATATCACTAGCCACTTTAAACAATGCTACCTTATATAATGTTACTTACCCTACATTATTTATCTCATATGCATACCTATATACTGTACTCTATATCATCTACTGCATCTTTATGTAATACATGTATCACTAGCCACTTTAACTATGCCACTTTGTTTACATACTCATCTCACATGTATATACTGTACTCGATACCATCTACTGTATCTTGCCTATGCTGCTCTGTACCATCACTCATTCATATATCCTTATGTACATATTCTTTATACCCTTACACTGTGTATAAGACAGTAGATTAGGAATTGTTAGTTAGATTACTTGTTGGTTATTACTGCATTGTCGGAACTAGAAGCACAAGCATTTCGCTACACTCGCATTAACATCTGCTAACCATGTGTATGTGACAAATAAAATTTGATTTGATTTGATTTAACTGAGTGAGTGGGTCTTTTTGTCTGTATGTCTTGTAGCGGGCCAGACTGCCGCCTGCAGCAGCCAGGAAGATATGGATGGATGCCTCAGAGCCAGGTCAATCTGGGCAGTTTACTAAACCAGTGAGGCTGTGCGTTACGCTGGACATGACTCATACATAATTAAAGACAAAAGCTCCCGCTCAGAAAGAACAGCCAGTGCACATTAATTGATGTTTGTAAAAAAATAAAAAAGACTGCAGAATGCAATTTATGTAAGTAACAGCAGCCTGGGGCACAGCTTACTAATGAAGAGCCTGCTACAAGACAGACTCATCCAGAGACAGTTACATAAAGGGAGGAGAAACTCCTACTGCGTGCGTGTGAGTGAGACAGTATACAGGAGAGAGAGGCAGAGACAGAGGTCTATCGGCGAGAGATTGAACATAAAGAATATCTGTATGTGAAGACTTTGTATGATATGGTTACCCTATTCTCCATGAGCGCACTCATCATTACTGGTGATGGCATTGTTTAAGAGAGGGTATCTACATGTGTAAAACACAAAGCTTCAGGGGAGGATGTGGCGTGTCTGGAGGACTCACCCGCTCTCCGGACCGCGGCCTCTTCTTTGGCCGTGTGGGCAGGGCGTCCTCCTTTGGGTTGGTGTCGATGGCCCAGTAGGAGCCCTGTGGAGAGAGGGACCACAGTAAAGAACACACAATGCCCTGCCTGGCCTGATACCCACAGGAACGTTCGCGTTGGACATGAGGGATTCATATCTCCAGACAAAGGGTAAAGGAATCGGAGGCTTTTCTTTGGGACTGACACAATAGGGCTTTAACAAATGCTATTAAAACACAATCCAAGAGTAAACAGTGGTGTGTGATAAGTGTGTGTGTGGCTTTGTTTTATATTGGAGGGAGCTGTGTTGTGTGGCGAGGCTTCTCCTTGTCTGTGATGCTCCATGGTTAGACAGTGGCTGGTGAAATGCTAAGCTACTCCCGAAGCAGTGCTTCCTCAGTCTCAGGTAGTGTAGGTAGCCAACTGTAACTGGTCTGGGAGCTGGAGCAACGTGTTGGCATTCTGCCCAGGTCTGAGCCCGGCTAATCAAGGAGAGAATAGACCTGCTGGCTCTGGGGCTGCAGCTGCATTATTTACCTCTGTATTCAGCCCCATTTCATTTGTTTTTCAATGGTGTTCCTCCCTGAAGCCACATGCAACACATGATTTGAAATATTTCATATTAATCCTGATAAGATCTCAATTGCCAAGGGAAAGTGAGATCAGGACTTTTAAAATGCTTCCTAAGCAGAGAGAAATCATTTCAATATATTTTTTTAAATTGTCAGTTTGGACAACAGAAGAGGAGAGGTTTCAACAACCTGTGTCTAATGTAATCCATACAATAAGGTGCACCATACTCCAGTCACAGTACTACTGCCATCTAAAGTACCATCCTGGGTTTTATTCCTGGCTTTTATTTTGAAACACTGCAACAACAATACAATGTTGAGCAAATATGTTTTATATTTTCAAAGCTTGGGGTCGATTAGCATTTCCCTCAGAGGGAGAATAATTCACAGTGCAACCAACCAGAGATAGACATCCCATAATAATATATGTCTGAAGTAAATCCCATTATACTCTCAGCTCTGTAGCCCAATTCTATTGTTGGTATATTTGGTGTTGTCATCTTCAGTGTGAAAGGCTGAGAGTAACAGACAGAGAAACGTCTGAGGACATCTGAAGGTGAGCTGCCTGAACTCTGTGTTGTGATCATAGCAACTGTTTTAGGGGTTAACTGATTCAATTAGAGCTCCTGGTAGACTCAAAATCACTGTCCCGGTAGAGAGCCGGGCTGGGTGCCGTTTCTTTTAATTAAGCAGAAAATCTAAGCACAAACCCTTGGGAAGGGAGTTTCTGCATTTCTCCACACGTCCCCATGACTCGATGGGGGGGGTTGGAAAAAAACAATTTCAAGAGTTCTTAAATTATTCACAAATACACTGCATCATAGCGAAGCCTGGCAAGTCAAGTGTGTGTGTCCATATTGTAAGCTACAACTGCTATGAAACTAAGCTCCAACTATTCGGTCTCTAAACAAAGGCCATGATGACCGTGTGATGATTTCACCAGAAGCACTGTTTAACTGTTATACCTTCAATCAAAAAGGAAGCTGACTTTCCCTCCCTACAGTACGCATGTCAACATCACGTTCTCTGGTTTCCCCATCTGAGTCTAGATTAGATACAGGACAAGGAAAATGCAGTACACTTTGCATTCCCTACCAGTTAAAGGCCAGTGCAGTCAAAAATGTGATTTTCCTTGGTACCAGTCATAAGTAGTACCATTCAAAAGTTTGGACATCTACTCATTCAACGTTTTTTCTTTCTTTTTACTATTTTCTAAATTGTAGAATAATAGAAGACATCAAAACTATTAAATAACACATGGAATCATGCAGTAACCAAAAAAGGTGTAAATAAAAATCATAACATATGTTATATTTGAGATGATTCTTCAAAGTAGCCACCCTTTGCCTTGATGACAGCTATGCACATTCTTAGCATTCTCTCAACCAACTTCATGAGGTAGTCCCCTGGAATGCATTTCAATTAACAAGTGTGCCTTATTAAAAGCTAATTTGTGGAATTTCTTTCCTTAATGCGTTTGTGCCAATCAGTTGTGTTGTGAAAAGGTAAGGAAAGGGAGATACCTAGTCAGTTGTACAACTGAATGCACTCAACTGAAATGTGCCTTCCGCATTTAACCCAACTCCTCTGAATCAAAAAGGTGCGGGGGGCTGCCATAATTATTTTTTTCTTTCCGAGATGGCAGCGCAGTAGGACGTGTCTTACCCCATGAAAATAGCCGTTCTTTATCGTATACATCTTAATCTCGCTTTCTATCTATGAAATAAATCTACTTCCTGCAAACCGCCTCAACAAATATGGTGCAGATCTGCTATTTTTATTCCTTATAACGAACTTCCACCAGGAGCTAGCCAGCTAACTAGCTACTAGTCTTTGTTAGCCACGGCTAGCGGTCCTCGCCTTGTATATACATATATATATACACACACACACACACACACAGTGGGGCAAAAAAGTATTTAGTCAGCCACCAATTGTGCAAGTTCTCCCACTTAAAAAAGATGAGGCCTGTAATTTTCATCATAGGTACACTTCAACTATGACAGACAAAATGTGAAAAAAAAGAAATCCAGAAAATCACATTGTAGGATTTTTAATGAATTTATTTGCAAATTATGGTGGAAAATAAGTATTTGGTCAATAACAAAAGTTTCTCAATACTTTGTTATATACCCTTTGTTGGCAATGACAGAGGTCAAACGTTTTCTGTAAGTCTTCACAAGGTTTTCACACACTGTTGCTGGTATTTTGGCCCATTCCTCCATGCAGATCTCCTCTAGAGCAGTGATGTTTTGGGTCTGTTGCTGGGCAACACGGACTTTCAACTCCCTCCAAAGATTTTCTATGGGGTTGAGATCTGGAGACTGGCTAGGCCACTCCAGGACCTTGAAATGCTTCTTACACCGGGCGGTGTGTTTGGGATCATTGTCATGCTGAAAGACCCAGCCACGTTTCATCTTATATGCCCTTGCTGACGGAAGGAGGTTTTCACTCAAAATCTCACGATACATGGCCCCATTCATTCTTTCCTTTACACAGATCAGTCGTCCTGGTCCCTTTGCAGAAAAACAGCCCCAAAGCATGATGTTTCCACCCCATGTTTCACAGTAGGTATGGTGTTCTTTGGATGCAACTCAGCATTCTTTGTCCTCTAAACACGACGAGTTGTCATTCTCGCAATCTTCTTCTGGATCATCCAAATGCTCTCTAGCAAACTTCAGACGGGCCTGGACATGTACTGGCCTAAGCAGGGGGACACGTCTGGCACTGCAGGATTTGAGTCCCTGGCGGCGTAGTGTGTTACTGATGGTAGGCTTTGTTACTTTGGTCCCAGCTCTCTGCAGGTCATTCACTAGGTCCCCCCGTGTGGTTCTGGGATTTTTGCTCACCGTTCTTGTGATCATTTTGTGTATATACAGTGCCTTGCGAAAGTATTCGGCCCCCTTGAACTTTGCGACCTTTTGCCAGGCTTCAAACATAAAGATATAAAACTGTATTTTTTTGTGAAGAATCAACAACAAGTGGGACACAATCATGAAGTGGAACGACATTTATTGGATATTTCAAAACTTTTTAACAAATCAAAAACTGAAAAATTGGGCGTGCAAAATTATTCAGCCCCTTTACTTTCAGTGCAGCAAACTCTCTCCAGAAGTTCAGTGAGGATCTCTGAATGATCCAATGTTGACCTAAATGACTAATGATGATAAATACAATCCACCTGTGTGTAATCAAGTCTCCGTATAAATGCACCTGCACTGTGATAGTCTCAGAGGTCCGTTAAATGCGCAGAGAGCATCATGAAGAACAAGGAACACACCAGGCAGGTCCAATATACTGTTGTGAAGAAATTTAAAGCCGGATTTGGATACAAAAAGATTTCCCAAGCTTTAAACATCCCAAGGAGCACTGTGCAAGCGATAATATTGAAATGGAAGGAGTATCAGACCACTGCAAATCTACCAAGACCTGGCCGTCCCTCTAAACTTTCAGCTCATACAAGGAGAAGACTGATCAGAGATGCAGCCAAGAGGCCCATGATCACTCTGGATGAACTGCAGAGATCTACAGCTGAGGTGGGAGACTCTGTCCATAGGACAACAATCAGTCGTATATTGCACAAATCTGGCCTTTATGGAAGAGTGGCTCTGGAAGAAGGTGCTCTGGTCAGATGAAACCAAAATTGAACTTTTTGGCAACAATGCAAAACGTTATGTTTGGCGTAAAAGCAACACAGCTCATCACCCTGAACACACCATACCCACTGTCAAACATGGTGGTGGCAGCATCATGATTTGGGCCTGCTTTTCTTCAGCAGAGACAGGGAAGATGGTTAAAATTGATGGGAAGATGGATGGAGCCAAATACAGGACCATTCTGGAAGAAAACCTGATGGAGTCTGCAAAAGACCTGAGACTGGGACGGAGATTTGTCTTCCAACAAGACAATGATCCAAAACATAAAGCAAAATCTACAATGGAATGGTTCAAAAATAAACATATCCAGGTGTTAGAATGGCCAAGTCAAAGTCCAGACCTGAATCCAATCGAGAATCTGTGGAAAGAACTGAAAACTGCTGTTCACAAATGCTCTCCATCCAACCTCACTGAGCTCAAGCTGTTTTGCAAGGAGGAATGGGAAAACATTTCAGTCTCTCGATGTGCAAAACTGATAGAGACATACCCCAAGCAACTTACAGCTGTAATCGCAGCAAAAGGTGGCGCTACAAACTATTAACTTAAGGGGGCTGAATAATTTTGCACGCCCAATTTTTCAGTTTTTGATTTGTTAAAAAAGTTTGAAATATCCAATAAATGTCGTTCCACTTCATGATTGTGTCCCACTTGTTGTTGATTATTCACAAAAAAATACAGTTTTATATCTTTATGTTTGAAGCCTGAAATGTGGCAAAAGGTCGCAAAGTTCAAGGGGGCCGAATACTTTCGCAAGGCACTGTATATATACACACACACACACACTATCTATACCTTGAGGTTGGAATAATACTTTGAGACTGAAAAGTAATGATGCCCTGTGTAAGCTATTTGAAAAGACTGCCTGTTTTGGTGAGATGGCGTTTTGGTTTTCTATGGTGACATTAACATGCAGTAAATTAGTTAATAGACCAATAAAGAGTTCCAATCCTCTCTGCCTATAACAGACAATTTTCAGTTCTCCCTTCCCCACTCCCAGACAGTCTTAAGCTAAATTCTTGTTGATAAATTGCTTTTCTCAGAAGCCATTTATTTATTTTTTTGACCATTTTCATTTGACAAAATCCCAGTTTGGTACTGAAATTGTTACAGTTATGAATTTGACCCCCCTACCACTAATTGGGCAACTTTTGATAACGCTTTCTTGTCTCAGTGAGGGAAATGACTCAATGTATTTTGAAAAATGAGACGTTGAGGATCATAATAAATACTGCTTTGATGTAATACAAGCAAGCCACACACCAGTGAGTCCAAATGTGCACTTCACAAAATACAGTGTCAACGTTTATGATCACTGTGTTTGATGTAGTTAAAAGATGACATGAGGTCATATCCTGGGTTGTCCTGAACAGAATTAGCCTGTTTGTTGTATTGTTAAGAAAATTTGCCACCTTACATCTGAACGCACTCATGACTTCATTTTATGCGCACCAAAATTACTCATGTCTCTCTGAATTGCCTACTGAAAGCCTAAACAATAAGATCGTATTTTAGAATTTAACTAGTCATGTTGGCAATAGAACAAGCAGTAAAATTATGCCCACATGACCCAGATTGCGATTTATAATGGACTGTTTATGGATTGGGTAAACAACAAGTTATGTGTAAAGGCGGGGATACAGGGCTGTGAAACAAGAAAAATGTGCTAGTGTAGTTCCTCCATGGCACTGCTAGGAGAGCTTTAAAAAAGCACCTTCTAGTTGAAAACTGAGTCATGAAAGTGCATTGAAATTATTTAGGAACTCAGCACACTTGGTGAGGTGTGTGACAACTTGGAAACACCAGTATGTCCTTTTACTCAAACCCTTGTCATTTTTATGTCTTATGTTGTACCTACCCCAAATTCCCCAAGAATATTCTTGTTACTGAATGTATCCATTTTCGTTATCAACAAATGTGGTGAAAAGTACAGTAAATGGAAAATGACAAAATCAACAGTGTAATAGAGGTCGATCGATTAATTAGGGCCAATTTCAAGTTTTCATAACAATCGGTAATCGGTATTTTTGGACAGCGATCATTGCCGATTACATTGCACTCTCCATGAGGAGACTGCGTGGCAGGCTAGCCACATGTTATGCGAGTGCAGCAAGGAGCCAAGGTAAGGTGCTAGCTTGCATTAAACGTATCTTATAAAAAACAATCTATCAATCTTCACTAGTTAACTACACATAGTTGATGATATTACTAGTTCATCTAGCTTGCCCTGCGTTGCATATAATCGATGCGGTGCCTGTTAATTTATCATTGAATCATAGCCTACTTCGCCAAACAGGTGATTTAACAAGCACCCGTCGTTGCACACCAATGTGTACGTAACCATAAACATCAATGCCTTAAAATCAATACACAAGTATATATTTTTAAACCTGCATATTAGTTAATATTGCCGGCTAACATGAATTTCCTTTAACTAGGAAAAATGGTGTCACTTCTCTTGCAACAGAGTCAGGGTATATGCAGCAGTTTGGGCCGCCAAGCTCATTCATTGCAAACTGTGTGAAGACTTTCTTACTAACAAAGACAGCCAACTTCGCCAAACGGGGGATGATTTAACAAAAGTGCATTTGCGAAAAAAGCACAATCGTTGCACGACTATACCTAACCATGAACATTAATGCCTTAAAATCAATACACAGAAGTATATATTTTTAAACCTGCATATTTAGCTAAAAGAAATCCAGGTTACCAGACAATATTAACTAGGTGAAATTGTGTCACTTCTCTTGCGTTCATTGCACGCAGAGTCAGGGTATATGCAACAGTTTGGGCCGCCTAATTTGCCAGAATTTTACATAATTATGATATAACAGTGAAGGTTGTGCAATGTAACAGGATGCCACCCGTTAGATAAAATACGGAACGGTTCTGTATTTCACTTAAAGAATAAACGTTTTGTTTTCAAAATGATAGTTCATTAATATGGTAAAATCCAGAAACTAAGGCTCGTATTTCTGTGTGTTATTATATTATAATTAAGTCTATGATTTGATAGAGCAGTCTGACTGAGCGGTGGTAGGCATTCATTGAAACAACACTTTACTGCGTTTGCCAGCAGCTCTTTGCAATGCTTGAGGCACAGCTCTGTCAATGACTTCAAGCCCATCAACTCCCGAGATTAGAATATTGAATATCATTTTTTTTAACCCCTTTTTTTCTCCCCAATTTCGTGGTATCACAGTCTAGTCTCATCGCTGCAACTCCCGTAAGGACTCGGGAGAGGCGAAGGTCGAGAGCCATGCGTCCCCCGAAACACAACCCAATCTAGCCGCACTGCTTCTTGACACAACGGACATCCAACCCGGAAGCCAGCCGCACCAATGTGTCGGAGGAAACACCGTACACCTGGCAACCTGGTCAGCGTGCACTGTGCCACAGGAGTCACTAGTGCACAATGAATCACAAAGAATCTCTGGTGGCACAGCCAGCACTGCAATGTAGTGCCTTAGACCACTGCGCCACAGGAGTCACTAGTGCACAATGAATCACAAAGAATCTCTGGTGGCACAGCCAGCACTGCAATGTAGTGCCTTAGACCACTGCGCCACAGGAGTCACTAATGCACGATGAATCACAAAGAATCTCTGGTGGCACAGCCAGCACTGCAATGTAGTGCCTTAGACCACTGCGCCACAGGAGTCACTAGTGCACGATGAATCACAAAGAATCTCTGGTGGCACAGCCAGCACTGCAATGTAGTGCCTTAGACCACTGCGCCACAGGAGTCACTAATGCACGATGAATCACAAAGAATCTCTGGTGGCACAGCCAGCACTGCAATGTAGTGCCTTCGACCACTGCGCCACCCGGGAGTCCCGAAGACTCATGTTAAAAGGAACCCCCAGCTTTCATATGTTCTCATGTTCTGAGCAAGGAACTTAAACGTTAGCTTTTTTACATGGCGCATATTGCACTTGTTTTTGCATTATTTAAACAAAATTGAACAAGTTTCATTATTTATTTGAGACTAAATTGATTTTATTGATGTATTATATTAAGTTAAAATACGTTTTCATTGTTCATTCAGTATTGTTGTAATTGTCATTATATATAAATATATATAAATAAATATAAAAATCGGCCGATTAATCGGTATCTGCTTTTTTTTTTGGTCCTTCAATAATCGGTATCGGTGTTTAAAAAAAATCTGTCGGTCGACCTCTACAGTGTAATGTTTGGATTCACTAGTGTCATGTGAATTGTTGTTCTCACCTTTAGTCTAATCATTTAACCTTCACCTCGGTAAGTCAGTTCTTATTTACAAGTAGTGATGTAGTTCCTCTATGCCAAATGCGTCCATCATTGAAACCAGACCCTAGTCACTGAGTTGAAACAAACCAGTTAACATCATGTAAATTAATATGTAGGTCTATCTGCAGTGGGAGTCGTATCGGCACTACACTGTATCCCCTTACCTCCATGGTAAAGGAGTATGCCATGCCTGCCATCATCTCTCTCTCTCTCTCTCTCCATCTTAGAGAAAGACATGGCTCTCGCCTATCTCATACAACCAGCAGTACTCATATTCCTGCCACATTACAATATTGATGTAACATATCAAGAGAGGCTAGCGCTTCTTTGAAGTTATCTTCAGGGGGAGAGAAATTCCAAATAAAACATTAAGGAAGCGAGCATGTTGGCCCTGCATTTGGAATGGGATCCATACAGCAATAGATGGTTTGTATTTAGTGGAGCAGCTCCCAGGAGAGTCAACATCAGAGGATTACAGCAAAACATGAAATTAAGCATTCAGTCCCCATCCTCTACAGTTCATAGCTCGGTGTAGCACTTCAAGCCTGTGTGAGTGTGGAGAGCAGAGAGAGAGGAGAGAGAGAGAGAGAGAGAGAGAGGAAGAGGGAGAGAGGGATTGAGCCGAGAGAGCGTGGAGAGAGCGGAGCCGAGAGAGCGGAGTCGAAAGAGAGAGGCGAGAGAGCGGAGCCGAGAGAGAGAGGCGAGAGAGCGGAGCCGAGAGAGAGGAGGCGAGAGAGAGGAGGCGAGAGAGAGGAGGCGAGAGAGCGAGAGAGCGAGAGAAGGCGAGAGAGAACGAGAGAGCGAGAGAACGAGAGAAGGCGAGAGAGGGGAGCGAGAAGGGGAGAGAGAACGAGAGAACGAGAGAACGAGAGGAGAGAGAACGAGAAGAGAGGGGAGAGAGAACGAGAGAAGGGAGAGAGAACGAGAGAAGGCGAGAGAGGGGAGAGAGAACGAGAGAAGGCGAGAGGGGAGAGAGAAGGCGAGAGAGGGGAGAGAGAAGGCGAGAGAGGGGAGAGAGAAGGCGAGAGAGGGGAGAGAGAAGGCGAGAGAGGGGAGAGAGAAAGGCGAGAGAGGGGAGAGAGAAGACGAGAGAGGGGAGAGAGAAGGCGAGAGAGGGGAGAGAGGACGAGAGAGGGAGAGAGAAGGCGAGAGAAGGCGAGAGAGGGGAGAGAGAACGAGAGAGCGAGAGAAGGCGAGAGAGGGGAGAGAGAACGAGAGAGCGAGAGAAGGCGAGAGAGAACGAGAGAAGGCGAGAGAGAGAACGAGAGAGAAGAAGGCGAGAAGGGGGTGAGAGAGCGAGAGAAGGTGAGAGAGAACGAGAGAAGGCGAGAGAGGGGAGAGAGAACGAGAGAGCGAGAGAAGGCGAGAGAGGGGAGAGAGAGCGAGAGAAGGCGAGAGAGGGGAGAGAGAACGAGAGAAGGCGAGAGAGGGGAGGGCGAAAGCGAGAGAAGGCGAGGGCAAGCGAGAGAGAGGGGAGAGAGAGCGGCGAGAGAGCACGGAGAGAGCGCGGAGAAAGCGGAGAGAGAGAGCGGAGAGAGAGCGCGGAGAGAGAGCGGGGAGAGAGAACGAGAGAGCGAGAGGGGAGAGAGGCGAGAGCGGAGAAAGGCGAGAGCGGAGAGAGGCGAGAGCGGAGAGAGGCGAGAGAGCGGCGAGAGAGCGGAGAGAGGCGAGAGAGCGGAGAGAGGCGAGAGAGCTAGAGGAGAGAGCGAGAGGAGAGAGCTAGAGGAGAGAGCTAGAGGAGAGAGCGTGCGGAAAGCGCGTGCTCTCTCGCGCTCTTATTAAAGGTTTCAAAGACCTCTCTGATGAGAGGAGGCTACCTGTCCTGTTGGGGGAGGACGCAGAGAGCTGTGGGTTGGAAGCGCACTACATTGCTACCTGTCGTATGTTGAGAGACAGTGTCTGACAGACCAATCAACCTGCACATGTCCTCTACTGTATGCTTATTGTTATTGTTCAATGTATGGTTATTTTGACACTTGGTTATTGTTGTTCCGTTGACAATTTAGAATCATTTTTTTCATATTGTAAATATCCCAAACAAGCTTTGGCAATATGTACATTGTTACGTCATGCCAATAAAGCAAATTGAATTGAGCAAGAGAGAGAGCAAGAGTGGAGTGTGTGGAGAGAGTGTGTGGGGGAGAGAGAGGGGTAGCTTGTCTGTGCTCCAGACAAAACTGGGATTACATATGTTTAGACCAATTCACATAACCAGGATACACTAAATATAGGCCCACATGGTCCAACCATGTGAGAAACTAAACACAGCAGGGGATACTAGTAATAACTTTCCTCTCCTCCAAAGTGCTGAGGGGCATTTTTAGGGAGTTAATAGAAATGGCTGGACTATGGCCTTATTTTGTCCTATTCCCACAAGGTCAATGGCTTTTTACTAGGGATGCACAATATATCGGTGAACAAGATTTCTCGTTTAATGCCAATGTTAAAAAAATGATGTCAAATCTTCTGTGCATACCATTGTGCTACACAGCATTCCTAACCGAGCCCACAATGTCTGCTGTGTGGATCGAGCAGTCAACAAGTCGAGCAGTCATTTGAAAGAGTAAGAACATTTCAGAGAGACAACTCAAAGGTGAAATCCATTAAAGCCAAGATAATGGAATTAATTTCCCTTGACAATCAACAGTTCTCTGTCATGGGTGATGTTGGCATTCGCCGACTGGTCGTGCACCGGTACACACTTCCAAGTGCACTATTTTCCAGATGTTGCCCTACCGGAGTTACACAGTAATAGCCTCACTGGTATTAGCTTCACAACATACATACTATGGAACGCTATTTGGGTCTTTGTGTCAAAAGACACAGTAGCACTGTCAAAGCTGTACTAAAAAGTCTGCAAACAAGGAAACACCGGCCACGAATTATGTGTTACAATACTGCGTTGGTAATAAAGCATTATTTGTTCACCCGCAACTCTGGGGTAGCTAGCTTTAGCTTGGCACCTAGCTAGCGCCAATACAACCAGACTGAAAACAATGACCAGTAGAAACTGCAGTCATTTTCATTATTCTTAGCAACTATTTAGGAATCCTTGTGAGTAAGTATTAGCAAGGTTGCCACTTGTTGTTCGCTATTGAAATTGAACTTCAGTTCATGAAAATAAATAGCAAGCCAGCTACTTAACCCTGTTGCCCAAAGCTAACGTTATAAGCATCTAAGCTGGCTTCATCTGGCGAGTGAGGCTCGACCGGACTGGGTTATGTGTTGTGAAGCTAGCCACAATAAAGATTAGGCACAAGTGGAATTTGCAGTTTGCCTTCAAAATAAAATAATGTCATTGACAGTGATGCAAATGACTACAAATAGTAGAATTATGCCATACTTTTATTTTGAAGGCCAATCACAAAGTCCACTATTGTGGCTAACTTCACATAGATGGGTCCGACCACCATTAATCAAATAAGAACAGTCTTATAAATGAGGGTTATTTTAGATCACACCTAGCTATATAGTTAGCTTGGTAACTATAGCTACACGTCAAATAGTGTTATCTTTGACACAAAGACCCAAATGGGGTTCCATAGAAATCCTGGTTGAGAATGAAACTACTGAACAAATGAAAACGAAAAGCACAGCAAGTGAAAGAAATAGGTTTTGATTATGTTTAACTGGTAATGGGGACATACGTAAACGCCACAAATTAACTTTTTGGTCAGTGTGGGGTGTGTAACCTTTATTTAACTAGGCAAGTCAGTGAAGAACAAATTCTTATTTACAATGACGCCCGGAACGATGGGACTCCCAATCCCGGCCGGATGTGATACAGCCTGGATTCGAACCAGGGACTGTAGTGGCGCCTCTTCCACTAAGATGCAGTGCCTTAGACCGCTGCGTTCATGTGTGTGTTTTAACTATTTAACTGTACTAGAATGCTTAAAAGGCAGCTAAAATTTTAAACATCGTTATCAGGGTTTTTTTTGGGGCAAGGAAAATATTGGATATCGGTATCGGCCAAGAATGTCATATCGATGCATCACTACTTGCCAGTCTTAAAAAGAACTCATTTCCATTTGCCATGCAATTTTGTGGGGGTGGATTGTGCATAACAGATTAAGAGCATGCCATGCATTTCTCAACTGGCAGAAGTTCAAAGCTAACATTTTTCTCGAGCAGATGGCATATATATATATATCTATCTAGACTGCTACATCGACCTGTGGACATATATATATATATATATCTCTAAACTGCTACATCGACCTGTGGACATATAAATATAAATAAATAAATATAAATATAAATATATATATATATATATATATATATATATATATATATATATATATATATATATATATATATCTCTAGACGGCTACATCGACCTGTGGACATATAAATATAAATATATATATATATCTAGACTGATACATCGACCTGTCGACATATAAATATATATATATATATAAATCTAGACTGCTACATCGACCAGTGGACATATAAATATAAATATATATCTAGACTGCTACATCGACTGCTACATCGACCTGTCGACATATAAATATAAATATATATATATATCTAGACTGCTACATCGACCTGTCGACATATAAATATAAATATATATATATATCTAGACTGATACATCGACCTGTGGACAGCAGCTGTTTATTCCCACTCCATTTACTGTCATCTCTGCATGTTGGATTTGAACCGACAGTCCTCTTACCTTTCCTGGGTCATCTTTGGAGCGAGGCACTTTGAGAAAACACTTGTTCAATGACAGATTGTGCCGTATTGAGTTCTGTGGGGGGGAGAGAGAGAGAATATCGTGGTTAGAGCTTAGGGATAAAAAAACAGAGGAAGAGGTCTCGTGTCTTTGAGAAGAGAGCATATCATAGTTCAAAAGGGAAGCTTGGTAGCATGCTACACGATCATCCTGTGTCAAGTCATTTCCTGCTGTCAAGATCAACTTTTAATTACACCCTGAGGAATGAATCTGCTAAATCCATGACTAGACGCACTCTGTCACTGGATCTTTGTCTTGAACCTGGCCAAAGCCACTAGGAAGACAGGGTCTAATCTACCTGGTAACAACACTTGGGAGACCACAGCAACCTGGCTTCTTCTACTTCTCTACTTCTTCTACTAAATTACATGGGCGCCAAAAATCAAAACTCAACTTGAATTAAGTGACACACGCATCCCAAATGAGTCCCTCTCTGGGATGATGCCTGATATGAGTTAACGCTACACAAGGCTCCTTGGGGGGAAGGAAATACATTATGGAGATCATTCTGAAAGTTAACTCATTATGGTGTTGGCTGTTCCTCACCGTCAGAGAGAGGCTGATTTATCAAGCTGATCAGGGGCTTGAAGCAACATTGATGATGGCTGTAGAGTGATGCTCCTGGATTAATAACAGCCAGGATAGAGCCAGCCAGGCAGGCAAGCAGGCAGGGCCCTGGAATCAGCAGGAGCTGGACAAGCCATGGACTTTGTGGACTCACTGAAAGCGCGCATCTCCACTTCATTTTATGGAGTAGTATTGATAGATATCGGAGGATCCCAAAGCTTTTTAGTGCAGCTGAGTTGGACATAGGTTGATGTGAGATGAATACACAGCCCACAAGATGGAGCTAGTTGTAACATCAGTAAAGAGAAAGTAGTTTTGCACCTCAGTAGGCTCAGAAAACGAAAATATATTTAAAAACAAACAACACACTTATCAAATAATGAAGAGGCATATCAAACCCCAATATCTGGGGTATGTGGCGAAGTATTTTTTAAACCTCCTACTTTGGGCTCGATGTGCCATTGTGTAGTTCATACATGCCTAATCTATGAGCAGAATTACTGGCTTACCTCAATTATCCACTAAATATTAATTAATGCTACACAAAGGGTAGTACGTACGGCCCAGTACATCACTGGGGCCCAGCTTCCTGCCATCCAGGACCTACATACCAGGCGGTGTCAGAGGAAGGCCTTAAAAATTGTCAAAGACTCCAACCACCCTAGTCATAGACTGTTCTCTCTGCTACCGCACGGCAAGAGGTACCGGAGCGCCAAGTCAAGGTCCAAAAGGCTTCTTAACAGCTTCTTCCCCCAAGCCATAAGACTCCTGAACAGCTAATCAAATGGATACCCAGACTTTCCCCCTACCTTTGCCACTAACTACTTTCCCCCTACCTACATGTACATATTACCTCAACTAACCTGTATCCCCGCACATTGACTCGGTACCCCCTGTATATAGCCTCATTGTTATTACTCTTTTTTTACTTTAGTGTATTTAGTAAATATTTTCTTAACTCTTATTTTTCTTAAAACTGTCTTGTTGGTCAAGGGCGTGTAAGTAAGCATTTCACGGTAAGGTCTACAATGGTTGTATTCGGTGCATGTGACAAATGACATTTTATTTGAAATCCCTAGTTTGAAAAGTGTTTTCTGGAAGCCGTACGGCACCATTTCCCCTAAATTGTCCCCAGCAATTAGTTTAAGCCAATAAAAAATATATATAAAAAAAAAATAATGACCTTTATTTAACCAGGTAGGCCAGTTGAGAACAAGTCCTCATTTAACTCTGCGACCTGGCCAAGATGAAGCAAAGCAATGAGCTTCAACCCCTCGCCATTTGAGTGACAGCTAGCAAGATGCACACCCAGCAGAGTGAGAGGGAACAAGAGATCACAAATCTGCACATGTGATGTAGTATGTCATTTTCAGGGAAGACTTTTGGCTGGTGAGCGCTACTTTCACAACTACTGACTAAAAAGGTATGCAAAAGTACTGGAGAATCTCCAAGACCCAAGTAAAACCAGCCACCTTCCAGACTCAGCTGTCAAGGAGCAGGAGTGCTGAGGAAAGGGGGATACCACAATGCATTCAACGCCAACCCCCCTGAGGAGTGGAGTGTGTGCGGCATGCATTTGATGTCAGAGAGAGGTGCCTGTATACAGCGCATTCGGAGAGTATTCAGACCCCTCGACTTTTTCCACATTTTGATATGTTCGTCTTATTCTAAAATGGATGAAACTATTTTGTCCCCTCAGTCTACACACACTACCCCATAATGACAGAGCAAAAACAGGTTTAGAAATGCTTGAAAAATGTATTGAAAATAAAAAACTGAAATATCAAATTTACAAACAGTTGGAAGTTTATACACTTAGGTTGGAGTAATTAAAACTCATTTTTCAACCACTCCACAAATTTCTTGTTAAGAAACTATAGTTTTGGCAAGTCGGTTAGGACATCTACTTTGAGCATGACAAGTCAGTTTTCCAACAATTGTTTACAGACAAATTATTTCATTTATAATTCACTGTATCACAATTCCAGTGGGTCAGAAGTTTACATACACTAAATTGACTGCCTTTAAACAGCTTGGAAAATTCCAGAATAAGTCATGGCTTTAGAAGCTTCTGATAGGCTAATTGACATAATTTGAGTCAATTGAAAGTGTACCTGTGGATGTATTTCAAGGCCTACCTTCAAACACAGCGCCTCTTTGCTTGACATCATGGGGAATATATATATATATATATATATATATATATATATATATTTTAATCAGCCAAGACCTCAGGAAAAAAAAGTCTGGTTCATCCTTGGGTGCAATTTCCAAACGCCTGAAGGGACCACGTTCATCTGTACAAACAATAGTACGCAAGTATAAACACCATGGGACCACGCAGCCGTCATACCTCTCAGGAAGGAGACAAATTCTTACTCCTAGAGATGAACATACTTTGGATCGAAAAGTGTAAATCAATCACAGATTTGCTGGAGGAAACAGGTACAAAAGTATATATGTCCACAGTAAAACGAGTCCTATATCAACAACCTGAAAGGCAACTCGGAAGAAGAAGCCGCTGCTCCAAAACCACCATAAAAAAGCCTGACTACGGTTCACAACTGCACATGGGGACTAAGATCGTACTTTGGAGAAATGTCCTCTGGTCTGATGAAACAAAAATAGAACTGTTTGGCCATAATGACTATTGTTATGTTTGGAGGAAAAAAGGGGGGGCTTGCAAGTCGAACACCATCCCAACCGTGAAGCACGGGGGTGACAGCATCATGTTGTGGGGGTGCTTTGCTGCAGGAGGGACTGGTGCACTTCACAAAATAGACGACATCATGAGGGAGGAAAATTATGTGGATATATTGAAGCTACATCAAGACATCAGTCAGGAAGTTAAAGCTTGGTCGCAAATGGGTCTTCCAAATGGACAATGACCCCAAGCATACTTCTAAAGTTGTGGCAAAATGGCTCAAGGACAACCAAGTCAAGGTATTGGAGTGGCCATCACAAAGCCCTGACCTCAATCCTACAGAAAATTTGTGGGCAGAACTGAAAAAGCAAGGCTACCCAAAATGTTTGACCCGAGTTTAAATTGTTTAAAGCAATGCTACCAAATACTAATTGAGTGTATTTAAACTTCTGACCCACTGGGAATGTGATGAAATAAATAAAAGCTGAAATAAATCACTACTATTATTCTGACATTTCACATTCTTAAAATTAAGTGGTGATACTAACTGACCTAAGACAGGGAATTTTTACTAGGATTAAATGTCAGGAATTGTGAAAAACTGAGTTTAAATGTATTTGGCTAAGGTGTATGCAAACTTCGACTTCAACTGTAAGTAGGCAGAACATTTACTCAGTACTTTGTAGAAGCACCTTTTGGCAGCGATTACAGCCTCGAGTGTTCCTTGGTGTGACGTTACAAGCGTGGTACACCTGTATTTGGAGAGTTTCTCCCATTTTTCTCTGCAGATCCTCTCAAGCTCTGTCAGGTTGGATAGGGAGCATCAATGCACAGCTATTTTCAGGTCTCCAGAACTGATTGATCAGGTTCAATTCTCTGGAGCAGGTATTCATCAAGGATCTCTGTACTTCGCTCTGTTTCTTCCCCCCTCGATCCTGACTAGTATGCCAGTTCCTGCCACAGAAAAGCATCCCCACAGCATGATGCTGCCACAACCATGCTTCACCGTAGGGATGGTGCCAGGTTTCCTCCAGACGTGACACTTGCCATTCAGGCCAAAAATAGTTCAATCTTGGTTTCATCAGACCTGAGAATCTTGTTTCTCATTGTCTGAGAGTCTTTAGGTGTCTTATGGCAAACTCCAAGCAAGCTGTTATGTGCCATTTACTGAGGAGTGGCCACTCTACCATAAAGGCCAAAATGATGGAGTGCTGCAGAGACAGGAGAACCTTCCAGAAGGACAACCATCTCCAAAGAGGAATTCTGGAGCTCTGTCACCTCCCTGAACTAGACCCTTCTCCTCCGATTGCTCAGTTTGGCTGGGCAGTCAGCTCTAGGTAGTCTTGGTGGTTCCAATCTTCATCCATTTAAGAATGATGAATGCCACTGTGTTCTTGGGGACCTTCAATGCTGCAGACATGTTTTGGTACACTTCCCCAGATCTGTGCCTCGACACAATCCTGTCTCGGCGTTCTATGGAACATTCCTTCGACCTCATGGCACGGTTTTTGTTCTGACATGCACTGTCAACTGTGGGACCTTATATAGACAGGTAGGTGCGTTCCCAAATGAAGTCCAATCAAGTTGTAGAAACATCAAGGATGATCAATATAAACAGGATGCACTGGAGTATTTTGAGTATTTTTTTTTAAGTGAATCTTTATTTAACTAGGCTAGTCTTTATTTAACCACTAGTCTCCCTGCTGCCCCTAGGCTCATAGCAAAGGGTCTAAATACTTATGTAAATAAGGTATGTTTTTACATAAATTTACAAAAATATCTACAAACCTGTTTTCGATTTGTCATTATGGGGTAGTGTGTAGATTGATGAGGACGTTGCAGGCTAGCTCAGTGAAGGCCTTGAACTTGAGTCTCTCAATGAGTCCAACCGGGGTGACGCCAGCTGCCATTAGCAACTAAATGATCCTTATAACATCTGTGTGCAATATTAAAATACATCGGTTCCCAGCCCCGCAGGAGGCCTTTTGCCAGGCCGTCATTGTAAATAAGAATTTGTTTAACTGACTTGCCTAGTTAAAGGTCAAATAAAACAAATGTCTGGTAATAATAAGCAATAATTGGTACCATGGTCTTAAAATTATTCCTTTTTTAAAACGAAGACTGCACATTTTCAACTCCTGTTTACTGCTAACAATCCCTGCAGTATTGTGTTCGGCCTTCAACTTCCATGGCTTCAATGAGATGAGGCAGTAGTAGTGCTCAACCTCTCACAGGGAGAGAGGTTTCTCAGTCTTCATTTAGGGCCTTCTTGCGAGTCTAAATCATTGATGCAGTCATCTAACCCAACCCAGCCTAGATTACTGCCACTGCATTAGAGTTGTACTTTTTAATGAACTCTTCTCTGGCAGCACTCCACTGCCCTGACAGGTTCTGCGCTCCAGCAGCATGCTGTATTCTGTCAAACACGCTCCCCTCTCTAAGCTTACACATCACTGGTGTGAAACTAACAGGCTGAGGGTCATTCATGGGAAAAAGGGTAAAGCGGAATGAATAGAAGCGTTTAACACATTACAACTGCAGTGTTACACAGAGAAACCTGATGACACCCACTTCTGCTTCTGGTGAGAATCCTCCCAATTAAAGCCAGTTAGCCATATTAATGTGTCTGTTTTGGGAAAAGCAACACTACAATTAGCCTAGGCATCTACAGTACGCAGTATGTTACTGCCACTCAATGAGAATGGAGCAGCCTGATAAGTACCAAGTACAGATCCAGTGTTAACACAAGTACAGGAAGTAGAAGGGATCATTGAGTATGAGCAGTAATGCAAATTTAGTCCGACAGAGCCGAGTGCTGAGCAGGGGTCCAGCCCAAGCACTGGCCAGCATGTACCTGCAACCCCCACAGTGCAGCCCATGCTCATCCACTGTGTGAGTCTCCCACAACCGCCTCCCACACACCACAACGTGTTTCCTAAAGAACATGGTGATCTAACACACCGGGACAGCAGTGAAGGCGTAAGCAGTTCCGCCCTGCCCTGACATCCCTCCCCACCTTCCCCCACAAACACACCACCGTGGAGCGGGGAGCTGCGGCTCAACAGAAGGGCCACCAGGGGAAAGTAGGTCACGCTGACCCCGTGCTCCGTGTGTCAAACGTTCAGAGTGAGCCAAAGGGACAGGCGGTGTCAGAACCCTGCTCCTCTCCTCACAGGCAGGGAGGGAAGGGGTCAGAGCACCCTGTACACACACCGCTGAGAGACCCAGGGGGACTGCAGCCTCACAGGACACATACTGACATGCAGGGAGGTAGACGTCTCACACAGAGAACCAGTGAAGAGCGGTCGGTCTCTCCACAGGTCTGTCTAACGTTCATACACTTACACTAATGCTGTCCTTCCCTGCTGCTGCATCTCTGCCTCAAAAACATATCCTTCTGACAGGCATCCCAACACATGGCTGTTCTGACATTTCACACCTCTCATGTAAAGTTAAGTATTTACTCGTGAGCCTTTTGCAAATGTCTGTCTTACTAAGTAAGGGAAGGCCCGGACACGCTCGTTAATTGTTTAGATTCAACTCCAAATGGGATGACACTTAAATACCTTCGGATTTACAGCATTGTGATCAAAATGTTTTCCCCAGCAAGTAAAAGAAGCAGGAATGTATATTTCATAACTCAGAGCCGTTCTTGTGGAGTTGAACTTGATTTCTTAAGACACCTTTTTCCCAGATAATAACACTGACACTAATGTACCTCAAACATGTTCACTTTACACTACCAAAAAGCCAGGGGCGAAGACCCTTCAGACTGGATGGGAGAAAAGCCCTAATGATGAGGCAGATCCCCGTTTTGGACCAATCACAAACTCAAATTGTAAACAGGTGTACACTAACAGTAAATTTCGTACTTACGGGCCCTTCCCAATTATGCAGAGAGAAAATTAACGAGGAATACATACAAAATAAGTACCGATAATTTGGCTATAAGCAATGGGTACCAGTCGATGTGCAGGGGTACGAGTTAATTGAGGTAGATGTGTTCATATAGGTAGGGGTAAAGTGACTAGGCAACAGGATAGGTAATAAACAGTAGCAGCAGCTTATGTGATGAGTCAAAAGAATTGCTACAGATATTTGGGTAGCTATTTGGTTAACTATTTAGCAGTCTTATGGCTTGGGGGTAGAAGCTGTTCAGGGTCCTGTTGGTTCCAGATATGGTGCATCGGTTCCACTTGCCGTGCTTCCATCCTATTTAGGTTCAACTCATGAAAGATGGCACCCACAAGGCTTTTAAGAGCAACTTAAAAAACAAGGGCCAGCGCAGCCACTTCAAATATCCATTTTAGAGTGACTAAAGAGGAGAAGAATGACAAATAGCTTGTCTGCAGTGCCCTGTAATCAACATGTGGGTAGAACCCCATGTGATTGACTGAGGCAGATAGAAAGAGTTGAGCCACATCTTCTGCGGTGCATACCTAAGATCTAGTCCAGTCATACAGAAATGGATGCGATCTTTCCGATAAGGCCTGAGAGCCCGCGAGAGAGAGTGAGCGGAGAGAGAGAGCCCGCGAGAGAGTGAACGGAGAGAGAGTGAACGGAGAGAGAGTGAACGGAGAGAGAGAGAGCCCGCGAGAGAGAGTGAACGGAGAGAGAGTGAACGGAGAGAGAGTGAGCGGAGAGAGAGAGTGAACGGAGAGAGAGTGAACGGAGAGAGAGAGAGCCCGCGAGAGAGAGTGAACGGAGAGAGAGAGAGTGAGCGGAGAGAGAGTGAGCGGAGAGAGAGCCCCGGAGAGAGTGAACGGAGAGAGAGAGAGTGAGAGGAGAGAGAGCCCCGAGAGAGAGTGAGCGGAGAGAGAGAGAGAGGAGCGGAGAGAGTGAACGGAGAGAGCCCGCGAGAGAGAGTGAGCCGAGAGAGAGTGAACTGAGAGAGAGTGAGCGGAGAGAGAGAGTGAGCGGAGAGAGAGAGTGAGCGGAGAGAGAGAGAGAGAGCGGGAGAGAGAGAGAGAGCCCGCGAGAGAGAGTGAACTGAGAGAGAGTGAACGGAGAGAGAGAGAGCCCGCGAGAGAGAGTGAACGGAGAGAGAGAGAGAGAGTGAGCGGAGAGAGAGAGAGAGCCCGCGAGAGAGAGTGAACGGAGAGAGAGTGAACGGAGAGAGAGAGAGCCCGCGAGAGAGAGTGAGCGGAAAGAGAGAGAGAGAGTGAGCGGAGAGAGAGAGAGAGAGTGAGCGGAGAGAGTAAGCCCACAAGAGGAGAGCGAGCGGAGCGACGACACGGGGCGGAAGGAGAGAGAGCGGAGCGACGACACGGGGCGGAAGGAGAGAGGGCGGTGCGACGACACGGGGCGGAAGGAGAGAGGCGGTGCGGCGGACACGGGGCGGAAGGAGAGAGGGCGGAGCGACGACACGGGGCGGAGCGAGGGGAGCGACGACACGGGGCGGAAGCGACGGAGCCACGGGGCGGAAGGAGAGAGGGCGGTGCGACGACACGGGGCGGAAGGAGAGAGGGCGGAGCGACGACACGGGGCGGAAGGAGAGAGGGCGGAGCGACGACACGGGGCGGAGCGACGACACGGGGCGGAAGGAGAGAGGGCGGAGCGACGACACGGGGCGGAAGGAGAGAGGGCGGAGCGACGACACGGGGCGGAAGGAGAGAGGGCGGAGCGACGACACGGGGCGTTAGGAGAGAGGGCGGAGAGACGACACGGGGCAGAAGGAGAGAGGGCGGAGCGACGACACGGGGCAGAAGGAGAGAGGGCGGAGCGACACGGGGCAGAAGGAGAGAGGGCGGAGAGACGACAGGGTAGAAGGAGAGAGGGGCGGAGCGACGACACGGGGCAGAAGGAGAGAGGGCGGAGCGACGACACGGGGCAGAAGGAGAGAGGGCGGAGCGACGACACGGGGTAGAAGGAGAGAGGGCGGAGAGACGACACGGGGCAGAAGGGAGAGAGGGCGGAGCGACGACACGGGGCAGAAGGAGAGAGGGCGGAGCGACGACACGGGGCAGAAGGAGAGAGGGCGGAGCGACGACACGGGGCAGAAGGAGAGGGGCGGAGCGACGACACGGGGTAGAAGGAGAGAGGGCCGAGAGACGACACGGGGCAGAAGGAGAGAGGGCGGAGCGACGACACGGGGCAGAAGGAGAGAGGGCGGAGCGACGACACGGGGCAGAAGGAGAGAGGGCGGAGCGACGACACGGGGCAGAAGGAGAGAGGACGGAGTGACGACAGGGTAGAAGGAGAGAAAGGGGAGTGACACAGGGTAGAAGGAGAGAAAGCGGAGTGACACAGGGTAGAAGGAGAGAAAGGGGAGTGACACAGGGTAGAAGGAGAGAAAGCGGAGTGACACAGGGTAGAAGGAGAGAAAGCGGAGTGACACAGGGTAGAAGGAGAGAAAGCGGAGTGACACAGGGTAGAAGGAGAGAAAGCGGAGTGACACAGGGTAGAAGGAGAGAAAGCAGAGTGACAGGGTAGAAGGAGAGAAAGTGGAGTGACACAGGGTAGAAGGAGAGAAAGCAGTGACACAGGGTAGAAGGAGAGAAAGCAGAGTGACACAGGGTAGAAGGAGAGAAAGCAGAGTGACACAGGGTAGAAGGAGAGAAAGCAGAGTGACAGGGTAGAAGGAGAGAAAGCAGAGCGAGAAAGAGAGGGCGAGAGCACCAAGACGAAACAGGACTGACAGTACAACAAGGATAAAACCAAGGTAGGGACCAAACAGTGGTGAAGATAAAGCACTGGCACAGTAGATTACTTTACACTGTTGTTGTGACACATTTCATACAAGGCCCCATTCCTATACAAAACACACACAACTCTGCTTCAGAGACCTCCACAGGGGCTAAGGAATGTAGCACCTTCACTGTCTATTTGAAGTGGGTGTGGGACGATGTGTGGGATGCCTTGAACGCCACAGCGTTCCCACAGCAGGGCACCACCTTCCTCTTTCACACACTCTCACATACACACACACTCACACGTTATGCATGGGAGCGCACACAGACACACAAAGGTGCTAAACTACAGTCTGACCCGGTGCAATCTCACAAGATGTTTTTAATCCTTTTAGTTGTGTGAAGAACAGTGACCCCAGGGTTGTAGAGATGAGGCCTTTCTGATTGGCTGTTTATAGAACCAGGTGAGATGAGTCAGATCAGGAATAGGTTCTACCTCCCAACACACTGCACACCTCACCTTATACAAGCCAACCACATAAACCATGTACTGAAAAGGCCTGCCTTAGACGTTCCTTCATTCCCCCTTCGCCCCAACACACTGCACACTAACTGAAGTGTAGATGCACACAGCCAAGCGCCGGCTCGATGCACAGCACAGATCTCTCTCAAGTCCACTAAAGTACTGAGAGACGCGAAGCACACACTTGAAAAACCATGAAGTCAACTGCAACGATTTTCAACTTGATTATTTACAAGCTTCAAAGGCATTTGATCTGCCTCCCTTGGCATCTAGAAGCAGTGCTGGCGTGCTAGGTTTTAAACCGCCTTAGTCTCTGATCTTTACTCACTTGTATGTTGTTTTAATAAAACATGAACAGTTTGCTTGCTGCAGCAAAACGCATGCCAAGGTGAAAACTAATAAATATGAAAGTGCTATTACACCACGTAAGTTGAACACCATCCCAAGTGATGAAGACAAGGAGAACAGTCAAACATGTCGATCACAAAACCCTGTGACGAAGACCCTATCTAGAACATGTTGAGGTATTAGAGTAATTTAAAAGAAACATGCTCTTCTGCAAAGTGAGATTACACCATAGGGAAATTGTCTTTTCAATGGTTAAATTAAACCCATATTTCACATTATGAGCACAATAAAATGTGTGTACAGAAATTTAAAAGACAAATAAATGCATGAACATAGCCGCCAAAGAAATCAGTGGTCCTGGTAACCACATAACTGGTTCAGTATCTCTCGCGTATCAAGTGTACAATAATGGTTTTGCATTCATCAGATAGTTAAAGCTTTTAATGCACTGACTATTTAAAAAGGTTTCTCCTTGGCATGGTTGTGACACGCTTCAGACACAGTACAATAAAAAGCAACTGCATCAAACAGTTTTAACCCCAGGTAAAGCTGTGCTGACTACACCCACTGGATAGCCATAGTGGGAATTGACTGCCACGGTCATGTGATTCTATACAGATCTTCGAGATCTGATAGGCTTCAGGTCATATTTCATACATAAGTACGGGGACAAGTTCGGCAAATGACAGACAGGCAGGTTCGTAGGAGCGTTGGGACTGGAACCGAAAGGTGGCTGGATTGAATCCCTGTGCTGACAACGCAATAATCTGCCATTCTGCCCCTGAGCAAGGCAGTTAAACCCACTGCCATTCTGCCCCTGAGCAAGGCAGTTAAACCCACTGTCATTCTGCCCCTGAGCAAGGCAGTTAAACCCACTGTCATTCTGCCCCTGAGCAAGGCAGTTAAACCCACTGCCATTCTGCCCCTGAGCAAGGCAGTTAAACCCACTGTCATTCTGCCCCTGAGCAAGGCAGTTAAACCCACTGCCATTCTGCCCCTGAGCAAGGCAGTTAAACCCACTGTCATTCTGCCCCTGAGCAAGGCAGTTAAACCCACTGCCATTCTGCCCCTGAGCAAGGCAGTTAAACCCACTGTCATTCTGCCCCTGAGCAAGGCAGTTAAACCCACTGCCATTCTGCCCCTGAGCAAGGCAGTTAAACCCACTGCCATTCTGCCCCTGAGCAAGGCAGTTAACCCCACTGTCATTCTGCCCCTGAGCAAGGCAGTAAAACCCACTGTCATTCCGCCCCTGAGCAAGGTAGTTAAACCCACTGTCATTCCGCCCCTGAGCAAGGCAGTTAAACCCACTGCCATTCTGCCCCTGAGCAAGGCAGTTAAACCCACTGTCATTCTGCCCCTGAGCAAGGCAGTTAAACCCACTGGTCCCCGGGCGCCGATGGTGTGGCTATCGATTAAGGAAGCCCCCCGCACCTCTCCAATTCAGAGGGGTTGGATTAAATGCCGAAGTCACATTTCAGATGAATGCATTCAGTTGTACAACTGACTAGGTATCCCCCTTTCCCATCCATCAAATGAGTATAGGGCCGTGAAGCATTGGCGGCCAGGCTTATAAAAATACTATACTAGTTAAGAGTTCAGGTGGCCTCCGCATGACAAAAAGGATTTACCAAGATACACTTCAAAAAATGACTAATTTGAGTCAACAAGGAGTTGGAGCACTCAACAAAAAAAGACAGATTAATTTATTACAGCTCACTTGAATCCATTGTTCAGGGTGAGTACACAGGTGACTGATGTTTCAACATCAATCTGACAACTATACTAGTTACTCTGGCTGAGAAGGTGTGGGAGACATGGAGCTCCTTTCCAGACAGGTATGCAGGGGCCAACATGGTGCTGGCAGAGAAACTGACACTCCCCCTGGCTGGACTGACTAACACGCCAGTCAGTCAGTCACTGAAGACCGTCTATCCAAAATGCACACAGATATTGTCCTTCAAAACAGACATTATATAGAGTATTCCCCATGTTCTGACTTTCCAGTTTGGCAGTGAGATCTGTGATCCTCTCAGCAGTAAGTCAAGATATCCGTCTTCATCTGATGTGTAACTTTGTTGAAGCCCACATATAGGAAGGAGTACAGCCACAGACAATACGGCTCAGCTGACAAACTAACAGCTAACAAAGTGTTCATGAAAGCTGCACCAAGGATGTTCCCTTTTCAGCAGAGGAAGAGATTTGGAGACCAACACTGAGCTCAACCTCCATCACACCCACATCTTTACCTGCTTTGTTGAGTAAGCTAACCTTGAACGGGGTCTGCAGACATTTAGAAAAGCCTGTGGATGCATTCAAAGTTAAAGCCCTGACTTCAGTGAAATATTTTACTTTTTTTTTTGAAAGCCTCCATTTCAAAATTGGAAGTCGGGTTGGCTGCTGCAAATTTATTTGAAAGGCTGTGGGGAAAATGAACTTAATTTAATACTGAATGACAGGTCAACACAACGACAAAAGATCTGAGCCACTCGTCTGAAGCCTCTTTTAATCATTGTCCTTCAGAGAGCTCTCCCCCGCCTGGTGCTGTGAGCAAAGCACACACAGTCAAAGGGCTTTCCACAGCCACTCACATAACTCACTGCAGAGACAGAACAGCACAGGAGGCTAGCTACTGTAGCAAGCGGACTACAGCAGCCTACAGACAAGCTCAATCATTTCACTGCAAACGAGCACCCTTAAACAGATGGGGATGGCACTATTAAATAGATTATCTACTCTATAAATCTATGAATGTCAAAAGATCTGCATCATCCAGATGAGGGCTCACTGCACTAAAAAAATATATTTTTTAAAACAGTGTGTTATATATTTATGTATTAACCCATCCACCACCCACCCTCAGACGCAACTTTTTTTAAATATATATATTTTTTTACAGCTTTTCTGCTACTTCTACTGTCTAATCTGATCTCCAACTGTGACATTTCAAAAGAGGAAACAAAGACACGACAGGTTTTCAAAAATTTGGGAAAAACAATAGTCTTGCACTTAGCTTAAGCCATTTGACAAAACACGCAAAACAGTAGTGAATTCACAATATTTGCCATAAGACAGAAGGGCATAATAAGCCTGGCTGCTACTGTACATTTGGTCCATTTCTTTGAGCGATGCAGGCTTGCGCTTTTGGGCTGTTGTGCTATACATGGTTCCCTCTCTGTCTGCAGATGCAGAGGCAGCGCCAGGCCATGAGAGATTGAAGGCAAAAGGACGTCCTCCAGTTTATGCTCCCTGAAAGCCTTCACATTCTCTGTTCCACATGAGAGACCTGATGAAAGCCATGTGGCAGTACGCCATTTAGAGCATCTTCACACTTCCTGTAAAAATACCATCCTCTACACATATTACTCAAAAGGTAAACGTATGTACTTTCTAATTCGACTCAATCGCTACCTCCGGAGGTAGAGCACGACCCTCGGCCCAACAGTTGCCCCCCTTGAAGAAGGGCAGAGTAAACAATTGTCTTGGTGAGCCATCACTGCTACAGTATACATGGTAATACCAGAACAATGTTTTAGAAACAGCTGAAAGGTATGAACATTCTCCTCATATTTAACATGTTTTTTTCAGGGGGTGCATCAGCTTTATAATATTTAATATAAACTCAGCAAAAATAAATAAAAGAAACGTCCCCTTTTCAGGACCCTGTATTTCAAAGATAATTCGTGAAAATCCAAATAACTTCACAGATCTTCATTGTAAAGGGTTTAAACACTTTCCCATGCTTGTTCAATGAACAGTTAATGAAAATGCACCTGTGGAACGGTCGTTAAGACAAACAGCTTACAGGAAATTAAAGTCACAGTTCTGAAAACTTAGGACACTAAAGAGGCCTTTCTACTGACTCTGAAAAACACCAAAAGATGCCCAGGGTCCCTGCTCATATATGTTAACGTGCCTTAGGCATGCTGCAAGGAGGCATGAGTACTGCAAGGAGGCATGACGCCTAAGACAGCGCTATAGGGAAACAGGAGGGACAGCTGATCGTCCTCGCAGTGGTTGACCACGGGTTGCACCTGCACAGGATCGGTACATCTGAACATCACACCTGCGGGACAGGTACAGGATGGCAACAACAACTGCCGGAGTTACACAAGGAATGCACAACCCCTCTATCAGTGCTCAGACTGTCTGCAATAGGCTGAGAGAGGCTGGACTAAGGGCTTGTAGGCCTGTTGTAAGGTAGGTCCTCACCAGACATCACCGGCAACGTCGTCGCCTACGGGCACAAACCCAACATCGCTGGACCAGACAGGACTGGCAAAAAGTACTTTTCACTGACGAGTCGCGGTTTTGTCTCACTAGGGGTGATGGTCGGATTCACGTTCATTGTTGAAGGAATGAGCGTTACACCGAGGCCTGTACTCTGGAGCGGGATCCATTTGGAAGTGGAGGGTCCGTCATGGTCTGGGGCGGTGTGTCACAGCATCATTGGACTGAGCTTGTTGTCATTGCAGGCAATCTCAACATGGTGCGTTACAGGGCAGACATTCTCCTCCCTCATGTGGTACACTTCCTGCAGGCTCATCCTGACATGACCCTCCAGCATGAGGGTCAAGTCACCATTGATTTCCTGCAAGACAGGAATGTTAGTGTTCTGCCATGGCCAGCGAAGAGCCAGGATCTCAATCCCATTGAGCACGTCTGGGACCTGTTGGATTGGAGGGTGAGGGCTAGTGCCATTCCCCCCCAGAAATGTCCAGGAATTTGCAGGTGCCTTGGTGGAAGAGTGGGGTAACATCTCACAGCAAGAGCTGGCACAACAGATAGTGGCTGTTACTTTTGACCCCCCTTTGTTCAGGGACACATTACTCAATTACAGTTAGTCACTTGTCTGTGGAACTTGTTCAGTTTATGTCTCAGTTGTTGAATCTTTTTATGTTCATACAAATATTTACACATGTTAAGTTAGCTGAAAATAAATGCAGTTGACAGTGAGAGGACATATATTTTTTTGCTGAGTTTATAATAATATTTAAGACTTGTTGTACTGTGGTTTTACCTAAAATTGCAGAAACAGTAGCTACCGGTTGCACTGAGCCACGTAAAACTACGGAAGCCCATCCCCACCACCCAACAAATATAAAATGTACATCATACAAATAGGATATGTTTTTTCATTTGTGAGGTGATTTCAGAAGTGGCAGCACAGGACCCAGAGTGGTGGTGTCGGGGCAGGTTTTCTGATCTGGTAGGAGACTAACCTAACCAACTCCAGACCATAGCTCTAGCATATGACATCGCAATAAATCACCAGTAAAAAAATATATCAACTTTTATGATGGAAGCAGAACATTTTTCTAAAATCAGATCAGTGTTGTTTTTAACTCTTGGAAAAACTCCTGGCCCTCGGGAAGACAAAAACATTAAAACCCTTTACAAGGACAAAGAGACAACTGCGTTTGGACAATAAAACAGAGCTGAGCTCTCTAACTATAAAAGACACTCACAGTTTGTCATCACCATTGAGTTGATTCATTCAAGTCAATCATTTTGGATAAAACATGCCTCTGACCTAGCCACCCGAAGTGTGTATATAAAACAAAAGAAAACCTTCCCATTTCTTTCATAAATAAAATGGGCCTATTTTAGGCTATAGAAACATGACGTTACCTTTTTATCATGGCCCAGATTGGATCAGAGGGCATAGGCTCCTCTACACTACCTGCAGCTGTGGTGGTCATCAGTAGGCTCCTCTACACTACCTGCAGCTGTGGTGGTCATCAGTAGGCTCCTCTACACTACCTGCAGCTGTGGTGGTCATCAGTAGGCTCCTCGACACTACCTGCAGCTGTGGTGGTCATCAGTAGGCTCCTCTACACTACCTGCAGCTGTGGTGGTCATCAGTAGGCTCCTCTACACTACCTGCAGCTGTGGTGGTCATCAGTAGGCTCCTCCTCTACACTACATACAGCTGTGGTGGTTATCAGTAGGCTCCTCTACACTACCTACAGCTGTGGTGGTCATCAGTAGGCTCCTCTACACTACCTACAGCTGTGGTGGTCATCAGTAGGCTCCTCTACACTACCTAGAGCTGTGGTGGTTATCAGTAGGCTCCTCTACACTACCTACAGCTGTGGTGGTTATCAGTAGGCTCCTCTACACTACCTGCAGCTGTGGTGGTCATCAGTAGGCTCCTCGACACTACTTGCAGCTGTGGTGGTCATCAGTAGGCTCCTCTACACTACCTGCAGCTGTGGTGGTCATCAGTAGGCTCCTCTACACTACCTACAGCTGTGGTGGTCATCAGTAGGCTCCTCTACACTACCTACAGCTGTGGTGGTTATCAGTAGGCTCCTCTACACTACCTGCAGCTGTGATGGTCATCAGTAGGCTCCTCGACACTACCTGCAGCTGTGGGGGTCATCAAAAGGCTCCTCTACACTACCTGCAGCTGTGGTGGTCATCAGTAGGCTCCTCTACACTACCTGCAGCTGTGGTGGTCATCAGTAGGCTCCTCTACACTACCTGCAGCTGTGATGGTCATCAGTAGGCTCCTCTACACTACCTGCAGCTGTGATGGTCATCAGTAGGCTCCTCTACACTACCTACAGCTGTGGGGGTCATCAAAAGGCTCCTCTACACTACCTGCAGCTGTGGTGGTCATCAGTAGGCTCCTCTACACTACCTACAGCTGTGGTGGTCATCAGTAGGCTCCTCGACACTACCTGCAGCTGTGGTGGTCATCAGTAGGCTCCTCTACACTACCTGCAGCTGTGGTGGTCATCAGTAGGCTCCTCTACACTACCTACAGCTGTGGTGGTCAGTAGGCTACAGTTGATCAGACTAAAGCACAGACTAAAATGTGCACGTTGCCAAATCATAAGGAATTGTATTTTTGAAAAATTGGTAGCGGTTATGGGCTTCCATATAAAACATTGTCGCAAATCTACAGTGAATTCACTTATACCCACGTTTTCGGTCTCAATTTGCTTTTACGACATGTAATAATTTGCATGATGTTGATAAAAATGAAGCCTGGTTTGTTGTAAGATAAGCCTACTGATGATACTTTGTAAAATTTTGGAGGATAGTGTGTCCTATCGGGGGACCGTTCGTATTTTGTATATGCAACGTCTTCGGATGATGGGGGTGAATGTGGTTAGGTAGGTGTACCCCTGAACATTAACTCAGTACCACTACTTCTTACACACTACTTTTCAAAAGTTTGGGGTAGAGGTCGACCGATTATGATTTTTCAACGCCGATGCCGATTATTGGAGGACAAAAAAAGCTGATACCGATTAAATCGGCTGATTTTTAAAATGTATATATATATATTTTTGGAATAATGACAATTGCAACAACACTGAATGAACAATGAACACTTTTATTTTAACTTAATATATATATATATATATGGGCTTTTGGATAGGTGTTCTTAAGGTGATTCCACAGGTTGGTGGTATTTTTTTATTTAGCCGTTGCTGACCCCATGCTTACATCTTTATCACAAATAAGACAATAATACAAAAGAGTCTGCTTAGGAGACAAATGCTCAACTGTTTGAATAAAAATAGAGTTTAAGTTACCTGTGATGAATGTTGAAAACAAAAACTAATTTCTATATGCAGGAAATCCTATTTTAATAATGGACATGTTAAGAATTGACTACCAAAGTGCGAGTCATAATTCCCATGACACCTTCTAGCAAAATCTGAAAAAGCGGTTCCTTCATTCATTTATTCCATATGATATTTTTAGATACACTTAAAATAAGGTCTGTGTTTCGTGTAGGCTTACACCACCTTGCCAATTTTATAACTGTGTAGATATCCATAGGACAAGGTAACTCTGATCTATATTGGCTAAATATAAACGAAGATCTTTTCTTTTTGTAGAGTGGATTTATGAAAATATTTCTGCCTCGTTCGTCATTGAAAATAATAATGTGTTCTTAACTGACTTGCCTAGTTAAATAAAGATTAAATAAAGGTGTGTAGTAAAAAATTTAAAAATAATTTTAAAAACATCAAAATCGACACCCAAAAATACCGATTTCCAATTGTTATGAAAACTTGAAATTGGCCCTAATTAATCTGCCATTCCGATTAATCGGTCGACCTCTAGCCTGGGGTCACTAAGAAATGGCCTTGTTTTTTAAAGAAAAGCAAAAGAAATTGTTCATTAAAATAACATCAAATTGATCATAAATACAGTGTAGACATTGTTAATGTTGTAAATGACTATTGTAGCTGAAAACACCTGTTTAATGGAATATCTACATAGGCATACAGATGTCCATTATCAGCAACCATCACTCCTGTGACCCAATGACACGTTGTGTTAGCTAATCCAAGATTCATTTTAAAATGATAATTGATCATTAGAAAACCATTTTGCAAGTATATTAGCATAGCTGAAAACTGATTAAAGAAGCAATAAAACGGTCCTTCTTTAGACTATTTGAGTATCTGGAGCATCAGCATTTGTGGTTTTGATTACAGGCTCAAAATGGCCAGAAACAAATAACTTATCTTCTGAAACTCATCAGTCTATTCTTGCTCTGAGAAATGAAGGCTATTCCATGCAAGAAATTTCCAAGAAACTGAAGATCTCGTACAACGCTGTGTACTACTCCCTTCACAGAACAGTGCAAACTGGCTCTAACCAGAGTAGAAAGAGTGGGAGGAGCCGGCGCACAGCTGAGCAAGAGGATAAGTACATTAGTGTGTCTCGTTTGAGAAACAGACACCTCGCAAGTCCCCAATTGGCAGCTACATTAAATAGTACTCGCAAAACACTAGTCTCAACATTAACAGCAAAGAGGCGACTCCGTGATGCTGGCCTTCTAAGCAGAGTTGCAAAGAAAAAGCCATATCTCAGACTGGGGAATAAAAAGAAAAGATTAAGATGGGCAAAAGAACACAGACACTGGACAGAGGAAGATTGGAAAAAAGTGTTATGGACAGATGAATCTAAGTTTGAGTTGTTTGGATCACAAAGAAGAACATTCATGAGACACAGAAAAAAAGGAAAAGATGCTGGAGGAGTGCTTGACACCATCTGACCATCACATCAAGCAATGTGATGGTCCGGGGGTGCTAAAGTGGGAGATTTGTACAGGGTAAAAGGGATCTTGAAGGAGGAAGGCTATCACTCCATTTTGCAACGCCGTGCCATACCCTGTGGACAGAGCTTATTGGGAGCCAATATCCTCCTACTACAGGACAATGACCCAAAGCACAGCTCCAAACTATGCAAGAACTATTTAGGGAAGAAGCAGTCAGCTGGTATTCTGTATATAATGGAGTGGCCAGCAGAGTCACCGGATCTCAACCCTATTGATCTGTTGTGGGAGCAGCTTGACCGTATGGTACGTATGAAGTGTCCATCAAGCCACAAATGGAGGATTCTTTGACGAAAGCAAAGTTTGAAGAATACAATTATTTCAATTAAAAATCATTATTTATAACCTTGTCAACATCTTGACTATATTTCCTAATCATTTTGCAACTATTTTCACGTAAGTTTTCAAGGAAAACAAGGGCATTTCTAAAATGACCCCAAACGTTAGAAAGGTAGTGGATTTGGCTTCGGTATTGTTATTTGTGTTACAAATCTTTCATTTTTTTCCCTTCAAATTCGTCCTACTTTTTAACTCTGAAATGTTGGGAAAGGGCTCGTAAGTAAACATTTCACAGTAATGTCTACTGTTGTATTCGGCGCTTGAGACATTTTGATTTGAACTTTAAATTCATATGAGAGGGTTAATTGTTTTTTGGGCTAAAATGTAATGTGTGGGGCCAACAGACTCACAGCACTGTAGCCCCCTATAGTGCCCACACAGAAACATTCTTTGGTACCTAGTGTTGCTAACCGCCCACTTAAGAGTAGAACCCATTAAATACTACAAAGATGTAGCCTATTGGATAATAGGAACATTTTGTTTTATATGGCCTTGTGCGTGTCGCTAGCTGTGTAAGCAGTGAATATAAAATAAATGTAAAATGAATGAAACAGTTATGGGGTAGATCAGCTTTAATACTGTTGATACATTGATGAAAGCCACAATCTAACTCTCTGCATCATTTCCAATCCATATACACATAGATATCCATATATAGATATAGCTATGGATATCTATCTCTGGATCTCTCTAGATAAATATTCATATTGCGTTATTATTTTCCCCTAACCCCACCACTAATTGGAGTAAACTAAATGGACAACACTTAGGCTTCTGCTTCCAGCTTATACATACTATATACAATTTACGGAAACAATCTATTTTACAAGAGTCATATTTTGTTTGTTTTTAGTCCCATCCTTCAGCTCCACTCAACCCCTCCCATCCATCTGTGAACACCAAGTTGATTTATATTTTTCATATAGTTTTCAACTGTACTGTTTCACAAAAGTTCTGAACCTTTCTATTCTCTTATTTTCTACAGATTGTAAATTAAGACACTTTTTGTAAAAAAAAAAAATATTATATAAAAAAAAAATGAAATCACCCAGCAGTGCCATTTGCAGTTAGCTCCAGGTAACTGTTGCAATTCTTCAGCCATTCCTGAACCTCTGACCAAAAACAAGCTACATATGGACCATGCCAAAACAAATGATCTAATGACTGTCCCTTTGCAGCAAAATCTGCAGAGCTGGGATGGTTGTAACGTCCATACAGTGCATTCGGAATGTATTCAGACCCCTTCCCTTTTCCACATTGTTACTTTACAGTCTTATTCTAAAAATTATTATTATTATTATTTTTTTTAATCCCATCAATCTACAAACACCATAATGACAAAGCAAAAACAAGTTTAGGAATTGTTGAACAAAATATAAAACAGGAATACCTTAATTACATATTTATTCAGACCCTTTGCTATGAGACTTGAAATTGAGCATCCTGTTTGCATTGATCATCCTCGAGATGTTTCTACAACTTGATTGGAGTACACCTGTGGTAAAGTAAATTGACTAGACATGATTTGGAAAGGCACACACCTGTCAATATAAGGTCATACAGTTGACAGTGCACGTCAGAGCAAAAACAAAGTAATGAGGTCAAAGGAAATGTCAGTAGAGCTCTGAGCATCATGTCTGGAGGAAACCAGGCACCATCCCTACAGTGAAGCATCGTGGTGGCAGATTCATGCTGTTGGGATGTTTTTCAAGGACAGGGACTTCGAGACTAATCAGGATCGAGGGAAAGATGAACGGAGCAAAGTACAGAGCATTCCTTGATGAAAACTGCCTCAGAGCTCAGGACCACAGACTGGGGCGAATGTTCCAACAGGACAACAACCCGAGGCAGACAGACAAGACAATGCAGCAGTGGCTTTGGGACAAGTCTCTGAATGTCCTTGGGGGGCCCAGCCAGGGCCCAGACTTGAACCCGATCTAACATCTCAGGAGAGACCTGAAAATAGCTGTGCAGCGACGCTCCCCTGACAGAGCTTGAGAAGATCTGCAAAGAAGAATGGGAGAAACTCCCAAAATACAGGTGGGCAAAGCTTGTATTGTCATACGCAAACGAGAATGCCACGGGACTTCAACTGAGTAAAGGGTCTGAAAATGTAAGTAAATGTGATAAAATCAGCAAGCATTTCGAAAAACAAGTTTTTGCTATGTCATTATGGGGTATTGTGTGTAGATTAATGAGGGGAAAAAAACTTGAATCCATTTTAGAATAAGGCATAAAATGTGGGAAAAGTCGAGGGGTCTGAATAAGGTCCGAAGGCAGTGTGTGTGTGTGTGTATGTATACACATACACTTGAAGTCTGTAGTTTATATACACCTTAGCCAAATACATTTAAACTCAGTTATTCACAATTCCTGACATTTAATCCTAGTAAACATTCCCTGTCTTATGTCAGTTACTTATGTCAGTTAACATTTTAAGAATGTGAAATGTCAGAATAATAGTAGAGAGAATGATTTATTTAAACTTATTTCTTTCATCACATTCCCAGTGGGTCAGAAGTTTACATGCACTCAATTAGTATTTGGTAGCATTGCCTTTAAATAGTTTAACTTGGGTCAAACATGTCGGGTAGCCTTCCTCCTGGCCCATTCCTCCTGACAGAGATGGTGTAACTTAGTCAGGTTTGTAGGCCTCCTTGCTCGCACATACTTTTTCAGTTCTGCCCACAAATCTTCTATAGGATTGAGGTCAGGGCTTTGTGATGGCCACTCCAATACCATGACTTTGTGGTCCTTAAGCCATTTTGCCACAACTTTAGAAGTATGCTTGGGGTCATTGTCCATTTGGAAGACCCATTTGTGACCAAGCTTTAACTTCCTGACTGATGTCTTGAGATGATGCTTCAAAATATCTACATCCTCCAGCATCTTCACAAGGTCCTTTGCTGTTGTTCTGGGATTGATATGAACTTTTCGCACCAAAGTGTGTTCATCTCTAGGAGACAGAACACGTCTCCTTCCTGAGCAGTATGACGGCTGTGTGGTCCCATGGTGTTTATACTTGCACACTATTGTTTGTACAGATGAACGTGCTATCTTCAGGCATTTGGAAATTGCTGCCAACGATGAACCAGTCTTGTGGAGGTCTACACTTTTTTCCCCCTGAGGTCTTGGCTGATTTCTATTGATTTTCCCATGATGTCAAGCAAAGAGGCACTGAGATTGAAGGTAGGCCTTGAAATACATCCACAGGTACACCTCCAATTAACTCAAATGCTATCATTTAGACTATCAGACGCTTCTATAGCCAGGACATTTTCTGGAATTTTCCAAGCTGTTTAAAGGTGCAGTCAACTTAGTGTATGTAAACTTCTGACCCACTGGAATTGTGATATTGTGAATTATAAGTGAAATAATCTGTCTGTAAACAATTGCTGGAAAAATTGCTTGTGTCATGCACAAAGTAGATGTCCTAACCGACTTACCAAAACTATAGTTTGCTAAGAAGAAATTTGTGGAGTGGTTGAAAAACAAGTTTTAATGACTCCAACCTAAGTGTATGTAAACTCCCGACTTCAACTACATATATCTCATTCTATTGGTTGCAATAATTTTGTATAATAATTAAAATTGGAAAAACTCTAAGCAGATTTAAATGGTTACCGGTCCTTGAGATTTGGGGGTGTAAAAACTGTTCTGTAGAAATGCCACAATAATACATATAACCGAGCCTTGATCACCAAATCGAAATGCATTTACCTTTTTTAGGGTAGAGGGTATAATAGTGAGGGGTAGATCATGTGCCACGTGTTGGTGGTTACATTTAGCCTTTACATTACTTAGTAAAGGCACAATTGAAGGAGAGGAAATAATGTGGTTGCTTTGGGCCATGAAGTCTGGCAGAGAAACCAAAGACCTTTGATTTGCTTCCATGCCTACATTTAAAATGACAGAGTTTATACTCCACAATAAGAGCAATAATCAGACCATACAACTCATAAAATGTAGGCAACAAGCATTCCTTAATCTACCATTCTTGACAAAGTCTAATTTATTAGTCTACTTTTGAAAACCAAATGGTGACTTAGGCTACGCCTGAGAAAAGCAGGATTATTTCTCTGGAATGGAATAGAAAAAACATCCTATCACATGTAATGTACCAAGAGTGTCAAATGGGTTAGGCATGTTCTATTCTGTATTAGAGACATGAAGGCCATGATTGAGCACCACAAAAGCCAGGACGGAGGAAGCTGTTGCAATTGGGTCGACCTCATCTGAAACATGGTGGGGTTGTCTGGTGGCATCATGTATACACTATGCCTGGTGAATGCAAACAGACTGCCTCTGGGAGTTTAGCTGCTCATTTGTGGAAATATGGATCCTTCGTTTCATGTTCAGTTGTGTTCTTCTCCCATCGCTCTCAATACGGAACAAACAGGGAGTAGAAAAGGATACATGATCTTGATCAAAAAGACCAGGGGTCTTCAGGGCCACATTCACCATCATCCGAAGCCTCTGGATAGGCTGTACAAAATACAAATGATCCCCCAATAGGACAGAGAGAAACTATCCTCCAATTATACAAAGTGTGATCAGTAACTAGTCAAAGAAAACAAACTTAAGTTTGTATAGGGCAGCCAATCACGTCATGCCTTTGCATCATAATCCAATAGAACATTACTCAATCCTGTAACCGAGGTAGATCTCCCGCGATAACCTGTGCACTATTCGTTTTAAAGGAATGCACAGAGAAACAGAGAAGAGACTTTCAACTTTGATGTGCCGCCTGAGCTTCCAACTTCAGACCAAAAGAATCTTACTTGACTTGCTATGGAAGTAAAATAAGTCACAGGCTTCCTAAACAGTCAAAGAGCCAAGTTAATGTAGAGCTGCCATACTCGCTGACCCATAAATAATACATTGCAGTGGTCAAGAGGGGCCAGACACCTCGGAGCACCCATTCATCCCACTATGGGCTAATTCACAATCTGGACCCCTACAAATCAGCCGGGCTAGACAATCTGGACCCCTACAAATCAGCCGGGCTAGACAATCTGGACCCCGACAAATCAGCCGGGCAAGACAATCTGGACCCCTACCAATCAGCTTTGGATAGACAATCTGGACCCTCTCTTTCTAAATGTATCCACTTCAATTGTTGCAACACCTATTACTAGCCTGTTCAAACTCTTTCGTATCGTCTGAGATCCTCAAAGATTGGATAGCTGCCGCGATCATTCCCCTCTTCAAAGGGGGAGACACTCCAGACCCAAACTGTTACAGACCTATATCCATCCTACCCTGCCTTTCTAAAGTCTTCAAAAGCCAAGTTAACAAACAGATCACTGACCATTTCGAATCTCACCGTACCGTCTCCACTATGCAATCTGGTTTCAGAGCTGGTCATGGGTGCACCTCAGCCACGCTCAATGTCCTAAACGACATCATAACCACCATCGATAAAAGACAATACTGTGCAGCCGTCTTCATCGACCTGGCCAAGGCTTTTGACTGTCAATCACCGTATACTTATCGGCAGACTCAACAGCCTTGGTTTCTCTAATGACTACATCGCCTGGTTCTCCAACTACTTCTCTGATAGAGTTCAGTGTCAAATCGGAGGGCCTGTTGTCCAGATCTCTGGCAGTCTCTATGGGGTGCCACAGGGTTCAATTCTGGGGCCGACTTCTCTGAATAGACCAATGATGTTGCTCTTGCTGCTGGTGATTCTCTGATCCACCTCTATGCAGACGACACCATTCTGTATACTGGCCCTTCTTTGGACACTGTTTTAACAAACCCCCAGATGAGCTTCAATGCTATAAAACTCTCCTTCCGTGGCACCCAACTGCTCTTAAATGCAAGTAAAACTAAATGCATGCTCTTCAACCGATCGCTGCCCGGACCTGCCTGCCCGTCTAGCGTCACTACTCTGGACGGTTTGAACTTAGAATATGTGGACAACTACAAATACCTAGGTGTCTGGTTAGACTGTAAACTATCCATCCAGACACACATTAAGCATCTCCAATCTTAAATTAAATCTAGAATCAGTTTCCTATTTCGCAACAAAGCCTCCTTCACTCATGCTGCCAAATATACCCTCGTAAAACTGACCATTCTACCGATCCTTGACTTCAGCGATGTCAATTACAAAATAGCCTCCAACACTCTACTCAGCAAACTGGATGTAGTCTATCGGGCGGGAGGGTGCGGTTCACCAAAGCCACATATACTACCCACCACTGCGACCTGTATGCTCTCGCTGGCTGGCGCTCACCTCATATTCGTCGCCAAACCCACTGGCTACAGGTTATCTACAAGTCTCTGGCCTCGCGGCTAGAAGAGCTACAGGCTGTAGGGTCAGGGAAGAGGGCTGCAGGGCTCAAAGCCAGGGCTAACCAATCAGTCTGGGACCCACCCACTCTGATCTCCATATACATACTGTTGTATTAGGACAGTACTCACAACATCTACCTACTGTAGCCTGCATAGAGCCTGAGCAAAACCGCAGCTGACATTCACAGTAGCTCAGTTTGACTATACTTACTTGTTGCCAGTGTTCAGACTGGGTTGTACACTGGAATCTTATCAATCACCAGGAAGAGCTGAAACAAATATGTTTAAGTGTTTATCGTTACCTTGCACTAGAAAGCCATTCTGCTTACACAGTCCCTACCTTGTAGCAAATTTACTTTCATCCATTTATTTTTTTGCATTTGTTAATGGGACATTCATTGGATAAATTAACTGCAGAAAACATACATTGAGAATGGTGACATTGACAAACGAGCAATTACAACCAGCGATATTTATGTGTCATATCCCTAGCTGCCACGACCTGCGATTAGCCCCTCCGATGCTGGATGGGAGAGTTGTGGCTGTCAATAGGAGCGGAGGGGAAGGCTGAGCAGCCCATTCTGACATGTCATCCATCACTGGGTCCGCTCCGCTCCGCTGCCACAGCTGTGTCGCTGTCCCCCTCACCATAGAGCGCTGACCCCAATGAGGACCCCGCAGGCATGGAGATCAACTTTCACTCTCATATGCCGTCCTGATGCGAGCAAGGCCAGAGAGACACATACAACAAAAACCGATTTGTGGCAATGATGACATTCTGATCACTACGTCAATAACTAGCAATGTTATACTCTCCACTTAGAGAGATATCTTGGTGTTCACCACATGAATTTAAATGAAGAAAGTGGAGATTGCAAGCGGCAGTGTGAGGCTATTAGCTCTGGGAGAATGACAGAAGGGGTGATCGGGGTTAAGTAATTACCACGGTGGAGAAAGGACGGATTAAACAAAGATGAAATGAAATGACGTTGGCCAGCAATGTTCGCACTATAATTAGACTACTAACCATGCTGATTACATCAGCATACCAAAGATTTGGGCTGGCTACCTCTGTTTTTAATTCCTATCAGATGACATTGATCAGCAGTGTGGATGTATAGGCTACATAACATATCTTAGATCCCTGTACTGTAGGTGTAACTACATTATGCTCAGCTGAGAGTTTACCTCAGCCAGCCTCCAAACCTCTGGCCAGATCACCAGCTTGTCTCCTGTTCCCTGGACCTTCCCACAGACCTCACAGCTTCTGCTAATTAGTTATGGCTGGAGCTCTTCTTTCAAAAAGGAAACGCTGAGCACGGGAGAAAAGCTGACAAATTAGTGGCGAGCTTCACAGGAGGCAAACTGATCTACAGGGAGAGCAGACTACCTCAATTACGGATATTATTAATTCAATCAAACAAAGACCCGGAGACAGACGGGATGAAATCCTTCAGACACATTTTGTTGTTGTTTTATCATTCATGGTTTCTCGAGCATTTATGAGCATCTTCATAAAGCAGAAGCCAGCGGCAGCAGCACTAGCCGGTCTAGCCCAGCTTAGGCCGATTTAACGGGGCAGATTCAGAGTTAAAGGCGGATTCCAAGGACTGGGCTCTATTTATAGCATGTAGAATTCATTATGGCTCAGCGCCTCCCTCGCTCTCCCGCTCTCCTGGCAAAATCACAGAACCTATGAGAGGCCATGCTTAGGTCAGACTGCCTTAACACAGAAAAGCCACGAGTAGGCTTTCAATAAAGACTAGACTGGCCAAGCTGATGCTTTCATGATTGGGCTTTACAGTATTCTTACACTAGAGCCATGATTAAGCTTTCACTGCCGAGCAGGGGCCTATGTTTTGTACGATCATCATTAACCTTTCTTCAAAGCTTTTTAATCAAGCTGGCCCTTTTTAAGTCAGATGGTCCAGATCCATCCTCAGACATCGCATTACATTTTTTGGATAAGGCTTTAAATACAACAGGATAACATTTTGCTATGTCACAATTGCACAAAACACAGGGACTGTCAGACTTTTTCTGCCCTTACAATGACAGGTCATAGATCAGGAACACCATAATAAAAAGGCCAAATGGACAAACCAAAATAATTCACATTTACAATGCAAGATTTTCAATTCAAATCTGACTGGGTACAAAATGATGACTCTAGGATTCTCACACTATCCGTTGTCTTTACATAAGAACCTGACGACTAGCTTATGATTTACAATTCTTTAAAATTCTTTGCAGTTCATAACTTTCATTATGTAGCGAGAGTGATTTCCCCCTCGAGCGGGATCCATTTCCAGATCTGAGACGAGGCATGGGCACGGCCCATTGGAGGTAATGATCTCAGTCCCACATAAGCGATCTGGAACATATCTGGAAAAGCCATAGAAATACAGAAGAACCACCCCTTTCCTCAGTTATTAAATACGCATATGTAAATCTCAGCCACTCCAAATTCATCCCTATAATGTACTTCAATGTACTGCTCAGGAAGTATCACTGCGGTGTATAGTGTATAAGTCCAAACCCTGAGCGGCTCTACAGCCAATCCTGCTTCCCCACTGCTTTACTGTTGCTGTAGCACTCAGTGGCTGAGTACCATTCCAGCATAACCGAGAGATGCAGTGCTTTTGGAAAGGCCTGGAGCAGTGACTCAGCAAGTGTGCGCCCCGTCCAGAGCACAACAGTGCATCACTGTCCAGCAAAATGCATTGCTCGGCACAGAAAGACAAAACAGACTAAAAAGCTCATGTTTAGGCTACAATTGGTTGTATGCGACCTATAGATAAGACTGAACTGTGAAGTCGTGGTCATGAGCAGGGAAGAGATACTGTTACATATAAGAACAGAGTCTAAATCAGTACATACAGGCCACAAACGAGACGTCTCAAGAGCCCTTTCATGTTCCTCCTCACTGTAGTTGACTCTTCACTCAGCGGGGTGTGGGGACAGCAGCTCCTGCCAAATGGATCCAGGGCATGTCAACCGGCATGTCCTCCCCGCCCACTGTGAGGGGCAGAGCATGAGCAGTGGGGAGGCGGTGGGTGGCAGTAGCAGAGGAGGGTTTAAGGTGAGGCTGGTGGGTGGGTTGCCAGGCAGGAGCTTCCTAACACGGGAAACCGGCTCACAGCAGGATCAAACCGGCTGCCGAATGAATCCCTACCGCCACCAGGCCACCACACATCCACTTCTGCTGCATCTACAAATTACAGCAATCTGGGGAAAGACGGAGTCGCTAAAGATATTCCCACATGCACCTCAAAAAACAAGGCTGTCACTTGCACTGCATTCCCTTTGATACAGCATGATAAGACGGGGTTCTAAAATGTCCGATTTTTTGGATAAGGAAAAATAAGCTTTAGTGTTAGGCTACGGCCTAAATGTGTATCTGAGCTGTTGAATTATTCAATATCAGCAAAGCTTTTAAAATGGAAATGCTTGCTTAACAGCGTAATGATGATACAGGCTGGATGAGCAGATGGAGGCATCACAGTTTAGCATTGAAGCAATTTTACACTTTCCCATTCCATGCCCTGAAACCCAAGCTTGTGGGAGATTGCAGGGGCAGAGGAAAGTGCAAATACTCTTACCTGGCTGATCACATTTAAATAAGCAACAGAAGGAGCTCCCTGGTATTTCTGTGCTGTAGTCAGTCACTACAGTAGTGAGCAACAACATTCTCTCCAAAGTAAATAATGTCCCGGAGGAACGTCAGCTCTCCAAATCACCTCTTAAAAAAAATAGAGACGTCTCCAGGCTGCCAATATTAAGCCCGAACCATCCAATAGGAAGACCAACCTTTGATCTGTTTAGGGCGCTGTGTATTTGCATTTTATAATGAGATCAGAGGCGAGCTCTGTCCAGGGCCACTGCAGAAGGCAACACCACACCCCAGCTCTAGTCTACAGACTGGCCGACATAGACACTGGAGGAGACATGTCTCTATTAACATGTCACAGTAGCTGTGGCTGCAGTAGGGGAGATAGTGTTTGTTGGGCAATCAGCGACCACATGCATAATTTTTTCAGCTTCCCTGCACGCAGGTGTGGAAAAAAACAGGGGGGGGGGGAATCATGCCAGTAGTAACAATCTCCTCCTCAACAGTTTAAGTTAAAAAGCAAATATTTCAGGAATTTTTAAACTGGTTGAGAATTGCTCTACATTTTCTTTGGCATCCTTCACCTGCGAGAGACGCAGTAGGGAATCTTCTGCAGGGAAAGAGTTTCTGCCTGCTCTGGACGACATTCGGTGAGGGGAGCAATATTTGAGATGGGAGTGGGTGGCAACACAGTCAGAAGCTTTTGGATGAGGTATGTGTGTGTGTATATTGTGGAAAGTCTCCATCTATACTGTTGCCAAGGGGACTCCTTTGGAGAGAACTGAGAGCACTAACTAACACATAAGCCTGTGTCGGTCATGAAATTTTGGATGACTAATTGGCCAGCCAAATGACTGCAGTCCCCATAATTTTTATATATACAAAAATATATTATACATTTTTTTGCACATTTAGACTGCATGTACTGCAATAATACAACAGTATGTATATGGAGATCAGGGGCATTCAAGTCAATGATGGCATAATGGGTGGAGTGCCGGCCATTGTGAGGAGCAAAGCAGAAGTAAATACAGGAAGTAAAAGCAGGTAGTGTATGCATCAACGTGGTGTGATTTGTTGATTAAACGCGACTGACATTTCAAAAAAATACATTCCATTGCATGCGCCACATCAGTTAACAAAATTTCAATTAACATTTTACATTACAATGGAAATTGCATCACAATACCAGACAGCCATTGGGAGTGTACCCATGAGTTTACCAGTCAAATTGCCAGGGTTAGAAGTTCCAAACCATTCTCCCGGTGTGCGGCGGGAGAGGGGTTTGAAAATGCTATGTCGGGGACCGCAGGCAAATTGGTGCTGTGTTGTCGTGGCAACAGCAAAACATAATCTAGCGAAGTCTAGTGACAAATCAAGGGGCCAATAGGGATGGGGGGAAAAAAATCTAAAATAATTGATAGTCGGATATAATTTACTATGTATTGTGTTGTTTGGACAATATCGGCCTCACAACCACAGACCATGAGTAACCAGGCCAGCCCAAGACCTCATCAGAGGAGTATATTGGTCTGTAGTAATGGCTTTTGTGTCGAAAAACTAATTTTGACTGGCTGGGCCTGGTTCCCAAGTGGGTTTATATGAATTGACTGATTTCCTTAAACTGTAACTCTGTAAAGTCTTAGAAATTGTTGCATGTTGAGCTTATATTTTTGCTCTGTATAAATAATTACATACACACACCACCAGTCAAAAGTTTTAGAACACCTACTCATTCAAGGGTTTTTCTTTATTTTTACTATTTTCTACATTGCAAAACTATGGCATAGCACACATGGAATCATGTAGTAACCAAATAGGGCCAAGTCCAACAGCTCAAATAAGCAAAGAGAAATGACAGTCCGTCATTACTTTAAGACATCAAGGTCAGTTTATACGGAAAATTACAAAACCTTTTAAAGTCTTTTCTAGTGCAGTCGCAAAAACCATCAAGTGCTATGATGAAACTGGCTCTCATGAGGACCGCCACAGGAATGGAAAACCCAGAGATACCTCTGCTGTGGTATGATGAAACTGGCTCTCATGAGGACCGCCACAGGAATGGAAGACCCAGAGATACCTCTGCTGTGGTATGATGAAACTGGCTCTCATGAGGACCGCCACAGGAATGGAAGACCCAGAGATACCTCTGCTGTGGTATGATGAAACTGGCTCTCATGAGGACCGCCACAGGAATGGAAGACCCAGAGATACCTCTGCTGTGGTATGATGAAACTGGCTCTCATGAGAACCGCCACAGGAATGGAAGACCCAGAGATACCTCTGCTGTGGTATGATGAAACTGGCTCTCATGAGGACCGCCACAGGAATGGAAGACCCAGAGATACCTCTGCTGTGGTATGATGAAACTGGCTCTCATGAGGACCGCCACAGGAATGGAAGACCCAGAGATACCTCTGCTGTGGTATGATGAAACTGGCTCTCATGAGGACCACCACAGGAATGGAAGACCCAGATTCACCTCTGCTGCAGAGAATACGTTCATTAGAGTCACCAGCCTCAGAAATCGCAGCCCAAATAAATGCCTCAGAGTTCAAGTAACAGACACATCAACTGTTCAGAGGGACTGTGTGAATCAGGCCTTCATGGTCGAATTGCTACAAAGAAACCACGACTAAAGGACACCAATAATAAGAAGAGACTTGCTTGGGCCAAGAAACACGAGCAATGGACATTAGACCGGTTGAAATCTGTCCAAATTGGTTCCAACCGCCGTGTCTTTGTGAGAGGCGGTGTGGGTGAACAGATTTCCACATGTGTATTTCCCACCATAAAGCATGAAAGAGGTGGTGTGATGGTGTGGGGTTGCTTTGCTGGTGACACTGAATTATTTAGAATTCAAGGCACACTTAAACAGCATGGCTAGCACAACATTCTGCAGCGATACACCATCCATCTGATTTGCGCTTAGTGGGACTATTATTTGTTTTTCAACATGACCCAATACACCTCCAGGCTCTGTAAGGTTTATTTGACCAAGAAGGAGAGTGATGAGTGCTGCATCAGATGACCTGGCATCCACAATCACCCAACCTCAACCCAATTGAGATGGTTTGGGATGAGTCGAACCACAGAGTGAAGGAAAAGCAGCCAACAAGAGCTCAGCATATGTGGGAACTCCTTCAAGATTGTTGGAAATGCATTCCAGGTGAAGCTGGTTGAGAGAATGCCAAGCCTGTGCAAAGCTGTCATCAATGCAAAGGGTGGCAATTTGAAGAAACTCGAATACACTTTTTTGGTAACTACATGATTCCCATACGTGTTATGTCATAGTTTTGATGACTTCACTATTATTCTACAATGAAGAAAATAGTACAAATAAAATACAACTCTTGAATAAGTAGGTGTTCTAAAACTTTTGACCGGTAGTGTGTATAATTTTATTGGAAGGTTATGGCTGTTTTTTTTAATGAATGTCTTCATCTCTAGCCATTGGTTACACAGTTCTAGGTAACTGTGCCAGCCCAACTAACACAATCCTGTTTCCCGAAGTTGGAGTGGAGCAAAGAGGAGTTTGCAGTGTCATCTGTGGACGTGGCTCCGCTGGATCAGATTAGACGGCCGGTTCTTAGCGGGATTATAAACCTGTTTTGTAAATATGGATTTCAAATCTCTGCAGATAATAAGCGCTTTTGCACTGACTGGGTGGGATCCCGGTAATTCTCTAGAATCTAGACATTTAATACCTGTACACTGAGGTTTATATGTGTTGCACCACTAAGGATCCCACACTAATGCATTTCAGCGGTAGCCTATAAGGCCAACAGTTCCCAAACTACGGGTCGCGACCTCATGTGGCGTCGTCTGATATGAAATGGGGTAGCGGGACAATTACCAAAATCCGGGGGGGGGAATCATCTTTGCATCTCAAAATCATTGTAATGTGGTTTACCTTAAAAATAGAAATGATCACACTTGAGCGTTGCACTTGAATCATTCCCACGGTGAAAGGCTCGGCCTGCTACGCTATGAAACCACACTATTGCAGAGACGTTGATATTACTGGACGCAATTGATACGGTGAAAACAATGTGTGGGGAGGCAGAGGCACAGAAACTCACATCAATACCTTTGTCAGATAACACTGTTAAACGAAGAATGTATGCTATTCAAAGCAATCAAGAGGAAACTGACTGAACAACTCAAACTTCAAAACGGACGTTAGCTGTGAGGGCCGAGATGCCCATGCATTGATTTTTGTTCACTATACTTGCGGGGGATGCTACATATTGTTCATATTGTCTCACAATTCCCAAGCAAGAAACAGCACAGGGGATGTTCATTATGCTGCGTGACTACATTGACAAAAACAGATTCCATGGGATCGAATGGTGGGTTCTTTTGCACAGATTGGGCTCCATCCATGGCGGGACAGAGGGCAGGCCTCTGCCTGCTAGTTCTGAATGTGTCTGCCTCTGCCATATGGACACATTGTACGATACACCGAGAGCAACTAGCGGCAAAACAGCTGAGCACAGAACTCAGAGATATACTGCAGCAGGTAACTTCAATTGTAAACTACATCAAATCACATCCACTGCACCGCCTGTTGCAAAACTTTGTGGAGATATGGGACTATTTCACACCAAGGCTTGGTGGTTATCGAGGGGGAGTGCTGGACAGATTTTTCACATTGAGAGAGGAACTGTTGTCATTCACAATGGATGTAAAAAATAATAATAATACATTTAAAAAAAGACTTGGTTGACCTTGTGTAATGAAAAGAAAAGGTGTCCACTTGCCACTGTAACAGAAAGATTTGGGAAATTGAATACAAGAATGCAGAGGAAATATATATTCTACAGATGAGTGACCAAATCAGTGTATTCAGAGGAAAGAATGTATATATATCACTAGCCACTTTAAACAATGCTACCTAATATAATGTTTACATACCCTACATTATTCATCTCATATGTATACGTATATACTGTACTCTATATCATCTACTGCATCTTTATGTAATACATGTATCACTAGCCACTTTAACTATGCCACTTTGTTTACATACTCATCTCATATGTATATACTGTACTCGATACCATCTACTGTATCTTGCCTATGCTGCTCTGTACCATCACTCATTCATACATATTTATGTACATATTCTTTATCCCCTTACACTTGTGTGTATAAGACAGTAGTTTTGGAATTGTTAAGATTACTTGTTGGTTATTACTGCATTGTCGGAACTAGAAGCACAAGCATTTCGCTACACTCACATTAACATCTGCTAACCATGTGTATGTGACAAATAAAATTTGATTTGATTTGATTTAATTGGAGAGAGTTTCTCAAAAGTGAACCATTCCCGTTACCTTGGCGGTGCATGTTTCTAACAGAAAACAACATCGGTATGTGTCCCGGCTGCTATGAGTCCAGGCTGGTGTCCCACACGAGTAATGACTGCTCACCTCCAATGCTTGTAAGAGGACCTACTACATCCGTTTGACTGTGATCCTGGCTCAATTGACATGCCGGTAAGTGAAATTGAACAGCTGATCGAGCTGTCATGTGACCAAATGCTGCAGACAACGCATTCACAGGTCACTACGGAAGAGTTTTGGTTCCTGCAGTCTCCCTCTGAGCATTAATGTCGCGTTCAAGACAACTGGGAACACGGGGGGGAAAGGGCTCAGACTGAGAAAAATAGTTTAACGGTCATCCAACTCAGAATTCCAACTCGGGAACCTTTCAAGAGGTCAGAATTTCCGACATGAATATTAGTGACAATTTGAGTTCCCAGTTGTACTGAAAGCTCCATAAAACTCATGGTACCCTGAGCCAGGTTAGATCTGTGTAAAGCTGGATTCAGTGCTCTCATCTGTATTAAAGCCAAATATCCATCCAGGTTGGAGAAGCTCTGACGCGACATGCATCAAGCACACCCATCTCATTAGTGGTGGTGAAATAACCTCCATTATGTCAGACTCATTTGCAATTGACTTCCATCGCCCCACATTAAAAGTATGTGATAGTGAGTTGAGAAGACAATCAGAAAGTGTTAAAATGTTTTTCAATTGACTGCTTCAGCCCCAAATAAAAAAAGTAAACATTCATGTTAATTACATTTTTCTTTTCACATAGTTGGGCTGTCGAGAATTTTCAGATATTAAAATTGGGTTGTGTTCCAAAAAGAGTGTGTGAACCCCTGCAATAGGCTGTGTGCTCGGAGAAAGCAAGTCACGGCAGGGACAAAGTTAGACACCCAGGCAGGACATGATCGCTTTAAATTCATTAGTGGACGCTCAGGAAGGAGCCAGACAGTGTCAAACTCATAAGCTTAGAAACTGACCCACAGCCTAACGTCTTGATAGCATTAAAAAGTCTCAAGAGGCGAGAGCTTCTGATAGGAGACACCTCCTAACCTGGGAGAGACCGGATCGCTCTTATTCGCCATTTAATCTGGAGAAAGTCATTAGGGCCAGCTCCACATATCCAATATTGAAATGACGTGGACTCGAATGGATGGGATTGAGCAGCAAGATTGAATTGAAGTGAACGGAGGATAGGATTTCCATTTTAGAATACAAGAAGCTCTATAAAATGTACATACATGATTCTATCATGTAACATGCTCGGTGATGTTGGTACAAATAGATACGATGGGATGAGGGGGAAACTACAGAAAGGATGATGCATCCTTAGGCAAGTGTTCTTGTAAGAGGCATACTGGGTGAACAATACATATAATACAGGAAGAGCCCGTGTGTTTCTAGCTGTTCCCCTAACAACACCTTTAACTTATAGCGCCTGCCCTACAGCACAGGCCCATATCGAAAGAGACCACATCATGACTCTTCTGCATCACTTCAGAGTTAAAAACATTGTCAAAAAGGTGCGTAGAGAGTGTGTAAGATAGCCTCTGTCTAAATGCCTGCTCGTGGTCGCTGTGTGCATATTCACTCCTTCAAACGCAGCATTCATATTTTTTTTGACCTTGATGAATTATCTGTTCTTATTGACAGCACTTATTGAAATTTCTTAAAAGCGTAGGCTAATGGAGTTCTATTGAGATGATTAAATGAGTTGTCGGCGCCTGGATGAGCCCGGTCTCATCTCGGCGGCACCGCCTGCATTATCATACAGAGCAGACGTGTGCGTGCTCTGGCTCCTAAATTCCTGCAGCGCGCCGACATCACTGGGGGAATAGCGGAGCAATGACTGCATCCGACCTACATTCACCTCACCCAGACATGCTCACAACAACCCTCACACACGCCCATTAAAAAGGAACTAGAACACACGCTATAGGTGCATTCATATCCTAGTAGATACAACGTAGGAGGATAGGATGACTACTGCTGCAGATTGCATCCCCAGGACTAGCACACTGCTAACTGAACTACATGCTTTTGCTCTTAGAAAATGGAAATAAATGAACAGGGAGTAAAACATGTGTAGTGCCATTACTTTTTTAACATCACAACCTGAAGATTGTCAACCTGAATACAAGTCAACATCACCATAAAGTACAGATGTTAAAATATGTTCAAAAGGTCATTATCCACTAAAGTTTAGTATCCTTAGCAAGATATCGCATATCTACAGAGTTGACATGACGCCAATTCAACCCAATTTTATAATATTGTTGGATACGTTCTTCCCCTTCCATAGATTCACTCGCACACTCACTTGCTCTCACACACAGGAAATGGGCTACATACATTGTGCCTGGCTGCAATAAAGCAGAGCCTCACATTCTAGTCCATATAAATGTCACTGACTGGAAAAAACAATATAACTTTCTATCTTGGCTCTGTAAAAGAAAATCAGCATAGCTTCATCTCTGTATAACACGTGCTCCTTGAAATGACACAGCACTGGCTCTCTCTCCTACATAATGGCTTTCTCCTATCAAGGCAACTGCAATGAATAATACCACCCATGAATGGGCTATTTAGTCTGTGTTCACTCAGATAGGGCCATCTCTCGCTCTGAATATTCAACCAGAATTGTACACTTCACACAGTTCTCAGGGCTGCTCCTATTATTTCACTCAAAGATGTAAGGCACTTAGTGGATATAGAGTGGGTCGTCTCACTTTGAGCTTTAGTGAAATAACAGTGTGGGTGATTATTATGAATGACAGTAAGCTTTATGTCTAACTCCATGTCTACAAACCATCTCATACACTCTGTCATGACATCAGCTCAGAATGACATCCATTCTACTCCAGCTCCTTTCTGTCCACCATCTTACCTTCCAGCCGCTGCCTGCCTCCCGGTAGTAGGGGAAGTTGTCACAGATCCACTGGTAGATCTCACTCAGGGTCATCTTCTTCTTAGGCGAGCTGTTGATGGCGAAGGTGATGAGGCTGGCGTAGCTGTAGGGCGGCTTGCCGTCTTTGTGCTGCTGGACCTCCTCCTGGTCCAGAGTGGTGTTGGGGTCCAGCATTGCACTCTTCTTGCCCATGCCCAGCCCCCCGTGGTGCCCCTGGGCATCAGCCTTCTGGATGGCTGCCCGCATGGTCAGCTGAGGCAGCCAATCCATGGAGGTCAGACTACTCTCCAGCTCCGACGTCATAGTGACGACAGGCTGGGCTGCGGCGAGTCTGCGTGGTAGAAGGGGGTTGATGGGTAAAATGCAAGCCAGGTGAGTTGAGTGGAGGCTGAGGACAGGGCTCCCCCAGCTCAGGGCTTCAGCGATCTAGCTGTCTCTGAGTGAAACCTAGAAGATGAGGAAGAAGCAGAGTTTTTAGTCCAGCTACACACATTTGGAAATTACACTAACAATGAGGTTGGTTGAGCATAACTAATTACACAAACATGTCTGGCAGCTAGGCTAAGCATTCAGTAGCAAATTAGTTCCATATTTCCTATAGTGAAACTGTACACTGCAGACTGGTTTTTGGTACTTTCAAAATACCAGGGCTCCTTTAACATGTGGATGCTTCCCATTTTTCACGTGAATATAGAAGGGTTGGGAAATGCCAGGGACCTGGCAATAAAATAATAATGACACTAAGTGCCGATACAATATTTACATTGCCATTTTAGTCATTTAGCAGACGCTCTTACGGGAGCAATTAGGATTAAGTGCCTTGCTCAACATCGCAGACCTATTTTTCACTTAGTTGGCACGGGGATTCGAACCAGCAACCTTTCGGTTATTGTCCCAATGCTCTTAACCACTAGGCTACCTGCGGTTAAGAGAGATTCTCACGATTCTATATATGTATTTCGATTCGATACTTCTATTTTATTGTGATTTGATGTTCCACACATACTGCTCACCATATGTCTGCAGCAGAGGGAGAGCATGACAAAACAAGTTTATCAATAAGTGCTGAAGACATGTTGGCTCACTATTAGGAAAGAAATGGAGAACAAGCTTTGGGGTGAAAAACACAGAACTTCTAGAGCAAGTACAGCCCACTAGTGCTAACTGAAGTAGAAGGAAAACATACACGTACGTGTGAATATATTAATAGTTGTATTTTTTTACCGTCAAATATTGACACATCCCAATATTATTTATTTTGGGACAATATTGTAACTGTACTGATTTTTTCCTCCATCACTAGCATATAGGCAGTGTAGTTGTGTAAACAGATACTGGACACCGGCAAGGTTTGATTGACTCAGTCTGGCCCCAAGTCTGTGCCATGTCTTCAGTTACACTCCTAAGCTATGGTAGTGCAGTTTAGTTTCTCTATGTGGTCACAGAAACAATCTGAATTGTGTTCATAACACCAGGCAGGGCCGTCTAGCAACTACTCATAACCCCTGATCCCAGGCCAGCACACAGGTACTCTAACCCCAAATATCCCACCACCCCTGCAAGTTAGCTGATTCACACTCCCTCTCCCTGCCCACTCTGCTCTGCTGCCCATGCTAGATGGGGAATTGTTTTCACAACTGCCAGCAAAATTGTGGAATGGCTCATGAGGAATTGCGACCCTCGTGAGGTTAGTAAACTCCCCTCCCCTTTCTCTCCCACAGGCGGGGCCTCTGACGTAAACAAGCAGCCCTGTGCAGTTGTGCCAACCACAGTCCTCAGCACCCACAAACAGCTTCTCTCTGCGATCGCGGCCCTGCTTCCGTTTGAAACCAGAGAGAAGCCTAAATGTACAGGCATAGATAGGTGAACGCATGGCGCCATGCAAAACAAGCCCCCTGTGTAGAGTGACAGCGCACTATGACGGAGAGAAAGTCCTGCAGGAGAAAGAGAGCGGAATCTCCACTCTGTATGTGTCCTCATAAGTATTAAATACTTCACAGGCCGCTGAGGGTTTGAGGGGCAGTAGGAATGCCCTTGACAGAGACAGAGACTAGGTTAGTGTGCAGCCGCAGCTCACCGACCGAAACCTGTTTAGTGGTAACAGACCCCAATCTGAAAGGAGATGCAGCAGCACTTATAGCTCACTGCTGCTTCATTACATGACACTACCAAACACCACAGTGGCTCTGGAGCTAATTGAAATAAAAGGTGAGTCAGGACCTGCTAATGAGAGTAATTCATCATGATAAAATGATGGCAGAGCGGCACGGTCGGCGCCCAACCCTCTCCTAGAGCAAATAAATACCGTATTCTCATTAAGTACCATTGAACACAGGAATCCCAGATTGTTATTCAAATTATTGCATTTCAACACAAGCCACATCACTCGGTGTCTAAACCTCACCCTAACTAACCCTGCATGGTCTGTGTGTGTGTGTGTGTGTGTGTGTGTGTGTGTGTGTGTGTGTGTGTGTGTGTGTAAACCTAACCCTGCATGGTCTGTCATGTGTATGTGTCGCTCTCTAGAGCCAGTCCTAACCTGTGTGTCGCTCTTTGGAGCCAGTCCTAACCTGTGTGTCGCTCTCTAGAGCCAGTCCTAACCTGTGTGTCGCTCTTTGGAGCCAGTCCTAACCTGTGTGTCGCTCTCTGGAGCCAGTCCTAACCTGTGTGTCGCTCTCTAGAGCCAGTCCTAACCTGTGTGTCGCTCTCTAGAGCCAGTCCTAACCTGTGTGTCGCTCTCTAGAGCCAGTCCTAACCTGTGTGTCGCTCTCTGGAACCAGTCCTAACCTGTGTGTCGCTCTCTGGAACCAGTCCTAACCTGTGTGTCGCTCTCTAGAGCCAGTCCTAACCTGTGTGTCGCTCTCTGGAACCAGTCCTAACCTGTGTGTCGCTCTCTGGAACCAGTCCTAACCTGTGTGTCGCTCTCTAGAGCCAGTCCTAACCTGTGTGTCGCTCTCTAGAGCCAGTCCTAACCTGTGTGTCGCTCTCTGGAACCAGTCCTAACCTGTGTGTCGCTCTCTAGAGCCAGTCCTAACCTGTGTGTCGCTCTCTGGAACCAGTCCTAACCTGTGTGTCGCTCTCTAGAGCCAGTCCTAACCTGTAACACAGAGGCAGTGATCCACTGCATTCTAATTATGAAGCAGGGCTAGGATGCAGCCAAAACCCCGTTGGCTCGCCATGAGAGGTCAGCCAGCAGGTTGATGACAGATGACAGGTTGATGATATTTAAATACATTTTGAGTGTGGTGCACACTTGAACTGAGTGGAAGAAACACCTGGACAAATTCATTAATATTCAGAGGCGTGCAACTGAGTAGAAGAACCCACAAACAGCTTCTCTCTGGGATCAGCTTCTCTCGGTTTGATCCCCCTCGGATTAATGGCTGATTTGGTATTAGAGGTGGACATTAAATATTTTAATTCAACAAATTCTTGACACGAGTTCCCTACCTTTTTATTACACAAAGAGCACTGACTGAATCACTGTCGGTGCCAGCGCCGACAGAGATGGCCGCTTCGCGTTCCTAGGAAACTATGCAGTTTGTTTTTTTACGTGTTATTTCTTACATTAGTACCCCAGGTCATCTTAGGTTTCATTACATACAGTCGAGAAGAACTACTGAATATAAGAGCAGCGTCAACTCACCATCAGTACAACCAAGAATATGACTTTCACGAAGCGGATCCTGTGTTCTGCCTTTCACCCAAGACAACGGAATGGATCCCAGCCGGCGACCCAAAAAAACGACTTCGTAAAAGAGGGAAACGAGGCGGTCTTCCGGTCAGACTCCGGAGACGGGCACATTGTGCACCACTTCCTAGTATACTTCTCGCCAATGTCCAGTCTCTTGACAACAAGGTTGATGAAATCCAAGCAAGGGTAGCATTTCAGAGGAACATCAGAGACTGTAACGTTCTTTGCTACACGGAAACATGGCTCACAGACGCTATCGGAGTCGGTGCAGCCAGCTGGTTTCTCCACGCATCGCGCCGACAGAAACAAACATCTTTCTGGTAAAAAGAGGGGCGGGGGCGTATGCCTTATGGCTAACGAGACGTGGTGTGAACACAAAAAAATACAGGAACTCAAATCCTTCTGTTCACCTGATTTAGAATTCCTCACAATCAAATCTCGACCGCATTATCTACCAAGGGAATTCTCTTCGATTATAATCACAGCCGTATATATTCCCCCCAAGCAGACACATCGATGGCTCTAAACAAACTTTATTTGACTCTTTGCAAACTGGAATCCATACATCCTGAGGCTGCATTCATTGTAGCTGTGGATTTTAACAAGGCTAATCTGAAAACAAGACTCCCTAAATTGTATCAGCATATCGATTGCGCAACCAGGGCTGGCAAAACCTTGGATCATTGCTATTCCAAATTCCGCGACGCATTTAAGGCCCTGCCCCGCCCTCCTTTCGGAAAAGCTGACCACGACTCCATTTTGTTGATCCCTGCCTACAGACAGAAACTAAAACAAGAAGCTCCCACGCTGAGGTCTGTCCAACGCTGGTCCGACCAAGCTGATTCCACACTCCAAGACTGCTGCCATCACGTGGACTGGGAAATGTTTCGTATTGCGTCAGATAACAACACTGACGAATACGCTGATTCGGTGTGCGAGTTCATTAGAACGTGCGTTGAAGATGTCATCCCCATAGCAACGATTAAAACATTCCCTAACCAGAAACCGTGGATTGATGGCAGCATTCGCGTGAAACTGAAAGCGCGAACCACTGCTTTTAATCAGGGCAAGGTGACCGGAAACATGACCGAATACAAACAGTGCAGCTATTCCCTCCGCAAGGCAATCAAACAAGCTAAGTGTCACTATAGCGACAAAGAAGAATCTCAATTCAACGGCTCAGACACAAGAGGTATTATGTGGCAGGGTCTACAGTCAATCACGGATTACAAAAAGAAAACCAGCCCCGTCACGGACATTTAAACGTGTTAACCCTCGCAAGGCTGCAGGCCCAGACGGCATCCCCAGCCGCGCCCTCAGAGCATGCACAGACCAGCTGGCTGGTGTGTTTACGGACATATTCAATCGATCCCTATCCCAGTCTGCTGTTCCCACATGCTTCAAGAGGGCCACCATTGTTCCTGTTCCCAAGAAAGCTAAGGTAACTGAGCTAAACGACTACCGCCCCGTAGCACTCACTTCCGTCATCATGAAGTGCTTTGAGAGACTAGTCAAGGACCATATTACATTTACATTACATTTAAGTCATTTGGCAGACGCTCTTATCCAGAGCGACTTACAAATTGGTGAATTCACCTTATGACATCCATATCACCTCCACCCTACCTGACACCCTAGACCCACTCCAATTAGCTTACCGCCCAAATAGGTCCACAGACGATGCAATCTCAACCACACTGCACACTGCCCTAACCCATCTGGACAAGAGGAATACCTATGTGAGAATGCTGTTCATCGACTACAGCTCGGCATTTAACACCATAGTACCCTCCAAGCTCGTCATCAAGCTCGAGACCCTGGGTCTCGACCCCGCGCTGTGCAACTGGGTACTGGACCACCTGACGGGCCGCCCCAGGTGGTGAGGGTAGGCAACAACATCTCCACCCCGCTGATCCTCAACACTGGGGCCCCACATGGGTGCGTTCTGAGCCCTCTCCTGTACTCCCTGTTCACCCACGACTGCGTGGCCACACACGCCTCCAACTCAATCATCAAGTTTGCGGACGACACAACAGTGGTCGTTGTTGATTACCAACAACGACGAGACGGCCTACAGGGAAGAGGTGAGGGCCCTCGGAGTGTGGTGTCAGGAAAATAACCTCACACTCAACAAAACTAAGGAGATGATTGTGGACTTCAGGAGACAGCAGAGGGAACACCCCCCTATCCACATTGATGGAACAGTAGTGGAGAGGGTCGTAAAGTTTAAAGTTCCTCGGTATATACATCACAGACAAACTGAATTGGTCCACCCACACAGACAGCATCGTGAAGAAGGCGCAGCAGCGCCTCTTCAACCTCAGGAGGCTGAAGAAATTCGGCTCGTCACTACGGGGCGGTAGTCATTCTACAGATGCACAATCGAGAGCATCCTGGCGGGCTGTATCACCACCTGGTACGGCAACTGCTCCGCCCACAACCGTAATGATCTCCAGAGGGTATTGAGGTCTGCACAACGCATCACCGGGGGCAAACTACCTGCCATCCAGGACACCTACACCACCCGATGTTACAGGAAGGCCATAAAGATCATCAAGGACAACAACCACCCGAGCCACTGCCTGTTCACCCCGCTATCATCCAGAAGGCGAGGTCAGTACAGGTGCATCAAAGCTGGGACCGAGAGACTGAAAAACAGCTTCTATCTCAAGGCCATCAGACCGTTAAACAGCCACCACTAACATTGAGTGGCTGCTGCCAACACACTGACTCCAGCCACTTTAATAATGGGAATTGATGGGAAATTATGTAAAATATATCACTAGCCACTTTAAACAATGCAACCTAATATAATGTTTACATACCCTACATTATTCATCTCATATGTATACGTATATACTGTACTCTATATCATCTACTGCATCTTTATGTAATACATGTATCACTAGCCACTAACTATGCCACTTTGTTTACATACTCATCTCATATGTATATACTGTACTCGATACCATCTACTGTATCTTGCCTATGCTGCTCTGTACCATCACTCATTCATATATCTTTATGTACATATTCTTTATCCCCTTACACTTGTGTGTATAAGACAGTAGTTTTGGAATTGTTAGTTAGATTACTTGTTGGTTATTACTGCATTGTCGGAACTAGAAGCACAAGCATTTCGCTACACTCTCATTAACATCTGCTAACCATGTGCATGTGACAAATAAAATTTGATTTGATTTGTCATGTGTTTGTACCTAAGGCTGATGTCTCAATCAAACACAGTGCAGACATGTAGTGCCAAACCCTTCATCATCCTCAGTGAGGCAATAGAGTGAGTAATGACAGCCTGCAGTCCTCACCTTAACATCACAGTAGATTACACTGTCTCCTTTGTGGTGTTGTGAGAGAATGGAGGAGAGGAATTGTGTTGGAAACTCACCCCTCCCACATTCCCCTCCTGCTAAATTGTTGCAGACGCCTACACTTGGCAAGTGTTCCATAGTTTCAGTACCTACTTATAGCTCCATATAGGCTATTTCAAGTAAGTACCTTTAAACGTTTAAATTAAGTTAGGATCTTTAACCTTAAGAAAAATCCCTTATCGAACCCCCACAACATTACAATCACAGTGCCGTTATCACAAAACAGTATCCATGTTATAACCCAACCAGACTATATGGCTATAAAGGCAGAGGGAAAGTTGTGCAGTACATGTAAAACCAGAGAGGAAGAGGAAAACATTTGGCTACTTTGGTGAATTTGCGAGGCATGCAAGACAATTAATACATATCCAAATGGTTCTGCCCGCCCCTCTGCCTTCCACCACGAGCTGGCCCGCCCGCCCCTCTGCCTTCCATCACGAGCTGGCCCGCCCGCCCCTCTGCCTTCTCCCACGAGCTGGCCCGCCCGCCCGCCCCTCTGCCTTCTCCCACGAGCTGGCCCGCCCGCCCGCCCCTCTGCCTTCTCCCACGAGCTGGCCCGCCCGCCCGCCCCTCTGCCTTCCCCCACGAGCTGGCCCGCCCGCCCCTCTGCCTTCTCCCACGAGCTGGCCCGCCCGCCCCTCTGCCTTCTCCCTCGAGCTGGCCCGCCCGCCCCTCTGCCTTCTCCCTCAAGCTGGCCCGCCCGCCCCTCTGCCTTCTCCCACGAGCTGGCCCGCCCGCCCCTCTGCCTTCTACCACGAGCTGGCTTGCCTGCCCGCCCGCCTTTCTGCCTTCTCCCTCGAGCTGGCCCGCCCGCCTTTCTGCCTTCTCCCTCGAGCTAGCTGGCCCGCCCGCCATCTCGAGGCCCGCCCGCCAGCTCGAGGCCCGCCCACCGCCTGCTAACTTCCAACACTCGGCGACCAGAACTGTTAATCCTAGCCTGCCTGCGGGCAGACCACTTGCCTAAAAAAGTACTTTAAAGTTGGTTAAATAACGCTCCTTACCAAGACATTTAGTAGAAAGAAGGCACATCTAGCTATCATACCATAAAAAAAAAAAATAAACAGCAGCACATCAATCAACAACATTTATTGTTGTCAGGGAAACAAAATAACATACGCTGAAGCAGAATTCTACTGTCTGAAACGAGACAGACGCCCTTTTCTCATGTCTGAAAAGTTCAATGATCCACAGCTGCTTTCTGTGTCTGTAAAGGGTCATGGTAGATTGAACTTCATCACCCGGCCGAGGGGTCATACAGAAGTAAAAGGAACCATTACAATGAATTGACCTGAAATCGTATGATTTTTTTTCTTAGCCTTTTAAATGGGAAACCGCTAAAAAGAAAACCAGTAGAACAGTTAATAGAAATCATCCATTTGTCACATCCCTACTTTGACGACCTATTGTTTTATTCACCACGCAACAGAACCTAGTAGATGTATTCTTAACCCGGAATCATTTCCGATCCCAGAGAAAGGGATATCCAGCCTCCAGTCACACTTCCAGATGTACAACTCATGATGACTACCAGACCAGTGTTTTTCTGCACTTATCTGCAATTTCTACAATGAACAACTTTTTACTCCAGTCATGCAGCCGTTACAGTTTAGACTTCAGTGCAGCATAGGTCTGTCTGCCTACACAACAACAATAGACTCATGGCCATGATACAAGTGCTACACATTCCCTTTACACCCAGACATGATGAAAAGGCATACAGTTACATATCACTTTTGGACCATATTTTATCGATTTGACTCCAATTATCGATTTGTACCATAGGTACCGTGATGTTCTTTTTGTTACCATAGGTACCGTGATGTTCTTTTTGTTACCATAGGTACCGTGATGTTCTTTTTGTTACCATAGGTACCGTGATGTTGTTTTTGGTACCATAGGTACCGTGATGTTCTTTTTGGTACCATAGGTACCGTGATGTTCTTTTTGGTACCATAGGTACCGTGATGTTCTTTTTGGTACCCTAGGTACTGTGATGTTCTTTTTGGTACCATAGGTACCGTGATGTTCTTTTTGTTACCATAGGTACCGTGATGTTCTTTTTGTTACCACAGGTACCGTGATGTTCTTTTTGTTACCATAGGTACCGTGATGTTCTTTTTGGTACCACAGGTACCGTGATGTTCTTTTTGGTACCATAGGTACCGTGATGTTCTTTTTGTTACCATAGGTACAGTGATGTTCTTTTTGGTACCATAGGTACCGTGATGTTCTTTTTGGTACCATAGGTACCGTGATGTTCTTTTTGGTACCATAGGTACCGTGATGTTCTTTTTGGTACCATAGGTACCGTGATGTTCTTTTTGGTACCATAGGTACCGTGATGTTCTTTTTGGTACCATAGGTACCGTGATGTTCTTTTTGGTACCATAGGTACCGTGATGTTCTTTTTGGTACCATAGGTACCGTGATGTTCTTTTTGTTACCATAGGTACCGTGATGTTCTTTTTGTTACCATAGGTACCGTGATGTTCTTTTTGGTACCATAGGTACCGTGATGTTCTTTTTGGTACCATAGGTACCGTGATGTTCTTTTTGGTACCATAGGTACCGTGATGTTCTTTTTGTTACCATAGGTACCGTGATGTTCTTTTTGTTACCATAGGTACCGTGATGTTCTTTTTGGTACCATAGGTACCGTGATGTTCTTTTTGTTACCATAGGTACCGTGATGTTCTTTTTGTACCAGCTTGCACTAGTTGGCAGTACCAATGCAAAAACACCAGTATTCCATCCTATAACTTGCTCTCCATCTTCTTCAATAGAAAGCCACGTTTTCAGCACTTATTTCCACTAGTTCTCATGCTCTTATCCCAATGCAGCAGAGACAGTGAGCAATATGTTTGGAACGTCGAATCGCAATACATACCGGAAACCTAAGTAACGTTGATAATATCGTATTGCGAGTTCCCTGGCAAATTCCAAGCCCTAATGAACGCTGCATTCAAAACTGACAGAATCAAACACTTAGCAATAAATATTTATACCAATGATGGTTAAATACTGCCCACAGCCTGGCCTGTTGGTGTGTGTGAGGAGAGCGTGACGGTAGCGACGGAGAGAGGAATGGCTCTGCGAGCTCCCTCTGCTACGCCTGAAGATCTGGCACACAACTCACAACAACAGTGATGTAACCTGGTAACAAGCTTTTGGCATCATCTCTCTCCACTGAAACCCTGGCCATACCTTCCATATCAACAGCCTGGTTCCAGCGCTGGAGAAGCCCATGTTTTCCTACTGATATGCAAGGGGATAAACAGGGAGGGGTGGGAACCACGCTCACCTGCCCTTCAGACAAAGAGAGATTCCTCACTTTTTCCAGCCCTGGAGGCACAGGGCTTATTGGAGGACTTATGTCTTTTTAAACAGAAACTAAAATAGCAACACGGCTGGCCATTGTGATTCCACGTGAGCTTTTGTAATGGTGCCGCATGAACGCCCCAAGTGGGTCTCATCATCTTTAAAAAACTAAAAAGTAGGTCATGGCAGTGCCAAGGCAACGGCTTTAATGGCAGTGTTCCTTGTCAATTAAAGTCTTAAAGTGGTTCTGTTAAATCCACTCAGAGGAAGAGAAGGAACATTAACAACAGCCTTCTTGAATTTTTAGGATGTGTCAATTATCACTTCACTGCTCACACTGCTGAGCACATTGTTCGGCTTATTGAAGACCACAGCCAAGCCGGGCTCTGAGACAGCAGCTATTTTCAGACAGCGGTCCTAACAGTGTGTGTATGGGGTAGGATTGTGGTGGCGAGTTCTGTTTTAGTGTTGAGAACCTGTTTTATGTTCGTTGGGTCTGGTGATTGAGTGAAGTAGCCAACGATATAATGCAGTATATTGCAGGGGAGGTGGGTTCTCCGATTCCCCTGTTCCCACCTCACCAGTGGCTGAACATCATAGTTCAGAATTATACTTCCAATTAGAGGAGAGTGCCACTGTGTGGTGTATGGGTCAGTTTAATGCTACACATAGCCAGGCGGAAGAGACTAGTCAACATTGCAAAACTTAATGCTGGGTTTCTTTTAAACCCACTGGACCTGAAAAAGGCAAGCAGGCAAAGAAATGACCACCTTCACTCTTGTTGCTATGAGCATAACATACTATTGAGGGGGCTCCAATCACTTAGTATCAAACAAACCAGACAAATCAACAGTCTACATGGATGTGCATGCATGTCAACATTAAGCTGCAGCAGACACCAGCCCATCCAGTCAGGGCCGGATGAGGCCCAGCCAAAAAGCTCCAGCCTCCAGGCTGTCACAACGCAGACAACAGGCTCTGTGACCCCTACATGCAGACATGGTCAAACAGGCACTGGAAACAAGAGGTTATCTGAATGGAAGCTGCAGTAATTACGCCATTTGGGGATACAGATTTTCTCAGCCGTCTGCCGTTATTCACGGTAGTGTTCAGAGCCAAGCGTCTGAGCTGAGAGAGAGCTGAACACGCAAGCAGGCAGGCAAACAAGGCCCTCAGCTCATTGTGCAATCTGCAGCAGGCCCTCGTACAAAAAGCACATACACCATTCCAGTAATTCAATAAGCCTTTCCAATGAATTACACCAGTGATGAGGAGTTTGTCTCTCTGTCCTGAACAGCTTGGCTGGGAGGTGGCCTTTGTGTAGGGAGCGGTGGTGGTGCCCTGACACCGACCATGCGAACCCAATTACCCTGGTCCCCGGGCCTGGGGGCCCGCATTAACACACTCACCCCGTGGGAGCTCGACTCCATGCCAGCCTGGCAGTCAGACAGGGAGCGGAAGAGGGAGAGAGAAAGAGAGCATGCATGCTGAATCACAAATAGACCACTTAAGGCACACTGGCAGGAGGACCGTTTGTGGCATTATTGAGAGTCTTTCCCTCATCAGCATTCCCCAGATCCTGTCCAATAAGCCACAATTAAATTCTGAACCTGGCTCTGGGGCAGGCAGGCAGCAAGCTAAGGAGGCGCTGGCGCAAGCACTGCCTCAGGACCAGAGAGGTTTCGCTCCAGTGTCGTCAGAAGCTACAGCAAACTCACATTATCAGGACGTCTTCTAAATCCTCCTGCAATTATAATGTATAGAGACTCTACCTGAATAAAACAAGAGACTGCTGTGTCTTCATTTTGAGTTCCAGCTCAATATGGTGTATTTGTAAATCCAATATCATCCCCTTCACAAATGACTGTGCACAAGCACTCTTCCAAGGGCGGCAGGTAGCCTAGCGTTTAGAGCGCTTGGCCAGTAACCAAAAGGCCGCTGGTTCGAATAACCGAGCAGACAAAGTGATAAATATATCGATGTCCCCTTGAGCAAGGCACTTAACCCTAATTTACTCCAGGGGTGCCGTACTACTATGGCTGACCGTGTAAAACACCACATTTCACTGCACCGATCCGGTGTATGTGACAAAAACTAATCAATTAAGTCGCAACCGAAGTGTGTTAAAATGAGAACAAGCTGAAGTTGCCCAAGCATGAGTTAAAGGAATTACCTGGGTGGGCAAAGCATGATCAGAAATCCCTGCAGAGTTAGAATGTCATGAATTTTAAATGGAGACAGGGTTCAGGCTAGGCAGCTCCGGTTGGGCATTGATGACATACAATAACATCAAATGACACCCAACGACACAACAGCAGTTAAGCCCATTTAGTGCTAAAAGTCAAGAAAAATAAACAAGATTCTAAATTGGAAGAGTGGAGCTTTAGTTCAGTCAATTAGAAGTTCTCCTCGCGTAAGCCTAAACATTTTCTTCACTTGGGACGGCATTAACATTTGAGTTATAATTAAAAACGTTTCGCTTTTTAATCAACATCCAATCTCTCAGAAATATTTAGCAGCATATTAAAGCGTTTACTGCCTGATGGAGCTGGTTGCTGTTGAAAAGCTGCTCTTTGACTCGTGGACGTCCAGCATTTTACTGCACCTCCATCCAGGCACCGCCCGCAAGCTCCCTCACCTCCCTCTTTAAATGCTCAAAAGGCCGTACTGTTCATGAGATGACAGCCCAGTGTCCAATGGAAAACACATGCAGCACAGCACACAATAACATAGTATAGAACAGACTGCAGCAGTTTATGACAAACATAAAGCTTGAGCACACACACCAAGAGCATGATGGGCATTCATGGCACATCGCAGAGGGGGCGGCCGGGTCACCATCATAAAACCATGCCCTTTCCCCAGAACGATAAATCCTCTGCATTTGAGGTTGCACAACACCATAGCGGAGATTAAAGGATTAAGTCACAGGTCAATAGTTTCATCTTTTGTTGGCGCTCCAGCTTAGCCTCTGCTCTGCTAAGGCAATGTACCCGTTTGGCACAGGACAGGCAGGCAGGGCAGGTTCTCTTTGCAGAGGGCTGCAGATGTGATGTCAGAGCACTCCGTGTGTGTGCAGTAGGGGGACAGAATGCCATTGTCAGCTCTGTGTGTGACCCTGAAGCTCCATCACTGGGTCACAGCCAGCACACCGACAGTGCTCTCTTGGTGGCCCATATTTTCACTGCCAGGAAAAAGAATGGCTAACTCATCCATTACAGAGAGAAATGCTCTACATTGTTTCTGGAGAGAGATTCCATTCGAGAGTGAGAGAACTACTGCTGAGTATTCTGTTAGCGCCAGTAATGACAAAGGTGTCACAGAGAGTGGAGGAACCACAATCAGCTGTGGAATTTGACCAAGGATATCATGAGTCACCAGGCCTCAGTCATTGTCATACATTCCTCTGGCATTCTCTAGAAGCCTTACATGCTAATCTGAGTACAGCAGCCCAGCTTATAGTTCCCTTATAACGCGAGAGCAGTGCCGTGACTGCTTACCCATTGCTAGCTCTAACCTGTCCTGAGGAACCACTGGGAGTCTGGGCTGCATCATGTAAGCGCTCCACTCATTCTGCACAGAAGTTAACACACTTGAATAATGCAGTGTGGCATGTAGAAAATGTTCATTAGCGTTTGCAAAACAATGTCCACACAGGCTAGAACACACCGGTAGCAACCAGCTTTGTAGGCTAACTTTCGTTGGTAGCTTACAGCTGAAGTACACATCAATTCACATCCCTAGTGACCTTGTGATAATATGCTAACGATAATGCAAAATATTGCGGATTGAATAAAGATTTGTGACATTCACATAAGGCGTCAACATGCTTCAGTTCGGCAGGCGCCTAGCTGAACCGAACGAGTGTGCTCGCATATTCAATAAAAAAAACCTTTGCTTGAAAAAAAAAGGGGGGGAGCGGCAATAGTACCGTTTGTCCATTTTGAGACGCCGTAGCCAGTATCCACTTCCTCAAAAAAGGTCAGAATGAATATCAAGTTAGATTTCTTAAGTTGTCATTGCAGAGATCTTAGTTGGATGTAAAGACGCGTGACTAAGATGTCTAGTGCAGTATCTCAATTAAATGTTTTGCATGAAAACATAATCTATTAAAGTATCCCTACTGTTGACATGCGCCGACCAACAGCTGTCTGTCATATGCTTGCAGGAAAATAAATCATGCTGCAGGTAGCATAATGAAAAAGACATGTTAAGTCCTGATAATTGATTGCATGGTGCTAGAATGCAATTAATTGATTATTGAATGTTATGGACAGCTTTGTAGAACCAAAACACACACTTTTTACAAACCTGTCACAAATGACAGCGCCAATAAGCCCCTTATGTTGAACGACATGTGAACGAGAGGCTTGTAGAACTATGAATATTTAGAGTTTTCAGTTCATTGTTCACTGGTAGGGGGTCCTGCATGTTCTGGGAATTACTGATTCAAATGAATGAAATGAGCCAAAAGATTCATTATTTTGACTGAACAAGTCAAAGATCAGAGTCTGTAAAAAGAGCTGAACTTCCCATCACTACTTTCCTCGAGCGTCGAACTGACTCTGTGTGTCTGTGAGAGTGAGAGAAATCATGTCTTAAAGGAGACAACGCACACTTTTATAAAAGATTGCTTCTTCTTTGCAAATGTAGTTGATCATTATAATACGTCCCAAATGGAAGGAAAACAGATTGTTTTGGCTGATGTCATGGGGCTACAGGAAGAAGAAAACTCACTGCATACACACAGTCCTATCGAATACGCATTCACCTCTATTATGAATATGCCAAGGCTACTTTCCCAATTTATGAATAGAGATTTACCATTCAAATAAATTAACAATGTTACGCAGTTAGATTATACAATCAATTTATTCATTAATAAATCAAAAAATCTATAGTTTAAAATGTAATAATATTGAGCTCAAAAGATCTGTCTGGATCAAGTGCCATTCTGTGACATTGGCTAACACCTTTTTTTTGCCGTGGTACCATTTTGGTATCGAGGATCGTGATGGTACTGAGTACTGTGATAAGAAACCTGGTATCAAAAGTCAAAATCACCCATCCCTCCCGCCCGCCCACACACACACACACACACACTTTTCCAGGTAGCTTCAACTAATTTGGTTACCAAGAGAGCACACTATTTATCTGGGTGTGTAGGAAGAGTAGAGGGGGAAGGTAATGGCGTGAGTCACTGTAGCTTTAGCCCTTTGCTGTTGAAACACCTCCAGGCAAAAGGGAATATTCAACAAGATATTGCTCATAAAAAGGGCATAACAGATCATCACTAAACCAAAGGATCTATCATGAGACCAAGCATATCATTTAGATTTAAAAGCTCTATGAAAGCAAGCATCTCCCAAAGCCAAGTGAATGATGTTCAAATGAAGCGATGGCAATTTCAGACACACTGTCCAAACAGCCAATGTGAAGCAGTATCAGACTGTGAAATCACTATGGGAACTCAAGAGGTCGACCGATTAATCGGAATGGCCGATTAATTAGGGCAGAATTCAAGTTTTCATAATCAGAAATCAGTATTTTTGGACACCGATTTGGCCGATTTGTTTTTATTTTTTTTTCAACCCTTTATTTAAATCAGGCAAGTCAGTTAAGAACACATTCTTATTTTCAATGACGGCCTCGGAACGGTGGGTAAACTTCCTCGTTCAGGGGCAGAATGACAGATTCTCACCTTGTCAGCTCGAGGGATTCAATCTTGCAACCTTATGGTTAGCTAGTCCAACGCTCTAACCACCTGCCTCACATTGCACTCCATGACTGGATAGTTTTTAGTACACTAATGCGGATATTGTATACACTGGTCTAGTTTTTTATATAAACAGCCTAACTAGGTCAGACACTTCTCAGGGCCATAACCACTGAGCACACAGTCATTTCAACGTGGATAATTGGGTAATATTTGATTGAGATGATCAATGAGATTACAACCAGTCAAAAGTTTGGACACACCTACTCATTCCAGAGTTTCGTTATTTTTGTAAAACAATTTTCTACTTTGTAGCACAATAGGACATCAAAATGATTAAATAACACATGAAATCATGTAGTAACGGGAAAAAAAGTGTTCAACAAATCAAAATAGATGTTATATTTGAGATTAATCAAAGTAGCCACCCTTTGCCTTGATGACAGTTTCACTCTCTTGGCATTCTCTTAACCAGTTTCATGAAGTAGTCACCTGGAATACATTTCAATTAACAGGTGTGCCTTGTTAAAAGTCAAATTTGTGGAGTTTCTTTCCTTCTTAAAACTTCTTTGGGATAGGGGGCCGCATTTTCACTTTTGGATTAAATGCATGCCCAGAGTAAACTGCTTTCCCAGATGCTAAAATATGCATATTATTAGTAGTATTGGATAGAAAACACTGAAGTTTCTAAAACTGTTTGAATGATGTCTGAGTATAACAGAACTCATGGCAGGCGAAAAACTGAGAAAAATCCAACCAGGAAGTGGGAAATCTGAGGTTTGTCATTTTTCAAAGCTTGGTTTCCTCTATCAACCATGCTGCCAAATTAACCGATTCAGAGGACCATTCTACCCATGCTAGATTACGGAGACGTACATTTATAGATCGGCAGGTAAGGGTGCTCGAGCAGTTAGATGTGCTTTACCATTCGGGCATCAAATTTGCCACCAATGCTCCTTATAGGACGCATCCAATACTCTATACTCCTCTGTAAACTGGTCATCTCTGTATACCCGTTGCAAGACCGACTGGTTGATGGTTATTTATAAAACCCTCAGGACTCACTCCCCCCTATTTGAGATATCTACTGCAGTCCTCATCCTCCAGACACACACACACACACACACACACACACACGTTCTGCCAGTCACATTATGTTAAAGGTCCCCAAAGTGCATACATCCCTGGGTCGCTCGTCTTTTCAGTTCGCTGCAGCTAGCAACTGGAATGTTTGTACCATGTTTTGTGTTGCTACCATGTTGTGTTGTCATGTGTTGCTGCCGTTTTATGTTGTCTTAGGTGTGTCTTTATGTAGTGTTGTGTCATCTCGTCATGATGTGTGTTTTGTCCCATATTTATATTGTATTTATTTTTATTCCCAGGCCCCAGTCATCACAAGAGGCCTGTTGGTAGACCGTCATTGTAAATAACAATTGATTCTTAAATGACTTGCCTCATTAAACAAAGGTTAAATAAATGTAAATAAAAAGCACAGCAAAGTTGAAATTGGAATACAATGAAAGATTTTTTAATTTATTTATGTTTTATAAAAATAGGTGTGTTTTATCACTGTGCGTCATCTAATAGCAGAACCAAATGGCCTGGATTGGTCTGTCACCTGGAGCTGCATGGAAAAGGGCCCAGGAAAGGACCATGCTTGAGGACTAGTCAGCCCTTCCCCCTGTGAGTGGCCAAAATGTATGTTACAGTATCCAAAGGACTGACTATTGTGACAGAATAATGCTATAGTAGACATGTCTATCTGAAACTTGTGCAATGAGGATAACTCTGATGCATCTCTTTGTTTATGCTTTGTCTAGTAAGTTAATCTTTGACATGTATTTAACCCCTTATTTTTGGAAGTAAACCGTCTGTATTTGCACTTCCATACATTTTTTCAACCGGTACCAAGGGACCTTCAGACAAGTCTTGGGAGGCCTGTAGGCATCCAAGAGCAAAACAACCAACAAGTATGTGTTTGTGGGGCCTCTCGGGTGGCAAAACGGACAACACCATGTTCGTAAGAGTCTCATCTTTCCATAGAGGGATCGTTGATTGTGAAAAGACCGATTTTCGGGATGTCTTATAGTCTGACAAACTCTGCTCAAGCGCCGTCACTGCCAATGTGGAAGTTTTGCGGAGACTTATTTTCATGGGGACTTTATTTTTTATTTTAGACTCATTTGATTACTGTAGGTATGCGGACATTGACTCAAGGAGGCTAAATACAAACATTGGATTTTGTCCTATTTTTTTCATTTAGATTTTGGGTTGAAATGGAGAAGTGAATCCAAAATATAAATTATTAATTTGTAGACTAATTGGAATTAAAGCCAAACTAAAATTAGTGGCACAGATAGAACTATCGAAGAAAAATGTTGATATTTGGTTGTGTTGGCAACCAAACAATTCAAACCAAAAAAGATCACTAAATATCTTTACATTTGAAATCATCTTTAAACCCTAAGTCTATTGTATTGCCTATTTTTAGTTGAATTCTGTGTTGAATTGAAACAATAGCTGTTGGGGACTAAAGTATATAGGCCTAAAAAGCATACTTGAGTGATACAGTGGGGACATTTAATTTGCCCTGTTAAACCTACCCTTTAGAATGACTGATAGTAACAGTGAATCCATTCAGTTTAAGTGGAGATCTCATTATTTTCACAATAGCACATTGATAATAGTCCGTGACAAATATAAGACTCAGCAGGGTTAAACCCCAAGAGATGGAAGGGTAGCTGAAGATCAATCATTCGCCAGTGCTGCCCAGCCTACTTTTTCCTGATAGTGGATATGTTGAAGATCTGACATTGTTTTAAAGGTACAAATTCAACATATTTTACACAAGGTTGGTCTGTGTTGACATTTGGTTCCCACAACAAAATCCTGTGGTTAAAATTTCACCCTCACAAAAAAAGTAGCTGACTTCTTTCAAAGCCAGTGTATTTTCCACATCACAATACGTTGGCAAATTACATTGAAACTAGAGGTTGACCGATTAAAATAGGAATGGCCGATTAATTAGGGCCGATTTCACATTTTCATAACAATCGGAAATCTGTATTTTTGGGCGCAGATTTTTTATACACCTTTATTTAACTAGGCAAGTCAGGTAAGAACAGATTCTTATTTACAATGACGGTAGGAACGGTGGGTTAACTGCCTTGTTCAGGGGCAGAACGACAGATTGTCACCTGGTCAGCTTGGGGGATCCAATCTTGCAACCTTACAGTTAATTAGTCCAACGCTATAACCACCTGCCACTCGTTGCACTCCAAAAGGAGACTGCCTGTTACAAATGCAGTAGAAGCCAAGGTAAGTTGCAAGATAGCATTACTAATCTTATAAAAAATCAATCATAATCACTAGTTATAACTACACATGGTTGATGATATTACTAGTTTATCTAGCGTGTCCTGCGTTGCATATAATCGATGCAACGCTGGGGGATGATTTAACAAAAGCGCATTTGTGAAAAAAGCACAATCGTTGGACGACTGTACCTAACCATGAACATCAATGCCTTTCTCAAAATCAATAAACAGAAGTATGCATTTTTAAACCTGCATATTTAGTGAAAAGAAATCCAGGTCAGCAGGCAATATTATCCAGGTGAAATTGTCACTTCTCTTGCGTTCTTAGCACGCAGAGTCAGGGTATATGCAACAGTTTGGGCCGCCTGGCTCATTGCGAACTAATGTGCCAGAATTGTATGTAATTATGACATAAAATTGAAGGTTGTGCAATGTAACAAGAATATTTAGACTTAGGGATGCCATCCGTTGGATAAAATACCGAACAGTTCCGTATTTCACTGAAATAAACATTTTGTTTTCTTACCCTAATGGGTAAGAGCTCAAGTCAGTGGCAGCTGATGAGGTTGTTAACCGCTAATCAATTTGCAAAAAGTGTTAAATCCTCAATATATTAACATAGGACAGTGGCTAAAGCTGATACATCCCACATTAATCAGGGACTTCATCTCTTAGACAGTACAAAGCTCATCTGTGTGTTGATCATGGATACAGAGAGCCACTTAATAGGATTATGACCCAACATCCAGACATCACATGACATGCACCCGTTATGGATTAACAAAGTAGCAAAGTCCACAGCATGACAGAAAAGTGTAAGTTAATCTTGTTCAATGCCCCTGCATTTTTTACTATAGGTTAGGCTGCATGTTACATCACTGTATTGCACGTGTCAAATTCATTCCACGGAGGGGGGAATGCGGGTTTTCGCTTCTACCTTGTACTTGATTGATAAATTAAAGTCACTAATTAGTAAGGAACCCGATACCTGGTTGTCTAGGGCTTAATTGAAAGGAAAAAACAAAACCTGCAGACACTAGGCCCTCCATAGAATGAGTTTGACACCCTGCTGAAGTGGCATGGAAAACCTGAATGTATTACAGACAGATGACGGGATTGTTAAGATCAGACAACGAGCAGGAGTGTTTGATGCTAAATAACCAGCCCATTCAAAACTTCAAAAGCCTCATTACATGAATGCTCTGCGTTGAGGCTACTGTTGATTCCGGTTCAAAATATAATTACCAAAAACCCTTTACACTTCACCCCAGAGGGTTTCAGCACCAGAGAGAGGGGGACCCACGTCAGACTCGAGGGGCAAATGAATGTTGGATTTGAGACTTCCATCACCTCTATGAATACTGACGTCGCCTAACCCTCAATATCCTTCCCAGATTTCAAAGCCTTTTGCTCTGGCACGCCCGTCGGTTGCTCACCTTCCTTTTCTCGCAACCTTAAAATTCCTGCACACATGATCCTCATCGCCACACACACACCTCATCAGCGGATTTGCATTTCTGCTTCAGAGCAGTATGAGATGAAATAGAACCCCAGTGGCTGCCTGTGCCTCTGCTGAGATTCACTCATCTGACAGAGAGAGTTTCACTTACGGGCACCAGACAGACAGAAAACAAAAACGCAGGCACGATTCCCTTAAAGGGCTGTGCACAACCAATACCATACAAGCGACACCATCAAAATGGGATTACTAATATTTCTAAAGGGCTACACAACAACAATATGCAAGAAATACATAGAAACAATGTAAACCAACATCCTGCACGGAACTTAAGCTGAAGAGAGAGAAACCACAATACATGAGGGCTCCAATCAGATCACATGCCAAAGACAATGATAATTTCTAATTTGTGTCTCAACGTTTCGGTCTGTCACTAGGAGACAGTTGTAATAAAGCCGAAGCATGTGCTGGTCAAGGGAAAACAGAGCTGTAAAGGTTCATAAAAGTCCATTGCTCTCCTAGGTCTAAGCCATGCAACCATCTCACACACACACACTGAGCCATGCAACACACACACTGAGCAATGCAACCCACACACTGAGCCATGCAACCCACACACACACACTGAGCCATGCAACCCACACACACACACACTGAGCCATGCAACCCACACACACACTGAGCCATGCAGCACACACACACTGAGCCATGCAACCACCACACACACACACTGAGCCATGCAACCCACACACTGAGACATGCAACCCACACACTGAGCCATGCAACCCACACACTGAGCCATGCAACCCACACACACACACTGAACCATGCAACCCACACAGACACACACACTGAACCATGCAACCCCCACACACACACACAACCAACACACACTGAGCCATGCAACACACACAGACACACACACACTGAGCCATGCAACCATCTCACACACACACACTGAGCCATGCAACACACACAGCAATGCAACCCACACACTGAGCCATGCAACCCACACACACACACTGAGCCATGCAACCCACACACACACACACTGAGCCATGCAACCCACACACACACTGAGCCATGCAGCCCACACACACTGAGCCATGCAACCACCACACACACACACTGAGCCATGCAACCATCACACACACAGAGCCATGCAACCATCACACACACACTGAGCCATGCAACCATCACACACACACTGAGCCATGCAACCCACACACACACTGAGCCATGCAACCCCACACACACACTGAGCCATGCAACCCCCCCACACACAGAGCCATGAAGCCATCACACACACAGAGCCATGCAACCATCACACACACACTGAGCCATGCAACCCACAAACACACTGAGCCATGCAACCCACACACACACTGAGCCATGCAACCCACACACACACTGAGCCATGCAGCACACACACACTGAGCCATGCAACCACAACACACACACACTGAGCCATGCAACCACCACACACACTGAGCCATGCAACCATCACACACACAGAGCCACGCAACCATCACACACACAGAGCCATGCAACCATCACACACACAGAGCCATGCAACCCACACACACACTGAGCCATGCAACCCACACACACTGAGCCATGCAACCCACACACACACATGGAGCCGTGCAACCCACACACACACACACTGAGCCATGCAACCCACACAACACACACACACTGAGCCATGCAACCCCCACACCACACACACTGAGCCGTGCAACCCCCACACACATACACTGAGCCATGCAACCCCCCCCCCCCCACACACACACACTGAGCCATGCAGCCCACACACACTGAGCCATGCAACCCACACACACTGAGCCATGCAACAATCACACACACTGAGCCAAGCAACCCACACACACACAATGAGCCATGCAACCCACACACACACACACACTGAGCCATGCAACCCCCCCCCCACACACACACTGAGCCATGCAACCCCCCCCCACACACACACACTGAGCCGTGCAACACACACAGCACACACTGAGCCATGCAACCCACACACACTGAGCCACGCAACCCACACACACTGAGCCATGCAACCCACACACACACACACTGAGCCATGCAACCCACACACACACTGAGCCATGCAACCCACACACACACTGAGCCACGCAACCCACACACACACTGAGCCACGCAACCCACACACACTGAGCCACGCAACACACACACAAAGCCATGCAACCCACACACACACACGCACACACACTGAACCATGCAACCCACACACACACTGAGCCATGCAACCCACACAGACACACACACACACTGAGCCACGCAACCCACACACACACTGAGCCATGCAACCCACACACACACACACTGAGCCATGCAACCCACACACACACACACACACACACTGAGCCATGCAACCCACACACACACACACTGAGCCATGCAACCCACACACACACACACACTGAGCCATGCAACCCACACACACACACACACTGAGCCATGCAACACACACACAAACTGAGCCATGCAACCCACACACACACTGAGCCATGCAACCCACACACACACACAACCCACACACACTGAGCCATGCAACCCACACACAAACACAAGCCATGCAACCCACACACACACACAACCCACACACACTGAGCCATGCAACCCACACACAAACACAACCCATGCAACCCACACAACACACACACACACACACACTGAACCATGCAACCCACACACACGGAGCCATGCAAACCACACACAAACACTGAGTCATGCAACCCACACACACACACTGAGCCATGCAACCCACACACACACGGAGCCGTGCAACCCACACACACGGAGCCATGCAACCCACATACACACACACACACACACTGAGCCATGCAACCCACACACACACACACACACACTGAGCCATGCAACCCACACACACTGAGCCACGCAACCCATACACAAACACACACACACACACAATGAGCCATGCAAACCACACGCACACACACTGAGCCATGCAACCCCCCCCCCACACACACTGAGCCATGCAACCCACACACACTGAGCCATGCACTGAGCCATGCAACCCCCCACACACACACTGAGCCACGCAACCCACACGCACTGAGCCACGCAACCAACACACACTGAGTCAAGCAACCCACTCACACTGAGCCACGCAACCCACTCACACTGAGCCACGCAACCCACACGCACTGAGCCACGCAACACACACACACTGAGCCATGCAACACACACACACTGAGCCATGCAACCCACACACACTGAGCCATGCAACCCACACACACACACACTGAGCCATGCAACCCACACACACACACTGAGCCATGCAACCCACACACACACACTGAGCCATGCAACCCCACACACACACACTGAGCCATGCAACCCACCACACACACACTGAGCCATGCAACCCCACCCACACACACACTGAGCCATGCAACCCCCCCACACACACACACACACACTGAGCCATGCAACACCCACACACACACACTGAGCCATGCAACCCCCCCACACACACACACTGAGCCATGCAACCCCCCACACACACACTGAGCCATGCAACCCATACACAAACACACACACACACACACACTGAGCCATGCAACCCACCCACACACACACTGAACCATGCAACCCCCCCACACACACACTGAGCCATGCAACACACACACACTGAGCCATGCAACCCCCACACACACACACACTGAGCCATGCAACCCCCCCACACACACACACACTGAGCCATGCAACCCCCACAACCACACACACTGAGCCATGCAACCCACACACACTGAGCCATGCAACCCACACACACTGAGCCATGCAACCCCCCCCCCACACACACACACTGAGCCATGCAACCCCCCACACACACTGAGCCATGCAACCCCCCCACACACTGAGCCATGCAACCCCCACACACACACACACTGAGCCATGCAACCCCCACACACACACTGAGCCATGCAACACACACACACACTGAGCCATGCAACCCCCCCCCACACACACACTGAGCCATGCAACCACACACACACACTGAGCCATGCAACCCCCGCCCACACACACACACTGAGCCATGCAACCCACACACACTGAGCCATGCAACCCACACACACTGAGCCATGCAACCCACACACACACACTGAGCCATGCAACCCCCCACACACAAACACACTGAGCCATGCAACCCACACACACACACACTGAGCCATGCAACCCCCCCCACACACACTGAGCCATGCACACACACTGAGCCATGCAACCCCCCCCCACACACACACACACACACACTGAGCCATGCAACCACACACAGCCATGCAACACACACACACACACACACTGAGCCATGCAACCCACACACACACACTGAGCCATGCAACCCACACACACACTGAGCCATGCAACCCACACACACACACACACACACTGAGCCATGCAACCCACACACACACTGAGCCATGCAACCCACACACACACACTGAGCCATGCAACCCACACACACACACTGAGCCATGCAACCCCCACACACACACACACTGAGCCATGCAACCCCACACACACACTGAGCCATGCAACCCCCCACACACACACTGAGCCATGCAACCCCCCACCACACACACACTGAGCCATGCAACCCACACACACACACACTGAGCCATGCAACACACACACACACACACTGAGCCATGCAACCACACACACACACACACACAACACACACTGAGCCATGCAACCATCACACACACAGAGCCATGCAACGATCACACACACACACACACTGAGCCATGCAACCCACACACACACACACTGAGCCATGCAACTCACACACACTGAGCCATGCAACCCACACACACTGAGCCATGCAACCCACACACACACTGAGCCATGCAACCCACACACACACACTGAGCCATGCAACCCACACACACACACTGAGCCGTGCAACCCACACACACACACACTGAGCCATGCAACCCACACACAAACACACTGAGCCATGCAACCCACACACACATACACTGAGCCATGCAACCCCCCCACACACACTGAGCCATGCAACCCCCCACACACACTGAGCCATGCAACCCCACCCCCCACACACGCACTGAGCCATGCAACCCCCCCCCCCCCACACACACACACGCACTGAGCCATGCAACACACACACACTGAGCCATGCAACCCCCCCCCACACACTGAGCCATTCAACCCACACACACACACACACTGAGCCATGCAACACACCCACACACACACACACTGAGCCATGCAACCACACCCACACACCCACACAACACACACTGAGCCATGCAACCCACACACACACACTGAGCCATTCAACCCCATTCACACACACAAACACTGAGCCACACACACACACACACACACACAAACTGAGCCATGCAACACACACACACTGAGCCATGCAACACACACACACACACTGAGCCATGCAACCCCCCCAAACACACACTGAGCCATGCAACCCCCTCCCACACACACTGACCCATGCAACCCCCCCCCCACACTGAGCCATGCAACCCCCCCCACACACACACACACTGAGCCATGCAACACACACACACAAACTGAGCCATGCAACACCCACACACAAACTGAGCCATGCAACACACACACACTGAGCCATGCAAACCCCCCCCCACACACACACAACTGAGCCATGCAACACACACACACAAACTGAGCCATGCAACCCCCACACACACACTGAGCCATGCAACACACACACTGAGCCATGCAACACACACACACAAACAGGGCCATGCAACCCCCCCCCACACACTGAGCCATGCAAACCCCCCAAACACAAACACACACTGAGCCATGCAACCCCCCACACACACACACTGAGCCATGCAACACACACACACACACACACTGAGCCATGCAACCCACACACTGAGCCATGCAACCCACACACACACACACTGAACCATGCAACCAACACACACACACACAACCAACACACACTGAGCCATGCAACACACACAGACACACACACACACACTGAGCCATGCACCCCCCCCACACACACACTGAGCCATGCAACCCCCCCACACACACACTGAGCCATGCACCCCCCCCCCCCACATACACACACACTGAGCCATTCAAACCCCCCCACACACACTGAGCCATGCAACACACACACACACACAACTGAGCCATGCAACACACACACACTGAGCCATGCAACCCCCCCCCACACACACACACACTGAGCGATGCAACCCCCCCCCACAAACACTGAACCATGCAACCCCCCCACACACACACTGAGCCATGCAACCCCCCCCCACACACTGAGCCATGCAACCGCCCCACACACACACTGAGCCATGCAACAACCCACACACACACACACTGAGCCATGCAACCCCCCCCACACACACACTGAGCCATGCAACCCACACACACACACTGAGCCATGCAAACCACATACACACACACTGAGCCATGCAACGATCACACACACACACACACCCATGCAACACACACACACACACACTGAGCCATGCAACCATCACACACACACACACGCACTGAGCCATGCAACCCACACACACACACACTGAGCCATGCAACTCACACACACTGAGCCATGCAACCCACACACACTGAGCCATGCAACCCACACACACACTGAGCCATGCAACCCACACACACATGAGCCATGCAACCCACACACACACACTGAGCCATGCAACCCACACACACATACTGAGCCATGCAACCCACACACACACACTGAGCCGTGCAACCCACACACACATGGAGCCATGCAACCCACACAACAAACACACTGAGCCATATAACCCACACAACAAACACACTGAGCCATGCAACCCCCACACACATACACTGAGCCATGCAACCCCCCACACACACACTGAGCCATGCAACCCCCACACACACTGAGCCATGCAACCCCCCCCCACACACACTGAGCCATGCAACCCCACACACGCACTGAGCCATGCAACCCACACACACTGAGCCATGCAACCCACACACACACACACAGCCATGCAACCCACACACACTGAGCCATTCAACCCACACACACACACACTGAGCCATGCAAACCACACACAAACACACACTGAGCCATGCAACCCAAACACACACACACACACACACACTGAGCCATTCAACCCACACACACACACACACACAGCACAACTGAGCCATGCAACACACACACACTGAGCCATGCAACACACACACACACTGAGCCATGCATCACACACACACACTGAGCCATGCAACCCCCCCCCCCAAACACACACTGAGCCATGCAACCCCCTCCCACACACACTGACCCATGCAACCCCCACACACACACACAACTGAGCCATGCAACCCCCCCCACACACACACACTGAGCCATGCAACACACACACACAAACTGAGCCATGCAACACCCCACACACACTGAGCCATGCAACCCCCCCCCCACACACACACTGAGCCATGCAACACACACACACAAACTGAGCCATGCAACCCCCCCACACACACTGAGCCATGCAACCCCCCCACATACACACACACTGAGCCATGCAACCCCCCACACACACACTGAGCCATGCAACCCCCACACACACACACACACACACTGAGCCATGCAAACCACACACACACACTGAGCCATGCAACACACACACACTGAGCCATGCAACCACATCACACACACACACACTGAGCCATGCAACCACCCACACACACTGAGCCATGCAACGATCACACACACACACACTGAGCCATGCAACCCACACACACACTGAGCCATGCAACCCACACACACTGAGCCATGCAACCCACACACACTGAGCCATGCAACCCACACACACACACACTGAGCCATGCAACCCACACACACATACTGAGCCATGCAACCCACACACACACACTGAGCCGTGCAACCCACACACACATGGAGCCATGCAACCCACACAACAAACACACTGAGCCATGCAACCCCCACACACATACACTGAGCCATGCAACCCCCCCCCCACACACACTGAGCCATGCAACCCCCCCCACACACACTGAGCCATGCAACCCCACCCCCCACACACGCACTGAGCCATGCAACCCCCCCTCCCCCACACACACACACACGCACTGAGCCATGCAACCCACACACACTGAGCCATGCAACCCCCCCACACACACACACTGAGCCATGCAACCCCCCCCACACACACTGAGCCATTCAACCCACACACACACACACACACTGAGCCATGCAAACCACACACAAACACACACTGAGCCATGCAACCCAAACACACACACACACACACACTGAGCCATTCAACCCACACACACACACAAACACTGAGCCATTCAACCCCCCCCCACACACACACACACAAACTGAGCCATGCAACACACACACACTGAGCCATGCATCACACACACACACTGAGCCATGCAACCCCCCCCCACACACACTGAGCCATGCAACCCCCTCCCACACACACTGAGCCATGCAACCCACACACACACTGAGCCATGCAACCCCACACACACTGAGCCATGCAACACACACACACACACACACACACACTGAGCCATGCAACCCACACACTGAGCCATGCAACCACACACACACTGAGCCATGCAACACACACACACACTGAGCCATGCAACCCACACACACACACTGAGCCATGCAACCCCACACACACACACTGAGCCATGCAACCCCCACACACACTGAGCCATGCAACCCCCCACACACACACTGAGCCATGCAACCCACACACACACACTGAGCCATGCAACACACACACACACACACACACACACTGAGCCATGCAACCCACACACACACACACTGAGCCATGCAACCCCCCCACATACACACACACTGAGCCATGCAACCCCCCACACACACACACACACTGAGCCATGCAACCCATGCAACCACACTGAGCCATGCAACACACACACACACACACTGAGCCATGCAACCCACACACACACACACTGAGCCATGCAACCCACACACAAACACACACTGAGCCATGCAACCCACACACACATACACTGAGCCATGCAACCCCCACACACATACACTGAGCCATGCAACCCACACACACACTGAGCCATGCAACCCCCACACACACACTGAGCCATGCAACCCCACACACACACACTGAGCCATGCAACCCCCACACACACTGAGCCATGCACACACACACACTGAGCCATGCAACCCCCACACACACACACTGAGCCATGCAACCCCCACACACACTGAGCCATGCCATTCAACCCACACACACACACACACACTGAGCCATGCAACCCCACACACACACACTGAGCCATGCAACCCCCCACACACACACACTGAGCCATGCAACCCACACACACACTGAGCCATGCAACCCCCCCACACACACACACTGAGCCATGCAACCCCCACACACACACACTGACCACACTGAGCCATGCACACACACACACACACTGAGCCATGCAACCCCCCCACACACACACTGAGCCATGCAACCCCCACACACACACTGAGCCATGCAACCCCCACACACACACTGAGCCATGCAACCCCACACACACACACACTGAGCCATGCAACCCACACACACACACACACTGAGCCATGCAACACACACACACACTGAGCCATGCAACCCACACACACACTGAGCCATGCAACACACACACACTGAGCCATGCAACCCCACACACACACACACACTGAGCCATGCAACCCACACACACACACACACACTGAGCCATGCAACACACACACACACTGAGCCATGCAACCCCACACACACACACACTGAGCCATGCAACCCACACACACACTGAGCCATGCAACTGACACAACACACACACTGAGCCATGCAACCCACACACACACACACTGAGCCATGCAACCCACACACACACTGAGCCACACACACACCATGCAACCCACACACTGAGCCATGCAACCCACACACACACACACACTGAGCCATGCAACCCCCACACACACACACACACTGAGCCATGCAACCCCCACACACACACTGAGCCATGCAACCCACACACACACACTGAGCCATGCAACCATCACACACACACACACACTGAGCCATGCAACCCACACACACACACACACTGAGCCATGCAACCCACACACACTGAGCCATGCAACCCACACACACACACTGAGCCATGCAACCCACACACACACACACTGAGCCATGCACCCCCCACACACACACACACACTGAGCCATTCAAACCCCCCCCCACACACCACACACACACACTGAGCCATGCAACCCCCCACACACACACTGAGCCATGCAACCCCCCACACACACACACACTGAGCCATGCAACCCACACACACACACTGAGCCATGCAACCCACACACACACACACACTGAGCCATGCAACCCACACACACACACACTGAGCCATGCAACCCCCCACACACACACTGAGCCATGCAACCCACACACACACACACACACTGAGCCATGCAACCCCACACACACTGAGCCATGCACACACACACACACTGAGCCATGCAACGATCTCCCACACACAAACACGCACACACACACTGAGCCATGCAACCCACACACACACACACACACTGAGCCATGCAACCCCCCACACACACTGAGCCATGCAACCCCCCCACACACACTGAGCCATGCAACTGAGCCACACACACACACTGAGCCATGCAACACACACACACACTGAGCCATGCAACCCCCCAAACACACACTGAGCCATGCAACCCCCTCACACACACACTGAGCCATGCAACCCACCACACACTGAGCCATGCAACCCCACACACACACACACTGAGCCATGCAACCCACACACACACAACTGAGCCATGCAACACACACACACACTGAGCCATGCAACCCCCCACACACACACACTGAGCCATGCAACCCCCACACACACACACTGAGCCATGCAACCACACACACACTGAGCCATGCAACCACACACCACACACACACACACACACACTGAGCCATGCAACCCCCACCACACACACACACTGAGCCATGCAACACACCACACAACTGAGCCATGCACCCCCACACACACACTGAGCCATGCAACCCCCCCACACACACACTGAGCCATGCAACCCCCACACACACACACTGAGCCATGCAACCCCCCAAACACACACACACTGAGCCATGCAACCCACACACACACACACTGAGCCATGCAACCCACACACACACACACTGAGCCATGCAACACACTGAGCCATGCAACCACACACTGAGCCATGCAACCCACACACACACACTGAGCCATGCAACCCACACACACATACTGAGCCATGCAACCCACACACACACACTGAGCCATGCAACCCACACACACACACTGAGCCGTGCAACCCACACACACATGGAGCCATGCAACCCACACACACACACTGAGCCATGCAACCCACACACACATACACTGAGCCATGCAACCCCCACACACACACTGAGCCATGCAACCCCACCACACACACTGAGCCATGCAACCCACACACACACACAAACTGAGCCATGCAACCCCCCCCACACACACACTGAGCCATGCAACCCCACACCCACACACACACTGAGCCATGCAACCCACACACACTGAGCCATGCAACCCCCACACACACACTGAGCCATTCAACCCACACACACACACACTGAGCCATGCAACCCACACACACACACACACACTGAGCCATGCAACCCACACACACACACACACACACTGAGCCATGCAACCCACACACACACACAAACACTGAGCCATTCAACCCCCCCCACCACACACACACACACAAACTGAGCCATGCAACACACACACACTGAGCCATGCATCACACACACACACTGAGCCATGCAACCCCCCCCACACACACACTGAGCCATGCAACCCCCCCCACACACCCATGCACACACACTGACCCATGCAACCCCCCCCCACACACTGAGCCATGCAACCCCCCACACACACACACACTGAGCCATGCAACACACACACACAAACTGAGCCATGCAACCCACACACACTGAGCCATGCAACACACACACTGAGCCATGCAACACACACACACAAACTGTGCCATGCAACCCCCCCCCACACACACACACTGAGCCATGCAACACACACACTGAGCCATGCAGCACACACACACAAACAGAGCCATGCAACCCCCACTGAGCCACACACACACTGAGCCATGCAACCCCCACACACACACACTGAGCCATGCAACCCCCACACACACTGAGCCATGCAACCCCCCCACACACACATGAGCCATGCAACCCCCACACACTGAGCCATGCAACCCACACACACACACTGAGCCATGCAACCCACACACACACACACTGAGCCATGCAACCCCACACACACTGACACAACACACACACACTGAGCCATGCAACCCACACACACACACACACACTGAGCCATGCAACCCACACACACACACACACTGAGCCATGCAACCCACACACACACTGAGCCATGCAACCCACACACACACACACACTGAGCCATGCAACCCACACACACACACTGAGCCATGCAACCCCACCACACACACACACACACACACTGAGCCATGCAACCCCACACACACACTGAGCCATGCAACCCCCACACACACACACACTGAGCCATGCAACCCACACACACTGAGCCATGCAACCCCCCACACACTGAGCCATGCAACCCACACACACACACACACTGAGCCATGCAACCCCCACACACACACTGAGCCATGCACCCCCCCCACCACACACACACACACTGAGCCATGCAACCCCCCACCCCCACACACACACACTGAGCCATGCAACCCCCACACACACACTGAGCCATGCAACCCACCCACACACACACTGAGCCATGCAACCCACACACTGAGCCACACACACACACTGAGCCATGCAACCCACACACACACTGAGCCATGCAACCCACACACACACACTGAGCCATGCAACCCACACACACACACACACTAAGCCATGCAACCCCCACACACACACTGAGCCATGCAACCCACACACACACACACTGAGCCATGCAACCCACACACACACACTGAGCCATGCAACCCACACACACTGAGCCATGCAACCCACACACACACACACACTGAGCCATGCAACCCACACACACACTGAGCCATGCAACCCACACACACACTGAGCCATGCAACCCACACACACACACACACTGAGCCATGCAACCCCCCCACACACACACACACTGAGCCATGCAACCCCACACACACACACTGAGCCATGCAACCCCACACACACACACACACTGAGCCATGCAACCCCCACACACACACACTGAGCCATGCAACCCCACACACACACACTGAGCCATGCAACCCCACACACACACACACACTGAGCCATGCAACCCCCCCCCCACACACACACAGCCATGCAACACACACACACACTGAGCCATGCAACCCCCACACACACTGAGCCATGCAACACACACACACTGAGCCATGCAACCCACACACACACACTGAGCCATGCAACCCACACACACACACACTGAGCCATGCAACCCACACACACACACACTGAGCCATGCAACCCACACACAACACACACACACACTGAGCCATGCAACCCACACACACACACACACACACACTGAGCCATGCAACCCACACACTGAGCCACACACACACACACTGAGCCATGCAACCCACACACACACACACACTGAGCCATGCAACCCCCCACACACACTGAGCCATGCAACCCACACACACACACACTGAGCCATGCAACCCACACACAGCCACAAACACACACACACACTGAGCCATGCAACCCCCACACACACACACTGAGCCATGCAACCCCCACACACACTGAGCCATGCAACCCCCCCCACACACACACTGAGCCATGCAACCCCCACACACACACACTGAGCCATGCAACCCCCACACACACACTGAGCCATGCAACCCCCCCACACACACACACTGAGCCATGCAACCCCCCACACACACACTGAGCCATGCAACCCCCACACACACACACACACACACTGAGCCATGCAACCCCCCCACACACACACTGAGCCATGCAACCCCCACACACACTGAGCCATGCAACCACCACACACACTGAGCCATGCAACGATCACACACACACGCACACACACACTGAGCCATGCAACCCACACACACACTGAGCCATGCAACTCACACACACACTGAGCCATGCAACCCACACACACTGAGCCATGCAACCCACACACACACTGAGCCATGCAACCCACACACACACACACACACACACACTGAGCCATGCAACCCACACACACACACACTGAGCCATGCAACTCACACACACACTGAGCCATGCAACCCACACACACACACACTGAGCCATGCAACCCCCCACACACACACACACACACAGCCATGCAACCCACACACACTGAGCCATGCAACCCACACACACACTGAGCCATGCAACCCACACACACACACTGAGCCATGCAACCCACACACACACACTGAGCCATGCAACCCACACACACACACACTGAGCCATGCAACCCACACACACACACACACTGAGCCATGCAACCCACACACACACACACACACTGAGCCATGCACCCCACACACACACACTGAGCCATGCAACCCCCCCACACACACAACACACTGAGCCATGCACCCACACACACTGAGCCATGCAACCCACACCACACACACACACTGAGCCATGCAACCCACACACACAACACACACACTGAGCCATGCAACCCCCCACACACACACACACTGAGCCATGCCCAACACACACACACACTGAGCCATGCAACCCCCCACACACACACTGAGCCATGCAACCCCCCCCCACACACACACTGAGCCATGCAACCCACACACACACACACTGAGCCATGCAACCCCCACACACACTGAGCCATGCAACCCCCCACACACACACACACTGAGCCATGCAACCCCACACACACACACTGAGCCATGCAACCCCACACACACACACACTGAGCCATGCAACCCCCACACACACACACACACTGAGCCATGCAACCCACACACACACACTGAGCCATGCAACCACACACACACACTGAGCCATGCAACCCACACACACACACACACACTGAGCCATGCAACCCCCACACACACACTGAGCCATGCAACCCACACACACACAGCCATGCAACCCACCACACACTGAGCCATGCAACACACACACACACTGAGCCATGCAACCCACACACACACACTGAGCCATGCAACCCACACACACTGAGCCATGCAACCCATGCACACACACACTGAGCCATGCAACCCCCACACACACACACACACACACTGAGCCATGCAAACCACATACACACACACTGAGCCATGCAACCATCACACACACTGAGCCATGCAACGATCACACACACACACACACACACACTGAGCCATGCAACCCACACACACTGAGCCATGCAACCCCCCCACACACACACACACACACTGAGCCATGCAACCCACACACACACACACTGAGCCATGCAACCCACACACTGAGCCATGCACACACACACTGAGCCATGCAACCCACACACACACACTGAGCCATGCAACCCACACACACACACCATGCAACACACACACAGCCATGCAACCCACACACACTGAGCCATGCAACCCACACACACACTGAGCCATGCAACCCACACACACACACTGAGCCATGCAACCCACACACACACACTGAGCCATGCAACCACACACTGAGCCACAACCCACACACACTGAGCCATGCAACCCACACACACACACTGAGCCATGCAACCCACACACACACACACACACACTGAGCCATGCAACCCCACACACACACACACACACACTGAGCCATGCAACCCACACACACACACACTGAGCCATGCAACCCCCCCCACACACACACACACAGCCATGCAACCCATGCACACACACACTGAGCCATGCAACCCCCACACACACACACACTGAGCCATGCAACCCCCCACACACACAGCCATGCAACCCACACACACACTGAGCCATGCAACCATCACACACACTGAGCCATGCAACGATCACACACACACACACGCACACACACACTGAGCCATGCAACCCACACACACACACTGAGCCATGCAACCCCCCACACACACACACTGAGCCATGCAACCCACCACACACACACTGAGCCATGCAACCCCCACACACACACTGAGCCATGCAACCCCACACACACACTGAACCATGCAACCCACACACACACACACACTGAGCCATGCAACACACACTGAGCCATGCACCCACACACACACACTGAGCCATGCAACCACACACACACACACACTGAGCCATGCAACCCACACACACACACACACACACTGAGCCATGCAACCCACACACACACACACACACTGAGCCACACAACTGAGCCATGCAACACACACACACAGCCATGCAACCCCACACACACACACTGAGCCATGCAACCCCCCCCACACACACACTGAGCCATGCAACCCCCCACACACACACACTGAGCCATGCAACCCCACACACACACACACACACACTGAGCCATGCAACCCACACACACACACTGAGCCATGCAACCCACACACACACTGAGCCATGCAACCCACACACACACTGAGCCATGCAACCCACACACGCACTGAGCCATGCAACCCACACACACACGCACTGAACCATGCAACCCACACACACTGAGCCATGCAACCCACACACACACTGAGCCATGCAACCCACACACACACACTGAGCCATGCAACCCACACACACACACTGAGCCATGCAACCCACACACACACACACTGAGCCATGCAACCCCCCCCACACACACACACAACACACACTGAGCCATGCAACCCACACACACACACACTGAGCCATGCAACCCCCACACACACACACTGAGCCATGCAACCCCACACACACACTGAGCCATGCAACCCCCACACACACACACTGAGCCATGCAACCCCACACACACACACACACTAAGCCATGCAACACACACACACACACTGAGCCATGCAACCCACACACACACACTGAGCCATGCAACCCACACACACACACAACTGAGCCATGCAACCCACACACACACTGAGCCATGCAACCCACACACACACACACTGAGCCATGCAACCCCCACACACACTGAGCCATGCAACTCACACACACACACACACTGAGCCATGCAACCCACACACACACACACACTGAGCCATGCAACCCACACACACACACACACTGAGCCATGCAACCCACACACACACACACTGAGCCATGCAACCCACACACACACACACTGAGCCATGCAACCCACACACACACACAACCCACACACACACACTGAGCCATGCAACCCACACACACACACTGAGCCATGCAACCCACACACAAACTGAGCCATGCACACACACACACACTGAGCCATGCAACCCACACACACACACACTGAGCCATGCAACCCCCCCACACACACTGAGCCATGCAACCCACACACACACACACCATGAGCCATGCAACCCCCACACACACACTGAGCCATGCAACCCCCCACACACACACTGAGCCATGCAACCCCCACACACACACACTGAGCCATGCAACCCCCCACACACACTGAGCCATGCAACCCACACACACACACACACACTGAGCCATGCAACCCACACACACACACACTGAGCCATGCAACCCACACACACACTGAGCCATGCAACCCACACACACACACTGAGCCATGCAACCCACACACACACTGAGCCATGCAACCCACACACACACACACTGAGCCATGCAACCCACACACACACACACACTGAGCCACGCAACCCACACACACACACTGAGCCATGCAACCCACACACACACACTGAGCCATGCAACACACACACACACACACTGAGCCATGCAACCCACACACACACACACACACTGAGCCATGCAACCCACACACACACTGAGCCATGCAACCCCCCCACACACAAACACTAAGCCATGCAACCCACACACACTGAGCCATGCAACCCCCACACACACACTGAGCCATGCAACCCACACACACACACTGAGCCATGCAACCATGCACACACACACACTGAGCCATGCAACACACACACACACACACTGAGCCATGCAACCCCCCACACACACACACTGAGCCATGCAACCCACACACACACACTGAGCCATGCAACCCACACACACACACACTGAGCCATGCAACCCCCCCCCACACACACTGAGCCATGCAACCCACACACTGAGCCATGCAACCCACACACACACACACTGAGCCATGCAACTCACACACACTGAGCCATGCAACCCACACACACACTGAGCCATGCAACCCACACACTGAACCACACACACACACTGAGCCATGCAACCCACACACACACACACTGAGCCATGCAACCCACACACACACACACACACTGAGCCATGCAACCCACACACACACACACTGAGCCATGCAACCCACACACACACACTGAGCCATGCAACCCACACACACACTGAGCCATGCAACCCCCCCCCCACACACACACACACACTGAGCACTTGCAACCCACACACACACACACTGAGCCATGCAACCCACACACACACACACACACTGAGCCATGCAACCCACACACACACAAACTGAGCCATGCAACCCACACACACACACAAACTGAGCCATGCAACCCACACACACACACTGAGCCATGCAACCCACACACACACACACTGAGCCATGCAACCCACACACACACACACTGAGCCATGCAACCCACACACACACTGAGCCATGCAACCCACACACACTGAGCCATGCAACCCACACACACTGAGCCATGCAACCCACACACACACACTGAGCCATGCAACCCACACACACACACACTGAGCCATGCAACCCACACACACACACACTGAGCCATGCAACCCACCACACACACACAGCCATGCAACCCACACACACACACACACACACTGAGCCATGCAACCCACACACACACACACACACACTGAGCCATGCAACCCCCACACACTGAGCCACAACCCCACACACACTGAGCCATGCAACCCACACACAGCCATGCACACACACTGAGCCATGCAACCCCCACACACACACACACACACTGAGCCATGCAACCCACACACTGAGCATGCAACCCACACACTGAGCCATGCAACCACACACACACACTGAGCCATGCAACCCACACACACACACACTGAGCCATGCAACCCCCACACACACTGAGCCATGCAACCCCAGACACACACACACACTGAGCCATGCAACCCCCACACACACACTGAGCCATGCAACCCCCCCACACACACACACTGAGCCATGCAACCCACACACACACACACACACTGAGCCATGCACCCCCCCCCCACACACACACACACACTGAGCCATGCAACCCCCCACACACACACTGAGCCATGCAACCCACACACTGAGCCATGCAACCCCACCCACACACACTGAGCCATGCAACCCCCACACACACACTGAGCCATGCAACCCCACACACAGCCATGCAACCCACACACACTGAGCCATGCAACCCCCCACACACAACCCACACACACACTGAGCCATGCAACCCCCCCACACACACACACACTGAGCCATGCAACCCCCACACACACACACACTGAGCCATGCAACCCCACACACACACACACACACACTGAGCCATGCAACCCCCCCACACACACACACTGAGCCATGCAACCCACACACACACTGAGCCATGCAACCCCCACACACACACACACACACTGAGCCATGCAACCCCCCCCACACACACACACTGAGCCATGCAACACACACACTGAGCCATGCAACCCACACACACACTGAGCCATGCAACCCCACACACACACTGAGCCATGCAACCCCACACACACACACACACTGAGCCATGCAACCCACACACACACTGAGCCACGCAACCCACACGCACTGAGCCATGCAACCCACACACACTGAGCCATGCAACCCACACACACACACTGAGCCATGCAACCCACACACACTGAGCCATGCAACCCACACACACTGAGCCATGCAACCCACACACACACACACTGAGCCATGCAACCCACACACACACTGAGCCATGCAACCCACACACACACACACTGAGCCATGCAACCCACACACACACACACACTGAGCCATGCAACCCACAGACACTGAGCCATGCAACCCACAGACACTGAGCCATGCAACCCACACACACACGCACTGAACCATGCAACCCACACACACACGCACTGAACCATGCAACCCACACACACACACACAAACTGAGCCATGCAACACACACACACACACACACTGAGCCATGCAACCCACACACACACACTGAGCCATGCAACCCACACACACACACACTGAGCCATGCAACCCACACACACACACTGAGCCATGCAACCCACACACACACTGAGCCATGCAACCCACACACACACACTGAGCCATGCAACTCACACACACACACACACTGAGCCATGCAACCCACACTGACACACACACACACACACTGAGCCATGCAACCCACACACACACACACTGAGCCATGCAACCCCCCCACACACACACACTGAGCCATGCAAACCCCCCCCCACACACACTGAGCCATGCAACCCACACACTGAGCCATGCAACCCACACACACACACACACTGAGCCACGCAACCCACACACACACACACTGAGCCACGCAACCCACACACACACACTGAGCCATGCAACCCACACACACACACACTGAGCTATGCAACCCACACACACACACACTGAGCCATGCAACCCACACACACACACACACACACTGAGCCATGCAACCCACACACACACACACACTGAGCCATGCAACCCACACACACACACTGAGCCATGCAACCCACACACACACACACAGAGCCATTCAACCCACACACACACACACACACAACCCACACAGCCATGCAACCCACACACACACCATGCAACCCACACACACACACTGAGCCATGCAACCCACACACACACACTGAGCCATGCAACCCACACACACACACACTGAGCCATGCAACCCCCCACACACATACACTGAGCCATGCAACCCCCCCACACACACACACTGAGCCATGCAACCACACACACACACACACTGAGCCATGCAACCCACACACACACACACTGAGCCATGCAACCCACACACACACTGAGCCATGCAACCCCACACACACACACTGAGCCATGCAACCCACACACACACACTGAGCCATGCAACCCCCCACACACACTGAGCCATGCAACCCCCACACACACACACACTGAGCCATGCAACCCACCACACACACTGAGCCATGAACCCCCACACACACACACACTGAGCCATGCAACCCACACACACACACTGAGCCATGCAACCCACACACACACACTGAGCCATGCAACCCACCACACACACACACACTGAGCCATGCAACCCCACACACACACACACACTGAGCCACGCAACCCACACACACACACACACTGAGCCACGCAACCCACACACACACACACACACTGAGCCACGCAACCCACACACACACACACACACTGAGCCACGCAACCCACACACACACACACACACTGAGCCATGCAACCCACACACAGCCATGCAACCCACACACACACACACTGAGCCATGCAACCCACACACACACACTGAGCCATGCAACCCCCACACACACTGAGCCATGCAACCCCACACACACACTGAGCCATGCAACCCCCACACACACACTGAGCCATGCAACCCACACACACTGAGCCATGCAACCCCCCCCCACACACTGAGCCATGCAACCCCCCACACACACTGAGCCATGCAACCCCCACACACACTGAGCCATGCAACCCCCCCACACACTGAGCCATGCAACCCCCCACACACTGAGCCATGCAACCCCCCCACACACACTGAGCCATGCAACCCACACACACACACTGAGCCATGCAACCACACACACACACACTGAGCCATGCAACCCCACACACACACTGAGCCATGCAACCCACACACACACACACTGAGCCATGCAACCCACACACAGCACACTGAGCCATGCAACCCACACACACACACACACTGAGCCATGCAACCCACACACACACTGAGCCATGCAACCCACACACACACACTGAGCCATGCAACCCACACACACACACACACACACTGAGCATGCAACCCACACACACACACTGAGCCATGCAACCCACACACACACACACACTGAGCCATGCAACCCACACACACACACTGAGCCATGCAACCCACACACACACTGAGCCATGCAACCCACACACACACACTGAGCCATGCAACCCACACACACACACTGAGCCATGCAACCCACACACACACACACACACACTGAGCAATGCAACCCACACACACACACAACCCACACACTGAGCCATGCAACCCACACACACACTGAGCCATGCAACCCCCCCACACACTGAGCCATGCAACCCCCCCCACACACACTGAGCCATGCAACCCCCCCACACACTGAGCCATGCAACCCCCCACACACTGAGCCATGCAACCCCCCACACACTGAGCCATGCAACCCCCCCCACACACTGAGCCATGCAACCCCCCACACACACTGAGCCATGCACCCCCCCCACACACACACACTGAGCTACGCAACCATCACACACAATGGAGCCACGCAACCCACACACACTGAGCCATGCAACCCACACACACACACACACTGAGCCATGCAACCCAGACACACACACTGAGCCATGCAACCCACACACACACTGAGCCATGCAACCCACACACACACTGAGCCATGCAACCCACACACACACACACACACTGAGCAATGCAACCCACACACACACGCAACCCACACACACACACACTGAGCCATGCTACCCACACACACACACTGAGCCATGCAACCCACACACACACTGAGCCATACAACCCACACACACACACTGAGCCATGCAACTCACACACACACACACACTGAGCCATGCAACCCACACACACACACACACACGCAACCCACACACACACACACTGAGCCATGCAACCCACACACACACACACTGAGCCATGCAACCCACACACACACACTGAGCAATGCAACCCACACACACACACGCAACCCACACACACACACACTGAGCCATGCTACCCACACACACACACAACCCACACACACACTGAGCCATGCAACCCACACACACACACTGAGCCATGCAACCCACACACACACACACTGAGCCATGCAACTCACACACACAGACACACACACACACTGAGCCATGCAACCCACACACACACACTGAGCCATGCAACCCACACACACACACTGAGCCATGCAACCCACACACACACACACTGAGCCATGCAACCCACACACACACACGGAGCCATGCAACCCCCACACACACACTGAGCCATGCAACTCACACACACACACACACACACACACACACACACACACACTGAGCCATGCAACCCACACACACACACACACTGAGCCATGCAACCCACACACACACGCAACCCACACACACACTGAGCCATGCCACCCACACACACACACTGAGCCATGCAACCCACACACACACACACACAACCCACACTGAGCCATGCAACCCACACAGACACACACACACTGAGCCATGCAACCCACACACACACACTGAGCCATGCAACTCACACACACACACACACACTGAGCCATGCAACCCACACACACACACACGCAACCCACACACACACACTGAGCCATGCAACCCACACACACACACTGAGCCATGCAACCCACACACACACACAACCCACACACACACTGAGCCATGCAACCCACACAGACACACACACACACACTGAGCCATGCAACCCACACACACACACTGAGCCATGCAACCCCCCCCCCACACACACACACACACTGAGCCATGCAACCCCCCCCACACACACACACTGTCACGAACCGGCTCAAAGCCAGTAACCAAGGGAGACAACGTGGAGATAAGGAGTAACAAAATATATATTTATTAACCAAAGCAACTAAGGAAAATATACAATGGTGTGTGTAATCAGTAGTGTAAGTGAGTGTTTTGCATGCATGAATGTGATAATGCAAGGTGTTGAAAGGTGCCAATGCAGACAAACAAAAGGCCACCAAGAACCACAACACAATCTACAAAGGTGTCTGCATGGAGAGAGTCTCCTCCATGAATGTGGAAGAGGTCTATTTATCCTGGGACACACCTGGCCCAGGTGTTTCCCATGTAGCTGACGACCCTCCCCAACTCCGCCCACCGGCATCCTAATAAGGAAACAAGAACAAAGACAGAATACGGCAGACAGAGTGGGAGGGTCGTCACATTCCCCCCCATTAAACCGGAGACCACCAAGGACCCCAGAACAACATACCAGCCTCTGCGTCCCAAAATGACACAGCCTCTGCGTCCCAAAATGACACAGCCTCTGCGTCCCAAAATGACACAGCCTCTGCGTCCCAAAATGACACAGCCTCTGCGTCCCAAAATGACACAGCCTCTGCGTCCCAAAATGACACAGCCTCTGCGTCCCAAATTGACACAGCCTCTGCGTCCCAAAATGACACAGCCTCTGCGTCCCAAATTGACACAGCCTCTGCGTCCCAAATTGACACAGCCTCTGCGTCCCAAATAAATGAGGGGTTATGTGTTCACACCTCCATCTGCACCAACCAACCTCCTCCTCCCCAGACCTCAGCAACCTTTGCACATAGGAAGCAATATTTAAGAGGAAAGAAGAAAACGAGACCAGGAGGAAACAGACAGGAAAGATAGAAGATGACAACCCCAACCAATGGTCAGTCACATAAACATTCAGTAACATGGCACAAAAGACAACAACAGCTACAAACTCCAACAAAAAGAACATCAAGGTCCTTAATTTTTACAACTTCCAACGATTCATAGTCACTTCCAACGATTCATAGTCACTTCCAACGATTCATAGTCACTTCCAACGACTCATAGTCACTTCCAACGACTCATAGTCACTTCCAACGACTCATAGTCACTTCCAACGACTCATAGTCACTTCCAACGATTCATAGTCACTTCCAACGATTCATAGTCACTTCCAACGATTCATAGTCACTTCCAACGATTCATAGTCACTTCCAACGAAACAGAATTTCACTAATTTCAATCATTTAACCTTGTAGTGTTCAGCCATCTTCAACAGCTGTTCTTTAGTACATAATTCTAACAGGTCCTCTGATGGAAAGCGAATGAACTTGTGTACATGAGACACGATAGTCATAAGTAAATAATCTTGCTCAACCCCTCTGCTGAGCACATCAGACCACAACCAGAGAAATGACAATCACCCTGAGCACCACAGAAGAGAGATGAGATACGGAGCTTCCCCAAACCTACAATAACTCAACCCTAGTCTTCGTGCAGATTTGCGGTGGGAATTTACGCACTGTAGCCCGCTGGCAAGGAAAAACTCCCCAGCATGCTGGCAAATTCCACCAAGCCACGGATGTGCCCCCGAGACAACTGCTCAGTCCACAGACACCACACAAAAATAAAACATTTAACCATGCCAAACATGTCCAAAAATGAAACAAGTCGCTAAGCATATCAGGGGTAAAAGGCTATAGCTCCAGGTAGCAAGTTCCACTACACTACACAAATCTCCTACCGAGGTACACAGCCGATTTACTCACCTCCTCAGACTGACTTCCCAACAGAAAGCAGAGCAAGAGTTCAGGCTAGGCAGGGCCTGGAAACGAACCATTATCTCTCTCCAACGCAGCACACAAACCAAGCAGCAAAAGCAACACACACACTGAGCATGCAACCCCCCCCACACACACACACACACACTGAGCCATGCAACACACACACACAAACTGAGCCATGCAACACACACACACAAAGCCATGCAACCCCCCCACACACACACTGAGCCATGCAATGCAACCCCCCCCACACACACTGAGCCATGCAACCGCCCCCCACACACTGAGCCATGCAACCCCCCCACACACACTGAGCCATGCAACACAAACACACAAACTGTGCCATGCAACACACACACTGAGCCATGCAACCCCCCCCCACACACACACACACACTGAGAAATGCAACCCCCCCCCACACACACACTGAGCCATGCAACCCCCCCACACACACTGAGCCATGCAACCCACACACACAAACACACTGAGCCATGCAACCCACACACACAAACACACTGAGCAATGCAACCCACACACACAAACACACTGAGCAATGCAACCCACACACACAAACACACTGAGCCATGCAAACCACACAAACACACACTGAGCCATGCAACCCACACAAACACGCACTGAGCCATGCAACCCACACACAAACACACTGAGCCATGCAACCCACACACACACACACACACACTGAGCCATGCAACCCACACACAAACACACTGAGCCATGCAACCCACACACAAACACACTGAGCCATGCAACCCACACACACTGAGCCATGCAACCCACACACACACACGCTGAGCCATGCAACCCACACACACACACACTGAGCCATGCAACCCACACACACACACACTGAGCCATGCAACACACATACACACACACACTGAGCCATGCAACACACACACTGAGCCATGCAACACACATACACACACACACTGAGCCATGCAACACACACACACACACACTGAGCCATGCAACCCACACACACACACACACACACACTGATCCATGCAACCCACACACTGATCCATGCAACCCACACACACTGATCCATGCAACCCACACACACACACTGATCCATGCAACCCACACACACACACTGATCCATGCAACCCACACACACACACTGATCCATGCAACCCACACACACCACACACACTGAGCCATGCAACCCCAAACCACCCACCCGCAGCCCCAACCCTCCCACCCGCAGCCCCAACCCACCCACATCCCAACCCACGCGCAGCCCCATGCCAACCCACCCACGCGCAGCCCCATGCCAACCCACACACACTGATCCATGCAACCCACACACACACTGATCCATGCAACCCACACACACACTGATCCGTGCAACCCACACACACACACACACACACTGATCCGTGCAACCCACACACACACACTGAGCCGTGCAACCCCCACACACACACACTGAGCCGTGCAACCCCCCCCCACACACACACACTGAGCCGTGCAACCCCCCCCACACACACACTGAGCCGTGCAACCCCCACACACACACTGAGCCTTGCAACCCCCCCAACACACACTGAGCCGTGCAACCCCCCACACACACTGAGCCGTGCAACCCCCCACACACACTGAGCCGTGCAACCCCCCCACACACACTGAGCCGTGCAACCCCCCCACACACACTGAGCCGTGCAACCCCCCCACACACACTGAGCCGTGCAACCCCATCCCCCAACCCACCCACCACGCGCAGCCCCATACCCACCCGCGCGCGCCCAGCCCCATACCCACCCGCCCAGCCCCATACCCGCGCGCGCACCCAGCCCCATACCCACCCACCCACCCACCCACGACCCATCCGACCCACGCCCCCCAACCCACCCGCGACCCCGCCCCATCCGACCCATCCAACCCACCCGCGACCCCGCCCCATACCCACCCACGCGCAGCCCCATACCCACCCACCCACACACACTGATCCATGCACACACAGAGCCGCGCAGCCCCATACAACCACCCACCCACCCACGCAGCCCCGCCCCATCCAAACCACCCACGCAGCCCCGCCCCATCCAACCCACCCACCCACCCACCCACGCGCAGCACCGCCCCCAACCGCCCCCACCCGACCCAACCCACCCACGCGCAGCACCGCCCCGTTCCATACCCACCCACGCGCAGCACCGCCCCGTCCCATACCCACCCACGCGCAGCACCGCCCCGTCCCATACCCACCCACGCGCAGCCCCATACCCACCCACGCGCAGCCCCATACCCACCCACGCGCAGCCCCATACCCACCCACGCGCAGCCCCATACCCACCCACGCGCAGCCCCATACCCACCCACACACACTGATCCATGCAACACACACACAGAACCGCGCAGCCCCATACAACCAACCCACCCACGCAGCCACACCCACCCACCCACGCCCCATCCGACCCATCCAACCCACCCACCCGCGACCCCGCCCCATCCGCGCGCTGCCATATTCAACCCACGGGACAGGCAAGCAACAGTAAAGAAGATTGTTAGTCAATTTGCTGTAGAAATCAAAGTCAGAGTTCAACTGATACAATGGGATCTTTAGACAAAGACAAGGAGGCATGAGAGTTGAATGCCTTACTCATTTAAATGGAAAACTGTGTGGTTAGGGTAGCCTACAGGTCTTGTGAAACAGCCATGCTTACTCTGTGGAGGACATGTAGGTCTGAACGCCATGCACATTCATGTTTAAAGAACGCTTTTCAAACAGATGAAACGCATAAATATACCCCATCCCTTAAGTTCTCTGCCAATATTGCTGGAAATATCTGAGAAATAAGAGAATTCATTCAACGGATGAGACAATGAAAAAGCCATTCCATTCAACACACTTGGCTCTACAATCGTCAGTTACTACTTGGCAGAAAACAGCATGCATGCACACGTTGACTATGCTGTGAATAGTACGCTGACGAACTAAACACATTCTGGTGGTCAGGCTACTCTAAAGTTGCTATTGAATGATTGGTCAATAGTGGTTGGTTTTGTGTTGAAAGGTTACACCTTCAGATGTTATAAATGGAATTAAATGCTTTTGTGCTCACTCTTATCCATTCCATGGAAAAAGGGTGTATGATCAATTATCATTTCCTAGCCTTCTATGCCTCTGGCCTAGTAAGCATCTTTGTTTAAGCTTTGTCAAAGATGAACTTACTAGACATGTATTTAACCCCTTATTTTTGGAAGTAAACCGTCTGTATTTGCACTTCCATACATTTTTTCAACCGGTACCAAGGGACCTTCAGACAAGTCTTGGGAGGCCTGTTGGCATCCAAGAGCAAAACAAGTATGTGTTCGTGAGACTCTCACCTTTCCACAAAGGGGTCATATTAGAATGTAGATGACACAGTTACTGGTAGGCAGAAAACAGCATGGATGCACACAGTGACTATGCTGTGAATAGTACGCTGACAAACTAAAAAACAGATTCTGCATACAAGACGGCATAATTATTTTTGAAATCAAATGACCTTTTACTGCAATTTAACAATATCATTAAAAAAAGTTCCAAAAAAGAGACGTTCCTGGTTCAGCCTCCTCCATATGAGGTGTTTTCTTTGGGATGACTCACTTGGCGAAAGTGGCTTGTCATGTGGCATGACTCACATGACTCACTGGGTCAGAGAGGAGCAGAGGATCTGTAGCACAGCAGACTGCTGCCCCACAGAGTCTGTACACCAGGAGCTTCAAATTAGTATTGACAGTTCCCCATGATAACGCCACTCTCAGACCCAAACACTTAGCCTCGCGAATAGCCACACACTCAGAGGTGCCAGATCATATGGCTTCTATATGTAGACTACATCCACTGAATACATTTCCTGGCTTTCAAGACAGTGAGAATGTTTTACATTTGTTAGCATTACAGTAGAGTGCATCCCCCAAAAAATGTGGATCAAAGTTGAATTATCCCAGAGTTTAGAAATAAAAAAGGCAAATATACTGAAAAAAAATAAAACGCAATATCTAACTATTTCAATGATTTTACTGAGTAACAGTTCATATAAGGAAATCAGTTAATCGAAATAAATGTATTAGGCCCCAATTTATGGTATGCACATTTATGGTATGCACATTTATGGTATGCACATGACTGAGCATAGGCCCACCCACTTGGGAGTCAAGCCCAGCCAATCAGAATGTGTTGTTCGAAAGGGTTTTATTACAGACAGAAAAACTCCTCAGTTACATCAGCTGTCTGAGTGGCTGGTCTCAGACGATCCTGCAGGTGAAGAAGCCGGATGTGGAGGTCCTGGGTTGTCATGGTTACACGTGTTCTGAGTTTGTGAAGCCTGTTGGAAGTACTGCCAAATTCTCAAAAATAACGTTGAGGTGGTTTATGGTAGAAAAATGAACATAAAATTATTTGGCAACAGCTCTAGTGGACATTCCTGCAGTCAGCATACCAAATGCACACTCCTTCAAAACATCTGTGGCATTGTGTGACAAAACTGCACTTTTATTGCCTCTAGCACAAAGTGCAACTGTGTAATGATCATGCTGTTTAATCAGCTTCTACATATCCCACACCTGTCAGTTGGATGGATTATCTTGGCAAAGGGAAATTGCTCACTAACAGGGATGTAAACAAATGTGCACAAAATGGTAAGTAGGGTTGCAAAACCTGAAAAACATCAAGAGCTGAAAATGAATAGACCAACACTAACCACATGAATAAAACCTCACTGCTAGGAACCAACACTAATCACAGAATAATATATAATATAATAATATATCCCATTTAGCAGACGCTTTTGTCCAAAGCGACTTACAAGTCGGCTGGGGCCACTACTTTTACATATGGGTGGCCCTAGCGGGAATCGAACCCACGACGCTTGGCGTTGCAAGCGCCATGCTCTACCGACTGAGCCACACAGAACAGGCATCAGGCAGACAAGGGGGTTTCAAAGCCAGTCATTTCTGAGAAGGAATAATGTGAAGAGAGCACTATGGGGGATGCTCGGACTTGAACCGCTTCCCCCAGTAGTAATCAGTTTTAGCTAAAAGAGGCACTACTCATTTCTTCATCCTCAATCATAATCACTTTTGTCAGAACATCACTTTGACATTCTGTAGCTAGACTTGCACAAAAAGGAAGCAATCAGGCCAGTGAGCTACAGAACATAACGGGAGTGTGGCCAGTTTTTACAAAGCACATTAAGTAATTGAAGTCTCCATGCACACAGTCCCTCCCTCACCCCCTACTGTATAGACCATCACCCCCTACACAGGCTTTCAGACCAAACGCAGCTCCGCCTCCTGCATCTGAATGAGGAGAGGGAAACCAGAAGGGAGGAAAGTGAAGACATCACAGTATTGGAAGCTGAATAAAATGAGTGAACACACCCTGGGGCGGCCAGGAAGGGGGGGGGTTTCCAAGGAGTCGACTGAGCGGGCCGATTGTGTCAAGACGAAGGCGGCAGACTCAAACAAAACTGACATTTCAAAGCAGCAGAGCCTTGTAGATGGGTTAAGAGCAGCTAAGACACTGCATTCAACGGCAATTAGCGATTCAAGTTCGAGATGCTGTCTGCATAGGAAAACAGCACCATTTTCCAATCAAAGCCAGCGCATAGCTGACTGCTCTCATAAGCTTTGATCTTGCCCCCTGCTTTCATTCACTGGTAACCACGACGACTACGCACAAACTTTTGTCAAATCTTTTAAAAAATGTAATTCATGTAAAAAAAATGTAATTCATCTGTCCCATCTATGCACACTTATGGGGTGGGGGGGGTGGGGGGTGGAGCAGACAGATGGCATAGGTACTATAGGTGTATTACCCATCATGCTCAGATCCACTATAGTTCAGCTACAATACATTTCATGTAATCTCAAAGCGCTTCAAGAGCAACAAACCAAAAAAAAAATTCATTCAAGATATCATGACAGGTCAACCAACAGAGGCCAAAGTCTTTGAAAGTGGCACCCTCTGAAGATGGAGAGGGTCAGTTCAAGACCTGAGTGGAGAGAGCTGGTCAGAGGACGGTAGATTATGGTGTCTGCTGAAGATCTTGGAGGGGGCAAGTCTGGGAACCAGCCTGACTTAAAAACCACTGGACTTTATTTTCCACTCTGTATAACACCCACTTGGGTGATGCCTCAGTAGCTCTCGGCACCAGAAAGATCACCACAAAGTTCAGAATAGTAGCCAGTTGTCCTCACTACAAACCACCTGCCTCTAGCTGCCACTCCTCAGATGTTCTTAGAAGGCCAGGAATAGGCTTCCAGGTCAAACAAGAAAGCTGATACTGTATCCAGATGCATTTTTCAAAACAAAAACATTAGCCATTTAGCTATAATATCCCAATATGTAATTGTATAGATATTTTCCCCCATCACTAAAGCACAGTGTACCATTATGGCTTAAAATGAGTTAGATGCTGACATTTCTGGAATTGGCTTCAGGAGCGAGAGCCAAAATATAACATTTTATAATTTGTTGCTAATGAGATATTACATCTGAAATGTTTGCCGAATGCCTCAGTGCTAATGAAGGGAATCCTCTGAGGTGACTACCATGCTGAAACAGCCTTTAGGTGCTTAGATCCAAAAATGGGTTTAACTACATTTTAATTGACTTATATTTACCCACACTGTATTCTCCTGCAAATATATAAATAAATAAGTCTCTCTGGCACTCCTAGAAGACTTAAATAGGTCACTCAGTCTCCTGTGAGTCACTGATCCTGGCAAGAGACCAAATAGTGCAGTTATAGAGAAGACACACTGGGGCCTAATGATCGACACTGAACGTTTTCAACAGTGTCATTCCTATTATTCACTTACACATTAATAGCATTTTATTTAAAAAAGTTGACAAATGCTACATAACAATTACTTCACATATTGTTACCAACAAACAAAAAAGGAGCCTAATAGAATTTCCATGTAGTAAAGAAAATAAGCCTAGGCTTCCAGGTTGGCAGATGTGTGTGTGTGTGTGTGTGTGTGTGGGCCTATTGCACAAAACGTACCACAGTGCAAGCTTTTATGAAGGAATCTCTTCATTCCTGCATTAGACAAAGTTGACACCATTCCTCCAAAGACTGAGGCAGTCATTTCTTCAGACAGGACCAGGTGCAGCAGGCTCCATCCTCTCCAGCCCCACGGCCTGCCTGCCTCCCAAGCCCAACCTAACGTAGCCCTGCCAAGGTTGGTGGCGGGGCTAGGATTTCAGGCCGTCAGTTTACGAGGGGATGACCCACTGCCTGTCATGTCAGCCACCTGGGGTCGACCATTCTGGAGCGCCATCGATCTGCCTCGCCACACACCCAATCGCCGACACACTAACACTGAAGTACATTATGGCCATTGGCACAGACCCAGTCACTCCAGTGCACCGTAGCCATCCTGCCCCTCCCCTCTTATTCATCCACTCCGAGGGAGAAGCACAAAGGCCAGAGGAAGTATGACTCATCTTAGTAACAAGATGCATTCTTCAGAAATCTCCACAGACGTGTTGTTTGCTAAGTGAGGAGCAGCTAGTGAATGTAGTGGTATGGGGTTAGCAGAGTGACTGAGTGCAAGAGAGACCGCGAGAAAAAGAAAGTCAACAGAGGTAGGGAGGGAGAGAACAGAGAGAGAAAGAGCGAGGAGGGTGGGACTGGAGGGGGAAGAGTCATCACTCATGATGTCGGTTACAGCTCCACAGATCAACGTTCCCTCTCAAACCCCACTGATATATTCCTTGGCTTCCTTCTGGGATTTTCTGAATCACAGATGAAACCTTCATGTGCACATGAACTACGTGAAGAGTAATTTATTGGAGTTTGAGAGACAACATAGCAGGGCGACAACGTCGTTCTGCTGAGCAGGCAGAAAATGTTGAGGCACAGAGAAAATAAATATGTAAATCATTGGGTTGAGACAGAGCCTAACACACACACAACCCCCACCCAGTCCCAAATAATCCATCTGCAAAACTTTGCCATCAATAAAGAGCATGAGCCTTGCACCACATCTCTCACACACAGTCCACAACATTGATGAAAAAGCTCCAAAATGAAAAGTGGCAATATTTTTGATTTGGTGCAAGGTATTAGCATTGAGCGAGCTAGAGATAATATGCAGAGGGAGAAGACACTGGGCCAGGCTGAGTCAAGCTACTATGGAGACTAGTCTGGTTCAACGAGAACAGTCACAGTGAGTAGTGTCTCCACATTCTACTGCTAACCCATTTAGCCTGACTTTATTCAAATCAGGAACAAAAGATGTAATTAAACTGAGCCTGCTTTTCCTCACCGAACAGAGGCTGGCAGTATAAACACACAAAATTATCCCACGCACATGTACAGGCACCAGGTTCTCCATTAGCCAAAAAAAAGCGCCATCTTTTGGCAAACATAAATTTAAAAAACGATAAATAGTTGCCGGGCCAAATTGTCTGGGAGAAGAAAACTTTTTTAAAGTTGGTCAGGTAAGATGCCGCCAGAGTCATGTATATTATAAAGATATGGAATAGCTTGATAAAATAGAGTAATGATGTGTATCATGCGCAATTGGTGCATTTCAGTTGAGCTTAGTCTGTAGCACTTGGAAACTAAACACCGTTGCCAACTAGTCACGTCGGAGAGTTCCAATGCCGCAATCACTCGGCAGCAACTGACTATAACAGCAAACCGTTATCAATAAGTCACGTATAACAAACACAATAGTTAGAAATACAATAAACATAACGTTTATTAACATCATCCAGTAGAACTGTAAAAAGATGGATATAATTTGAGCTTTGGAAACAAGTGCTTTCATAAAGTTGAAGTCGTAAGTTTACATACACCATAGCCAAATACTCAGTTTTTCACAATTCCTGACATTTAATCCTAGTAAACATTCCCAGTCTTAGGTCAGATATATATATATACACACACACACACACACATACATATAAGTGAGATAATGATTTATTTCAGCTTTTATTTCTTTCATCACATTCCCAGTGGGTCAGAAGTTTACAAACACCCAATTAGTATTTGGTAGCATTGTCTTTTAATTGTTTAACTTGGGTCAAACATTTCAGGTAGCCTTCCACAAGTTTTCCACAAAAGTTGGGTGAATTTTGGCCCATTCCTCCTGACAGAGCTGGTGTAACTGAGTCAGGTTTGTAGGCCTCCTTGTTCGCACACACTTTTCAGTTCTGCCCACAAATGTTCTATAGGATTGGGCTTTGTGATGGCCACTCCAAAACCTTGACTTTGTTGTCCTTGAGCCATTTTGCCACAACTTTAGAAGTATGCTTGGGGTCATTGTCCATTTGGAAGACCCATTTGTGACCAAGCTTTAACTTCCTGACTGATGTCTTGAGATGTTGCTTCATTATATCCACATACTTTTTCTTCTTCATGATGCAGTGTATTTTGTGAAGCGCACCAGTCTCTCCTGCAGCAAAGCACCGTAACATGATGCTGCCACCCCTGCGCTTCACGTTGGGATGGTGTTCGACTTGCAAGTCTCCCCCTTTTTCCTCCAAACATAACTATGGTCATTATGGCCAAACATTTTTATTTTTGTTTCGTTTTTACTGTGGATATAGATACTTTTGTACCTGTTTCCTCCAGCATCTTCACAAGGTCCTTTGCTGTTGTTCTGGGATTGATTTGCACTTTTTGCGACAAAGTACGTTCATCTCTAGGAGACAGAACGCGTCTCCTTCCTGAGCAGTATGTCGGCTGCGTGGTCCCATGGTGTTTATACTTGCGTACTATTGTTTATACAGATGAACATGGTACCTTTGGAAATTGCTCCCAAGGATGAACCTGACTTGGAGGTCGACAATTATTTTTCTGAGGTCTTGGCTGATTTCTTTTGATTTTCCCATGATGTCAAGCAAAGCGGCACTGAGATTGAAGGTAGGCCTTGAAATACATCCACAGGTACACCTCCAATTAACTGAAATTATGTCAATTAGCCTATCAGACGCTTTAAAACCATGACATCATTTACAGAATTTTCCAAGCTGTTTAAAGGTACAGTCAACTTAGTGTATGTAAACTTCTGACCCACTGGAATTGTGATGCAGTGAATTATAAGTGAAATAATCTGTCTGTAAACAATTGTTGGAAAAATTACTTGGGTCTTGCACAAAGTAGATGACCTAACCGACTTGCCAAAACTGTAGTGTGTTAACAAGAAAATTGTGGAGTAGTTGAAAAATGAGTTTTAATGACTCCAACCTAAGTGCATGTAAACTTCCAACTTCAACTGTAAATGCATGGCACGGTTCTCATTTCACAGGAGCATTGAAGAATAAGCTCTCTCTCAATGAACCAGCCTTGACATAATTTCAGTACTTTCATATCGAATTTGATTGACTAACATCAATTTAAAAAATAATTAATAATCATCATTTTATGGACGCCTAGACTGTCCTCTTTCCACTGCTGTGGGGCTGAATCGCAGTTGGTCTGGGGAGTGGGGTGGGCTGGCCAAGTCATGGCTAGAAGGGATCCAGCTTTTGTCAAATGCAACAACAACAAAACAACTTTTGGCATTCATTTTAGCTAACCCTAACCCTTCTCCTAACCTTAACCTAAATCTCCTAACCTGCTGTGTAAGTTCTCCTAAGCCGCTACGAAAAGTCAAAGCCAACATTAATTTGACAAAAGCTGGAACCCTTCTAGCCATGACATGGTGTTGGTAGCCATGTTTTGCTATACATTTTACCTCATTTAAATGCTTATGCCAAGGTTAAATTAAATGAGAGGCCTAGATTGTATTTGAAAACAGCTGTGTTATATTAATTTAAAAAAGTTTCATACAAATAGCCTATAGGACAGGTCGTTCGCAAATTATGATGCAAATATATTTTGAAGTTGTGTTTTATTACTGTGTAGGCGACGTGTTCGAGGCTAAATGTTATCTTTTTTAAATGACATTCATGATTTAGAGCAAATGGCAATGCTTTTCAATAAAACCTTTGATAAGAACATTGTTCTACTTTATAGGTTAATTTCTGTTAAGATGAATTACAATAATTTAGGCCTCCCGGGTGGTGCAGTGGTTAAGGGCGCTGTACTGCAGCGCCACCTGTGCCATCGGAGACTCTGGGTTCGCGCCCAGGCTCTGTCGTAACCGGCCGCTACCGGGAGGTCCGTGGAGCGACGCACAAATGGCCTAGCGTCGTCAGGCTTAGGGAGGGCTTGGCCAGCGACTCCTGTGGCGATGAGACAAGATAGTAGCTACTACAATAATTGAATACCACAAAATTGGGGAGAAAAAGGGGTAAAAATTCATACACGCACAAAAAAAAAAATACAATAATTTAAATATGATTTTGACCGCAACCGGACAAGCGACAGCCGGGTTAGGGGAGAGTTGACTGGCACTCGACAGGCACACAAACTCTAGTGTACGTACACACACACACCTCGATGGGCAATGGAATAACAACGTTATTAACACTCCCAGCAACAGACTTGACTACAACTTTGTTTTGGGATGAAGATCAAACTCAAAAGGCCATCTTTAGCAAGTTATTAAGCCATTTAACTTGGGTAGTGAAATTTGCATTTTGCTGAGAGTGCATAAGCTAGCCACTAATTAAAATGGATACTAAATAGTATGATGAGAGCTCCATTATCATTAGCTGTGTAAGCTTAGCAAAATCCTTCGCCAGCACTGAGCACAGAAGTCTCTTAAGAGTGTAAATCGTATAGGCATATAAATTGTTTCGAATGAGCCTAGGACCAAAAAAAGCAAAGAAGAATATGCAGGTCATGTAATAGGCTTTCACAGCTCAAGGACACAAGGTACTAGGGTTGTGTGATATTTAGCAGGTCGAGAGTTTCAAGTTCCTTGGTGTCCACATCACCAACGAACTATCATGGTCCAAACAGATCAAGACAGTCATGAAGAGGGCACGACAAAACCTTTTCCCCCTCAAGACACTGAAAATATTGGCATGGGTCCCCAGATCCTCAAAAGGTTCTACAGCTGCACCATCGAGATCATCCTGACCGGTTGCATCACCGCCTGGTATGGCAACTCCTCGGCATCTGACCGTAAGGCACTATAGAAGGTAGTGTGTACTGCCCAGTACATCACTGGGGACAAGCTTCCTGCCATCCAGGACATATATAATAGGCAGTGTCAGAGGAAAGCCCACAGAATTATCAGACTCCAGTCACCCAAGTCATAGACTGTTTTCTCTGCTACCGCACGGCAAGCAGTACCGAAGCGCCAAGTCTTGGACCAAAAGGCTCCTCAACAGCTTCTTTCCCCAAGCCATAAGACTGCTGAACAAGTCGTAAAAATCGCCACCGGACAATTTATGTTGACCTCCACACATTTTGTACACTGCTGCTACTCGCTGTTGTTTGTTACCTATGCATAGTCACTTCGCCCAGACCTACAATGGACAGATTACCTCAACTAGCCTGTACCACCGCACACTAACTGGGTACTGGAGTCCCCTGTTATATAGCCTTGTGATTGTTCCTCTTATTGTGTTACTTTTTATTTGAGTCTACCTGGTAAATATTTTTCTCTTGAACTGCACTGTTGGTTAAGGGCTTGTAAGTAAGAATTTCACAGTAAAGTCTACACTTGTTGAATTCAGCGCATGTAACAAATAAAAACTACAATATGAAACTACGATATGATAAATATTGCGATATACGATAAATAATTTTGCGGCGTCAGTGACTAAATCATTCTAAACAGATACCTAGTCATTGCAACAAAACGCTGGTTAGCATTGGCTCGTGAAACTACCTCTAACTTCCTTCATAATAGACAGACAAAATGGTTTCCATTAGTTCATCTGACTCAGGCAAAGTAGCTAAAGGGCCTCATTGACAAAATCCCAAAAATATTTAAAGGGTATTTCCCATCTATGTCACATAAAACCTCTCACATGAGAGGTGTGCTTCTGAATACTGGTGTTTACCCACTAATTGTATTTTTGGAACATTTGCGTGTGTAGCCTACTGCCATGTGCACATTGCTACGCATATAATGTGAAGAAATTGTTGAACATTCTAAAACATTAGAATCTCTTACATCAGCATCATTGCGTTTGAATTGTTTATTTTACGTACAGTGTATGAATTTAGGATATATTGCCCCACAACTGTCCCGGAGTCTGTCTGGAATATTCATTTCTCGCACAGAACAAGCTGACCAATAGAATGGGTAAACCTTTCTACTAATGGGAGATACTAGCTAATGTCAATCTACTGATTTTACCCTTCATTACTTGTTGGCTGAGGAAAATTAAATGTGGACAGATTTTGCCAGGTAACCAAGCAGTTAAGAGAGTTGGGCCAGTCTCCAAAAGGTAGTTGGTTCGAATCCCCGAGCCAACTATGTGAAAAATCTGTTGATGTGCCCTTGAGCAAGGCACTTTTCACCCCCTTCTACTATTAATTTAACCTTTATTTAACTAGGCAAGTCAGTTAAGAACTAATTCTCACTTACAATGGCAGCCAGGTAAAATCCTTAACCCTAAATGCTCCTGTGAATCTCCCTGGACAGGAGCGTCTGCTAAATGACTAATGTAAATGTAATCATCGTGCCCCTCGGAATTCAACAAGAACACACGCCGTTGCATCCCCCTGTGAAAAGGACCAAATCTTATGACCGGTATTGGCAAATAAGAATTTAGATATCTGACAAAGACATAAGTGAGAGGTGCTATGGAGCACAGCGATTGACAGCTGGGAGATGCAAATTAACATTATTATATCCAGCCCAAGGAAGCAACGAGCATTCATTTTATGTGGGCCTTATGGCCACACAAAGGAGCTTGGCCGTCGATGCCGCCTGGAAATTTGAGGCCTGACACATGAAAATGAAAAAGGAGGGAGTGCATCTGAACAAAATGTTTTGATTATTCAGGGCAAGCAGATTAATTAAACCACCACACACACACACACATTTATTTTACTGATCCATGTCTACAAATTTCTGCCTGAATTTTACACCATACGTTCAGTCGACATATAGCCTCTATTCAGCCTAGTTTATTGGGGAGAGGGAGCGACAGAGTTAGGCAGTGTATTGCCAGATTAATAAAAAATTAAAGTGTTGTGCTTCAGTAAACTCGCTCTCCATCCCGTGGGGGGGGGGTCTTTTGAAAACTCTGAACCAGTGCTGCATTCCCACATCCAGTGAGGGGCTCTTTAAAAATTCATTAATTTACAGCAAAAATAGATTAAAGCGCCCAGCTGAGCAAAACTCAAAATTTGGCTCCTGAATAACATTAATGATAAAACATCTCCCACAAGCACTGGGGGTGTCGCCTGAGGAAAAAAGTGCTGGCTTTCTTTCACCTTACAACACCTTGAGAATAATTTATTTTAAAATCATTACTAAAATAATGCGTTTCTAAATTGTAATTTTTAATTATGACTTTCCTTAGATTCAAAACAGCTGAGTAAAAACTGCAAAAACTCATTAAAATCCATCCTAGAAACCTCCGTTTCCCATAATGCTCTGCCAATGTCAATCTATTCACCATTTGATATCAAGGCTTCAGAGCGTTCAAATGACAGCTGCTGAAGGCCCCCCCAAAAACGCCTGGAACTGCAGTTACTGTAATTGCGCTGGCCAGCACTAAATGAGGTTCACTTAAGTGCAATTATCCCCCTCTGATCTTTCACATAAAGAGATGTCTTTAAAATGGAGAAGTGGGCTCACACAATATGACTGCAAACAAGATTAAAATATGAATCAGAGGCATTTCCATTACATGAATGGCTTCATAGCTAACCTGCATTCAAGTGATGCACAGCAATGCTAATGAAGACTGAGCTAGTCCCATCTCACAAACATCAAAACCAGGAGCAGACTTCATACTGGATTAGAGCAGAACATGGGAGAGATTTCAAACAAACTGTTCAGTCAACTAGGCCTGAGCTTGTTCAGAGAGCCTGCCTCCCTTCAACAATCACCATCATAGTAACAGAGGAGCATGTTTGTGCCCACCCAATCCACAGGGGAGAAGAGTCTTGTAGTAGAGGAACAACTGCAAAGCATGAGAGAAAAATGAGCTATTTTCAGGCAAACATGACTCTGGGATAAAATAGAAGCATAGGCCATGTGTTATATAAATATAAATATGTTTAATCAATAAGGACACTGCACCACCTTATTGCAAGTGGATTAAAGACCATCAACTGCCATCTAAACTAGTAGTACTGCTGTCAGTCACCCATCACTAAAAGAATAGCCCAGCCTATGACATATAGGATTATGATGGCTTATATTTTGGTGTCTGACTGCTTGGTCTTGTCTGTGGATAGCCTACCTGTTGGGCTCAGTCTGTCTGCTCCCGAGGCAGCATCAGACTGGTACGTTCAGCCTGCCTAGCCAGGGGCTTAACTACCACCAGCAGTCTGATATCTGCATCTCACGGACTTCCATTTGAATAATCACTTCCACAAGGGGAGAAATTAAAAAGCCTATCAGTGAGACGGGGCTAGGCACAGGGCCACAGCTGAATTTCAAATGAGCTGCTGGTATGTGAAAGGAGAGAGACTGGCTCTTAGGTCAACTCTTTTAAAAATGGTGTCATCTTAAAGACCACAATATTCAATGGGATATCACAATTTTATGAAATGTAAAACCTGTGTAATACAGTATTTACAGGTAGATAAGATGAATACCCTAAGCCACTGAACAAGATCCACAAACGGCAGAAAAAGTTATTTTGTTTCATTCCAGAAAAATGTCAGAGCAGAGGTTTGTTGCAGCACTGTTAGGCACAGCTGGATAATGGCGTCGCTTCACAAATGTAGGCTGAAACCTCAATCAACGCTGCACAAAGAAAATCTCAAAAATTGAGGCGAAATGCAGGTCTTCCACACAGGGCTCTGAAAAGACAGAAGGTAGCCTCAAGCATGATCCTTGTGAGTGTACATCTGAAGCACTATCCTTAACCATCAGCACAATGCATAGATATTCCCATCCCTGATCACAAGAAAACCTGCCAATCTTGTCGATCTATCTATCTTTGTGAGGAATGGAATCTTTCATTCAACAACCGTAAAGTGCTAAGTGGATGGGCGAAATAACCACTTTCAATGTTCTGGTATAATTTGTGGAATGCTTATGCATTGTGGATTTAACAGCATGGTGCTTGCTTATGGTTTCCAGGCGAATTAAGTTGTGCCTCACCTCAAAATGCAGCACATCCTAATTTATAATTGTTTTTGTTCTACCTTGTTATTTTTATTACGACACTGATATTGACCGCGGTGTTGGGTTTAGAGCTTGCAAGAAAGGCATTTCACTGTATGTCTGCAAGTGATATTAAAACATCCTTGGATGGAAATGGTGACAGACCGAACAAGCAGCTGCTGTGTCTCAACTTCCTCAACTATCGTTATGTCAATTTATCGCTGCTTGATTTTTTTAAATATATACACTGCTCAAAAAAATAAAGGGAACACTATTACTAAAATAATACATCCTAGATCTGAATGAATTAAATATTCTTAAATACTTTTTTCTTTACATAGTTGAATTTGCTGACAACAAAATCACAAAAATGATCAATGGAAATGGAATTTATCAACCCATGGAGGTATGGATTTGGAGTCACACTCAAAATTAAAAAGTGGAAAACCACACTACAGGCTGATCCAACTTTGATGCAATGTCCTTACAACAAGTCAAAATGAGGCTCAGTAGTGTGTGTGGCCTCCACGTGCCTGTATGACCTCCCTACAACGCCTAGGCATGCTCCTGATGAGGTGGCGGATGGTCTCCTGAGGGATCTCCTCCCAGACCTGGACTAAAGCATCGCCCAACTCCTGGACAGTCTGTGGTGCAATGTGGTGTTGGTGGATGGAGCGAGACATGATGTCCCAGATGTGCTCAATTGGATTCAGGTTTGGGGAACGGGCGGGCCAGTCCATAGCATCAATGCCTTCCTCTTGCAGGAACTGCTGACACTCCAGCCACATGAGGTCAAGCATTGTCTTGCATTAGGAAGAACCCAGGGCCAACCGCAACAGCATATGGTCTCACAAGGGGTCTGAGGACCTCATCTCGGTACATAATGGCAGTCAGGCTACCTCTGGCGAGCATATATGCGGCCCCCCAAAGAAATGCCAACTCACACCATGACTGACCCACCACCAAACCGGTCATGCTGGAGGACGTTGCAGGCAGCAGAACGTTCTCCACGGCGTCTCCAGACTCTGTCACGTCTGTCACATGTGCTCAGTGTGAACCTGCTTTCATCTGTGAAGAGCACAGGGCGCCAGTGGCGAATTTGCCAATCTTGATGTTCTCCAGCAAATACCAAACATCCTGCACAGTGTTGGGCTGTAAGCACAACCCCCACCTGTGGACGTCGGGCCCTCATGGAGTCTGTTTCTGACCGTTTGAGCAGACATGCACATTTGAGGCCTGCTGGAGGTCATTTTGCAGGACTCTGGCAGTGCTCCTCCTGCTTCTCCTTGCACAAAGGCGGAGGTAGCGGTCCTGCTGCTGGGTTGTTGCCCTCCTACGGCCTCCTTCACTTCTCCTGATGTACTGGCCTGTCTCCTGGTAGCGCCTCCATGCTCTGGACACTACGCTGACAGACACAGCAAACCTTCTTGCCACAGCTCGCATTGATGTGCCATCCTGGATGAGCTGCACTACCTGAGCCACTTGTGTGGGTTGTAGACTCAGTCTCATGCTACCACTAGAGTGAAAGCACCGCCAGCATTCAAAAGTGACCAAAACAGCAGTCGGGAAGCATAGGAACTGAGAAGTGGTCACCACCTGCAGAACCACTCCTTTATTGGGGGTGTCTTGCTAAATGCCTATAATTTCCACCTGTTGACTTAAACGACTACCGCCCCGTAGCACTCACTTCCGTCATCATGAAGTGCTTTGAGAGACTAGTCAAGGACCATATCACCTCCACCCTACCTGACACCCTAGACCCACTCCAATTTGCTTACCGCTCAAATAGGTCCACAGACGATGCAATCTCAACCACACTGCACACTGCCCTAACCCATCTGGACAAGAGGAATACCTATATGAGAATGCTGTTCATCGACTACAGCTCGGCATTTAACAGCATAGTACCCTCCAAGCTCGTCATCAAGCTCGAGACCCTGGGTCTCGACCCCGCCCTGTGCAACTGGGTACTGGACTTCCTGACGGGCCGCCCCCAGGTAGTGAGGGTAGGTAACAACATCTCCTCCCCGCTGATCCTCAACACTGGGGCCCCACAAGGGTGCGTTCTGAGCCCTCTCCTATACTCCCTGTTCACCCACAACTGCGTGGCCACGCACGCCTCCAACTCAATCATCAAGTTTGCGGACGACACAACAGTGGTAGGCTTGATTACCAACAACGACGAGACGGCCTACAGGGAGGAGGTGAGGGCCCTCGGAGTGTGGTGTCAGGAAAATAACCTCACACTCAACGTCAACAAAACTAAGGAGATGATTGTGGACTTCAGGAAACAGCAGAGGGAACACCCCCCTATCCACATCGATGGAACAGTAGTGGAGAGAGTAGCAAGTTTTAAGTTCCTCGGCATAAACATCACAGACAAACTGAATTGGTCCACTCACACAGACAGCATCGTGAAGAAGGCGCAGCAGCGCCTCTTCAACCTCAGGAGGCTGAAGAAATTCGGCTTGTCACCAAAAGCACTCACGAACTTCTACAGATGCACAATCGAGAGCATCCTGGCGGGCTGTATCACCGCCTGGTACGGCAACTGCTCCGCCCTCAACCGTTAAGGCTCTCCAGAGGGTAGTGAGGTCTGCACAACGCATCACCGGGGGCAATATATATATACACACACAATATTGTACTCAATGGTGATATCCTTAAAATGACAAGTGGATAAATTGAATTACACAGGGCATCTAAGAGTGGTCTAATTTCATGCAAATACAAACATTGTAGCCAATACTGTTCAAAATGTCTCAGCTCCATGGTCCAGAAATTTGAATAGATAAGGGATATGAAAATCCTCAATAGCATAACGGTGAAGTATTTGATGCAGTAACTGATGGGCTAATTTCACAATGCTCAGAGAACGGTTCAGTGCTCACAGCCGCAACAATACTGCATACTGCTGCACTCTCTCTCCCTCTACTATCCAGTCATCCAGAAACAACTCATTCACCATTCATGCATTTCTATCAAAGCACATCAAGTAAGAAATTCACATTTAAAAATTCTATCTGCATGTTATGTGCACCTAAATGGTAAATTGTGGATGACACCATCTAATAAATATCCTAAAAGCAGATTAAGCCACTCACCATCACTATGAAAACATATTACGTAACATCCTAAAAGCAGACCCATTCCTGTACTCAAGACTCAAACTGTGGACAGCATGTAAGGATTATGAAAAGGATAGTACAATATAGTTCCGAAAGAGAAATCGGGACCAAAAAAGAACATGTTCCTATAGTAGGGAGAAGATAGGCTCTCTGACAGCCACCATACAATTCCCGGGGGGGGTGAATGAGCCCACTTCCCACAAAATAAAAGGTGGAAATTTAGCTGCGCTTTACCTCCTGCCGAAAGGTATGACCATGTAAGAAACATATTTCCACCAAATCACATTACAAAACATATATACATTTATCACCGTTAGACGAAATACAGAAATGTGCAATCAAAGCAGCAAGATTTGTGATCAGTTACTAAGTGAACAGAGCAACCAGTGGGGCACAAACAAGACTGTCAATTAGGGCTGTCCTGACAAAAAAACCTTGGTCGACCGAGAGTAATCTGTTCTTTCGACCAATCAATTGGTCAAAATTTTGAAACGGATAATTTTCCATATATTGACACACCCAATGTTTGAATAAAATCATCAACATGTAGGCTACTGAGCTTGTCTGATGCTTTAAGCACTGATCTCAAGTGAAGACATTTCTAACGAGGGAGCCAGAGATCAATATAGCCTAACCAGAAGAAGAAGAAAGAAAAAAAAAAAAAAAAAAAAAAAAAAAAAAAAAAAAACCTGACTCCCCACTGCTGCTGGCCTTCGCAGAGCCCGTGTTATGCTCCTGAAGTTGCCGGTAATAGGCTACAGCACCGGTCAGCAACCTTTTCCACTTGGAGTGCCAAGTTATCAGACCATTTCTACTCATCTGTGTGCCAGTTATGATTTTCACATGCACATTTTTGTGGAACCGTTTAATTTAATTTATAGTAAAGTCTTCATATCTCAGAATCAGTGTCAGGTGGTTAATCAAAATTCTAAATGAAAATACAAATATAAAAACGTATTGCTATTGCAAAGGTTAAAGATAAAAAAGTTAAAAAAAAAAAAAAAAACTGCCAATATGAAAAAACTGCCTACGTAAAGCCAACAAATAAAAACATTGCAGCCTGCAGGTAGAAAATATCCTGGCTACACATGGCCTGTCTGCTGGGAACTTGAAACATTGTATCAACTATTGTATTAACTTGAAGCTTGTGCTAGCAAACTTGCTACATTGTATAAAATATTCTGAGTTTCCAGTGCCAATGAGCTCTGAACAGACAACGACTAAGTAATCAGGCAGGCCCACTTTAAGAAGTTTCCACTGGATCAGAGCATCACTTTTTTTTACCTTTCATGCCGAGGTGTAATCAAAAAGAGAGAGCGGGAAAGATTTTAAATTAAGCTACGTTGAGGAACTATTGTCATTCTCCATGGATTTAAAAATAGACCAAGAAAAACATTACTTGAGAAGCTCCACAGTGATGTTCAGTTATAGCATCAGATCCCCAAATGGGCACACTTATAGGCCTACACTTGCTCTACTTTTACATGCGTAATCAGGTCCGTGTTCTTACTCAAAATTGACAGGGGCGCTCCAAACAAGACAATTAATTGACAACTGGTAAATGGAATAAAATATACCAAAACCAGCGTAGCCTAGGTTGTGCTCTCTGCAAACAACGTGTCCACTCCTACAACGGCATCAATTAGACTAATAATAATAAATTGAATGCATTAACAGAAATTACAGTAACCAAACCATCATTGCAGGTGAGAAATGGTAATTAACAGTAAATGTACAACTGGTGATACTAGTGTGCCACCCCTGCGGTCTCCACAATGGATTAGTCCACTCAGACAGGCATGAATCAGACATGTCGTGCCATATTTTTTTTGTTATATCTATTTTAAACTGCACGAATAAAAATCTTGGTCGACCAACAGCCTATCGACCAAACAATCAACTAGTGGACTAAATGGGGTCAGCCCTATGCTAAATACAACCAATAGATCCGTATCCTTATCTTCATACAATAACTATTTACACATTGTTACAAACACATAGCTGATAATATAACATTTGAAATGTCTATCCTTTTGAAACAATGGGTGTTTCTCAAAAATGCTTACTACTGTGCTCCGAGCATGCAAATTGGATTACAGTAGGGTCCGAGTACGAGTCCAAACCAAAGTACGCGACACAAAGTATGGAGGGCATTTCTCGAATGCGTACTCCATTTGTACATATTTTGATTCATGCAAGCCTCAGTGGAAAGTATGTAAAGAAATGAAGCACCCATGTAAGAAAAGAATTATGCAACATTTCTTGAAATCAGTGTATTTGAGCTGAAGCTAGAGAAAATTCACTGACTTTAGAATGAAATGTTGCCTATTCACTTCTCATATGTTGTTACCTGACTACAATATTTTATCTTGATATATTAAAAAATACATGTGTTAATTTTGTAATGTTTACCTGCCTGCGTACTGTGGATAGCAAGCCCATAAGTCAATAGGGCTAACTGGATAGCTACTAGTACTGTTAGCTAGCAAGATAGCCACAAAGAATTGTTAGTTCGCTATCCACATCTTGTTTTGTCTACTTCACTCATGCTGCCAAACATACCCTCGTAAAACTGACTATCCTACTGATCCTTGACTACCGCGATGTCCTTTACAAAATAGCCTCCAACACTCTACTCAGAAACTGGATGTAGTATCACAGTGCCATCTGTTTTGTCACCAAAGCCCCTTATACTACCCACCACTGTGACCTGTATGCTCTTGTTGGCTGGCCCTCACTACATATTCATCACCAAACCCACTGGCTCCAGGTCATCTATAAGTCTTTGCTAGGTAAAGCCCTGTCTTATCTCAGCTCACTGGTCACCATAGCAACACCCACCTATAGCACATGCTCCAGCAGGCATATTTCACTGGTCATCCCCAAAGCCAACACCTCTTTGGCCACCTCTCCTTCCAGTTCTCTGCTGCCAATGACTGGAACTAAGTGCAAAAAAAAAAAAAAAAAAAATTCTGAAACCTTATATCTCCCTCTAACTTTAAGCATCAGCTGTCAGAGCAGCTTACCGATCGATCACTGTAAATAAGCACACCCAACTACCTCACCCCCATACTGTTATTTATCCTCTTGCACCCCTGTATATCAGCACATCTATCACTCCAGTGTTAATACTACATCTTTTATTATTTCACCACTATGGCCTATTTATTGTCTTACCTCCCTACTCTTCTACATTTGCACACACTGTTCATTCTCAACTGGCCTACCTGGTTATAAGATGACAAAATAAATTACTCAAGTCATTATTGAAAACAGAAAAACTTGAACAGCAGTTTCAGGGATGCATGTGCATGAAGACAGCACTGTAGCTGATATTTAAAGAACGGGTGATTAAAACAAGCCAGACCTGATCTCTTTTTGTGGGATTACGTTTCTGAAATTGTGCAAATAAAATACTAGAACCTGAATCAACACAGCCTTGCCCTCAAGTGCTTTCGTGGTTCTTAGTAGCCAAACTTGCCAGTCACATTTGCCAATGCATTCGTTTTTTTATTAGACATTGGATTGTTTTAGACTAGCTTCCATCGTTATATGGGGGGATCCCACAATCAGACTACGAACCGCATTCTAACAACTAATGAGGTGTGAGGGACCAAGTTGACCAACCAGTCAAGCTAACGACAGAGCGTGTGACAGTTTGGACTAACCTGATAATTCCCAAATTAGCTAACGTTTACCACTGAACGTTACAGTAGCAAGGCTAAACAGCTGACCAACATTATAGCCAGCAACACACCATGTAAAAAGAGGGTCGGTTCTCTTTACAACATGGCTTGGTAGCTAGCTAACTGGCTAATTAACGATATGGAAGACGAATGTTTGCTGTCAAAGTTGCTCAGTTATCAATGGTGCAAGTAAGCTAACGTTAGCTAGATAGCTAGCTGTCAAATTCGAGAGTTCTAGCTAGCTAACGTAGCTAAAATGATGAACCATGCTGTCATGTTAGTTAATTGGCAACGAGCTACCTGGATCGTTACTAATGATGCCCCCATAGGCTCCGTCCCAGCAAAAAGATAACTGACAAGAGCCCCTGATTTCTGAACTCAATCCCAGAACTTCAGTGCAGCTCACTTCCCCATGAAAGTCGTCCATTTCACGGGCCTCAATTCAACTTCCATTCCCATGTTCTTACAGCTCACTTACCCTGGGTGTATATGGTCGTTGCCTTTGTCCAGGGAAGTGTTGAAGTAACTGCCCACTCCTCTTCCACCTGATCTTCAACAAGAAAGTCCCTCAGGTGCCTATTCTCTTGGCGTTTGTCCTAGATTAGACCCGTTGTGCCCTCACTAACGTGCCCGTGGCGTCCCTCTTCGGCTTCTCCGCCTTTTCCCTTTCTCTCGTCAACCAACATCCGGGACTCTGTCGTTTGCAACACAAAAATACCCGGAACTACTTCCAACACAATTCAAGAACGATGCAGATTGCAAACTGCACTGGCTGTATTACTGCACTCTACGATGTACACAGCCACAAAAACTAGTCCCCTCCCTGCCGTCTCTCTCCCTCTGCCTCTGCTACAACTACTTAATAAAACGACAACAATAATAGTAATAAAACATTATCATTATAACAAAAAAACTAAAGAATACAATGAATGTGTTTTTAGCTATTAATAATCTTACTACAGGAGTTATGACAGTACTACTAAAGGTAATATTTAATTGCAAGAATTGATTAATTTGACGACTATCCTTGACTTCAGATTGTACTGTTGTTAGCAGCATCTAGTATTCTACACGGAGCACTGTTCATGTTATGAGACGTATTGACATTTTTGGTTCACTGTTCATGTTATGAGACGTAATGACATTTTTGGTTCATTCATACTTTGCTGGAATCAAACATGTCTGATCACTATTAGTGTTTCAGCTTCCTCATACAGTTTTCAGTTGGAAAACAGTTGGAAAACAGAGCCTCCAGTGGGTACTCATTGAAAATGCTTCACTTGAGCTGCAAACAGGTTACCAATCATATTTCCCATCACAAATATGTGATGGGAATAAGCAAATGATCTACAATTACATTGTCTGTTGAATGTAGCCATAGCCAAATACGGAGACATAGATACCACGCTGTCAATACAGTAGCTGGTCACTGTGTTATTGTGCAGTTTCCATTTGTATCACCTCAGGTTAATGTGTAGACTCTTTGTATGTAATCAGACTAAATCAAATAACATTTTATTTGTCACATGCGCCGAATACAACAGGTGGAGACTTTACGATGCTTACTTACGCGCCCTTTCCCAATAATGTAATGTTAAGTAAATGAAAAGGGAATAGTAACACAAAATAACAATAATGAGACTATACACACAAGGAGTACCGGTACCTTGTCAATGCGCAGTGGTAGGAGGTATTTGAGGTAATTTAGGTATTATGTACACTATCATTCAAAAGTTTGGCTTGGGGGTAGCTGTTTAGAAGCCTCTTGGACCTACACTACCGTTCAAAAGTTTAGGGTCACTTAGAAATGTCTTTGTTTATTAAAGAAAAACACATCTTTTGTTCTTTAAAATAACATCAAATTGATCAGAAATACAGTGTAGACATTGTTAATGTCGTAAATGACTATTGTAGCTGGAAACGGCAGATTTTTTATGGAATATCTACATAGGCAATTATGTTAGCACAGCTGAAACCTGTTGTTCTGATTAAAGAAGCAATAAAACTGTCCTTCTTTAGACTAGTTGAATATCTGGAGCATCAGCATTTGTGAATTCGAGTACAAGCTCAAAATGGCCAGAAACAAATAACTTTCTTCTGAAACTCATCAGTCTATTCTTGTTCTGAGAAATGAAGGCTATTCCATGAGAGACATTGCCACGAAACTGAATATATTGTACAAAGCTGTGTACTACTTCCTTCACAGAACAGTGCAAACTGGCTCTAACCAGAATAGAAAGAGGAGTGGGAGGCCCCGGTGCACAACTGAGCAAGAGGACAAGTACATTCGAGTGTCTAGTTTGAGAAACAGACACCTCACAAGTCCTCAACTGGCAGCTTCATGAAATAGTACCCGCAAAACACCAGTCTCAATGTCAACAGTGAAGAGGTGACTCCGGGATGCTGGCCTTCTAAGGCAGAGTTCCTCTGTCCAGTATCTGTGTTCTTTCGCCCATCTTAATATTTTATTTTTATTGGCCAGTCTGAGATATGGCTTTGTCTTTGCAACTCTGCCTAGAAGGCCAGCATCCCAGAGTCGCCTCTTCACTGTTGAAGTTGAGACGACTGTTTTGTGGGTACTATTCAATTAAACAATTTAAATTAGCCTTTTAAAATGATAAACATGGATTAGTTAACACTCCATTGGAACACAGGAGTGATAGTTGCTAATAATGGGCCTATGTAGATATTCCATAAAAAAATGTGCCATTTCCAGCTACAATAGTAATTTACAACATTAACAATATCTACACTGTATTTATGATCAATTTTATGTTATTTTAATGGGGGGGAAAAAGAAAAGAAAAAGACATTACTAAGTGACGCAAACTTTTGAACAGTAGTGTACATGTAGGTAGGGGCAAAAGTGAGTAGAAAATCAGGATAGATCATAAGCAGAGTATCGGCAGCGTTTGTGAAGAGTGTGTGGGTAGAGTCCAGTGAGTGTGCATAAAGCCGGTGCAAGAGAGTCAGTCCAAATAAAAAGGGGTCAATGCAAATAGTCTGGGTAGCCATTTGCTTAACTGTTCAGCAGTCTTATGGCTTGGGAGTAAAAGCTGTTCAAGTGCCTTTTGGTCCGAGACATGGCGCTCCGGTACCGCTCGCTGTGCGGTAGCAGAGACAAAGTTCTAGGACTTGTGTGGTTGGAGTCTTTGACCATTTTTATGGCCTTCCTCTGACACCGCCTGGTATAGAGGTCTTGGATGGCAGGGAGCTCGGCCCCATTGATGTACTGGGCTGTACACACTACCCTCTGTATCGCCTTACGATGCCAAGAAGTTGCCATACCAAACAGTGATGTAGTCCGTCAAGAAGCTCTCAATGGTGCAGCTGTTGAACCTTTTGAAGGCCCATGCCAATCACTTTCATATAGCACACACAATCACATTCTCTCAGGCCTTTGATTTAACTGTGCCCCTGTTCTCACCTGGGTTTGTGTGGGCTATATGAAAGAGGAGTACAGTCTCTGCCAAGAGATGTGGACTTGTAGGAAGTGCACTTGTCCTGTCGCTGGTTGAAGCCTAGCTCCAGCTGTTCCCCCTCAATCACTTCATTGCTGGCAGTGGTGGGGTGATTCTGCAGTCTCTCAGGCTTTTGTCTGATGTTTGCCTTACCGGTGTTGTCTTCTGCTGAGGCTTACTATGGCCTGTGCCAAAAGGTCTGGACCTTAATGGCACAGGGGGACGTTTGCTTGCCCTGTAGGTACAGTATCTAGACAAAGATAGCTCAATCACTGCATAGGTTATTATTATATCTGCCGAAATTGTTTAAGTGTGATAACTGACACAGAATGTATAGGCTAGCAACAACATTTATTTCTAAGGAAAAGTCTTCTGACAATTCAACTTCCACGACGATAGGTGGCGACATAGTTCTGAGTTGTTTAAATTGCAATGGAATAGATAATAGAAGACGTCACGCCAGACAACATCAGGAAGTCGACCACTACTTCTCAATCATCAGTGACGTTCTCTCGGTGTCTTTAAAAGTAAGTAATGTTTCTATTAATAAGATTCATTTAAATATTAAGCTAATTCACTGCAACACGAGCCGAATGATCTTAAGTGGTTCCCCATGCCAATGAACATCCTAGTAACAACGAATGTGAACCGCATTCCAGTGCACAATTTGCATGGCTAACGTTAGCAGCTGTAAAGTGTAGTTTGAAGTTGTACCTAGTAGACGAAAGTGAGTCTAACATAATTATCCCATATGCCAACCAGTCAAATAATCAACTGGTGACTACTATTCATCCCCTCAAGTTTAAGGGTCACAAGTATCCTATTCCTACCAGAACGTTTAAAAATAACTATGAAAACAATGTCTCCGCTCCTCCCACACCTTACTCCGACATTTGTCCCACAAATTACACACTATGCGTAGGTTTTACATACTTTTTCAATGTAATTTTTGTTTTATAGATTTATGTCTCCCTGGCTTGACCAGGCATTGCAGAAACCTGGACCCTCACTGTCGATGGGAAGCTGTCTGACGACTTTTCCCTTCCATGTAGAGGAAGTCAAAAGGTAGATGGCAGCTTTTGCTGAGCAGCACAGGGCCTCAGGATGGTGCTGATCACCTCAGGTCCACCTGGAGTCTAGCACCATCCGCTTCCTGGATAGGGTAGCCTAGTGGTTAGAGCGTTGGACTAGTAACCGCAAGGTTGCAAACCCCTGAGCTGACATGGTACAAATCTGTCGTTCTGCCCCTGAACAGGCAGTTAACCCACTTTTCCTAGGCCGTCATTGAAAATAAGAATTTGTTCTTAACTGACTTGCCTAGTTAAATAAAAGGTCAATTTAAAAAACTTCAGCCGTGGCCAACACGGAGCCTCTTCGGCAGAGTACTTACTAGAGTCCGGCTACGCTGTGATCTTCCTGCACAGACACCGCTCCTTCACTCTGGGATTAATCTGCTGGACAGCTGCACTTCCCAACATTGGCAAAGTCCTGATGCGTTACCGGGCGGTAAAAGAGGCACAGCTTTTTCTGCCTGTGGAGTTCAGCACCCTGTCTGAGTACCTGCACCACCTCAAAGCTGCAGCACAGGCACTCAGACCCATAGGTAGGTACTGACACTCAACTAGAAGTAGTAGCAGGGCTTATCGGGGTGTACAGTACATGTTCTGGTATATTAAACATGCCCTCCGTGTTCACTCTCTCAGGGTCCAAGGCCATGTTCTATTTGGCTGCAGCAGTGTCAGATTTTTACATTCAAGCATCAGAAATGCCAGAGCACAAAATCCAGTCCTCCAATGGACCACTTCAGGTGAGTAAAGAAAGCCATCAAATACAAAAGCACATGCTCATTATCATTGATCCACTGTAAGCCAAGCCTCTTCTGTCCTATAGATCAGTATGAAGATGGTCCCCAAGATGTTGTCGCCGCTGATGGACTGGGCTCCACAGGCATTTGGGATTTCCTTCAAGCTGGAGATGGACCCGTCCATCCTGCTGGACAGAGCTCGGCGGGCACTGGACAACAGGCTGTGGTGGCCAGCGTACTGGACACCAGACGAGGTTATGTAGTGGTGGTGACCCCTTACACTCAGGCCGAGCTAGTACTTAAGGATGAGGAAGCAAGCAGAGATGTGGAGATCGAGGACAGTATTGTCAGTAACCTGACCAGAGCTCACGGCCAAATCATAACCCAACAAGACTGAGACCCCAGAGGTGTTTTCATTAGTTGCAATGGAAACTTCACTCCAAACAGAAAACGTTATGCAACAAAAACAAGTTACAACTGGACAAATTCATGGACGTACCTCCCCGTTTGATATGTTTGCTTCCTAGAGTAAGATCGCTTCTCACAGAATCTGACTAATGAATACACTCCAGTAAACTGTGCTGCTTACTGGGAGGGCTGGCTTTGGTGGTCCGATGAAACACACTAAAGTGTCGTACAAGTCCCTGGGGCAGGGCACTAGCTCTACTGTCTTCTGAAATCTTAATTCATGCTTGTCTAGTTTGGATCTTTATTTTATCTTGCAGGGCTTCCACCGTCCGAGATCAGACATCCATGTGCATATGTAGGTTTCAGTACACACTGCCTTTAAAATCAAACATTTACATCATCACAGCAAAACAATCCTTGATCACCTTAACTTTAAGTATCATACCATCTTATGTCACAAGGCAGATTACAAAAATATTGGTTGTGGAATGATAATGCCAACCAATGAATTGACTTCACCTCATAGCAGTTTGTCAGAGTAATATCACAGACAGAGTACATCAGTAAAGTAACAGACTCGGAACATTAAACCTTAACCGTATGTTGGTATTTTATGTGCTGGACAAATCAACTCCACAGAGGGAACTGGCAACAGTCTTCCTTGAAGGCATGACACCCCATACAGCTAGCTATCAGTGATTGTGTAATTTACTTGCAAATGTGTGGAAACGGTTTGGTTGGTTATTTGAGTTTGATACTAAGTCCAGCACGAATAGCAGACAGCTCTCCACTGTATCTTGTCTTCATGAACCTGGAATACATTCAAGATTTTAATGTAGGTTTTTTTCAAAAATACACTTGGAATTCAATTTGATCCATAATTGACACTAGTTAAATTATACAAGTTGTCAATTTTGCTATCAAATACTGTATATCATATCAGCATACACACTACAAAGCAGGATCAATGAGTTAGCCAGATAACTTGCCTCAATATTCTGAACTAATAAATAACTAAGCTTGCAATGGGCTATGGTCTAATTAACTCAACCTAAGTTTATTTTTCTAAATGATTCAGAAAATCAACAGTTATTTCTGGTTGTTAATCAAAGTAAGCTGGCTAACTCATTGGTTCTGCTTTGTAGTATACCCCTCAGAGGTCCTGAAAGATGTGCCTGCAGGAGGTGGAAGTAATGCCTGCAAAACACTTATCATACATTGGATTTGTATACATTTTATACACTGCAACTTCAAGTTTCAAATGTAGTCTACAAACTTGTCCCTTTATGCGGATCTTGGCTCGTCTGAAATTCTCTCTGTTTGACTCTGGGATTGCGGTCAGTCTTCCTCTTCGGTGTAAACCCTTTGTTCTTGGCCAATAGCGGAAAGGATCGAGCAGCATGTACAAATTAGACAAAAGGTTTAAACCGGGAAGGGAATACTCTAACATATAAAGTACTAGAATAATCTGATGAAGGTCATGATTTGAAGTACTGGGTGAAAATGTTCTCTTAATATTGTGCTTTGTACAATGAGTATGGAAACAAGAGACATGGTAACAAGTAAATATTGTACATGAAGGCTAAGCTGTACAATCAATAATTACTGCTGTATACTTGTGTGTATCTAATTTCTACATGTTGAAAGGATAATACTCAAGAGGGTGAGACACTGTACCTGGTGGGTAATGCGTCTCTTGGTATCTGGATCCAACTCCTCTTCATCTGCAACGAAGAAATCGACCTCCCATCAAGCCCTGCCCATCTCATTCCTACTCTGAAGCCCTGCCCATCTCATTCCTACTCTGAAGCCCTGCCCATCTCATTCCTACTCTGAAGCCCTGCCCATCTCATTCCTACTCTGAAGCCCTGCCCATCTCATTCCTACTCTGAAGCCCTGCCCATCTCATTCCTACTCTGAAGCCCTGCCCATCTCATTCCTACTCTGAAGCCCTGCCCATCTCATTCCTACTCTGAAGCCCTGCCCATCTCATTCCTACTCTGAACTTGAGTAAATGTACCTGGTAACACTCACCCTTCACCTCAGCCTGTAGGTCCTATTCAGTTTCAGCCTCTCCATTCCTCTGTAGAAGTGCAGGGCAGCCTCTTCATCCAAGTCAGAGTATGGTGGTTCAGCCACAACCTCTTCAGACATCTGACAACATAGGGACCAATCCAGCTTAGATGTACTCAGCAAACTTACATTGCCACGAGCAGCACTTCAGATATTGCGACGAGTGTGATATCACTCTCACACAGTATCTGCGCATGGGTCTGCATGGTAGTAATAGGACCAAAACAACTGAGAAGTTTAGCCGCACGCTTCAATGCTTACTTTGTGCATCTTCATCATATTGCTGAGTATACCTTTAAAGGGATACTTTGGGATTTTGGCAATGAGACCATTTATCTACTTCCCCAGAGTCAAATTAAATAATAGATAGCATTTTTATGTCTCAGTGTACAGTATGAAGGAAGTTAGGTGGTTCCATGAGCCACTGCTAACAAGCATAAGCACAATGAAGTCCATGGGTATCTACTAGCACACTAACAGATACTCAGACTTCCAGTCATTGTGCTAACACAAGTTAGCAACTTCACTCAAACTGCACTCAGACACAAAAATGGTAAACATGAGTTCATCTGACTGAAGTAGATAAAGGGCCTCTGCCAAAATCCTGAAGTATGCCAACATCACCCAATGGATCAACATCATACTCATTTCTCACCTTGTTGTTGGTGCTCTGCTTGCTACTCCCTGGCTTCATAGCAGCCATCTCATACTGGCCTGCAGAAAGCAACTGGCGCAGCTGTGGGGCAAGCCAAGCATCTACCTCACCCATGTAATTTATCAGCTGCAGGGACAGTCAGAGGACCCAATTATTATAGGACACAATCTGACTCATACTAACTATATGACAAGCACTGTATAAGTTGACTACATTCCATGTATATACACTCAACTGCCAGTTTATTAGGTACACCACCCTGTTGACAAAAATGATTCGCTCCTACAGACCGTTGAAAGACTGCTGGCCGTGGATTGCTATACAAAGCAGGCAGACAGGCATTGAAGCATTCAGTTACTGTTCGAATGAACGTTAAAATAGGCAAAACGAGTGACAGAAGCAACTTTGAGCGTGGTATGATCGCCTGTATCTCAGAAACGGCCAGCCTTCGGGGGATTTTCACACACAAGTGTCTAGGGTTTACAGAGAATGGTGCAGCAAACACAAAAACATCCGGCCAGTGGCAGTCGTGTGTGCGAAAACACCTCGCTGATGAGAGGTCGAAGGAGAATGGCAAGAATCGTACAGGCTGGTGGCGGTAGTGTGGGAAATATTTTCCTGGCACACGTTAGGTCCCTTGATACCAATTGAACATGTTTCCATGCCCCTGAGAATTCAGGCTGTTCTGGAGGCACCGTTTGGTCCGAACCAGTACTCGATGGGTGTATCTAATAAACTGGCCACAGAGTATTTATATTTCAGTCTATGGCATTGCTTGTTCTGATATAATACAAATCTGGATTATGTGTATAGTTTTTTTTATTGCTAGGTATTCCTGTACTGTTGGAGCTAGAAACACTGCACCTGCAAATCTGTGTATGCGACCAGGAAACATTGATAAAGGCCTAAACACACAATCATAAGCAAACTGACAATGCATCTACTCACATTCCTGTAAATCAGTCTTTCAATCACTGGGTGGTTGTGTGCGGGAATATGCTTTGCTTTCAGGATGAGGTAGAAACTAATGTTTGTGCAGTAACTCAGGAGAGAAACAACAATAAGTGAGTCAATTCTCAATGGCATTGTTTATGCGATTTATGTTACAAATCAAATATATACTTAATTTAGATAACGCTGCTGTTTGGTCGTGTGGTAGTTGGCACCCTTTCCCGGTGGGATGCGTCCATCTTTGACCATTTCCAAAAGGCCCTGTAGCTCGTCGTTCAGCTCTGCCAAGTGCACAAAACACCATCGGCAAACAGTACAACATTTACCACTCAACACCATTCGTAACTAACACCAACATACTGTACCTCTTGTTACAGGTTCAACAACATTGTGGTTTACACTGTCCGTTTCTTTTTCTGCCGCACATACAGTAGTAGTGATGTTGTGTTTATCATACCTTGGACTTCAAGTCCTGAATGAGCTCCGATAGCTCTGGTGATTCCTTCCTCAGCAGCTAATTCTCTCCTTCTGGGACATCTGCTTCAGGTCCTTAACAATCCTCTCCCTGTCCACACCATTCTCTACAGCAAACTCTTAGACAGACCGACCGAGACAGAGACAGACAGACACTGAGGACAACAGTGAAATGCTGTTTCTTGCTTTGATAGAGCTAGAGGCTCAAATATGTACAATTGAAGTCGGAGGTTTACATACACTTAGGTTGGAGTCATTAAACCTCATTTTTCAACCATTCCACAAATTTCCTGTTAACAAACTATAGGTTAGGCAAGTCGGTTAAGACATCTACTTTGTGCATGATCCAAGTAATTTTTCCAACAATTGTTTACAGACAGATTATTTCACTGTATCCCAATTCCTGTGGGTCAGAAGTTCGCATACACTAAGTTGACTGTACCTTTAAACAGCTTGGAAAATTCCAGAAAATGTCATGGCTTTACAAGCTTCTGATAAATGATGTCAATTAGCCAGAGTCAATTGGACGTATACCTGTGGATGTATTTCAAGGCCTACCTTCAAACTCAGTGCCTATTTGCTTGACATCATGGGAACATCAAAAGAAATCAGCCAAGATCTCAGAAAAATAAGTCTAGTTCATCCTTGGGAGCAATTTTCCAACACCTGAAGGTACCACGTTCATCTGTACAAACAATAGTATGCAAGTATAAACACGGGACCACGCAGCCGTCATACCGCTCAGGAAGGAGACGTGTTCTGTCTCCTAGAGATGAACGTACTTTGGTGCGAAAAATTCGAATCAATCCCAATACAACGGCAAAGAACCATGTGAAGATGCTGGAGGAAACCGGTACAAAAGTAGTTATATCCACAGTAAAATGAGTCCTATAGCGACATAACCTGAAAGGCTGCTCAGCAAGGAAGAAGCCACTGCTCCAAAACCGCCATAAAAAAAGGGGACAAAGATCGTACTTTTTGGAGAAATGTCCTCTGGTCTGATGAGACAAAAATACAACTGTTTTGCCATAATGACCATCGTTATGTTTAGAGGAAAAAGGGGGAAGCTTGCAAGCCGAAGAACACCATCCCAACCTTGAGGCAAGGGGGTGGCAGCATCATGTTGTGTGGGTGCTTTGCTGCAGGAGGGACTGGTGCACTTCACAAAATAGACGACATCATGATGAAGAAAAAGTATGTGGATATATTGAAGCAGCATCTCAAGACATCAGTTAGAGTTAAAGCTTGGTCGCAAATGGGTCTTCCAAATGGACAATGACCCCAAGCATACCTCCAAAGTTGTGGCAAAATGGCTCAAGGACAACAAAGTCAAGGTAACTGGAGTGGCCATCACAAAGCCCTGACCTGACTCAGTTACACCAGCTCTGTCAGATGGAATGGGCCAAAATTCACCCAAATTATTGTGGGAAGCTTGTGGAAGGCAACCCGACATGTTTTACCCAAGTTAAACAATTTAAAGGCAATAATACCAAATACTAATTGAGTGTATGTAAACTTCTGACCCACTGGGAATGTGATGAAAGAAATAAAAGCTGAAATAAATCACTCTACAATTATTCTGACATTTCACTTTCTTAAAATAAAGTGGTGATCTTAACTGACCTAAAAACAGGGAATTTTTACTATGATTAAATGTCAGGAATTGTGAAAAACAGAGTTTAAATGTATTGGTTAAGGTGTATGTAAACATCAGACTTCAACTGTATACTTAATTGCTGATAATGTAGGAAGAAGGTTTAGATCATAGACAGCCAATTGTCTCTGAATATTATTAGCTTCTTCATCCTCTGCCTCCACTTCTTGCTGAGATTAGTTTAGTGGTTTTCTAGGAAACAGCCTTCGTCTATGACCTCTATACCAGACTATTCTCCAGACAGGTTCAAAATTCAACTCACTGGGAATCATAGTGGAATACAGGTAATGGTCTCAATAGTATGAATTGACTAAATGGAAAATACTCACTTCCCACATAATCAGAAAACATCTTCTTCCTGTTTCCCCATGCCATGTCATTGGAGAGAAGACGCCACATTTAAGATGTCAAGCAATGGACATAAGACCGGTGGAAATCTGTCATTTGGTCTGATTTTTGGTTCCAACCGCTGTGTCTTTGTGAGACGCAGAGTAGGTGAATGGATGATGTGGTTCCCACCTTGAAGCATGGAGAGGTGTGATGGTGTGGGGCTGCTTTGCTGGTGACAATGTTTGTGGTTTATTTAGATTTGAAGGCACACTTAACCAGCATGGCTACCACAGCATTCTGCAGCGATACGCCATCCCATCTGGTTTGCGCTTAGTGTGACTATCATTTGTTGTTCAACAGGACAATGACCCAACACACCTCCAGGCTGTGTAAGAAGGAGAGTGATGGAGTGCTGCATCAGATGACATGGCCTCCACAATCACCCGACCTCAATCCAGTTGAGATGGTTTGGGATGAGTCAGACCGCAGAGTGAAAGAAAAGCAGCCAACAAGTTCTCAGCATATGTGGGAACTCATTCAAGACTGTTGAAAAAGCATTCCAGGTGAAGCTGGTTGAGAGATTGACAAGAGTGTGCAAAGCTGTCATCGAGGCAAAGGGCAGCTACTAATAATCTAAAATATATTTTGATTTGTTTAATTTAATTAATTAATGTTTAACATGCCTTGTGTTATTTCATAAATGTTGATGTCATCACTATTATATCAATTATGATTGATGGACCACGTCAAATTGGCAAGCTAGCTAATAACAGATCACATCAATGGCTAGTTAACAATCAATCTTTCAGGGGATGAACTAGATGGCTATGTATTTGATTTACTTGCCATCTAGTGGTGATGACAGTCCAACTGACAACTTTACCATGACGAAGACTTGAGATTAAAGCTTAATCTCTGATGAAGCATGCTTAATGACAGGTGACAAATATATAGGCTACCTTCACGTACAATGGGGCAAAAAAAGTATTTAGTCAGCCACCCATTGTGCAAGTTCTCCCACTTAAAAAGATGAGAGGCCTGTAATTTTCATCATAGGTTCACTTCAACTATGACAGACAAATTGAGTGAAAAAAATCCAGAAAATCACATTGTAGGATTTTTAATGAATTTATTTGCAAATTATGGTGGAAAATAAGTATTTAGTCAATAAAACGACAGATTTGTACCTTGTCAGCTCGGGGATTCGAACTTGCAACCTTTCGATTACTAGTCCAACGCTCTAACCACAAGTGCAGAATCCAACAGCGCAACACGAATAGCATACAAATAGGAGCGCAAAAGACTTTTGCTTTTCTTCAGAAATGTTTGGTGATCGACTAGGAATGCCTTGAAGATCGACCAGTTGATTGCGACGGACCGGTTGGTCTAAAGCAACAATGACAACTATCGGTCAAGTAAAGGACACACTCCACTCCATATAATCATTGTTGACAATCAACATTGTGCAGATGTTGATGGCTATAATATGAAAGTAATCATAATTCTGTTCACACAGGCATCTCCATTACATCTACAGATAACATATTGTATCTTATCTAGGACAGACATGTCTTCGTACGCTTCAGGGTCATCTTTGTCATACTGTTCCTTCACATTTGGAGCGCGTTTGCTTCTGAGCGGAGCAAGAGCAAAAATCGTCACATTTGAGCCAGGTCAAACAATGCAATCATTCCATCCGCGTTTAACCACTCCGAATCAAATCACATTTTATTGTATTGGTCGCACACACATAGAGCAGACGTTATTACGGGTGTAGCGAAATGCTTATATCCACATTAATACAAATAAAATTGTATTGGTCATATACATGATTAGCAGATGTTAATGCGAGTGTAGCGAACAAAATAGATCAGTTGGCGAAGCACTTGCAAGGCACAACTGAGAATAAATTGATCTGAACTAGAGCTACAATCCTGCCATTTCCTGTGGCAATTCAAATGTAAAACGTTTAGCTACTATATCGACCTTGAACTAAAGTTAACTGTTCATACAATTAAATCTATCTAACGTACCTTAGTGCTCGAACCATGTTAAGTAGAACCTTTTAAATTGGTTTGAAATGTGCCGTTCCAAACGTGAATACACGCATAATATAGCAATTACACCTGGACCGGAAGTAAGGACCTGAAGTAAGGACAGGCATATTCTCGATACCATTTGATAGGAAACACTTTGAAGTTTGTGGAAATGTGAAATTAATGTAGGAGAATATAACACATTAGATCAGTTAAAATATAATACAAACCAAAAAAATGTGTTTTCCATTTAATGTTTTTGTTCCAACATCTTTGAAATGCAAAAAAAAAAGAGAAAGGCCATATATTGAGTTCGATTTTGTCCACAAGATGGCAGCAATGTGTCTGCACAGTTTCAGACTGACACGGGGAATAATTACGTCATAGGCAAGTCAGATAAGAACAAATTGTTATTTACAATGATGGCCTGTCCCGGCCAAACCCAGAGGACGCTGGGCCAATTGTGCGCTGCCCTATGGGAGTCTGCCAGGAGTTTGCCCAAATGTGCCGAATTGGTTCATTTATACATTTTCAAGTACATAACTATAGAGAACATACAAAAATGCTATAGTAATGCACATTTGTTTAAATAAGAGCTTGTCAAGAAATGTCTTCTGTCGTGGGAACCTGGATGCCGCAACTATGTTTTTCACCAACTCACTGACTGTAATGTACTTTTTTTATATGTACGACCCAATGACCGATACAGAGGACAATTTTGCACTTACAATAAAATATAAATAACAATATATTACATTTTAAAAAATTATTATGTTACCTAACACCAAATACAATTAGAAAATAATGAATCTCTATGTGTGTATTGTTTTTAAATACACGCCATTCTGGAATACTTTTCAAATCATCAAATGCATTGAACAAAAATACTCATGTTCTAAGTGCGTTTTGCATGATGAAAATACATTTCCACAATATTACTTTTTGTATGGGTGGGGGATTTATATACGTTATTAAAATATATAATCACATATTTTAAAATGTCTGTCACATTTATGGGTTTTAAATATATGATCATACCAGTTAATAGTTTGGACACAGCTACTCATTCAAGGGTTTTTCTTTATTTTTAATATTTTCTACATTATAGAATAATAGTGAAGACATCAACACTATGAAATAACACATATGGAATCATGTAGTAACCAAAAGTGTCAAACAAATCAAAATATATTTGAGATTCTTCAAAGTATCCACCCTTTGCCTTGATGATAGCTTTGCACACTCTTGGCATTCTCTCAACCAGCTTCATGAGTTAGTCACATGTAATGCATTTCAATTAACAAGTGTGCCTTGTTAAAAGTTCATTTGTAAAATTTCTTTCCGTCTTAATGCTTTGAGCCAATCAGTTGTGTTGTGACAAAGTAGTGGTGGTATACAGAAGATAGCCCTATTTGGTAAAAGACCAAGTCCATATTATGGCAAGAACAGCTCAAATAAGCAAAGAGAAATGACAGACCATAAGAAATACCTTATTTACATAAGCATTTAGACCCTTCGCTATGAGACTCAAAATTGAGCTCAGGTGCATCCTGTTTCCATTGATCATCCTTGAGATATTTTTAGTAAATACTTTCTTAACAGTTTTCTTAACTGCATTGTTGGTTAAGGGCTTGTAAGCATTTCAGTGTAAGGTCTACCTGTTGTATTCGTCGAGTGTGACAAATACAATTTGAGTAAAGGGTCTGAATTCTTTTGTAAATGTTATATTTCCATTTTATTTATTTTTTATAAATTAGTAAACATTTTGGGGGTATTGTGTCTAAATTGATGAGAAAAAAAACGTTAATATATTTTAGAATAAGGCTGTAACGTAACAAGATGTGGAAAAAGTCAAGGGGTCTGAATACTTTCCGAATGCACTGTATAATCACTAAATAGATTTAGCCACTAAAAACTATGAAAATATACAGCATATGGAAATAATGACAGCTATGATAGAAGAGAGACACAACTCATGCTTCATATCCTCAAGCATGCCTGGTTACCCGCAACTAGTTACAGATGATCTTATTTTCCCCTTCTTGTACAACCACCCCCCACCCCCCAGATGTGCCCTGAAGTGCACAGCTGACAACTTTCAAATCCCCATGTCAATTTGTGTTCCAACTTGTAGATTCTGTGTGGCTATATTATTCCACAGTAAAGGCTTTTTGGGCGTCTCCCTAAGAGAGTGTATGTAATATTTCCGTCCCTACTGTATCTATTATGTGGTGATGAAAGAGAACCTTTTCATTCATAGCTGTCTTCTGAGACTGTCCTCCGACCGGTCCAACCAGACAACCAGGTCTGTAAGCCGCAGGAACAGGACTGGAGTCAGACTCCCACCGACTGACTGGTGTACACGTCTTGTCCTAGTAAAGCCTTCCTGGGGGGCAGACCTCTGTCTCCCCTGAAACCTGCTTTTGACTCTCATCCAAGTTCCAACATCCACCCTAAAAATGATGTTATGAGATGTGGATTGTTACTGAGGGTAACGTTTATTTAGAGATTGATGCTATTTGACATGATCTATACAGTAAGATAATATAATGTGGTGGCCAACTATGACTGCCCCTTCACAGGAGTGTCTCTGAAATGTAAAGAACATACTTCTGGCACAGCCTACTGGGCTTATTATAGTGTGGCATACTGGAGCTCCACAATGGGCATGTGGTGTGGAGTATTACATATTAAGATAAACAATATTTCACAGGGGAATTGAACGCACGACAGCCACTCTCCAGTTAATTCCATGTCTTGAGGCATGTCTTGCTGATCACGAGGAAGATTTTATGCAAACAAATACTTCATCACAGAAATGACCAAATTAACCCAAACTGCAGCAATATTGTAAAGAATAGTCTATAAAATGAAGACTCAATTTAAAGTATTTCACAGATACAGTAATAGTACTGTTTGTACACAATACATATATACATTTAACACAGATAAAATAAAGACATTGTACATTGTGTCTCTGTTGTTCACTACACTTTAGACAAAGAGTGCTATCTAGAACCTAAAAGAGTCCTTCAGCTGGCCCCATAGTAGAACCCTTTGAATAACTATTTTTGGTTCCAGGTAGAACCCTTTTGGGTTCTTTGTAGACCTTATTCCACAGAGGGTTCTAAGTGGAACCAAAAGGGGTTATCCTATGGAGACAGCTGAAGATTCCTTTTGGAACCCTGTTTCTAAGAGTGTACAGTCAAGTGATAATAGACTAACAATACCGAGTAATACTGAATAATGCTGCTCATGTATGTCTTAGTTCACTGCCTCTTGCGTAGGTGAACATACAGGACTCCACTGAAGAGCAAGAGCGGTACACAGGACCAGGCCAGAATGAAACAGTAGCCAAAGTGGCCAATGCTCAGGTCTCTGGTGTCGTCCAGGATCTTCTTGCGGTGGAATGTGAAGATCAGACAGGCGGCAAATGATGTGAAACCTGGTGGAGCAGATCAGAAAGGGGACAGGGAGGGTAGATGCTCTTTAGAGAATAAACGTGTGTCAATAACAAAAATGAACAGAGAACTGGGTGTCATAAAAATGAATGAAAGAACTGGGTGTCATAATAATGAATGAAAGAACTGGGTGTCATAAACTGGTCAATTCTTGTCCAGTACAGTACCTGCAAAAACCTGACAGAGGCCTGTGAAATAGAAGAGCCCTCCTTTAGACATGGTGAAGAGCTGACCCAGGAAGACCAGGAAGGAGATAGAGGAAAAGACCACTGAGAGGACAGTCAGGGACTGGACTGCCTGCAGCCAGTCTGGAGAAACAAGAGAGGAACAATGAGACTCCAAGTCATTGGGATCAACACACAGACACATTGAATAGGACTATACAGCCTATAGGGAGGAGGTCAGAAACCTGAAACCTCTCAACGTGATCAAGACAAAGGAGATGATTATGGACTACAAGAAAAAGAGGGCCGAGCACGCCCCCATTCTCATCAACGGGGCTGCAGTGGAGCAGGTTGAGAGCTTTAAGTTCCTTGGTGTCCACATCACCAACAAACTAACATGGTCCAAGCACACCAAGACAGTCGTAAAGAGGGCACGACAAAACCTATTCCTCCCCCCAGGAGACTGAAAAGATTTGGGAGGGATCCTCAGACCTCTATACCAGGCGGTGTCAGAGGAAGGCCCAAAAAATTGTCAAAGACTCCAGCCACCCAAGTCATAGACTGTTTTCTCTGCGACCGCACGACAAGCGGTACCAAAGCGCCAAGTCAAGGTCCAAGAGGCTTCTAAACAGCTTCTACCCCCAAGCCATAAGACTCCTGAACACCTAATCAAATGGCTACCCAGACTATTTGCATTGCCCCCCCTTTTACACTGCTGCTACTCTCCGTTGCCACCATCTATGCATAGTCACTTTAATAACTCTACCTACATGTACATATTACCTCAACTAACCGCTGCCCACGCACATTGACCAGTACCACCCTGTATATAGTCTCACTATTGTTATTTTACTGCTGCTCTTTAATTACTTGTTACTTTTATTTCTTATTCTTATCCATATTATTTTTAACTGTATTGTTGGTTAGGGGCTCGTAAGTAAGCATGTGCATGTGACTAATAAAATTTGATTTGATTTATTGAAAATAAAACCACATGACCATATACAGTGGGGCAAAAAAGTATTTATTCAGCCACCAATTGTGCAAGTTCTGCCACTTAAAAAGATGAGAGAGGCCTGTAATTTTCATCATAGGTACACTTCAACTATGACAAAAATCCAGAAAATCACATTGTAGGATTTTTAATGAATTTATTTGCAAATTATGGTGGAAAATAAGTATTTGGTCAATAACAAAAGTTTATCTCAATACTTTGTTATATACCCTTTGTTGGCAATGACAGAGGTCAAATGTTTTCTGTAAGTCTTCACAAGGTTTTCACACACTGTTGCTGGTATTTTGGCCCATTCCTCCATGCAGATCTCCTCTAGAGCAGTGATGTTTTGGGGCTGTTGCTGGGCAACACGGACTTTCAATTCCCTCCAAAGATTTTCTATGGGGTTGAGATCTGGAGACTGGCTTCGCCACTCCAGGACCTTGAAATGCTTCTTACGAAGCCACTCCTTCGTTGCCCTGGTGGTGTGTTTGGGATCATTGTCATGCTGAAAGACCCAGCCACGTTTCATCTTCAATGCCCTTGCTGATGGAAGGTTGAGGTTGAGGTTTTCACTAAAAATCTCACGATACATGGCCCCATTCATTCTTTCCTTTACACGGATCAGTCGTCCTGGTCCCTTTGCAGAAAAACAGCCCCAAAGCATGATGTTTCCACCTCCATGCTTCACAGTAGGTATGGTGTTCTTTGGATGCAACTCAGCATTCTTTGTCGTCCAAACACGACGAGTTGAGTTTTTACCAAAAAGTTATATTTTGGTTTCATCTGACCATATGACATTCTCCCAATCTTCTTCTGGATCATCCAAATGCTCTCTAGAAACCTTCAGACAGGCCTGGACATGTACTGTCTTAAGCAGGGGGACACGTCTGGCACTGCAGGATTTGAGTCCCTGGCGGCGTAGTGTGTTACTGATGGTAGGCTTTGTTACTTTGGTCCCTGCTCTCTGCAGGTCATTCACTAGGTCCCCCCGTGGTGTGGTTCTGGGAGTTTTGCTCACCGTTCTTGGGATCATTTTGACCCCACGGGGTGAGATCTTGTGTGGAGCCCCAGATCGAGGGAGATTATCAGTGATCTCGTATGTCTTCCATTTCCTAATAATTGCTCCCACAGTTGATTTCTTCAAACCAAGCTGCTTACCTATTGCAGATTCAGTCTTCCCAGCCTGGTGCAGGTCTGCAATTTTGTTTCTGGTGTCCTTTGACAGCTCTTTGGTCTTGGCCATAGTGGAGTTTGGAGTGTGACTGTTTGAGGTTGTGGACAGGTGTATTTTAACTGATAACAAGTTCAAACAGGTGCCATTAATACAGGTAACGAGTGGAGGACAGAGGAGCCTCTTAAAGAAGAAGTTGCAGGTCTGTGAGAGCCAGAAATCTTGCTTGTTTGTAGATGACCAAATACTTATTTTCCACCATAAAATCCTACAATGTGATTTTCTGGATTTTTTTTCTCATTGTGTCTGTCATAGTTGAAGTGTACCTATGATGAAAATTACAGGCCTCTCTCATCTTTTTAAGTGGGAGAACTTGCACAATTGGTGGCTGACTAAATACTTTTTTGCCCCACTGTGTTGGCATAAACAGACAGAATAATCCAAGGTTATAAAAAGAGAGATCCTCAATCTAAGTAGACTAGATACGTATCATTAAAAAAAAACATAATTTTCCACTTGATTTACCATTTTCATTAGAGGCAGCACACAGCCAGTTTCCCGTTGCGTTGTCGTGAATGCAGTTAGACCAGAGGTCTGTGATTTCAGCATCGGACCAAATCCACCAGAACTAGAGAGAGACAGGTTACATTCAGCTGGCAGGTTCTGTGTGCATGGCAATCTGACCAAACCCACAAGAACTAGAGAGAGACAGGTTACATTCAGCTGGCAGGTTCTGTGTGCATGGCAATCTGACCAAATCCACCAGAACTAGAGAGAGACAGGTTACATTCAGCTGGCAGGTTCTGTGTGCATGGCAATCTGACCAAACCCACCAGAACTAGAGAGAGACAGGTTTCATTCAGCTGGTAGGTTCTGTGTGCATGGCAATCTGACTAAACCATAAAACTGGGTCCCCACTGTGGGATTCCACCAGAGGTTTCAAAGTAATAAAATATCCATAAATCTAATTCCTGCACATTTTATACGGTCACGCTGGGTTTTCTTAGAGCACCGTAGTGCTATCAGTATGTTGATATTCAACATGGTTGTGGATTCTCTTCTCAGACTTTGATACGTCATTGTAAAGGCCGTCATTGTAAATAAGAATTTGTCCTTAACTGACTTGCATAGTTAAATAAAGGTTAAATAAAATAAAAACAAGTCAGGAAAGGGAGTGCCACAGAGACAGAGTGGCTAACAGTGGAGAGTGTCTCACCTTCTCCATGGTGGCGATGAACAGCATGGCCAGAGTGAAAAGATGAAGCACAGTCACAGACATGAGCAGAAGAACCATGATGGCTGGGAGCTTCCACTGAGGCCACACTCAGGTGTCCTGGACACAGACAGACTTTTGAGACAGTGGAAACTTTCAACACCAGTATTGTGGGTTTGATATCCACTGTGGCCACCCACATGGAACATGTTTGCACACACGACTGTAAGTCACTTTGGCTAAAAGCATCTGCTAAATGGCATTTATTATGATGTTATATTCAGTTCCAGAATAGGGCAGACTGCACTGTTCTTCTCCTGTCTAAATCTAAGCAACTCCATTTTCCTTGTGTGAAACCACAAGAGTGAGATTTGAATCCATTAGAAGGATAATGAGTATTCTAAAAAGGTATGTGTCTCGTCACATTCTTCATCTGGTTTGCATTAGGCTTTTTCACAGATGAGAAAACTGTAGTGTTTGTGGTACCTGGTACTAAAAGGAGCAAACATGAGGACTGAGCATAGTATGAGGGAGAACTCTTGAGTGACAACAAAATATATTGATTCTAACAACACTTTAGATTGAGAATAACAAAACATGTATATTTAATTAGTTACTTTCACTGATTCTCAAATAATCTATTTCAATACACACATAATAATGTTGGTATACAGTATGGCATATTTGTCTTGAATTCCATACACACTGTTCATTCCAAACCATAACAAATATTTCAATACTCTAGATAACATTGTAACCAAAGCTCAGTCAAAAGTTCCAAGTACTTTTCACGTCTTTGATATTGTGACTTACCTTAAATGTAGGTTCCTGGGGAACTATGACTGGTTCTGTAACCCTCAGTACCCCTCGGTCCTCTGCCGCCCCTGCCTTTCTCAGACGCCACTTCTCCCCTTTACTCTTCCTCTACTCCCACACTATCTCCAAAGCTGAGATAAAGACAGGGGTTGGAATGCAGAGTGGGATATAGGGGGAGTTCTCAACATCTATTTCCTCTACCCAGTCTACAGTCCGGACAACAGACAAAAAATGACTACTGACTACTCACTGGACTGGACCCACCCAAAGTCACAGAGTCAACCACATGAAAAAGGACATGATGTAAACATTACACTTGAAATCTGCATGATATATATACAGTACATCTGGGAATCATTAATACCTCATTTTAGACCAGATCCATAACCCTGCAGAAAATTGAATGATTAGAAATATGGAATATACACTGAACAAAAATATAAACGGAACATGTAAAGTGTTGGTCCCTCGTTTCAAAAGCTGAAATGAAAAATCCCAGAAATGTTCCATATGCACATACAGCTTATTTCTCTAAAATGTTGAGCACCAATATGTTTACATCTAAGTTAGTGAGCATTTCTCCTTTGTCACTTGAAAAGTGTGGCATATCAAGAAGTTGAATAAACAGCATGATCATTACACAGGTGCAACCTGTGTTTGGGACAATAAAATGTGCAGTTTTGTAAGACGACACAATGCCACAGATGTCTCAAGTTTTGAGGGAGAGTGCAATTGGCATGCTGACTGCAGGAATGCCCACCAAAGCTGTTGCCAGAGAATTTAATGTTGACTCCAATGTCGTTTTAGAGAATTTGGCAGTATCTCCAACTGGCCTCACAACCGCAGACCATGTGTATGGCGTTGTGTGGTAGAGCGGTTTGCTGATGTCAACGTTGTGAACAAAGTGCCCCATGGTGGTGATGGAGTTATGGTATGCGCAGGCATAAGCTAAGGTCAACGAAAACAATTGCATTTTATCGATGGCAATTTTAATGCACAGAGATACCGTGACAAGATCCTAGCGCCAATTGTCCTGCCATTCATCTGCCGCCATCACCTCATATTTCAGCATGATCATATACAGCCCTATGTCGTAAGGATCTGTACATAATTCCTGGAAGCTGAAAAAATCCCATGACCTGCATACTCACCAGACATGTCACCCATTAAGCATGTTTAGGATGCTCTGGATCAGCGTGTTCCATTTCCTGCCAATATCCAGCAACTTCACACAGCGATTGAAGAGGAGTGGGACAACATTCCACAGGCCACAATCAACAACCTGATCAATTCAATGCGAAGGAGATGTGTCGCGCTGCACGAGGCAGATGGTGGTCACACCAGATACTGACTGGTTTCCTGATCCACGCCCCAACCAATTTTTTGAAGGTATCTGTGACCAGCAGATGCATAACTGTATTCCCAATCATGTGAAATCCATAGATTAGGGCCTAATGATTGTATTTCAATTGATTGATTTCCTTATATGAACTGTAGCTCAGTCAAATCTTTGAAATTGTTGCATATTTTTGTTCAGAATATATGTGGATTGTCCATTTTGAGCTCAAAACCCACACTCCCTCTCAGAGACTAAGCATGGTCTTAACATTCACTTTCCATTCATTACATTGAAAAACTGTCAGATTAACATACATTATTATTCCATTGGTCAACAGAAAATTACCACACATTTGTTTTGTAGAGTTGAATCCAAAGTCACATTATAGTCGAGTGGTAGAGCAGAGGTTTAAAGTGATCCATGACTTTGATCTAGGGGCGCCTGTGTGGGCGAATGTGGAAGATGTACTGTACAACTCATTGTGTCAGTCTGAGACACAGTCATTGGTCTGATCAGTCTCTAGTACAGTACAGTAGGCTACTGTTGCCAGGATGTATTCCGTCAATGGGAGGAAATTACTTCTCATTAGAGACCACTTTTGATGTCTAGTGAGTGAGAAAACTTCGACCACCCAAGAAACCTCAACAAGTAGGCTAAAAGTTAATAAAATTATTTTATTTTATTTTAATGTAAAGCCTAAGACAATATGACAAATAACAATAAAATAATCTTAAAGTAAACCAAATGTATATTTTTCCATAAAGTGCACTTAAACTTTAACAGTGCTGCCTTGACAGAATTCAGTGTAATTCAATTCCATTAAACTGACAATTGATGTTTATACTGACACTGCCACGCCCTGATCTGTTTCACCTGTCCCTGTGCTTGTCTCCACCCCCTTCCAAGTGTCACCCATCTTCCCCATTATCCCCTGGGTACTTATACCTGTGTTTTCGGTCTGTCTGTGCCAGTTTGTCTTTGCTATAGTCTCTGTTTTCTAGTTTCCTGGTTTTGACCTTTCCTGCCTGACCTGACCCTGAGCCTGCCAGCCGTCCTGAACCTTTGCCACTACTCTGGATTACTGACCTCTGCCTGACCTGACCCTGAGCCTGCCAGCCGTCCTGAACCTTTGCCACTACTCTGGATTACTGACCTCTACCTGACCTGATCCTGAGCCTGCCAGCCGTCCTGTACCTTTGCCACTACACTGGATTACTGACCTCTCTCTGTGTCTTTTTGTCAACAACAGCTGGTGCATAAAATCAAATATTAAGGAAGTCTCAAGGTTTTGTTCGCCTGAGGTAGAGTATCTCATGATAAGATGTAGACCACACTATTTACCAAGACAGTTTTCATCGATATTTTTCGTAGCTGTCACAAACCGATGCTGGCACGAAGACCGCACTCAACGAGCTGTATAAAGCCATAAGCAAACAAGAATATGCTCATCCAGAGGCAGCGCCAACCCAAACCAGAAGCCATGGATTACAGGCAACATCCTCACTGAGCTAAAAGGGTAGAGCTGCCGCTTTCAAGGAGTGGGACTCTAGCCCGGACACTTATAAGAAATCCCGCTATGCCTTCAGACGAACCATCAAACAGGCAAAGCCTAAATACAGGACTAAGATTGAATCGTACTACACCGGCTCAGACGCTATTACGGACTACAAAGGGAAGCCCAGACACGAGCTGCCAAGTGACATAAGTCTACCAGACGAGCTAAATGCCTTTCATGATCGCTTTAAGGCAAGCAACACTGAAGCATGCATGAGAGCACCAGCTGTTCTGGATAACTGTGTGATCACGCTCTCGGTGGCCGACGTGAACAAAACCTTTAAACAGGTTAACATTCACAAAGCCGTTGGTTCAGATGGATTACCAGGATGTGTACTCAAAGCATGTAACACCGACATGTTTCAAGCAGACCACCATAGTCCCTGTACCCAAGGAAGCGAACGTAACCTGCCTAAATTATTACCGCCCCGTAGCACTCACGTCGGTAGCCATGAAGTGCTTTGAAAGGCTGGTCTTGGCTCACATCAACAGTATCCTCCTGGACACCCTAGACCCACTCCAACTCACATAGCACCCCAACAGATCCACAGATGACGCAATCCCAATTGCACTCAACACTGTCCGTTCCCACCTGGACAAAAGGAACCCCTACGTCAGAATGCTGTTCATTGACTACAGTGTTCAACACCGTAGTGTCCTCCAATCTCATCACTAAGCTAAGGACCCTGGGACTAAACACCCCCCTCTGCAACTGGATACTGGACTTCCTCATCGGCTGATGTACATCGGCTGATGTAAAAAGGGCTTTATAAATACATTTGATTGATTGATTCCTGACGGGCCGCCCCCCAGGTGGTATGAGTAGGCAACATCACGTCTGCCATGTTGATCCTCAACATGGGACCCCGTGCTTATTGCTCTTCTGTACTCCCTGTTAACCCATGACTGCATAGCCAAGCGTTACTCCAACACCATCAATAAGTTTGCTGGTCCACAACGGTGGTAGGCCTGATCACCGACAACAATGAGACACCTCCTCCCTACAGGCTCAGAGACCTGGAATTGTGGTGCCAGGACAACAACCTGTCCCTCAAAGTGATCAAGACAAAGGAGAGGATCATTGAGTACAGGAAAAGGAGGGTCGAGCATGCCCCCATTCTCATCGACGGGGCTGCAGTGGAGCAGGTTGAGAGCTTCAAGTTCCTTGGTGTCCACATCATCAACAAACTATCATGGTCCAAACACACCAAGACAGTTGTGAAGAGGGCATGACAACCCCTATTCCCCCTCAGGAGACTGAAAAGATTTGGCTGCACCATCGAAAGCATCCTGACTGGTAGCATCATCGCCTGGTATGGCAACTGCTCAGTAAGGCGCTACAGAGGGTAGTGCGTACGGTCCAGTACATCACTGGGGCCAAGCTCCCTGCCATCCAGGACTTCTATTCCAGGCGTTGTCAGAGGAAGGCTCTAAAAATTGCCAAAGACTCCAGCCACCCTAGTCATAGACTGTTCTCTCTGCTACTACACAACAAGCAGTACCGGGGCACAAGTCTAGGTCCAAAATGCTTCTTAACAGCTTCTACCACCAAGCCATAAGACAGGTAATCAGATGGTTACCTGGAGAAATTGCATTGACCCCCCCACCCACCTTTCTTTACACCGCTGCTACTCGCTGTTTATTATCTATTATATACATTACATGTACATATTCCCTCAGTTACCTAAACTAACCTTTACATTGACTCAGTACTGGTACCCCCTGCATATAGCCTCGTACTTGTTATTTTATTGTTTTTTAT